>NC_073241.2:55855000-57117500 GCF_029281585.2 Gorilla gorilla gorilla | reverse complement strand
ACAAGGGAAGGTAGAGGATGATGACTGAAAGTAGAATAGTAGATCTGACGTATTCTGAAGGGATGGGAAAGGCTTCCTTGAGCTGAGATTGGAAGGGTAAGTAGAGTTAACTCAGTGAGGGGTTGTAGGAGGGCAAACATTCTGGCAAAGGATGAGTAGCAGCAGCAAAATCCATGATATTGGGTGGGTTGTCAGGTAGGGAGGATACCTAATGATCACTAGAGAAAATGAAAGGTCAGTATGAGCAAAGCACCAAGAACGGTGAGGGCAGGATGAGATGAATGGAGAGACAGGTGGAAGTGAGACCAGGCAATAACTCGGAAGCCACATTAACGGGAGGTCACAGAGGTGTTTTAAGAGGAAAGAAGTGGGGAAGGGTAGAAAGTAGAGGTTATGGTGAGGAAAGTGTGATCCAAATTGTGTTCTGAAAGTATCACTGTGGCTCTGGTATGAGAACGGATTGAAGTGGGCAGCAGTTTATGTGAGGTGATAAGTTAGGAGGTTATTTAATACATGCTGCTTGGAATTGGGTGACGGTAAACATAGGATGTATCCACTTGAGGGCCACTGGAGAGTTAAAATTTGGATCTTCCAAATAAAAAGTTAGAAATTTATGTAAGCAATGAAGTTCTGGGAGAGAGAATGTCTTGTCGGGGTAACCAACTGTAGCAATTTGCTTATACGTATAAAATGAAGTAATTCTTGTCATCCCTTGGAGAGATTGATTATTAGGAAAGAAACTCAACTACCTATAAAATGTGACAAATTCAATAAGACACTGGAGCCAGATGGGCTTTCAGCCTAATTTTGACAAAGTTATGCCTGACATGCATAGTTTTTTTCTTAGAGTTTTTAATGATACTTTGAAATCTGGGGAGTTGCCAGAGTCAATAAGAAAGGCCATAGTGAAGCTTCCCAAGAAGCTAAGCCAAGTTGAGTTTTAAGTCATATATATTGCCTGAGTTATTTTATTTCAGCTTAACTACCAAGGATAGCATCCTTACATGAAATGATTCCTGAAATCATGGTACTAAGAGAGGGAAAGTTTCCTCCAGGGAACAGCGCTCCTCATTATGTTGGTTGTTTTGGTTAAGAGTTGGTCATCACCCACCCCTATACTATTTAATTTCAGCGATGGTCAGGAGGATGTTGACTGAATTAAGTTGCTTAAGGTTAGATTGTCTGTTTGAAAGTTTGTATGAACTTAGCTTATAGAAAGACCACTGAGAAGAAGAATAACAGAAATAATAAACCTATTTTTTCTTTGATATGTTTTCACTTTAAAACTTCTCCCATAACTCTCTCAGCTACAGTGTAAACTGGTGGCAATTTCTCCATTCCCCTTCCAGCTAGTGCTGTCCTTTGAGCAATCTCACATCCTTTAATTCACCCTTGCACACTAACTTTTCTCAGGGTCACAAAATTAATCTGAAGAATAAACGAACATTAGCAATACAAAAGGAGTAAGGAATAGTTTTGTGCACGTTTGGAAGCAAAAGAGCATGAAGTGTGTACGGAATGCAAACGAAGCCTGGGAAACACCTGGTGCTTTGCTCCCAGGAAAGGGTGATAACATGCTGGGAACCGAGACCCACTCCCAAGCAGAGGAGTGGAAAGCCATCTGGTCTCTGCAGGTGCACCTGGAAGACTTCTGCTGCCAACATTATGTTAAGACCATCATGAAACAGAAATATGACTCTCCAAAAGAAAAGTTGTGGCCACTCATCATGTATATTAAAACTAATACTATAATTCCTAGAGATTTTTCTTGATAGAGAAAAATAAAGTGATCATTTGAAAACTAATACTAAATTTTTCTTTCGTGCCATAGAGATTGGCGCTGACTGTATTTCTTTAGAAACACCAAACTGCTAATTTTTCTAGTGACAGTACACATATACATCATTTTGTGACTATGATTTTTCTATATCCCATCAATAATTAACAAGTTAACATATGTAGTTTTTCATTGTAATTATATGTTAATTTAAAAGCCTCTATAAAATGTAGAGGTCTTTACTGCATTAAAGATGATTTGCTGATTATTGCAAGATCACAGATTGTATTTGCATTTTTTAGTCCAACTCCTTCCCGCCCCTCATGAGAATCCTCCTTTGAGCATTCTAACAGTTCCTACTGAAAATCACAGACTTCAGGAATTAAACATACATCATGAATGTGGTAAAAGACTACATCATCTATAGATGTAGTCGTTTCCAAGGGTTAAGAGAATAGCACAAAATATTTGACCTATGAATTTATATGGTCTGGGCTAATATTTACAATGATTTTTTCATTCTTAATTGACCATCCCTCTTATGCTATCTTGACTAAAACAAATATAGCATATTTACTCATAGAAATAAGTCCCTTCAAAAACCAAACAAAAGGACCGTAGAAAATTGACAAAGCTTTTAATACCACCACTTGATTGCCAGGGTGCCCACACCCCAATTTATGGGAAATTCTGGATACAGAGACATGTGACCCAGTATTTGCTTAATTCCTTTATAGATACCTAAGTAAATCACAGTGAAATCTAATAAAAAAAAGACCTACATTTTTAAAACATCAGCTTAGAAATCTAAAATTTATTGGTCAAGGTAAGGATTTTAGATCAAGAAGAAATCTTAAAAACCCTAGAATTATGGCCTACTATACTCTATATGAATAATGCATGTGGAATCTCTATTTTAGGGACTTGTCTTTATTACAATATATTTTTAGAAAATATAATATTTACTAATAAATTTGGTTTTTGAAGATTCTGGAATTCTGAAGTGTAATATATAATTTCTAGAGTGATAGAAATTCTTATGAACAATTTCCATAACATATAACAGCTTTGAACATGTTTCATTTAATTCAGTTTTTTCGAAGAAGAGTTTATTTGAGGGCCTCTCACTCAGGCACTGTGCTAGTAACTAAAGACAAACCAAAACAAAGCAAAGCCCCACAAAACACAGAGACACATTATATTCTCTTACAAAGTCTACTCTAGAAAAAGTAAAGAAATGAGATTAGTGTTGCCAAAAACTTGGAAATAAAATTAGGTAAGGAAGACCTTTCTTATTATCTACATATTTTGAAAGAATAGCAGTTTGGTGTTCATAAAAGAAATAAGAAAAGTCCCACTGTATAACCATCAAGAAAAAAATACTTTCCAAATGATAGTTTTATAAATTTTCCTTTTTTGTTTCAGGCCTTTTCTAGGACAGTTTTAATAGAAAATAGATGTTCGTGAAACAGAATAAAATATAAATATCAGAACTGTTTTTATACCTCTGGACAGGCATGTGAGGTTGGTTGTATTATCCTCATTTCACTCATGAGAAATCTGAGGTTCGGAGTGTTAATAACTCATCCAAGACATTATACAACTGGGATACAGAGGACTTGCATTTGAATATAGATTTGGCTACCATCAGCAACCCTGTCTTTTTCACTACAATACACTGTCTCACCATTTTACTACAGAGCCACAGAAAACCATTCATTTAATGTAACTGCAATTATAATTGTCAGAGACTGAACTGAATTCAAGAACAAAACTGCAGTATACCATGTCATATGAAATCTATTGTCCTGACAGAACCTTCTCACCCTTCTTGACATGTCACACAGCCAAAAAGCAATGACACTGCGGCGCTACGGAAGGCATGACTTTATTTAAAACTGACCCAGGGTAAGAGATAGGTTATATGTTTTTCCTTAATTGTTCTTAAATAACAACAAAGTAATTGCTAATATTTTGATAATTTTTAATGTATTGGCATAAAGTTATTCATGCTATCCTTTTTTTTAACATTTTCAAAAATGTTTTATTGTAAAATAATTTCATATTTATAGGAAGGCTGTAAGAATAATACAGAGAACTCCCATAGACCCCTCATTCAGATTCATATGAATATATTCAATATTCTACCTGTATATACTTTATATGTGTATCTGTTTATTATTATTACTATTTTTTCAGACAGTCTCGTTCTGTCACCCAGACTGGAGTGCAGTGGCGCAGTCTCTGCTCACTGCAACCTCAACCTCCCGGGTTCACGCGATTCTCCTGTCTCAGCCTCCAGAGTAGCTGGGATTACAGGAGTACGCCACCATGCCCCGCTAATTTTATTTTTTTTTAGTAGAGATGGGGTTTCACTATGTTGGCCAGACTGGTCTTGAACTCCTGACCTCGTGATCCGCCCATTTTGGCCTCCCAAAGTGCTGGGATTACAGGCGTGAGCCACTGAGCCCCGCCTATTATTTTTGTTTTTTATATATTTTATTTTATGCATATATACACACATATATTTATTTTGTATATACACACATCATATATATTTATGTATACATGTAAATGATTCAGAAAAAATACATACACATAAGAATGTATACATATTTTTTTTCTAATTCATTTGTGTGAAAGTTGCATCTATCATAATCATTTACTCTGAAATGCTTCAAGATGCATTTCCTAAGAACAAAGACATTCCATTACATAATCACTATTTGATGATCAAATTTGGGAAACTAAGCATTGATATACTTATATGCTATTATTTAAAATGCAATTCATCCTCAAATTTTATTGTTTCAACAATATTCTTTATAATAATTTTCCACGATCCTGGGTTTAATCACCAATCATGTACAAAATGTGGTTGTCATGTCTCTTAGGTCTTTTTATTTTTATTTATTTATTTCAATAGGTTTTTGGGGAAGAGGTTGTGTTTGGGTACATGAATAGTTCGTTAGTGATGATTTGTGATATTTTGGTGCACCCATCACCCGAACAGTGTACACTGTCTCTAATGCGTAGTCTTTTATCCCTCACTCACTCCCACCCTTTCCCCGAATCCCCAAAGTCCATTTTATCATTCTTATGCCTTTCCGTCCTCATAGCTTAGCTCCCACTCCTATGATATTTTTAATGAATGTACAATAGGTTTTGTAGTGAGGACTCCCTTTTCATTTCTGATGTTGGACCCTCTCTTCTTTCTTCATTGATTTTGCAAACTTTTTATTATCCTGATTCTCCGTGTTGCATTGTTTTTCTCTTTCACAACTTTCTCCTCTTATTATTTCTTTCATTCCATTTTCTTTTTTCTTTTCTTTTCTTTTCTTTTTTTTTTTTTTGAGACGGAGTCTGACTCTGTTGCCCAGGCTGGAGTGCAGTGGTGCGATCTCGGCTCACTGCAAGCTCCGCCTCCCGGGTTCACGCCATTCTCCTGCCTCAGCCTTCCGAGTAGCTGAGACTACAGGCGCCCACCACCACGCCTGGCTAATTTTTCGTATTTTTAGTAGAGACGGGGTTTCACCGTGTTAGCCAGGATGGTCTCTATCTTCTGACCTCGTGATCCGCCCACCTCGGCCTCCCAAAGTGCTGGGATTACAGGCGTGAGCCACCGCGCCCGGCCTCATTCCATTTTCTTTGGGATTAACATGGAGAGTTTAATTTTTAAACATGGGAGTTTAATTTTCTTACTCCATAAAATGGATGCTTATATAATTAATTTTCAACCATTTTCTTCTAATTAATGCATAAGAGACTACAAATTTGCCTATAAATATGACTTTTGCTGCATTCCTGAAGTCTGCTGAAGACCTAAAGCCAGTGGAACTCTCATACATTAATAATAGAAAAGTAGCATTTTCTACCAAAACTGAATGGATGTATTCTTCACAAATCAGCACTTCCAATCCTAGGTACATACACAGCAGAAATATATACATATGTGCAAAAATACATGCACAATAATACATATTTCATTTTTTGGAATTCTTTTTAATAGTCATAAATAGAAAACAATCTGTCAATTGTAGAATAGAAAAATGAATGATAAATTCTGCAATAGACTACATAAAGTCAGAATAAATTAATGCTAAACGCGACAATGTAAGTAATTTTTATAAATGTTGAATGAAAAATGTAGACAAAAAAGGATACATAATATCAATCTATTTATACAAAATCCAAAAACATACAAAGTTAATCTCTAATATTATTTAAAAATCACTATCTTTCTCTCCTGTGCCAAGGTAATCATTATCTTGTCTTCTTTTTCTTTATTTTTAAAAAAATTGTAGATACAGGGGGTACATATGCGGGTTTGTTACCTGGGCGTATTGGGTAATGCTGGGGTTTGAGCTCCTAGTGAACCCATCAATCAAATGGTGAACACAGTACCCAATAGGCAGTTTTTCAACGCTTCCCCTTCTTCCTGCCTCCCCATCTTTTGGAGCCCCCAGTGTCTATTGCTTTCATCTTTACATCCATATGTACCCATTGTTTAGCTCCCACTTATAAGTGAGAATATGCGATATCGGATTTTATGTTCCTGCCGTTAATTCACTTAGGATAATGGCCTCTAGCTTCATCCATGTTACTGTAAAGTTCATGATTTCATTCTTTTTTATGGTGATATGTATTCCATGGTATATAAGTATCACATTAAAAAAATCCAATCCACCATTGATGGACACAGGTTGATTCTATGGCTTTGCTATGGAATAGTGAATAGTGATGTGATAATCATACAAATGTGGGTGTCTTTTTGATACACAATTTCTTTTCCTATGGGTAGATACCCTGCAGTGACATTACTGAGTCAAATGGTAGTTCTACTTTTAGTTCTTTGAGAAATCTTCCTACTGTTTTCCATAGGGGTTGAACAAATTTACATTCCCACCAATGGTGGATAAGCATTCCCTTTACTCTACATTCTCACCAACATCTGTTATTTTTTTACTTTTTAATAATAGCCACTCTGATTGGTATGAGTTAGTGTCTCATTGCGGTTTTAATTTACATTTCTCTGATGATTAGTGATGTTGAGCATTTTTTCACTGCTTGCGTATCTTCTTTTGAGAAGTGTCTCTTCATGTACTGTGCTCACTTTTTAATGGGGTTATTTTTTTTCTTGTTGATTTAAGTTTCTTATGGATTCTGGATATTAGTCTTTTGTTGGAGTCAGAGTTTGCAAATATTTTCTCCCATTCTGTAGGTTGCCTGTTTACTCTTTAATTTCTTTTAAACAAGAAACTTATTTAAATAACAAGATGGTTGACTTGAAGATAAAACTAAGATTCATTTACTTTAATTCATCCTTATTTAAAGATTACATGTTCAAAAAAGTTCATAATTCATTTTGCTAAATGCTTTTGTGCATTCATGTAATACTTAAGTTAAAATGTAAATTAATGAACTCTTGGTTACCTAGAAAATAACAGAGTAGGATTGCTAAGGCCTTTTTAAATAAAAATTTGATGCTTCTATACATATTTATTAAATTATGAAAAGCATTATCTTTTCATTATTTCATAAACAAATGTGACAATCAGGTAGGATTTTATTTTTCACCATTATATTTTTATTTTTAATTTTTAATGAGTACCTGGAAAATTATTTTTCTGGAGCTTTAGGTGGGCTAATTAAAAAATAAATTTACCCACATTCAGAATTTACTGCATCATATATTAATGTCATTTATTTTCTATTTTTAACCCACCCATCTTCAGCATTCATAGGCTTTCACACTAAACATACTAAATGTAACTCTACGTATCTTCTTTCAAAGAAGATCTGACATGCAGTGTTCACATAATTATACTTCCTTGTTTAGGAGGGGAATACAATCCCATCATCCCCTTTCCTATACTTTGACTCTCCTCATCACTACAGGATTTACTTACCAATCTGTCCAGCTCCACTCCAAAATAGCAATACCTATAGATTTAAAAGTGGACTCCTAATTTTTCATGACCACAAATTGCTTCTTTCTCAGACACTTTAAAGGTATGACTCAGTAATAGCCATCCCCAGACCAGGAGTCACCAAGGACAACTTGAGGAATTTTCTCTGGGAAGGAGCAGAGCTCATCTATCAGGTGTGTGTGCTGAAAAGGGCACCAGGGCCTTGTGTGTGCAGAGAAACCAGAGAGTTCAGGTTAAGAATGAGTGTAGGACCCATGGCCATAATGAAATGTCTTGGTACTTCATTTTTCATCCAAAAATAAAATGAATATCCAATTCTTGATGGGTCACTGTAACTTTTCTATCTGATTGAGTAAAAGCTATTTCTCAAAGTTTAAAAAAAGTGAACATTTCAAACACTGGTTTTGTACATTTCCTTACTTAAATCTTTTTTGCTGTAGACTCTGAATGAAATGAATATATGTTGAAGATGTTGAGTCTTTGGCTCAGCCTACATAAGGAAGCCTTATTTTTCTTGTTGAGGGATTTACATACACTACCAAATTCCATTTAAAAATAAATCCTTGGGCTGGGTGCAGTGGCTCATGCCTGTAATCCCAGCACTTTGGGAGGCCAAGGCAGTGGATCACGAGGTTGAAAGTTCAAGACCAGCCTGGCCAACATGGTGAAATCCCATCTCTACTAAGAATACAAAAATTAGCCGAGCATGGTGGCATGTGCCTGTAATACCAGCGATACTTGGGAGGCTGAAGCAGGAGAAACGCTTGAACCCAGAAGGCAGAGGTTGCAGTGAGCCGAGATCGTACCACTGCACTCCAGTCTGGGCGACACAGCAAGACTCCATCTCAGAAAAAAAATAAAATAAAGAAAAAAAATCCTTTTAATAATACCAAAATTCTCTTAAAAAAAGACACTTTGAGGCCAGGCACGGTGGCTCACACCTGTAATCCCAGCACTTTGGGAGGCCGAGGTGGGTGGATCCCCTGAGGTCAGGAGTTCGAGACCAGTCTGGCCAACATGGCAAAACCCCGTCTCTACTAAAAATACAAAAAAAATTAGCCAGACTTGGTGGCTGGCACCTATAGTCGCAGCAACTTGGGGAGGCTGAGGTAGGAGAATCACTTGAACCCAGGAGGCGGAGGTTGCAATGAGCCAAGAATGCACCATTGCACTCCAGCCTGGGCAAGAAGAGGGAAACTCTGCCTCAAAAAAAAAAAAAAAAAAATACGCTTCACCACTTTAGGGCAGACACATTTTTGGTTTTAAGTGAGATGAACCAAAGGTGAGTTCTAAGATAATTATAACAGCTCTCCCTCACCAGGTCCTCTGCGTACAAAGCAAAGCACCTCCTACCACACCCTGTCTGACCATATCAACAACTGAGAACATTTAGTGCTTATATCTATATATTGGATATATAATACTTTGCACACACTAGTGCAATGCATGAATATTAAAAAGGTTAAACTGCACTGAAGCCCCGAGTTAAGCCATTAGTCGCACAATATAAAGCTTAATGTCAGCACCATATGGTGTTAGACCATCCACTGTGTGCTTTGGAAGCCTGCTTCAGTTCCTGAATTTCAAGAAAAAAAGTGCACACACAATAAAAACACCTAGGAAAGTAATTTAGGGCTAATAAAAAATAAATAAAATAAAATGAAGTCTGTGGTCTTTCAGAGCTGCAGTGACAGGGTCTGACCTTGGGCATGGGTGACAGAGAAAGGTCAGGGCTGCAGCCACATGTAACAACTGCTCCTGCAACAGCCAAAAGGGGCAGTGCCAACTCAGGCTAGAGAGGGAATCTGCCAGTACTTCATCTGTCTTAAAGAGAACAGCAAAGAGTAAGGCATTAGCTGGATGATTTCATGATTGCGAGTAATTAATGGAATTTAGACAAACCTACCCCTTATTTTTGACTTAAAAAAAATTGTGAGTTGGTTTTTCTGAATTATTAAGAGAAAAAGTCATATAATTTTGGAGCCGAGTGGGAACTTAGAGATTTTTACCAATCCACGTGTTATGTATTGAATTGTGTCAAATTTATCTGTTGAAGTCCTACCCCCTAGTATTAGGTTGGTGCAAAAGTAATTTGTGGTTTTTGTCGTTGAAAGTAATGGCAAATACTGCAATTACCTTTGCATCAACCTAAATACCTTATTTGAAAATAGGGTCATTACAGATGTAATTAGTTAAAATGAGGTCTCTAAGGCAGGGCTTAATCCGAAAGGACTAGTGTCTTATAAAAAGGGGATATTTGGACAGAGAGACAGACATCCCTAGAGAGAAGACAATGTGAAGAGACCCAGGAAAAGATGGCCATTTGACAGCCAAGGAGAGAGGCCTGGAACAGATCCTTTCCTCACAGCCCTCAGGAGGAACTGGCCTGCTGATACCTTGACTTACCTTCTACCTTCCAGAAAGTAAGAAAATACATCTGTGCTGTTTAAGTCACCCAGTTTATGGTTCTTTGTTATAGTAGTCCTAGCAAATGAAGGAACCGTCTTTTTTTTTTTTTTAATAGTTGAAGAAACTACTATGGAAGTAGAGGGAACGGCCAAGGAGACCCTGTCATCGAGTTTGTATCCGGGAATTTACATCAGGTCCTTTCCACATCACGCTGCCTGCCAAACAATCCCTTCGTTTGCTACTCAGGCACCATCCAAACTTGTTTTCATTACTGCAGTTGGCTCTCCTTATTCACAGGTCCCATGGATTCAACAAACCATGGATGGAAACCATTTGGGGAAAAAACGGATGCCTGCATGTGTGCAGAGCATGTACAGACTTAATTATTATCATTATTCCCTAAACAATATATAGCATAGCAACTTTTAACATAGTATTTATATTTTAATTAGGTATTATGAGTAATCTAGAGATGATTTTAAGTATACAGGAGGATGTGTGTGGGTTCTATGAAAATACTATGTCAATTTGTGTCAGGGACTTGAATGTCTGTGGATTTGGTACCACTGGGGTTCCAGGAACCAATCGCCAGGGGATAGTGAAGGACAACTCTATTCCCTAGCAGAAGACAGTAATGAAGATCGACTACTCTGATGCACTTAATTTCTGAGGATTATAAGGAGGCAATTTATGTCCCACTGTGTATCTTTTTTTAATCTCTCTTCTTTTCACAAACAGATGCCCCTCATAGATCGTTATTTATTATTTGCATTTTGCCAGGGCTTTATCAAGATACTGTTTTCTCTGGTTGAGCAATATTGTGTTCATCCTGCACTTAGATGCATAGCCAAGATTAAATTTGAATCTAGAGAAATTATAATCATTTGCTCTCGTTATTTATTTGAAGGAGCCAAGCTGCACTGCACTCCCATGGAGATAAGAATAGCCATTCCCTTTGCCTACAGGGCACAAACCTGAGAACTTGAACCTGAGGTAGGAGCAGTAATTGAAAGAACAGTGGTAGATGGCTGAAATGGAAGCCCGCTTCTATCTCCGGCCCACTCAGAGGCCACGCCAAAAGACTTTTCATGTTAGTGACTTTTGGATGTTTATAGAAAACCCGGAGGCTGTTCATTTTAAAGCTCTTGATGAAAACCAGGCTCACCAGAAGTGATAATGCTGATGAGCACAAATGTCCTTTCAGTTGAAACCTTGCTGATATAGATTAACCTTTTCTCATAGCAGAAATATCAAGAGAAAAGATTCACTGAAAAAAAGACTAGTGCATCACTGGTATCCAGTAAGGTCTCAATGAGCCTTGTAATCCTCATAATTACTCAATTAGAAATTACCTAGGGGGAAGACATAATTTCGATAATTGAACCAACCTGGCTGTTTGGCTGGTGCATTTTCTTTATAATAAGAATAATCACCGATCTGATAAAATATTTGCTATCGGCGTAAGAGAAACCTTGATGAGTACTGAGTGGCAAGGGGCTGGGGCATTTGTAAAGAGAGCAGTGAGTAATCAGGGGCCAGGGATGGGCATGCTTCACTGAGCAAATTACATTTTCCAGCCAACGCTGGGTCCTATCAAATATCGCTGTGTGAAAGAACATGCATATCGTGCATGCTGGCCCTCCTGGCAAAGAGCAGGCTGTTTCCTCCAGGATTTATTTATGGCTAAATCAATTGCACCTTAAAGGGATAGTTTTTCAAATGGTTTTGCTCTTGCAGGAGAGATCATGCAGCCGTAGCTATCCTGAAATCAGAGACGCAAGGTGGTTTAAGGTCTTCCAAATCCAGGTTGTGGATAATTGATTCCTTTCTCGTTTCCCAGTGCTGTGTAATGCATATGGCTTTGGGATTTCTAACTCTGTGGATCCAGTCAGGATCCAGGATGAGGGAGTCACCTGAACCATTAAAATTATTCTCGCTTCGGGTGACAAAGGTCATGTTTCTGATCTTTTTATTATGTAATTTTTAGGAGGTTAATAAAATTGAACCCCACTGTTTCTTTTTTTTTTTTTTTTTTTTTGGTGTTTTTAGAATTTTACTGAGTCCAGGGAGGTCACTTGAGAGACAGAAAGATTGTATATTCCTGAAAGGTGCTTGTAAAACAAAACTCACATTTTTACCTGTGCTAGTTTAACTCACCCTTAGCGGGATAAAAAGCAAGAAAGAGCTTTATGGTGAGTTGCAGCAAAGCACCAGCAAGCAGGAAGGCAAGATGAATCCTGGGAAGGCCCAGGACAGCCCAGCTTCAAACACAGTTGTGGGCAGCCAGGAAGCCACAGAAGCTGCTGAGCCAGCGTGGTCGGCTGCAGTCAGCAAGGACATGGCTTCCCAAGAGTGAATGTTCTGGGCTGACCAGGAATTTCATAGTACAGTGCCAGGCTCTGCAAATAGCAGCTGCAGCTACAGCTGCAGATCAAAGGAGTTTTACACGTGTACAGCAAAAAAGCATTGCTGCTTAGGTGTTGGAATTCCTTGCCATTGTGTCATTGTCTTCTTTCAATGAGCATATGCAAAGCACAAGAAAAAATATTTGTGTGGTTTTTGTTTTAGTTTTGTGTGTGAAAGTGAAAGTGTATGATGGCTGCAGCTAATGCCTTTTTGAGAATAAGAAGAAGTTGTCTGGTCCACAAGATTGGAAAAAAAAAAAAAAAAAAAAAAAAGTTAGGCTGGGCCTGGTGGCTCAGGCCTGTAATCCCAGCACTTTGGAAGGCTGAGGCGGGCGGATCACTTGAGGTCAGGAGTTTGAGGCTAGCCTGGCCAACATGGCAAAACCCCGTTTCTACTAAAAATACAAAAAAAATTAGCTGGGCACAGTGGCATGCACCTGTAATTCCACCTACTCGAGAGTCTGAAGCAGGAGAATCTCTTGAGCCTGGGAGGTGTAGGCTGCAGTGAGCTGAGATGGCACCACTGCATTCCAGCCTGGGTGACAGAGCAAGACTCTATCTCAAAGAAAAAAAAAAAAAAGTTAGCATAACCTGAATACCTGTGCCCTGGGGGAATTTTCCTGCGCCCTAGCAGACAATGACGTTAGCTGGGCGCACACATGCCTATATGCTTGCCTGCTTACACACATCCAAATGCTCTATAAGGTCAAGAGCAGGAGGAAGACACTGCGGGCAGAGGCTGAAGAAGTCGGACAGGCTTACTCTACATGATGAGAGGGATTAGGCTTGTCAAGCAAAGGCACAGGAAATAAGTGACTCAGGGCACATCTGAATATAGTTGCAACTCAGCCTCCATATCTGGTGTGTTAGGACATGTCCACAAGGAGAATGGTCTCCCTAGTGCAATATGCAATCTCAGCATTGTTACACAGCAGGCCTGAAAATGGTCCCCACTCATCTCTTAGCTATGATCCAGAATAGATTTGTATGTGTGTGTGGAAGAAAAGTCTTAAGACAAATGTTATGCCATATTTGCCTCTCTTTTTTGCTATCACATTCTAATATGCGTATCTCTGCGCATAACCCTTGTACTCTGTTATAAAATAAGGTAATTTTCTTTCTTCCCCACTAGAGAATAATAGCCCCTTGTATTCATGTCTTCTTTTTTATCTCCATAGGCTCAATGCCTGGAAGAGTACTGGTGCAAAAATTGGTTAAATAAAAGTCCCATAAATCTATGGTAGAAAGAAAACGAGGTTAAATTAGTCCTTTTGAATAAATACCATGTACTCTTCCTGATGTTTCTACTTCTGCAGCCAGGTGAAAAATGCATTGCCAGTTATCTCCTACCCTTCTAATAACATAACCAGTAAAATACTAGATATCTGGTCAAATCCTTTCAAGACAACCTTGAGAAGTTAGGAATCACAGAGTGTCTCTAAAAGGAAGTACCCTCTTCTTAAGTGACCACTTTAGATAATCCTTACGTGGTTTCCAGCAATAGAAGGCAACATTCACAGTTAAATGCAAGTCTCCAAAATTGACGGGTTGTCTCTGGGTATTTGTTAGCCTGGAAGCAGTTTCACTGTAGTGGTTTGCATTTCTAATTGTTTAATGGGGAATGTATTGCTTATGTCCAAATAAAAAACAAGAAATACCCATGTTGTGTTGTTGCGTTTAGTAAATACATAATTAGGATTTAAATAGGTATTTTAGATCTGATGACAGCTTTTTCTAGACCGGCATAATTAGAAGGCATGAGGAATTTAGAGTGCTTCCTTTGGACAATATGATAATTTTTCTTGGTTCGTTCTGCTGACCTGACCACATCCAAACCAACAACTTCATATACTCAATAAACAATGATTATTTATGATACCTGCTACATGAAAAGTATCACAGTAGGCCCTAGGTGTCATGCTGTTCCTACTCGAGCAACGTGTTTCTGAATATCACTGTGCTTTATGTATTCCTAAGGGTACTTGTAATTATATTTGATTGTGGCTTTTGTGCTTATGTTAGATTCTAACCTCATCACAGAGTGGTAATCCACTGTAAGAGCTTTATTTTAGGACTGTATTAAAATATCTAAATGCAGATAACTAGTAGACTGTTGTACATGTGGGTATGATTCTCAGGAGAGTTTGGGAAGAAAAGTATAGGTCAGGACACATTATAGTTTGCTTTTATTGTTGTTACTCCTGTTTTCTGTAAATATATGTTAGTATTTATGATATAGATTAAGTAATGAACAAAAACAGTCATGATCTTTGCCCTCATAGACTTAACATTATACCAAGAAAGGTAGACATCACACAAATAATGTGAAGTATGGGAAATATTACAACAGGGTGAGTATAAGGTCCCATAAGGAAGTCACAAGGGAGCCTAATTAGTGCTATGAATAGAGAGTGTTACAGGAGGCCTGGCATATTTGAAGATAATAATATTTTAGCTAAGACCTAGATGAACTTCCTCAGTGAGAAAGACACTGTATTGTACTCAACAACATACCTTTCTACATGATTCTTTCTGCATTTGCTTAAGTGGTAGATGGAGGTACCTTGATGTAAAGCTTTGCATACTTAGTGTAAGTCAGTCATGGTGACCCACACTCTCTAGGCCACATCGTCATTTCCCCCAAGCCAGGGATATGATAGTAAAAAGGTTCTGATTGATAAGGTAGAAAGAGAAATCTGCTGGTGGGGACAAATATAAAAAAGATGTGTTTGCCTCTGTCTGTCCTTCTTGCTTGGGACACTGGTGTGAGGTCTCATGACAGGCACTGCTCCAGTGGCCAGTGGCCAGTGGCCAGGGAGGGCCACATTTCCTGACATCACTGGCCTGCTGGATGCTTTATCTCTAGATAAGGAGCCTGTCAGGTGAACTAATAAAATATATTTGTTCATAAAGCCACTGTTGTTTTGGTCCTTTCTTATTTGTGCTTGAAGGCATTTATAAAACAGGTAAAAGAAGTGGATGTAATTAAACAGGGGGAGACAGTTCCAAGCAGACATGAACAAATGCCAACAGGTGAAAGAGCACGTGGTCTAACAATAGAAGTAAAATCTATATCCTGCAGGGGGTCTGGAGAGTATCCGGCTATATGTAAAAATTGAAAATCCTACCTGCTTCAAAATAATTGACACATACTGAATGGGCAAAAGCTAGAAGCATTCCCCTCGAAAACTGGCACAACACAAGAATGCTCTCTCTCACCACTCTTATTTAACATATTATTGGAAGTCCTGGCCAGAGCAATCAGGTAGGAGAAACAAATAAAGGGCATCCAAATAGGAAACGAGAAAGTCAAACCATCTGTTTGTAGACAACATAATTCTGTATCTAGAAAACCCCAAAGTCTCAGGCCAAAAGTTCCTTAAGCAGATAAACAACTTCAGTGAAGTCTCAGGATACAAAATCAATGTAAAAAGAGAAGAATCATTCTTATACACTAGCAACAGTCAAGCTGAGAGCCAAATCAAGAATGCAATCCCATTCACAATTGCCACAAAAAGAATAAAATACCAGGGAATACAGCTAACTATTGGAGTGGAACGTCTCTGCAATGAGAACTACAAAACATTGCTCAAAGAAATCATAGATGATATAAACAAATGGAAAAACATTTCATGCTCATGGATAGGAAGAATCGACATCATTAAAAGGGCCATACTGCCCAAAGCAATTTATAGATTCAATGCTATTCCTATCAAACTACCAAAGACATTCTTCACAAAAACTTAGGAAAAATTGTTTTAAAATTCATATGGAACCAAAAAATGGGTCTGAATGGCCAAGGCAATCCTAAGCAAAAAGAACAAAGCTGGAGGCATCTTGCTACCCAACTTCAAAATATACTACAGTGCTGCTGTAACCAAAACAGCATGGTATTGGTATAAAAACAGGCACATAGACCAATAGAACAGACTAGAGAGCTCAGAAATAAGGTCACATACCTACAACTATCTGATCTTTGAAAAAGCTGACAAAAACAAGTAATGGTGGAAGGACTCCCCATTCAATAAATGGTGCTGGGATGACTAGCTAGCCATATGCAGAAGATTGAAACTGGACCCCTTTCTTACAATATATATCATATATATAATATTTATATATAATATATAAATATATATAAATATAATATTTATATATATTTATATATAAATATAATATTTATTTACATATATTTACATATTTATATATTATATATAATCTATATATTATATATAATATATTATATATAATATATTATATATAAAATATATAGATTATATATTATATATAAAATATATATATTATATATATTATATATATTATATAGGATTAAAGACCTAAATGTAAAACCCAAAACAATAAAAACCATGGAAGACAACTTAGGCAATACCAGCAATTCTGGATATAGGAATGAGCAAAAAAATTCATGATGAATACACGAAAAGCAATCACAACAAAAGCAAAAATTGAGAAATGGGATCTCATTAAGCTAAAAAGCTTCTGCACAGCAAAAGAAACTATCAACAGGTAAACAGACAATCTATAGAATGGGAGGAAATTTTTGCAATCTATACAGCTGATAAGGGACGAATATCTAGCATCTATAAGGAACTTAAATACATTTAGAAGAAGGAAACAAACAACACCATTAAAAAGTAGACAAAGGACATGAGCAGACACTTTTCAAAAGAAGACATACATGTGGCCAACAAACATATGAAAACAAGCTCGACATCACTGATCATTAGAGAAATGCAAATCAAAACCACAAGGAAATACCCTATCACACACCAGTCATGGCTATTATTAAAAAGTCAAAAAATAGCAGATACTGGTAAGGTTGCAGAGAAAAAGGAATTCTTATACACTGTTGGTGGATTGTAAATTAGTTCAACAATTGTGGAAAACAATGTGACAATTCTTCAAAGAGCTAAAAACAGAACTACCATTTGACCCAGCAATCCCATTACTGGGTATATACCCTAAGAAATACAAATCATTCTATCATCATAGCACTATTTACAACAGTAAAGACATGGAATCAACCTAAATGCCCATCAATGGTAGACTAGATAAAGAAAATGTGGTACATATACACCATGGAATACTATGCAGCCATAAAAAAGAACGAGACAATGTCCTTTGCAGGTGCATGAATGGAACTGAAAGCTATTACCCTTAGCAAAAAAATGGAGAAAAAGAAAACCAAATACCGCACATTCTCACTTACAAGTGATAGCTAAATGATGAGAACACGTGATCACATAGGAGACAACAACACACATTGGGGCCTACTGGAGAGTGGGGGGTGGGAAGAGGGAGAGGATCAGGAAAAATAACTAATGGGTATCAGGCTTAATACCTGGGAGACAAAGTAATCTGAACAACGAACCCCCATGACACAAGTTTACCTATACAACAAACCTGCACATGTACCCCTGAAGTTAAAATTAGAAGTTAAAAAAAATTGATGGTTGATGAATATCATCGTCTTTCCTTCTTCTTCTTTCTCTCTTTTCCATCTTTTCCCCTACTTATTTTTCTTATCTTCTTCCCTCCTCCCTCTTCTTCTCTCTTTTCTTCTCTCTCCCTCTGTCTCTCTCTTCTTCCTCTTTTCTTTCCTTGCCCAATAAAGCTGAGTTCAGAAGAAGGTAAGATAAATCCCAGGACAAAAATGGAATGAACTGAAGACCAGAATGACAAGCAAAGCTACAAGTGCTGTGGGCGCATTTGTCTGCATGAGAAACTTAAAAGTTATTGCCGCCTGGTGAGGCCAGGAGATAAGGTTTTGGGCCTTTGCAAAGCAGGAAGTAAGAAAAGAGACATTTGCACAAAGCTAGAAAACTCATAGGGCCATGTCCTCATTGAGGGGTTAGTTAGGAAAATTTGCCTCCTGACAAAGGAAGATGATACTTGTCTTTCCCAAAGGACTTACAATCACGTACGAGTTCCTCACACAGATTAAGAGATTAAATCATCCTCTTTGGTGTCATAAAAATCTCAAGACAGGAAAACAAATTTCAAGAGAACCTCAGTTGATATGCTGGGGATCACTCAGCAGAACCCAAATTCACATGGAGGAACAAGCTTGTGTTCTCTAATCCCATAGATTCACATCAGTCAAATATAAATGCACGATCCAAAGTCATTGAGAACAGAAGGAAATGAGCCCTGGTGACTGCCAAGGACTTTAGATACTAGAATAATTGCACAGAAAATTTAGGATTTAAAAACTGTATAAAAACCAAAAATGGAGTAAAAAAGGAGATAAAAGAAAAAATACCATAAATATAAATCAGGGAAGTCTGAAAAATAACAAACATAAGTTTTACAAATTAAAAGTATAGTCGTAATCCAGCATATACACAGAACCAAAGACAAAAACCACATGATTATCTCAATAGATGCAGAAAAGGCCTTTGACAAAATTCAACAACACTTCATGCTAAAAACTCTCAATAAATTAGGTATTGATGGGATGTATCTCAAAATACTAAGAGCTATCTATGACAAACCCACAGCCAATATCATACTGAATGGGCAAAAACTGGAAGCATTCCCTTTGAAAACTGGCACAAGATAGGGATGCCCTCTCTCACCACTCCTATTCAACATAGTGTTGGAAGTTCTGGCCAGGGCAATCAGGCAGGAGAAGGAAATAAAGGGTATTCAGTTAGGAAAAGAGGAAGTCAAATTGTCCCTGTTTGCAGATGACATGTTTGTATATCTAGAAAACCCCATTGTCTCAGCCCAAAATCTCCTTAAGCTGATAAGCAACTTCAGCAAAGTCTCAGGATACAAAATCAATGTGCAAAAATCACAAGCATTCTTATACACCGATAACAGACAAACAGAGAGCGAAATCATGAGTGAACTCCCATTCACAATTGCTTCAAAGACAATAAAATACCTAGGAATCCAACTTACAAGGGATGTGAAGGACCTCTTCAAGGAGAACTACAAACCACTGCTCAAGGAAATAAAAGAGGATACAAACAAATGGAAGAACATTCCATGCTCATGGGTAGGAAGAGTCGATATTGTGAAAATGGCCATACTGCCCAAGGTAATTTACAGATTCAATGCCATCCCCATCAAGCTACCAATGACTTTCTTCACAGAATTGGAAAAAACTACTTTAAAGTTCATATGGAACCAAAAAAGAGCCCGCATCACCAAGTAAATCCTAAGCCAAAAGAACAAAGCTGGAGGCATCATGCCACCTGACTTCAAACTATACTACAAGGCTACAGTAACCAAAACAGCATGGTACTGGTACCAAAACAGAGATATAGATCAATGGAACAGAACAGAGCTCTCAGAAATAACGCCACATATCTACAACTATCTGATCTTTGACAAATCTGACAAAAACAAGAAATGGGGAAAGGATTCCCTATTTAATAAATGGTGCTGGGAAAACTGGCTAGCCATATGTAGAAAGCTGCAACTGGATCCCTTCCTTACACCTTATACAAAAATTAATTCAAGATGGATTAAAGACTTACATGTTAGACATAAAACCATAAAAACCCTAGAAGAAAACCTAGGCAATACCATTCAGGACATAGGCATGGGCAAGGACTTCATGTCTAAAACACCAAAAGCAATGGCAACAAAAGACAAAATTGACAAATGGGATCTAATGAAACTAAAGAGCTTCTGCACAGCAAAAGAAACTACCATCAGAGTGAACAGGCAACCTACAGAATGGGAGAAAATTTTTGCAACCTACTCATCTGACAAAGGGCTAATATCCAGAATCTACAATTAACTCAAACAAATTTACAAGAAAAAAACAAACAACCCCATCAAAAAGTGGGCAAACGATATGAACAGACACTTCTCAAAAGAAGACATTTATGCAGCCAAAAGACACATGAAAAATGCTCATCATCACTGGCCATCAGAGAAATGCAAATCAAAACCACAATGAGATAACATCTCACACCAGTTAGAATGGCGATCATTAAAAAGTCAGGAAACAACAGGTGCTGGAGAGGATGTGGAGAAATAGGAACACTTCTACACTGTTGGTGGGACTGTAAACTAGTTCAACCATTGTGGAAGTCAGTGTGGCGATTCCTCAGGGATCTAGAACTAGAAGTACCATTTGACCCAGCCATCCCATTACTGGGTATATACCCAAAGGATTATAAATCATGCTGTTATAAAGATACATGCACACGTATGTTTATTGCGGCACTATTCACAATAGCAAAGACTTGGAACCAAGCCAAACGTCCAACAATGATAGACTGGATTAAGAAAATGTGACACATATGCACCATGGAATACTATGCAGCCATAAAAAATGATGAGTTCATATCCTTTGTAGGGACATGGATAAAACTGGAAACCATTATTCTCAGCAAACTATCACAAGGACAATAAAACCAACCACCACATGTTCTCACTCATAGGTGGGAATTGAACAATGAGAACACATGGACACAGGAAGGGGAACATCACACATCAGAGCCTGTTGTGGGGTAGGGGGAGGGGGGAGGGATAGCATTAGGAGATATACCTAATATTAAATGACGAGTTAATGGGTGCAGCACACCAAAATGGCACATGTATACATATGTAACTAACCTGCACGTTGTGCACATGTACCCTAAAACAAAGTATAATTAAAAAAAGTATAATCATTACAATGATAATATTAATAAATGAATTAAGAAGCAGATTAGATACACCCAAAGAGAGAGAATTCGTGAACTAGAGCCATCCTTCTCAGCCTTGAACGTATATGGCAAGCACCTAGGGAGTGTGTTAAAATGCGGATTCTGATTCTGTAGGTTTAGTGTGAGGTCTAAAAGTTGCCATTTCTAATAAGCTGTCAAGTGAGACCCACAGTTTGAGGCAAAAGGAACTAGAAGGTAGATTTCAAAATTGTGTCCCGGGAACACAAAGACAGAAAATCTCTCTTTGAATAAGAGAGAATAAGAACAGAAAGAATAGGGTTGAGGCTATATTTGAAGAGATAATGGCAAAGAATTTTTCGGACCTAATGAAAGACATGAAGCTGCGGATTAAGGAAACCACACTCAAGGAGGGAAAAATGAAAGAAAAGAAGTGGCGGGCGGGGGTGGAGAGAGAGAGAGAGAGATTTTCACCTCAGACAATTGCGTTTTCAAGAAAAGGAAGATGATAAAATTGATCAAACAGGAGAAAAAAAGTTTACCCACAAAGAGAACAATTACATTGATATTATGCTTCTCAACAGTACAAATAAATGTGGAATATTAATATTGATAATAATATAATAAAATCTGGGTTTGTTTTCTTTCCCTGTCTGTCTTAGAAGAAAATATTATTCCACATGCATTTGTACTGTTGAGAAGCTTAAGAAACAAATCAACCTAGATTTGTGTGTCTATCTAAACTATCCTTCAGGAAGAAAGGCAAATTAAGTCGTTTTTCAGACAAGCAAACACTGATAGTTTGTGACCAACACAAAGATGGATTAAAGACATAAAGGTAAAACCCAAAACTATAAAAACCCTGGAAGACAACCTAGGCAATACCATTCTGGACAAAAGAATGGGTAAAAATTTCATGAAAAAGATGCCAAAAGCAATTGCAACAAAAGCAAACATTGACAAATGGGATCTAATTAAACTAAAGAGGTGCTGCACAGCAAAAGAAACTATCAATAGAGTAAACGGACAACCTAGGCAAGGGTCTTCTAGTGATTCTCAAAGTGTGGTCCCCAGCAGCAGCAGCAGCACCTGTCAGGAATATGTAAGAAATGCATATCCTCAAGCCCACCCTGCACCAGACACTGTGGCGGGCCCAGCAAGCTGTGCTACGTCAAGCTCTCCAGGGCTTCCGATGCTGCTCCTGTTGGAGAACCATAGCTCTACACAAAATATATGAGGCAGAAGACAAATGGTTTCAGAGAGAAGGTCTGAGATGTAAAATGGGATCCTAAATTATTTAGAAAACTTTAGGTTAACCTAAACCAATGTTGACTGAGTAAAAAAATAATAATATCAAACTTAAGGATAAAAAAAAGATATAGGCAAATTATTGAACAACACAAAAAGTAAGATATATTGGGTGTGATTAGAGTTAAAATGTCCCCTTCTTTAAGAAGGAGAGAAATTAGATAAAATATGGCCAGGTTGGGGGGCTCATGCCTGAAATGCCAGCACTTTGTGAGGCCAAGGTGGGAGAATTGCTTAAGCTCAGCAGTTTGGGATCTGCCTAGGCAGCAGAGTGAGACCTTGTCTCTATTTGAAAAAAAAAATAAAAAAAGAAACAAAAACATAAAATTTTTCTGACTAATATACTAAGACTTAAAATTTTTCAACAATGCAATCTAAATGTTAGCAGTATTAATGATACCTGTAATGTTTTATTTAAATATTTTACATTATATTTTTCTAATGCTTTCAAATGCATTACATGATTTAATCTTCACAACAATTCTGTTAAATGGGTAGCTGAAATATATTCTTTCTTTTAACAGATGAGAAAACTGGAGGATGTTATAACTTAGCCAAAATCATATGACTCGGGTGTGGCAGGGAGAGAATCACAATACCCAAGTCCTTTTGATGTGATTCTGGCTTTTTCCTTTACATTATCTCTTTTTATAATTAATGAAACTTTTATGCAAACATTCTCAATTGGAGAATATAAATAACAGAGTGAATCAAGTTCATCTGCTTGGGACTATCAGACTGCGTGCTGGCTGGTGACTATTATGCCATAAGGTAAACCCTAGTCCCTGTCCCTGCAAACCGTTGCAGAAAATAAACAGGTAATCCCCCTTTCACAGCCATCAGAGGCAATACGTGTATGTGTCTAAGACAGGCCATTACCAGAGCTGTTGGCCTTATATAGTACTGCAGAATTTTCTGTAACCTTTATCTACAATTTTAAAGCTAAAAGATCATTTGATTTTAAAATTTATGAAGGGCTGAAACCTGATGAGTCATTTATGGGATTTCTTCTTATAATATTTGAAGGAATTTTCCAGTCGAAACAAATGCCAAGATGAATTTCTTGGCCTTCTGTAACACCTTTCTTGTAAAGGTCTTCACATGCATTGCAGACAAGAGCGCTTTAGCTTCCTGACTGCCTCGGGACACAGGTAAGTGCTCTCACATGTGGAAACTGTGGCTTAAGGAGATTAACATGCTGTGAATGCTGGTCCATCTTGGTTTCAAATCAGGAGCTCAGTGTCTTTTCCTTGGAACATAGATTTTTATTTTTACATGGCTTTATAATTACATATTTTAGAGTGCTCAGTATAGTTTGAAGTGACTCAAATATGGAAACATTCATTACATCTTTTGGGAGATGATTTTGATCTTATGGAGGGCTTTTTCTGTCTAACTGGTTTTTATATATTTTGACACAGTAAATCTCATTCCATCTAAAAGAGTTATTTTTCCCCTATGGGAAGGGACTTGATATTCTTTTAAGTCTCTGCTGAGTTTAATAACTTTTTGAGACATAAATGTATTCTGTTTTCTCAGTAAACACTGCAGAACACCTACTATGTGCTAATTTCTATGGTACACTGGGGTATACAGAGATCAGTAGACAGTTTTTCTGCACTGGAAAATAGGCATGACATTAAATTAGTGCATTGGTTGCAAATTAAAGTGTTTGCAGATAAGTAACTTGGGCTCAAAGTAGACTACGAAAAGACTTTTTCCAGTAGAGAGGGTCTGATACTATAAATTCCTTTATGCTTCTGCCACTGGAGAAGGGAGAGTTTATCTCATTGTTCTGGACCTTGCAAATGTAGTTTAGAGCAACGAAAATAAAATGACTCCAAGGCTGCTGGAGAATGGAGTAAAGACAAGAGCCCAAGATGCCAAACAGCTTGAGTTGTCAGGAAGGCCTGTTACTGCTGGGTAAAGAAGGAAAAAACAGAAAGAAAAACCTTCGAAAGAAGAGCTAGATTAACATCTTTATGGCTCAGTCATAAACACTGACACACTGTTTGTCTAAGTCTGCGATATGTGTGTACAGCAGAGTTGGTGGAGCCAAACATTCATTTATTCATTAAATATTTATTGTGGGCCAACTCTGTCTCATGAAGCTTATCTTTTCCTGAAAGGGTACAGGAAATAAGTAATAATACGATTAATTCAGATAGTAATCATAGATACAAAGGAAATAAAATAAACCGATGTGATAGAGATTTGAGGAGGTTTATTTTAGATAAAATAAGAGGCATCTTTAGCTTAGATCTACATAATAAGGAGCCAGGCATACAAGGTTCCAGGGAAGCAGTATTCCAGACAAAGGCAACAGTCTGTGGAAAGACTCTAAGCTGAGAGTTGACTTGATATCTTCAAGGAATAGGTAGAAGTATCACTGAAGTGGTGGGGATAAGGGTGAATGATGGGGGAAGTGATAAGAGATGGGATTCCCTGATAATATACAAGCTAATAGGTTATAGTGAGGAGCTTGGATAATATTCTAAGTCTGGTGGAAAGTCATTGAAGTGTTTCAAGCAAGGGAATGACAGGAGATTTAAGTGACACGATTTGTTACAGAAAATATAATTCTGAAAGTCATATACAGAAGAACTGATTGTAAGGAAGCAAGCATAGAGGACAAGCAGAGAGACAATTAGGTGGCTGATGCAATATTTTAGGCAAGGGCTCATGGCATCTCGCATCTATGTTGTAGCAGTGGTGATGGATAGAAGTGGGCATATTTGGGTAGTGCCACTGATAGCTTGCTTATATCATATGCTGTGGTCTGAATGTGACCCCCAAGTTTGTGTGTTGAAAAGTTAATACCCAATGTAACAGTGTTGAGGGGGGGACCTTTTGGGAAGTGTTTAGGTCATGAGGGCTCTGCCCTCATGAATGAATTAATGCCACTTTGAAAAGGGCCTACAGGAGTGAGTTTGCTCTCTCTTGCCTTTCCTCCTTCCACTATGAGAGAACACAATAGGAAAGATCACAGCAGATAGTGGGATCTTGATTTTGGACTTCCTAACCTCCAGAACTGTGAGAATAAATTCCTCTTCTTTATAAATTGCCCACTCTGCCGTATTTTATTATAGCAGCAGAAATGAACTAAGACACTGTTTCTTTGTTTATATTAGAAAAGGGTACAACTTACTCAAGTAAAAATACATTTTGGCTACTATTCTACAAAAAGAACCACTTTTTGGACTTCCTTGGATCCAAGTTAACTTTTTAATAGTCCAGATGGTCATCAGCCCTGGCTGCAACACAATCAAACCCACTCACTCACTACATGGCACCAGAGATGTTTACCCTAAATGTACCCTAGACCCTCAGTGAGGCAATCATTCTAGACTTAGAGTTGTATGGGTTAGGGGGTGTGTGGGAATCAAACTTCCCAAAATTCTGTTGGGATTGGGCATACCTTCCTGTACACATGTGTTTCAGCGAATTAATGTGTGTGTTCTCTTTTATGTGTGTGTACATGACGCTGTGTACCAATGTGAGATTATGGAGGAAGAAGCTTTGCTTTGCTGCTGTGTGATGTGGCCAGCAGACCACAAAGAAGTATGTACTTCCTCAGAAACATGAGCTTATTCAGAGAAGGAATGGCTGCTCTGAGGAAATACTTATTGGGCTGAAATCTGAAGAATAAATAGGGTTTAGGTACATGTAAAGGGTTCAAATGTGGCCCCCAAGAAGATAAGTCTAAGTTCTAACTTTATGCAGGAAGAGTCTTCACAGATATACTTAAGTTAGGGATTTTGTGGAGATCACTCTAGATTAACAGGGTGAGCCTTTAGTCCAATGAGAATTGACCTTATAAGAATAGGAAATGTTGGCTGGGCGCGGTGGCTCACGCCTGTAATCCCAGCACTTTGGGAGGCCAAGGTGGGTGGATCACAAGGTCAGAAGATCGAGACCATCCTGGCTAACATGGTGAAACTCTGTCTATACTAAAAATACAAAAAATTAGCCAGATGTGGGGGCAGGCGCCTGTAGTCCCAGCTACTGGGGAGGCTGAGGCAGGAGAAAGGCATGAACCTGGGAGGCGGAGCTTGTAGTAAGCCGAGATTGTGCCACTGCACTCCAGCCTGGGCAACAGAGCAAGACTCCGTCTCAAAAAAAAAAAAAAAAGCATAGGAAATGTCACAGAAAAGATGAACACAGGCACAAGAGGAGAGGAGCCATGTAGAGATGAATGCAGAGATGAGTTATGCAGCTACAAGTCAAGAAATGCCAAGCAGCCATCAGGAGCTGGAGTAGGCAAAGGACAGATTCTCCCCTGGAGCCATCAGAGAGGGCATGGCCCTGCCATCACCTTGAGTTCAGATTTCTGACCTCCAGAACCTGAGATTAAAAGTTTCTTTTATGAAACCACCATGTTTCTTGCAATTTGTTATGGTATCCCTAGGAAACTAATGGAGTGGGTGAGGGGGTTTGGGGAGACGATAAGTGATTTCTAGGCAGAGAGGGGAGAATATAAACATAGTTTCTATGGTGGGATTGAGCTTGCTGTTGTTAGAAACAGAAAGGTGTCTGCTGGAACAGGTGAAGATGAAACCATAGCGATCGACAGGAGTGGAGAACTCTTGCCCCTGAAAGTCTTGGTAAGGACTGTGGTCTTTAATCCAGGAACACCAGGTACCATTGAAGTATTTTAGTGGGGAATGGAAAAATTCTATTTGCCTTTTAGCACAGCGCTTTGGCACTATTAGAGAGAATGAATTGGAGCTAGACAAGAATGGCTACAATAAGACTGGTTGAAAGGCTATTGACTGCTGTAGTCCAAAGTGGCATCAAAGGTAGAAATACTGGACAGATCCAAGAGATATTTGGAAGAAAAATCTATAGGGCTTTGCTACAGTAAGGATATGGAGGGTAAAGGTGATGGGATCAAAGGATCAAAAATGTTGTTTTGGTGGATGCTGGGAGTTGCTGTGACAGTTAAACCCCAAGACTTCTTGAAGAAGGTGGGGAGTTCAAATAAACATTTGTGGGTTGTGGTTTTTAAGATATCCAAGCAGGGACAAGAGGCAGGCTGTTGAATATGTGCAACTGGAGATCAGAGGAGAGATCTGAGGTCTAGGCATAATTTATATATAAGTGGTCACAGAAGCCCATGTGGATGATATTACTCAGAAAATAATTTTAAAAAGAGGAAAGACCTATGACAAAGTTTTGAAGAATTGCAATATTTAATGGCTGGGTGAAGAAAGAGTCTCCAGAGAGGCATGAGGAAACTAGAGTGTGGATCAAGGAAACTTAGAGAATAGAGAGTTCCAGGAAAAGGGGAATGAATGTTCAAAATAGTGGAAATACTGAGAAGTCAGGTGAGATGAAAATAGGAAGTGAGCTCTTAATAACATCTCCACGTCTCTGGCAGCCCTAGTGAGAGGTGTTTGAGTAGAGTCATGGAGAGTGAGAGGAGATAGGATGCATCAGGACCTGTCTACATCTGTGGTTGTTAAGAGGGTTGATAGATTTTAGTTTAAAGAGTTTATTAGTCATAACATAAAGCCAATGAATGGTAACTTTAAGGAAATGATGTGAGTGATAAGAGAGATTTCAAGGCCCCTCAGAAACCCCCCCACTTTTCTTACTGTCACGCCCCCTGAACATAAAATAACAAGCTTTTCATCATTACAGTGACTAATACCAAAACTATGCTTGCAAGGATGCCATTCTTCATATTCACATTGGGAATCAATTGCCCAGAGGAGGGATAACCTCAATTACATTGTTAGATTCATTTCTGCTTTTAAATTTCCTGATTCCATGATTGAAGCATTGGTTAAGAAAACGTCTGAGAATGGATTTATTAGCAGGGATTAGAAGAGAAGAAAATAAAAAGTGATGAGTCCCTTGAGCAGGAAGCAAAGACACTGAGAGCAGAAAGTTGTACAAAATGGGATTCTGTGGTTATCTCTGGAGCCACCTGCCATGGGACCTATTCAAGTGACGACACCTCGAATATTAGCATCTTAGAGTGTGGAGGCTCTGGATATGCCACTAGATTGGACTGTGCCAGGAAGGGGAGGGGCACTCACTTCATGCTGGAGACTGTATATATATGTATATATGTAGTATCATTAAATTATCACCATCGTTTTAGGATACCAATATTAATACTCTCATTTTACAGAAGAGTAAATTGGGAGTTTTTAAAAATCACAGTGTCCACTGATTGTGAGTCTTGGCACTGCATTTCTTAAATTCCAGATTGTTACTCCCACAGTTTAGTTAGACCTACTAATGAAAACTTGCTAGAATTACTTTTCTTTGGGCACAATATGTACTCAGTTCTTCTAAGACAGGGAGAACAAAGTAGAAGTTTCCAGATTTGTCCGGGGGGTCAATTAGGAACAGATTCCTATCACCCCCGGCAGAAGGGTCAGCAAATCCCAGAGTAGCCTGCGTGCCGAGCCAATTTCTTTCCATGAACCAGAAATAAAGAGTGGAATTGAATTTTGGGGGTTGTGTGGGTCTCCCACGGTTCTGCACCCCACCCTTCCATCCCTGGTTCATGGTTTATAGTGCAATTTCTGGCAAAATTGCCAGTGGCAGAAAAGTCCTAGTGGGAACCAGAGTTAAACAGTCCATGCCATAGTTCCTGGACTTTCAAAGTTCTACCTCCAAATGAATGGATGCCATTGTTCCCTTTTCTTGAGGAAGGGGAGAATGAGCTGCTTTTTTCCATGATCTTCCTGCCATTCTTGAGAGTTTTTATTGTTGCTATTCCCATCTTGCTTGCATTTGGGCATGTGGATATAATATGTCTTTGTCAATAAAACATTTAGACAGAGAGTGGAGGCTGCCGAGTTTCTTTCTTGGCTCCTTCCCTGACATTGAAACAAGAGGATAGGAGATAATTTCTCTCACTTTTACTAATTAGAATATCAAGGTAAGGAGAGATTTAGAGATGGAATCAGATTGACCAAATTGTCTGTGACTTGCTCAGGGACTCAGTGAGATCATTTCCCCTTTTGGGGTCTCAATTTTTTTTTGGATGCTGATTTTTTAAAAAAATGTAAGCACCTTTATTGCAGAGGTAAGATGGAAAATAAGTGTGAGCAATGGTGATGGGAATGGTAATTAATGTTACCATTAATGTTTTACTATTAAGCCAGTCTTCTTTTATGACTTGTCTTTAAAATAGATAAAAACTTCAGCTTCTAATAAAATGATACACTTCTGGAGGCGGTTTTGGGTGGGCATCTCAGCTCTGTATTTTTCACCCTTTCTCATTGGGTGGGATGAACTTTTCTGAGCATCTTCCTTTACCGGGTGATAATAGGAGTTACCCCCACAGGTTTATTGTGAAGGTGTTAAAAAAAAACAGGTGCATTCCAACAATAACCATATATACTAGGGATCTGAATGTGATTATATAACTTCGTATACTACATCTGGATCCCTTAAATCTAACAAAGAATCTCTTTACATATTTTGCATCTTATGAAGGCTTCTGATTCTAGCAGGTTTTTATACTGCTTTAGAAAAGGTTTCGGAGCTGAGACAGAGGTTGTTAATCCAAGCATACCTTGGAGATATTGTGGGTTCACATCCAGATCACCATAATAAAGCTTATATGACAATAAAGCAAATCACACAAATCTTTTGGTTTCCCAGTGCATATAAAAGTTATGTTTACACTATATCGTAGTATATTAAATGTGTAATAACATTAGGTGTAAAAAATTTATGTACCTTAACGTAAAAATGCTTTATTGCTAAAAATTGCTAATGATCATCTGAACCTTCATAGAGTCATAATTGTTTTGCTGGTGGAGGGTCTTGCCTCAATATTGATGGCTGCTACTGATCTGGATGGTGGTTGATGAAAGTTAGGGTGACTGTGGCAATTTCTTAAAACAAGACAACAGTGAATTTTGACACATCAATTGACTCTTCCTGTCATAAAAGATTTTTCTGTAGCATGCGATGCTGTTTAATAGCATTTTAACCACAGTAGAACTTCTTTCAAAAGTGCAGTCAATCCTTTCAAACCCTGTTGCTGCTTTATTAACTAAGTTTGTGGAATATTCTAAATCCTTTGATGTCATTACTACAATGTTCATAGCATCTTCAAAAGGAGTAGATTCGATCCCAAGAAACCAATTTTCTCATCCATAAAAAGCAACTCCTCATATGTTGAAGTTTTATTATGAGATTGCAGCAAGCCAGTCTTCAGGCACCACTTATAATTCTAGTTCTCTTGTTCTTTCCACCACATCTACAGTTCCTTCCTCCACTGAGGCCTTGAGCCCCTCAAAGTCATCCATGGGGATTGAAGTCAACTTTTGCCAAACTACTATTAATGTTGATATTTTGACCTCCTTCCATGAATCATGAATGTTTTTAATGGCATCTAGAATGGCAAAGTCTTTCTAGAAGATTTTCAATTATGCAGCCCACATCCATCAGAGGAATCAAGAACTATGGCAGCTATAACTTTACAAAATAAATTTCTTTTCTTTTTTTGTGTGTGTGTGAGATAAGGTCTTGATCTGTTGCCCAGTCTGAAGTGCAATGTCAAGATCATGGCTCACTGCAGCGTCCAAATCCTGGGCTCAGGCAATCCTCCCACTTCAGCTTCCTGGGTAGCTGAGACTACAGGTGCACACTACCATGCCCAACTAATTTTATATATTATACATATTTTTGTAGAGATGGGGTTTCACCATTTTGCCCAGGCTAGTCTTGAACTCCTGGGCTCAAGCAATCCATCAACCTCAGCCTCCCAAAGTACTAGAATTACAGGCATAAGCCATCACACCTGGCCTTACATTTCTTAAATAATAATATTTAAAAGTCAAACTTACTCCTTAGGGATTCATGGGCTTCAGAATGGATGTGTTAGCAAGCATGGAAACAACATCAATCTCCTTGTGCGGCTCTATCAGAGATCTGGGATAACCAGGTACATTGTCAGTGACCAGTAATATTTTGAAAGAATTTTTTTTCTGAGCAGTAGGTCTCAGCAGTGGGTTTAACACATTCAGTAAACCATGCTGTAAATAGATATGCTGTAAACAGGCTTTGTGATTCCATTTCTAAAGTGTAGGCAGAGAGATTTAGTATAATTCTTAAGCACTCTAGGGTTTTTGGAATGGTAAATAAGCATTGACTTCAACTAAGTCACCAGCTCCATTAGCCACTAACAAGAGAGCAGCCTGTCCTTTGAAGCTTTCAAGCCAGGAATTGACTTGTCTTCTACAGCTATGAAAGTCCTAGATGGCATGTTCTTCTTGGACAAGGCTGTTTTGTCTCTATTGAAAATCTGTTGTTTAGTATAGCCACCTTCATCAATTATCCTAGCTAGATCTTCTTGGATAACTTACTGCAACTTCTACATCAACACTTGCTGTTTCACATTGAACTTTTGCTATGAAGAAGCTTCTTTCCTTAAACCTCAGGAACCAACTTCTGCTAGCTTCACACTTTTCCTCTGCAGCTTCCTCACCTCTGTCAGCCTTTATAGAATTGAAGATAATTAGGGTCTTACTCTGGATTAGGCTTTGACTTAAGGGAATGTTGAGGCTGGTTTGATCTTCTATCCAGACCACACAAACTTTCTCCATATTAGCAACAAGCTGTTTTGCTTTCATACAATCATGTATTCATTAGGGTAGCACTTTTAATTCCCTTCAAAAACTTTTTCTTTGCATTCACAACTTGGCTTTCTGTTTGTCACAAGAAGCCTAGCTTTCAGCCTGTCTTGGCTTCCAACATGCCTTCCTCACTAAACGTAATCATTTCTAGTTTTCAATTTTTAATTTAAAGTGAGAGATGTATGACTTTACCTATCACTTGAACACTTACAGGCCATTGTAGGGTTATTAACTGGCCTAATTTCAATATTGTTGTGTCTCAGCAAACATCATGGCTCAAAGAGAGGGAGAGAGATGGGAGATTAGCTGGTGGTAGAATTGTCAGAATATACACAACCATTATCCATTAAGTTTGCCATCTTACGTGGGCACAGTTCATGATATCCCAAAACAATTACAAGAGTAGCATCAAAGATCACTGATTGTAGATCACCATAACAGATATAATAAATAATGGCAAAGCCACAGAAACATGAAGCAAGTACTTGCTATTGGGAAAATGCTTTGATAGACATGCTCAATGCAGTGTTGCTACAAACGGCAATTTCTAAAAAATACATCTGTGGGGCACAATAAAGTGAAGCACAATAAAATGGTATGCATGGTATGCATGTATATCCTCAGGAGCTAGCAGTAGCCCTTATTTCTTCTATTTATAGGCCTATGTGACTCAAAAAGCAAACGGGCAGCTGCATGCAGGATGTGTTAGTCACTCAGGCTGCTGTAACAAGGTGCTACAGACTGGGTGTCTTATCAAAACAAACAGAAATGTATTTCTCACAGTTCTGAAGGCTGGAAGCCTGAGATCAAGGTGCTAGCATGGTTGAGTTCTGGTGAGGGCTCTCTTTTGAGATTCAGACTCCTGATCTGTGTTGCATCCTGTTATGGTGGAAAGAGAGAGAAAGTGAGCTCTCTAACCTCCTGTAAGACCACTGATATCATTCATGAGGGCCTCAAACTCATGACCTAATTAGCTCCAAAGGCCTCACCTCCAAATACCATCACTATATGGATTGGATTTCAACATATGAATTTTGGGAGGGACACAAACATTCAGTCCGTAACACAGGGGTGTTTCCTTGTATATGAAGCCAAAGAGGAAAGTCTTTCCATCTACAAGGTCATTCAAAAAGCATCCAGTGTGTGTTAGAGAGTTGGGCACACAATTACTATTTAACATCTTGCCTTGGCCATGGAATGAATTTGTCTTGCTCAGATAGTGAACCAAGATCTCTCTGCCTTTTCAAGGACATGCTGTGACCAACAGAGTGATACTGCCCAGATAGGAATGATGCTTAACTATCATTTGCTGCTTTGAACAGTCCTGAAAAAACAGCAGTGCTTGCACCATTCATATGTAGTTGCTGGCTTTTCACACCACTACCTTCCTGAGGGTGATTATAGTTTTTCTTCTGCTCTAACCTTTGGAACTCCTTAATCAGCTTATTCCTAGGCTTGAGGCCATTAGCACTGATCTGAAACTAGAGGTCTCCAAGCATCTCAGTGGTAGATGCACAGCACATTGGTACAAACCATCAACCAGGCAGCTAGTCTCAGGCTTTCTAAACTTTGTGATTCAGCCAGGTGGTGAGATGAGGCATTACCAAAATTATTTTTCTTAGTCACAGTTATCAGTCACACTGGTTGGTTGGGGGCCAACCAACAGGCAAGCCAACTACCTTTTCCATTTTGTACTTAATTACATCATCATATAGGCAAAGTAATGGGCTCTGGTTTCTGGCCTTCCTCTAAATTCAAACAAAATTACATAAGCATTAAGAGAATCATATCACCTTGGCTCACTCTGGCCTCTGAGCATGAACACAGAATGAGGGAAACCACCAGATGTTAAGCTGATCATATCTGCTGAAAAAGACACATCCAAGTGTTGTGTGCCAAGGGGTTTAGGGACCCTGCAGTCATATCAGTTTGGCTACAATCTCATTGGGTCTTACAAAGAAAAAGAGTGCAGATCAAGCCAGCACCTGGATGGCAGATGCCGAATCTCCTGGAGAGATGCAGTAAGTAATGCATGGAACCCAAGTAACACTTCCCCCTTTGTGCCTATAATAAATCAGTACCTAGTAGGAGACAGGAGATTGCCTTTTAATGGGCCCTGTCTCTTTACCTGAGCTTTTTTCTAGATGGCCCATAAAAATAACTTCTGCCTTTACCCATACTTTGAGATGAATTGGTTATTTCTCCCCCAAATAAAATTAACCTTTTTTTCATCATTTATCAGTGAAAAAAATTACTTGATTAAATTCTTTACTTGGTCATGGCTACAAAGATGTGTCATGACTTTTTGTTTGTTTATTTCTTCAAAAAGATAGTAGAGCTTGAAGATGAATAAATGAATTCCCCCTAACATAGGTAATAAAATGCCTTTGATCATTGGATATAAAAATAGCTATAAAAATGCAAGTGTTTCTCTAATGGTCCATCTTGCTTTTTTATGAGTCTCTCTACTGCCATTGCATAGGTAGATTTCATGTTGGGCTATGCAAATCTCCATTCGCCTGCCTCTTCTGTTCATAAATGTATTACTCCAGTCATGTTTGAATTAGGAAAGCTTCTAGTGCTTCAATATTTATTTATTTTTCATGGTAAAAATAGTTAACCATAACCACCTATACCTTTATGTGTGATGCTCTATTACTTGAACAGGGTTTCAGCTTATCACTGCATATTTAATGTCATGTCTTCTTAGCTATGTCTCATATAACCAGCTTCTAATTTCAGCCTCTGCCTAGTTAAAACACTTTGTCAAACTTTCCTATCACATTTTTTTTCTCACACACATCATTTCATCCTCACTCCTGAAAAATCTGTTAGTGGCAATTCCAATATTGGCAATGTAAGAGTGAAAAAAAAAACTTTAAAAAGGGAAAACTGAATTTAAATTTCATCATTGCAAAAATGAAACATTAATTGAACCCCCGTAAAGAAAGGGCACATTATATCTCAGACATATGTGGCTGGTAACCAAAGAATTACTACACAAAGGTTAAATAATGTATCATTCACTAAAATAAAAGGAAAAATTTACATATTTATTTAAATAGATACTCCTCCAATACTTTTAAGCCTAATTTATGTATTATTAGTTAATCAAGAGAAAAATTCTGGCACAACGCAAAATGTGAAAAACTACTGTCAATTGAGGTTTAATAAAAATGAGTACATAATACTTAAAATGACAATGTTATTCACTTCAAGTATATAATTTGATTTTTAAGTCACATTTTTGGGAACATAGTTACTACATAAGGCACTGTGTGTGATTGGGAAGTTAAATAGCTTTAGACAATGTAGAATATGAAAATAACATATTTCTACAGGAAGGACATCAGGAGTCTTGGAGGTGGTATTTTAATCTAGATTTATTAAGTACATCTCTTGGATGATAAAATGAATTCTGGGCTGGAAATACTTGAGGGAGAAAAATAATAGATCTGTTTATAGAGTGAAGAGCTTGTATACTTCTAGCAGAGCTTGCGAAAGTAAGGGCTGAATATATATTTTTTGTTGAATGAATGAATGAAATCTCCCCAAAGATACTAAAATGATAATGATGCTTGTTTAACTTTGAGATGTTACTAGACAATATTTACGGAACACCTATAGTTTGCTTGGCACTGTACTGAGACCAATGAATACTAACCAAGTGAACAAGACAAACTTGAACCTCCAAGGAGCTGATGGTCTAGTCAGGAAGACATGCATGAAAAGATGTCATCATTAATGTGCTGATGGCTTCACACACTCAGCGTATGCAGACAGAGCTAGCCAAGTAAGATGTCAAAGTGGTCTCTCTGAGAATATCTCCATTGAGTTGAGACCTGAGTGATAAGAAGGTTAGGAAGATAAATCTGGGGGCTCAGTAAACCTCACATATGAAGTCACAAAGACCAGAGAGATGATGGCCTGTCAGAGGAGTTGGAAGATGTCTAAAAGCTGAGACTAAAAAGCAAAAAAGGAAATTGGGGAGAGGGGAGCTGAAGTGTAGACAAGGGTCAGGTGGTAGAAAAAATGAATACGGTTGAATTCAATACCAAAATGAATACAGTGCAGCTATTTTCCTAATTCATTCTGAAATGATTTCCACATTCTTGAAATTTATCAAAAGTACTTACAGCAATATGTTTATGCAAATATTATTATTTGTGTCCAATTAATGACTGTGTTTTGATATTTTAATCTAATATTTTGGGAGCCATTGCTATGGGGTATATTTGCTCACTGATTTGTTGATTCACTTACCTATTATTACACACGTGCCAGATACAAAGATACACAAGGCACTCCCTGCCTTCAAGCAGGTGATGTAGTATTGAGGGAGTAGGAGATAGGGGATGGACTATCAACCTGTTAGACTTAAGAGGTGGGATGTTGAGAGAGGAATATAAGGGATTAGATCACTGATATCATCAAAACTTCCCACGGCAAATACAAACAAAATTGAAGATCCTTGCCCTGACCCTCTCTCACCAGCAGGAAGCTTGTGTTTTAACAAGTGTTTACTTTGGGAGCATCTCCTAGTTCTTTTGGGGAGTTAGAGGTTGTGAGAATGGAGAAGTGGCCCATGAAAGCAACTCCCTATCAATGAGTCACTTTACACAACTTGAGGAGCATCATTTATACTATCTTCTACGTCAATGGGATTATGGTCCTCATGTACTACTCTCAGAGAATGTGGGAGAAGTCCCTGAATTTGCAAACTAACCCACGTTCCCCTCTTTCTTTAAGGACATTCTTCAATAGTTAGTCATTAGCTGTCATAACTGAGCCAAGTTAAATGGTGAAGATGTATATTTATAGGGTCCAAAATTATCAACTAGGGAGAATATTCTGGGATTCCTGTTTAGTGCTGTGAGTTTGGTCTCTTCCAACTCAAAGTTGGTCATTTTGAGGAAACAGAGCTCTTTTGTGTAGTTGGAGACACATACAAACATATACACACACACATGTCCCCCTTGTATTTTCTTTTCTCACATGGAGCCTTGCCTATCTAACTCCACAGAATAACATGCTCTCCTGGTCAATTGAGACTTTCTTTAGTTGGTCCACTTTTCACTCCCTCGACATACAAAGCCTTCTTCCCACAGGTTGCTATTTTCCCAGTCTTTCTCTCACAGATAATATTTACCACCACATTTTTAAACCATAAATTACATATAATGTTAATAAATGGCCCCTGTTTATAGCCAAAGAAGTAAACTATTCAATGGAAAGAAGAACATTCATAATATTTCTTGAGATTTTTCAGATTGTGTGTATGTTTTCTGAAAACATATCCCCCAGTCTTGGCAATATAGTGAGAATCCATCACTACAAAAATTAAAATAATTAGCCATGTGTTGGTGCCTGTCTATTGTCCCAGCTACTTTGGGAGGTGGGAAGATTGCTTGAGTGCAGGAGTTTAAGGCTACAGTGAGCTATGGTTAAGCCACTGCACTCCAGCATGGGGTGACAGAGTGAGACCACGTCTCAAAAAACAACAACAAAAAATCCATATAACCAGGGAATGTTGGAAGTAAGGTTAGACCTCTGAGAAAGACACACGGGAGTGAGTTGCTTGAGTGGATAGTGGTCAGTGGCACTATTGGAACAGTCCAGGTGGGAAGCACTGGAAACTGGAATCAAGGCAAAGGCAGTGGGAAAGGAGAAAGGATATAAAATGGAAAGATATATTCCACAGAATAAAATGGAAAATAACCAGCAGCTACAGAGAGGACCAAGATGTGTTGAACCCAGACGAAAGGAAAGATGAAGTGACATTATCATAAACAAGGTAGGAAGAAAGACGAATTTAAGGACAGGATAGAGGATGGCAAGTTTAGATTCTCTAGATGAACTTTGAGGTTCTCATGGGAAATCATGCTTTGAGGGCTGAGCAGAGGCTGAAGCCCACCTAAGCTATTTTCTTCCCTTTCTTCTCTCTTTTCCTTTCACACCTCCCTCCTTGACGATAGTCCTTTCTGGAGAGCCCTCAAAAAGGGGGAGAGGCCTGACTGCTCTGGCTCATATTCCAGTTTGAGCTCAAACCCAAGTGCATACCTGGGCATCATTCATAACAAACCCAGCTACCCATATGCATGCCTGGGGGTCATTCACAACACACTCAGCTACTCATGTGGATGCCTGGGGGTTGTTTACAACAGATGCAGCTACAAGCTACAGTTTAGTTTTGCCTGTTGGTCTGGAAGACAAATATTTGGGACTGGAGCTCAAGAGAGAAGTCAGGCCTCTAGATAGCTACTTGGATGCTCTCTGCTTAGAGATGATAATTGAAAGAGTGAGAGTAAATACATTTTTCTAGAAGACAGAGGGTGGAGAAGAGGCCTAAATAGAAAATTCCATGACACCTATGGTTAGGGCCTAGAGGCAGGAAGATAGACCAGAGATAAAGTCACAGAAGAAGCGATTCTAGAGAAGAAAACAAACAAACAAACAAAAACAACAACCACCCTGAAAATGAGCAGTGCAAGGAAGGAGTGATTTAGGGAAATAGGTGCTGATCAACGGTGTGAGGCTATGGAAAAGAAACACAATTGAGAAGGTGGGTGGATTTGGTAGCTAGAGAATGACTGATGTCTATTGCAAGTGGGGTTTCAGCAGTGGTTGAATGTAGATTACAGAAAATAAAGCGGGGTAGGTGGTGAGGTATTGAAGGCTGAACGAAGAAGAATTAGAGGCAGAAATGATGGCTTGGGGGATTAATAATACATGTATGCAAAGTCTTAAGTGCTTATATACTTTACAGAATGCTTTCTGGCTAAGTGGAAACATCCAACAGAAAGGAAAAATTTGAATCCATAGAGTAGAGGAGAAATTGTTGTGAGATACCTGTTTGTGTTTGCATATATTTATTCTCCAATAAGCCACACAATGTTTTTGTGCAAGCTACACAAAAGTGGCTCTCCCCTGGATGGATGGAGATCCTCAATAGAGTGAATGAATGGCTTGGTGAACAGAAAAATGGGTGCTTCCTTCAGCTCCCACATGCAACTTGGAATCTATACCATGATACATGACAAAACTGTACAAATACGACCTACTGTATTCACACTTAGAAAAAAACTATCTATGTACATTTAACTTGGTTTCTTCTTTATGCTCAGTGACATTCATTACTTTCCCCAGGACACATGCTTGTTCTTATTTATAACCAGAAAATCAGTTAGTCAATGTCCAATGTTGAGCTCTTTTCAAATACTCCCTCCCCAGGGTCCACAGAAGCATCCGTGTAGAAAAGTCCCCAGCTGAAGTGTGTGGTGGCCAATAATCACATTATTAAGGAAACTTTTTCTTTGTAGATGTTCCCAATCAGCTCTAATTCTGCCACTGCTCACCAGGCCATAGGAACAATTTTGTGGTGTTATGTTTTGAAAGCAACATTTTTTTTATTTGAGTAGGTAGCTTATAATTAGAAACACACAGTTTAATCACAGTATGCTAGAAACAAAAGTAATTGACTTTTTTTATTTCCCACTTGGCAATAAAAGAAAAAAATTAAGAATAAAGATAGTTATGGGTATTATTTAATTTTCTTGGGAGGACACAAGCCATCAGATGCTGAAAATTTTTTTTTTTAACATTTGTGCTTTCTTACTTTGTGTGAAAATGTTGCATGTATATTTTTGGTAATTTCTTCAGGGATTTTAAAGAAGACATTTTCTATTTTAATATATCTCAGTGACAGTGATCTGGTTAAGAATCCACTGGGGAATTTAGCAAAGACTCTGTCAATGAACAAAGAAGGCAGGAATGAGCTCTAGAGCTCTTCAGCTCTAGATAAGAAAGCCACTCTCCCAGTCCCTTTGTCTCTTTGTCACCTTCGCAAGAAGGGGCTCCAAAACTGTGAGCTACCCTGCTTGGATTAATACTTCCCCTTCACAGAGATGCACAGCTTTACACTAGTGTTGGCCTTGAGACTGTAATTAACTCGTTATGTCTCATATCCCTGTTCATATCAGTTACCACAAGAAGCTGAGAACACCAAGTCAGCCCTCATTCCCCTAATTCTAATCCTCTTTGCTCCAACCCCCGCAGGACCTATCCCCTTCACCATAAAGTAATATATTATGCATTTTACTTATTGGTTTGTCTTTTTCTCCAATTAGAGTGTAAACTAGTTTTGTCTGTTTTGCTCATTTCCATATCCCAAAGCCTGGGACAATGACAGGCACGTGGTGATTATTGTTATGGGGGCATGTGGCACTCCATAATTATTTGTTGAGTAAATGAAAAGAAAAAGAAAAAGCGCACTTGAACTTGACAGTAGCTTAGATGTGGTCTATGAGAGACCACAGAGATGCAGCATGAACTCTAGGATTGTGAGCTTGAGATGTTTTTAGGGTCATATGCAGTGGTCAATAATAGGAGAGCAGCAGTACAAAATAATGGGCATAAAGAGTAGGAGTTATTTTACTGCAAAAATTAATTTTATATCATGAATGGCCATCTTGTTAGTGAGAGATTTGCTGTAGAAAAACTATTGCTTAAAAAAAAACCACCAATAAAAACTTCAAAACTCTTGAATTGCAGCTGCTATATGTGTAGGTCTTTCCATCATGGAAGAATTTCTCGGTGCTGCATGAGGTCAACATTTGCCTTCACAGAATCTAAAGTAGCATGAAAGAAATGCAAAACTAATACAAGCTCCCAGCATATAGTTGGTGCTCAATAGATCCTTGTGGGGTAAGTGACGCCTGGACACAATTAAGAATTAGGAAAATCTGTCTTCCACTAGAACCGTCAGAGCTGCTTCCGGGAACTTGAGTCTGCTCTCCTGGTCTCCCATCAGACTATTCTGTGTCCTACCCATTCTGAAAGAGTCTTTTGCACATAACCTAACTTCTCTCTCTCCTCTCCTCCCTCCTAAAGGTCATAATTACATGACTTTTAGACATATTCATGCAAAATCATGCTTTCTCTTTAAGAGTCGGTGATACTGGCTTAATTAGATAAAAGAGTTCCAGAAAATTTCTTGCTTGATAGACCATAGTGCCCAAGAACAACAATGCCTAAAACAAGTTAAAATAATCAGGTTTTAAAGACTCCCATACCTTTCCCAAGAAATGATATTGGTGTTAGACATGTCAAGTAGTATGGCAAGACTTTGATGTAGATATTTGAGAATGATTAGATTTTTTTTGGATTAAGAATTTAAAACTCAATTGAAGGGGCTAAAGGCATGTATTTACATTTCACTGGAAATGATAGGACAATATAGCCTTTTTATAGGAGGAGGGTATATTGTCCTATCATTTCCAATAAGAGACATGCAGAGGACAGCAAGGCATCCTTGTATGCACTTCAATCCGGTATTATTTTCATATATTCTTTCTTAATATGAGAAATTTCAGCTTTTAATGTGAGATCTCCCCATTTTCCTACATATCAGGAATAAATTGAGCATGTGTCAGACTCCCTAAGATAAATGTTTTGTAATTTTTTTCTGTTGCTGAAAGAATCAATGCATAGACGACACCCTTAGATAGATTGTCAACTTGGAATGTCAGTTTAGATCTAATTTTCCATAGATTCTGTTATTTGGAGATGGTAGAGTGAATATCATCATTTAGAAAAATAACATAGGTCTACAATCTGCCCCTGGAACATAAAGGAACTGAGGCACAAAAATTATATAATAGAACACTTTGGTTGCACACCCTTGACTCTGTGTAGTAGAGGAAAGAAGTGAAAGTATATTTTATTTCATATTATCTCAGAGATAATCAGTAAATTTTTCTATCAAAGTTTGTTTTTATTAATAGATCACTTAAAATGTTTCAGAATGCCTAACTTATTCTAAATACAAAGAGTATCACATATGTCAAAATTTCCTAGGTGATAATTATGGTTCATAAATGGAAAATGTAAGGGAAAAGATTGTCAGTGATATGGTTTGGGTCTGTGTTCCCACCCAAATCTCATTAAATTGTAATCCCCAGTGTTGGGGGAGGCAACTGGATAATGGGGGCAGACTTGTCTCTTGCGCTTCTCATGATATTAAGTTATCATGAGACCTGGTTGTTTGAAAGTGCATAGCACTTCCCCCTTCACTCTCTCTCTCTCCTGCCTCCATGTGAAGATGTGCTTACTTCCCCTTTGCCCTTCTGCCATGATTGTAAGTTTCCTGAGGCTACCTCAGCCATGCCTCCTGCATAGCCTGTGGAATTGTAAGTCAATTAAACCTCTTTTCTTATAAATTACCCAGTCTCAAGTAGTTCTTTACAGCAGTGTAAGAACCGACTAATACAGTGAGTAAGGTAAAGACAGAATGAAAATGAAAGAATAAAGCATTTTGAGTAACATTTAAGTGTTATGTACGTTCTCATATACTTTGAATCTTCACAGTGTGACTATGTGCAGTAGGTTTGGTTGGAACTCCCAAGATTTCCTACCCAGCGTTTAGAAAGCAATGCCTTCCCTTAAGTTGCCACCCTCTCTGATTCTTCCTCTTCCCTCCTTCTCAACCAGTCCATTACACAAAGGTTTATGAGAATGAAATGAGACTCCCGGGAACTTAGAACTTATTCTGTTCTAAGAAAAATACTTATTTAAAAAATGTGATGATTGCTTTAAAAATAATCTATCTTCTACTTGGTCTGAGAACATCATTAACATAAAGAAAACCCATTCACCCAGAAACTCTTATGAGAGATATAAAAATTAAGACTAGAGTATAAGTTCCCCAAACCATTATCATTTTCACCAAAACTTGCCTCATTGGAGGAAATGTGGAAAGTTACATCTAAAAGCATCTACTTATTATACAACTTGTCCTTAATTTAAAATAATTTTACAGTCCCTAAAATAATGGGATTGTGAGGTAAATAGGTAGTGACAGTGAAACTGTCCCCACAGGGTTAACGAGAATTTCATGCTAGGTTTTAGACACAATTATGCATGAATCAGGTCGCCTTCTGGCCTACTTTACTATAGCTACCTACTAACTGAAAGTTAAGTAGCACTAGATGCTGACCATTTGCTTCCCTGTTTTTTCTATAGATAGAATTTATAGGGCCTTTGTGCTTAAGACTCACCTAAAATGTTTTCAGATCCTGAATTCCAGCAGAATGGCTGATGCCAGCTAGTCCGAAGACTCCCACCAAAGAACCAAGTCAGCACAAGAATGTTCTTTCCTCATCCTCCCATTTCATGACCTCACCTTTCACTCTTGACCTATCAGTGATCCCCAGCCCACTACTCATCCCAAATCCCTTAAAAGCCCTAGCCTCCTTAGGGAATCAAATTTGAGGTCTCCTCCTGTCTTAAGCCTCTTTCTCTGCTGCAATTCACGGTGTCTTGGTGTATTAACTGGCTGCGCACCAGGCAATTGAGCCTGGCACAATTACAATGATTGCTACTCACGTTTTGTGAAATTCATACTTTTGCATTTACAAATAGGGAATGAAGATTTTTTAACAGACACGTGACATTGTTTAAGTAATATTTCCAAGATTTTGTCTAAATTGATGGGCAAGAAGCATTCAAGATGAAAACTGCCGCTCTGTTGAATCCTGTTATGTCCAATAACATCATAATATAAAGCAAATGATAGCAACATCCATATTAAATTTAGGTTGACTACTCCATTGTTAATTCAAATTGGAGAATTTGTTTTCAACCTTGGGTCTAAATCACTGATTTGTGTGTTGCTTCCTGGAATTCAAACGTAGTTACCATTTTTTTTTTTAAATATTCCTGGTGATTGTGATGTGAAGTCAAGTTTAGTGGAAGAGTGGCAAGATTACATGTGAGACAGTGTGTTCAGGGCTGCCATGAAATCAGGACCTGGGTGTTAGTCACCTTCTTTCAGCAAGGAGACCAGGGTGAATGAAGCAGAGACACCCCCCAGGAAGGGGAGAATGTCTGAACAAGTGAAGAGAGGAAGTTGCTAGAGGGGACAGCATGAGAAGCTGTGGGAATTAAAGAAAATAAGAAGGGGCCAGGCACGGTGGCTCACGCCTGTAATCCCAGCATTTTGGGAGGCCAAGGCAGGCGGATCACGAGGTCAGGAGATTGAGACCATGCTGGCTAACACGGTGAAACCCCGTGTCTACTAAAAATACAAAAAAAATTAGCGGGGCATGTGGCAGGTGCCTGTAGTCCTAGCTACTTGGAAGGCGGAGGCAGGAGAATGGCACGAACTCGGGAGGCAGAGCTTGCAGTGAGCAGAGATGGCGCCACTGCACTCTAGCCTGGGTGACAGAGCGATACTGCGTCTCAAAAATAAATAAATAAATAAATAAATAAAAAGAAAAGAAGACGACTAAGCTTCCTGACCTTGAGGAGTACAAGAAAATATTGTAGAACAGTAAGGATGCATTTTGCCACGCCTGATACATAGCAGGTGCTCAATATATATTTGTGACTGAATACATAGGTGGACCAGATTGCAGAGGGACTTCAGGGGCAAACAAAATAATTTGCATTTCTTGTTCCCCATATATGTCCAGTGCCTAGCATATATTACAGAGTCTATAAATATTTGTTTAAATGTTGATTGACAAATGTGCCTTACAGAGAGTACGCACTCATTAAACGGTTGATGTAATTATTCTAAACAATAGTTGAATACCTTTATTTTTCAGATGGAAAAATCCAATGATTTGTGTATATAAGGCCATTTTTATTCTAATCTGAATGAATAGTATAGAAAAACCATACTATTTAAAGATAGTCTACAGTGTTCCAAAGAGAAATGTTACAGACACATGGTAATATATTGCCAGTCAGAGAGTTAAAACTTCCAAAATAAAACTTTTCCTTTAAAACATGAATACAATAAGACTGAGAGGATTAATAATATACCCATTCATTCATTCATTCATTCATGCAATAAAGAATATCTACTATGGACTAGGCACTGCTCTAGTTAAACAAAGTATATAAAAGTTTCTGTCCCTATATGGTTTACCTTCTAACTGGGGCAGCAGAACATAAGCAGAAATGTATAGCCATTTAGAGTATGGCAAAATGTAAGGGTAGGGAGGTGAGAAATTCTACTTTCAAGAATGGTGGCCAAGCAAGACCTTGCTGAGAAGGGAGGCATTTGAGTTAAGACCTAAAAATAGTGATGGAGCAAGCCATGATGCTATCTGGGGGGAAGAGCATTTCAGGGAGAGGAAACAGCATACGTCAAGGTCCCGAGGCAGCTGTGCGCCCGTCACAGTCTAGGAGCAGCAAGAAGGCCAGTGCATCTAGAATGAATAAAAAGGGTGGTAGGAAATCTGCTAAGAGAGGTTAATGGAGGACCTTGTATGTCAGAGGAAGGATTTTGGCTTTTACTCTGAATGACATGGAAGCCACTAGGGATTTTGAAGAGAGGAGAGTTAAGGGACTGATTTGGTTGTGCTCCAGGCAGCCACATACCTTGCAATGAAGCTGTCCAAAATTTTATTAACTATAATTTATTGGTCCCTCTTGGGTTCTCATATTATTTCTATTGGATTACCACACTTGCTTTTTTTTTTAATAACAATAGGTATAGTTTTCCATCTTTTTCCCTTGTGATAAGATATAAATATCTCGAGGTTATCTTGTTCATATTTATGTGTCTGGTGACATCATATGTAATCTCTGTACAAGGTAGGTAATTGACAAATATGTGTTGTCTTTATGTGACTTTTCAGCTTGTTTATGGTGAATCCAATTATGAAATGTCACACAAGTGCAAAACTAGTGGTATTGACTACGATCTTTGACATGACTGAATGAAACTTGTGAATCATTTGTTTGAAAAATTATGTCTGTATTTACATTTGATTTTTCAAAGCAATAAATTGATGTGTCATTCCATGGATGCCCAGAAATACTCAATCAAACATGTCACAGTTGCAATTTTATTTATAGGCATTTGAAACAACCCTGCAATTTCTTTGGAGTTCATTTGGTGAACTATAACACTGGAATTAGTCCCACAAGTGTAATTTGAGGGTATTGAAAAGCCCCATTTGCCCAAAAAAATTTCTACTATAAAGGCTGCCTCCCCTCCCCCCTCCTCAGACCCTTCAACCTTCAGTTTCCACCTCTGGAGCAATTCCTTTCTTACTTAACAAAAGTAAGTGTGTTGCTCTTAGGAAGCTTCTACAGAATGCATGACTGGCGCTAAGCACTTGGAATGTCTCAGAGCACAGCCTAGCATGGACTTAGTAAAAAACCATGCTTCACTTGCACCTCTCTTAGCCAGCTAAAGACGTGACCATTATTTTACATTTTATTTATTTATTTATGCCAGGTTGTCTAACTGTGCAGGCTGCTACTGACATAGGGAGTGTCCCTTTTCTGCTTGAACATCTATTAGATAAAATGATTTAATCAGCTTTGATGATCTGGAATAACAGGACTTTACCAAGGGACTGGCTATTCTGATGTGAAAGTAAATGTCTTAACCTCCCTCGCCATGACATTTATTTTCCATTAATGGAGCTGGCTCTGCCTTGGCATCCTTTCAACAGCAGGAGACCATTATCCTGTGAGAATGTTCTCTCCCCTTTCACATTATCTCTTAATTATTGCCCTCTTTTCTATAGACAGTGCCAGTAGGAATTTTCATGTAATTTCTCCCCTCCGTTCCTCCTCTGACATGTACTGCCATGGGAGAGGATTTGGGTGTTAACCCCAGAAAGCCCAGAATAATGAATCTTGTAGACAGTTGGCTCCGTATCCAAGGAGTCCTTTGAGAGGTGGCTGAGATGCTGTGAGCAACGCACAAGGCAAATGCTTGGGAACTAAAAAATTTGCATTGAAGCCTTCCAGGGAAAGGGGAGGATGACAATGGAAATCGCAAGGTTGGCTGGGAGGGGGGTGGAAGATTTAGTTTTTCCCACATGCTAGTCTCTCAAGACCATCCATTTTATTTATGTTGGAGAAAAGGTTTCATCCCTCCCACTAACAAAAATAGCCTTCACTATGTAAATCCCATCTCTGCCATTTTGTTGAGGCTGTAGCCAGCCAGACTAAAACAGTGGCTGCAAAAAACTGCAGAAAACTCCTCTGATGCATCTTAACGGCTGTTTGTTAATCTCAATACTGACCATTTAAATGCTAATCCTATTAAGCAAGTAATCCCTACACAAGCACCCAGTTCAAGTCATATGACATTTAATTATCTAACATTTTTTGTTTTTAATTTACAATACAGGGTAAACTCATACACACACATACAAACACATACACAGTGTATATGTATCTATACACATACACACTTTATTGACATTTTACTTTTTTTTTCAACTTTTATTTTAGAGTAGATTTAAGGGGTACATGTGCGGGTTTGTTACCTGGATATATGGTGTGATGCTGAAGTTTGGGGTATAAATGATCCCATCACCCAGGTATTAAACATAGTACCAAATAGTTAGTTTTTCAGTCTTTGTCCCCCTCCCTCTTCTAGTAGTTCCCAGTTTCTTTGTTGCCATCTTCATGTCCCTGAGTGTCCACTGTTTGGCTCCTGAGTGAGAACATGTGGTATTTGGTTTTCTGTTCCCACATTAATTCGCATAGGATGATGGTCTCTAGCTCCATCCATGTTGCTGCAGAGAAGATGATTTCGTTCTTTTTCATGGCTGTGTGGTATTCCATGGTGTATATGTACCACATTTTCTTTATCCAATCTGTCGTTGATGGATACCTAGGTTGATTCCATGTCTTTGCCATTACAAATAGGGTTGCAATGAACATGTAAGTGCAAGAAAACAATTTGTTTTCTTCCGGATATATATCCAATAATGGAACTGCTGGGTTGGATGCTAGTTCTAAGTTTTTGAGTAATCTCCAAACTGTGCTCCACACTGGCTGAACTAATTTACATTCCCACCAACAGTGTATAAGCAGTCCCTTTTCTCTTCAACCTTGCCAGCATCTGGCATTTTTTGACTTTCTAATAATGGCCATTTTGACTGTTGTGAGATAGTATCTCATTGTGGCTTTGATTTGCGTTTCTTGATGATTGGTGATATGAAGCATTTTTACATATGTTTTTGGCTGTTTCTTTTAAGAAGTATCTGAGCATGTCTTTTGCTCATTTTTAATGGGGTTGTTTTTTGCTTGTTCAACTGTTTAAGTTCTTTACATAGTCTTAATATTAGACCTTTATCAGATGCATAGTTTGTGAATATTTTCTCAGGTTCTGTAGGTTGTCTGTTTATTCTGTTCATAGTTTCTTTCAATGTGCAGATGCTCTTTAGTTTAATTAGGTCCTACTTGTCAACTTTTGTTTTTGTTGCATTTGCTTTGAGGACTTAGTCATAAATCCTTTTCCATGGCTGATGTCCAGAGTGCTGTTTCCTATGTTTTCTTCTAGGATTCTTATAGTTTGAGGTCTTACATCTAAATCTTTAAGCATTTTTGAGTTAATTATTGTATATGGTGAAAGGTAGGGGTGCAGTTTCATTCTGTATGTGGCTAGCCAGTTTATCCCAGCACCATTTATTAAATAGGGAGTCCTTTTTACCTCTGCTTCACATACACACTTTAAAGCAACATTTTAGAAAACAAGTTTATGAAGTTTATGTTCAGGCATAAATGTTTCTCTTGTATTATTTATGAATTCGTGGGACCCTGCGTGAAGGTTACTATTTTCTGTAGAGGCGCATACAAAATCTATTGAGAAGAGCTCCCCAACCCCGTTGCATTTGCACGTTAGCTAAAGGGATCCAGGGAATTATCTGGAATTTGCCATTAATATTTATTGACTGTAATTATGATGTCATATAATGGGGAATATACGCTCTGATTGCAGGCATTTCTGGCAATGAAAGAGTAGGGCTTTAAGTCTTTTCCCTCTTTCTTTGACAATACAGGGAAAAAATTCCTGGTGCTTTTTCAACATAATATAAAGGTCACTGACAATAGCCCACCTACTGACACTGATGTGTGACATTTAAACTGAATACAAAGAAAGCATGATAAGCATTAAAAAGAACTAGTTGCTTTCAAGATAATGCTGTTTACCAAATCATTTCTCTTTGAAAAAAAATAGTAACATTCCAATTTATTTCTTAGACATTGCTTGAAAATATACACATATAGCATATTTTGAATAAACAGTATCTAGCACTGATATTTAATCTACTACTACTACTATTTAATTCATCAATAATATATTTTAAATATGGCCTAGGCTGTGAAAACTAGAACCTGGGGAAATATTCTTTGGATGATATGATCAGTTGTTATGTTTTAGTTAAAAAAATTGTATATCTAGAAAACCCCATTGTCTCAGCCCAAAATCTCCTTAAGCTGATAAGCAGCTTCAGCAAAGTCTCAGGATACAAAATCAATGTACAAAAATCACAAGCATTCTTATACACCAATAACAGACAAACAGAGAGCCAAATTATGAGTGAACTCCCATTCACAATTGCTTCAAAGACAATAAAATACCTAGGAATCCAACTTACAAGGGATGTGAAGGACCTCTTCAAGGAGAACTACAAACCACAGCTCAATGAAATAAAAGAGGATACAAACAAATGGAAGAACATTCCATGCTCATGGGTAGGAAGAATCAATGTTGTGAAAATGGCCATACTGCCCAAGGTAATTTACAGATTCAATGCCATCCCCATCAAGCTACCAATGACTTTCTTCACAGAACTGGAAAAACTACTTTAAAGTACATATGAAACCAAAAATGAGCCTCCATTACCAAGTCAATCCTAAGCCAAAAGAACAAAGCCAGAGGCATCACGCTACCTGACTTCAAACTATACTACAAGGCTACAGTAACCAAAACAGCATGGTACTGGTACCAAAACAGAGATATAGACCAATGGAACAGAACAGAGCCCTCAGAAATAATGCTGCATATCTACAACCATCTGATCTTTGACAAACCTGAGAAAAACAAGCAATGGGGAAAGGATTCCCTATTTAATAAGTGGTGCTGGGAAAACTGGCTAGCCATATGTAGAAAGCTGAAACTGGATCCCTTCCTTACACCTTACACAAAAATTAATTCAAGATGGATTAAACACTTACATGTTAGACCTAAAACCATAAAAAACCCTAGAAGAAAACCTAGGCAATACCATTCAGGACATAGGCATGGGCAAGGACTTCATGTCTAAAACACCAAAAGCAATGGCAACAAAAACCAAAATTGACAAATGGGATCTAATTAAACTAAAGAGCTTCTGCACAGCAAAAGAAACTACCATCAGAGTGAACAGGCAACCTACAGAATGGGAGAAAATTTTTGCAACCTACTCATCTGACAAAGGGCTAATATCCAGAATCTACAATGAACTCAAACAAATTTACAAGAAAAAAACAAACAACCCCATCAAAAAGTGGGCAAACAATATGAACAGACACTTCTCAAAAGAAGACATTTATGCAGCCAAAAGACACATGAAAAAATGCTCATCATCACTGGCCATCAGAGAAATGCAAATCAAAACCACAATGAGATAACATCTCACACCAGTTAGAATGGCAATCATTAAAAAGTCAGGAAACAACAGGTGCTGGAGAAGATGTGGAGAAATAGGAACACTTTTACACTGTTGGTGGGACTGTAAACTAGTTCAACCATTGTGGAAGTCAGTGTGGCAATTCCTCAGGGATCTAGAACTAGAAATACCATTTGACCCAGCAATCCCATTACTGGGTATATACCCAAAGGATTATAAATCATGCTGCTATAAAGACACATGCACACGTATGTTTATTGCGGCACTATTCACAATAGCAAAGACTTGGAACCAACCCAAATGTCCAACGACGACAGACTGGATTAAGAAAATGTGGCACATATACACCATGGAATACTATGCAGCCATAAAAAATGATGAGTTCATGTTCTTTGTAGGCACATGGATGAAACTGGAAGCGATCATTCTCAGCAAACTATCACAAGGACAAAAAACCAACCACCACATGTTCTCACTCATAGGTGGGAACTGAACAATGGGAACACATGGACACAGGAAGGGGAACATCACACTCCGGGGACTGTTGTGGGGTGGGGGGAGGGGGGAGGGATAGCATTAGGAGATATACCTAATGCTAAATGACCAGTTAATGGGTGCAGCACACCAACATGGCACATGTATACATATGTAACAAACCTGCACATTGGGCACATGTATCCTAAAACTTAAAGTATAATAATAATAAAATTTAAAAAAAACAAAAATAAATGATTTAAAAAAAAGACAAACTAAGAAGGAGCAGATGTTTGGTTACAGAGGCATTGCTTGTTCAAAGGTTTATACGCCAAGATTCTCTTTAATTAATAAATTTTTAAATTGAAAAAAAAGAAAAAAGAAAAAAGAAACTGGACCATGTGTGGTGGTGCATACCTGTAATCCCAGCACTTTGAGAGGTTGCGGTAAGAGGACCGCTTCAGGCCAGGACTTTGAGATCAGCCTGGGCAACATAGTGAGACCCTGTTTCAAAAATAAAATAAACAGCTGAGTGTAGTAGCATGCACCTGTAGTCCTAGGTACTTGGGAGGCTGAGGTGGAAAGATTGCTTGAACCCAGAAGTTCGAGCCTTCCATAAGCTATGATCACTCCACTGTACCCCAGCCTGGGCAACAGAGCGAGACCCTGCCTCTAAAAAATAATTTTTTAAAAATCAAGGTGTTTATGTAATAGGAGCTGGGCATACATGTTGCCAAAACTACCAGTTAAAAAAAAAAAAACTAAGTCATTTAGAAAATTGTTGTATTTTTGCCATATATGTAAGATACCAATAAGTGGCTGAATTGATTTGATTTCTCTCTGTGAAATGAAATGGTTTAGCTGAATTTATAAAATTAACCCGTTTTAGCATTTTGTTGTCTGAACCGGGTGAGGGGTTAATAGGGTATGTTTTGCCGAAAGAACTCCCAGTGGACTCTCCCACCCAGCAACAAAGATAGCTTAAAACACATTGCTGACACAGGTAAGTTAGAAGAGTCTGAGGGATGAGTAGGAAGAAAAGGTAGGGAGCAGTAACAGTAGCTTAAGTCCATTCATCTGAATGAGGATCCACATTGTAGTTTCAGATGTGGGATTCAAAGGTTCTTAGCCATCTGAATTAGTGGTTCTCAATGTTTGCTGCACACTGTGATCTCCTTTTAAACATTGATCAGGCCATACCTGAGACCAGTTAATCACCATCTCTCAGGCATGGATCCAGGCCTCCGCTATTTTCTCAAACTCCCTGAGTGGTTTCAATGTGCAGTGAAGTTTGAGAACCACTACTGTACATGCATGGGCCTTACACAAGAGAAGATTCAGCTTCTTGAAAGCATTTGTTCCTCCAAAGTGCATATGATAGAACTTAAAGCCCAAGGCAATGGTATTAAGAGGGGAGGCATTTGGGGAAGTGATTAAGTCATGAGGGCTCTGCCCTCATGGTTGGATTAGTCCTCTTATAAAAGAAGTTGAAGGAACCACCCTAGTGCCTTTTGCTCTTTCATCTCTTCTGTCAAGTGAGGACACAGGGTTTGTCCCCTCCAGGGGATGCAACAAGAAGCCACCATCTTGGAAGCAGTGAGCAGCCCTTGCCAGACACCAAATCTGCTGGTGCCTTGATCTTGAACTTCCCAACCTCCAGAACTATGAGAAATAAATTTGTGTTATTTGTAGATTACCTAGTCTGCAGTGTTTAGTTATAGCCACACAAAGAGACAAACACATAAGGTATAGGAAAAGGAAAAGCAAACTTAAATGCCACTTCCCATTTGCCAAAGGACCTAATGAGGAAGAAAGAGATGATTCATTCACTAAAGTGGGTCATGAACAAGCCCGATTTTCACCCTTACAGGCAAAATAAGTGCTCACTGAGTAGAAGTTGGGGGAATGGTAATTTAGGCAGCCAACTTCACAAGGTCAGGAGAGGAACAGTATTTCCATGAGTGGGTCTTGCATACATCACGTGTGCAAGCTGAGGCCTCGGGTTGTCCTGGAAGAAACGCCATCAGTTAACTAGATCTTCAGGGTCAGCTGAGTGTGGTCATTAATTCAAGTGGACAGACAAGCTGGAAATTTTTGCCTAAACATAGTTCCTTTTGAAATACAGAGCCAAAAGTCAACCACAGTTTTATATTTGGAACATAGCATTGTCACCTAAATTGATACTATCACTTTGTATTCTTGCCTATGTGTTTCAGATAATTTAGGCAACAGTATAGTGGATGAAGGAAATGTGTTGTGAGAAAGAAGATAAAGTCAATACCTCAAACATCACTATCAGTTGAAGAGGGGAAAAGAAAACTGGCATGTATTGAATGCCTACTTTTTCTGTATACCCTGCTAAATATTTTTAATATATCTTCACTTAACTCTCACATATAACGCGTAAGACTTTCCCCATTTTACAGACAAGGTCTTTGAGTTCTGAAATTAGACTAAATGACAGGTCAGATGGGCAAGTTGAAAGTTTATCAGACAATATGAAGTCAAAGTTGATTTGCAGACTAACTGAAAGGAAGTCGTTGATAGTAAACCATTGGGCTTCACTTTTGCTCTGGTATTATTCAACACAAAGTTGCCAATGGTATTTAATATTTTGGAAAACTGGCTTAAGATGAAGAACAGACTTGAGTTAGCTGGAATGATGGTTCCAGACCAGGATAATAAAATTAATCATATTTAAATATATTTGCCTACATGTGTATTTTTAAAAATCAACTGTTTTAAAGATAGAGCTGAGAGGACCTGAAATCACAATTTGTATTTAAAAAATATAAGAACCCTAATAATATTGCTTGACTCACTTGTCCAACATGTGGCTGTCAAAAAAAATGGAATTTCGGGCAATTTTGAGATGTAATGCATGTTAAAAATTGATTAATAAGTGCAATGAAAGCACTTTGCACAGTGACTAGTAAAAAGTAAATGCAGATTATTGTCAGCTAATGTTATTAGTATTATTATTGAGTCTTATACTATTAATGCAGGGTAGGAAAATATTTTTCTTCTTCAGCCATCATTAGATTCATGGCTGAGGTCCCTATAACAAAAGACAAATTAACAAGAAAAAAAATACAAATTTATTTAATATAGGTTTTATGTAATATGGGAGACTTCATAAGGCAAAGAAGACCCAGAGAAACAGATGAAAACTTGTGTATTTTTATGCTCAGCTTTGAGGAAAAGGAGACAGTCATGGAGACATATGATTGGAGGACAAAAAAGTATGATCTAATGGGAGTAAATTGTGGGAAATTTAGCAAGGACTTATTGTTCAGATTCTTTTCTGCTTCCCTGTGCCTAAGGGTTAAGAATGCTCCTTTCTTCTGGGCATAGGAGTTCTGAAATTAGAGTCCTATGCCTCTGGAATGATGATCTTATGATCTGCTTCAGGAGAGAAAGGCAAGGGGAAGGTGAGAGTGACCTTCTCGCCTCAGCTGTTTTCTCAAATGCCAAAGTGCTATATTTTGAGGTAGCTTTCTTGAACCCTGTCATTAATTAGGGCAAGTCCCTGCATTATATGAAAGGTTCATAATCTCCAAAATGCTCATTTTACACATGGAGAAAGTGAGGCTTACTGAGTGCGTGTAACTGTCCAATGCCCTCAGATAATACCTGATTCCTTTTCTCCCAATTTCTGTGTCACGACACTGCTCCCACGTGCTGGACATTTGCTATGCTTTTTGTGTAAAATTTTATCTTATCTTAACAATAACTTAATTACAAGAGACATTAGCATTCCCGTTTTACAGGTGAGAAAACAGCTGCAGAGATGTTAAAAAAAACTTGTACCAAGTCATGCAGCTGTAAGTCAGCAGTCATGGGTTTCAAACCTGGGCATTTGGACCTCAGTGGTTAGTTGGTCCTTAAGGTTTTAGGACTTGGGTCATTTTCAATACTGAGATTCCAGATATTTTTTATTTCTTTTTGTTAAATTATGTACTCTAACCAAATATGGCTTCTATCTCATGTGTTTACATGTTTACTTACACTACTACTACTAACAACAATTAAAATAATTATAAAAATATATTAATGTTCTAATTTAGTGAATGGAACTCTAATGTACAAAAAGACTTAGTTTCTGGCCAGGAGTAGTGGCTCTAACCTGTAATCCTAGTACTTTGGGAGGCTGAGGCGGGCAGATCACCTGAGGTCAGGAGTTTGAGACCAGCCTGCCAACATGGTGAAACCCATCTCTACTAAAAATACAAAAAAAATTAGCCAGCTGTGGTGGCAGGCAGCTGTAATCCCCGCTACTTGGGAGGCTGAGGCAGGAGAATCGCTTGAACCCAGGAGGCAGAGGTTACAGTGAGCCGAGATCGCCTGGGTCACAAAAGCAAAACTCCGTCTCAAAAAAAAAAAAAAGACTTAGTTTCCAAAGCTTTCATCATTTATCGATTAGTTTTTATCCAGTAACACTTGGCCTGGTATTCAAAAACTTGGCCATCATAAAAACGAATGAGGTCATGTCCTTTGCAGGTATGTGGATGGAGCTGGAAGCCATTATTCTCAGCAAACTAATGCAGGAACAGAAAACCAAACACTGCATGGTCTCACTTATAAGTGGGAGCTGATTGATGAGAACACATAAACACACGAGGGTAAACAACACACACTGGGCACCTGTTTGGGGTGGGGTGGCAGAGCCTCAGGAAGAATAGCTAATGGACACTGGGCTTAATACCTGGGTAATGGGATGATCTGTGCAGTAAAGCACGATGGCACATGTTTACCTATGTAACAAACCTGCACATCCTGCACATGTACCCCTGAACTTAAAAGTTGAAAGAAAAAAAAAATAGAAAGAAAATCTGTGCATTCATCATCATTAACCAGCCCCATCTCAAAGAATACACTACGTCCATCAAGTAGAGGAATCTTGAGAATTTATCTCAACTTGTAGTTTCTAATCCCAAGCTTCATTCAGTCTTGCCATCAGCAGAGAAACAAATGCATACACATACACATTAAGAAACTACTTGGCCATATTTCAGTATGAAAATAACTTAACTCTCACATATAACACTGTAAGACTTAACTCTCAACTTTATTTTTTTTCTATTTAGAAATTTTACTATATACACACCATCCATGAACTTTTTATGATAAATGCTTCTCTTATTGAATATGTTGCCAGTTTGTTCTTGCCATGTCTGTTAGAGTTTCAGAAGGATTTTGGCTCTGAATATTTTAAAATTTCCTAATGAAGTAAGCCTCATGGGAACTCTGAGCCCTTCCTTATCTTACTTGATCCCCCTTCTTTCTTCCTGTAAATGTTTGCTGTGTGGCTCCCACATCTCGGGCGCTGCTGTGGGCATAGAGTTTCAGCCATGAACAGAAGACAATCGTGCCTGCCCATGTAGAGCTCAACTTCCCTTCCTCTCTGCTACCATTTTAAATGTTTACTACTCTCAGACAATATTTAGTGGTAAAGAAATCTTTGTTCTTGGCTATATATTTTTCTTCCAGTGGACATACCTGTGAAATGTAATGTCACCTATTCTATTAATTATTTGGAAATATTTTGGTCTCTTCTGGTTTAAAACTCTTTAGATTTAATTTGGTCTCATTTAGAAAACTGTCTTTGGTGGATTTAAGCTCAGTCAAGTCTGTCTTCTCCCCTTTTATCCTTCTACTGGGATACTTCTAGCTTTCCAAATAGCTACTTACACCTAATCTGCTCTTGGGGAACTGGAACTGAAAGAGCCCAGGGAATTTCACCCCAAAATATGGCACCCTGCCATGCTGATTATTTGAAAATAAACGATCTTGAAGGTCAGCAGATGCTGGAAGAGGCTCTGCCCTGATATTCCCTTATCTGCCCTAAGACTGGACCTGCCAGAGAAAAGCAACTGCCTTCCACTCCTTCCCTGAAATCTCATTATCTATGGCAGAAAAGAAAACTGAGGACTGCCACCATACCTGGATGGATTTCTCCACAAGATAATGTCTGACTTTTGGGCTTATTCAAACTCCACAGAGAATCGTTTACAAATTAATTTCTGTCTCCTGGCTCCATTCATTTTCTCTAACAATTGTTTACTACCCATCAAAAACATTGTTTACACTCCCCATATCCCACCTCTCCTATGAAGAAGGGTATATAAACACCTGCACCTCATTGGGTTATAGGATAATCATTCTTCTGTAATTCCCCATGTTCATGCATGTTAATAAAATCATAGGACTTTTACCTGTTAACCTGTCTATTGTTAATTCACGTCAACAAACTTAGAATAGAACCTTCATAGGGAAAGTTTAAACTTCACTACAAAACTAACACACGGGATGTGAGAAAAGTGAATTACTAGGGGCAAGAAATTCTAGATTCACATAGAGCATAGATTTAGCCCAAATGGAATTTAAATCCTCATCAGTGTTGTATATTTTCTTTGAACTTGATGTCATTTTGTTGCCAAATCTTCCTAATAGTGTCTTGTCTGTATTATGTAGTTGTGCAAAAATCCATGCTGATTGTAGAAGAAAAGCATAGTGAAATGTGACACAGACCTGAGGCTCAGAATGATTGCGGAGAAACAGCAGTCCATAACCTCTTCGACAGGAATCCCAAGTATAACTTATGCTGATGAAATGTAAATGTCTAAATCTAACAACGTATGACAGGAATTTTAATATTTTATTGTATAATAAGAAAAGGTCCTTATATTCCTATTTTTAAAGTCCTGATGCAACGTTTGCTATGTGACCTGGGTCTGATTTGAAAACAGCTTTTTTCACAGTGAACACTACTAAACGTTGAAGCTTGTTTAAGAGAAGGCTGGAGCAACCACAGATTGAATTTTTATTAGCGTAGTAGGAGTAAGGGTGAGGGAAAAGACAAAAAAGTTCAGAGCAGTCTGAGATATGTGAGGTTTGCAGGCTCAGAGGAACTTGAGTATGAGACTTCACGCCTAGCGAGGCCCAAACCCCGCCCCCCTCAACCTATGACTGGAGGCAACTGGTTAAAGGCATTTTGTTCCTAACTAGCTGCCTGGTCCATTATGTTCATGTTCCTAGAATTTGTGATACAAGAAACAATATATAGCCAATCAATAGCTAATGTAATTTCCATTTAAATTCTTGGTAAACAACTCAGAAACTGCCTCCTCTTTCCCTTTAAATTTCCTCCTGTAACTCTTAATTGAAGTTGTATTCAGGGCAGCTGGAACCTGCTCCTGGATTGCAATCATCAAGCTTGGCCCAAATAAACTATTTATATTAATTTTGCCTCAGCTTCTTCCTTTTAGACCGACAAAGGATAATGTATTTCGGTTTCTATTTTATTTTTTTGATTTTGTTTTAGGGACAGCATCTTGCTCTGTCACCCAGACTGGAGTGCAGTAATACGATTATAGCTCACTATGAGCTCCTGGGCTCAAGGGATCCTCCTGCCTCAGCCTCCCAAAGCATTGGGATTATAGGTGAAAGCCACTAAGCCTGGCCTCTATTTTCAAGTAACTGCTGTTGCATTTTCCCTTTTGATTTTTTTCCCCTTGTGCAACCCTTTAGCTTTAAGACTTGGCTACCGAACGGCAGTCGGCAAAAAAGCTTGGCTGTGCTAGGTATGCTGTGAGAGACACACTTCAGAATTGTTCCACTAAGGGGTAAGAAAGGTGGAGTACTTACCTATTGACTTGGATTTCTTGTTGGTTGAGGATTGCCCCAAAATCATGAACCGTGACCTGCTCTGCTCACTCCTTGGCCTCAGGCGGAGTGCTGGGGGAAGCCATCAGCATGTGGAAGCTCTCTGTAGATGACTTTGTAGTAGGCAAGAGCATAGAGGCAGGACACCAATAGTCAACTAGTCAAATTGATTATTCACTAAAAACAAATACTTATTAGCAACTGATAGAGACAGGAGACAGCCAAGGTCCCCAGCAAAACCCCGGCTTCAAGCCTAAAACAGCCCAAAGGCTGAAAAACCGGACTGCTTGTGCTGGATGAAGCCCACCCTTTCCTGACTGATTCTCTCTGAACCCTGCGCACCTGTGCACCGGGAGGATGGGGTGGAGCCTCGGAAAGTTCGCGCTGTTTGCAGGTGGGAGGAGTCTGGCCTCTTCAGTTCCTGGGTGGTAATCTGGGATTCAATCTGTGAGAAGGAAACCTGCCAGCAGGACACTCTCTCACTTTGCTGAGAGTTACTTTTCCTTTTTCCTTTTCTCCCAATAAATTTAATTTTCCTCAACCTTCTATGTGTCTGAGAGCCTAATCTTCCCTGGTCATGTGACAAAAGCCCAGTTTTAGCTGAACTAAGGAGAAAGTCATGCAACACAACCTTTATGTACATTTTAGGTACTGTATTGGTGTGCAAGGCCTGCCACAACAAAATGCCACAGACTGGGTGGCCTAAACCACAGAAATATTTTCTCATAGTTCTGGAGAATGGAAGTCCAAAATCAAGGTGTCAGCAGGGTTGAATTCTCCTAAGGCCTCTCTCCTTGGCTTAGAGATCACCGTCTTCTCTCTGTGTTTTCCATGGTCTACTATCTCTGTGTTTCTATGTCCTAATCTCTTTTTATAAGGAAATCAATCAGATTGGATTAGGGCCCAGCTGATGGCCTCATTTTAACTTAATGACCTCATTTTAACTTAATTACTTGTTTGAAGGCCCTCTCTCCGCATAGTCATGAACCACATAATGACCTTTTGGTCAATGAGGGGCCACTTATATGACAGCAATTACATAAGATTATAATGGGTCTAAAAAATTCCTATCGGTATAAGGTCTTAGCGCAATGCATTACTCATATATTGTGGTGATGCTGGTGGAAACAAACCTACTGCACTGCTGGTGTATAAAAGTATAGCAAGTACAATTACTTACAGCACATAATACTTGAAAATATTCATAAATGACTATTACTGGCTTATGTATTTACTCTATTATACTTTTTAGCTATTTTAGAGTGTACTCATTCTACTTAAAAAAAAACTTAACTGTAAAACAGGCTCAGGTATGTCCTTCAGGAGATATTCCAGAAGAAGGTACTGTTATCATAGGAGATGACAGCTCCATGTATGTTATTTCCCCTGAAGACCTTCCAGTGGAATAAGATATGGAGTTGGAAGACGGTGATATTGACAATCCTGACCCTGTGTAGGCCTAGACTAATGTGTGTGTTTGTGTCTTAGTTTTTAACAAAAATGTTTAAAAAGTTAAAAAAATGTAAATAGAAGAAAGTTTATAGAATGAGGATATAAATTATTTTGTACAGCTGTTTAATGTGTTCGTGCTTAAGCTAAGTATTATTACGAAAGTCAACAAGTTAAAAAAATTTAAAAGTTTATAAAATAAAAAAGTTTCAGTAAAGTCAATTCATTATTGAATAAGGAAAAATATTTGTGTATAAATTTAGTGTAGCCTAAGTGTAGAGTGTTTATAAAGTCTATGTTAGTATGCAGTGATGTCCTAATCCACTGCATTCACTCACCACTCACTCACTGACACACCCAGAGCAACTTCCAATCCTGCAAGCTCAACTCATGGCAAATGTCCTATATAGGTTGTATTAGTCCAATCTCACACTGCTATAAAGATACTATCTGAGACTGGGTCATTTATAAAGGAAAGAGGCTTAATTGACTCACAGTTCTGCATGGCTTGGAAGGCCTCAGGAAACATAATCATGGCAGAAGGGGAAGCAGGCATATCTTATATGGCAGCAGACGAGAGTGAGCATGTGAGTGCAGGAAAAACTACCATTTATAAAACCATCAGATCTCAGGAGAACTCACTCACTATCATGAGAACAGCCTGAGGGAAACCATCCCCATGATCCAGTCACCTCCCTCCCTTGACACATGGGGATTACAGGTCCCTCCCTCAACATGTAGGGATCACAATTTGAGAAGAGATTTGGGTAAGGATACAGAGCCAAATCATATCATAGGTGTACCACTTTTAATCTTCTATACCATATTTTTACTGTGCCTTTTCTATGTTTACATATGTTTAGGTACACAAATACCATCAGTCCCCTGGATTCATGGGTTCTGCATCTGTGTATTCAACCAAATGGAGATCACAAATATTTGAAAAACATAAAATTTCATCTATACTGAACATGTACAAACATTTTTTCCTGTCATTATTCCCTAAACAATATAGTATAAAAAGTACTTAGATAGCATTTATATTTTGTTAGGTATTATAAGTAATCTAGAAATGATTTAAGTACTATATACAAGAGGATATGCATAGGTTATATGCAACTACTATGCCATTTTATATTAAAGACTCTAGCATCTGCAGATTTTGGTATCCATGGGAGGTCCCGAAACCAATCGCCCATGGATATCCAGGGATGAATGTATTTACTTTTGTGTTATATTTGCCTACAGTATTCAGTACAGTCCTATACTATACAGGTTTATAGCCTAGGAACAATAGGCTATTCCACATAGCCCAGGTGTATAGTAGACCATACACTTGGGTTGGTGTAAGTGCATTCTGTGATGTTTGCACAATAATAAAATGGCCAAGTCATGCATTTCTCAGAAAGCATGCCCATCATTAAGCAACACATGACTATGCAATTATATTCTGAGAAGCTAGGGGTTAGGCCTTCAACATATAAATTTTGGGAGGACAAAACTCAGTTCACAACAGATACTATTGGAAACATAAGGGAAGCAAAGATTATTTATCCAAATCTTAAAGTAACTTGGGTAATGTGGGTCACTACAGAGAGATATTGGTCACTTTTCTGTGTGATGGGCTGTTTTATTGATGCCCCCTCTTGAGGGAACAGTTTGAGATTAAGTATAAGTCTATATACTGAATGGCAGCTTCTCCAACTTCCTTCATCTACTGTTTCTGTAACTCATACTCCTGGGTAGAAATTTGGAAGGTTTTTCTCATAAGAAACTCAACATCTATAGGAAATAGTAAATATGGATAGTTGGAGGTCTTCCAAAAGAAATCCAGTTCATATCCTGAGTGTCTTATAAGTAAAATAATCCATAGTCCAAAAAAATGATCAAAAAAAAAAGAAAAAACCAGGACATCAAACCAGGTTTTCAGTGCCTCATTCTAAAGTATATACAGACATCAAAAAACCAGGAGATATTTAAAGAAAACCTCCAAAATGAAAACTCACTAAAATAAACACAGGAGTAAATTACAGGCAACAGAGACAATGAAGAGAATAATTTTTAAAAGTTTAAAAATTATAAAAATATTATTGGAGATATAAAATCTGTGAAGATGCTCCAGTGATAAAAAGGGGAAAATCAGAGAAAAAAAGCTGAAATAACAAAACTAAAGCTGAAATAGAAACAACATAAAGAGAATTGCATCATAGAACAGAAACATGAGGTATTTATGATATTCACTAGGACATCTAATATCTGACTAATAGGTTAAAAGAGAGAACAGTAAAAAAAAAATGAGAGAAAATCAGCTAAAAAATAATTGAAGAAAATTTCCCAAAAGTGAAAGGCCCACAGAGCATGTACTATAAGGAATATAAAGAGACTTATATTAAGGAACTTCATTATATAATATTAAAAGATTAGGGATGAAAACTTACAGCAAGAAAACCAAAAAAAGGCAAATACAGTAAGTGGGGAAAAAAATATGGCATCAACCTGGAGGTGGAAAGTATGAGTGATACCTTCAAATCCTGGTGAAAAACTATTTTTAACCTCAGATTCTATTCACAACCAAACTGATATCATGTATTAGTCCATTTTCACACTACTATAAAGACATACCTAAGTCTAGGTAATTTATAAAGAAAAGAGGTTTAATAGATTCATGGTTCTATGGGCTGTTCAAGCTTCTGCTCCTGGGGAGGCCTCAGGAAACTTAACAATCATGGCCAAAGGCAAAGGAGAAGCAAGCAAATCTTCATGTGGTCGGCGGGAGAGAGAGAGAGAGAGAGTGAGAAAGTGAATGGAAAGGTACTACACACTCTAGACCTCTAGAGGTGCTAAACAACTAGATCTCTTGAGAACTCTACCAGGAGAAAGCAAGTCTGTTCCCATGATTCAGTTACCTCCCACCAGGCCCCTGTTCCAACATTGGGAATGACAATTTGATGTGAGATTTGGGTGGGGACACAGAACCAAGCCATATCATATCAAATGTGAAATGAAAGACATTTCAAACATGCAAGAACTCTAAACATTTACTTCCCCCGTACCCTTTCTCAGGATACTGCAGAAAGATACACACAACCACAATGAGTCAGTAAGACAAGAAAAAGAGAACTTCAGGGTCAGGCAAGAGTGCATCCAACACAACCTAAGAATGTGGCTGGACAGTTCCATATAGCACTACAGCTAGGCAGGCTTTCTAAGGGAATCCCTAGTTCAAACTCTAGGAGGAAGTTCTCTATAAAAAAAAAAAAAAGAAAGAGAGAGAGAGATAATTTTATGCACATTTAGGAAGAGATGCTCTCGTGTCTAGATCTGATGTCTATGTAATTGCAGCATCACTTTTGCGCCCAGGAGACAGCAATGATGAGGGCAAAACTGACGGATTGCAAACAATTGGGCAGAAAGATGAATTCTTAGTGATGTCACAGAGCCACTTAATTAAGCAACCCTGGAGCTGTCTACATCTGGATTTCATGGTATGTGAGAAAATATATTTTCTCACTATTTATGACAGCCAATGTATGTACTTGCATTTGAGGGATCCTAAGTGATGGAAGTATTGGCAGGTGTATCTGAAAGAACCGGAGCCTCAGTGAAAGCTACGCTGAGGTGTTCCTTAGGGAAAATCATGAGAGAGAATGAAGTTTAGCAGGGCAGGTCAGACTGAGAAGCAGGCTGTAGCTGAGGGAAGGGACAGTGTTTTCCACTAGCTTTAATGCCCCCTTTCCCATTCCTCCCCATCACTGACATAGCTTCCCTTGGAATATCTGCCCTCAGAAAAGGAGGAACATATAATAATGTAATGCAATGCAACACAATTTGATATAATATAGTACAACAGCATAATGATATAATGTAATACAATACAGTATTATAATATTACAATATAATATATTTTAATATGCTAATATACTATTACATATCACAGGAGAGCCAAATATTTCTGCTATGTAGAAAGTTAATTGATCACAGAGCTAACCTCTATGTGGACAATTTGTCATGGATAGCATATTGTATTAATTATGTATTGCTATATAACAAACCACCACCAATTTTAATGGCTTAAAATAACAACCATTTATTGGGTTCAGGACTCTGGGGGTCAGCAATTTAGGCTGGTCCCAGCTGGGTGGTTCTGATATTGGCCAGGTTGCTTCATGCATCTGTCGGGAGCTACAGGCCAGCTAGGCAGCCTTGCTTCTGGGAGCTGGCTGGCTGTCCCCTGAGCTGATGGGGGTGACTGACCCATATGGTCTCTCATCCTCCTGCAGGCTAGCTGGGTTTTTTCTCTTGATGGTTGTAGAATTCTGAGAAACCAATGTAGGTAAGGCACATGTCACTTCCGCTACATTCTGTTTGTCAAGCTAATTGCACAGCTAGCCCATATTCAAGGGGGAAATTGACTCCACAGAAGTGGGGGTTGGAGAGTTGGTGCCATTTTTGCAAGCAGTCTACCACACATATCCCAGTGGAAGATGGAGCAGAGAGGAGAGCCATCTGAAGTATCAGGCAATGAGGAGAGGGGTTGCAAATGTATGGGAAACAGCTCTAATTGTATGAGAGGCAAACACCCACTTGACCATAGAGCAGTCAGTTTTGACCATCTGAAGGGTCAGAACAGCATCTGGGAAGGGGCAGAAGCTTCTGTTAGTGCTGCATTCCAAGAGGCAGGGTAGGCAGCCCGGGATAAAACACCTTGTCAAGAAGTCAGGAGAGAATGTGAGTGAACTTCTTTTTGAGTTATGTAACACTCTTGGTGATTTTCAGAAATAACAAAAGGAGACTGTGCCAAGGCTGGTGTGATGGAGTTGAGGTGGGTTGGGGTGGCTGGAATCCAGGGTAATTTCAGTATTAATGTGTCACATTTGCACTTGTCATTTATCTTGTAGAGACAGAGTAATTGCTCATAGAATATATGCAGCATGGTTCTAATGCTAACATCTAGTTCTTCATCAAATGAGTTTACCAGCCACAAGCAGCCAAGAACACCATTTCTGCCCAGGACCCGCCTGGGACATGCCTTTTTCATCATCCTGGATCTATCTAGGTTGTTACCCTCTTTGGGTAACAATTCAAGAGTCTGCTCTGTTACAGCCACATTTGCTTTGAAACAGCAGTTACCCGGCATCAGATTCTTTGCACTGACTGTAGATTTCTCAGGCTCCTTGGCCTGAAGATTCTGAAATTCAACTACCAAGTTAACATTTGATAGTTTCAGTGTTTTCTTTTCTTTTTCTTTTTTTTATTTTTTTGATACAGGGTCTCTCTCACCCAAGCTGGAGTGTAGTGGTGCCATCATAGCTCACTGCAGTCTTGACCCCCTGAGTTCAAGCTATCCTCCCGCCTCAGCCTCCCAAGTAGCTGGCACTATAGGCATTCACCACCACACCTGGTGAATTTTTAATTTTTTGTAGAGATGGGGTCTCACTACGTTGTCCAACCTGGTCTTGAACTAATGGGCTCAAGCAATCCTCCTGCTTTGGCCTCTCAAATTGCTGGAATTACAGGCATAAGCCACCACACCTGGCAAGTGGTCCCTATTCTTATAAGATGATGCATAGATTTTTGGAATTCTGGACCTGAAGGAGCTCTATGCTTTTATAATGCATATTCCAAAGGATTTTATTTCTACATGAGAATAATGTCACTGCACTCTGGTCTCTATTCTGATTTTCCTGTACTTGTTGCAGTTTTAGTAGTTGTGGAGTTCATCTTATTCTTTGATATCTGGAAAGCAGTTTCCAAGTCTGTAGGCCTCGAATGCCTCCTTCACTATGGAAAATCACTGAATTTTCATGTTATTTTGTCAAACATTATTTTACTCTTTCTTTTCTTCTCTGCTGCTTCTCCCCAGCCTGTTTAAGAATCTGTTGCACATTTGAGGTCACACTGACCGTTTATCCAGGGTAACTAACTTACATGAACTAATAAAATAATTAAATGCCAAGCCTTGTCTTCTTGATGGAAAACAGGAAATGGGGATATCAAGAAGAGTGATACCAGTTGGAGGAGACCAATTAACGCACAGTGTGTAGAAAAATTGAGGATGGGGAGGTGGTCAGGGAGAACCATTCCCTTTCCCTACAAATCCTCAATTTATACAGACTGATGAGAATAATGTATTTTGATTATATTCTTATGATGTATTAAATGTGTACATGTATTAAATGTAAAGTGTATTTTAAAGCCACAGATTTCTTATTATATATTTAATTATTCGTTAGTGTTATCTTTAGCCTGAAACGTTTCTTATTCTATTTTTAGAGGAAAAGTAAATTGCAACACATGCAAAACAGCTTACTCTTAACGCATATGGAAGATGACTAATGCTTATTTGTAAGATTTTCCCCATAGTGTTAAAAGGTTCTGTGTATAACAGTTTTTCAAATAATAAATAATTTATTAAGCATTCCATAAATATTCATTACTGTTGTTAAAATTGATATAGTCTGTTACCTTTTTTGATGGGATTAGTTTTGGGAGAGATGGCTTTTAAGAGAAACCTTCACTCAGTAAAGGTTTCCCTACCTTTAGATTTCACAGTGAATCAAATGAGTTCTGAGATACTATGTGTATCTTATTTATGTGTGTAGATTGTTATGTGAAAATTACACAGTGGAAACATATTTGTGATAGTTAGAATATACATTTAGATAGATGGATGGGTGGATAGATAGATGATATATATCTACAGATATAAATTCATATTTGCAAGCTTCTAGGATTGTGGCAGAAGAGGGTACACCAAAAATGCTAAATCTCCCTTGTGGGCTGAGATAGTGACCAGAGAAAATTGTCTGTTTTCCTAAGTAAGATTCACATATCAAGGCAGGTTGCCCAAGTGTGAGAAATCTGAGCAGGGTGGCCCCTCAGAGAGATGGAAAAGAAGGCTTAATCCAGGCAGAAGTTTTAACAGCTGGGACCAAAATACCAGACTTCTGGTTTTATTTCACACGATACCAGGAGATACCATTGTTGGGTAAAGTTTGCAGATGACCAAAGGAGAACCATTTCTATCATGAGCCGCTTCCATGGGTCTCCTTGTCCACTTGTGACTCCAGCTTTCCTGGCTGTCTAGAGCTCCCCTTCTGACAACTTTCCTCTTCTTCCCATATCATTTTGTCTTCCGGTAAGTTAGGGATGAGGTGGAGGAGGGAATAACCATAAATACCATTTTAAAAAGCCATGAATCTCTGCCTTTCTCTTAGTCCTGTCTTAAAAATAAACAAACAAACAAAAAATGAGAAGTTTCTGCTAGGGAGAAAGTTAAGAAACTTTAATTAATGTTTTAAAATTTAAATCAAAGTCTTCAATATTCAAAACATTGCATAAAAGTTACAAAAATCCTAAGAAATAATGTACAATAGAATTTTCATTGTAGTAACCCTTGCACTTGTGTTTATCTGTTTCTGTTTATCTAAACATAGCCATATTTTAAGAGCTTAGGCTCTAATTATTATGCCTAATGTTGAGATCATTCTTGTTCATTAAAAGTTACACTACTCATGTCTTTATAAGCCTTTTTCAATCTTGCCATGAATAAATTGGCATTTATTTTCTCTGAATGTGTTGGTTTTAAGTATTCTACTTATTCAAAGACTGCAAAAGATTTGTGATATTATGCAGAGGTTTATATTTGCCATGAAGTATTACTATAGGAAAATTCACCTATTTTAAATTTAAGAAAGTTTTATTTATAACTTTCATGTTTTCTTCAGTTTTGTTTGCTGTTTTTTAAATTTTATGGTTAGGGATCTTGAGTATGAAGTCTTTCTAAACGTGAATCACAGATTATTTGCCATTATTTTGGGGATGTGACATTTGCAACTCTGTTACTCTCCTCAAAGAAATGAGTCACATTAGATTGCACTCTAAGATACTAAATTATGAATCATTTCTGAGGATTCACACTCCTTTTTTTTATTATCTTTGACATGAGTCCCCTACAGCTGAGTAAATGTAGTTTTTGATGGCAATAGAAATTATAGGTTCACAATCCCCTAATTTGCCCACCAAAATCCAACAAATGCTGAAAAGTGATAAATTTTTCATAATTAATTTGGTAGCATGTTGACCTATTCTGAATATGCTCAGAATAATGTGGTAAAACCAAACCTAAAACGACATGCAACTCATTACTTGATGAGGAAACCAGTTAGATGGCAAGTCTGGTTTGAAGGAGAATTTAAGTATATTAGTTTATATAGTCAGGCAGTCAAAGAAATGCTGTAAGAAATTTTTGTGGATAGATTTTAAAAATGGTTAATGACATACAAAGTAAAGAACTGGGTTATCTTTTCTACTCCACAGAACTCTATAAATTATCATGTAATTTCAGAGTCTTTGGACTCTAATTAAAAATATTAAATAACAAAATTCAATATAGGTGCATTCTCCTTGATATTTATATAATCTATAATTAAACAATGATACTGAAAGAACATGTAGCTATTGTATTAGTCCATTTTCACACTGCTATTAGGAACCTTCTTGAGACTGGGTAATTTATAAAGGAAAGAGGTTTAATTGACAGTTCCGCCTGGCTGGGGAGGTCTCAGAAAACTTAACAATTATGGCAGAAGGGGAAGCAGGCACCTTCTTCACAAGGCGGCAGGAGAGAGGAACAAAGAAGGAACTTTCAAAGACTTATAAAACCATCAGATCTATGACAACTCACTCACTATCATGAGAACAGCATGTGGGAAACTACCTTCATGATCCAATCACCTCCCTCCCTCGACATGTGGGGATTACAAATCAAGGTGAGATCTGAGTGGGGACACAGAGCCAAACCGTATTAGTTATCCTTAAACTTTATTTCTAATTTGGAACAATTTTCTCAACTGTACCCCTACCCCTACCATGATCATAACTAGTCTCTAAAGTTTATTCTTTTTTATTGAGGTAAAATACACATATATAATTTATCATCTTTACCTTTTTCAAGTGCACAGTTCAGTGGCAATAAATACTTACATTCTTTTTTTCCCTTGCATCCCTTCCCTTTCCCATTCCATTCATAGCCTCTGGTTACCATCAGTCTGCTCTTTACTTTTGTGAGATCCAGTTTTTTTAGCTCCTGCATATGAATGAGAACATGGATATTTGTCTTTCTGTGGTTGGCTTAATTTACTTAACATAATGACCTCCAGTTCCATCCATGTTACTGCAAATGGCAGGATGTCATTTTTTATGGCTGAATAGTATTTCATTGTGTATATATACCACACTTTCTTCACCCATTCATGCTTTGATAGGAACTTAGGTTAATTTCATGTTTTGGCTATTGTGAATACTGCTGCAACAAACATGGGATTATAGATAACTTTTTGATATGTTGATTTCCTTTCTTTTAGCATATACCCAGTGGTGGAATTGCTAGATCACCTTAGCCAACTTGAGTGTGAGATGCCTCATTCACTGAACCTTTTTTTTTTTTTTTTTTGAGACAGAGTCTCACTCTGTCACCCAGGCTGAAGTGTAGTGGTGCAGTTATGGCTTACTGCAGACTTGAACTCCTGGGCTCAAGGGATCCTCCCACCTCAGCTTCCTGAGTAGCTAGGACAACAGACATGTGTCACTGTGCCTTGTTAATTTTTTAAATTTTTTGTAGAGACAGGGTCACACTATGTTTCCCAGGCTGGTCTCAAACTCCTGAGCTCAAGTGGTCCTCTGACCTCAGCCTCCCAAAGTGCTGGGATTACAGGCATGAGCAACCATGCCAGCCTGTATGTCTTCTTTTGATAAATGTCTTTTCAATCTTTTGCACATTTTTAAACCAGATTATCTATTTCTTTGCTATTGAGTTACTTGAGCTCCTTGTACATTCTCGTTATTAATCTCTTGTGATGGATAGTTTGCAAATATTTTCTCCCATTCTGTGGGTTATCTGTTCACTTTGTTGATTGTTTCCTTTGCAGAAGCTGTTTAGCTTGATATAATTCCAGTTGTTTATTTTTGCTTTGGTTACCTGTGCTTTTGAGGTCTTACACAAGAAATCTTTGCATAGACCAATGTCCTGGAGTATTTCCCCAATGTTTTCTTCTAGTAGTTTTATAGTTTCAGATCCTAGATTCAAGTCTTTAATCCATTTTTATTTGACTTTTGTGTGTGGTAATAGATAGGCATCTAGTTTCATTCTTCTACTTATAGTTATCCCTCTAAAATTATTCCTGACAACATAAAAAGGCTACCCTCATTTAATTTTGACCTGATTATTTATGTAGGTACAGTAAGAAGCATAAATTCACAATATAAGGCTCTTCAAGCATACTGTATTTCATAAACTAAGACAAGAAAATTAACTTCTACATGAACATTTTCTAGAAAAATCTTGTCTTGGACTTTTAAAAGCCTCTATTATTTGTTCTTTTATCCTAAGTGTAGAAAACCAAGATCAAGAAATGCCTTCTGTGAAACTTCACATGTGGTACCTGTAAGTCAGAGTGAAATCCTACCTCATAAATATTCCCAGTATTTTATAAGATTCTGAATACCAATAAATAACATTCCTTGCCCCTTTGAGTCTGGAATCTTCCAGACAATGAAACAAGTTCCAGGCCAATTTTCCTAGGAGGGCCTTGTAGTTATTGGCTGCACACATCATGTGCAATCCTTATTCTTTAATGGTGAGCTTGTGAAACCATATCAAATAAGAATCATTCTCAAATACAAAACACCAGTTATGGTTCTGTTTGCACAATTAATTTTTGCAATGATACTCTAGTAAGAAGGTGGACAGACTCTCATTGAAAACATGCAAATAACCACAGTTTCATTAAAAATAAGAAGACTCCGTAGAAGTATTTGAATTCCGAGGGGAATCAGATGTCATTTACCAAATATTTCATTTCAATTGAGAAAAGCATAGTCTCCTAAATTATGAGTAGAAATAGATCTAAAGCAAAGGAAAAGAGCTTTCTTATATACTGATTAAATAATAGAACTTTAAACCTAATACTAAATGTATTCCAAAATAAATAACTACATTTAAATGTTTTCCATTGTTTCATTTAGTTTGATGTAATTAAGTTTTGTTTTACTTTCAAGAAATTGTCTCCTTCTGGAGTAAAAAAACTTGTTTTGCAAATCCTGGCTTTGTCTTCAGGAAAAGTTAGTTGCTTAAGTAACATCATCTTTAAGTTCTAAACTCTGACCCCTGAGTCTTTGCCTTAAAATCACTGGTATAGACGTTCCAATGAGTTATCGAGACTGTCTTTTGACGAAGATAAAAATTCAAGCCTGTGGTTTATATATAGCAGAGTCTTCAGGCAAGCATCCAGGGTAGGACAGAAAAACCTGATTGGTAATGAATCTAAATGCTGTAATTGATTTATCACAGTAACCAATAATATAAAAATGCAAGAGTATAAAATTCTCTATTTCAGTAAATTGCATAACATTTTCATGAGGATTTGACCAATGTTTCTCCTGAGGATAAGAAAACATAGTGGACAGTAAGGATATTAACACATTTCCAGGGCCTTTCCATCTATTCTGTAAGGCAGCGGTTTTTACCCTTTATCAGGCATCAGTATCACTTGAAAGACTTATTAGAACGCAGATTGCTGGATCCCATCCTCATAATTTCTCATTTGGTAAGCCTGGGATGGGGCTCTATAATTTGCATTTTTAGCAAGGTCCTGGACGATGATATCTAAGAACCTCATTTTGAGAAACGCTGCTGTAAAGAGTATAATCCCTGAAACTGTTTTATTAATAATATTTAACCCACACACATTTATCCTTTGATTTGACAACTTACAATAGTATTGAGCTCATTGAGAAATATGGAGCATACCTATGCTTTCTAGCATCCCTCTTTTTATAAGGCAACAGAAGACATATTTGTGATTATCCAGGGGCTGAGTGTAAAACCTCAAAGTTAGTTTTAGATAATAATAAAAAGTATCGTAAAAATTTGTCCTTTTCTAAATTTGAGTTCTGATCTTGAGAAGCTTAACTCAAGAGTTTTTACAAGTGATTTCTTACCTGATTAGGCAAGATCCAGGGCTTCCTGAGATAGAATACTTGGCTACTTATTGAATCAAGGTAACAGTACAATATTTTAAAATAAACATAGCAGAAGGTAAGGTGGCTGCAGGAGATTGTGGCGGGCATAAAAGTGAACTGCCCAGATTCCAGTTCATGGAGGCACTTGGTGCCCAGCTGTTGGCAGGCTGCCTTAAACTATCAACTCCCTCAGGGCTGTGCTCAGCTAACAGCTCCCAGGGTGGCCCATAACCAGTGACCCATCAGGTCTTGGGTATAAAGCCCTGGCCATTTTGGTCCAATGTTGGATACTCTGATGAGCCATTTGTGTTCCGGAGCTCCCCTAGGGTTGGGAACTGCAACGTTGTTTGACTTCTGCCAATTCCTTACCTTGCTTCTGCCCTGCCCTGTCCCTGGAGATGTTGAGCCCTGCCCACCAAAGTATTTCAGCATCTGCTTCTGCAGAATCCATTCTCTGATGACCTTAGCACTGTTATGAGAACAAACTTTTATTTGTTTTAATGATAATCAAAGACATTGTAAAGCAACACAAAGCACAGAAAATTATTCTGGTGTATGGAATACTATTTGGACAGGTTACACAGAAGTGAAGAATAATCATTTATTACCCATTGTTCAGACTAAATATTTTAAGATCAGTTGTCATTTCAACAGACAGAAACTGACTTTCTAGTTTGCATGAATACTTGTTTGTGTTAATTTCTAGCTGGCAGTAAAGTGTTCTCAAGCTTCTTTACAAATTAACAAGAATAAGTCCATTAAGGCTGTGCAAACTTTTTCAAAATTTTAACATAATTCATTATTTTCAGACTTGGATATTATAAACCCAGGTAAATAAAGTTCACTTCCCTCAAAATGTCTACAACTTGCTAGACAAACTTAAATTTTGTTCTTCTCTGTGATGTTTTATAGTTTAGAACAAGCTGACACTTTCCTTTAGGTCAACACTGCTCTCATTTTTCTAGGAAAACAAAAACATATCTCATAATTTTGCATACAGAGTTGTATTCCTCTGATGCTCTGTTTCTGGTATAATCTCAGTTACCCATGCTAAATGTAACTTCCACCAAATAAACTAACTTCGATTTTGCCAAGAGATAGGTCATTCATAATTTTCTATCACATAAGCAGTTTAGCAAACTAGTCAGGAAAGCTCAGTCCCTGTAGCCACATGCATCAGTTTTATGCGTTCTTAAAATGTCAAGAATGAGCAAATTTAATAATATTATTTAAAACTGTAGCCACTCTATAATATATTAAAGAAGCAAAAGTACATATATTAAACCTGTACTTGGGTTTCAGTATTCTCTTTTACTTAGAAATTATCCAGGTGTCTGAAGATTATCCAATAATTAACTCTATTTAAAATTAGTCCAACTTTTTGTAGTTAACTAAGGACTTTGAAAATCACGTTGAGGTTGAAACTCTACAGAACATCAGAACATAATTGCTGTTTATATCCAAAAGCCTATCAAATTTATAATTAATTTTAGTAGAACACGGTTTTATATGTTTCAAATTTAAAAAAATAATGTAGGAGTAGGGTTAGCTTATTTGATCAATAAACCTGTATAAGAAGTTTTGCAAATTTATTAAAAAATTTTAAAAATTCTTATACTAAACTCTAATTACAAGAAAGATATGTAGCTATTTTCTTAATCAAAATTATCAACCAGTCTTATTTGTCCAATGGTTCATCTTGATTATGTGAATTTAGATTATTATACACAACATGTTTCTGGGCTAGAAGTTAATTTATTTTGTCTTAAAATGCTATCACATTTAAATTTCAGTTTATTTTCTGGGAGAATTTAAAGAATGTTCTACTTACATAAGCATTTACTACATCAATACAATACAAAGCTTCTTTATTTTGAGGGACTTTATCTTCAAATTTATTAATACTCCTCAGAGGTAGGAAAATTTTCAAATTCACACAATGAGAGGTTAAGGCTTTTCTCAATTATAGACACACAGACATACATTTCACTTACATAATCTGAGCCACAGGTTTTGCAAAGTCAACAGAAACACAAAAAACTCACCAATTTCTGTCTCAAAGAGCTGTTTTCCTTTTTAGTGGGAACAAAATATATTCTTAATTGATTTGGGGACATGAAGAGACATACATAAAAAAAATTATCTTTGGTCTCTCCCCTGACAGAGGGCAGATGTCCATCATCCTGATACAGACCATCAAGGCCTCCAGTGGGAAATAATGCATTGGCTGTGCACAAACTAGAATCAGAACTGAATGAGGCCAAGAATCAGAAACAAAACAAAAACACAGACAGGAAACTAAAAAGAGAAACAGAAAGTCAGCAAGAGAGTCTACTGCTGCTTGAGATTCACTCAGAGAGCCAAGAAAAGATGTGCCTGGGTTTAAACAACGCAAGAACTTATATTTCTTGGCCAACATGGATTGATTGGCATTGGCAGGTAAGTGCAGCTGAGATCTCAGTGGTACTCCAAAACAGTCAAAGCGCAATTCTCAGAAAAATTCAAAAACATGACTCTCATACAAATATAAAATGAATACATGTCAATTCTTTCATTCAACCCATTGCTTAACGAAAGAGTCAGTAAGATGGATTCAAAGGAGAATTTGACAAATTCATATGTAGTCAGGCACACAAAAGAACACTGAAATAAATTTGCTCATAGATGCAAACCTGATTGACGTTTTACAGAGCAACACAACTCTAACTTTTGGGATTAGATACAAGTTTACATGTAACTTCACGATGTCTGGTCTCCAAACGAAATATTAAATAGCAGATACTCTCCCTTATTAATTAATATTCTTTGAGAGTGTTAAACAATAGCATTGAAATATAATAATATGCAGCCATTTGCTTGCTTTAATTAACAAAAAGCTTCCTAATAAGAGAGCATACATAGATCTGTATTTACTTTGGCAAGTTTGATTATATAATTATTCAACTAATTTCCATAATGTTTACTGTTTGTGACATATTCTGTGAAATTTTCCTTTTCCCCACCGTGATACCATGGTCAACAAAATAAAATGAGCTCAAACTGCCAGTAAGCATGAGTTGATCCAATTCAGTACTTAGAGACAGTCATGGTTCCAATATGGCATCTCTTTAAAGCCGTTCTATTAAACAACTGCTTTGAAATCACCTAAGATACTTCTTAAAAGTACAGATTCCTAGTGAGATATCAGATCTACTGACTTGAAATCTTTAGGGATGTGGCTTGGAAATCTAAATTTTATAAATGTTTCTAAATGATTCTTATGCACATTAAAGCTTAGAGTTATTTGTCTATGGGAAAGAAAAGAAGACTGCCTAAGATAAGTTAATACCAAGAAATGCTCAGGAAAAACAGATCTAAATCATTTAGGCCTCTAGAGATCAAGTCACTGTTTGAGGAAAAAGGGATATTGTTGACAGACTATTCCAGGGTTAAAATCCTGTATGTACTTACGGGAACTTGTATTTCACGAAGGTATTGGTGCTACTGACCACTATTTACGTAATTTTAAGTGTGATATTGAAAATTCTTGTTGGTTTACAATCTTTAATTTAACCTTCATGTAAAGTTAACAGTGAACTTTGCTGCTGAATAAAACCCTGGCCTCAAAGTGAAGGAGGCCAATTTGTCATAAAATACGTGTGTGCTCTGGGAGAAACTGAGAGGAATTTTCTCTAAGGAAGGTACTGGCAGACTTCCCTTCTTACTTTACCTTCTGTGTTGCTTGTCTACATAAAATCCAGACCATTGAATTTTGTGTTTTAATAAAGAATTTCTAGGAGCTACACCGGAATAAAATTTTAATATTTTAATAAAAATAAGTTAATTGTAGTTGGGCATTTATTACTTTAGAAGTATAATTATTTATTACATGATTTGTACCAAAAATATGTATTTGCTAAGCTTATTATTTATTAATAGTTAAATATAGCGTTTAAACAAAATGGAGCTATTACAATTCTCATCAGCTCTTGGTTTATTGGTGTGGGTATGCATATGTGTGTATTGAAGGGGATAGAAAAAGGGAGGGAATAGGTAAAGAGTGAAGGATATGCATGTTAAGATTTGAATAAATAAAATTATGAAAAGGAAAAAAATCATAGTAGCAAATCTTATTTCTTATCCTAAGTCATCTTAAAAACAATTTCTTCCTGGCCAAAACCTTTAGGCAATGGTATCAAGACTGCAAGTATCAGTTTGAGTTACATTTGTATTACTCCTTAAACAATTCATTTTCTTTGAAACAGATCTCAAATGTCTCAAATTCCCTTGCTTTATTTTAAAATTCCTTTATCAACAGACATAGAAAAAAAAAAAAGAGGCTGAGGAATGTGTCTTCAGCAGGATTTGGGATTTGGAGCAAGAAAAGATACAGGGAATCTAAAATCTTTCCATTGAAATGTCAGAGTAGTCCTCAATTAATAGGAGCTAAATTTTATTGGCTTTGACCTGATTGTCCTGGTGGAGGTAATCAGCAGAATGTTGGTAGCAGGAGTTCTAAAGTCTTAGAGGTTTCCTGTTAGCCATTATTAGCTATACATCTGCTTATTGTCATGTGGGATCCCAAAGCTCACACAGTAACAGCAAAGCTTGCTTTCCCGTTTCTCTCAGCTTCATCAAGCCCAAGGCCCCAGGCATGCAGATCTTTAAAGTAACGCTGAAAGAGCAGAAATGGTCTTGTGATTGTCAGGGTTGCTCTTAGACCTGGGTAAGAGGAAGCCCCTTTTGGAAGTCCTTGGCCAGGCCCTCCTGAGGCTGGACCCTTCCCCATGGTGGGTGGGTCTGTGGGCAAAGGGCTGTGTCCCTCAGGATTTTCTCTTCCTTCCCATTCTAGGCAGAGCTTTTCTACCCATTTATGGGTAAAACCCCAACCCCAGCTTTAAAAATTTCCTATTCTTGGCCCACCAATATATATTTTTTTAATATGAAACCCTGCCCTTGGATGTTGCAGCAAATGTCAGATTGTAATGAAAAGCTCTAGATGCGTACTTTCACTTTCTGTACTTTTCTTGATGCAGACTAGTAATAAACAGTTCAACGACCAAGACAGGTTTAAAGACAGTACTTTGGATATCGCCTTATAGGCCATACTTGGGTTCCCAGGATCTCCTGTCCAGAGGAACCTGAGCTTGCTTCTAGGACTTGTGTGGGACTTTTCCCTAAATCTATACTCTGGAGGTGGATCACATAACCAGTAGCTAAGGGACAGCTGTGTGGGGGTTGTGGATGGAGTCTGGACATGTGGGATGGGGTGACAGCATACATGCATGCCAGGTCCCTTGTAGTGTGCGACAGAGCCAGAACTTGGAAGAGTGTGTGTGTGGGAGTTGGAGGGGGTGGACTTGGGGAGACAAGGTGCCATGTTTTGAGCCGAGGGATTCTAAATTTGACCCTGACCTTCCAGTCATTATAAAATATATTTATCAAGGCAAGGGTATAGAACATATTTTATTTAACAGCTTGTTAGATTGATTTATTACTTTTAATATTGAGACATGTGGTACATGGATTTTCATTTGTATTCTTGTCCAAGGCCTTACAAATGATGTTAAAGGCAGGCCTGGTTATGGTCCAGAAGTCTACTTCCCAGATAACAAGTCCCCTTTCATAATCTCAGATGCTGTTAATAAATGTCATCATTTAAAAGTCCTTGGAGGGAGCTCTGTTTTTCTCTGGATGTTGTATACTTTTTAGACCACAGGTTTTAGGACTGATAAATGTATATTTGAATCCAAATTCTTCTACCTACAACATATGAAAATTTAGGCAACTTACATAATCTCCCTGATTCTTAATTTATTTATCTGTAAAGTAGATGTGATAATTTACTATCTGTCACAGAAGGTTTTGGTTTTTTTAAGTGCCTAATACATGGTAAGTAGTAAATGAATGGTAGCTGTCATGTTTCTGAAGAGTTCTTTATTGTTGGCAGCTCTGATTACAATCTCATTTTTTTCAGATGTAATTTTAGAATTAGGATAGGCCGGGGACATATGTGCCAACAAGTGGAATCTATTCCCAACAACCCATCTCACCAAGACTGATGAAAATCTAGTCCTCTGTTGAATATGGCAACCAATCCCAAGAAGAGATCGCCTTCTGTCCACTTAAAAATTTACCAACTCTGGGAAATGGTCATTTTAATTTTTTGAGTTTGAGGGTTTTTTCTAACTTTTACTTGAATAAGATGCTACTGATGAAAATCCTTTCCCTGTTCTCGTGTTGACCCCGTCTGCCTAGCTTTTAAATTGGGATTAAATTTTAACAAATTCTCAATTGTGTGTGCTGATGTTATCACAGAATGTTATATCAGGCATTATAAATAATTCCTAGGCAATATTTAGAATGGCTGCAAGCCATTTTTAGAATTGGCTGAGAATTATTTACAATACCCTGCTCCCACATTTTGCCTGTCATATGTTCACTATGCATTTTTCTTAAAATCCTTCAAGGCAGTGAGGATATCGCTGCTACTGAGGGGTGTATTCCTGAGCCAAGTTAAGGATGGTGAAAAGCATATTTTTCTCCCCAAAAGCCTAAGTGAACTACTTGCAGTTCCTTAAATTCACCGTGGTTTAGTTTGCCTCCAGGTTATGGCTCATAACCATTTCTTCTGTCTGGGGCCCCTTTTTTCTTGTTCCCTTCCTATCCACCCATCTCAATCTCTTTGCTAATTGCTACTGTTGCTCCAGAAAGCCTGTCCTGACTTTAAAAGTTAGATTTAGTGCCTCCCTCTACAAGTACCTTGTGCTTATCTATGCTCTGTTTACTGGTCTGTCTTTCCCATTGTACTAAGAGCTCATCAAGGACAGAAACTGTCTTTTTCTCTATTGTGTGCAGGAGGGATAGTAAACATATTTAACAAGCAGTGGTAAATATTAACAAGCCTGGAAAACTGATAGAGTGGGGTTACGAAGGCTCCCTGCTGTGTCAGGGTATAAGAAGACAATGTGAAAGACTTCTAAATGAACCCAAATTTAGTAGGTGTCTTCAATAGAAAAACAGCACATGACATTGAGCACTTTCTCCTAGACTGTTTGATTTTATGGAGTTTAGACCTTTCATTATCTTGAGCTATCCTATAGCTCTGTAGACAGAGAAATTAGCTTGCAGAAAACTGATAGTAATGTAATTAATTATTGTCTATAGGCATGTGAAAAATATTGTCTAGTAGATGTTCAACTGATTCTGCCCTGCCAATACCCAGCTACCCCAACACCCCCGTCCACAACTACTGTGGAAGAAGCCAGTGTTACACCTATTAAGTAAATTAATTTCAACATGTCTGAAGGGCCTATATTTTTCTGGTCTTTGAATTCTCCTTTGAACTGGTTGTAACAACTTTTCCAGTTCCTTTATTCATTGATTAATGAGTTAAATAAAATCTTTGACACCTGTTCATTTTATGTCTGTATGAGAGTCATGATTTTACCTTTTTTCTTTATAAAAATTATCTTAAAGGGATGTAGAGATTTTCTACTGAGATTCTTTAGGGGAAAAAAATCTAACAAAGAACAAAGCTTCCTCTTTCATGAAAGGCTAGTTGTGTTACCTTTATGTTTACTTTTAAATGCTTTGTTGTCTCTTTGATTAAATGAACAATCATGTATTGTCTCTCAGGCATCCACAGGAGGTTCTGTCTTAATCACATGTCTAAATTTCCTCTGACATCCTTTTTGATTTTTGCCTTCAAAAAATCAAATTCTAAAAAAAGAAAAAATAAAACTTTCAGAGTATCTTTTATACCTAAAACTATCCTTGAGATTTCCCAGAAGATCTCTGGAAAATTAATGATTAGTTTCTATTAAATGATGCTAGAAATAATTAGGTTCGTTTAACAAATTGGCACAGCAGAAGATATGCTCAGATTTCCCAAGGTTAAATTTCAATACATAAGATGTATTAATATAAATATTTCAGAAATTGTGTGTTGTTTTCATGGGAAATTCTTAGAGGTCTATCAATGCCCACATTATCTAAAATATGTTCCTATTGATCAGAGTTCTGGTGGTAGTTTGCCTGACAATATTCTGCAAAAATAGTATACTGTTAGCAGTCAATTTCAGCTATTTTTTTAAATGCCTACTTGGAACAAACCTACTTTTATAATTTGAATCTAGCATCGTCTGGCCAGTGATTCTAAATTAGAGAGGCACATCAGACTTACCCATAGAGTTTTATAAAAATACACATGTCTAGTCACTACTCCAGAGTTACTGGATTTCTTTACTTGATATTCCTGGTATAGCCTTGATATATTATGTATGCAACATCTCAGAAATATTGTATATTATATCTCAGGTTTTTTCTCTATAAAAATTATATTCATGCATTTATAAATGAGATATAACATTTGTATATGGACTTAATATTATCCTTAGAAATATTTTGTCTAAACTTAATATTATCCTTAGAGATATTTTGTCTAAACTTTTTTTGGAATGGTAATATGATTTTGTTTTGTATCCCACAGAAGAAACCAAATTTCAGTTGCTTTGTTCTGAACTAATATAAGATCTTTCATATTTGAAAATTATCAGTAATAAATAACCATTCCTATTTCACACTTCTGTCATGTGCAGATAACTTTTACTTTACTTACTTTACTCTGATTCTCACCTGAATAAGCAGAATTGTATCAACATTTGTGTTGCCAATGATCAATAAGAATTATCTAAGAATAAATTCTTATGTAAAGATGGCATTGCTTACCAATGGGCCAAGTCAGGATTTTCAAACTCTTTTTAGCCAAGAGGCATAAGGCTTCTTGAATCCAAGATCTGGTGGAACATAATTTAATTACATAGGACCGAATTAACTGATGAGGAAATTTTTATTATAGATCTTTATTTAGGATACTGTTGGTGTTCTTTTAATGTACTCTCTTCTTTATCTGTAAGCAAGTCCTCCTTTTTTATTCTTAACCTGTCTGTAACCAATAACAGTTTAGTAGATGCTGCTATTGGAAACGAAAATGAAGCATTTTTAAATGATATCTAATTGTCACTAACCCGTTTCCCTCTCCCTTCCTCCCCTGCCTCCCGTAACCCCAAATCAGAAATTCTTACTAAATCTCCTTATTGTTCATGGCAAAATAGTTATTTCAACGGCTCAATAAGAATCTGTCCTCCTTTATACCATGATATAATTAGAAAAATCAGGTATGCAACTAAGTTCTTGCCTGGAATGTCATATTTGAGAATAATTCTCATTAATCGGGTGTGACAGCCACTGTTAAGCGAATAAAATTGAATATTTTACTTATGACTTTCTTATGGAACCAATGCCCATAAAGGCCTCTCAGAAAGACTGGCCTGGAACCTGGCTTACAGAGGCCCTGCCTGACACATACTGAGAAAAGCTACCTTCTGCTAGACCAGGGACATTGAGAAGAGAGGAGTTCGCCCACATTTGTAGGTACTGCAGGTAAAATTAGGTCAAGAGAGTTTTTGGGGCTTAGTTTCCTAGCTTTGGCATAACAAATAACAGGCACTTTGAAAAGCCCAAACTGAAATTCTTTATGAAAACTTCCCAACAGAGGTTAATTTTGTGATTATTCAATACCGCAGAGCTCTAGATTTCCAAAGCAAACTTTAGAAGTCCTCTCACTGCAGCTGTGCAAACGATCAGGCCAATTCTAATGAGACTGGCCTTACGAGAAATTTTCCTTATCATTATTCTTGATCAAGGTGGGGGAGATAGTAACAAAAAATTTGAAAGATTTTTAATTGGGCCAAAAGATTGCCAGGTGTCATCCATGGAAAACTGTGCCTTGTTTGAAGCACACCGTTCAGTTCAGGATTAGCTGATTCTACGGGGTTTGTGCTTTTAATTGTCTGAGTTATTTTATAATTGTATAGAGATAACTAGATATAGTTAACTCTATAGAAGCAAATTGTACAACATTGATATAAGGCAAATAATTCTTGTCTATAGACATGCAAAGAGTTGTTGTGCTGTAGAAATTCAATTAACTTCCCTCTCTGCTGTGGAGGAAGCCAGTTTTGCATTGCTTAGCCAAGTTTGTTTCAACATTCCCTCCTGATGGGCTTATACATTTGTCTGGTCTTCAGGTTCTCACTGAGGTTTTTATGACAGCTTTTCCAGTTATCTCATCATTTAATAAGTTAAATAAATTGTTGACATTTGTTTACATCTGTATAAGAGCTGTGATGATACCTTATTTTGAAAAAATTTCCTTGAACTAGGTATAAACCTTTCTACTACTGGGTGACAAACATCCCTGGAAGTTTGGGGAAGAGTCACTGGGGAGCTTAAGATAGCCACTATAACTAGTGAAATTATTTTAACACCTGAAGAACTGGTTTGTCTTCATGTTGTCTGAACACTAGCCTGGTCATGTCCTACTATTTGCATAGTACCTACCAGGAGCAGGCACACCAAAAGCCACATCCACCCCCACTATCACATTGAATCATAGATTAAAAAAAGAAAAAGACCTGTATAGATGGTTGGATGGAGACATGGTTTGGACATTTGTCAACTCCAACTCTCATGTTGAAATGTGATTCCCAATGTTGGAAGTGGAGCCTAGTGGAAGGTGTTTGGATCACAGGCGCAGATCCCTCATGAATGGCTTAGCACCATCCCCTTGGTGATAAATGAGTTCTTGCTCAGTTAGTTCACGGGAGATATTTGTGTTCAAATTTTCTCATGATTCCACAAAAATTCCAGACAATTCCTAGCATAAAAACACAAAAATAATAAAGCATTTTTTTATGTAGTGTTAGTAGCTCAGGTAAGGAAGTTTTAGGAAACTTCCTAGAGCTGCTTCTCCGATTAATAATAATAAACATTTAATAAACATGTGCTATGCATATGCCTGTTACCACTGTAAGAATGTTACTCATATTCCCTAATTTAATCCTAAATAGACCTAAGACCAACATATTTCTATTAGATCCATTTTTTATATGAAAACAATGGGGCACAGAGCTATTAACTTGCTCAGATTATATAGCTAGTTGCATTCTCAGGATGCTAACACAGACATTCCTAACTGTTCTCCTATATCACTTCTCATGAAATGTGAGCTTAAAAAGCTTACAACTGAGTGGGCCCGGCGGCTCACGCCTGTAATTCCAGCACTTTGGGAGGCCAAGGTGAGTGGATCACATGAGGTCAGGAGTTCAAGACCAGCCTGGCCAACATGGTGAAACCCTGTCTCTAGTAATAATCCAAAAAAAATTAGCCAGGCATGGTGACGCATGCCTGTAATCCCAGCTACTCAGGAGGCTGAGGCAGGAGAATTGCTTCAACCCAGGAGGTGGAGGTTGCAATGAGCAGAGATCACACCATTGCACTCCTGCCTGGGCAACAAGAGTAAAATTCCATTTCCAAAATAAATAAATGAATAAATAAAAGCTTACAACTGTTCACATATCATAGTTTTCTTTTAAGATTAGAGTCAATTTACTCAGTTGGTCTTCTGATCAAAATTTTATTTCCCTGCAGTTCTCACAACAGCCCTATAAGAGAGGTGGTCTTATTCCCATTTTGCAGATAAGAAAACTAAGGCTAAACTGTCACAATATTTAAATTTATCACCACAATGTAACATTTGCTGCGAAACGTTTTCTGCTGAATTAGCCCATATTCTTTTCTACTGTGCCCGCATGTGCTTTGCCTGGTTTTAATTTGTATAATTGCTCGAACCTACATTTCCTTTGTTATAGGCGTGTGATTTCAGACCTCTGGCCTCTGCACCTGTTAAAGTCTGGAGTGCTCAGCTCTGTCCCTCATGGAGTAGGTGCACCCCTCTCTAAGAGGAGCCTTTTCATGCTCTTGAGGGCACTTGGGAAACTGTTTTGGGAGGTTATTGTCCCTGTCAGTGGAAGATGTAAAGAACGTAGCCAACCAAGTAAGAGGATCACAAAGGTAAGCCCAGAGATAAGCACATCTTCGAGGGGAGTGATGTCCCTTCTTTTTCTTTGTCTTGCCATCCTATGTACTGTATTCACTAGCTTTAAGTGAGTACTTTTTTTCTTTTTTTTTCCTTTATTAGCAGTTTTCCTGCATGCTTTGTCCATCTCCTTCGATCTGGACTTCTGTCAGAGGAAGAATCACAGCCCTGCTGCTCCCGTGGCAATCCTAGTATTGCTCTGTAATGACTGCAGTGATGTGTTTTTGGCTGCCTCTAGCTTGATTTCAGCTGCTTTTTGTTCACTCAGTGGCAGATTGTTAAATAACATGTGTTTCTTATGTACCAAGTTCCTCATCCATGTGGCATCTGACATTTTCATTATTGCATGTAACAAACTTCACAGCATCTACAGTTGCAGTCCTTAGCTCTTAGTTTAGCATTTACTTATGCTGGGTCTTTGCTCTCTAACACACAGAGACATTGCCAACCCATTGGGGTAGATCAGTCAATGTGAAAAATAGATTTGTTGTTTATTTCTTGTAGCCACTGTGTGTGTTAAACCTGGGGCTTAGTTCCTCTTTCTGGCACGGGAACATGGAAAACCTCCACCTCTGCTGCTGTAGGGGTGGGTGGAGACGAGAAGCCATCTCCACCTCTGCCTGAAGGGATGGGTGGAGACAAGAAGCCAAATTCCCTCTGGAGCTCCAGCCTCTGTTTCCAAGTGCTGGTGAATGTCATGGAGATGCTTTTGTTTTAGCATGTTTAAAATCGGACTCACTCACCTCTCTTCTCTTATCTCTGAATCTTCTCCCTTCCCCTCTGTTTCTATTAATGCAATCGCCATTTCCCCATTAATTCCTTCTCTGAAACTGCTTTCTCTACCTCTTTTCATGCTTGATATCTACCTGGTTGCAAGTCTTGCCACTTTACCTTTTGTACCTCGCTGCTATCATCCCTCTTCAAATTCTCTACGTTTAGTTCCTCTGTATTATTCGCTTTTTCTTCAAGAATTACATTAGGCAGGACTCCATATCCCCATATTGTCATACAGTTGCCTATCACCTTCCACCCTATTAGGTTCTAGAGAGATCTTTGCACAATGGGGAGGGGGTGTCCCAGACAAAAGTGTCTTCCTTATTACTAATTAGGGTTTGAGTTTCAAAACACTTTTAGCTCTGCTCCAGTGAAGGGGGCTGGGCTGTATTTGAGATTCGAACCCACCTTCCCTCCAACTCCCATACTCTTTACTGCGGAGAGAAGATATCGTTTAGGCCACGTGTTCCAGCTGTTCCTTACCTGAACCTTACTGAATTTGGCTGGAAAAGGGAAGTCTGCCTTCCAAGCAGGAGGGATGCCAGACATTGCTCTACTAATCAGATAAATTCAAATATGAGCCAAATTATTTAAAAAGTAACTTTCGGCTCTTCTTGCCTCCCACCAATCCTTCATGCTACTAAGGCAACCCCATCCTCCACCCTTCTGGATCCCATTCTGGCCTTGACGTCCCTCCACAGAGCTTAGACTGGAGAAGCAACAAAGAACCAGTTAACTTCAGTTGGATGCAGCCTTCCCGCCTCGTGCTCATCTCTGCCTGTGCGTCCTCTGCACACACAGCTTCTTAAAATGTGAAGTCACTGCACCTACTTCAATTGCTTCAGAAACGGCGTAGTACATTCAGAACAATGGCCACACTTCCTGTCTCTCCTCTCTGACTCTTCTGCCCCATCCCCCACTTGTCCCGGTTCCTCGCCAGCCCAGCTGGACTGCACTGGCACCTGCTACTCTCGTTACCGGAGACACGGCCACTGCATTATTCAGTAGCTCCTCTTAGGATGTATACTTTAGTGTTCAGTGAAGTGGTTCTGCACTCCGTGGGGTGCGAGCATGAAAAGGTTTTATTTTTATTCAATCATTACTTTAAACCGTGTTCTGTTGACTCGCTCTTTTGTCCCCTGAGCTTGGGAACAGCAGTACATTCACTTTCAGTTATTAAAATCTGGATCAATCTGGCTCAGACCTCAAGTGTCATGCCTTCCTTTGCCAGTGCAGGGCTAAGCCCTGCCCTGAGGTATCCTCACCTGCTGTCAGCAGTGGCGGGGAGGTCTGCTTTGTCACCTCCACGCCTCTCTTCCTCAGGGTCTTAAGCTTCTCTGGGGTGGGAGACACTGGGAGGAGACGAGAAGAAGGGAGCGATGGCAGGGATGGTTCTCTATGTGTTCTTTTTGAGGTGGTATTCCATGCTGCTGTCCTCCAGAAGGCCCTCCACACTGCATAATTCCTGGGCGGGGTAGAGGAGAGCAGGGGGAGAGGAGGAAGTTCCCTCCAGATGTTCCAGAAAGTGTGAGGAAAGACTCACCTTTTAAGTGAACCTTAACTGGCAGGCAGAAGTCCAAGTATATTCTTGAAATCATTGGACTCTTATTGGGATCATCTTTTTATTTGGAATAGCAACCAAGAAAATAATTTTCTTTACTTAAACATAGATTCTGGAGATACACTTTGGGCTACACAGCCAGCAATGCATTTGACCGCTTTTTTCTTCATCTCTGGCTATGGTAAGTGAGTTGAGAGGACTAAGGAAGGGAGTGACTTCTCGTGTAGGAACTCTCTCTTTGTGCCAGGGAGAAAATGGTCCTTTCTTCTGCTATAAAGCACTCAAACAGGGAAAATCAAGAACTGGGTTTCTGATGATTGCCTCCTTACATTTCAGAATTTTCTCAAATTCCTGATTTTTTTTTTTCATCTTTATTCTCTTTCTCTCTTTAAAAGCTAGTTTTGGCCAATCACGGTGGCTCACACCCGTAATCCCAGCACTTTGGGAGGCCGAGGTGGATGGATCACCTGAGGTCAGGGGTTCAAGACCAGCCTGGCCAACATGATGAAACCCCGTCCTTACTAAAAATACAAAAAATTACCCGGGCGTGGTGATGCACCCCTGTAATCCCAGCTACTCGGGAGGCTGAGGCAGGAGAATCACTTGAGCACAGGAGGCAGAGGTTGCAGTGAGCCAAGATCGCACCATTGCACTCCAGCCTGCGCAATAAAAGCAAAACTTCGTCTCAAAATAAAATAAAACAAAATAAAATAAAATAAAATCTAGCTTTGCCTTTTTCTTATATGGACACAATTTCCTTCTACCTACCCTGCAACATCTTGCTGATTACTAAAGTTAACTCCAGGTAGGCTAAGGTCCCGGTGGAGTACAATCAAGTAGCCCTAGTGCCCTTCTGGGGCCCCTCCTAGCCCTGCTGTGCTTTTAGGACTACAAGTCATCTCTCTGGGGCTGGATCCTGGTTTTCCTCTGAATTCAGCATTAACTGTGCTCAGCAATAGTTGCTACTGGTCCCAGTTGGGAACATCTTATTACCAACTGCTAGTTCTGCCTTGTCTTCATTGGAGGAGCAAATATTATGGCCAATGAGTGTTTTCATCGCTTTTCTTTCTGTAGCTTTCCTTGCAACCGGAAGTGATTTTACTCTTTCAAGTTTAATACTTCCCTTGACCCGAGGACTGAGAGAAAGTTCTCAAGGAACTGGGCTGGAGAGTGCATGTGAGGCTGCCTCTCTGACACTTGATGGAACTTTTTAGGGCTTAGAAGGGGATTATATTTCACTGAGTCCTTTGCAGTTTAGGACAATGGCTCTGAATTACAGAGCAGTGAGAGTTAAGATGTAACCACCCATATCCCACAGAGCTCTAACCCATCCCAAGTTCTCTTCCTGGGCTCCTGGGGGGTCTCAAAAACCTCTCAGATGGGCTCTTTTGCGCCTTTTATGTCATGCCCAAGGTGCTGGTGACGATAGAATAGTAAAATGTAGAGTGGTCTCTATGGTAAAAGTAATTTGTTTCTAGTCTCACGTAATTATTATTACAACATTGTGATGCAAGGAGAGATACTGGAACTAACATTTACTCCGTGCCAAGCGTGTACCAGGCACTTTACATATATCATTTTATTTAATGCTCTTAGGACTTTATGGAGGTTTATTCTCACTTTCCAGATGAGTAACCTACAGTTTGGAGATGTTAAGTGAATTGCCTAAAGACCACTAGTAAGTGGTGGCATCAGGATTCAAACTCAGTTTTATGAAACTCCTTCCACGATGCCCTCTCTAAAAACAGAAAGGGATCTAATAAGGCAGTTGTCAGGAATCCAGTCCTTGATTTGTCCCTGTTTAAGTGCTTCTTGAATGCCTTTATTAATTTCCTAGGGTTCCTATCACAATGTACCGTAAACTGGGTGGCTTAAAACAGAAATGCATTGCTTCTCAGTTCTGGAGGCTAGAAGTCTGAAATCAAGGTGTTGGCAGGGCCATATTCCCCCTGAAACCTGTAAGATAATTTTTCCTTGCCTCTTTCAGCTTCTGGTGGTTAGTTGCTAATCTTTGGCATTCCTTGATTGGCAGCTGCTCATTCCAATCTCTGCTTTTGTTGTGACAAGACAAAACACACACAGTCCCTGTCCTCACATGGCCACTTTCTTCTGTAAGAGCCACAATCATATTGGAGTAGGGGTCCACCCTTCTCCAGTATGACCTAATTTTAATTCAGCTAATTACTTGTGCAACAGTTCTGTTTCCAAATACGGTCCATTATGAGATACAAGCAGTTAGAACTTCAATATATCCTTTTTTTTGGTGGGGGGCGGGGGTTGGAGACAGAATTCCACAAATAATAGTTCCTTTTGTGTACTGGGGCTGTATTAGACACAAGGACAATAACTTGATGGAAGTAATTATTCTTACCCAAAATAAATCTTTCACTGAAATTTGGCTCATTTTCTCTTTAGAGTACTCCATTTTAGAGTAATAATAATAATAACTAATTTTAATATGTAAAAATACTTTTCCAAGGAGTCCTAGTAGGAATTACAATGTTGACATTCTAGTACGAACTTTATAATTGAAACAATGTGTATTAGTCTGTTTTCATGCTGCTGATAAAGATATAAACAAGACTGGGTAATTTATAAAGAAAAAGAGCCGTAATGGACTCACAGTTCCATGTGGCTGGGGAGGCTTCACAATCATGGCAGAAGATGAAAGTCACGTCTTATGTGGCAGCAGGCAAGAGAGAATGAGAGCCAAGCAAAAGATGTTTCCCCTTATGAAACCATCAGATCTCCTGAGACTTATTCACTACCACGAGAACAGTATGAGGGAACTGCCCCCATGATTCAATTATCTCCCACTGTCTCCCTCCCACAACACTTGGGCATTATGGGAGCTACAATTCAAGATGAGATTTAGGTGGAGACACAGCCAAACCATATCACAACAGTTGACTAGACAACTCCATTCTCCTATGATTTTATGTATCACTTTGAATGAGTCATATTCACATCTTGGATTTTCTATTAACCATATCAGATGAATTCTTAATAAACTTGAGTATAGTCTTCAGCAATATTCTTGAAATGATGATTTATAGCTGGAACAATCAAACTCATGGCAAAGTAAAGAAAGGATTCAAATCTGTAGTTCCCACAGTTTGTTGTTTATACTTCTGCAGTGCTTTGTGTTTTTTCTTCTTCTTCTTTTTTTTTTTTTTTTTTTTTTGAGAAGGATCATCTTTCTTGAGCACACACTTTGGGATTCTTGATCAGGAAGGCTCAAACCGGCAGTTAGTAAATTGTGTCTGCTATTCTTTTACTTTATTTTTCTACAACATTCGCATTGACCTAATTTAGCATTTTCTAAATTTTCTTTAAATGAGAATATGAGGGAGAAGACTCACATGGAAACTTCTTATCACATCTCTTGATTGTCCATTGAGATTTTATTTAAATCCACTTTCTATGACACAATGCTAGCTTAAACATGTTTTTTTTTTTTTCCACAAATCATGCTATGGCATTCTCTATGTAAGAGAAACGTTGTTGGTTATTGCCTTTTAAAATTCTGCTTTCCTCTAAACACATCGTATAAACTATCCCATGTGACTAGTTGCCATGTTGAGTTTGAAATTCCAGCTCACTAGACAGGATCGTGTCTAATACACTTGGTTCACCTGTCACTCTCAATGAATATTTGATCATTGCACGCAGCTATACATTTTGTACCTCCCATGCCTAACTACTTATTCCCATTTCTGTACAGAACCAGCTACAAACCCTTATTTCTAAAGATATTGCTGAAGACTATACTCAAGTTTATTAAGAATTCATCTGGTATGTTTAAAAGAAAACCCAAGATGTGAATATGACTCTTCCAAAGTGATGCATAAAATCTTTAAAACGTTAAATTTAATTGATGGAACTACTTTAAAATAATAATTACCTACTGCTTTTTATTGTTACATGTGTACTGCTTGTTCTCCTTCTCACCCTTATAGCATTGAAATCATTGGAAGCAGATGTAGGATATTTTACATCAAACCAATTTTATGACCCTTCTCTTCTCCCTGGTTTCAACCAAATCTTCTCCTAATGTGGTAATGGAGTATCACAGTGAATTACAATATTCTCTCTAGGAACACTGGAAATGAAGATACTGACATTTAAATACTTTTAGGTGGTCTGAAGCAAGACTGCTATTTCCTGAAGAGGAAGTCAAGAGAATGGCATAGAAATAAGAATTCTAGCATCCTAAGATTTTATATAATTTTATTACTTGCAGAACCACTGGAAATTCAGTGTTTTCCTTTTTAACTATTGTCACTCCATGGCTATTTGTACTATGCAACATTGGGCCAGAATCCTGACATTGAGCCTCTGTATTTCTTTTATTCATCCAGCAGCCTCTAGAGAAAGTGAGGAGCATGAAGTGGTGATTGAGAGCACGGGCTCTGAAGCCATACTGCTGACCACCAATCATGTGACTTTGGGCCTCTGTTTCCCCTCTTGAGAATTACGTTGGGTCTGTGAAATTCTCAGAACTCTGCCTCTGTACACTTGTATACTCACTATACTAATTTATTATTCCTCTAACCTGGAGTTACTATTAGCTTTGTGATTTTGAGCAAATCCTTTAAACTTTCTTATGTGAAATATGAATAATAAAACCTAACTAACCCACAGGCTTTTCATGGGAATTAAGCTAAATATTTTATATAGAAATTCATTGTGCATGTAGCTTATTTCTATTAACTATGCAGGTACCATATATATATATACTTTCTTAGCATATTATTCAAGGCATCCTGGTGACCAAAACAACTAATGTCTTCAAAGTCTCTTAAAACCCATAATTTTCTGAAAGTGATTTAGACATTGGGAGCATCTAGATCATTACAAATTGTTCCATATGTTGCTTGATATACTCCATATGTAATATTGCAGTATATGTAATATTGAAACATATCCAACTACTTTTTTATTGTAATTCAAGCCATAATCATTGAGTAGTAGCTTATCAAACCATAAAGTACCAAAGTATCTTGAGTAAAAATAAACCAAGTGGGAGAAAATGTTATGTGCCACCTTCTATCTCATCTTCCCAAGACTCATGGCTCATGAAAGCAGTTGCTGCTAGAAAAATAACAATTTTGCTATATAAATCCCAACCATTCTATGACTAAAAGTCTAGAGCTTTCAACCTAAAAGTATTGTACGTCATCGTGTCTTCATATTTTTACTGTGGGTGGGGAAGTAATAGAGTGAGTCAAAAGTATAGACTGAAGTTTTATCGAAAAGAAAAGGTTACACATTTTTTGCAGTTTTATTTGAGTTCATTACAACTACCTACATCCCTAGGGATAATATGGGGACATTGTAAGACTTATTGACGGAGCTGATATCAAGTTTGGGAGGTAGTACTTTTTACCATTTATGAGTATAGTAATTTCAAAAGAGTGCTATAACCTTGTTTTGTGTTTCTAAGCAGCTTGACTCATTCAGTTTTTGGTTTCCTGGTTTATTATGTGATCATCATTCCATATGGTGCTGTTATCTTCCAGCTCATATTTTCATCAACCAGAGCTAGCTTGTTGCCCATTTAATGATGCAGAAATTTAAATTCATGGATGGCAGTTTCAGATGTTAAAATACCATTGCAAATTTACCTAAGGAAAATGAGTAGAAGAGCATTTTTGAATTCAGAGCAAAATGGGTGTTTATGCTAAGAGAGAATTCTTGATCTCTTCAGTTCTCATACCACACAAAAATATCACCCAATTAGAGAATGCCGAAAGTAAAAAATTTAGGCTCCTTAGCTTACTATGAATTGAGTTGAAATAGGGAGAAATATATTTTAGCTCCAATCATGTGTGTGAAGTTTACTAAACTGCCATACGCCTCCATTTGTCAAAATGATTCATTTCAGAAAGAGAAAAAAAACATATTTTTCCACAGGTATCCCTGAGCTTGCCTTCATTTTTTTTTTAAGCCTCAAAGCTAAGTTCTCTTAGATCCATTCATAATTTCCATGCTTTAAACATCTGGCACATGCTAGATGGTCTCCTTACGTGTGGATGGCTGAATCCAGCACATGAGTTTAGTTATTTCTGTAGGTTGATAACAGTCCAGCTCCATATCAGCTGTGGCACTCAGAGTCACTGAACAAAATTCATAAAGTCCATGAATCTTGAAATAAGGAGCCTAGATAGAGATCTGGAGCCACATGACTGCTGCTTATTGTCTTTGAAGCAATTACCAAGCTGCATGGCTGTGAAAATTAGCATCTTTCACAGATGGAGGAAGGTTGCCCAGGTTTTTTTTCTTTTTTTTTTTTTTTTGGTGGGATGGTGAGATATTCTGATGACTTCTCAGTGGGTGCCTTTTCAGGAACAGGTGAATAGGTTTTCTGTAAATTGGTCTCCTAGCTTAGCTTTCTCATTACTTCTATCAGGGAATTAGTCTTCACACAGTAGGTTGCAATGCTTGCATATTTTAGTTTTTGTGGTGGTTCTTTTGTAGTAGTGAAAACAAATTCTTACTGCTTCATTGAACCTCACCTTCATCTGTTTAGGATAGCCAAGTAATACCAAACTTTCTGAAAAGAGGTGGTAGCCCTTGATGAAGTAGACTAGCCACTGAATAAATGAAGAGTGTGTTTTCTTCTGAAGCTAATAGCCAATCTTGTTTACTTAAATGATTAGGTTTCAGATGCTTTACAATGGCTGTTTTCAAAAGTAAGTTGATAGTAAACAATAACAAAAAGCTCACATTCTGATTTAATTTGACTAGGCTATTGGGGCCATTCGTGGTTCTTTTCTGTTTTTATTGCACCCCTTACAGACAGCCCATGTCCTATACTAAGAATTTATAATTTTTATTCATGATACAAAAACATGCTCTAGGTATTTGCAGATGCTTAAATATTTTCCAACATATAAAATAATATGTGCTTATTTGTCTAAAATATTTTAAAAATCTGTGCATTTCTTGTCTTCTGGGGTATGTATACATAAGCAGGAAAAGTAGCATTGCCTGTCATTGGTCAGCTGCTATATCATCCGAAGGCTAAAATTAAATCTAATGGCTGGGAGAAGGAACTGGGTATCACGGTGCTTACTTTCTGCCTCTAGCACCAACCTGTGGAAGTTTCTGATATTGATCACAAATCTCTACTCCTCTCTCTGGATTTCAAGCACATATCCCTCTCTTTGAAGGTTTAATTAAACCTGGGGAAGTCACTGGATGGTTGGCTTTAAGGCACTGAGCAAGGAAGAACACCATTTACCCACCAAACACCAAATGTCAAATAGCATTACTTTGCTCTCTCCCCCTTGCCTCATTCTTTTCCCATCTAAATTTTAAAAACTTCTATTGAATGGAAGAAAGAAAAATGCTTCCTTTTTTATCAAATGTATGAGACTACTACTTGTGTATATGAATATAATTTGTTCCTCAAGGCCATGGTCTAACATCTTGGAGGGAATGTCTAAAGAATAAGTGGGACCAATATAAAGAATATGTTTATTTAGAATACAAGCAAATAATTTTGAGGGGAGGGTGTGGGAGCAATAATGGATTGAGAGCTCTGAGTGTGGGTTTTTCACAGCTTTGTGAGAACTGAATGCACAGTGACAAGGATCACATAGCAGTCTGTGATGATACTCTCCTTGCGCTCTGGGCAACGGCATTTTATTTCATATATTATGTATAAACTCTCTGCTATGATGTCATGAAGTCCCTCCAAACAGAAACTAAGCAAAAAGAAATGCAAGGAGACAAGTTTACTTTTTTTCTGGCTTGTTGCCTGCTGATATTCAGAGTCACATAGTATCCGGATGGAGAGAGAGAGAAGGGCCCCTCACAGCAGTGGTGAGAATGACTCTGCGTTTGGTTTTTGAATGTTCCATTGTGTGGTTGGTGTGCTTCACAGTCTTCACCCAAGCCGCATTCAGAATAGTTTCTCCTTCTACTCTTTTCGCAGTAAAAGGCAATCAGGAGATTTTGTATTTCCAAAAGTGTACATGAGTAAAGACTACTTTGTTGTCGTCTTTCTGGTTAAATGTGTGAACCTGATTCAGCAGCGTATTCTCAAATATCTCAGTATCATTTGGGACGTATGTCTGAAGGCCTCCCCGCTGAATTCTCCGTGAGCGTAGACTTATTTCAGGTTTGCAGATCATTGCATAGGCTTCCTCCAACTGCCAAAGTTCACACTAACTTTCTTGTGCATTTTCAGTCATTTTCCTGTGAAAGGTATGCTTCTTTGCTTACTTCTAAGGTTTAAAATAACCAATTGTTTAAAAAACACACCTTTTCTTGATCTTTGATTACTTCCTTTCCAAATCATCTCATGTGCTCTGTAATACTCTCAATTACTTTCTAGCCTCAAGGTTTCTTAATGATCCTTAAGTTCAATAGTTGTTATTCATACCAAAAAATCAAAACCTGTTTACGTTAATTCTGCCATAACTAATTAGCTCATGTTTAAGTATGTAGTCAATACAGAATGATGTAGCTATGAAAGTGAGCAACAGTGTGGCCAGAAAACACTCTCTACTTGGGAGCTACCCAACATGCCATTATGTTGGGATGTTACTGTAGCCCATGGTCAGCCTCTCTATTTTGTTGTGCATGTTGTATAGACTTGGAGAGGATGACGGATGCTAATCAAAATGATATCAAAGTATATATACCATAATAAGTGTTTAGATTGGGGTTATATTTTTATATATTTTATAATTTTATATTGTTTTCCATGAAGAAGATGAGTATAAGGTACCAGAATGTCTGGGAAGTGGACTTAACCTGAGTTGTTTGGGAGTGCAGTGGAGAAGGCAGCTTTGAGGGATATTTCACTAAGTCTGTCTTGAACTTGTTGAATCCATCTCTATAGATTACATCACTATGTGAACCAAGAAGTTTATGTCTTTTATGGAATTTGATAAACAAGGTCAGCTTCACATGCCTGGTCTTGATGCTCTGTTTTTGAGGCTGACTGTCCTTTTCTTCACACAATTTTCCTCCAAATTGGTTACAGTTATGTTCCTGCTTTCAAGGTGATGAAAAAAAGCTTCCAAATCTACTTTTCCTCTATTATATTCAGGTATTTCTAGTTTCTTGAGAGACAAATTTAAAGATAACCTCCTGGTTTAGTCCTACAAAGGCAAATTCCATCTATTTCGCATGGATTTTACTAGTTTACTTACTAATTCTCAATTCCTAGTTGGGTAGCTGACCTTTTCTTGACATCTCTGTGGGCCACTAACATATAGCAAAATACTTATTGTCATGATACTTTCATGATCTGCAGACTGACAAAGCATGTATGCCTTTCAACCAACTTCTCCATGCATAGTACGTTAGAAAACAAAACAAAACAAAAATGCTAGTATTTAATGCAAATACTTCACAGTAGGGAAACCGAGGAGTGAGTAAAGAAGCCCAGCTAAATTATATAAATCGATCACAAATCATTAATCAAATAAACTTGCATTTTATGAAAATTATTTCCAATGCATCCTAACTGCTAACCATGCAGTGGGAATCTACACTGACAAGAAATTCACCGTTTCACGGAATAATCTAATGTATGTTGGGATGACTCTAAACTGTCAGAAAGTCCTTCACTCTTATTGAGATTATTGGTAAAAGTTTGATTATTTTATTATGAGAGCAGTTTTCCATGCTTCTCATAATCATTGTTCTCTTCCTCTCACCACTTAAACATTTTCCAGTGTTTTTAGATATTAATGTCTAGAATTGAACAAATGTATGGATTTGGTCTGGAGGGACTGTCTTTTAATTTAAAAACTCTGATGATTTTTATTGCCCACATCACACTATTGGCTCTAAACAAGATTGTGATAAAGTAAAACCCAAAGTATTTTTTATAAATCCTGATGACAAATGATGTCTCCGCATTCTGTGATAACACAAAAACTCCCTTTGATTCTAAGTGCAGAAATTTTCATGTCTCCTCGTTTAATGACATTTTGTTGTAAGGGTTTGGTCTTTCAACCCTTCAAGGACCCGATGAATTCTTATTTCATCATGCAATGTATTTATTCAGTATAACGTAATCAGAAAGATTAAAACAAAACAAACATCCAGACCTTCTATATCTCCTTATAAGACATGGATAAAAATATTATATTTTAAAAAACCAACTAGAAGATACTATATCATTACTTAGGGTTGTATTTTATTAATTCATTCACTAAGTTATCGAAAAATTCACAGAAGCCTAGTGCATGCCAGGTATTGGGATAGGCCTTAGAGATACTCAGTGAATAAACAAAGAAGGTCTTAGCCTTGATGCAGCTGATATTGTAGTGGGAGAGATGGAAAATAAACAGAATCTAATAGGTAATAAACAGAGGGATAGGATATAGAGTGACAGGGTTGATTAGGTGGCTGCGTAATTTGAAGACAATGTCTGCATAGGTGACATTTAAACTAATGCCTACAGTTTCATAAGGATCCGACTATTCGAAGAGCTAGGTGAAGAGCATCCTAGACAGAAGGGAGCAGCAAATGCAAGCAGCAAAGAATGAGTGTGGCCTGGTTAAGGATAGAGTCATCGGCATGAGTGGAACTTGGTGAACAGGAGAGAAGTAGGTGGAGCAGATCATGTAGGACTTTGTGGATCATCACATAGAGATCAGGTTTCTTTTTTACTTTCCGGATTGCCAATAGCTTTTCTTCAGTTAGTAAACAAGCCATCGAACTGTACTATTATCCAACCCACATTTCACCATGCTGTTATAAGAATGTCATGAGACACTCTGTCAGATATGTTAGCAAAATTTTGGTTTACTGTATAGAATATTTTTCCTTTGCAAAATTCAAAAGAAGCAACTGGGTTAGCTTGTTTGTTCAGTTTTTCTAGACCACATGTTGATGGATCCATTGTAGAATTTTAACAGATATTAGAATCAAGTCGAGCAATACATAATTTATAGCATTTACAGTTTTAAAATTTGGGTCAAGATTTTCCCTATCTTCAGTCTATTTAAATTTTTCCCATTTTTCCTTATTGGACAAAGATGATCATAAATGGTTCTTGGTAACCTACAAGATGGTTTAATATTAAGCAATATGATTTACTTTGTTTAGAGCAACTAGGTTCTTTTTTCCTCTCCACAAGTATAGCAGGATTCGCTCTGGTTCATTATGGCTTAAGTGTGGCGGCCCTTTTCCTTAATAAATAAGGGGACAGCCGAATAGCACTTACATGGCTCTGTTCCTTCTCTGTCACCTGGCAACTTTACTTCTTGTGTCTCCATAGGTGGGCTACCATGCCCAGGTCAACCCTTTTTCTCTATACCTTGCTTTAAGCATGGCTAACATATGATACCAAATAAGATTCCTTTTTAAAATAGCAGCTAGCATTTTTTGACAGATATATTTTACTTAAACAAATAGAATTTGTAAATTAATTCTGCTGTCAGCAGAGAGCCCTTTGTTTGCTTCTGCTGACAACAACAGCCCACGATGTAGAGAAATTAAAAAGGAGAGAAAAGATATTGCATTGCCTTTTCAAAATTAGAAGAGGTGGGGAAGGGAGCCATCTAAATCCATGGAGTCTATCTCAAATGTGACCACAGGCACTAGAACCTACTTTGCTATCACTGTTAACTTTCTAGTTGTGGGTACTATACAAAAGTGCATACTCTTTCTTACCTTTTGGTTTATATGAGTGAAGGAAATCTTCAATACAAATATTAGATTTGAATGTTTAAGGTAGCTCATAGAAAGCTTAAGAATGAAGATGATCATAATAAGTCTCTTAAATTGTCTCACCCCCAGTTCTCTCCGCAGTAAAGATAACAGGTAAGAAAGATCATCTCTGAGGCTCCTTCCAGCTATAATACTGTATGACTGTAAAAAAATGTTCTTCCTCTTGAATGGAAAGTTTCATGTTCTTTGTGGTAATTTAAGCAGAGCTAAGATTTACTTTTTCTATTTTGCAACAATTTTATGTGCAACTTTTACATAAGCTGTTAGAAAATTATATCAATTTTTCCTTGGATTTTTAAAGAACTCTAGAAATACATTCCATGTATCAGTTAATATCCCCTCTCTGCCACATGAGCCAACATTATGTTGGATGTTTAAAGTGGCCAAAACTTAGGTCCTAGGTCATTTTCCAAATACCACATGGAGTTTCTTGTAGCCAAATACTGTTTGTGAGAAGACATTTATTAAATCTTCTGTTTTTCCCAGTTTGAATAAACAATGCATTTTATCACAGCAACTTACAATATGTGATTTTAAGCCTTGTAAAATATCAGGAACATCTTTGAAGAAAGAGTTAGTGCTAACCCCTTTTTAGATGTTGATTTCCTCTTTAAGTTGAAATAACCTCATTTTAGCCAGAAACTTTATCCAGAAATTTCCACCAACATCAGTTCCAGGGAAACTTCATATAATCTTCTAATCTAGAGACTTAGAAAGAAAAAACAGTCATAGAACATGTGTCGTATTTGCCAGACATGAAAGGTGAAAGTATTTCTTTCAATGACATTTTCTTTCAGCCTGCTCAATTTTATGGGATATTTGGCTAAACATCATTTGCCACCGAGGCTATTCCTAATATGGAACAAATATTAAGATTAAATTTCCTAAAAAATATTCACTTTTTATAAATTGTACCAAGGCATGAAGAACAGGTATGAGAGAGAGAAGTTAAATACTGTGCTAGGCTATATTCTTACTTGAGAGTGAAAAAGGGGGATGGAGAAGACAGAGATATGTTGAAACTTATTTCCTCTTTTTCTTTATTATATTCATCCCATCCCATCTTTATCTCAGTTTATGGATACTTGTTTCTTATTAGTCTCAATAAATCAACTTCTATACTGTCTTTGAATACTGAAAAGTAATCTGCAGGTGTTTCATAAATCTTGACCACAGAACCTGATTCCTGATGATCAAGTGATGCTGAAACGGGATATAAAGATTATTTCAATACATTTAATTAAATAAGTTGATCAATGCATTAACCCCACTAATTGTTTAGAATGCAAATCAAAGTTCACACAGACTCAGATCTGTGCTTTCACTCCTAGGAACAGGTAAAGGAAAGGGAGAAAGTTGTCTCTTTCTTTCTTATTCTTCATTAAAAAAAAATGGGGAATATATAAAATTCTATTAAAAAGCAGAGATGCGACACACACATTGGTTTCTGGTGTGCAATAACATGCACTGGGCTTCTCCAAGTGTGGATGCACATGCAAACATCATTATATGTGTTTGTGTGTTCATACATACGCCATCACCACCATGACCACTCTGAAGCGCTTTTTATGACCACATTTCCTCCAAGGCGGATAAAAATGCTGAAAAATGAGAGAAGAATATGGGCCCTAACGTTAAGCCTACAGCATTTCCTATTCTAACACAGACACACGTTGTTGAACTTTCTCCTCTTTAGCTGGCTGTGAACACAATGTGCTATTTGTTATTCTCCTTAATTCCCCAAGAAGTAAAAAGAGATGCCCTTGGCCAGTTTAATAGGGAACAATCCACATCTGTTAAGAAAGACTAGTTAGGAGTGTTTCTTGCATGCCATCAGTCTCTGCACGCTGCCAAAATGTAACATCCCTGGCACCATTCTGAATGAAGGGTGGGCCACCATCCCTTTGGGGCCACAGTCTATAATTCTAATAGGGAAGTGATTCTTTTCTTTCTGATAAATGAAACTATTTTATATGTTTTTTTCAATGTGAACTGATGCTTCTTCTTTACCATCTCACATTTAATTGTTGTGAAAACTTATCTCAAGGATTCTCCATATCTAATTTTCACATTTTCTCCCAGAAAGCATTTGTTGTGGGCAGGTGCTTTTGAACATGTTACTTTTTTCCTTCTTTTTATCCAGAAACAGTTAGTGTTATGCTTATTGGGGGCATCAGTGTTACATTTTTGTGATATGACGGTGTGGTATGTTGCCAAAGTGAGAAACTTCAGCGTCATGTAATGTAGCTGTGTAGCACTCTCTGGTATTCCTGCTAGTGCCTGTGAAGTTCTGATGGGAGTTGTGATGAACACACCCAGCAGCAAAGAAGGCTATGAATAAAATGGGTTCCTGAAAAGTCTTCTGAACATGGCATGTTTCCCATGATTTTCTACAATTATAAAAAGTCCAGTCCTGGTCAAATAATATGACATATTCTAAAACGAATAATTATAAAAGGCATGACTATAAATGCAACACAATGCTTGCCTTCTCTTCTCTCTATTGTATAGCATAGAAGAAAATGTGACATTAGAGGCTTCTGTTCTTTAATGAGGGAGGAGTCAAATAACATACAAGACTCAGTGGAAATATTTCAGACTGGGAAACAAGAGACACCTTGTAAGGAAGAAAGAAGGGTAGTTCCTCCTGGAGATGCCAGCTTTGACATATTCTTGAGTTGATGGCATGTTGACATCACAGTAGCTACAGCAGAGCTGACCAATGCAGGGTATCATTTTATCAAATAATAAAGAATTAACCCTAAGGGATCAGCATTAAGCAAATCAGGAATGATGGCAAGAAAATCCTCAAAAAGCCTGAGATTTCTAGTTTCTCTTGGCTAAAAAAATCATATGCATATTAACAAATGAATAAATGATAGCTATTATCCGCCATAGGAATAAAGGATATAACTAGGAGACTCATTAGGAAACACGGGGTCACTGTCCTAAATAAGGACAGTTACTCTCAAACCTGCCTGCATATGAAAATCACCCAAGAAGGACAGCTTTACAAATGTTGGGGCTGTAAACCTCACCTCTAGAATTACTGATTTGGGAGGTCTATGTAGATGCTCAAGAACCTGTATTTATAAAAGTTATAAAAGTTCTTCCCATCTGGACTCTGACGGGAAGAAAGGTTAAAGAAACTCTCCTCTATGGCAGCAGGGTGACAGAGGAAAGGGACTCAGCTTGGAGAGGTACCAATTCTCCCTATTATTCTGTAGAAGGTCCCTTTAGTACCCTTTCCTTGGGCATATACCAAAAACAGAATCAGAGGTGATTCTACGAAATCCTGCAAAAACTAGACTTTCTTTCTGTGTTTATGAATGCAAAGAAAATATTTCAACAGCCAAACAAAACAAAGTCAAAAGGAACCTAAAAGCCTTAAGATTTATGCATATTTTTGAAGACAGAGTGGCTTTACTTGGTTGAATTATCTAATTATTATTAGATGTGTTTTTTTACTTTGCATGCATAGAAGTAATTTTTATTCCAAAATAACAATACAAATTGCAAACATTATAAATTATAAACATACAAGCAGATCTAAATGGGGTTAAGAGTTCCGATGCACAAGTGCTTTGGGTATAATTGGGAGGTGATTAATTTTCTATCAAGTCTTAGCAGGTATCTGTGACTGCTACTTTATCATCTCCCTATGTGGAATGTGAAGGCTATTGAAGCCCATTGTATAGAACAAGACCTCTCTTTTGTAAGGAAGGAGAAATAAAAGAAGGATATGGTAAGGATAATTTCTCTCATGCAAGTGCATCTTGCTCTTCCCTGCAGTCTAATCATATAAATCTTAAACATGTTGCCCTCTATGACTTTCTCGTATTTGAGGTTTGAAAATGTTGCACCCACCCCGGTCCAATAAAACAAATAAATAAAAACCAGGGCACAATGCAATGGGGGAAGAAGGAGCTATGAAAAGTAGACACTGGTGAGGTGCTCTGGAATAGAAAGTATTTTCTTGCTGCTGCTGGAGAGCCACAAATATATCAAGGAGGAATAACTCACAAATATAGAAGGACATGCTTTAAACTTGATTATTTTAAGTCCTAATTCAAAATTATAATATTTTTAGATCATAGTTCTTTCTTAGGTAAAAAGAGAGACCCTATTGCCTAATGGAAGGTTCAAAAGAGGGAAAAAGAAGTAATTGCTTTGCTGAGTTTTGAATACTCAGAAAATGCTAAGTTTTGGTGTTCTGAACTGTTGCTCTAAAGCTGAAAATTACAGGAACTGATTCTAACTAGGAAGTACCTGGTTAAAATTGCTGCTGGGTTTGTGTGAGTTTATTTTTAGTCAATAATAAAGGACAGTTTCACATTAAAATAGGCTGACATTGGTCCTTTAACTTTCTTTTTTTGTTAAAAACTGAAATAAAATCCTATCTCGTCTTAATTGTTTGGTTGAGATTATAAATACAGCATTAAAAACAAAGAATTCCTGTTCTACTTAAAGCATTATGCACAGGCATAGATTTTTGCACATTCCTTAACTAGTGCCATGTACATGCTACCATTTTGCATTCTTAGTGCTTCTGCTAAGAATAAATGGTAATTGAATGAAGAATGAAGGCTGTTAGGTGGCCTGAGTTTACTGGAGAAACTTAAAGACCAGTGACTCAGAGAAGCAGGTGGCAGAGAACAGGAAGTAGCCTCACCAGCTGTATGAGAGGTGGGTGGTGGAGGCGTCTATCCAGAGCTAAACTCCAAAGCAGAACCCCAGGGGATGGACATTCAGGACTTCCTTCTATGTAGGCAGACACAACTGTGCTTATAAAGGAAAGCTCCCTTCTCTTGTGCAAATTTTGAGAGTGGGAAAGCTACAGATACCCAGGAAAGCCTGCCTGCCTCTTCTATTTTTTCCAAGCTCAGCTCCCTTTTTGGTAGTAACTATATTGCTGGAGGATGCCCCTGTTAGCTTGTCCTGCTATCCCCAGTCCAAAGTCATTGCTTTGTGCATAGCAGAAGCAGCCCTGGGAATCTAAGTCCTTCCTCTGTCATGGTGAGGAGAGAGGGAGGAAGGGAGGAAGGTGGGAGATGGGTTGAGGAGAGAGATGTGATTCTTGATCTGGAACTAGAATTGGAAAGAGCGAAGCATGATTCACTCTAGAGTCAATGATGGCTGGGAGCGGTGGCTCACGCCTGTAATCTCAACACTCTGGGAGGCTGAGGCTGGCAGATTGCTTAAGCACAGGAGTTCGGACTGGTCTGAGCAACAGGGTGAAACCCTGTCTCTACAAAAAATACAAAAAATTAGCCATGTGTGGTGGTGCACACCTGTAGTTCCAGGAGGCTGAGGAAGGAGGATCCTGGAGCCCAGGAGGTCGAAGCTGCAGTGAGCTGTGATTGTACCACTGCACTCCAGCCTGGGCGACAGAGTGAGACCCTGTCTCTAAAAAAAGAAGAAAAGAGTCAATGACACCCCCCTCACCTCAGAGTTCCAGGTGCTGTGTTAAGCACTGGGGACACCGAGTAAACTTGGCAAAGACAGTCCTTGCCCTCATGGAGCTTACAGATTGCTTTTGAGCAAAAGAGTTAAGCTGGAGTCTCAGTTTAGTGACTTAATCTATGTAAAGCTGGCCCAATAATGACAATGCCACATTGTGTTGCACAAATGTATACAAAGCATCTAGTCCAGTGGCTGGCTCATAGCAAACAATCAGTAAATGTTTTCTTTTTCTTTTCCTCTTCCTTCCTACTGAGACTGAAACTTAATAGTCTATGTAGAAACTTGAAAAACAATAGACAGATGGTCAGCGGCAGATTCCTTGTACAAATACTCAGCACTCCAACACCTTTCTCAGCTGGCACCCCTCCTTTATTCCACCACACGTTTCCTTTTGGTAATGATTTCATTTATCCTCCAAGGTTGTCCTTGATGTTCTTTTTAACCTAATTTCACCCACATACCATATGCTGGAGGGTGTTGGTATAGAGGAGAGGCGCTGAGATTTGTTCTGCATCCTGCACCTGCCTGGGGCTGGACCTGCCTATATATAGATAGAAATGTGCAGTAGGAATCTCTGAAATGTCAAGCCAAAGGAACAGGCAGGTCCCTTTGCTCTGTTGGGGAGTGTGCAGAGTGGTAGTGATGGACTGGCATGGAAATGCTTTTAAATCCCCGAGCACAGATGGAGGGACTCCGGTCCTTCTCTTCCCATCTATGTTCATCCTGAGGTGTGCAAGCTTCTAAGGGGTAGGTCCGAAGCAAGTTTGGCAGCTACTGAGGGGTCCCTAGCTGCCTTTATGATTGAGTGTAGGGGCTTTGGTCTACTGACTTGGTTCAAAACTACTCTCCACCTTGTACAAGCTGTGCTACCTGCAGCAAGCCCATAATTAATGGGAGCCTATGTAGTCTAATTTTAAAAATGGAATGCAAATCATAACCATCTCACATAATAATGCTCAGCTCAATAAATAATGTCCAGCTTCACTTTTTCTTTTACTTAGGCCAAAAGCTTTGGTGTCACCCATAATTTCTTTTTTTCTGTCCTACTCCATCCTAGCTATCAACATCTCCTGTTGACTCTATCTTCAAAATAAATGAAGAGTCCAAACCCAACCACGTTCCTCACATCCTTGTGTTTGTAGGGAGTCTTTTCTGAGCGGCCTGTCCCGGCCACTGTGTATTATGTCCACCTGTCTTTCCCTTTCTCCCAGGTTGTATCGTTCATTGGGCTTTTTTCCATTCAATGTAATGTATATTTCTATTTTCTGTCTTCCTGTTATGGTCTGAATGTTTGTGTTGCCCCAAATATATATGTTAAAATCTTAACCCCCAAAACGAGGTTGGGTATTAGGAGGTGGGGCGTTTAGGAGGTTCTGCCCTGTTGAATGAGATTAGTGCCCTTATAAAAGAAGTCCACGGGAGATTGTCCAACCCTCTGTCATCTGAGGTTAGAGTTAAAAGATGACAGTCTAGGACACAGGTGCTCACCAGACACTGAGTGTGCCAGCACCTTGATCTCAGAGTTCTCAGCTTCTAGAACCATCAGCATAAACTCCTGTTGTTGTTTATAAGCTACTTAGTTAATGATATTTTGATACAGCAGCCTGAATGGACTCACACAGCCTCACTAGATGATAAATTCCATGATGATAGGGTTTTGTATATTTTGTTCACTGTTGTATCCTTGTCAACGAGTGCATTGTTTAGCACAAAATTGTTCTTGTGAGGATCTATGTCAAATAAAGCATTTAGCCCTTCGATTAAGCCAGAAAATATATGTAAATCATTTAGCACAGTACCTTTGTGTTTTTCCTTAGGCATTTTGAATCATAGGGAGCTTTTCTTTTGATGCCATTCAGCAGCTACACAAGTCAACTTGAGATTCTAGGACATTGCTCTGCAAGAATCTCCCAAAGGACAAGTTGCTAAATCCCTTTTAGAAGGAAAAAATAATATCAAGCTTACTGTGTCAAAAACAATGTACAAAGCTTGCATATAAAGTTATGGTGGTGACATTGCTTCTCTACAGCAGTGGTTCTGGATGCCTGGTTGCAAATCATAAGCATCAGAATAATCTGGGATGCATTTTAAAGTGTAGATACCCAGGATTCAAGCCTCATTCTCTGCTGGAGAACTACTTTGTAGCCATGCTTTGTGCATTGCTCTTGTTAAAGCATTTGCATCATCATCATCATCATCAACAGTATCATCAACAGCAGCAGCAGCCCATATCACCGTCTGTCAGAGGCATCTACTGAGTGTCCAGTAAATGGTCCAGGGGGCCAGATGTTGGACCAAGACAAATCACACAATCCTTGTACCAGCTATCATCTAAGATGCATAGATTGATTGAACACTTAGGTACTGGCCAAATCAAAATAAAAATGCTAAACCTCCACCTAAACTTGAGATCAGGTATTTTAATATCATGAGCAGATTCAGATGGTTGGGGTATTGGGTGTGTACATATTCTGCTTCTCTGTGTTAAGAAAAAAGAAGATAATAGACCTTTAGCTAGGTTTGTCTAGCATGAAGAGGCAAAGGGTCATGATGGAAGATTAGAAACTTTTATTTTTGTCAAATTCAGCTTGATTATGCTTCTAGTTTCACCTCATAAGCATAGATCCACATGCGAAGTTCTTCATTTCAAAGAAGAATGCAGAACAGTATGGTTTTAAATGTATAAATTACCCAAATGTGCAGAATTTATATTTAATTCACAAAATATAATATGTTCTGTCTCCCTATAACTCCTGGAACCCAGCATGGTTGACTTGTATAATTCATTTCATTTTAGTGATAGAAAAGAATGAACATTATTAATTTCTACTTTTCCCTAGGACTTAGAGTTCAAAAACTTTTCATTGCATGAATGAAACATAAGAAGGAAGAGTATTGTCACATTGCAACTTGATATTTTAATTTACTAAAACTTACCAGGAGTTACCTAGGTGAATATAGGCCTCAGCTAAGGTCATTAAAATCCGTAGTCCCAAGCAAGACTTATAGTCACAACTGCCATGGATTCCGTTTTTTGATGATTAAATAAAATAAAATATGATTGTTGAAAACAGTAAACTGCTTTTCCAAGAATAAGTTTAAGTGAATATGTGTTATTTGAGTAATTTCTAATAAAAGAATCTAATCTGAGAAGCGAAAGATTGAATTGCTTTTACACTTTTGCTAAATATATTAAGCCAGGGTAATATATTACCTCCACTCACCTATATCAGAAGCACTGTGCTCGTTACACACTTCCAGGATGGAATCTAAACCATGCACTTAAAACCTTCTTATTTCAAATTCATGAAATATAACTATCATATTCTCTTTTCATCATCAGTTCAAACTCAGCCGTATATGATAGTGACTGATAAATTCTTTTATCTGTCACAGTCTTGTGGGAGTCCCTACCTGATTCCCTGGGGTATTTGGATCCTCTGACAACGAATTCTAATAATTTGATCTGAAAGGAATGGATATATGTATAGTGTTTTGTTAGCTGAACATAAGAATGACCCACAAATTTTGTGGATCTCTTTTCTTTATTCCTATGCCACGTGATCAAAATTTTAAAAAGTTTATGACCCCCAAGTAAGGATAGCTTCAGCATTCCTTTCTGGATGGGTTAAGGAGCAGTGCTATGGTTGAAAAGGAGGGAGAATTGTCCTAAAACTGCATTTAAATAGCACATACATGTTTTTTACTTAGTATATATGTTAATAGACAATAAAAAGTGTAAAGTTTTTCAAAGATGGTGTTATCCACATCTTACATAAGATTGAGAAAACATGAACTGTCAATCCATATCAAAAAGCTAAATCACCAAGTGTGGTGGAGGCTGGCCCATGGAGATTACAGGGAGCTAGAACCTTGTAAGTCACAATTTGTTGCTGTGATTACTCTTGAAAAATACTGAAACAAATCAGAGCAAAAACATACCTACATTACTTAAGTTGGTAAATATTAGTTGATGTACTGATGGTTGGTGATTTCTGGTAGAATCAGGTACTATCATTGGCAGAAAGGGAACTAGGGGGTGGTGTCTGGCATAGGGACTAGTGTATGATCCTCACCTTTCTTTGCTTGGGGAACTATAGGCAAAACAAAAAGAGCCATAATTTGGTATCTTTCTCAATGTGGCACGTGGGTCTTGTTTCCACAGCATTTCCTACATCTTTTGGTTTGAGTATGTATTAACAAAATGTCATGCCAATAGGAATTCTTGAAAATTGTTGATAAGACCCCCACCTCGGGATGTTCAGAAGAGCAACTGTTCCATCTGCTCCTTTGAGTGGAATGATTAAGTCATTTCATGGAGTGAGGATTTTTATTTCATGGGGATTTACTCATTCCTGAATAGCTTTTTTTTTTCCTGAGACACAGTTAAATTTATGAATCACAGAAGTCTTTCTAAATACCTCTTCCTTTCAAACATATAATGGTCTGTTAGTGAGGAATTTGTTTTTGAGAATGTAAGTTTTGAGATTGTTTTATAGCATACTATGTTTAGATTTGATTATAATGAGGTCCCTTGGCCAATATGGTTGTCTGAGAACACTAATCAGAGCTTTCACTGACACTGTTGTAGTGGTGTAGAGAACACAGAAATGAACCACACATGCATGTACATGCCTGAAAATGTGAAATCATTGAATAGCAGAATATAAGGAAGGACCTAAATTGTTACAGAGTTGAACCACTGGGGTGTATATGTATCAGTGGGTCAATACTCTAAATTAATATCATTTTAGAATTTAGCATTGTACCAATTAGAAATGAGAAATCTGATGCTTCCGCATCAGATTAGTGGAAATCAGATTAATAGATGAATGGAAATCAATGATTTCCATTAATGTCTTCATTGTTAGAATTGTGTGACTTATATAAGCATAGAAACATAAATTCAGTTATTTAGCTTAAGTCATATTTGATGGCCTTTTGGGGAACTACCTAATGATTCAAGAATCTTAGTACATTCTCTGGCCAAAAAAGTTACAGCACAAGTGCCAATGTTAACAATATCAGTGGAACAATGGGTAAAATACTTCAGACTTCTTGAAGCATGATGTTTATGCCCAAGCTTACTCCCAACTAAAGTGGGGACTTCTTGGATTTTAGAGTCAGTTTTATCTATCACATATCTATCACATTTTGTGAATGGTATATTTTATTGCAAATTTTGTTTTTCAATGCTATTAGATAATTTTGGCTTACTTAGCAATATGTCATTTATTAAAAAATAAAACACATTTTTTTCATTTCTCACCATATTGTGATCCTGTAATACTGTTTTTCATATTGGAAAAATAAGACTTTCTGTTCATCAAACTGTTGAAGATATGTGTCAGCAAGAGATTATTCTCTGAACCATGAAGAAAGATGTCAAAATTCACACCATTGCCTAATTAAGCATTTTCTCCAAACATATTCCCCAAAGCTCTACAGTGTTTGTAAATTGTCTGTTACATATTAATAGGAGAACACATAGAAATTAACTCTTTAACATAATTATAATTATGATAAATATGGGGGATACTATTATAAAAATATCATTATTTTAGTTTCTCAATGAAGTCATGTTCCTAATACAAATATTAACTGCTACAAGGCAAAAGTATACCTTGAAAGGAATACTTAATAAACACATGAGGAAGGGAAAGGGCAACAATTTCATTATTATACTGTGTATATTTTGAAGTTTGAAAAGTAAACCATATTTTAAATGCCATAGACTAGCTTATAATTTAAAGAAACTGAAAATCAAAGAATATAGTGAAACATTTTTCTGTATAATATGAGTACCATTTCTATTATTCTAAATTATCTGTGATTTTCTATTTATTTTTTATTTTTTGGTATTCTTATGTCTTGTATTTGAGTTCTCTTCAAAGCCTGGCATATTTGTGGGCATGTATTTTAAAATTAAATATAGTAGTTAGCTTAATAGGATGCAAAATACTGTTTAGTATACCTGTACTGTTGCTATAGAGTCCAAGTCTTAAAAAATGCTAATTTCTTGGAGTTAATTACCCTTTACATTGATAATCATTATACTGAAAAAAGCTATTAAGCTTATATTAGGAAAACAATAGATACTCAAAAGCTTGTGAGTTTAGGACCAGAAATGTATTATGAGGACCCGAAGGCTAAAAGAAGCACAGGAGGATAGGACAGAGAAAGGTTTGAGCTGCAGATTAATTAATCCTCAAATGACTCTATTTACACAAAGGGAATTTTGTGGAAATCATTAGGGGCTTGGTGGTTGCTTTCTAAGCTATGAAGATACTCAAACCTGAAAATCTCCTCCTGTAACTTTCTCCTTCACTTGACACTCTTGAAAGGAATGTCTGGTATGACAGAAAAAGGCAATGAGCTGACTGTAATTATCTTTTAAATCAGAATAGACTCTGCTTCCCTAAGCTTGTAATTGACCTTTTTAATATTCGTTTACTGTGCGAGAGCCTTCATGAATTTCTTGTTATCCTCCCCAACTTTAGCCTGTTAGTTTACTATGCTGTTTAATTACTGTGTATTTGCTATAGAACCTAGAGTAAATAAATATGTACAATCACATAATTAAATTAGAATCTGCAATTATGATGTTATTGTGATACATAACTTTCTATTAAGCTTTATCAAATGAATTGTCCCAAGCATATACATTATGTTCAAAATCTCAATAGACGACTCCTCCAATTTGTTCTTTTTCAAAACAATTGAATGATTACTATACTTTCTGTGTTTACAAGAAATGACCGTGTATGTAATTTGTAAGTGAGTTGCATGTGTTCTCATTGGCTCCCTCTGGAATTCTACATGGTAAATGTTCAGCTCTGGCAATTTGTAGAGTAGAATGGTCAAAAGAATATGGAGGATGGTGCTGCAAGTGACAGCTCAGCTGTGTGACAGACATCCTGGGGAATAATAAGGGGTAGACTTATCAGGATATTAATGAAGGCAAACTCAAGATGTGCGAACACCTTCAACCCTGGGGGAGGGCCCCACCATGGTCTTAGCATAGTTACAAAGTCAGTAAAATTTCCTATCTCTTTCCAGTTGGACTTTCCTCCCATTACCTCTTCTCACATTGGGTGGTACTGGGTGGCTACAAGTTATCTTTGGTATCTGGCTAAGGCATAATTGAACTGAGAATACATTTGTTGGGTTTGATGGGACATATTTGTATGGTTTTTAGTCACTTCTATATAGAAGTAAAAGAGTGTTAACTGTCCTGGCACAGCAATGACTTCCTGGATACTCCCACTGTCCTTTGTGCTAACTGAGCGGGCACCTTGACCCAAAGGGGTCAGGTGATTTGAAAAGATGTTTTGGAATGTTTCAATAAAATAAAATTTATTAGACTCAAATTTAGATTAAAAATACATAAAACTGAAACAAAGTCATCAAAGTGATGAAATCAATAGAAATTATGCTAACATTGGCATATAATTATAACCAGAATTTTTCAGAGCATCGCAAAAGCAATAGTTGAGAGGGAGTGATAAATTTCTAATGGAAGTAGTGCATAGGTTCTTGGATTGAACCATATGCCTGAATGATATGAGCACATTGAGCAAATATTAAAATTTCTTGATGATTTAGTGTAAAATACTAATAATATAGCAACAATAATAAAATACATATAATACCTTTATATTGAGGTTATCAATGACAAACTGGTTAATGAATATCATCAATGTAAAAAACATTTAAATTAGTCACAGTGAAAAAAACCCTCACAATGCTTAAAAATAAAAAGATTCATTTTTCAAATTTGATGTCTATCATGAAATATACTTATTAACAATGATGTCTACCATGAAATATACTTATTAACAATGATTTGAGAAGTTTAAAGTTAAAGTTTATAAACTGTCAATAATACAAAACTTTTATCAATCAAGGTAGAACAAATGTCATGAAACTATAGTCTACATTTTTGTATGGTCCATGTGCTAAGAATGATCCGCATTTTTAGATTACTGGGGGAGAAACAGATATATGACATGTGCAAATTATATACAATTCAAAATTCAGGGTCCATAAATAAGTTTTATTGGAACACAGTCATGCTCATTCATTTACATATTGTCTATTGCTATTTTGTGCTACGACGACAGGGATTAAGTAGCTACAACAGCGACTGTATAGTCCTTTAGGCATACAATATTCACTATGTAACCCTTTATAGAAGAAGTTGGCCAGAGTCTGATGGCAGAGCAAAGACTGAATTTTCTCCATAATAAATGATACTATCAAAATGTTTGTTACAGGCCGGGCACGGTGGCTCACGCCTGTAAACCTAGCTCCTTGGGAGGCTGAGGTGGGTGGATTGCCTGAGTTCAGGAGTTTGAGACCAGCCTGGGCAACATGGCGAAACCCTGTCTTTACTAAAAATACAATTAGCCAGGTGTGGTGGCACATGCTTGTAGTCCCAGCTACTGGGGAGGCTGAGGCACAAGAATCACTTGAACCCAGGAGGCAGAGGTTGCAGTGAGCTGAGATTGGGCCACTGCACTACAGCCTGGGCGACAGAGTAAGACTCTGTCTCCAAAAAACAAACAAACAAAAACACAACTTTGTTATATAAAGAGGTGATTAATGAGTATCAGCCAAATTATGTAAGAAAAAGAATATGACAGTATTGAAACAGCTAATTTCATAAGCATAACTTGTTATCCTTTTAGATGTTATATTTGTAATATTTATCTGCCTTTTCAAACTTTTCTCATTGTAAATATTCACTTTCATGTCTAATTTTGTATTTGTAGTTTTGTCTTTTTCTTAAACATCACCCTCCTAAATTATTTAAGTTCTAGGTCCAACAAAACTGGATGCACCACTTTATTATAAACTACACTTTCTGACTGAACTGTCGCTTGAATGCAGTTTTCATGCTACGTGTCTGTCCTATTTATAAACATCACACATTAGATTGAAATTAGTTTTCAGAAGGCAAACAAGCATCGAGGGTGAAATTTTAAAAAAGAATTCTCCTAAATGTTTTACCTCATTAGAACTTGACCCCCTGCTAAAACTTTCTCAAATATTGTTCCTAAACAGTGGAAACTACTGGTTTGAGTCTTGGAATGGCACATTATTGCTCAGAGGGATTTTTATGATTAGGCTTAAAATGGAAATGCCAACAGGTTTAATTATGGTACTGCTGTAGAGGGTATAGCACATTAACATTATTGCATGAAAAATATCAATCTGCTCTGGGAATATATTGAGCACCTTTAATATTTTCATTTGCATTTACAAAAACTCACATTTGAATTTTTCATGAAAGCTAAATAAGATTTGGCTGAGAAATGCCCTCTCAAGATCTTTTAGTTTGAAATTCCTTACTTTAGAAAAGATGATAAGAGAATTAGAAGAATTATGATTATTGATACAAATCAAATGGGCTTGTCATTCTTCACTAGGGTTCTCCAGAGTTATCATACTTGACGCATTTTTCTGGGGGGCAAATAGTGTTATAATGGACTGAGCATTCAATTTAGGCATGTAAGAGAAATGCAGCCATAGATATTTAAATGACTCAGGATACTGCTGTAATAAAGCTAGATGGAGCCATTGGCTAAGATATCTTGGGCCAAGTTGTTTTCTTTTTCCTTTTTTAAAAGTCAATACATATGGCAGAAAACAATTGTTATATAAGTAGACTCTTCTTGTATCTGCTAAAATTTTGATTCTGTGCTACCATATAAAGTATTCTCATCTGAGCTTTAGTCTTCTCCAAGACACCAGGTGGTTATGAACATCTTGGACTGGCCCATTGCTACTGACAAAGACTCTGCTTGACCAAACTCTAGCATGGCTTCTAGAAGCTTAAGGCCATGTCCCTAGGATGACCCAGGCATCCCCCCTCTTACAATGTTCACCTGAAAAAGTTTGCAATTGTCAATTATTTCTCTGTTCTTTGAGATATAAATGTTCTACCACACAAAAGTGGCTCCTCAAAGGTTTGGGAGCCATCTCTTTGAAATGCAAACATCCCAGGAGGTAAGCCCTACTCTTCTCTCTGAGTCCCCATGGGAGGGAAAGCGTGGGCATCTTGCTCTAGCTCTCACCACTTACTCCTGTCATAAAGATACAAAAAGTTTGTTTCTCCTACAGACAAATGCCAATTAGCAAACTCAGATGGCCTGGTCAATTGCCCTCTCACTCCTTGCTCTTTCATGCTTATACGCTGGTTTCTGTCCTATATTGCAACAGTTATTACTGAACAAAATCTGTCTTTACCACTTGTAACTAATGTCTGGCTTTATCTCTGACACTACATTAATTCAAATGTGCTAATGATGATTCTGTATAACTTTTTATTTCTTAAGAGTCATAGAAAGAAGGGACCCAGAGCCCATTTTTTTCCACTCTCTCTCTCTCTTACAACAAAGACATTGAAGCTTAAAAAGATTATTGACGCATGAGCCAGTAACTGTGGAGCTGAGATTAGAAGACAGTGTTTCTGACCCTCCCCTCATGCTCTTTCCATTGCCAAGTCCATGGTTTTGGTGCAGAATTTTACTCACTACAAAATCACTTTTATGCTAGAAGGAGGGATATGGTCCTGATAAATTCTTTAAAATAGCTTCTGAGATTTTTTTTAAAAGCTTTATTTTAAAATTTAAGTGCACAGTTTTACAGAGAGTATATGAAACAAGACCTATACTTATGCTAAACAACAAAAATAATTTGAAATTTCTTAAATTAGGTAATGAAATTCAAGAATTTTATCAATATAATGTTCACTGAATTAGAGATTCCTGCCCCACATCCACTGGGCCAACACTTAAGGCCAAGGTGAAGATTTAGCTCAAAATTATAGTGAATGTTAGAGTGTATTAGAACTCTTTTGATGCATAACTAATTTCAGAGCTAAAACGCAGTTGTTCTGTTTTCTCATGTATTTTTTCTTTTATGGCTTTTATACCACTTCAGAATAAGACTTAGTTTTGACGTATTTAGCATCAGCAGTGGGACAGATCTAAAATTCTTTGATTCTCTTAAATCCATCATAAATATGAGTAAGCAAACTAAATTAAGTTACCAAAAAAGACCTTTAGGGAAAAAAGAAAAGAAATAAGAAAATGAGCTTTTAAAATAGAGATGTCCGCACTTTTATTCTTACTCTAAATATGTGAAAATAGCAAATAATAGTCTACTAGGCAATGTATGCCATTCACTGCATCTAACTGTGCTTTAAACAACTCTGTCTTGGCCATACAGTGCATTTCTGCAGGCATGGGAGTGATTAGGAAGAAAATGGTACAATTGCAGTGAAAGGCAAAAACCAGCTGTTCTAATGGTTTAGAATTGAGATCAATGATGACACAGTTCAATTACAGCATTAGTTCCTGATGTCAGAGAGGGGTTAAAAATGGATCATAATGACTCTTTAGTAGATAAATTTGGAGCAATTAGGGTTCTGAAAATGTCTCTTTATGTAACAAACAAAAAAAAATTTCTTTTAAATGATCTGCGCTGCAGAACCTGTTTCTTTTGCATGACAGAAGCTAATCTACTGCTTCTCAACGTGGACTTAATCAAATGAGCTTCTAAACCCCAAATCTCAAGTAAGGACAGGCTAGATTTTAAGTTAGTCCAAGCTACAAGCATTTTAAAAGGTTAGTAAGTAAACATATAATGGGGGGGAAAAAAAACAACCAAAGGTAAACTTCATTAAATAACCTAGTACAGTTTCTTGCACGCAGTAGGCATTACATGAATGCTTGTTGAATTAAATTTTTTATTTCTTTCTTAGATATGCCTGAAGTATACAAACTAGCTAAACGTCAGTCATGTCAAACAATTATTGTAGGTCAACTGTATTATCTCCAAATATTACCAATTATCTTTTGTTTGATACAAACTTAAGTGGAATAAGTTTAACTGAAATAAACTAACACAATTTTTATTATAGATTTGGTGGGCTAAAACTGTTATTTTCTAAACCCAAATCTGCAGCTTGTTGCTGAGTTCCTAGCCTGGTAGTAGTGCTGAAGCCAAAACAGTTATCGCCTTTTTGCTATGTCTACTGCTAGAATTATTGAACTGACATCCTTATTGCTTCATGTCAATCCATAGATAAATTTTAGGGAGAAAATTTAAAACTAACTTGGTTGTTTTTTGAGTTGCACAAATGAATATAAAGAAGCTTTGAATTACAGGCATTTCATACAAATTAGCAAAGCTTTCATCTTACTACTGTGAAGCACATCTAGACCTTGAATATGCAAAAAGAAAAACAATGTTATATTTCCTTGTTCTTCCCTTTGCATTAATCTGGTCATTTCGTTATCTGTGTTTCTTACTCTCTTGCTGCTTTTGGATCTTTGTTTCTGTGCAGTCTCATTCTACCAGTTTTTCATAGAATTTAAATTAATGTCAATATGGAGAAAGCATAAAGGAAGAACACAGATTTCTTGTAGAGTTACTGTTTGTTGATGCTATATGTCACGTAAAATTCTCTGCATTTTCTCTACCAGGTATAGGAGTTTTCTCTTGCTCTTAAAAGTTTTGAAATCGTCGGGTACAGTGGCTCATGCCTGTAATCCCAGCACTTTGGGAGGCCGAGGTGGGCGGATCACGAGGTCAGGAGTTCGAGACCAGCCTGACCAACATGATGAAACCCCCATCTCTACTAAAATACAAAAATTAGCTGGGTGCACACCTGTAATCCCAGCTACTCAGGAAGCTGAAGCAGGAGAACTGCTTGAACCCAAGAGGTGGAAGTTGCAGTGAGCTGAGATTGCACCACTGCGCTCCAGCCTGGGTGACACAGCGAGACTCCATCTCAAAAAAAAAAAAAAATTTGAAACCATAGATATCATTGTATTGCAATGGCAGAGGTAAATAAGCAGAATTTATATCAAATGATGAACTTAATGTTTCTGACATGTTCATAATCTCATTGTAGACACAACAATACTTGGAGGTAGACATTATTACTGTTTGTTTACAGAAGAGGAAACTGAGGCTCAGAAAATTTAACTAAGTTGCTCATTTTTGCACAGTTGATATTTTACAGTTGGCTGGACAACTTAAAGAGGTAAAGTAGGGGTAGCTTTCATAAATTTTAAACACTAATGATATGCTAAGAACAAAAAACAGATTCCTAATGCTTTGACGTTTACAGAATATTTCAAGAGAAAAAACATTTAATTTTAAGAAAACATTTTTTCTATGAATTTTATTTTCAAAGGGTTTTAGAAAGGTTATGCATTGTCAGTCTCCCTGTATTCATAACAAACACATGCATCTAGCCTATTTTTAAAGACTTTATATTGTTACTACTTGAGTTATTCCTGAGATTGAGTTTGTATATAGCCAGAGGATCTCAGTTCTTCCTTAGGGCCTGGTTCACCCTTAGTATATAATGTAATGATGTGAATTTCAGAGCCAAGGTACATTGCAACCAAATATTGTGAAATTTAACGGACTAACTCAGATTTGTCTTTTATCTTCAGAATTTTCAAAAGTGTAAATTTCCTTTTTTAAGATTTGGAACCAACCCAAATGCCCATCAATGCCTGACTGGACAAATAAAATGTGGCACATAGATTCCATGAAATACTATGCAGCCATAAAAAACAATGAGTTCATGTCCTTTGCAGGGACATGGATGAAGCTGGAAACCATCATTCTCAGCAAACTAACACAAGAACAGAAAACTAAACACCACATATTCTCCCTCATAAGTGGGAGTTGAACAATTAGAACACATGGATATGGGGAGGGGAACATCACACACCAGGGCCTGTCAGGGGGTTGGGGGCAAGGGGAGGGATAGCATTAGGAGAAATACCTAATGTAGGTGACGGGTTGATGGGTGCAGCAAATCACCATGGCACGTGTATACTTATGTAACAAACCTGCATGTTCTGCATATGTATCTCAGAACTTAAAGTATAATTAAAAAAAAAAGAAAAACATGACAAAGATGCCTCCACCTGCACTCTTACGATTCAATATTATAGCTGTCAGGCAAGACAAAAATTAACATGTGATCATTTACCAAGGGGGGCTTAATTTTTTACCTGTGGGTTTAAGGCTACTTTCTAACATAAGTAAAACTGGTCCTTTTAGTTAATTTTAGTTTCTGTATCTACAGTCATACATGAAAATTTCCCGTGTTAGACTCACAATACTTTGAACGTTTTACTGCTTTTCGGTTGTCAAGAGTAAAGGAGAAAGTCATTTAGATTTATGGTGATTATTATAACTATGATTTGGGGACAGGCACACAATATAGGATGTATGATGTTAGTTCAGTTAAGCAATCACTTAGAGGGAAGCTGGTATGTTCCAGGTACTATGCTAGGAGATAGAGCTATAAAAACGGAAAAGACGTATTTCCTGCTCTCAAAGATCTCTCAAGGTAGTGGAGTGTTAGACGTACTAAAATAGTAAGAGTCAAATGAGCGGAGAGGGAATTTAAGAGGAACATTGATACCTAACATGGTGGCATATGGCCCATCAGCCTTTCCGACCTTGCACTCCAGGTGTTCCTCCAGACCTGTGGACTCTTCCTCATAAACTCTGGATACTTTAAAAAGGACATGGACGTCGGCAGGAGTTACATGAAAATGCTTCAGTGACATTTTGGTTGCTCAGCTCCCCAAGGCTAGAGTAATGATTCTTTTTGTCTGGGAAATCTTCCCTCTTCAGCCACCCTTGTAGCTTCATATAGAGAAAGAAAAGGAACTGTCAGATCAATTAGATCAACAGGGTGGTATTTTGCTGTCAAATCAGCTTCATACCTTTGTGCTACAAGGCATTTCCTTGACTGGCCCAGGAGAGTCCATGAGCAGAGATGATTGGATCTCCCTAAAGTGTTCTTTCTCACATCTGGCTCCATTTTCTTTGAGAGGCCATACTGTGAGCCAGTGTATGAGAAGAGAAGGAGGGATTGGATTGATGAAGGAGCTGGATTCCATGCATTAATGCACATGGGTCTGCCCACCAGCCTGGCAGCAATTCCACCCAAATCACCTTGCTATGATAGGTTATGACCTCTATAGCATCTACAGATATATATATAAAATCCATATAGGATCTCAGAGCAAGCTTTGAAGAGTAAGGGATAAAGTAAATAAGACAATCAATACAAAAACACTAATAGAGGGTCTCAGAGCCACATTCTAAGATTAATGGAGGAAATAAACAAAGCAATGGATGGAAAATATTTGCTCTATTGTCTAGCTTTTTACACCCATCATTTTCCAGGTCTTTCTCTTTATCCTGCCGACACGTTTGACAGATATAACATTTATCTAAGTATGAAACAGCTGTCTGTGAGGATATAACACCCTCACCTCCCACATTATGCCACCAAAGATGCAGCTCATATTCCTAAGGGAAGCTGAATTTGAAGAGACAGAGTGTGTGTGCCACCCCCATGATTTTCTATGGGACACAGGGACGTGCAGAATCCTAGGAATGTGTCAGCTAAATAGTCTGGTTGAACACGCTGAGAGTCTGGGTAGCACAAGTGGTTAGTTAGCTCAGTAACTCAGCACAGCTGAAAGTAAGTACGTGAGCCAATGATGCAAATAATATTTGCTTCAATTATAGCAGCTATCTCAGTACTAGTCAATTTTAGTAGTTCAGGTAATAATGTCTTTTGAATATACCAATTGTATGCCTTGAGTTTCCTTGTCCTTTTCCCTTCTCTTAGATCCTAGTCCAGTTAGAATCCTCTCCTTTGGCAGCATGGGCTCCAGAGGTTAAATAACAATTGAACTCTATCTCATCCTTCTCAGAATGTCTTGCTATTCTGAGAAACTATAGATGGTTCTTCCAAGTTGATCAAATATAATCCCAGTGGAAAGCTACTAGAATTGTGAGTTCAGCCTTTATCATAAGCAGTTTCTCTGTCTTTATAGCAATAGTGTATATAAAAAAATCCCTGTTGCATTTCCCATATGTGTGATTCAATAGGAATTGAGTAGACTGTGTAAGGGAGAGTTGTCTTGAAATCTTTTGAATTAGATATGATCCAAAAATCAATGTAGTAACATGGGTTTATTCCACTGGAACATCTCTGTGCACTATAAATTCTTTGAGGCAGAGACCCTGCCTTATAAATCTTTGAACCCCCCACAGAGTCTGGTACCCGATTTTTAACAGGAAAGATTCTCAATAAATAATTGCTGGTAAAACATATATGCTTTTGAAGCAATGTTTTCTTACTTTGAAGAATGAGTTATTTCGGTAATTTTAGAAGAGTGAAACACAATACTTATTTTATTATAATCTCTTGCACCAACTGCTTCAAATTAGTTTCATCAGCATCTTTTAAAAAATGTTTGTAAAAAACCATTAATAAATCCAGCCTCAAACTTCCCTTCAGAATTAATGCAATCTGTTTGGGGAAGATAAGAATGAGGATATTTTGCAATTTGTAAAGTGAAAACTCACTCAATCTGGATTTGACCCTTGTCAACCATATACACACTGATTCTTCTTATATCCTAGAATAAAATTATTAAAGATAGAACTGCTGTGTCGTCTAATGTGAAGAAGTTTGTCACGTGCATTCCTCCTCACCCACAGAAGTCTTTATTTCTGAAATGATTGAATTATAATACTTTTCTTCTCCCTCCTGCTATCTAATGCAGTTTTACCTCCTTTGTATGTCTTAATGTTACTGAAAATTCTGTTTATGTGTGTGAGTTGAATTTGTTTTTTTTTTTGATATGGAGTTTCACTCTTGTTTCCCAGGTTGGAGTGCAATGGCATGATCTCAGCTCACTGCAACCTTCACCTCCTGGGTTCAAGTGATTCTCCTGTCTCAGCCTCCTGATTAGCTGGGATTGTAGGCATATGCCACCACGCCCAGCTAATTTTGTATTTTTAGTAGAGACGGGGTTTCTCCATGTTGGTCAGCCTGGTATCGAACTCCTGAGCTCAGGTGGTCCACCCGCCTCGGCCTCCCAATGTGTTGGGATTACAGGTGTGAGCCACCGCACTTGGCAGGATTTTTAAAAATTATTGAAAATACACTTCTGTGATGCTGTGGTAGCAATGCTATCACATTCTGATATTTGGCTTTTCCCTTTCTCTATGTTTTTCCCTTTACTATAATCCCAATTTCTTAACTAGATGAAAGTTCAGTAGTTTAGGATTAAAGCCAGTGCTTTAACCTAGACCATTAACCTGGTGAAGATGAAGGAACAATTGAAGTAACTTCTTCTCTCTCTCTTCTATAGGAGATTGCCCCCCACACACACACATGCACACACACGCACACACACATACGTGTAATATGTCATGCCCCATCTTCTTCAACCTAACAGTAATTTGGGATTCCCCATCTGATGGGCGCTCACACAATGATCTCTTTCATATACAGGGTGGTAATTTCACTCTAAACACTTCAATTATTTATAAATGGATCTCAGAGACAGCAACTAGCAGCTGGGCTATAGAAGCAGCTCTGACTGAGGCGTGGCCAATAGAACCACATGTCACTTTAAACAGTGTTATTAATATTTATGTGACTTGATCAGCTAGTTTAGATGCAGGTCTTCCCTGGACTGTGTGGAAGAAGCCTTCCTATTTTCGCTCGCCTGTAATTATAGACTGATTCTTTTCTTTGTCAAACTTGAGGGGTAATCGAAGGTCAGGTTCCTGGGATGAAAAGTGTGCCAAACACATCCAAGTCATAACGCTTTCACCACTCTTCCATCAGCAATTTGGAGTCAATTAAAACTTAGGTCTGGAAGTAGAAGATCTAGAAGCCCAAACTGTCAATCTTGGACAAAGATTCTGGTTTTAACTTTTAACAGGGTGAAATTGATTATGTAAACAGCACTAAAAATCTGGCATAAGGTAAACTACCAAAACAGATTAAGATATTCAGGTAAATGAATTTACAGCTTTAAAAGAGAAATACATGCATTGATACATACCTACAGATATAGATAGATATGCATGTGGTAGATCATCAGTGTACCTAAAGGGCACTGCTGCACACTTCGGGTCTCGCTTGCTTCCTGAAAAATGTCTTCTTTGCTCTCAAGGACAATATATTTGTATTACAATCTAAAGCAGGATCCTTCCTGCTCCATGATCTATTCATGAAAAAGCGTATGGCATTGGTTTCTGAGAGCTCCATAATTTCTCAAGTCAAATACAAATGTTGAAAAGGTCTAATTCTAGTCCTGATGAAACAATGGTGATTCCTTTGGAAAAGATGATGCACATCTGGTTCAGAATCTGTCTTCTGCATTTCCTATCTGGTGATGTCCCTGACAATGGTGGTTCATCAGCTCAATGCTGGCAACCTTGAGCCTGTGGGGTGACAACCATTAGAGGGCAGCACAGTTACATTTTCTTAGCCGTGAACCTGAGGAAACAGATGATGCATGCATTCCTTGCACGATTCTTCATGATTGAGGTAATGGTCTCAGCCACAAGGCATTTTTTCTCCCTCCCCATTTGGCCTGATTGACAGTAGAAGCTTATAGTAACAAATGAAGCTGTATCAGTAAAATGTCAGTGGAGGAATAGAATTTAACTTTTGTGTAAAGTTATGTTTCCTTATATTAAAATGACTCCGTTTAGTACCTTATTCTTTCTTAACCAGACAACAGTTGACCTTTCTGATATAGTTTTCTCATTATCGTTTGTCCCTTTGTGAGTGTCTCTGTGTGTGTGTGTGTGTGTGTGTGTGTGTGTGTGTGTGTAGTTTAGAAATTTTAAGCAAACAAATTATTTCCCACCTAACAAAGTCCAAATTCCCAAATCTTCCATGACCCAGCACTATAGCAAAAAGAGCAATTCTGAATAAACACTTAAGAACTAATGACCTGAAATAATGACAAATCACCTTGTATGTTATCTCATTTGTTAGCAATGGACGTCTTAGCTATAGCTGCCAGGGAGATGAGCTCTGGGTAAATAATCCATAATTACAGTAGAGTAGATGAAGATTGATTGATAAAGGGAAGTTTTTATCCTTTGGGATCAAAGAACTTTTCCTTTGACTTTGCTGATGAATTAATTGTTACAGGATAAAAAAATACAGACAGTGTAGCATGCTGCACAATTAAAATACTCTCTACCTGAGAACTTGACTCAGTAGATCAAAGACTGTCTCAGGAGTAGGAATGAACTCAGCAGCTGAAAGGGTGGAGCACAGAGCACAGTCAGTGCCCCCGGAACCCAGAGTGACCCAGGAGTGCTCATTCCACAGGCCAGTGGGCCGGAAACTGGAGTAATGAGATAATCAGCTCAGTCTTTAAACAACCAAAGCCAACATTTTCCCCAATTCTTGCTCTTTTCCCTTCCTTTACTCTGACCACCCAAGGATCTGCTTTCTGCTGAGGCGAGGCTTGACAGAAATAATTCAAGATGCTGAATTTGAAAACAGAAACAAATTTTACATGTAGAAAGACAAAAAGAATCAAGTTGAGCTGGAGAGTGGTTGCAGATAATTAGCATGTATGCAGGTTCCTCACACTGAACATAGACGGGTATTTGCTTCCCTTTTTTATGGAGTGGGAATAAGAGGTAATAGGTGGGGAGTTTTGATTGGGTGCCGGAGGCTTGAATATATACCACCAAGGGAAATATAAAAGGTCAAAGAAATATTCACTGCACATTCTAGAGATTGAATAAAAGCTTGTATTACTGGATTAACTTTTTAATCAACCAATCTGTTAGTCAAGGCCAATGTTCTCATTTTTTTCCTACTTACTTTGACATCATTTTTGACTCAAATACTAAGAGCTTTGGCAGAATTGTGCTTTAGGGAGCTTGACAGACAGTGAAAAACAGAAACACAGACACATACACACATGCACAACTTGACTCACTGTGATTTTCACTGCCACTTTCAATCAGCACCACTATTTTTAATCATTAGGTTGCGTAGTCTATGATCTTAAAGCAGATTACACCTTTGCATTACTCTATATTAACAGCACCATGATTTATGCTAATAGGTCTGATTAACTGGGTAGGGTAGCCTATGTCTGAACACAAGGTCAGGTGCATTCAAGTGATGCCAGACATCCGAGCACAATTCTTAGGGGTGGGAAGTTTGGCTATGATGTGTGACAGTGATGAGTGACTTAGGAGGAAGAGAGGGAGGGTTTGGTGAGCAGCTTGGGTATCACAGCACTGTCCCAAGACTCTTTTTACCAAGCAAGCCACAGATTGGTGCCTACGTGGGAATAATGCTACACACCTCACCCACTGCATCATTTATAACACTTACTGTTTGCTTTTCTTTCCCATTAGACTAAAATCTATTTGTGGCCAGAGGCAATATATTAGTTTTCTAGGGCTGTCATAACAAATACCACAAACTGGGTGGCTTAAACACAAACATTTGTTGTCAATTTTAGTGTCAATATTGGAGGCTAGAAGTCTGAGATCAACATGGTAGCAGGGTTGGTTCCTTCTGAGGAGTGGGAAGAATAATCCATCCCATGCCTCTCCTCTAGCATCTTGTGGTTTGCTGGCAATCTTTGATGGTCTGGCTTTTAGAAGGATCGCTCCAATCTTAGCTTTGATCTTCATCTGGAGTTCTCCTTGTGTGTTTACATTGTCTTCCCTGTATGCATCTGCCCCCAAATTTCCACTTTTCATAAAGACACCAGTCATATTGGATTAGCGGCCCACCACTTCAATCTGGCCTCATCCTGATACAAGTAATGACATCTGCAATGACCTATTTCCAAGTGAGTTCACATTTTGAGGTACTGGGGCTTATGACTTCATGTGAGTTTTTTGGGGGGAGGATACAATTCAACCCATAACAGGCAGAACCATATTCAATATTGTATATTTAATTTATTTAAATATAGCCTTGCAGTTGGCCCTTTATCTGCTCAGAGTTAAATATAATATTATTTTAAAAGGTGTAATAGAAATACTTTTATGATGGTTTATGCATTTTTAAAATTTCTAATTGGAATAGTGTAATTTTCTAAATAGTGTAGCTCTACACAGTGTAGGTCTTGGAATTAACATAACAACCAATTGAGACAATCAGGGAATATTACTTTCCTTCCCTGTCTTCTACATAAGAGCTCTTTGGTAAATCCAAACCTCCACGGCATCCCCACCAAGCAGATTATAAGGCTTAATAATCCTCAGTAGCACCAAGTTCTCTTTGTCTTTAAATCCCCTAGGCTTCAGATTAAGTTGCTTCTTTTTGTTTCTGCCTTCACGGAAACAAAGAACAGTTGGCCAATGTGTTCAGTAGAAGAACTTTTATCTACCTGACAAACATTATTAGGTTTCCTCTTTACATTTTATCCACTAAATGATAATCTAACGTTCACATAGGTTCTATTTTCACTCTTCATTGTCTTTGTGGCTTTTGCAAAACTGCTCCAGGATCTTCTGATGCTCTTAGTTATCTCGGTACTAGAGACCATTTCCAGGCAGGATGTAAGAAAATAAATTGATTGGAGTTCAAACAGCAAGATGAATACAGAACTTCAAACAGTGGGGTAATCACTTATATTTGGGACACACGTGCCATATACATTTGCCCAAGTAGAAACCATAATATTGATTACAAAGTGTGCATGTGGGATGGATGTGCCAAAGCCGTCCACAGAGGCACTCTACTGGCTTCCTGTTTGCTGTTTTGTCTTTCATTCTTTTTTTTTTTTTCAGATGGAGTCTCACTCTATCGCCAGGCTGGAGTGCAATGGCACGATCTCAGCTCACTGCAACCTCTGCCTCCTGGGTTCAAGTGATTATCCTGCCTCAGCTTCCTGAGTAGCTGGGACTACAGGCACAAGTGACCACGCTCAGCTAATTTTTATATTTTTAATAGAGACGGGGTTTCACCATGTTGGCCAGGATGGTCTCGAGTTCTTGACCTCGTGATCTGCCCGCCTTGGCCTCCCAAAGTGCTGGGATTATAGGTGTGAGCAACCACGTCCGGCCTTTGTCTTTCATTCTTATTTCCCCTCTTTCCAGTTGTCATGGTCTCATTACTTGCTCACTTAATTTATTGTGTAACTGGATAGTCAGAAAACAAAAGCCTCCTTCCAGTATCTCATTCCCCACATGCAACCCTTGGAATGAGAGGGTCACAGTTTCTAAAAGGCCATTCGGGTGGTGTATTAGTCAGGGTTCTCTAGACAAACAGAACTAATGGGATAGATGTATATATGAAGGAGAGTTTATTAGGAGAATTGACTCACATGATCACAAGGTGAAGTCCCATAATAGGCCGTCTGCAAGCTGCAGAGCCAGGAAGCCAGTCCAAGTCCCAAAACATCAAAAGCAGAGAAGCCAATAGTGCAGCCTTCAATCCGTGGCCGAAGGCCAGAAAGCAAATCACTGGTGTAAGTCCAAGAGTCCAAAAGCTGAAGAACTTGTAGTCTGATGTTCGAGGGTAGGAAGCACCCAGCACAGTAGAAAGATGGATGCCAGAAGACTTAGCCAGTCTATTCTTTCCACGTTCCTCTGCCTGCTTCTACCTGGCCGTGCTGACATCTGATTAGATGGTGCACACCCAGATTGAGGGTGGGTCTGCCTTTCCCAGTCAACTGACTCAAATGTTAATCTCTTTTGGCAACAAGCTCACAGACCACCTAGGAACAATAGTTTGCATCCTTCAGTCCAATCAAGTTGACACTCAATATTAACCATCACAGGTGGGATCCTGAGAAATTGAACTGACAGAAGGGCATTAGAAGCCAATGTGTTCCAGGAGATTTGGGATATCCAGACACTAGGAAGAAGAAATGGGTTTATTGGTCTCAGGAGTAGCTGAGACCAGCCTCCAGTTACCCAGCTTCCATGTGAAAGTCCCTGAGAAGCCGAAGGTGGGGGTTGTAATAGGAATGGAGGTGGTGGTAGTGGGAACAAAACACTAAAATTTTTATCCTGGGGAGGTGAGGGAAATTTTCATGAAAGTAATACAGCCACCCATCTTCAAGCACAATGGATAAGAAAAGATGGGCTTTCTGCAGATATTCTGGACCATGTGTGCACCACAGGAAATGCAAACATTTGTGAGATTGAGAAAGACCAGTCTCAAAAGTAGCTAAGATAGAACTTACTGCCATCCTAGTGGAATGTGGGATGGTTTCTTTATTCTTTATTCTCTTTCTTTTCTTTTCTTTCTTTCTTTTTTTTTTTTTTTTTCAGAGCCTCATTCTATTGCCTAGGCTGGAGTGCACTGGCATGATTATAGCTCACTGCAGCCTCAATTTCCCAGGCTCAAGGGAATCTCCCACCTCAGCCTCTTGAGTAGCTGGGACTACAAGTGTGTACCACCATGCCCAGCTAATTAAAAAAAAATTTTTTTTTTCTAGAGATGAGGTCTTACTGTGTCGACAAGGCTGGTCTTGTACTCCTGGCCTCACATTTGAGAGGCCTCTTATGTTGGCCTCCCAAAGTGCTGGATTACAGGCATGAGCCACCATGTCTGGCCCCCACTACTGGGATGGTTTCTAAACATATAACATTTGATTTAGGAGAAAGGAGAAAGTAACTTTTCTTTTTCTTCTTCTTCTTTTTTTTTTTTTTAACATCTATCATTACAGGATAAAATTCATGTCTATTAGTCAGCATTTTCTTTTCCATTACCATGGTTACCAATGATGATGATGATGATGATGATGATGATAATAGCTGGTATTCATCAAACTATTGCTGTGTAACAGACACTAAGCTAAATGCTTTACATGAATCAATTTCACTTTCACAGTAGTTACTATTATTAATCCCTTTTTACAGGTAGAAAATTGAGGCTGGAGAGTTTATGTAAATTCTTCATGTTTACAAAGCAATTAAACACAAGAGCTGCATGAACTTGCACTCTCCATTCACCTCACCCTGTTCTGATGAAACTCTATATGCTATGCTGCCTTTACATTGATCAAAGTGTTGACAAATGAATGAATATGCATCCAGAAGTAGGGCTGGACAATAATTTATCTCTTTTTTTCACCCTAATCCTTAATTTGTGATTCTTGATTAATGGATACTTAATGAATCGAAAGAGAATTGGAAACAATTTTGCAAAGAAACGAGAAAATAGCTTTAAGATATATGAGAAGAGGGACACATCAAGAGATTGTTTGTGCTGATAAAGCAAGGTATCTGTATGTACATGCTGATAAATTATAGATTGCATTATAGCTCTTGTTATTCCTGTATCCCTCCCTCTTTTCTAAGACATCATGTAATTTTTCTCCTATTGCATTTCAGATTTCTGCATATTATACCAGGAACTCTTAACTCTGTGGTGGAATGAGCTGGTGAGGACTGCTCCCCACAAAGGAATAAAGCCAAAATTAAAATCTCTCTTTTTTATGTTTCTTTCTTTCTCTCTCTCTCTCAAACTTGACACAAGAAGAAAAATCACCAGGTGCCAGAAATGAAGTGGAAACTCACAAACAATGCCATTCTGATCTAGTAGAGGAGCAGTTAGTGAATATTTTCTGTAAAGGGCCAGATAGCAAATACCTTAGGCTTTTGAGGCCATATGGTCAATGTTATAACTATTATAGCCCAGAAGTAACAGAAAATATGTATATGAATGAATGTAGCAGTGTAGCAATAAAATTTTATTTACAGAAATAGGCAGCGGGCCATAGAGTGCTGGCCATTGTAATAAAATATCAAAATCAACATAAGATCCAGAGTAGGGTCAATGCCCACTGATATGGTTTGGCTCTGTGTCCCCACCCAAATCTCATCTCAAATTGTAATTCCCCACATGCTGAGGGAGGGACCTGGTGGGAGGTGACTGGATCATGGGGGTGGTTTTTCCCATGCTGTTCTCATGATAGTGAGGGAATTCTCACGAGATCTGATAGTTTAAAAGTTGCAGTTTCGGGGGGGAGGAGCCAAGATGGCCGAATAGGAACAGCTCCGGTCTACAGCTCCCAGCGTGAGCGATGCAGAAGACGGGTGATTTCTGCCTTTCCATCTGAGGTACCGGGTTCATCTCACTAGGGAGTGCCAGACAGTGGGTGCAGGTCAGTGGGTGCGCGCACCGTGCGCGAGCCGAAGCAGGGCGAGGCATTGCCTCACTCGGGAAGTGCAAGGGGTCAGGGAGTTCCCTTTCTGAGTCAATGAAAGGGGTGACGGACTCACCTGGAAAATCGGGTCACTCCCACCTGAATATTGCACTTTTCGCAACGGCTTAAAAAACGGCGCACCACGAGATTATATCCGGCACCTGGCTCGGAGAGTCCTATGCCCATGGAATCTTGCTGATTGCTAGCACAGCAGTCTGAGATCAAACTTCAAGGCGGCAGCGAGGCTGGGGGAGGGGCGCCCACCATTGCCCAGGCTTGCTTAGGTAAACAAAGCAGCTGGGAAGCTCGAACTGGGTGGAGCCCACCACAGCTCAAGGACGCCTGCCTGCCTCTGTAGGCTCCACCTCTGGGGGCAGGGCACAGACAAACAAAAAGACAGCAGTAACCTCTGCAGACTTAAATGTCCCTGTCTGACAGCTTTGAAGAGAGCAGTGGTTCTCCCAGCACGCAGCTGGAGATCTGAGAAGGGGCAGACTGCCTCCGCAAGTGGGTCCCTGACCCCTGACCCCCGAGCAGCCTAACTGGGAGGCACCCCCCAGCAGGGGCACACTGACATCTCACACGGCAGGGTATTCCAACAGACCTGCAGCTGAGGGTCCTGTCTGTTAGAAGGAAAACTAACAAACAGAAAGGACATCCACACCAAAAACCCATCTGTACCTCACCATCATCAAAGAACAAAAGTAGATAAAACCACAAAGATGGGGAAAAAACAGAACAGAAAAACTGGAAACTCTAAAAAGCAGAGCGCCTCTCCTCCTCCAAAGGAATGCAGTTCCTCACCAGCAACGGAACAAAGCTGGACGGAGAATGACTTTGACGAGCTGAGAGAAGAAGGCTTCAGACGATCAAATTACTCTGAGCTACGGGAGGACATCCAAACCAAAGGCAAAGAAGTTGAAAACTTTGAAAAAAATTTAGAAGAATGTATAACTAGAATAACCAATACAGAGAAGTGCTTAAAGGAGCTGATGGAGCTGAAAACCAAGGCTCGAGAACTACGTGAAGAATGCAGAAGCCTCAGGAGCTGATGCGATCAACTGGAAGAAAGGGTATCAGCAATGGAAGATGAAATGAATGAAATGAAGCAAGAAGGGAAGTTTAGAGAAAAAAGAATAAAAAGAAACGAGCAAAGCCTTCAAGAAATATGGGACTATGTGAAAAGACCAAATCTACGTCTGATTGGTGTACCTGAAAGTGATGGGGAGAATAGAACCAAGCTGGAAAACAGTCTGCAGGATATTATCCCAGAGAACTTCCCCAACTAGCAAGGCAGGCCAACATTCAGATTCAGGAAATACAGAGAATGCCACAAAGATACTCCTCGAGAAGAGCAACTCCAAGACACGTAATTGTCAGATTCACCAAAGTTGAAATGAAGGAAAAAATGTTAAGGGCAGCCAGAGAGAAAGGTCAGGTTACCCTCAAAGGGAAGCCCATCAGACTAACAGCGGATCTTTCGGCAGAAACCCTACAAGCCAGAAGAGAGTGGGGGCCAATATTCAACATTCTTAAAGAAAAGAATTTTCAACCCAGAATTTCATATCCAGCCAAACTAAGCTTCATAAGTGAAGGAGAAATAAAATACTTTACAGACAAGCAAATGCTGAGAGATTTTGTCACCACCAGGCCTGCCCTAAAAGAGCTCCTGAAGGAAGCGCTAAACCTGGAAAGGAACAACCGGTACCAGCCACTGCAAAATCATGCCAAAATGTAAAGATCATCAAGACTAGGAAGAAACTGCATCAACTAACGAGCAAAATAACCAGCTAACATCATAATGACAGGATCAAATTCACACATAACAATATTAACTTTAAATGTAAATGGACTAAATGCTCCAATTAAAAGACACAGACTGGCAAATTGGATAAAGAGTCAAGACCCATCAGTGTGCTGTATTCAGGAAACCCATCTCATGTGCAGAGACACACATAGGCTCAAAATAAAAGGATGGAGGAAGATCTACCAAGCCAATGGAAAACAAAAAAAGGCAGGGGTTGCAATCCTAGTCTCTGATAAAACAGACTTTAAACCAACAAAGATCAAAAGAGACAAAGAAGGCCATTACATAATGGTAAAGGGATCAATTCAACAGGAAGAGCTAACTATCCTAAATATATATGCACCCAATACAGGAGCACCCAGATTCATAAAGCAAGTCCTGAGTGACCTACAAAGAGACTTAGACTCCCACACATTAATAATGGGAGACTTTAACACCCCACTGTCAACATTAGACAGATCAACGAGACAGAAAGTCAACAAGGATACCCAGGAATTGAACTCAGCTCTGCACCAAGCGGACCTAATAGACATCTACAGAACTCTCCAGCCCAAATCAACAGAATATACATTTTTTTCAGCACCACACCACACCTATTCCAAAATTGACCACATAGTTGGAAGTAAAGCTCTCCTCAGCAAATGTAAAAGAACAGAGATTATAACAAACTATCTCTCAGACCACAGTGCAATCAAACTAGAACTCAAAATTACGAATCTCACTCAAAACCGCTCAACTACATGGAAACTGAACAACCTGCTCCTGAATGACTACGGGATACATAACGAAATGAAGGCAGAAATAAAGATGTTCTTTGAAACCAATGAGAACAAAGACACAACATACCAGAATCTCTGGGATGCATTCAAAGCAGTGTGTAGAGGGAAATTTATAGCACTAAATGCCCACAAGAGAAAGCACGAAAGATCCAAAATTGACACCCTAACATCACAATTAAAAGAACTAGAAAAGCAAGAGCAAACACATTCAAAAGCTAGCGGAAGGCAAGAAATAACTAAAATCAGAGCAGAACTGAAGGAAATAGAGACACAAAAAACCCTTCAAACAATTAATGAATCCAGGAGCTGGTTTTTTGAAAGGATCAACAAAATTGATAGACTGCTAGCAAGACTAATAAAGAAAAAAAGAGAGAAGAATCAAATAGACACAATAAAAAATGATAAAGGGGATATCACCACCGATCCCACAGAAATACAAACTACCATCAGAGAATACTACAAACACCTCTACGCAAATAAACTAGAAAATCTAGAAGAAATGGATAAATTCCTTGACATATACACTCTCCCAAGACTAAACCAGGAAGAAGTTGAATCTCTGAATAGACCAATAACAGGAGCTGAAATTGTGGCAATAATCAATAGTTTACCAACCAAAAAGAGTCCAGGACCAGATGGATTCACAGCTGAATTCTACCAGAGGTACAAGGAGGAACTGGTACCATTCCTTCTGAAACTATTCCAATCAATAGAAAAAGAGGGAATCCTCCCTAACTCATTTTATGAGGCCAGCATCATTCTGATACCAAAGCCGGGCAGAGACACAACCAAAAAAGAGAATTTTAGACCAATATCCTTGATGAACATTGATGCAAAAATCCTCAATAAAATACTGGCAAACCGAATCCAGCAGCACATCAAAAAGCTTATCCACCATGATCAAGTGGGCTTCATCCCTGGTATGCAAGGCTGGTTCAATATACGCAAATCAATAAATGTAATCCAGCATACAAACAGAGCCAAAGACAAAAACCACATGATTATCTCAATAGATGCAGAAAAGGCCTTTGACAAAATTCAACAACTCTTCATGCTAAAAACTCTCAATAAATTAGGTATTGATGGGACATATTTCAAAATAGTAAGAGGTATCTATGACAAACCCACAGCCAATATCATACTAAATGGGCCAAAACTGGAAGCATTCCCTTTGAAAACTGGCACAAGACAGGGATGCCCTCTCTCACCACTCCTATTCAACATAGTGTTGGAAGTTCTGGCCAGGGCAATTAGGCAGGAGAAGGAAATAAAGGGTATTCAATTAGGAAAAGAGGAAGTCAAATTGTCCCTGTTTGCAGACGACATGATTGTATATCTAGAAAACCCCATTGTCTCAGCCCAAAATCTCCTTAAGCTGATAAGCAACTTCAGCAAAGTCTCAGGATACAAAATCAATGTACAAAAATCACAAGCATTCTTATACACCAACAACACACAAACAGAGAGCCAAATCATGAGTGAACTCCCATTCACAATTGCTTCAAAGACAATAAAATACCTAGGAATCCAACTTACAAGGGAAGTGAAGGACCTCTTCAAGGAGAACTACAAACCACTGCTCAAGGAAATAAAAGAGGATACAAACAAATGGAAGAACATTCTATGCTCATGGGTAGGAAGAATCAATATCGTGAAAATGGCCATACTGCCCAAGGTAATTTACAGATTCAATGCCATCCCCATCAAGCTACCAATGACTTTCTTCACAGAATTGGAAAAAACTACTTTAAAGTTCATATGGAACCAAAAAAGAGCCCGCATCACCAAGGCAATCCTAAGCCAAAAGAACGAAGCTGGAGGCATCACACTACCTGACTTCAAACTATACTACAAGGCTACAGTAACCAAAACAGCATGGTACGGTTACCAAAACAGAGATATAGATCAATGGAACAGAACAGATCCCTCAGAAATAACGCTGCATATCTACAACTATCTGATCTTTGACAAACCTGAGAAAAACAAGCAATGGGAAAAGGATTCCCTATTTAATAAGTGGTGCTGGGAAAACTGGCTAGCCATATGTAGAAAGCTGAAACTGGATCCCTTCCTTACACCTTATACAAAAATCATTTCAAGATGGATTAAAGACTTAAACGTTAGACCTAAAACCATAAAAACCCTAGAAGAAAACCTAGGCATCACCATTCAGGACATAGGCATGGGCAAGGACTTCATGTCCAAAACACCAAAAGCAATGGCAACAAAAGACAAAATTGACAAATGGGATCTAATTAAACTAAAGAGCTTCTGCACAGCAAAAGAAACTACCATCAGAGTGAACAGGCAACCTACAAAATGGGAGAAAATTTTTGCAACCTACTCATCTGACAAAGGGCTAATATCCAGAATCTACAATGAACTCAAAAAAATTTACAAGAAAAAAACAAACAACCCCATCAAAAAGTGGGCGAAGGACATGAACAGACACTTCTCAAAAGAAGACATTTATGCAGCCAAAAAACACATGAAAAAATGCTCATCATCACTGGCCATCAGAGAAATGCAAATCAAAACCACAATGAGATACCATCTCACACCAGTTAGAATGGCAATCATTGAAAAGTCAGGAAACAACAGGTGCTGGAGAGGATGTGGAGAAATAGGAACACTTTTACACTGTTGGTGGGACTGTAAACTAGTTCTACCGTTGTGGAAGTCAGTGTGGCGACTCCTCAGGGATCTAGAACTAGAAATACCATTTGACCCAGCAATCCCATTACTGGGTATATACCCAAAGGACTATAAATCATGCTGCTATAAAGACACATGCACACGTATGTTTATTGCGGCATTATTCACAATAGCAAAGACTTGGAACCAACCCAAATGTCCAACAATGATAGACTGGATTAAGAAAATGTGGCACATATACACCATGGAATACTATGCAGCCATAAAAAATGATGAGTTCACGTCCTTTGTAGGGACATGGATGAAATTGGAAATCATCATTCTCAGTAAACTATCGCAAGAAGAAAAAACCAAACACCGCATCTTCTCACTCATAGGTGGGAATTGAACAGTGAGATCACATGGACACAGGAAGGGGAATATCACACTCTGGGGACTGTGGTGGGGTGCGGGGAGGGGGGAGGGATAGCATTGGGAGATATACCTAATGCTAGATGACGAGTTAGTGGGTGCAGCGCACCAGCATGGCACATGTATACATACGTAACTAACCTGCACAATGTGCACATGTACCCTAAAACTTAAAGTATAATAAAAATAGATAAATAAATAAATAAATAATTTAAAAAAGTGACAGTTTCCCCTGACCTCTCTCTCTCTCCTGCCACCTTGCTTCTCCTTCGCCTTCTGCCATGATTGAGTTTCCTGAGGCCTCCCCAGCCATGTGGAACTGTGGGTCAATTAAATCTCTTTCCTTATAAATTACCCAGTCTCAGGCAGTTCTTTACAGCAGTATAAAAATGGACTAATACGCCCACATGGGGATGGGATACTGAGCTTTGGGCCAAGATGAAGTCTGGAACAAGAAGTGAGACAGTTGCCTAAATCTGAGTCATCTAAAGTCCTAAATCATTAAGTAAAAGAAAAACACATTTTTTTCTTTTTTCTTTTTTCTTTTTTTTTGAGACAGGGTCTTTCTGTGTCACCCAGGCTGGAGTGCAGTGGTGCATTCTCTGCTCACTGCAACCTCCACCTCCCAGACTCAAGCAGTCCTCCCACCTTAGCCTCCCGAGTAGCTGGAACTACAGGTGCACACCACCACACCCAGCTAATTTTTGTATTTTCTGTGGAGGTGGGGTTTCATCGTCTTGGCCAGGCTGCTCTCAAACTCCTGAGCTCAAGTGATGTGTCCACCTTGGCCTCCGACAGTGCTGGGATTACAATCAAGAGCCACTGTGCCTGGCCCTTTCTTTCTTTCTTTCTTTTTTCAATTGCATTGATTTGTTTGAAAAATCAGTTCATTGCACAGGAAACAAAAGTACTTCACTCACTGGCCTAGGGAAACAGCAAAGAGGCTCTGGGCGACTGACACTCAAGGGCCTTGGTTGCAAACAATATTAATAACCTATACACTTCAAGCAGAAAAGAATATGAAAGAGGCCCAGAAAGCTGGAATCTGGAGCTCCCAGCCTGGTATAACGGCCAACCCACTATAGGATGTCACTGTGATCCTCAAAACTGGATGCCAGAAGCTCCACCTCTGTCTCTTCTCCTGGGGCCTCTGCTATCATGTTTGCCAGAATATTTATCCTTCTCTCACAGTGACTTCTTCCCATCTCTCCTTCCCAGAGTCAAAATATCTCATTGTTGGAATCCTCACTACTGGGAGTCCAGAGATATGAATTTTCTTTTTCTACCTTGTAAAGGAGGAACTTTAAATGTGAGGAATTAATGCAATGTAAAAAGGTTTTTCAAAGATGTTGGTTAGCCACATATAATTAGACTCTATGAGGATGATGATTTTTGGTGTGTATCTGTGAGAAGTTTTAAAATTCAAAGATTTTGGTTAGCCACAAATAATTGGAATCTATTAGGGTGATGATTTTTGGTGTGTGTCTGTGAGAAATTTTAAAATTCTAGCCTCTGCCACACTTGGGGGAGTGCTCTGTTATTCTTCTTAAGGAAGAAAAGGTATTTAAACTTTTAGCCCATGGGTAGAGGTAGAAAAACTCCCCAAGTGTCTAAATATGTCTTTTAGGTATTAATATATTTGAATTAATAAAAACTCTCCAATTGTCTAAATGTGTCCTTTAGGTATTAATATATTAATATATATGAATATTTGAATTCAAACAAGATCCACATCTTGCATTTGATTCCTTTTTAAGTCTCTCTCGTTCTATAACCATCATCCCCTCTCACTTTTTTTTTCATTTCTTTGATTTGTTCTAGAAAGCACTTCACATAGGAATGCTGTATTCTGGATTCTAGTGAGCATTTTCTTCCAATGTTCTTTAACTTGTTTATCTTCTATATTCCCTGTAAGTTGGTAGTATGATCTAGAGAATCATTTTATTCACATTCAGTTTTTGTTTAGATAAGAGCCCTCCATTCCTGCTGTGTTACAAAACAAGGCACAGAAGATCTGTCTCTTCCCCTTTCAGTAATGCCAAGATGAATTACTGGGTTCAGGTTGTCTTGGCTCATTCATCCATTATCAATTTACCAATCATCATTTCACATGATAGTTTTAATATTTATGACAATCATTTTCTATATCCATTATTTATTTCATTATGGGTTTCAAAATAGTGATTTTCTAAGTCTACAATTCTTTGTGCATTTTAAAGAACATTCTATCACCAATTATGTGAAATATAATTTGTACAGAAAGGCATGTCTTTGATTTATTTTATCATTTTCATAGTGATTTGGTGCTCTAGTGAACTCCTGTGATAACTGTTTTAGTCCACTTGGGCAGCTATAATGAAATACTTTAGACTGGTAGTTTATAAACAACAGAAACATATTAATCATAGTTCTGGAAGCTAAGAAATCCAAGGTTAAGATGCTGGAAAATTCAGTATCTGTTGGGTGCTTACTCTCTGCTTCATAAATAATGGCTTGCTGCCTGCATCTTCACCAGGTGGAAAGAACAAAAGAGGATAGGAGCTCCCTTGAGCCTCTTTCATGAGAGCACTAATCCAATTCATAAGCATGGAACCCTGATGACATCATCACTTCCCAAAGGCTCCACCTCTTAATACTATCACATTGAGATCTGGTGAGACACACACACATTCAGACCATAGCAATGACCAGTGCGTGTGTTTTAAAACATTTTTCAGTGTTATTATAATTTAACGAATTTTTAATATTACTCTAAATGCATGGATTTCTAAAAAAGTATTTAATTTCCTTCAATATGTCTATTCTGTCTTTGCTCAAATTGTGCCAGCTTTTGACTGGTGAATACTCCTCTATGTTGGCCCCTATAATCTTGTTACTCTTTGATAGCTTCCTCGCTTGGTAGCCTACTAAGATATCTCCAGCTCATTTTGTACACTTTCTTTGCAAGACCTAGAATAAGGAATTTTTCCAAGCAGCTTTGGTTCTTTGTAGTGGAAAATGAAATTTAGGGTCTTGGGTGATGGCTAAGTTCATTGCTACTGGAATATCATTCCTTCTTGGTGTTTTCAATGAACAGAGCAACAAAACTCAATTTTTGAAGGAAAAATAATGCATTTATATTGATATTTCTAATTTTAAAAATGTCTTTTTTGGTCGGGTGCGGTGGCTCATGCCTGTAATCCCAGCACTTTGGGAGGCCAAGGCAGGAGGATCACAAGGTCAGGAGATTGAGACCATCCTGGCCAACATGGTGAAACCCCTTCTCTACTAAAATACAAAAAATTAGCCGGGTGTGGTGGCACATGCCTGTAGTCCCAACTACTTGGGAGGCTAGGCTGAGGCAGGGGAATCGCTTGAACCTGGGAGGTGGAGGTTGCAGTGAGCCAAGATAGCACCCCTGCACTCCAGGTTGGTGACAGAGCAAGAGTCTGTCTCAAAAAAAAAAAAAAAAAAAAGAAGTCTTTTTTAAAGCTGAGAATTTTATGTATATTGTATTTTAAAAGATATTGAGTTTTCCCAGATAATTACAGTTGACCCAGGAAACAAACAAAAGGGAAGAGACAAGGGTATAGGAACTTAAGATTTTAGAATAGGAACCCCAGGGATTTGGAGCTTTTTCTTCTGAGGAAGAGACTTTACTAGCATCTCTGCAGTTGGCCTTACCAGGCCAACTGTAGCCTCCCAGGGGACACACTGGTCCTTATGCCAGTGTCTCTAGTTACTTCATCCAAAGCTAGCATAAAATGTTATTAAAAATTAACAACTAAACGCTTTCGCCTATCTCATTTTCTTTCCCTAATAAGCATCTTGGTTTCGTTGCCTTAAGGCTCAAGGAATTTTTTCTCGATCTTTAAAGTCCAGTAATTTTATTAGATAATGTTTTAGTGGGTCATCTGTTTTTTTCCAGATACCCATTGTGCCCTTTCAATAATCTTTTTAAAAAAATCTTTTTTGGTAAATTTTTCTTAATTTGAATATTTGTTCTGTATCATTCTTAGGTTTCCTCTTTAGGAGCCCCTTTATACATGTCAACGATGTTTGCCACTCTCTCAAGTACTTCTTAACCTTTTTTAATTCTAAATTTCTATCATTTTTACTTTCTACTTGTTTTAAAGTATTGTGTGTTGTCTCTGTTTCCTCATGTGTGAATTCTAGTTCAGGTTTCATTTCTGAAATACTTTTTTCTTTTATTTCTAATTCATAGTTCTTACCTTATATCTAAGTTTTCTAATCCTAACTTGTTATGTTGGTTAATTTTTAAAATTACATTTTAAAATTTCTTTTTGCTTGTTTGAAATAGTTATAGTTTTCATCTGTTTAATGGCTATATATTTCTGGAATACTTTTAATATCTGTAGGGACATTCTACTCATTATTTATTTTATTTTTTGCATTTGACACAGTTCTGTTCATTGCTTATTTTTGTGTACTATTGGATTTACTGACCTTTTAGGAGGCCAGGTGGGTCAGGTTACCTTTGCTAGCTTCACAGATCTAAAACTTGTACTTGTTTTATCTTTGTCAGATGTTTATAAATTAAAAGCTCAGTAAATATGACTCTCTTTTCTGAGATATTCTACCTCCTTCCTCCTCTCCTACTTTAAGTTTCCCTTAACTTTTACTTTTATTTATTCTGACTTGCTTACTTTGGAGACAATTCCTACCAGTTTCTCCTAGGGGTTTTTTTTCCCCCCCAAAGGGGGCCTTATTTGTTTAGTTACATGAGCCCATTTTCCCAGAGTGCCTGATCCTTCAGAGCCACACCTAATAATTACCTGTGAGTGTTCAAAACCCTTCCAATTTTATTTTGGCCTCTCACACTTCACAATAAATACCTATTGACAATTTAGGTATTCTCTATTGACAGTCTATTGTCAGTTTAGGGATTCTCCATTGACAGTTTATTGACAGTTTAAGGGTTCTCTATTAACAGTGTTAACAGTTCAGATGTTTTCTCATTTTCAGGTCCAGCAGATATAGCTCATTGCTTTCCTCTGTTATCTTCTACATGGATGCTGATAGCATGTTTTGTTCACACATTCTTCTATTTTGTGGACTGTGGGAATGCTTGTCACTTAATCTTATTGTAAATGTTGCCTGTGCATTTTTGGTTTTGTATTCCTAGTTGCTCTGTTCATTTTTCTGAAGGAACTTGGGAAGCATATTTACTTGTTCCTTATTTTTTACTTATATTACTGATGCTTTTCTCTTATGCTGAAATCTTGGTTCATAATGTCAAGAGATGAAGTTATAACAATTTAAAGAAATTAATTTGCTTTATTTGCAGCTCTAGAGTCAGGCAACACTTCATTTCATTACATTGAATAAGTGTTCCAATGAGCTGAGGAGAGGGGATTGGTTTTATAGACAGAAGAGGGCTGAAGAAAGTAGGCACAAAGAGCAAAAGGTAGATTGGTCATTTTAAAGTTATTTTCTTTGTAAGGCAGACACAGGGAAACAGAATAATAGAAAAATAACTGATTAGTTAACATCAGCTTACTTCAAGATAATTTTATTTTTCTTGGTGTGGATTAGCACAGAGGAAAGTTTATTATTATGTCGACTGACACTGGCCTGTTTGAGAAATTTGTGTATTATTTCTCTCTTCTGATTTCCCAGAAGGTCAGATAACAACTTACTTTTGGTTTGGTGAAATGAAACTTTAGTATAAGTGACTTCATTTTGGTTTTATTCTGATCTCTTGGGGCCTAGTGCAGGAGCTCAATCCAAAACAATGGGCTCTGATAATTTTTATTTAATAATAACAACATTGTGAAATAAACAACAGTGTTAAATAAACATTGTTATGTTGTATTTATCTATTTAAATCTACCTTTTAGTCTTTGTGTCTGCTTTCTTCAGCCCTTTTCTGTCTATAAAACCAATCCCTTCTGCTCAGCTTATTGGAGCACTTATTCTATTTAATGAAATGGAGTGTTGCCTGGCTCTAGAACTGTCATTACTGTTAAATAACAACATTAATACATTACTTTATCTTGCCATATATTTACAGTAGCTCCAAAGTAGTGTATAACTACCATATTCAAAGTTTAAGATTTCCTTGCATTTATTATTTCTCTTAGAATTAGGGTGATCAGCTTGTTTTGGTTTACCTGGAACTTTCCTGGTTATAGCATTAAAAGTCCTGTGTCTTAGGAAACCCCTCAGTCCTATGTAAAACCTGGATGATTTATCAGTCTACATGTGCCACTAGCCATATAGGGTCAAAATACTCTGTTTAATATTCACTTGGATTCATTTGGTTTTAAATATGGCATGCCAATTGTTAGGTAACTTGTTTTCTGGTTTTTACTTGTAGAGAATGCGCACATTTTCAATTAAAGTAAAATATAGAAAAAAATGTCAAAAACACTTCTATGAGGAAGGGTCATTCACATTTTGTTCACAGCCTATGCATATTTTTTCTATTGGTTTGTTGGTGCTTTTCTTCTCAATGTTTAGAAGCTCTTTGTATAGTAGGAATATTAACGCTTTGTGGCGTAAGTTGAAAATAGCTTATTTTGCAGTTTTTTAATTGGCTAGTGAAAGTTTTTATTTTTAATTTTTATATAATTTACTTTTGAATTTTGAGTCACAGTTCAAGAAGCTTTCCTTACTCTCAGTTTTTATGTAGGAATTTGTTCATTTTTTCACTAGTTCTTAGGTAACTTCCTTTTTTGCATTTGGATATCTAATTTTAAATTTTTATTAACATTTTAAATTGTTTTGTTAAAAACTCTTTAATTTTTTGCACTCCTGATTATTTTTGAGAGTGGGATAAAATACTTCTACCTCCACTGTTGATTTATCAATATTTTATAGTATGTCCATTGATATCCGCTTCACTTCTTATGTGGTTAAGTTGCTAAGTGCATTAAGATCAAAAGTGTCAAAACTTTCTGGTAAAGAAATTGTCTTTTATGACTACATAATGATTCTCTTTATTACCTTAAAGTTTATTTTCAGTATAGCTAAAACAGACTTCTTTTCTACTTAGTATATTTTTTCTTTATACTCATGTCTTTAAATTTCAAATATATCTCTTATATGGCACATATAGCTGGATTTAAATGTTTTTAAATTAAACCTGAGAGACTCATTCAAATATCTAACACATATATTAAGATTTATCTATACCATATTATTATGCCTTTTCCATTTTACCAAGTTTCTTATTTTTGCCTTTCCCCCATTTTGTCTTCTCTATGAATTCTATTTTCTTTGTTCCTCTTAATAATGAATCCATCTAATTTCATAGTCATCTGAATAGGGGTGTTAAAATAATACCATTCCTATGCATTTCTAAATAAACATTTGCTATTTAATGTTTTTTGAGAGCTATTTGAGCCTTCTTTGTAGCACTGTCTGATGCACTAGTAGCTTAAGTAGAGGGAGTAAGGAAGAGATATAACATTCTCCTTTTGGTCGCACCTCTGATAGGATGGGGTAGAAGAAAAGGGAATGGGAAAGTGCAGTGAGCCTCCGCCCATCTGGATGAAGTTCTGGTCTTTTTATTGATTGGCTGGCTTTAAATACCATTTCAATTTATATGCACTCAGAGACTGGATGTGTCTTTAGTGTTCTACCCATTCAGTCCCACAAGGCCAGATTTGAGAACTGCTACCACTTCTGTAACTTCTAGGGTACTTATATGGTATTAATGGTCTCCTTCTCCACCCTGCAGACTGCTCTTTCACTCTCTCCAACTCTCTTTTCCTCTACTCAGTATTGGGAGAATCAGCAGGTCTACTGGCCAAGTTGAAGTCCCCAAGTGAATGAAATTCAAATTTCCCCATTCTTATAAATCATTCTACTATAAAGACACATGCATGCATCTGTTCATTGCAACACTATTCACAATAGCAAAGTTGTGGAATCAACCTAAATGTCCATTAATGATAGGCTGGAAAAGAAAATGCGGTACATAAACACCATGGAATACTATGCAGCCATAAAAAACAACGCGATCATGTCTCTTGCAGTAACATGGATGGAGCTAGAGGCCATTATCCTCAGCAGACTAACACAGGAACAGAAAATCAAATACTGCAGGTTCTCACTTAAAGTGGGTGCTAAATGACAAGAACGCATAAATACATAGAGGGGAACAACACACACTGGGGCCTATTGGAGGGTGGAGGGTGGGAGGGAGAGAATCAGGAAAAATAACTAATGGGTATTAGGCATAATATCCAGGTGATGAAATCTGTACAACAAACCCCCATGACGCAACTTTACCTATATGACAAACCTGCACATGTACCCCTGAACTTAAAAAAGTTTAAAAATTTTCCCCATTCTTGCCTGACTTAACTATTAATCTTTAAGAGAAACTTCTCAGAACTTTACCCTGGTCCCATGCCTTAGAGGAAAAGAAAGACTCTCTTTCCTTGTTTCAAAATGAACTCTTTCATGTGCATTGTACTTTCTACAAGGCTGATGAAAAATCCTCTTCCTCTTTCCAGGACTATTAAAATACCAAGTAGGGGTAAATATGGGAACTGGTAGTTCTAAGTGGGTGTGTGGCCACTTGTTTGAGGATAAGCCGTATCCTAATACCAGTGGCTCCATTATAATGTGTGTAGGGTGGTGTTAAGCATCATTTTGGAGCCTTTTTCCCCTTAGTTGCAGTAATGAGGTCCCAGGGAAAGTTTTACTTAGGATCCTATTATAATTGCTTTGATTTACCTACATTTGCCACTTTCTTTCATTGTTAGTTACTTCTCGAATCCACCCCCCTTTATCTTTCTGAGTTAATTTATCTTTTCTTGAGGGATGCTCCCTAAGTGTTTCTTTGAGCTAAGTCTGCAAGTGATAAACCCTTAATTGTGAATGTGTCTATTTTGTTTGCATTCTTTTAGTTTCATTTAGCTGGGTATAAAATTCTAGATTTTCTGTTATTTCTCTTCATCAATTTGAAGATATTTATTTTCTTCTGGCATCTGTTATTGTTAATGATAAATCTGATGCCCAAATGTTCTTCTTCAATAAACAGTGATGTTTCCCTGTTTGGCCATAACTCCCCTTTTTCCTGGATAGAGGAAATGGTGAATCATGTACTCCATGATTCACCATTGAGTTGTTTGTTAATATTTTCACTATGTCTTTGATGTTCTGTAGTTTCATAACTCTGTATATGGATTTATTTATCTTTTGGGGACTCTCTTTGATTCTCCTTTCTGAAATCTCTTTCAAATATCTTTAAATTAAATGTTTTTCCCTAGAATTTCTATTTGGGACTTTTTTAGTTCCAGCAATGGGGAAAATTGTGCTATTAAAGTCCATCTCCTGCTACAAACCCATGAGAATATTGAAGCCAGGTACAGTGGTGCACATTCATGTTCCAGCTGCTTGGGAGGCTGAGGTGGGAGGATCACTTGAGGCCAGGAGTTCAAGACCTGCCTGGGCAGCATAGTGAGTTCCTATCTCAAAAAAAAAAATAGATAATATGTAATTATTTCATAACTGAGCTTGAAAGAAAGGAAAACCTTATGATAAGTGAAACTAAGAAGAATCCCAAAAACCAGAGCTATAAGCTTGTGAACTGTCCTGGGAGTGGGCAGGTATGTAATGGTCACAGCTGTAGGCTCCAGAACTTAGGAAGAAAGAGAATTTGGCCTTGGGCCCATGCAGAGAAACAATGAGATGGCACAAATGGAAGAAGAGTAAACGACATGGAAGATAAAATGAGAAAGTCCAAAAAGAAATTGAATAAGATGAGCAAAAGAGAGTGGCACCTGGGACTGGGAGCTGTTCCTCTGGCTCTTGACATAGGCACACACCTGCTTGGTGGATGGCCTGAGATGTGTCTACTTGAGAGTGGTCCATGGGCCTATTTTTCAGGTGCAGAGGATGGGATAGGGGAGGAACAGGACTGTTTTGCAGGCCAGGACTCAAGCACAGGGCTACTCAGCAGTGCTCTATGGGTCCAGGTGCATGCCCGCCAAAGGTGGCTGTTTCTCAGGCCCAGGACACGGCTGCATTGAGGCTGGGGAGGATAGAGGAAAGGTAGAGATAGGGAAAGATTTGTTAAAGGATACAAAATTACAGCTAGATAGCAGAAATAAATTCCAGTGTTCTATAGCATTGTAGGATGACTGTAGTTAATAACAATATACAGTTTTAAATAGCTATAAGGAGCATATTAAACATACCCAACATAAATAAATGAGAAACGTTTCTGAAGATAAATATGCTAATTACACTGATCTGATCACTATACATTCTATGTATGGAAACATCACTATGTAATCCATAAATATGTACAAGAGACAAGATTTATCTATTAAAAAAAAGAATAGCTGAGAATTTTCCAGATCTGAGAACTGAGTGAAGTATAGAGATTCCAGAATGGAAAAGTGAAATTAAACCATGAAGATGATGGTATCTGCTGGCCATAACATATTTTTATGAAATACTAGGAGAAAAATAACTTTACTATCAGTTATACATTTACTGAACTTTTTCTTGTCACTTGACACAACCCAAGAAGAAACCAGTAAATTATTTGAATAAACGTATATTAATAGTGTTATTAAAGAGAAGATGCTAGTGTGCTGCCTGGCATATGCTTTTCTATGATAATTTTACCACCTACGTGCTTCAGAATACTCACAGAATTATTGATCTGGTTATATCTACAATACCAATTTTAATACCTCCCTATAAACATTGAGTAACTGAGGAAGACATCTGCAGCCAGGGGTTTGGTTGTTGATTGACCCATGGTTACTCTGAGCATTATGACATCAGCTGTCAATTATGCTATTGTATTTGGATAAAAAGTACAAATTGTATACGCACACACTATATATTTGTGTGTATATATATATAATATATATACATATATAATTATATATACACATATATATAATTATATATATACATATATATAATTTTATATATACATATATAATTATATATATACATATATATAATTTTATATATACATATATATATATACACAAACACATATATATATAATTTTTCCAATTCAGGAAGCAGAGCACAAAATACCACTCAGTAGGGTAGGGGTGGGAGAACATTACTACTGTAGCTCACAATGCATCATTAAAATGGAAGGGTTTTTCTAAATGCAAAGCATTCTATAAAACCTTATTAAACCAACCAGTTGTGAAAACACACAAACAAATGAATAAACAAGCAAACCAAAAGACAACACAATAACAGTACAAGAGCAAACCAAGACATGGGAAGTCCCTGTGACTAATTCTCAAAAAGAGAAAGAACAGGAGCATTTGAGCAATAGGCACCCTAAGCTCGTTTCTTCCCCTTCATGGATGAGGAACTTGAGGTCCAGAGAGATGACGTGATCACTCAAGTCCCAGGAACGGGACAACAGCAGTGCATAATAGTGGAGAGAAGTCTTGTGAGACTCGAAATATTTTGTTCTACAAATGACATTTCGAGATGATCCAGCATGTCTTGTTCAGGCCATGGAGACAGTGGACTGAATGACAGCTGCCTCCCTGTTATTGTTACAGTTAGTTCTCCACATCCACAGGTTCTACATCCCAAATTCAACCAACTGTGAATCGAAAATATTTAGGAAAAATAAAACAATAAAAATAACAAAACAACAATGAAAACTAATACAAGTTTAAAAAACAATATGGTATAACAACTATTTGCATAGCGTTTACATTGTGTTAGGTATTATAGATAATCTAGAGATGATTTAAAGTAGACGGGGGGATGTGCATCGGTTATATGCAAATACCATGCCATTTGCAATAAGGGACTTGAACATCCATGAAATTTGGTATTTGTTAGGGGTCATGGAACCAATCCCCCATGGGTTGGAGGAATTGGAGGGATGACTGTTTGTGTTTCACGTTCCTACTCCACAGCAGAAGGAGTGAGGGGCATCAAGGCTCAGGGAGTCTGACAGATGGATACCACCAGCAGTCATGGAGGAAAGAGTAATGTTTCCTCAAGCAGAAGTTTTCTGATTTGGGCCTTGAGTGTCACACATCTCAGCAAGGGGAGGTTAATTTTCCCTTCACTCTTCCCGCTTTGGTCTCATCTTCATCTCTCCCTGAACCTGCTCTCCTTGTGTGCTCTACCCTAGCCATCTTCTCTATTTATCACCCTGGCTCTAGTGGGGTCGTGGCATCGAGCTCTCCATGTCCATGATGATTAGCTGCCAAGGAAAATGAAGAAAATGAAAACAGAAATTACTTGAGGACTTTGCTGAACTCAGTAAGCTCTTTAACCTTTTCCGGACCTCCCCAGTGCTCACAGAACAGTTCTTCTGACCTTTGAGACAGTGTTTTTGTCATCACTCAAGAGAGACGCCCAGCCTCCTGCTGACACCTTAGGGATGTGTTCCTGGCTTCCTGTCTGCCGTCTCCAGAGGCTGGTATGTTTGTCAAAAGGCGTGATGGTCAGCGCCTTCATTACACAGATTTGGTTTCAATGTGAGGCACAGTTAGCACCTCCATCTGCCATTTCTGCTGGTTACCTGCTTTACTGCCCCTTGAGCTTATTTCCTTCAATAAAAGATATATTGTTATGGCTGCCTCCAGAAGTCATGTTTTTGGGGCCATCTGTTTTATCTCTATAAATTAGATTCTGAAAAGATGAGGAAAAATCATATTGAAAAACTGTCCCTACCGAAAATTTTCATTCTGTTTAAATCAGGGTCCTCCAGGTCCATAGAATGAAAGAGATAATTTTAAAGTTTAACTCTAGGTACTCCCCATTTCTCTCAGCATTTTTGGCTACTTGATACTTTGCAGCCAGTTTCTTATTAAAGATAACATATTCTGGCTGGGCACCATGGCTCACACCTATAATCCAAGCCCTTTGGGAGACCGAGGAGGGCGGATCACCTGAAGTCAGGAGTTCGAGACCAGCCTGGCCAACATGGTGAAACCCTGTCTCTACTAAAAATACAAAAATTAGCCGAGTGTGGTGGTGGGCGCCTGTAATCCCAGTTACTCGGGGGGCTGAGACAGGAGAGTCACTTGAACCAGGGAGGTGGAAGTTGAAGTGAGCAGAGATCGCACCACTGCACTCCAGCCTGGGCGATAAGAGTGAGACTCTGTCTCAAAATAAATAAATAAATAAATAAATAAATAAATAAATAAATAAACAAACAAACAAATAAATAACATAAGCTAAGCTTTTAACCTACATTCTTCACAGCTTTTTTTATGTTTGCTGGAGAATACTATGAAACCGATTTAAAGAGAAAGAAAACATAAGATTTATGACCTTTAATAATATTTATAAAACCATATCTATGTAAAATTACATGATGGATAGATAAAACAGTGTTAATACCTTACATTGAGCACATTCATGCCAACTTTCTTCACACGCTGCTTTACAGAAGAGAGAGAGAAACAGGAGGCAACCAAGACAATCAGGCATCACAAACCGCATGCAGGCTTCTCATCCTTATTCAGAGCACAACATCAACATTTATTTTTGCACTGTGGCAGGTTTCAACTGGCTGCTGAGAATAGAAAATAGCTCAATAATCCAGGATTTTTACTCACCACAGAATTCAGTTCATAAGTCTGCAGGAAACTCTATATACCTTAGAGGATACATGCCTCTTAAAATTGTTGGGAAAGAGTTTGGGAGAGGTAGGGCTAAGGGAATTTGGGGATAGCCAAGAAATCGTCTCTAGGTGATTTCTGGTTAAAACAGCTTATCTGTGATAAGGCTTTATTTATTAGCAACCAATATTTCTTTGGGAAATATCTACGTAAGTCCTTTCATTCTGGGAGAGACTGCTGCTTTTCCAAATAAGAGAGTTCTCCCTTACTCTCTGGGTCAAAGAGAGCTGCATGATTCCCTAGTCTGGATGCTTCTTACCAACAGTAACCTGAGGCTTAGGTAAATGACAGAGAGGAGCTGACAGCTCCCAACACTATCGCAAATGCAAAAGAACACTTTGAACAGAATTAAATTGTTTTCTAAAATAAATATCTTTTCTTCCTAAGAACACTATGATTATAATAAAACCGTCATATATCTGTGTACACTCCTAATATCTGCAGGCTTTTGTCATGGTGGGGGGAAAAGATGAATTTTCAGAACCATCACATAGCCATCATAATCTGAGGTGGGACACTAGGAGCAGTTGACTGTAAGAGCCACACAATTTATCATCCTTGCCATCCTACTCTTTGCAGCCGACTGAAAACAGGCACAGTGCTTGGAATGACTGAATTGAGTAAAGATGGGTAAAATTCCATGTTTTCCATATTTAGCTTTCAACATATTCCTATGCCTAAATTGGTATCAGCAAGGGAAGTTTTCCTGCTGAAAGAGATTGTTGTTCTTTAAGGCTTAAACTTTTTGTTACTTCCTGGTATTCACACTGAATTTGTTTCGAAAAGGACTCTCATTATTACTTTGCAGGGGCTTATTCATTACAGATCCAGTTCTGAGGTTCAGGAAAAGGTATTCGCAAATTGCTACCCATGATGCAAAACTAACCCCCCAAGAAGCTGATTTTTTTTACAATTTCTATTTTATGATATAGGATTATGCTGATTTCATGAAAATTTTAAAAAGAAAATTCCTTCCTGCTGAGTAACACTGCTCAATAAAAACCCAGGAAAGATGAGGCTTCCTAATTTGACACTCAGATGAGGGCTCCCAGCACAGTGAAGAAGGTTGAACAGAAAAAAAAAAAAAAGAAAAGAAGTTTCTAAACAGTACTTGATGGGAATCCTTTTAGGATTAAAGAATGTGACTTCTCTTTTCTGTTGGAGCTCATTGAAACACTAGTTAGACTTGTGGTAAATAAAATAACATTGTTCATTCAGGCCAAAAGACAAGTGCTCCTCCACAAGGTAAGAAGTTTCTCTTTCAATTAAAGTACTCAGAGAGTGCATAACATTTTGTCAGAGATGTTGTGAAGAGGTTGAATAGATGCCCTTTAAGATTCCTGAAAACTGAAATTCTATAGAACTATAAAATTTATTAGTGTTTTCTTACTGTCAAGAGAGAAAAGAGAGGGAAATAATATTTTGGGGCATCTACTAAGTGGCAGTTGCCAATATAAAGCATATGGTTATCCACAGCTGGTGTTGGTGATTTTAATATAGTTTAAAAAGAGTAACAGCAAATTTCTTAAATTTATATATTTAAAAACATTTTTGGCCGGGTGCAGTGGCTCACGCCCGTAATCCCAGCATTTGGGGAGGCCGAGGCGGGTGGATCACGAGGTCAGGAGTTCAAGACCAGCCTGGTTGGCATGGTGAAACACTGTCTCCACTAAAAATACAAAAATTAACCCGGCATGGTTGTGTGCGCCTGTAATACCAGCTACTTGGGAGGCTGAGGCAGGAGGATTGCTTGAACCTGGGAGGCAGAGGTTGCAGTGAGCCAAGATCATGCCACTGCACTCCAGCCCGGGGGACAGAGCGAGACTGTCTCAAAAAAAAGAACAAAAAACAAAAACATATTTTCACATGCACTATGTTATTGGATTCTTCTATCAGCCAATGAGGTGGGAGGGCAGATGTCCCCATTCTCATTTTGTAGGTGGGGATATGCAGCAGAAAGCTGTGTGACTGGCTTCTCGCACACAGCTAGTCACTGAGGGTTTATCTAGGGCAAACGGTGACCAATAATCACAGTCCCACTAGGTTGCCGACATCTGTAACAACTGCAAAAATAAGACGCTGGGTGAACCAATTCCCAGTATCTTTCTCACCTGTTTAATGAAGAGAAGTAATAACCATCCAATCTACTTTAAAGGTGTTTTGAACATAAACAAAAAATAGCCAGAAGAGAAGCAATGATTTTGATGAAGTTTTTAAAATAACATGATGAGTGTGGGGATGTAAGGTACAAGGGGTGTAACCATAACAGTAGCAACTCTGCAATAGTCTTTCATTGTACATTTCAGTATGCCAATGCAGTCTCATTCACAATTTTAAAATTTCTATTTGTTGAATTTGTTCATTTGGTCTCTGCTGATTAAACTAAGATATCTCCGCGTATAGAAAGATAGAAAGGATAATTTTTAAAAGGTCATAGTTCTACAACAATTTACTAGTAATGTTGTAGATTTTTGTTTTTTTCTCTATACTCAATTTTTAGAAAATAGTTTAATTATATTATTTATAATTTAATGGTTTTCTGTTTTAAATATAAATTGCATAGTTTTTAAAAACCTAATTTTTAAAAACCTAATTTTTAATGGCCATATATAATTTCATCAAAGAAATTAGCCATTTATTGATTAATAGGACTTTAGGTTAAAAAATCATAATTAACATTTATTCGGCCCCTTCTATGTGCTAGACACACTTTAAATTAAAAGTGGATATTATTTTCCTTTTTTGTTTTTTTAATGAGAAAACAGCCTTAGGTGGGGCAAAGCCAGAATTTGCATTTTTCTAGTTGTTGGCGATCAGAATATGATACCTCAATATCTGGCACCTTGGCATACTGAGTACTTTAAGCCAAAGGAAACTGAGAAAACTGCAGAAGCAGAAGGTCTCTGACCTTCTCCTCCCTCCTCTCTCTTAGAGATCCTCATGTGACAGGTGTCTTGCCCTTTACCTATTAGAAAGCAATGACGAGGGAGGCACAGAGAAGAATCTGAACAAACAAGCCCCCCAGTTTATTACCATTAAGTTATGCCCTTTTTTGCCCAAATATATATTTTACGTGATCCTCTATTTTTCATCAGATCTAAGCATAAAAACATACAGTTGTCTCTGGGTCTTTGGGTCTTCATTTCTTCTTTTTTTTAATTTTATTATTATTATACTTTAAGTTTTAGGGTACATGTGCACAACGTGCAGGTTTGTTACATATGTATACATGTGCCATGTGGGTGTGCTGCACCCATTAACTCGTCATTTAGCATTAGGTATATCTCCTAATGCTATCCCTCCCCCCTCCCCCCACCCCACAACAGTCCCCAGTGTGTGATGTTCCGCTTCCTGTGTCCATGTGTTCTCATTGTTCAATTCCCACCTATGAGTGAGAACACGCAGTGTTTGGTTTTTTGTCCTTGCGATAGTTTGCTGAGAATGATGGTTTCCAGCTTCATCCATGTCCCTACAAAGGACATGAACTCATCATTTTTTATGGCTGCATAGTATTCCATGGTGTATATGTGCCACATTTTCTTAATCCAGCCTATCATTGTTGGACATTTGGGTTGGTTCCAAGTCTTTGCTATTGTGAATAGTGCCGCAATAAACATACGTGTGCATGTGTCTTTATAGCAGCATGATTTATAATCCTTTGGGTCTTCATTTCTAAAGGCTCTCTGTTGTGTAGAATTTATAAAATGTATTAAATACATTTGTTATGCTTGTCCATTATTAACCCGTCTTTCGTTAGAGGAATATCAGCCAAAAACCTTGGAATGGGTGATGAGAAGATATTAATCACACCCCTTTCCCACCACATAGCCCATGTCTATTGCTGTAACACAACTTTTAAAATAAAGCATTTGTCTTGTCTAAAACTAGTTGCACACACTATGGTAGTTTGAGAGTCAAAGAAATTGAGCATAAGTTTTTTTTGTTTCTGTGACTGCATTCTATATATTTTCACTTAAAATTAGATCTAAGAACTAAGATTCCAAGAAAATAAGAAATTGCTTTGGTAACTCAAATGAAACAGGTTTAAAGTCTAAGAATATGTAGGGCAGGATCTGGCCTCAAGCAATTGATTGACATTTGGAGTTCAGTAGAGTTGGGTTCTCAATAGAGTACGGGATCCTATGAAAAGCTAGGACCTTCACTAACTTTATTTCCTCCTTGAACTAGAGGGTAGCTATAGGTTTCATAGTGTTTTTATTTATGATGTATTAGTGCTTCTAGGTCTAAAAGAGAAATGAAGGACAAAAGTTCTAACATGGAAAATGAACCAAGGAATGTATTCCCCAAAGGCTAATAAGTGTACCTTTTTAAAAACATAGAAAAATTAGTTAATTTAAATGATCACATCTGTGATTCAAAATACATCTGGCCTTACAGAAAACAGCTGGGTACAGAAGCCAAGCTAGTGAAGGCTGAATACATTGTAGCAGAGAGATAATTGGTCTCAGAAGTAAAGATTTCCAAATGCGCAGCTATTCAACATTATTTCAAGGAGTGTCTCTGGAGGAAGATTGATCTTGACACGCCATTCTTCTTTCCGTGGTGTCCTCTGACTGTGCATGAAGACAATGACAGTTAGCAGGGGAGCTGGAGAGGAAAGCTCCTGGAGCATTTGCAGGAGAGTCATCTTATGGCAGACAGACTCAAGTCGATCAGGATGTGGACTCTGTTTCTGTCCACTGTCTTCAAAGCAAGCCCTGACTCTGAGTACAGGAGAAAGACCATTTGAAGAGGCATCAAATGGTCTGGGGAAAGGTTGAACATTCAGCTAGCCCTTCGTGCCAACAGTTTTAAATTCACAGGCTTGGGATCCCTAGAAAATGGAGTGACTACTGTCCATGTTAGATTTTTGATGTTCCCAAGAGTGAGTTTTGTGCACTGTAAAGATTATTCAGAGGTAATTTTGATTTTAACTATTAATATTCACTTTAGTAAAGCCATTCACTTAAAACCTGAGGTCTTTTTTTAACATGCAAATCTCAATATTTTATGTATAACACTGGTAAATTTTTGTAGGGCCCTTGATTAATGTTTGGTAGTATTTACAAACTGAAATCATTAACCTCCTGTAAATATTTTAAGCTGCATGTATAAATTTAATATTACTGACTTCCTTTTTAAGTAGTCTGATTTAACAAACTTCCTCAAATTCTTAAATAATTATTATAAGTTTAATAAATTGCCTTCTGAATAAGGTGAATCTTAAGATCCTTTAAATTATTTGTTTGCAAAGTGTGGTTCCTGGACCAGCAGCATTAACATCATCTGGGATTTGTTGGAAATGCAAATTATCAGGCTCCATCCCAGATCTACTGAATAAGAAACTGGAGATTGGGCCTTAGCAAGCTGTGTTTTAGCAAGCTTCCTAGGTGATTCTGATGTATGCTAAGGACTAGGGACCAATGAATTAATTGTTTCAATACTATATGCAGCCCAGGCTGAAGTGCAGTTGAGCAATCACAGCTCACTGCAGCCTCAACCTCCTGGGCTCTGGGATCCTTCCACCTTGACCTCCCGAGTTGCTGGGATTATGGGCATGAGCCACCATTTCTGGCCCACTTTTAAGATTTCAAGTTAATTGCACAAGTCTAAATCAATCCCTTAATTACAAAGTTTCTATCATAATCATGAGAATTATGTGTTGGAACATCCCAATATGTCAAATCTCTTATGTGCTTTCAATACCTAATCTGATATGTATATCTCTGAATCTAACATAAATATGTAAATACTGAGAGGTATAATGTACTTAATTTTTTTCTTAAAAAATTTGCCCTCTAAGAAAACAATTGTGGTGTTGCCTATTAAAGGAATTAAATTCTAAACTGGCTCCTTAGCTCCAGGAGGCTGCTAATTGACCTGAGATTTTGTTGGGTGTAAGGTCTGGAACTGCTGACATGAAGGCTCCTTTTATAGTCACTGATCCATAGAACCCTACATTTAACAAGAGGTGTGTGGTCCCCTTGGCCAACTTTCTTGAGTGTGAGATAGATGCCTCATTCCTTGAATTTTTTTTTTTTTTTTAGAGTGTAGTGTTCAGGCTGGGGTGCAGTGGTGCAGTCATAGCTCACTGCAGCCTCCAACTCCTGGGCTTAAGCAATCCTCCTGCCTCAGCATCTCAAAATGCTGGGATTATAGGAAGCAGCCACTGTGCCTGGCTCATTTCTAGATTTTTAAGGGAAATTAGAGTCCACAGGCTTCACTCAACTAAACCACCTCCCTAGCTTTTGTTAATTAATTTATTACTTTCTTCTATTCTGAATTCATTTCTTGCTCTTCCTGTCAGGGTGACAACTGATCTCCATATTTAAATGACTTCTAGTAGAATTCACACAAAGCCGCATGACTCTTTTCCGTGCATGTCAAAGCTATTTTCATGACAATGACATGGGACCTGTGAAACCTTATGCGCCTTACATGTGGTCAGTGAATCATAAGTATATGGTTTTGTTCTTATAACTACAATTACTTTTCAGTTGAGTGGAGATGCAGATGTACTTATAAAATGTGGCACTTTCAAGTGTTACTGGTTTTATAGTAGTTTTTTGTTATTATGTATTATTTTCATCTCTGGGTGTTAAAAATTCAGCTGTATGTAAGTATTCACAAAATTGTTTTCTGTTAAGAGTGCTCTCTTGGAAACCACACTATAAGCAAATAAAAGGATAGGTACTCTATGTGAAGTGCATTTAGCCATTTGTCTTACTAATTATGATCCAAAAGCAACATATTTGCAGCCACAATGAAGCATGCAGTGCAGAGAGACTGCAAATATATGCATTTCTGTATGATATGCAGGCCTAAAGATGATACTGCTAACCTAGCATCATCAAGAGGATATATTTAGAATGGATTTTCAAGTGAAGTATTGCAGATATAATTCTGGCTAGCTTGAGCACTTTCCTTTTTCTATTTATATGAACAAACTACTTATCAACACCTCCACTACTCACCACCATGGGACATCTCTTGCCAGGATTATTCCAATGGTTTTCGTGCATCTACCCTCACCATCTGCATCCCCACGTATACCCCTCCATCCATTTACACAGTCTCCATAGTGAGCCCATAAAGGCCTAAATCAGATTACGCCCCTCTTTGGCTCTAGATCCTCCAATGCCTTTCCATCTCATTCTGAGGAAGAGACATTCTTTACAATGGCCTCTGGGGCCCCCCGTGATGTGGCCTTCATTCTGTTTTCCGACCTCATTGCTGCTTCTCTCCTTCAGCCACACTGACCTCTTTTATAAACACACCAAACATATCTTGCTTTAGGGCCTTTGAATTTGTAATTACTCTGCCTGATATGTTCCATCTTTGGTGTTCACATGAATCTTCTTTAAGTGTTCATCTTCTTTAAGTCTTTTCTCAAATATTACTTCTTTGATAAGGCCTTCCCCATTTACCTAACTGAAATGGCAATGTTCACCTTTGCACTGCCTTCGCCTCCCACCCTTCCCCACTCCCTGCTCTCTTTTCTTCATGGTACTTACCACTTTAACTTACACTATTGTCTTCCTCTCCCTTGTAGAATGTATACTCTTTGAGGTCAGGGATTTTTACTTGTTGTTTTTCCCCCTCTGCTATATTCCCTATGCCTGAAATAGTGCCTGCACATGGTTAGCACTTAAATTAATAATGGTTGGGCCAGGTGTAGTGGCTCACGTCTATAATCCCAACACTCAGGGAGGCTGTGGCAGGCAAATCACTTGAGCCCAGGAGTTTGAGACCAGCCTGGGCAACATGGTGAAACACCGTCTCTACAAAAAAAAAAAAAAAAAAAAAAATACAAAAATTGGCTGGGTGCAGTGGCTTATACCTGTAATCCCAGCACTTTGGGAGGCCAAGGCGGGGGGGATCACGAGGTCAGGAGCTCAAGACTAGCCTGGCCAACATGGTAAAACCCCATCTCTACTAAAAATACAAAAATTAGCTGGGCAGGGTGGCGGGCACCTGTAATCCCAGCTATTTGGGAGGTTGAGGCAGAAGAATCATTTGAACCCAGGAGGTGGAGGTTGCAGTGAGCCGAGATCATGCCATTGCACTCCAGCCTGGGTGACAGGGCTAGACTTTATCTCAAAAAAGAAAAAATACAAAAATTAGTGAGCATGGTGATGCACGCCTATAGTCCGAGCTACTCAGGATGAGGCAGGAGGATCACTTGAGCCTTGGAGTTTGAGGCTGCAGTGAGCTGTAATTGCACCACTGCACTGCAGCGTGGGCAACAGAGAAAGACCCTGTCTCAAATAAATAAATAAGTGTAAAAAAAAAATGGTTGAGTAAAATAAATACATAAAACCCGAGATAAAAACCATCTTTCATTGACAGTCCTATAATATAATACTACACATTGTGGGCATGGTCCTTGCTAAAGGATGGATGTGCTGTGAATGGTTATCATAGAGAGTGCCATAAGTGGCTGTCATAACAGAGACTCCCACTTTCCAGACCTAGAGTGAGTCAAAAACAGGATGTGGTGTCAGAGCTTCATGTGACAGGGTGGATATAGCATCCTCCTATAACTCCCGTCTGTAACCAGGGCTGAGAAATTTTGAAAAATTCCTCCTTCTCTGGCCCTGTCTTCTCTCTGCCCTCCCACCCCTAACACCACCCTGGGTCCATCCTCAAGGCTGTAACATCAGAAGTAGGGAGGATGGGGCCTATCTCTCTGTTGCTTGTTTCCTCCTAGGAACATGAAAATCTAGTATTATGGGCTCAACTCCTTTATCTTATTTTAAAGGCAAGTTTAATAAATCAGAACATACTTCTGATTTGGATTTATAAGCCAGTGTAGGTCAAATGTATTTATTACATGTACAGGATACTGTCTACTGTTTTTTCAGCTCTGCACTGGCCCTTCTCCCTGCCACTGGATGTAGAAGTCAGAAGACTACGTCTCCCAGACCTTCTTCGCCGGCTGGTTTCCTGGTTTAAAATGCTTCCTGGCTTCTAATAAAAGGCCTTAGCAGGATATTGCAAAGATAAAGGGGGAGAAGCACACTTAAATGCTTCAGGCAGTAGCCTCTGGCATTCACAGCAATGGCAACCACCTGAGGTGCTACCAGTGGGTATGGGTTCTAATGTCATTGTGGGAATGCAGCTCCCATTTTTCTGCTTAGGAGTGGTGTGGTTCCAACAGAACAGCAACTTGTGTGAGCCCACAAGATCCAGTCCAGGAGTGGTGGTGGCTTCCTGATCTTAGGGTAGCAACCATTCTCTTGCTTTTTAAACACTCTTTCCTTCAACCTCAACAATTCCAACTCCTCTATGCCAATGTCCTTTAAATATATAGCATGATCTCTCTCTTCCTGACTGATGCTGATTCACTCTCTGAATCCTAAACATATGATTTTGCCTCTCTTTTTCAAATGGATAAATCTTAACAATATGGTTATTATTCTCTAAAATCAGGAAATCACTCTAAAATCAGGAAATCACAAAGAAAACCTTAAGAAATATCTCATTTAAGAAGCAATGAGTTGTGGAAATAAACAAAGATCAACCAAAAGAGAACCAGCAAAGGCGACTTATTCAGAGCTTGCTGTAACAAGGGAGTTAACCTCTGTAACTTGTGTTTTGGCAGAAACTCAAAGGCAGCCCAGAAGCGAAAAAGCTTTAAGTGTGGAAAAAAGGAAGGCTTCAGGTGTGCTCTGACTGGAGGCTATTGGCATGGGGAACCTGTAGGTGGGCTAATTAGAAGTGGGGCATACCATGTGGTTGATTAGGGATGCATATTTGGCTTTCATTGGTTGGTTCTAAGTTGGTAGAAGGGTCAAAGCTTAGAGGAGCTCTCAGTTATTAATCAAGTCTTGGCCATTTTGGCCAATTGTTACAACGGTTATTGTTTGACTTCCTGCACTGTTATAGAGATAGCAGTCTGACTTTGTATGAGTCTAATATTTGTAGTTGACTGGCTTCCTAGGCTGGTTATTATAGATTAAGGGTTAATTTCTTGGGCAGATTGCTTCCGGTTGTGGGTCAGAGTTCTATTTTTACACATGGTCTGGCCATTGTTCATTTGTATATTCAGTCTCTCAGGGTTAATACTCTTGTGGCTAACTTTGGGGAAGTGTTGGGACTAGGTCAAGGCTATAAGTTTGGGTAAAAGGGAAGAACTGTATGTCTTAGGTCTTTTAAGCACTTTAAGTCAGATCATGAGCCACACAGCATAGTAAGGGTTGATATCAAAAGACAGATTTGATATTTCAGAATTGCCTGGTCCATCAGCCTTTTTTCTTGAGATCTGAACTCCTAAGTACAATTCAGAAAAATGTGGGGGTGAACTTCAAGTGCTAAATAAGTTGACAATTCATTTATTTTTCAGATAATCTCTCCACCCCAAATTATATTTTGAGGCATTTGCACAGATTTTCCAGTATGCTTTGAGCAATGCTGCACACATTTTATCTCTTTGTTGATTTTGGTTTGAAAAAAAGCCTTGCAAGGAAGTCCCAAAGGAGAGCGAACAACTGCTTCAGCATGCAACTACATTGTATGGCTCTGTGGGTGTTCCTGTCTGTCTGGAATGGGGCCCCAGCAATGCTCTTTGCATGACATAATTATAAATGAAAATACATCTGTGATGAGCATAAGCATTTCAGTCCATGCAATTGATCCTGCATTATGTCTCCTTCAGCTAAGAAGTCATGGTTTGTTAAAAATACAATATATTTTCTGCTAAAAATTTCATTGCTTATACAATGGATTTTCTATTTTGTAAAACCAGCTCTTGGATTTCTCATAAATGTGCTTAGTACCATGGACACAAAAGGGGAAAAAGAGAACATGACAGAGATATTGCATAAACCCACTGGCTGTGGCACAAGACTAGAAGGAAATATAAACACAAAATCTGTTGTTTCTGGATTAATTCTGCAAAGCTAGCAAATAGCCCTTGCTTTGTTTTGTTTTCTTTTCTTTTATTTGTTTCTTTTTTTCCCTCTGTTTGTATCCTTAAATGATCTGGGTCATCCTCCACTTTGGGGAAAAAAACAACCTCTGAATCCAGGAACCTTCTCCTTTATTGACAAATTTTATTGATCCTTTAGAGTTTCTTTTGCTGGGCTGACTGCTGTTCTCAGCTAGTGTCTCTTGTGATGATGACATAGCACTGGCTCAAGTGTTTAAGTAGTCCTCACATTTTCTCCCCTTCTGGAAACAAAGAAAGATTCCTGTCATTCGATATCTTTGAAGCAGAAGCAGGAGCTTCAAAGGAGACCCAGGAGAGTTGCAGGAACACAATTCCCCAGCTGCTTTCTGAATGATGCAGTTCATGTAAACTTATTCCAAAATCATTGGCATCCCCAGCAAAAGGCTCCATGAAATTTGCATCTGGAGGGGCAGGCCTTAAAGGAGTTAAATTTTTTTTTTTGTTTAGTTTATGTTTGCTGGGAGTACGTGTTTTACACTGATTCCACAACCATGCCTTTGAGATGTCAAATAACCATAGGGACACTGAGATGCTCAACACATTCAGACACCTCTATATACAGGACATTAGGAATTATTCAGCATGTGTAGTGATTAACTTCTGGTGGGAAGATTCTGAAGTGTGCCTTTTTAGTTGGTGCTAAGCTCTATTTTTGCTAAGTGTGAAGTTAATAATTTTAGGGGCTTCTTTAGTTAAGAACCATTTTACTGTGAGTTCCGATTCTTTATCCAAACTAGTTGTCCACATGAATCACATGATATAATGCATTTTTTCCTATAAGAAAACATTATTCATTACCGAGAAAAGCCCCCTCTAGTTTATATGGGTAGAGAAAGGGCTTTTCTTTTGACTGTTTAAGCCAGCCGTAAGCAGGATGCAACAGCAGGGTTTTTTTAAAAATTTAATTTGATTAAACCTTGTGATCTTCGGGCAAGCATGAAAGAGCAGTATTTTAGATTTTGGCTTTCACTGTGACCTCTATAGTGATTCCTGCCCCTTTGCCTTCTGGCTCTCTCTCCATCTCTACCTCAAATAAAAAGGGATACTACAGTGTTGACACCCAGGGGCTCGACCTTCTTCAGAGGATGTGGCAGAATACTCAGGCTGCCAAATTCCTGATTATCAGAGAGGTCTTGCTGAAGACCAATTTAAACTGGAAAGCACATAAGCTTCATTGGGCTATTTCAAAGTTCATGCAGCTTTAGTGCTAATCCTCTTAACATATTAGGCCAGGTGGACTCACATAACCACAATGGCATGGCCATAAAGGCCTCTCCAACCTTTATTTACATTTCTCTGCATGGCAGAGTGCAAGTCAATTCATTCTCCTTTCTAGCTGCCTTCCTCAACATTATGACCTGCTCCAAGGTGATTCCAATTGTTTGGAGGCCAAATTGCTTAGGCTAACATATTAAAAGATTTTACATAACACTGCTTGCTCCAAACCATGAAACACTTGCAGTATGCTGGCTTAGTAATTCCTTTTTTTTTCCTTCTCCTTCTCCAAAGGGTAACATCTTGGCTGTGGACAAGGTAAGCATTTCCAGTATGAACGCTTAATGAAGATGAAGTCAGCATGCAGTATGCTGTTTATTTTGCTTTCTAATAAACCCATGCTCAGCAATAGTCTTACTACTGCTGTGACTTCTTGCAACAATTTTTCAGCTTCTTCTATACTCAGAGGAAATTTCTTTTGACATTACTCTCCTTATGATAAATTAATTACACAAAGCATGAAGAATTTAAGGTTGGGAAGAGATGTTGAGCTAAAAATAACCCCTAAGAACTTTTTTTTTTACCTCCAAATACCATATGCATGTTCATATATGATAGAAAGAATAAAGAAGAGTGAGCTCTGAGGTTATCTGAATAGATTTCAGATTCCTAATGGGTCTCAGATATCATGGATACTGCCAGAAAAAATAAAAATCTGTCATTGGTATTATAGACTAAAAATATTTGTGTCAGTAAAAAGTTAGGAATCAAAACAATTTTTTTTTTCTTAAATGTTGAAAGTCTAGAAATACTAGAAATACCTTTGAGTAAGAGGCATCAAAGGGAGTGAGCATAGGGCAGAGGAGGAAGTTTATGTTTCAGGCCTGGTTCGGTTGCAAGCTGGCTGTGTGACCTTGGGCAAGTCATTTTGCTCCTCTGGCTGAACTGTACTTTCTTACAAAATTTCCAAGTATAACTAGTATGACCCAAACATGCCTTTTAGTTTAAAAACTGGATACTAACAGCATGCCTAGATGAGCACTCACTGAGGACTTCTTGTATTCCAGCCACTATGCTAGGTGCAGTCCATGTATGTTTTAGGATCCTCAACATTACCCAGAAAGATAGGTGTTATTACTTCCATTTTAAGTTGTGAAAATGAAGCTGGAGAATTATCTGCCCAAAGTCACACAGTTTGTAAATGTCAGAGCTGGGATTCACATTCAGGTTTATCTAGCTTCAAAGCCCTTGCTCTATTAACTATGCTATAGCTGGCAAAAACTCTAGTGGGTTTTGATAAATACGGAGAAGCAGTCACAACCATCTATTTTCCCCTCCTCTTTCCCTCACGTATCATAAAGAATACTTGCTTTGTATGTCAAGGCAGATTGATGCTGGAGAAATAGAGAAATAAAGTCTACATTTGTTCAGATTCAGAAGACAGCTTCTGGTAGAAAGAAAGGAGCCCAGGAATGGAAGGTGAAGTGTTGGAGTATGTGTCACTGTGTTAAAAAAAAAACCCGCTGATTTTTAAACCATGGGGAAAATAGAAACAAAATAAATGGAAAAGGAATCATTTTAAAATAAATTTAATATCTTGTCCAAAGAATGAAAGACTCCACATGTCATTGGAAAATCTTCCAGCCTCAAATAGGCACACCTCAAAAATATGATGTCTTGGAAATTTGGTGTTTTTGTTGAAAAAATAAAAGTAACAGTTACAGTGTTTCGAATGTATTTCCCTGTGTTTTCAGTCATGGGTCCTGATGCTGCTGATACTCATAATAATTTTACCAGGTGGACAGATGGAATAATTGGTATATTTCTATCTAAAGATAGAAACCCTGTTATAAATAGATTGCAAGCTTGGAAGACCAGCTGACCTACCCCAGATGAAGCAATGGAAAGACCTTTGGCCTTGGAATTAGATGAGTTCCTGTCATAGATCTATAGTGTGCGATAGTGGGAAGACAGGAAGGTATTCAGCTTCCCTGAGTCTTGGTTTTTACGTCTGTAAAATGAGACTAGTAATACGTACCTCAAAGTGGAAGATTAAGTGTGATAACTTATACAAAAGAACTTAATGCAGTTGGTGACACCTGGGAGGAACTGAAAAATATAATCTATTTTTATCATCTCTTTGTATTTTACTCAAATCCCTCATTTCACAGTTGAGTTCAATTTGTCCTATGAGGTCGGTGCAAGCAGAAGAGCCATTTGTCATCTTTGTCATAATGATTTTACAAATATCTATGGAAGTACAATGGGTACTTGAGCCTCAGACACATTCTCCCAACTCCAAAACGTTTTATAGATTCTGATATAATCTTATTTTCACATTTTTCATTTTCTCTGACTCCTAACATATCACTGGATTTAATATATGTGTGTATATTAAGAATATAATAATTATAGATTCTCAAAGGTTAACATGAAAGAAAAAAATCTTAAAGGCAGATAGAGAGAAGGGGTAGGTCACTTACAAAGGAAGCCCATCAGGCTAACAGTGAGCATTTCAGCAGAATCCTTACAAGCCAAAAGAGATTGAGGAGATTTTTAGCATTCTTAAATAATTCCAACCAAGAATTTCATATCCTGCCAAACTAAGCTTCATAAGTGATGGTGAGATAAAATTCTTTTCAGACAAGCAAACACTAAGGGAAGTAGTTATTGCTAGGCCTGCCTTACAAGGCAGTCCCTAAGGGAGTTCTTGACATGGAAATGAAAGAAAGATACCTGTCACCACAAAAACACACTTAAGTACATAACCCACTGACACTATAAAGCAACTATACAATTAAGTCTACATAACAACTAGCCTACAACAAGATGACAGGATCAAATCTTCACATATGGATATTAACCTTGAATGTAAATGGGCCGAAGTCCCATTTAAAAGTCATAAAGTAGGAAATTGAATAAGGAAGCAAGATCCAACTGTCTGCTGTCTTTAAGAGACCCATCTTACATGTAATGACACCAATAGGCTCAGAGTAAAGGGATAGAGAAAGATCTATCATGCAAATGGAAAACAAAAAAGAGCAAGAGTTGCTATTTTTATATTAGATAAAACAGACTTTACACCAACAATGATTTAAAAAAAATGACAAAGAAGGGCATTACATAATGATAAAGGGTTAAACTCAACAAGAAGACTTTACTAAATATATACACATCCAACATTGGAGCACTCAAATTCACAAAACAAGTTTACAGAGACCTACAAAGAAGCTTAGATAACTACACAATAATAGTGGGAGAGTTTAACACCTCACTGACAGCGTTAGATCATTGTGGAAAAAAACTAAAAAAGATATTCTGGACTTAACACTTGACCAATTGGAACTAATGGACATCTATAGCATATTCCAACAAACAAAAGAATATACATTCTTCTCATCTGCATATGGCACATACTTTAAGATCAACCACATGGTTGGCTATAAAGCCACTCTCAACAAATTTAAAACATCAAAATCATACCATCCACGCTCTTAAACCACAGTGCAGTAAAAATAGAAATCAATTCAAAGATAAGCTCTCAAAATCATACAATTACATAAAAATTAAACAACCTGTTCCTGAATGACTTCTGGGTAAAGAATGAAATTAATTTACTAAAATTTAAAAATTTCTTCCTTTCTTTTTTGAGACGGAGTCTCACTCTGTCACCCAGGCTGGAGTGCAGTGGTGTGATCTCAGCTCACTGCAGCCTCCTTCTCCTGGGATCAAGTGATTCTTGTGTGTTAGCCTCCCAAGTAGCTGGAGCTACAGGTGTGTACCACCACTGTGGGCTAATTATAAAATTTTTGATAGAGACAGGGTTTCAGCACATTGGCCAGGCTGGTCTTGAACACCTGACTCTAGTGATCTGCCTGCTTCAGCCTCCCAAAGTGCTGGGATTATAGGCGTGAGCCACTGCGCCCAGCCAAAATTTCATTTTATTAGTGAAATTTAAAAATTCTTTGAAATTAATGAAAACAGAGACACAACATACCAAAATCTTTGGGACAAAGCTAAAGCAGTGTTAAGAGGAAAGTTTATAGTGCTAACTACCTACATCAACAAGTTAGAAAGATCTCAAATTAACAACCTAACATCACACTGAAAGGAACTAGAAAATCAAGAGCAAACCAACCCCAAAACTAGCAGAAGAAAATAAATACCAAAATCAGAGCAGAACTGAATGAACTTGAGATGCAGAAATTCTACAAAAGGTCAACAAACCAAAAAAATTGGTGTTTTAAGAGCATAAAAAAGATTTATAGACTACTAGCTAGATTAATAAAGAAAAAAACAGAGATGATCCAAATAAGCACAATCAGAAATGAGAAAGATGATATTATAACTGACTCCCCCAAAATAAAAAATACCCTCAAAGCCTATTATAAAGACCTTTATGCACACAAACTAGAAAACCTAGAAGAAATGGATAAATTCCTGGAAACACACAATCTGTCAGGATTGAACCAAGAAGAAATTGAAACTCTGAACAGACCAATAGCAAGCTCTGAAATTGAACCAGTAACAAAAACCTACCAACAAAAGCCCTAAATCAGATGGATTCACAGCCAAATTCTACCAAAGGTACAAAGAAGAGGTAGTACCGGTTCTACTGAAATTATTCTCAAAAAATCGAAGAGGAGGGACTCCTCTCTAATTCATTCTATGAAGCCAGCATCATTCTGATACCAAAAACTGGCAGAGATGCAACAAAAAAAGTTTAGGTGAAATACTTGCTGATCAAATCCAGCAGCATATCAAAAAGTTAATTCACCACAATCAAGAAGGCTTTATTTCTATGATGCAAGGTTGTTTCAACATACATACACAAATCAAAAATGTGACTCACCACATAAACAGAATTAAAAACTAAAACCATGTGATCATCTCAATAGATGCAGAAAAGGCTTTTTCAACATGGCTTCAAGTTAAAAATGCTTAACAAATTAGGCATCAAAGGAACATACCTCAAAATAGCAAGAGACACTTATGACAAACTCAACGGCACATAATACTGAATGGGCAAAATCTGGAAGCATTCTCCAAGGAACTTAAACAATTCAACAAGCAAAAAAACCAAATAACCCCATTTAAAAAATAGGCAAAGAACATGAACAGACAGTTTTCAAAAGAAGACATACATGTGTGGTCAAGAAATACCTGAAAAAATGCTCAACATCACTAATCATCAGAGAAAAGCAAATCAAAACCACAATAAGATATCATCTCACACCAACCAGTCAGGATAGCTATTATTAAAAAGGCAAAAAATAATAAATGCTGGTCAGGTTACAGAGAAAAGGGAATACTTATACATTGCTGGCAGGAATGTAAATTAGTTCAGCCACTGTGAAAAACAGTGTGGTAATTTCTCAAAGAACTTAGAACTACCATTTGAACCAGCAATGCCATTATGGCGTATGTACCCAAAGGAATATAAATCATTCTACCAAAAAGACACACGTACTCGTAAGTTCATCGCAGCACTATTCACAATAGTAAAGACATGAAATCAACCTAGATGCCCATCAATGGTAAGCCGAATAAAGAAAGTGTGGTACATACTTACCATTGAATACTACACAGCCATAAAAAGAATACAATTATGTCCTCTGCAGCAACATGGATGCAGCTTGAGGCTATCATCCTAAGAAGATTGACACAGGAATAGAAAATCAAATGTCACATATTTTCACTTCTAAGTCGGAGCTAAACATTGAGTACACACAGACAGAAAGATGAGAACAATAGGCACTGGGGACTACTGGGGTGGGGAGGTTGGGAGGAAGGGGTAAAGACTGAAAAACTAACCATTGGGAGTATGCCCACCACCTGGATGATGTGTTCATTTGTACGCTAAACCCTAATGACATGCAATTTACCCATGTAACAAACCTGCACATGTAACCCCTTGAGTCTATATTAAAAGCTGAAAAAATTGATGTAATAATTATAAAAATATAACAATTAAACACATTTACAATGTAGTTAGTTTGCTGGATTCAAATCCCATGTTCAACATCAGCAACTTCTATGATCTGGGGGAAGATATTAATACTTAACCTTCTAAAACTCATTTTTTCTCACTTGTAAAATTAGATTAACAATAGACCTAACTCATTATTGTGAGATAATACTTTTAAAGATCTTGGAAATAGCACCTGATAAACAATAAGCACTCAAAAAGTGCTAGCTGTCACTATTGTTGTTATTTTATCATATTTAAAAATAACGGCTTATTACCCAGAATTTTCATAAGTATCTGAACATTGTGTCCATTTAACATATGTTCTTTCAATTTACCTCCACAACTTCATTTGCATTTATAGGTATCTAAGGACCATATGTACGGTTACTTAGTGTGTGGTTTAAAATATATTACATACATTTTATTATATCATACATTCTGTTCTGCTTAGCTTTTTATTCATCATTATGTTTCTGAGATTTATTTTTCATATATAAGTGGAAATTCATTTTTTTCTGAGTCTGTATTCCTTCACAGGCACATAACTTCTTTTTATGATTTCCCTTTGATGCCCATTTAGGTTGATGTAACCTTTTGCTTTTCCCACCAAAGCTATGATGAACATCTTTAAATATATTTCTTCATGTACCTATGTGAAGGTTTCTCAGGGATGTACACTTCAAAATAGAATGACTTAGTTGGAAGATGTGAGTGGTCTCAATTTCATTCAACACTGCCAGCTTGAGCATCTCTGCAAGTGCTGTTTTGCTATTCCAGGTTAAACTTAGAAGAAATTTCTTGTCATACAGTTTCCGTTTTCCCATATGGGATGCCTGCCTCTTGTTGGATTGTAGGAATTCTTTATGTATCTTATACATGAATCCCTTGTTAGTTGTACATGTTGAGAAGCAATGTTGTGTTGCCATGATTAGCACAATGTTGAGCCAGACTACCATGGTTCAAGCTGGCTCCCCCATTCACTAGCTTTGTGACCTTAGCAAGTTCCTTGACCCCCTCTGAGGTGTGGTTTCCTCATATGTAAGACAGGGTACTAACAGAGGCCTCCCTCACAGAGAACTGCAGGACTGAATGAGTCAATGAATGTAAACTACTTAGCATGGAGCCTGGCACAGAGGGAGGCGTTAGTCATTTTTTTAGAAACATTTTTGTGTGTGTTTGTTTCTGCTCTAATTGTTTTACCCTACCCTTTGTTCTTTGGGTCAGGGACCACTTCTCAGTAATTTTTGTTTCTGAGTGCTTAATAAACTGCCTGGCCTTTATAGGGGGTGTTTGTTAAATGTTTATAGATTGAATGGATGGATGCTTCTGGTGTCATGTTGCCTCCCTCATTACTGAAGTCCCCTTTCACTCCCTTAAGATGGAGTTATAGGCCCCACGGAAAAACAGCTTACTTCCCTCTGCTTTATCGGTGATTAAATCAAGGAAGGGGCTCCCTTTGGGGATTTATGATAGCTTGGCTTCTGAGACATAGTTTTTTATACATTTTAAATTTATCCTCAACAGAACTAGCTGCTTTCCACATTTTACAACTGTCTGCAAACTTAAAACACTTATTCCAAGTTCCATAATGCAGGTCAATTTTGAAGCTTAGAAGTCCCTGTGGTATATGAATGGAAAAATACCACTGATAAAAATTCTCTGAGTAAGGCCCAAGGAGCTCTGCCTAGAGCCTAGAATGAACTGTAGATGGATTTAAGATCAGAAGCCCCATCCCCGACTTACAGGTCAGTGTGTTTGTTTGTTTGTTTGTTTGTTTGTTTGTTTGTTTGTTTTTACCTTAAAATTTTAGAAATATTCAGATTATCTTAAGAACTGACCTTGAGTTTCAAGAGCCTCTGTACATATATTAAAAATATGTTTCCAACCATGGCAGTTTCCCCTAATTTGGCATGGAGCTCCAACTTTGAGAAGAATCAATAACGAGTACAGCATAGAACAAAGGGTGAATGACTTAAAAGTATGCATTTATGCAATTTAGAAGGGCTGAGAACATGGAAGGAAAAATGAAAATGAGCAGGCAAAAGAGAAATGACATTGAATGATAATACTGTTTTTATAACACATAAACATCTAGTAGGACCTTGTTCATAATTCATCTACTAAATATTACAAGTAAAACTGTGAGGATAAATGGAAAGGAAAGTAAAGGAAGCTGTATAACATTTTCTCTAAATATTGCCAAAGTAATCAAAAAGATGTATAGTGACATATTTGCTATAGCTGTTAATGAGCAAATAAAAATTTACGATCACTTTATTAGTTCTTATCTAGGATTCTCATTAGTAAATTTTTATTTATTTTTCCTAATCTATGAAGTATAAGACTTTCCATGGAGCTGAGCCATAAGAAACGGGAATATGATATAAAGGTTTCCTACGTCTTGATTTAATCTACCAGTAACTTTTGCTTTTTGTGACTCTAATTTCAACCAAGTTGCCTTACTGAATTTTGTCTAGCAATTTTTTAGCAAATGAGTGAAAATTAGATCTTAGCAACTAAAGAATTTCCTGCCTTGTTTCTCCTCCTCTAATTTCTTTCTGGCTCTTCTAGGTAAATCAAATTAATGTAGCCTGGATATGACACTTGGATTGAACAGCAAAATCATGATTTTCATTGACTATTTCCAGCTGAGTTTCCTTCCTCCCTTGTTCTAGGCAAAATTGTGCAGTCCCAGAGCTGCTCTCATCCCTCAAATTTATAGGCCTTCTGAGGTTTATTAGTAACAAGTAAGGACTAAACTGGGAAGGCAGGAACTCTCCCCAGCCTTCTCCTACTTGCATTCACTCATTCATTCATTCTGCAAACAGTAATTAAGTACCAAGTGTAGGACACTTGCTTGGTGCTGGAGATGCAAAGATAAATAAAAAGTGGTCCTTTTATTCTATAAGGAACTGACAGTGAGTGGGAGACAATAAAAGTATTACTATATTGTGAGTTAAGTGCCTTGGTAGCTGTGGAAGAAGATCTGAGGAATCTCTCACTGATCCGGAGAGGGGAGAAGAGATAGAAGAGTGTGGGGGGAAGGAAGGAACCGAGTTTCCAAGAACAGATAGAGATTTGTCATTGGAGAGGTGGGCTAAGACCATTCTAGGCCCAGGAAGCTACAAAAACAATGGCTTAGAAGGATGTAACCCCATGTCTAGTTTGAGAAAATTAAAAATCGCTCACTAATGGAGGGGAGTGGAGACAAATGAGTCCAGGAGAGTTAGGAAAGGACTAACAAGGAAAGGGAATTGTTTGTCATACCCACTTGCCTGGAGTTAATACTGGAGACAACAGGGAAGCATCCAGGCATTCTATGCAAGGGAGTAACATGGAAGGAAACCGGATGGAGAAGGGATTTTGTAGCGGCATGCTTGCAGAGAGGAAATAAGATGGGCACCTGTCAGGGGATTCAATGGGTAGGAGTAAGAAATAGTATGCAATGGAGCAGTGGCCTCGGAAATGGACAACTGACAAGAATGATAGTGAGAAGGTAGGGCTCCCCAATTTTAAGGACAGAAAGGGACTAAGGGCAAAGCGAAAATGGGGTTAACGATGAAGGACAAGTCAGTCATGTTTCCTGGTTGGGACCTGAGTATCTAGATGGTGTCATTCTCAGCAAAAGAAAATTTAGGAGAAAGAAGGTATTTGGGAGGAGAGGAGAAATGAATTGCATTAGAGATGTTTTAAGTTTCAGGTGCAAGTGCTATCTGTAGGTTATCTAGGTACATTAGTGTGTTGGTGGCATACACCCAAATACATCTGGACAATCTGATTTTACAGTGTGGTGTGATTACAACTTATACTAGTAATACTAGAAGAAGAAGTAATAATACTATAACTCATATCTTGTTCAGTGAGTGAGAAGCAAAATTGATCTCTTCTAAAGGGTCCTTTTCCCCTTCCGATTCCAGGAATCCCTATGTTCTTAATTAGATACTAGTACCCAGGTTCAAGTATGGGTGGATGGGAGGGAAGTCTTTTTTTCACTGCACCTGGATCATTGAGATAAACTGTAACTCAGGTGGTGCCCTTTGCCGAAGACTGGAAACCACAGCAAATAAGCCTGCCATAGAGATTTATTGCTTAGGGTGGGCCTGCCTATTCCCAAAACATCAGCTGGAAGCTAGTGACACACCTGTCTGAGAAGTTTGAGAGTGGGAATCAGACATTCCATTTACTGCCACTGCCTTATGTAAGGAGTCCTTTGTAGTGTTGTGATTATTCAGGAAAATGCCATGATAGAAATTGGCCTAGTTTCCCTTTGCAATTTATAACTCTTTAATACATCCTCCTCTCGCTTCAGGCAAAGGACTCTGTCTGATGAACAGGACATTGTCTATGTTTAAAAGAGGCTTTTTCCAGTGGAGAAGTTCTGTATTTGCAGTGAAGAAATAGGTCCTAGAGTAAAAAAGTGTTGTGCCCATGGGTTGAGATCTGGGTCTGAAGTGCTGTGGCCAAGTTGCCCGCTCCTAAATCCTCTTTCCTGGATGTTACCACCAGTGCTAGATCAACTCCCAGCTCCAGGGCTATCAGTTCTTTGGAGGAGGATAACCTCATATTCCAATAGATGCTCAGTCAAGAGTAGCTCATGACAAAGGCCAGAGCCACTGAGAGGAGAGTATGTTCAATCTGCTCCTATGGTTCCCTCTTCGAGGGTGTTATCTGACCCCACTTTCTCTCTGCCTAGAACGCTGGGTTGCTGTAAGTTCTGGGAGCCAGGACATCACCCACATTATCTTCCCCACTGATTCAGGGCTGTGGCTATGCTACTGGGTGCTGACTTATATAGATCTAGGGCTCAAGAGGAAGATGGGGATAGAACATAGAAATCTTGAGTAAGGACATCTAGGACAAGATTGCAGAGTAAGAAGCTATTGCAGAGTGGACTGATGTTTACAGAACAATAGGGATTGGAAGAGTAGGTAAGAGGAGAACAAAGAAGATGAGAAAAGATTGGTCAGAGGAGAAAAAGTTGTGCCAGGAGCCAATAGGGGGAGAGTTTAAAGAAAGGAGTGGCCTAGATTGAACGTCAAATGCCCAGGAATTTAAGTGAGACAAAGGCTAAGAAGTGTTTTCTTTTATACTTACTCTCCACAAGCAAAATGGAACCTTGTGATTGTGTTCACTATAGATCCCTATTTGCATGGGCCAAAATAAAAGTGCACGTGTGAAATAAATATATATATATATCTATATCTATAGATATATATCTGTCCCTGATTCCCGACATAGAGCTCTTGAAACCCTTGTAGACAGGGACACTAGGAGAATCTTTTGTTCTAATATTTCATATTTCACCCTAGTTCCAAACACAGAACTCCTAAGACCTATATAATTTCCTGAGTAATGGGAGCTTCTAACACAGTGTTCCTAAATTCCTTAGGATTTCCTGGGTGATGGGAGCCTTTTATTCTAATGAGGTGACTCTTGTTGGGCTCCTGGATAGTGTCAGGGTGGGGGCTGATTGCCAGGGGAACCAACCATGTAATTAGAGGGATGGAATTTTCACCCCTACCCACCAACCTCTGGGGAGGGGAGAGGGGCTAAAGGTTGAGCTGATCATCATTTGCCAGTAACGTAATCAATCATGCTTATGTGATGAAGCCACGACAAAAACCCAAAAGGACAGGATTCAGGATTCAGAGAGATTTCAGGTTGTTCAGCATGTGGGAGTGCCTGGAGGGTGTCTGTGCCCAAAGAGGGCATGGAAGCTCTGCATCCCTTCTCACATGCCTTGCCCTACGCATCTCTTGCATCTGGCTAGTCATCTGTGACATATTCTATATTAATATAATCAACCCGTAAACATAAGTAAGTATTTTCCTGAGTTCTGTGAGCTCTCCAAGAAAATTAATCGAACCCAAGGAAGGAGGCTTGGGAATCCCAACTCATACCTCTCTCCTTATATGCATAGGTGACAATCTACAGCTTGCAATTGGTGGCTGAAGTGGAGGGCAGTCTTGTGGGACTGAACCCTTAACCCACACGGTCTGACTTTACCTCCAGGGAGATAGTGTCAGAATTGAATTGGATTATAAGACATGCAGTTGGTGTCTGCTGGAGAATTACTTGGTATGTGAAAGAAAATAAAACCCACATATTTGGCTTCAGAAGTGTTCTGTGTTGAATGTTGTGAGTGAGAGTAAAAATAATTCTATTTATTTCCCCCTATCTCTTACAGTATGTCAGAGGAAAGCATGAAGGAGTCTATTGTAAACATTCTGTAAGAGAACCCGGGCAGGACAGGGGCTCTGAGACACAGAGTAAAATAGGACCAGGGTAGAGGATAAGGCAATGTGGCAGGAACGTGTGAATTATAGAGGATGAAAATTATTCTTAGGACTTTGGGGGAGGTGAGAAGGAGTGACTGGGGAGTGGGGAGTGCTTTTTCTTCTTTCCTCCTGCCCACCTCTGTCCCAGCTAATCCTGACCTCGCTAATACTAGTCAGGAGATGAGGTGGGAAGTGCTTGGGGATGAGGTTAAGGTGTAGTCAGAGGAAAAACTTGACTAAAAAGGAAAAAAACCAAGGAATGGGTGTAATCCCAAAAACTGTGGAGGGGACTGACAATGACTGCTTGGAAAGGATTAAAAATAAATAACAAGTTATAACATAAATAATTCCATCAATACTTCAACACCTTAACAGTTTTGATGTTTTTTAAAAGTTAAATTGACTAAATTCTCTTAGACACATCAATGACACACATTTAACCAACCACAATTATTCTAAAAAGAAAATTGAAAAAATGAGCCCATCTATATTTTTTTTTTGTTTTCAATTATTTAAGGATTTATATTTATGTTGCCAAAACAGGCAGTTAATGTAGTTAATTTAGTCAACCAGCCGGCCATTTTAGGAGGAAAATAGGGCTTTCAGACAAGTGGTGTTTCAGAATGCATGTCCCAAGCCCCAGCTGTTTGGCTGGAGTTTCTACTTTTTTATTTGTAATATTGGCATGAACAGATACGGCTCTTTAGGCCTGGGATGGAAATGGGAAAAAAAAGCCTGTTAAAATGTGAACAGTATTTGAGGATTATAGCAAAAAAGATAATCCTACAATATCTTCCGCTGATACGGTGGCTATTTCTAAAGAGCTTAATACTTCATTGTATGATTTCCCATAAAATCATAGAGATACAGGAGATGCAGGTATGGGCAATATTTATACTCTAGATAAGTAGAAACTAGAGTCTCAATTTGTTACATGTTTAGAGCAATCCAGGCAACACATCCCAGGCAGGACCATAAATAAGGCCTGTGTTTTTCAAAATCCCACTCTATCCTTCATCCATTATATTGCATGATCTCCATATCTTACGGAAGCAAATTTCCTCTAGTGGCAAGCCCCCTGTAGGTGCTAAGTGCTTATTTGTTGAAGATGGTGGTAATGATCAAGATAGATCAAGATAGCTGTTATCATCTGGAATGAACAAATGGTCAGTAGCCAAAGGAAACCCAAAGGCAGATGAGTGTTTGTAGAGTTTTATTGTGAGTAATAATGTTGTGAATGGAAAAGTGAAGTGAGCATCTAAAGAAGGGAAATGTTGAAGGCAGGCCCATCCTCATTTCAGTTTAGTTAAGCTTAGATTTTTATAACATTGAAATAAATGGGAGACTGTTTTAAAATAAGCTCTTCACAAAAAAGAAACATAAAGACAAGGAAGTGATGACAATTTTGACATAAAGCAACTGATAAAAACCCAAGTGGGAATACCCATTAAAATTGAGCATCTAGTATAACAACTGGCAGATGTGAGAGCTCTTTACCCTGAAGTTATAAGGCAATGAATTAATGAATTTGCCAGCAATTCTTTTTCTAACAGTCACATAAGAAAACTTGAGGCAACACCAAAGGAATGAAGTGCTCATGATAACCAATTCACTTTGCGTCTAACTGATGGCAATGTAAACCCCCATAAAGCCAAGATTTTTATAATGTTGGCCTCAAGACTTCAATGATATATTTTGCTTCTCCCATCTACAAAATGAAACACAGCAGGGAAACTTTGGTTATGGACTTTCTGTCTATTACACATCATCTTACTTTTCTATCACACTTGACATTCTTTCTTTCCTAGCCCATTTTAGAAATAAAACCACTCAGAGTTGGAATTGACTTTCTACTTGAAGGGTAGCAGAATCTGGTCCAAATGTAGCACATTGTTAGCCAGACCTTTCTATTAAATTCTGCTTCCCTATAAAAGGTTTAATTTGTTGTACGACTTTGGGCAAGTGACAGAGGTTCTGGGTTTAAATTTCCTAGTTTAGGAGTTAGGTTCTTTCCAGGCTTAAAATTATATCATTTTTTATCTGTTTCATCTAGGCAGTGAATCATACACAAATTACTTTAGCATGAAATGTTACAAATTCCATAAGAAATCAAGGAGAAATTACCATAGGGACATTCTTGAGAGCAGGGTATCTATAAGGATACTTGCTGTGGGGCCTCAGCAAAGCAAGCAGAGGCAGGAGAAAAAAGTGAGGTGGATGCACTTCCAGGGCTGCTTAGTTCAGTGCTCTCTGCGGTGGAGTAGGTGGAGTAGTCAACTGCCTCCTCCTCAGCTGGGAGTGAGCCCAAGAGGCAGATTCTTATCCTGGGTCAATATTCTGAAAATGTGTTCTACAGAACATTATTGCAGAGATTTTTAATATGAATTACATTAAAGAGGGCTCTGTAGTAATATAAATTTGGGGACATGCTGGGTTATAGAAAATCAAACAGAATTCTTCCCAGGAAGGGCTTTCAGGGTCCTTGATGGACTAATACACATTGTGAAACTCCGTAAGGGGGATTTCACAGTGTTCAGTAGTTCCCAGGCTTATCTGAACACGAAACACTTACTTAATTTTTTTTTTAATGGAGATTCTCAAGCGTTCAATTTTCTGATAAACATACTTTTGGAAACATTCTTGGTAGAAATCTGTGGCAAATTCAAATTCACTCCAGTGGGTCAGGGTGGGGGTTCAAGGGATTCCTTTGATGTAAAATCCTGGCATACATATTAATTAAACCTGTTTTTAACAAGCCCCCAATTTACAGATAACTGTGGGGGCAAAACCAGCTTCCAGAACTCTTATGTTGAGCTTCAACCTGTTTTTATTTTTTTAGATTTTCTTTATTTGCTTGATCTTACCTCCTAATTAAGGTTTAGTTGAATTTTGACTGAAAAAATATTTTTAAAATGTGTACCTATTTATATTCTCTCCTCTGAGGTATTAATAATACATACTTTTTTTATTCACACAGGATTTCAGAAAATATTTCATCATTAGCCTTTTATAAAATTGATGAACTTTACAACTCACCTTTACTTAGTGGCAGCAAAATTCACCATTGATTTTTCTGGTTAATTTAATCACATTGAAGAGCCACCATACCCCATGTAATCCATAATGTATCAAGTTTCAAATTTCCAGTCATTCCAAACCAGGATCAAAATTTGAAAATAGACCAAAATGTATAATTGTGTATACATTTTAAAAAATTTTTATGATTTTTAAAATTCTTGAATGAGACGAAACTCCTTTTGAAGATTAACAAATCACATAAAAATAGAAAGATCTCCATGTTTTCCTTGTTCTTCCACTCTAACACAAAAGGGATTTTATAGTGCTATGCATTTGGGAAGAACAAGTTTAAAGAAAAGAAAGCACAATCCCGACTGGAGGATTAATCTACCACTACATAGACTGTCTCCCTCAGCCACCAGGCAGTAAAGAGTCATTTCTGTGTCCAAGAGGAGTTTAATATTGTTTTTTGTTTTTTTTTCACCTGCAAATACCCAATGGAAAAAAGTCTGTAGATAGAAAAATGGCAAAGTGATTTGTATCAAGGTACTGTACATATTACGCATTCGACAAATACCTCTGATGATTTTTCAAATGTATTCAGTCTGATGGGTCCCCAGTAAAGTCTTGCTCAGCATATTTCCAGTCATTTTGAAAGCCTCATGTAGGCCCAATGAAATCTTGGCTGACCAAGATTCATTTAATTTGATTTTATGAGAATATCGTTAGGTGAGACCTATTTGGCACCCAGGCATTTCTCTACTCTGCCAAGATATAACATTCTTTACAAAAACAGAAACAAACAAACAAAAAACAAACAAAACAAAGCTCAAGAGCAGATTAGATTTACTGGCATTGCAGCCCATTACACAGTGCTAATACTATATTGATCCTATCAGATGTAGAACCACCTACGCAAAATGATTTTCCCTAATAAAATAAAATAATTGTTGGGGAGTGGGGAGTGAGGCACAGTTGGCTGAACATTTGAGACCAGAGTATGAGAACAATGAATTACAATCAGAAAGTGAAGACTTAATTTCTTTACTATCTTTGAAAATATTTAAACTATTAATTCTGTATCCTTATACTTTTTGACCTTTGGAATCCTTGAATTCTCAGAAATGCTCAGGACCCCAAAAAGATTTTGTTTGTATGTAATTTTGTGTGTTATATGTATCCACATATACAGTGTTTGAAATTAAAACTGAGTCATTTTTAAAATGCAGCAATGCACAAGTACACGTGAGATTCATTAGCTGCCAGAGTGTTGATGTCATCATACAGCTTCTGGAAAAGTCACTGTAAGTAACAGCCAGAGCAACCAGGCAAGAGAAAGAAATAAAAGGCATTGAAATAGGAGGAGAGGAAGTCAAACTATCCCTGTTTGCTGATGATGATACGGCTCCATTGAGTGGGGGAACATCAGGGTTCTTGGTCCTCGTGACAGTTTAGATAAAATGACACGGACACACGTGGAGTGGTTTTAAAGAGCAGAGAATTTAATAGGCAAGAAGGGGCAAGAAGGAAGGGAGAAGGAAACAGCTCCCCTGTACAGAGACAGAGGGAGGGGGGCTCCAAAGCCGAGAGAGGGAACTCCAAGCATGGTGGACACCAGCGAGGTATATATGCAGAGGCTGGAGGAGGTGATGTCTGGTCTGATTTGCATAGGGCTCAGGGGATTGGTTTGACCAGGCATGTCATTCACACAGCTCTGGAAAAGCTAGCCCTCCCACCCTAGCCTTTAAATATGCAAATGCAGGGCGCCATGATGTTCTAAGCATGTGGGAATACGTGGGGGTGGACATGTTGCCAGGAACATGTGGGGAAAGGACAAGAAGGCCATGGGAATTGCCATGTTTGGGTGGACCCAGTTTCTAATGGCCTGCATTTGCATATCAAAGGTTACCGGCCTGGCTCTAAAAGCCGGGGCTTTCCTGCTAGACAAAAATCATTTCTGGAGCTGCTTTAAAAGAAACAACTTTCTAAGGATCCCTTTTCCTTTCTATCTGACTAAAATAATTTCTTAATAACTCCTACCACAATACGATTCGATACGTAGAAAACCCCATAGTCTCTGCCCAAAAGCTCCTTGATCTGATGAACAACTTCAGCAAAGTTTCAGAATACAAAATCAATGTGTACAAATCAGTAGCATTCCTATACACCAACAACATAAAAATTGAGAGCCAAATTAAGATTGCAATCCTATTCACAATAGCCACAAAATAGAATTAAATATGTAGTAATACAGCTAACCAGGGGGCGAAAGATCTCTATAATAAGAATTACAAATCTGCTAAAAGAAACCAGAGATGACACAAACAAATGAAAAAACATTCCATGTTCATGGGTAGGAAAAATCAATGTTTTTAAAGTGGCCATACTGCCCACTTTATAGATTCAATGCTATTCCTATCAAACTAGAGTGGCATTCTTCACAGAATTAGAAAAAACTATTTTAAAATTTATATGAAACCAAAAATGAGCCCAAATAGCCAAGACAATTCTAAGCAAAAGAAACAAAGCTAGAGTAATCACATTGCTTGACTTCAAACTCTACTACAAGGATACAGTAACCAAAACACCATGGTACTGGTACAAAAACAGACATATAGACCAATGTGACAGAACAGAGAGCCCAGAAATAATGCTGCACACCTCCAACCATCTGATCTTCGACAAAGTTGAGAAAAACAAGCAATGGTGAAAGCACTCCCTATTCAATAAATGGTGCTGAGATAATTGGGTAGTCATGTGCAGAAGATTGAAACTGAATCCCTTCCTTATACTATGTACAAAAATCAACTCAAGATGGATTAAAGACTGAAATGCAAAACCTGAAACTATAAAAACCCTGGAAGATAACCTAGGAAATGCCATTTTGGACATGGGACCTGGCAAAGATTTTATGATGAAGATGCCAAAAGCAATTACAACAAAAGCAAAAATGGACATTTCGAAGCTAATTAAACTAAACAGCTTCTGCACACCAAAAGAACTATCAACAGAGTAAAAAGACAACTTGCAGAATTAGAAAAAGTATATGCAAACTGTGCATCCAACAGAGGTCTAATATCCAGAATCTAAGGCAAAAGACTGGAAACCCCTGTGTCCAATCTTTTGGCATCCCTGGGCCACATTGGAAGAAGAGTATTCTTGGGCCGCACATAAAATACACTAATACTAACAATAGCTGATGAGCTAAAAAAAGAAAAAAAAATCACCAAAAAAGCTCATAATGTTTTAAGAAAGTTTACAAATTTGTGTTGGGTCACATTTAAGGCTGTCCTGGACCACATGTGCCCTGCGGGCCATGGGTTGAACAAGCTTGATTTATGAGGAACTTAAATAACAACAACAACAACAAAAACAAACATTAAAACGTGGTCAAAGGACGTGAACAGACAGTTTTCAGAAGAAGACATACATGCAGCCAACAAGCTACACGAAAGAAAGCTCAATATCGCTAATCATTAGAGAAATACAAATCAAAACCACAATGAGATACCATCTCACACCTGTCCGAATGACTAGGCAAAAAATAACAGATGCTGGTGAGGTTATGGAAAAGAGGGAATACTTATACACTGCTGGAGGGAAATGTAAATTAGTTCAGCCATTGTGGAAAGTAGTTTGAACATTTCTCAAAGAACTTAAAACAGAATTACCATTTGACCCGGCAATCCCATTATAGGGTATATACCCAGAGGAATATAAATTGTTCTACCATAAAGACACATGCATGTTTATGTTCACTGCAGCACTATTCACAATAGTAAATACCCATCAGTGGTAGACTAGGTAAAGAAAATGTGGTACATATACACCATGGAATACTACACAGCCTTAAAAAAGAATGAGATCATGTGCTTTGCAGCAACATAGGTGGAGCTTGAGGCCATTATCCTGAGCAAACTAACATAATAACAGAAAACCGAATACCACATATTCTCACTTACGAGTGGGAGCTAAACACTGAGTACCCATGGACACAAAGAAGGGAACCACAGCCATGGGGACCTACTTCAGGGTGGAGGGTGAGAGGAGAGTGAGGATCAAAAAACTCCCTATCAAGTACTATGCTTTTTACCTGCATGATTGAGTAATCTGTACACTAACCCCCCTGACATGCAATTTACATATATAACAATCCTATACATGGTCTTCTGCAACTAAAATAAAAGTTAAAAAAAAATACTCACTGTACACTGGTGAAAGAAAGGGAATATAACAAATAAACAAAATGTTTTAGTATTATTAAAATAGTTTTGCTTTATAGACCCCTGCAAGAGGGACAAAGGGACCCCCGGGGGACTCTGGGTCACACTTTAGAAGGGCTATATTAATTCATTAATTTAATAAATGTTAACAAATAACTACTTTGTATAGGGAACAGAGAGACACTAGAGATATGTGGTTAACAGGACAAAGTCCTTGACCCTTTGATGCTTTTATTGCTCAAACAGAATGCAGTTCATAAGTTTCAAAATAAGTTTCTCGAAGGAGAGATCATGTTTTCCTTATAATTTGGCCTCAAAATTCTGTGGATGTACATAGTAAATGCTCAATAAATGCTTGCACAATAAAAGGAATGTTCCAAGACTTACCTGAAATACTAAAATTTCTGTCCTTTATCACTGAACCTATGATTATGTACTATATCTGAAAATATGCCACATTACATCATTTTCAACATGGGTAAATCATGAGTCCCTAACTCTTATTCTGCTATTCCCCAAATAATGTAGCATAAGAAGAAAACTAGATTAGGAAAGCCCAAATCAAATGACATGACCAAAGAGACACAGAGATAAATTGATTGTTATTCAACTGTGTAGCATTATTCTCTGTGAATTTTTGAGTTCTAAAGATTCATGGTACAAAGAAATAGATATCCTCTTAGAATCAACTAAACCTGGGTTTAAATGCAGCCACCCCTGAGTACAAGCTGTGAAGCCTTTGGAAAAAAATTTTACATCTCTGAGCCTGTTTCTTTCTTCTTTAAGAAGAAAACAAAATTAGGTTATTTTGAAAGCCAAATTATATAATGGATATACAATTTAGAACCTGGAAAAGATGATATAAATATTATTATTGTTAGTTTTAATCCTCACAATAATTGTTATTGACATTGACAGGGAGAGAATACAATAGAAAATAATTCCAAGGATATAGAGAAGGAAATGAGTTGGGTCCTCAATTCTTTGATGAATTTAACAGAAAGGGTTGAGATTGCAGAAGTAGAATCAGGAGAAATTCTGGGACTGGCTTGGTGGCTCATGCCTGTAATCCCAGCACTTCGGGAGACCGAGGTGGGTGGATTATATGAGGTCAGGAGTTCGAGACCAGCCTGGTCAATATGGTGAAACCCCATCTCTACTAAAAATACAAAAAAATTAGTCAGGCATGGTGGCGCATCCCTGTAATCCCAACTGCTTGGGAGGCTGAGGCATGAGAATTGCTATAACCTGGGAGGTGGAGGTTACAGTGAACCGAGATCATGCCAGTGCACTCCAGCCTAGGTGACAGAGCAAGACTCTGTCTCAAAAAAAAAAAAAAAAAAAAAAAAATTCTGACGACAACGACAAGAGGATGCAGCGGATGCCATAGATAGACATAAAATATGTGCCTCTGAGAAAGATTCTTTTTTTATTTTTATTTTTATTTTTTTGCATGCAGGAAGAGGTAAAGTGATTTTTAGAAAACACTGTAGAGGCCCAAGAGATCCCAAGACCATTTCATGCCCATTTATGGGTTAAATGTTCATTTAAATGGATCATTGTCTATCATAGATGAGAAGCCTCCTTCAAGCTTCATGGTTTCTTGGTAGTTCTGATAGTTATTTCAGAAAATTTTTTAGGTGATTATACACAGACACATGTATAACTGTTTCTGGAACTACAAAAATGTGAAGCACAGAATGATAAGAATCCTACTGGTTTTAAGTGAAAGGAAAAAATCCTCAGTATTATATTTTCATTAGAAATAGTCTTATAATATTTTACCGTGACATATTTTTTTCCTTCTAGGGTATTACATTAGCAAATGCCCAAGACATATTAGTTTTTAAACTAATTTTTGTCTTTTAAACTAATTTTTAAGCTTTATTGGGATATACTTCACATAAAGACATATTAATTTGATGAAACAGAAAATAATAAGGTTATAATACACAACTTCAATTTTAAAAACAGCCATTTCTGGCCAGGCATGGTGGCTCAAGCCTGTAATCCCATCACTTTGGGAGGCCGAGGTGGGCAGATCACCTAAGGTCGGGAGTTCGAGACCAGTCTGACCAACGTGGAGAAACCCTGTCTCTACTAAAAATACAAAATTAGCCGGGCATGGTGGCACATGCCTGTAATCCCAGATACTCAGAAGGCTGAGGCAGAAGAACCACTTGAACCTTGGAGGTGGAGGTTGTGGTGAGCCGAGATCACGCCATTGCACTTCAGCCTGGGCAACAAAAGCGAAACTCTGTCTCAAAAAACCAAAACCAAAAACAAAAACAGCCATTTCCATAGATCCTTAAGTGATAATTAATTTTAGGAATACGTTCTGTTAACTTTCTCTTTCATTTTCAAGAAAGCTAAATCTCTGAAAAAGTCCTCGAATTATTATTGCAAACAATCAGCTTAAAATTAAATATGGCATGGATGAAGATAAAGTGCTACAATAAGGAGAAAAGAATTGCTGAGAAAGAAATAATTTAAGACCCCTGTAGAATATAAGCCAAACTACCTAGGTCACCTATTACATTTACAGATACTGTAGAACATGACTTATTCAGTATAACTTTCATTGTGGCTGAAGATTTCAGGGATGTATGTGATTACAATTGTTCATGCTCAAGAGCTGAACACTTGGATACGAATCAAGATTCGGAGTTGCTCGTGAATTGATTTTGCCTCCTTAAGCTCAATTCTTCTATTGGTACTGAATAAAAATCTTTCACCAATTCAACAGATTACTCTGCAGGCGCTACACTTTGAATTTACTGTGTAGTATTGAAACAGAAAACTCCAATTTGTCATGCTGAGAGGAGTTTAGTACTTAATGAAAAAGTAGAATAATATTGCACCAACATGTCTAAAAGCAAGATAAATAAGGAAGTATTAGGTGAATGAACCATGTCTATGTACACCTACAAAACTTTGTATCTGATTTTTAGTTAAAATTTTTCTTATTTGTTTTGATGGTGACACCACATTGATTGATTATTGTTGTGTCAGTGACATGGGAAGGCATTAGGCTTGCATATTTAAGCAAGGCAGAAAAATGATTTATTGGACTTCTGTCATTAATCTGTACTAGGTTACTGAATCCATTTACGATTTTAGACACTGCTATTGTATTTCTGTCAAGTAAAAAATTACTCATGACTTGGCTAGAATGCTGTGATAAACATGAACATTTAACCCATAAATTTGAAAATTTAGGTGAATTGGGAAAATCATTGAAAATCACAATCTAACAAAGCAAAAACATAAAGAAATAAAAAAAATTTGAGCAGTCCTATTATCTATTAAAGACACTGATTTCATTATTAAAAACTTTCCCATAATGAAAATCTCCTGGCACAAAGGACATAAGCAGTTAATCTTTTCAATTATTTAAAGAATAAATACCAACAAACTTACATAAATCCTCCATAGGCTGAACTCCTCAACTCATTTTGTGAGTTTGGCACAACACTGATACCAACAAAAATTACATGGCAATTTTTCTTATAAACATAGACACAAAAATTCCAAGGAAAAGATTAGTAAATCAATTGAATCTGGTATGTATAAAAATGATAATAACAATGAAGATGGGTTAGCCCTAGTAACAAAAGTTTGGCTTAATATTTGAAAATCAATTACTGTAATCCTCCGTTAACTGAATAAAGAAGAAAAATCAGATGATTAATTCAATTCAGAAAAGGCATTTAATAAAATGTTATATTTGCTTATGATTAAAACTCTTGGAAAGTAACCAGTAAATAAATAGAACTTTTCTAATCTGATAAAGAATACCCATGAAAATTCTAAAGAATACCCATGAAAATTCTCAATGGCATTTGATATTTCATTATCAAATGTAATAATGAAATACTGAAAGCTTTCCTCTTGAACTCAAAAACAGAACAAGATTGCCAATATAACCACTTCAATTCAACATTATTTGGGAGATTTGTCATTGCATAAAGCAGAATAAAATAAATAAATAAATAAATAAATAAAAATAGTATGAGAATTGGATAGGAAGACTTAAAACTCATAATTGTTATGTATAAAACCCAAAATATTCTACCAATAAACTATTAGGATCAATAAGTCAATTTAGCAAGGCCATTAGATGCAAGGTCAATAGTATTGCTGTACAAAGCAAGAAACAACTAAAAATAAAATAGAAAAACATATTATTTAAAATAGCATAAAAGTATTAAATAACTAGGAATAAATCAATAGAATATATTTTTATAAATGCCTGTAGACAGAAATCTATGAAACATTACCTAGAGAAATCAGGAACAAAATAAATATATTGTAAGACTCAATGTATTAAATATATTAATTTTCTTTGAATTTATTATTAAATCAAATGTAACCCCAGTTAGATTACAAAAAGCATGCTTTTTTGAAATGGACAATCTAATTTTAAAAAATATATAAAAACTAAAAAAGTCCAAATGAGTAAGGACAGTCTTTAAGAAGAATAAAGTTGGTAGACTTACACTACTAAATCTGGAGACCTACTATAAAGGTATTACAATTAAAACAAACTGAAATTCGTTCAAAGATAAACAAGTAGATTAGTAAAACAGAATAGAGTCCAAAAACAGACTCACATGTATGGTGAACTATTTATAGGAAAGGAGACACTGCAATGTAGTTGAGAAAAGATGGTCTATTAAATAAATGGTTCTGAACCATAAAAATATATGTTTGGTAGAAAATATTGAGTCCTATCTTATACCATGTAGAAAAGTCAGTTCCATGAAAGTTGAAAAACGTTTCAATCTCTCATTAAAGACATGAAAATTAAAACCATGAAGGCAATATTAAGTACAGGAGAGAAACTGGCCCTCTCATATATTACTGGAATGGAGGGAGTCTAAATTTATACCACCACTTTGGAAAACTGTTTGGTAGTATTGGCTACAAATTCCTTATTATCTTTATTACTTTGCTCTGTAGTAAACTTTTAAAATAGTCATCAAGTAGGTTGGCATTTGTTAGGTTCTTTTCTGGATGCTTTATGGTTTTATTTTTCCCTGAATGGGGTCCTTGTTTTTATTCTTTGAACTGAATTGTCTAATTATTGTGCTATAAAAAGCTTGCTTTTCTATGTTGATCTTGTTTCTTGCCATGTGTATTTAAGTAGGAATTCTTAGCATCTAAATTAGCATAGCTTTTATCTTCCATATAGTTTTCCACATTACTTTTTCTTGTGTTATTGCTTTGGCAAGCATCTTTACTTCACTAAAATTACTGAATATTAGTAACTGTTGCCAAAATATCTTGTGTCTGACGTTTTTAATAAGATACATTAAAATGTATCTCATTTAATCATTTTAACACTGAAAATGATAAAAATGATGTTTTTGTAGGTTTCTGGTAATTACTATTTATCAGGTTAAAAAGTTTTCTTCCATTCTTAATTTTTAAGAGCTTACATTAAGCTCTTTATATATCCCTTTGTTTATTTTAAAATATATCCCTTTGTTCTATTTAAAAATAGTGTGTGTGTGTGCATGTGTGTTTGCATCAGTGTTCACATACTATATGTTTTTTGTCCTTCTCATTAGTTTATTTTAGGACACAGACAATGCTAGGTTTTAAAATCAACTGAGAAGCCCTCCCTCTTTTTCTGTTCTTTAAATCAGAACATGGCTTTTCCTTAATGGTTTTGAAAAATCCGCAAAATCATTTGGATTCATTCTTTCTTAGAAGTATACCTTGTCAGGCTTTGCCTATCTACGTAAAATGTTTTCTTAGGTTTACAAAATTTTTGAGTCAGTTTTGGTATGGTTTTCAAATGTATTGTTATACATGTTTTATATATTTTTAATACTGTAAATCCCTTCTTTATCTGCAGTTAAAGGATATTATTTGTAATACTATTGATATATTTTGTTTTCTCTTATTGATGAGACTTAAGTTTTTCTTTTTAACAATTTTGTAGTCTTTTCAAAGATCCAGAATTTGGTTTTAGTGATCCAGTCTATGATGTTTTTTCTGTTACACTACTCTTTCCCAAATTTAACTATATTTATTTTTAATTCTGTCAGATTCTATGCGCTTTCTAAAGTGATGCATTGTCCTTATCTATATGGCTCCAATTGGAATAGTTTCAATGCACTGGTGACCAGATAAGATCTTTTATTATTCTGCTTAACTTATCTTAAAATATATTCTGTTTAAAAGGATGCAAAATCCCAAATGTAACTATGGCTGGAGATCCTTTTATTCAGCCTCCAAAAGCATTATATCTCTCGCTAGACCCAACCCCATAAAATCAAGTAGAAACTTTTACTAATGGAGGGCCTCTATTATTTGTTTCTTCTATCTTCTTTTCAATAGAGAAGCAGAAGGGCTACTTAGTGAAATCCAGTATTCTATTGTACACAGAGGTTGTCCAGCCTTGGTCAGAATTACAACTGTTTTACTCCCATTTATTGTTTGACATTCTAAATATCCTTTGATAATTGTACCTCAAAAGACTCAAAACTGCAAATAATTTTCCATGTCTATAACTATAATGCAAGCATTTCATGTGCTATTTGCATGTCTTCTTGACCCTTTCACCAAATTTGAATGGCTTTGAATAAATGAACTCCAAAATGTAGAGTATTTTACTTGAGAAACAATCCTTCCAACATATTTGCTCATTCAGCTGTCACAAGAAGTGAAGAGCGTGAATACTTTTTGGAAACAATGTTTCAAAAGATTCACTCAGACATAAAGCATGCTATGCATTTCTCCCCCTGGTGGCCTAAAGTGCCATAAGCCACTGACCAATAAAAAATGGAAAAAAAAAAATCCTTTTTGACTGGCTGACATTTTACTTTCATTAGGAAATAAAGGAGATGTCCCTATAACTGCCAATAGCACTGCTCAAATTGCAAGGCAGGCATCTACTTCTGCAAGAAACAAAATTGCCAGTTTCTTGATAGTTTCAAGTCTCAGAGCAAATGTGGGTCTAAAATCTGCAGTTATTCTATTGCTCATTTCCTGATGTACAGCTTTCAGTGACAGAGGATTGACTTGCAACAAAGAGAGATTTTTGGGAAAGTGAAAGGCATGGTATACTGATAATTATGTTTATAGAGAACTTATATACAATACTTTAAACGTAAACATTTACTTATATACTTAGATGTTTTGCCTTCTTTTTTATCTCTATGTTTGCATTATACTCAATCCAACCTCAGATCAATTTTGTAGAGCTAAATTAGGCAGATTGGGATGCTCATTTCCACCTGCTCTAAACAGACACATTAGTTATATGTTGCAAAAATAAACTACCATTTTCTCTTCTGATCTCTTCAAATCTCTGTGATTGCTAAAGTTGAGCTGTTTTCACATATGGAGGAAAAAGGCAACACCCTCTCTGCTCTGCAAACTGCCATTCATTTTAGGAAAATAACGGCCTGTTGGCTGGAGATCCAGCTGCTTGTCATGTTAGACCATGTGGCGTCTGCTGCTGAGTCCAGCTGTACAGCCAAGATCAGTGCCCTAAGGACTGAGCACAAAAATGCTGTGATCCCTGGTGGTGACACGGTCTCTGCTAACAAGCCTCTAGACATTCAAGATGAAATGTCATCACCCCAGCACAGCTATCACAGAGAATGAAACAAAGCATCTAAAGACCTTTAATAGCATCAGAGTCTGAGAAATAAGTGAAGCATCCCAGGTTTAGTTCCCCGATCTACGGAGCTGATGTCAATTATGTGAGTAACTGTGACCCCTTCTCTGTTACCTTTATCCCCAATAATCAGAGATGAAATGTTAACTTGTAATAATAGGTTTTCCCATGATTAAGCTTAAAGCATTTTTGGATCTTACTGCTAGTTATCATTCATTATTCAATAAGTAATTATTAAATATCTGTGTATGAGTTCCTCTGCTCAAAGTTTAGGTAGGCAAAGAAATTGAGAGTCAAGTTTCCTACCTTTATGGAATGGCAGGAAAGAATCATTCAATTTTTACTTCAGGCCCCCAGTCCTACAGTTTTGGCTGAATTCTTTAATCTCAGTCTTTCTTGGGGTTCCTTTATCTTTCTGTGGTGGCCTCAGGATGTGTGGAGATGAGCTTGGTAAAGGGCCCCATCTTGTCTTTTTGTTAACTGCCCACACAGGTTTATCTGAAATGCTCATTGTACTGGTTAACATAGCTATTCATTGGCTCTTTGCTGTTGGGAGTACTAGAACTATTTCTTCAAGTCTGCCTGAGGCACCAACTTCCACAATTTATTTCCTCTATCGGGTCTTGTCATCTCCCTGGAGAAGCTTCTGGGCATCCCACCACATTACCCTTCCTAGAGAAATCTGTCTAGATTGATGTGGGTATTCCCACCCTCCTTTACTTCTGGGCAAGTCATTTTCTTTGTACCCCAAATTTTCTATCTCATTGCCTCTAGCCAAGACATTTTGGCCAAGGCATTTGGTCTGTACCCTGAATCCTCCCCTTCTAGAGATGTAGCCTTATGAAAGACTGAAAAGTAAAGAAATTTAATAGGCTGTTTTGGCTTTTAGCTACAGTATGACTTTTCTGAGGTATGCTTGTGTAGGAGGGGGTGGGAATGAATGGAAGAGGGAAAAAACAAAGAAAAAATAGTGAAAAGTATCAAGTTGTTGGAAAGATGTGGAACAACCCCTGCTCTCAAACGCTGCAGTGTAAATAAGTACAATCATTTAGAATAACTATTTGACCCAGTTTGCTAATGCTGAACATAAACATATCCTATGACCAGCAATTCCACCCCAAGGTTCCACTCAATCTAATTACACACACAATAGAAACGTATACATATGATCATCAAAAGAAATTTACTATAATGTTTATAGGAGCACTCTGTAGTAACCCCAAACTGGAAATTACCAAGTATCTATCTATAGTAACACGGATAGATACATTGTGGTATAGTCATATAATAAATACTATATAGCATTGGATATCAATAATCTATGACTAGATGCAAAAATATGGATAAATTTCATACAAAAAAATGTCCAGTGAAAGAAGCCAGGCACAAAAGAGTACATAATGTGTGCTTTCAATTACATAAACTTTAAAAACAGGCAACAGTCGTCTTTGCTGTTGGTGATCAGAACAATAGCTATCTTTGGACATTTAATTACTAGAGGAGGGTGTGAGGTGGGCTTCCTGAGGACTAGTGATGTTCTGATTTTTGATTAGGGTATTGGTTACACAAATGAGCTGTATACTTATGTATTCAATTTTCTAGTACACCTATTGTACTGGGTTGAATAGTATCTTTCTTTCCAAAGCACAAAGCCACCTGGAACCTCTGAATATGCCCTTATCTGGAAATAGGGTCTTTGAAGATAGAATCAAGTTAGAATGAGGTCATACTCGATTAGGGTGAACCCTATTCTAATGACTTGTGTCTTTATAAGAAGAAGAAAATTTAGACACAGAAAAACCCATAGAGGGGAGAAAGCCATCTGAGGATGAAAGTAGACATTGAAATGATGCATCTGAGAAAGGGAATGCCAAAGATGGCCAGCAACTGCCATAAGCTAGAGGGGAGTCATAGAACATATTCTTCTTCAGCCTCCAGAAGGACCCAAGCTAGCTGAAACTTTGATTTCAGACATTGGAACTCCAGAAATCTAGGACAATAAACGACTATCATTTTAGGATACCTAGTTTAAGGCAATTTGTTACTGCAGCCCTAGGAAACTAATACATCTTATCTACAATTCTTGGCTTAGGTTGTAAAGGAGAAGCTTTTAGATTGAGTATAGTTCAAAGAATTTGGGGAAGATTTAGAATCCAGTAAGTAGTCAACAAATAACACTTGACTATGATTTAATCCTTTAAAGTGGGGGTCCCTAACCCCCAGGGCTGCAGACCAGTACCAGTCTGTGGCTTGTTAGGAACTGGGTGGCACAGCACTAGGTGAGCGAGGGTGAGACAGCATTACCACCTGAGCTCCACCTCCTGTCAGATCAGCAGCAGCATTAGCTCCTCAGAGGAGGATGAGCCCTGTTGTGAACTGAGCATGTGAGGGATCTAGGTTGCATGCTCCTTATGAGAATCTAACTAACGTTTAATGATCTGAGGTGGAACAGTTTTATCCCAAAACCACCCCACCACACACCCCCTGGTCCATGGAAAATCATCTTTCACAAAACTGGTCCCTGGTGCCAAAAAGGTTGGAGATCACTACTTTAAAGCTCTATTAAACTAGCTTTGATCTTTAAACAAACGATAAGAGCCAGGATCATTCTGTGACTACTTCTACAAGTAATGCTACCTAGAGAAGTTTCTGTAAGCCAAGCATTGTCAAGGCATTAGTAAGTTGGGATGTTTTCCCGTAGCTCAATTCCTTTGTTGGAATAGATAACACTCAAGCTCCAGCTCCTTTGAAAAAGACAAGTCACATGTGCCATTAGTTGTTTTCTATCTTTGTCAGGGGTGAAAGCACAGTCACTAGAAAATTACATTATCCTGCCTATGAATATGGGTGGACATTTTTAGTGTCCAGTATTTTTTAGGCACTATATATAATGTGTGATCATAAGCATTGAGTGTGTTTTAAAAACATGCCAGGACTGATATATGCAAGAGTGCCATCCATCAAAATGGTTACTTTTGCACCACACACCTCACCATAACTTCCATCACTCAAAATGTACTGGAACTCCTCTTGTGGAATTTTCTTCAAATCTAGTTAATGAACCACACAAGAAAATCGGCCTCGTAAATTTATAGTCACACATAATTTTGACCATTAAGGATGTCATCTTGCTTGATGGATCATACCCACGTCATTCATCAGAATTGACTTTGAATAACTTTTGACCATTTTCTCCAATAAAACCCACCATCCATGGAGAAATATTTGCCTCAAATGAGCACATTCAAAAGAATAATAGCTTTCAAAAATCCTTTCAAAAGGATGCTGAGCACAATGCCTTGCAGATGGTTGTCACCCAATAAATATTTGTGAAATAGCTTTGAATGCATTGTGTAGGTTCTGAAGATGGTACTAAAAATTCCCTGAAATTGAAAAAAAAAGGATATTACAAGTAAGTAGATTTCTAACGTGTATCGTAGGCAGGAAATGTGTTTAAATTTTAACTATGTATTTAAATTGTAATCCATGTTGAAAATAAGTAGTATGACTATTGGCACATCAATACGAGACATCTTAACCTTTAGAAGGTATGATTTTATTCATTTACAAATTATATACAAAGAACATGCATGCAACTATACTTATGATTAGGTTTTACTTTTGTTTACTTTTTATTTTCTTGGATGAGGGATAGCATAGCGGAACATGATTTCACATACATTTGTTTTTTGTTCCATTTTGTTGTTTGGCACCGTCTATTCCTTTTTTGTCAAACCATAACTGTGAATCTAGAGGTTACATTTGTAAAAGCAGCAGGAAAGCGGTTAAACAGACTGAAACAAAGACTAAAGTCACTAGCACTCGGATAGCTAAAGCAGAGTACTGTGAATTGTTTTCTTACACCAGGATCACTGTTGGATAAAATTCAGAGGAAGAAATGAATTATACCTGAAGGATTAGATGACAAGTGTGACTGAATTGTCAACAGAAAAGAAAGTGACAGAATATGTTAAAGCAGTTTAATGATTTAATGTATGATAATATTTTGCTTTAATAGTCTTATCACTTAGCCTGGCTTCTTAACCAGTCACTCTAACAGATGTAAAATGGCAGGTCAAAGCAAAGCCATTAATTTTTTAAAAAGTGAACTTGTAATATTAGGCTTTCAAAGTGGATCAAATGGTAGGGATGTAAAATGTGCAGTCACTTTGGAAAACAATTTGGCAGTTTCTCAAAAGATTAAGCATAGTTATCATATGACCCAGCAATTTCCCTCCTATGTATGTGCCTAAGAGAGATGAAAACATGATCACACAAAAATGTATACACAAATGTTTATAGGAGCATTACCTGTATTCATTAAAAAACAGAAGCAACCTATCTGTTGACAAATGGGTAAAAAAAAAAGCTGAGAAATATTGATAAACACAAATTGATGTATCCAGGCAATGTCATATTGTTTGGCAATATAAAAATGAAGTAGTGATAGATGCTACAGTGAACCTTACAAACATTACACTAGGTGAAAGATACTGATCACAAAGGACCATATATGATATGATTCCATTTATATGAAATGTGCAGGGTAGGCAACACTGTAGGGACAGAATATATATTAGTGGCTGCCAGAGATTGGGGGAGATGGGGGATGAAAGAGTTACTACTAATGGGGACAGAGTTTTCTGGGGGGAGGTGACAAAATGTTCTAAAGTTGATTGTGGTGATGGCTATATATATATATATGAATATACTGTATACAGTTTAAAGTGGATTGTATAGTATGTAAATTATATCTCGATAAAACTTTTAAAAATGGCTTAAATCTTTTTCAAAAGCCCAAAGGCTTTTTTTTTTTTTTTTTTTTTTTTTTTTTTTTTTTATTTTATTTTATTTTATTTTTTTTATTTATTTTTTTTTTTATTGATCATTCTTGGGTGTTTCTCGCAGAGGGGGATTTGGTAGGGTTACAGGACAATAGTGGAGGGAAGGTCAGCAGATAAGCAAGTGAACAAAGTTCTCTGGTTTCCCTAGGCAGAGGACCCTGCGGCCTTCCGCAGTGTTTGTGTCCCTGGGTACTTGAGATTAGGGAGTGGTGATGGCTCTTAACGAGCATGCTGCCTTCAAGCATCTGTTTAACAAAGCACATCTTGCACCGCCCTTAATCCATTCAACCCTGAGTGGATACAGCACATGTTTCAGAGAGCACAGGGTTGGGGGTAGGGTCACAGATCAACAGGATCCCAAGGCAGAAGAATTTTTTCTTAGTACAGAACAAAATGAAAAGTCTCCCATGTCTACCTCTTTCTACACAGACACGGCAACCATCCGATTTCTCAATCTTTTCCCCACCTTTCCCCCCTTTCCATTCCACAAAACCGCCATTGTCATCATGACCCGTTCTCAATGAGCTGTTGGGTACACCTCCAAGCCGGGGTGGTGGCCGGGCAGAGGGGCTCCTCACTTCCCAGTAGGGGCGGCCGGGCAGAGGTGCCCCTCACCTCCCGGACGGGGTGGCTGGCCAGGCAGGGGGCTGACCCCCCCCCACCTCCCTCCTGGTCGGGGCGGCTGGCCGGGCAGAGGGGCTCCTCACTTCCCAGTAGGGGCGGCCGGGCAGAGGCGCCCCTCACCTCCCGGATGGGGCGGCTGGTCAGGCGGGGGGCCGAACCCCCACCTCCCTCCCGGACAGGGCGGCAGGCTGGGCAGTGGGCTGACCCCCCCACCTCCCTCCCGGACGGGGCGGCTGGCCAGGCGGGGGGCTGACCCCCCACCTCCCTCCCGGACAGGGTGGCAGGCTGGGCGGTGGGCTGACCCCCCCACCTCCCTCCCGGACGGGGCGGCTGGCCGGGCTGAGGGGCTCCTCACTTCCCAGTAGGGGCGGCCGGGCAGAGGTGCCCCTCACCTCCCAGACGGGGTGGCTGGCCAGGCGGGGGGCTGACCCCCCCACCTCCCTCCCGGACAGAGCGGCTGGCCGGGCAGAGGGGCTCCTCACTTCCCAGTAGGGGCGGCCGGGCAGAGGCGCCCCTCACCTCTCGGACCGGGTGGCCGGCCAGGCGGGGGGCCGAACCCCCACCTCCCTCCCGGACAGGGCGGCAGGCTGGGCGGTGGGCTAACCCCCCCACCTCCCTTCCGGACGGGGCGGCTCGCCGGGCGGGGGGCTGGCCCCCCCACCTCCCTCCCGGACAGGGCGGCAGGCTGGGCAGTGGGCTGACCCCCCCACCTCCCTCCCGGACGGGGCGGCTGGCCAGGCGGGGGGCTGACCCCCCACCTCCCTCCCGGACAGGGTGGCAGGCTGGGCGGTGGGCTGACCCCCCCACCTCCCTCCCGGACGGGGCGGCTGGCCGGGCTGAGGGGCTCCTCACTTCCCAGTAGGGGCGGCCGGGCAGAGGCGCCCCTCACCTCCCGGACGGGGCGGCTTGCTTGGCGGGGGGCTGACCCCCCCACCTCCCTCCCGGATGGGGCGGCTGGCCGGGCGGGGGGGGGCTCCTCACTTCCCAGTAGGGGCGGCCGGGCAGAGGTGCCCCTCACCTCCCGGACGGGGCGGCTGGCCAGGCGGGGGGTTGACCCCCCCACCTCCCTTCCGGACGGGGTGGCTGGCCGGGCGGGGGGCTGACCCCCCCACCTCCCTCCCGGACAGAGCGGCTGGCCGGGCAGAGGGGCTCCTCACTTCCCAGTAGGGGCGGCCGGGCAGAGGCGCCCCTCACCTCTCGGACCGGGTGGCCGGCCAGGCGGGGGGCCGAACCCCCACCTCCCTCCTGGACAGGGCGGCAGGCTGGGTGGTGGGCTAACCCCCCCACCTCCCTTCCGGACTGGGCGGCTCGCCGGGCGGGTGGCTGGCCCCCCCACCTCCCTCCTGGACGGGTTGGCTGGCCGGGCGGGGGGCTGACCCCCCCCACCTCCCTCCCGGACGGAGCGGCTGGCCGGGCAGAGGGGCTCCTCACTTCCCATTAGGGGTGGCCGGGCAGAGGCGCCCCTCACCTCCCGGACAGGGTGGCTGGCCGGGCGGGGAGCTGATCCCTCCACCTCCCTCCCGGACGGGGTGGCTGGCCGGGTGGGGCGCTGACCCCCCCACCTCCCTCCCGGACGAGGTGGCTGCCGGGCGGAGACGCTCCTCACTTCCCAGACGGGGTGGCTGCTGGGCGGAGGGGCTCCTCACTTCTCAGACGGGGCGGTTGCCAGGCAGAGGGTCTCCTCACTTCTCAGACGGGGCGGCCGGGCAGAGACGCTCCTCACATCCCGGACTGGGCAGCAGGGCAGAGGTGCTCCTCACATCTCAGACCATGGGCGGCCGGGCAGAGAGGCTCCTCACTTCCCAGATGTGATGGCGGCTGGGAAGAGGCGCTCCTTGTTTCCTAGATGGGATGGCGGCCGGGCAGAGACGCTCCTCACTTTCCAGACTGGGCAGCCAGGCAGAGGGGCTCCTCACATCCCGGACGATGGGCGGCCAGGCGGAGACGCTCCTCACTTCCCAGACGGGGCGGCAGCCGGGCAGAGGCTGCAATCTCGGCACTTTGGGAGGCCAAGGCAGGCGGCTGGGAGGTGGTTGTAGCGGGCCAAGATCACGCCACTGCACTCCAGCCTGGGCACCATTGAGCACCGAGTGAACGAGACTCTGTCTGCAATCCCGGCACCTCGGGAGGCCGAGGCTGGCTGATCACTCGCGGTTAGGAGCTGGAGACCAGCCCAGCCAACACAGCGAAACCCCGTCTCCACCAAAAAAATACGAAAACCAGTCAGGCGGGGCGGTGCGCGCCTGCAATCGCAGGCACTCGGCAGGCTGAGGCAGGAGAATCAGGCAGGGAGGTTGCAGTGAGCTGAGATGGCAGCAGTACCGTCCAGCTTCGGCTCGGCATCAGAGGGAGACCGTGGAAAGAGGGGAGAGGGAGAGGGAGACCGTGGAAAGAGGGGAGAGGGAGAGGGAGAGGGAGAGGGAGAGGGAGAGGGAGAGGGAGAGGGAGAGGGAGAGGGAGAGGGAGAGGGAGAGGGAGAGGGAGAGGGAGAGGGAGAGGGAGAGGGAGAGGGAGAGGGAGAGGGAGAGGGAGAGGGAGAGGGAGAGGGAGAGGGAGAGGGAGAGGGAGAGGGAGAGGGAGAGGGAGAGGGAGAGGGAGAGGGAGAGGGAGAGGGAGAGGGAGAGGGAGAGGGAGAGGGAGAGGGAGAGGGGCTTTTGTTAAAAGGACTTTCTCCCTAGGTAATATTAAGTCCTCCAGAGAAGAGATAGGGAATGAATTTGGACTTTCAGCAGCTGAGAAAACTTCAGCTTCTGCTGCTTCTCCAGTAATAAAATAGATTAAGTCAAATTTGGAGTAGAGATATTTCAGCTGCTTTGTAGGGTTTTTTTTTTTTTGTTTTTGTTTTTTCTTTTCAGGGTGTATCGTGCTTACTATGAGTCAATAGAGAGGTGCTTATATGTGATATCTTGCAACCAAATTAGCTCTTTGGAGACCACACTAGCCTCTGACTTTTCTGAGTTTCCTCAATGTCTCAAAAAGTTGAGGCTGTTACTAAGCATTTCAAGGACATTGAGTCTTGTTTATATCCACAAATTCTGGTTGAGTTAGAGTGTCTTTAGGAAATGAACTCTGACTGATGCCACTTCTATCATCAGTTATTTTTCTGTTATTTTTTAAGTTCTCAGTTGTTGGGCATTTATTTGTGCAGGGGATATATCTAATTTTATAAGTATTCTCATTCGACCCTTACAACAATGTAACATTGCATAACACCAAGGGGAACACCACACAAAATGGATGCAATGTTCAACTGAGTGGCCCTAAGTTTTGTTTATCCTTTGTTGCTCAGAGGGAGGTTCAGAGCCTTTCCCAAGAAGATATAACCAGTAAATAGTGGAGCCAGAATGTGAGCTTTGTTCCACCTGGCTTGGAAACTGTTAGATGAGACTCCTGGGTGAGTTAGCAGAGACATCTCATTAACAGAGTATAGGGACTAAGATCTAAGGCTCTGTTTTCAGATGACAGGAGTTCAAATATTCGTTGGATCATATAATATTGTGGGCTATGGTTAATTGCTATGTTCTTTTTGCCTCATTTTTCTTGGCCATTATATCAGAATGATAATAATTTTATGACATTTTAAGACTTTAAGATAATCCTTATAAAAAAAGTCATTACAATTTCTGATATACTACAAAGCTATCAACAAGTGTCAACTCTCTATGAGTTTATGACTTCATTATAGGATAATTACATTATTAATTCTGTGCACACCTCAGAAGGAACAGTGGAATGACAGGACTATCCAATTATTCTAGCTGCCTTAGTGAGAAAATTAGGGCTCCCCATCATGGATGGATCAGTGAACAATTAACTATTGATATTTTGCATACCTAAATTGGCTTCACAGACATCAGTCTATGATGTAAAGTATATGTGTTCTCATAAGTTCTTCTAAACCTTGAACAGTGAATAATGTGTATTTAACAACTGCGAAATAATGTGTATTTAACAACAGGTGAACTGTTTTTTACAGAGTGAAGTACTAGAGCTTATTTTGCCTTGATTCAGTTATGAACAGACATGGAATAGTGTTTAAGTATCTCAATTCCCCTGCACAAAACACCCGTACTTGTGAATCTACATTTGAGAAACGTGTATTTGAGAAACAACCCATCAATATGTACTTTTGAAAAATCAATGAGAATACCGTATACACTAATATGGAAGTGCTTGAAAGCATTAAGCCCAAAAAAGGAAAGAAAAGCAATAAGTGGAACAGTGCACTTTATATGATAAAACTGTCCTAAAGAAGAAGGAATGTGGATGTATAGTTGTATCTTCTCACAGAGTGCAAAGTGCCACTGCCTATTAAAATATATGGATGAACAGTAGCTACCTCTGAGAAAGGTGGGAGGAAGCATATGGATATGGACAGCCAGAAGGGATGAGAGTCTTAGCTCAGGGCCGTGCTATTCTTATTGATTTATACTTGTGAATGGACTATTTATTTAAAAAGTTTAACATATAATTTAAAAAATAAATCTCTTGAATGATTTCTGGCTAAGGAACATTGAAGAAGCATACATCACTTTCTAATACATGATCACTGTTGAAGAACAGAGTAAAATGGCACAGAAAATTCTTAGTTATCACTTAGGAAAGAAAACACAAGGGAAAAGCCAGTTGTTTTCAATCACTATATTTATAATTATGGACCTTATAATTAAAAAAAATAATAATACCATAGAACACAAGGTGAAAGCTCAGGTGGTGGTGGCTGGCTAAGGGAGGAAAAGATAAATGGGCAGCCAGATACTTTCCCAGGGGAAGAGCATGACCTTGGGGCCAGGTGTGGAGAGTTATGTCCAAGGAGAGTCCAACTCAACTATATTTTTTGTGCTTACCATTTTAAGCCAGATGATCGTTTGCTCATAATGTCAAAAAAGCCAAGAGCTCCAAAAATTTTGTTTTAGTGCATTATCTATGTTATGTAACATGGAACATAAAGTATAGTAAAATTAATGCATAATAAATGTACTTATATTGGAAAGCTTTTATTTAGTAAAAATATATCAAGCAAATCATTAAAGTTATGTTGTATTGATAGCATCAAGATTTATCTGAAAATAGAAAAATAATACATTCACGGCAGGAAGACTGTACCATCACCACATGCCTTCTGCTACAGCAAATCACTTTCAATTGTTTTATGGTGTGATTTTTAAAAAGCAACAATGACAAAGGTTGATTATTTGTTAAAGTGATTTAGAACAATTCTCTTGTTTGGATTCATCTAAATGGCAAATAATCTGTAAGCTGTAAGCTCCTTGAGGTCAAGGTGGTCTTATCTATCTTCTACCCCATTATTAGGCAAAAATAGACACTAAAGCTCTACCTGTTGGTTTTTCAAACTGATTTAGGGCTAAAGGACCCAGCTCTACCTGTGTGAACAGTGAAAGGACAGCAGGTAGTGAGTTGATGTAATTTACAGTCCCATGAGGAATCCTTTCTCCTTTTATTTCAGAAGGAGGATCCAAGAATGTTAGGTCATCTAGTCTGAGACACTGTGTGTCGTATGATGAATTTTCAAAAAAGAAAACACAGAGATTGACTCTGGGTTCCTCCTCTGGCCACTGGTTGACTTTTATGTCCAGAAAAGAAAAGAACTAAGTGATATACTGGATGCTTTGAGCCTGGAGGCATGTTTGCCTAGAGGCTGCTTTTTAGACTGGAGGAAGTGTTGTACAGAAGCTATAAAACTTAAATATAAGGCTGAAATCTGCTACTTCCAACTGTGTGACCTTGGACAATTCACTTTACTTAAACCTTAGTTTCCCTCATTGGCAAAATGGGGTAACGTAGAAGACAGACTACTAAGATCCTTGCAGATTCTAAGCAATCCCACTGAATATCCTATCGGACTACTGGCCACTATTTTTTCCCATGCTTTAGTGGTTTGTCCATGGATTTTTGTCCACATAGACCACATGGGTTCAGCTGTATGAATTTATCCTGTTAGGAATTTGTCAAATCATGTTTGTTATTCTTGGATCCCATGCCAACCATGCCTCCCCGGAACCCCACCACTCCCTTAACCCCTGCTTATGTAGCCTAGGCTTTAAATTTTCCCCCATTTTCCAATCTTCCCAACAACCCTTTGGTCTGATGTTTTATACCGAATTAACAACTCAACTTTGTACTGCAACACGGCATTTCTAGCTCTGAAATTGTATGATCCTTAGTGAAATAGCTGCTTGCAAAAAAAAAGATATTTTTAAGTCTCTTTATTCAGAAATAAATACATTTATTCCTAAAATGATACTGAGCACAATCAAATTTTTAGTGATTCAGAGGCATTTGAAATTCTCAGTGATTTATAGTCATTATTATGTATATCAATCTTCATTGTATGCCATTGTGAAGGCGTTCTGATGATTGAGTTTACTGCAAATGGGCCTACATTGCTGTTGGATAGGAATAGCACTGGGTAGTCTCAGGAGGGTGGAAAAACCCAAACAACAGCTAAAACAAGAACTAGTCAAAGAAACCACAGGGTAACAGAAAACCCAAAATAAGAGAGAGAGTATGGCCAAAACCCTAGTCAAGGTCACATGTCCATGACTCTTCCAAGCAAACCCAAATGAAGGAGAAAGAGGGCAGTAATGGAGGAAGGAGAAAGAGGGCAGTAATGGAGGAAGGAGGATCCTTGAAATCCCCTCCTTTTCCAGAAAACCTAATGATTATTCCACCCCTTAATTAAAGATACACCCATAAAATAGGGATGCTGGGTGGTCATAGGAAAAATGGGAAAATGCCAAGCAGTTGTTTCATATAACATTAAGAAAGGAGCTGTTAAAAATTATCTACAAGGACAAAGAGGAGGCTGGGCTGGTAAGATCCCAACAAACAGGATGAGGGCTGAGCTGGTTGAGACCACCGGGTCCCACAGGGAGCTGGATTTGACCCAGGCCTCAGCCCAGACCTAATTTTACACTCATTACCATACATACACCCACCAGCCCCATGATAGAGCCAAGCATACCCATACTTATTATAAAAATGGGTGGCACCTCAATTATAAGAAATCTCCACCTTTTTCCTAGAAAACTTTATGATTACTCCACCTCCTAATTAGAAGAGCCCATAAAATCAGAAACTCAAACTCCCTTGGATGATACTCACTTTCCGGAACACACCCACACTTCTCTCTCAAGTGGGTGCCTTCACTTCGCAGGAAAATCTTCTTGTCTTTTGCCTCATTCTGATTTGTCCCTGAATTCTTTCTTGTGATGGTGTCAAGAACCTGGACACCAGCTTGGGCTAGAGTCTCACTGGCTTCAGAAACCCCCCTGAGCCCTCTGGCTATACTGTGATCAATGAATCTCACTGTTGTTAGCTAGCATTTATCAAGCCTTTGTGTTCTTACCTTCTTTACTACCTGTCCTTGTCTTGAGTTTTTCTATTGACTTGTATTGATCCTCTACCAATTCCTATAGAGCTTTCACTCTTACTCTTCAATTGCTTATTTATGCAGAGACAGTTGTTGCTATTTTCATCTCTACACTCAGATGTTTTCTCCATTACATAATCTTATTCCATATACTACTATTTTAATCTCCCGATTATCCAAGAAGTCAAATAAATTGAGAACATGATAGATAGACGTATATATACATTTCTTAATAATCCAAAGGGTAAATTAACTATTGCAACTCTAGCCTTTTGTACTTATATTAATGCATTGAATAAAAAATACAGTTAAATATGATGTCAGTTTATTTTAAACAATCTATACATATATCAGTGGTAATTGTCTGGCAAGATTTCTTATGGCATTTTTAGAAAAAGTGTGAGTCTGTGGTGGTTCTACGGGTAAGCAGAGAGGCATTTTATTGTGTTATTTACAGACCACAAGAAATCTTATCTTTCCCTAAACATCTCCCCTACAACCCTACCATAGTGCCAGATGTCCCTACAACTACAGTCACCTGCTTTGTCAAAGCACTGTTCAGAACATCTATATTTTATGCAGACTTATTCCTTAGGGAATAGGGCACGTTTATCTGTAACCAAACTGAACATGTTTCGGAATTTAATTGACAGGTTATTTAACTACCTCCTGAGTGAGGGTAGAGTTTAGAAATTAGGGAAAGGTAAAGAAGATGGGTGTGTTTTGAAGTGGAAGAAGAGAGACAAGACAAGAAAATATTTAAATTATGAAATACAGGGTAATAAAAGTTGGTCATGATAACTGTATTCAGGCTGTAGGAAGGTTGTTTGGATTTTGTATAAAGAACAAGATCGTAAGATAGGACTGGGAAATGAGTGCCATATGACCATGTAGTTCTGGGGTATGAAGGAATGGAGGAGCCAGAGGGATCAACGGGACAGGGCTAGGGGAAGAGCTTCAAGGCACAAGGAAAGACTTGGAATGCAAAATTAACATAAATAATCGGAGGAAGAAGAGGCTTAGTAAACCACAGAAACAGAGACCACAAAGTGAGCAGGGCTTTGTAGAATTTCATGCCATTCCGGGGCAGCAAGCTTCAGTGGCTGATTTCTTGAGACTTGCCCGCATCAGGCAGGTGACTGCTTGAGCAGTTACAATTAAGCTCCAATTGGCAGAGAGTGACAGAGATTGTCAAGGCCACACGTACTACTGAGAGGTGACAGCGTGTGGCAGCCCTCGGCCTCGGCACCCACTCTGGCCGCGCTTGAGGAGCCCTTCAGCTCACCGCTGCACTGTGGGAGCCCCTTTCTGGGCTGGCCAAGGCCGCAGCAGGCTCCCTCAGCTTGCAGGGAGTTGTGGAGGAAGAGGCACTGGTGGGAGCCGGGGCTGCGCCCGGCGCTTGCCAACCAGCTAGAGTTCCGGGTGGGCGTGGCTTGGCGGGCCCCACATTCCGAGCGGCTGGGCGGGCCCAGCTGGCCCCGGGCAGTGAAGGGCTTAGCACCTGGGCCAGCAGCTGCGGAGGGTGCGCGGGGTCCCCCAGCAGTGCTGGCCCACCGGCGCTGCACTCGATTTCTCCCCAGGCCTCAGCTGCCTCCCCGAGGGGCAGGGCTCGGGACCTGCAGCCCGCCATGCCTGAGTCTCCCCCACTGTCTCCCCCACGAGCACCGTCCCCTGCTCCAGGGCGCCCGGTCCCATCCACTGCCCAAGGGCTGAGGAGTGCGGGGCGCAATGCGCGGAACTGGCAGGCAGCTCCACCTGCAGCCCTGGTGCGAGATCCACTGGGTGAAGCCAGCTGGGCTCCTGAGTCTAGTGGGGACTTGGAGAATCTTTATGTCTAGCTAAGGGATTGTTAATGCACCAATCGGCACTCTGTGTATCTAGCTCAAGGTTTGTAAATACACCAGTCAGCACTCTGTATCTAGTTCAAGGTTTGTAAACACACCAATCAGCACTCTGTGTCTAGCTCAGGGTTTGTAAATACACCAATCCACACTCTGTAACTAGCTAATCTAGTGGGGACATGGAGAACTTTTGTGTCTAACTCAGGGATTGTAAACGCACCAATCAGCACCCTGTCAAAACAGACCAATCAGCTCTCTGTAAAATGGACCAATCAGCAGGATGTGGGTGGGGCCAGATAAGAGACTAAAAGCAGGCTGCCCAAGCCAGCAGTGGCAACCCGGGTCCCCGTTCCACACTGTGGAAGTTTTGTTCTTTTGCTCTTTACAATAAATCTTGCTACTGCTCACTCTTTGGGTACACACTGCCTTTATGAGGTGTAACACTCACGGCGAAGGTCTGCAGCAGCATCACTCCTGAAGCCAGCGAGACCACGAACCTACCGTGAGGATGCGCCACCTTAAAAGCTGTAACACTCACAGCGAAGGTTTGCAGCTTCACTCCTGAAGTCTGCGAGACCACGAACCCACCTGGAGGAACGAACAACTCCAGACGTGCCGCCTTAAGAGCTGTAACACTCACCGCGAAGGTCTGCAGCTTCACTCCTGAGCCAGTGAGACCACGATCCCAGCAGAAGGCTGAACACATCCGAACATCAGAAGGAACAAACTCCGGACACGCCGCCTTTAAGAACTGTAACACTCACCGCGAGGGTCTGCGGCTTCATTCTTAAAGTCAGTGAGACCAAGAACCCACCAATTCCGGACACACTACGGTAGTTACCCTTCCAGTGTCTGGATGCCTATCAGACTGTGCCCTGGAAGCATTATTTCTGCACCCAAATTATCTAAATATTTTCATTGTTTGTCCATAACTTTGGCATCTAAGCTATTACCTTATGGATTCACTTTTTTCTTTTTCAAATGAGGTGCCTCCTTAAGATCCTTACAGGAACTGCCAGGAAAACTGGAGAATCTCCCAGTCAGTGATTCTTAGCAAACACAGGCCAAAGTGGCATTGTAATACCCAAACTCCCAGCTGTCCTTCCTGCTGATGGTAACTTTTGTGGCAGAGTGCAAATAGCTCAGCAAGTGATTTTAGGGCGAATGTGAAATTGCTGCTGCACTGCCAAAGGGGGATTTCTCCGGAGCTTTTCTCCATGTCAGTCTCCACGAACATCAAGTGGTGCCCAGTGGCAGCTGGAATGACATTTACTGAATCTTCCCCTGTTTTTGCTTATGCTTAGACAAGGTTTTGGTGTCAGCATGTAGATTGTATGGGGATAAAGAAGCGGTTATCTGACCCATCACCTTATCCTGGGTCCACACAAGAGCAGGAGCAATTTCAGTTTGCCAGGTGAAGGCTCTGAAACCTGTGGTGATATAGAGCCCTTAGCTAAGGGAAAAATTGCAGTGAGCTTATCCTGTTTCCCAGCTAGCTGAACTGAATGAACTCTACATTTAGTGTGCTTTTGGTGATAGACTATGCAGTGTCAATAAAATCCAATCTTTAGTCAGATGGAAAGAAGACAAAGCCACTTTTGCCCCCTTCTAATTGGCTAGAAAGGGGATTGTTCTTCAGGTAACCTTATAAGCTTCGTGTAAAACATGGTAGAGCCACCATTTCGAAGAAAACTGGGTTCCTGTGCATCATGACCTGGAAAAGAGGTGCCTGCTAGTTACCAACACTCAGTTTGGACTTCAAACAAGCAAGAAATAAGTGTCTGCTGGGGTTGGCCTTTTATATATTTTGGAGTTTTCTGCAGCAGCTTAACTGACACAACCTTAACTAATACTGAGCTAATACTAACAATCCTTGAAAACTTCCACGTGGAGAGTCACTCGTGTTTTTCTGGCAGTTTGGGCTTTATTGGAACCAACTGTGAGCCGTCTAGAGTATCACACATCTACACCCTGACAGGGCGAACGAAGAATTTGACCAGAAAAGAAGACACTGAATAGCATGTCAATGAAATATTTTTCTTCCCTATCTCTATACAAACTGACTGGAGACCTTAACGACAGTCCATCTTAGACTATTAATTCTCTAGATGACAGTGGCCTGAACATTTGGGGGCTATCTACATAATGGCAGTTAGCTTTTTCACGACCTTGCATTTCTCAGGGGAATCTGCCTTATTTGTTAACATGGAGCTTCATAAGGACAAAGGAAAAAAAATGCTTTTGGTGTAGTTTTGCCTATACTTGTTCTTAACACACTATAGGCCAGGCGCGGTGGCTCACCGCTGTAATCCCAGCACTTTGGAAGGCTGAGGCAGGCAGATTGCCTGAGGTCAGGAGTTTGAGATCAGGCTGGCCAACATGGTGAAACCCTGTCTCTACTAAAAATACTAAAATTAGCCGGGCGTGGTGGTGGGCACCTGTAATCCCAGCTACTTGGGAGGCTGAGGCAGGAGAATCGCTTGAACCTGGGGGGCAGAGGTTGCAGTGAACCGAGACTGCACCATTGCACTCCAGCCTGGGTAACAAGAGCAAAACTCCTTCTCAAAAAAATAAAATAAACATACTATAGAGGGAAGCTCCTTCTGGTGCCCAACTGCTCCAGTTTTTGCCAACTTGCAATTTCAGCCACTTGGGTGATACATTTAGGAAGGACCAAGATTTCCTGGGTATCTGTGTGATAGCAGGCAGGTGGCTAAATTTGAAGACTTGACAGAGACAAACGGAAGAGTAATTTTTATAAAGGTCATATATTTTGGTGCTTTTCTAAAGCAAGCAACTAGCACAGAGACAATGTTTTAAATGATGACTGAAGCTAATGAGAGGAAAAGGAGAAAAAAAGTGACTACCTCAAGAACTTTAAATAAGTGCAAACTTTAAGAACAGAGCAAAAGGACTTTCCATGAAGGTTCTTGTTTGGTTTTAGCCATGAACAGACTCCCAGATAAGCACAACACAAATCTCTCAAGGCTTTTGGATCCAGGAAGTACATTTCCTTGAGACCCAAAAGTCTCAAGATTTTTGAGGAAGTAAATTTCCAAGGGGAAGGGCATGGCTGTTGAGTCACACTCCTTAACTTTTACCAAGGGGGCTTCTGTCATCCTCATAGTCAAATGGATCCTGAATATTTAGAACTATCCCCCTCTTCAGTGCTTTCTCTGTAGTCTGGCTTCAAATAACTTGGCTTCCAAAAGTGCCACTAAGGCATGCCGGTTTATACACACACACACACACACACACACACACACATATATCTATCTATCTATCTATCTATCTATCTATCTATCTATCTATCTATCTATCTATATCTGTGTGTGTGTATATATATGTGTGTATGTATATATACACATATATATTATTTGTACATATTACATATACATATATATAATACAATACCATATATAATATATATTTCCCCAAACATATTATTATATATGGCTAATACTAAATACCAACTCAGAACACATACAAAATAACAATGGAAATGTAAAGAAACACATATATAGATGTCTCACACCCTCAAAGAAACAGTTCTGCAGGCTTGAATGCCTTGTGCTATTCCATGTTTTTTCCTATGATAACCGCCTGAAGGCTGCTTCACTCTGGAAAGCAGCCTCACTTTCTGAGCCACTCTGGCCTCTACATGTTGCTTGTCTATTACTTTCACAGGCAAGGTAAAGAGAAAGGTACAATTTAATACTGCCTGCATAATTCCCTTTTCTTACTTGTAGAATCTTTTTCAATTATTCTCTGTTTTAATTGTGAGACTGTTTATTAATTTCCAGGAGTTACAATGTTTTGAGTCGTTTTAAAATAATAGATTTCCAAACTTTTCTTTGGTCAGATGGAAAAAAAATCTGTAATGAAAAATTGGTTAAAGTTTCCATTATACACAAGTATCTGATCATTTCTTATAACTGTTTTATTGATACATAAAAACATATATTCTCTATTTAATGTATGTTATAGTTCTATATTTAATTTGTTTAACTGAGCATATCAATTGAATTATTTCTTTATGTTAATGACTTATTGTTTTCTTTTTTCTACTGAATTTTAAAATTTATAAACCATATTTGTTAAGATCCAGAGGTACCTTATATGCTTTCACTGAATCTCTTTAGGTTCTCTTATTATTTGTGGGGTCATGTTCTAGTGTATCACCTGTAGCTGTGTATTCTTTACTTGGACTTTGGTTCCAGATGCCTCCGTTCTCAGGTAATGGCCCCACGGTAGGCTGCAGGAAGTGTGGGCCTGCAAGTTGTCACCACTTTATAGGTACTGAAGGAAGGCTCATTGCCTCCAGGTCTCCTTTGCTGCGAAGGCCACCTGCTCCCACCGTGAGGGGTTAGGGAAATGTAGTCTTGCATAGCTCCCCGGGTTGAGAGAGACAAGCACCTCCTCCCCGAATTTCCTCTAGGTTGGTGTTGCTTTCTCATCAGGGACCATGGATCTCCTCCAGCTAAGCTCCTTCCAGCAAACTAGTCATTTTGATCCACCTCCATCCCTGAGCTTCCTTTTGGGCCTGACCAAGAATGTTCTGCTGCAGTCTTTTCACCTAGACTCTGGAGGAGCCTTAGGTCCCACTCACAGGTCCCCATTCAAAAGACATAGAAGTCATACTGACAGTGGGAGGGGAGGGCAAGAGGGTCACATTTAATCCTATCTTCTTCAGCTCCACTTTCTGTCTTGTCAACACAGTCTTTCCTCAGACAATTGGCTGCACAGGCTCTAAACCATTCAACAACCTTAGCATCTGCTACAGAGGAATTATGCCCAGTGGTTTACAGAAGGGTGATTCTGGATGAAGCACAAAGCCTTTCACTCTTGCTTTCTCCAGCCTCCTACCCTTTCGTCATTCAGAGTAGGAGCTGCAGACAGCTTTTTAAATTATACAGACAGATTTTTCATTTTAAAGAAACTAACTGGAAAAAGAAAATTTGTGGTGATGATTATGGTTTTCTAGGGCCTTCTGAATATATAGAGTTTATCAATAGTAAGCTTAAATTTCTCTTTCCTCTGCTCTAACAAAGAAAACAATAATTCTCTAAACAGGTAAACCTGTTCTCTCTCTCTCTCTTTCTATATCTTTATCTATATCATGTATATCTTTATCTATATATGATTGAACACTACAGAACCTCTCTGCTTATGTCATGCAGGGATGAAAAATTCTGCTCCTGATCATAATATTACTTGAGAATGGCATTTGGTGATACAAGGAGTTCATAAAACATTAAGATAATGATTCCTAATATTACTTGTCAGTAAAATATGGAAATCATTTCTTGTTACCCATTTGTACTAATTTTATCTTACACATATTTAGTCAGCAGCAAAGCCTTCCAGGGGTGATTGTTTCCCTCTGATTAATTCCCAGTTCTAACAGTTAGATCACCAGATGATACATAGTAATATTTTCTTAACAGTGCATTTTTACAGAAATAAAGATTTATATTGCAGCTGACTCACTTAAGAGGTCTCAAAATGTAAGGGAAAATGGTTACACATTTTGCCACTGGCCTGTGGATTCTTAATGAGATACTCAGAGACTCTCAGCACCAGGGTTACTTGTGAATAGAGGGAAGCCTTTTTCAGTGTCCCTTGTAACTCATTTACCTCCTTTGGCCTCTTTTTTTCTATCTTGCCCCTCTTCCCCTTTACCACTCACTTTGGGCTCAGAATTGACCTATGGCTCCAGATACCCCCGCAGGAGCTTCTAAAGAGCTGCCCAGCTCTTAGGTTGCAGATGCTCCATAACTCTTCCTCCTGAGTACCCAGCTCAATTTAGAGTACTAGAGCACCTCTTCTTAATTTACTCACACTTCTTCTACCAGATATTGTAAAATAATTTGAGCTGATACACGGTAGCTTACACAGGGTCTTGCTCCTCTCAACAGTGTTTGCATTTTGAATAGGTTCAGCAAAGCAAATCCTAGAATTACTGCAAGCACTAATGGCTGGAATGGATGTATTTGTGTGTGAAGATGGAGTCAGTAGAGGGAAGGAGAGAAAATGAATTTGTAGGGTCTTCTCCAAATCTTTCAATCTCTATATTTATCTGCTTCTTTATAAGTTTGGACTTGTCCCTGGATGTGTGTGTGTGCGTGTGATAGAGAGAGTCCCATTGTGTCACCGAGGCTGGAGTGCAGTGGCACGATCTCAGCTCACTGCAACATCTACCTCCTGGGTTCAAGTGATTCTCCTGCCTCAGCCTCCTGAGTAGCTGCAATTACAGGTGCCCGCCACAATGCCCAGCTAATTTTTAAATATATTTTAGTAGAGATGGGGTTTCACCATTTTGGCCAGCCTGGTCTCGAACTCCTGACCTCAAGTGATCTACCCACCTCGGCCTCCCAAAGTGCTGGAATTACAGGTGTGAGCCACTGTGCCTGGCTCATCATCTTTTCTTAATGCTGTGGGTTTATTGCTTTGGAAATAATCACTGTAATATTTGCACCATAATGATTTTCAACTGTGCACAGTTCTTATGCATCGTTATCTCATTTTATTTGCTGTGTCAGCAGTAGCAGTAGCAAATCATGGGACTTTACCCCTGTCCTGACAGTCGAACGCTTTTTGAGATGAGAGTCCATGAGTAAGAACCTCAACCCTATTCAGTCACTCACAAAGATAAAGAAATGTTATTTTTATCTTGGTACAGAAAAAAAAAAAAAACAAAAACTGGTGCACTACAGGGACCTTCACCCAGTCTATAGAAACTACCACTTCTTACTCCAGCCTGACTTCTGCATAGCCACACAGCCATGCAAAGAAGGCATTTCCCAGGAGAAAAGATGCAATTTTAAAAATAGAAGAGATAATAGAAGACAATGGAAAAGAATCATGTGTCACTCCTTTCCCTTATTCTCTTTTTTCTGTAACACTCAGTATAAATGCTGAAAAAAAAAGAACCCAAACTTCTACAAGGAAGAATTCACAATTCTCAGGCATAAATCTCTGGTCAGGCAGATACTCTATCTCATTCTAAGCAAGAGTGGCACCTTTGGGAGATAAGAATTGTACAGGATTATGCAAAAAATTGGAGGCCAACAGGGGAGCATTTAAATATATTAGGTAATCCTAAACAGATGTCTTTAGGATCAAGATCAGGCTCTGTTTCTTAAGCAGAGAAGGGGCCTGAAGCTGGTTCTCCTTTGATGGATCCCAAGTAGCAATCCATGCTGCTCTGACACTGATCACGTACATAAAATGTAAGAGATGCCATTCCCAAAAGGCAGAGTTATGTGGTTACAGACAATCTCTCTGTAAGTAGATAATGAAATATCTAGCACGATTTTCCCAAAGTCTTATGAGGGGAAAAGACTAGTATTTACTTACCTTAATGCTTGAGTGGAGTAAATATACTTAATACATAATTATAACACTAAATTGTCAATTAAACATGACAGATATTTCTCAGTTGGAATTGTGCTGGAACACAAGGTAATCCCAACTGTCACTGAGCAACCATATTAAACTTGACATCCAACGATGGTTTTCCAGCTAAGGCCTCTGACATGTTACAGTGAAATTCCAAGGGGCTTTATCAGTTAATTGGAAGACAAATACTGACAATTCCTTCATGCAAAATACTTACAATTTAACCTATTATAACACTGAAGCCAAAAAAATAGTTTGCTGAAATTGAACCTGTAGACTAATGTGATTATGTCTCATTCTTGTTGAATAATAAGGAAAAAATGTCCCGTAGAGGAAAGTGGAATAACTGGGGTTTCTCCCAGAGGCTTCCAGGCGAAGCTCACTGACCATCCCCCCCAGATGGTTTAACCGTGGCAGGAAAATGATATTTTGAAGTAAATGGTTAGTTTGCATATTAGCTTTACCCTTAGTGTTCAGCGATTGGTTTGCATTGAAACATTGATGGGATTGGAGGAAATGAAAGGTAAACACAAAAATTGATGAACATTGCTTGGCTATTCTTGATATTCATGAAATGATCTTCTCTATTAGGAGAGGATGCTGAAAGAATTAATTACCTGGGCATATCTTTGAGTCTCTTGGAGCTATATAAACAAAAGGAAGTAGTAATAATTGAAGAGAGCAGAAAGAAATGAATTCCAGGGCTGAAGTCAACAAACCAAATAAATATGTCAGCTGGAGCCCAAATCCAGACATGCAATAATGAGAACAGCAGCAATTTTCCTCTGCAGTCCTGGTTCACACAGTGTAAACCCAATAAGCACGAAGAGGCAGAACTTCAAGACCCAGAGCTAAAGTGCAAACAACAGCAGCTTTGCAAGTTGGGGAGTTTGCAAGTTGAAATATCTGGCCAGCAGCTCTTCAAAACTATCACCAATCTGAGGAATGTGTCGCAGCTGGGCTGAGCTATTCGGCATAGCTCTTGGTATTTTAGAATCCCTAAGGAGATTGAAGTCTCCCGCAGGCACTGCAGTCATTATTATTCCTGGTGGGAATATAGGAGTCATATTATACAGATATTTACATTATATTTGTAAAATCAAATAAATGTAAAACAGGCCCTGAGAAAATAAATAAGTTTTCCTAGGTGAGGCACTGAGAAAGTAGAATAGAGTTAATACCTAAATGTGAAAATGGTGTTTGTTGGTCCTGGCAAAGTGAGAAAACATGGTGAAGCTTACTAATGTGTACTTAAGGCTAACTACTAGGAACATTAAAAATAAAACCACCTGCGGGGCACAATAACTCATGCCTGTAATCCCAGCACTTTGGGAGGCTGAGGCGGGCAGATTGAGGTCAGGAGTTCGAGACTAGCCTGGCCAAAATGGTGAACCCCTGTCTCTACTAAAAATACAAAAATTAGCTGGGTGTGGTGGTGGCAGGTGCCTGTAATCCCAGCTATTCAGGAGGCTGAGGCTGGCGAATCGCTTGAACCAGGGAGGCAGAGGTTGTAGTGAGCTGAGATGGTACTACTGCACCCCAGCCTGGGTGACAGAGTGAGACTCTGTCTCAAAAAAAAAATAAAAAATAAAAAAAATAAAACTACCCAGGCAAAACAACAAAGGCCCATCAAAAGGTGACTGAGGGTATTGGCCATTCTTTACTTTAAAAATAATTATTACATTATAAACATTAATATATGAAAGTGTCATTCTTGTAAAATATTGGGTAACAAAAGTGAATACATTCTAAAGTGATTGAATTTTAAACACTGATTACTGACTACAACTTTTTTCTTTTTCCACTGACCTGATAGGAGGACTATTCATCCCTACCCTACCCTGCCCCTAACTTCAGACAAGAGTGATGTCTTCCTCCTCTGAATTCTCAGGAACTTACACTATTTTAATGGAGTTTTTTTTTTAATGTTGCCTTATATTATGCACTTAGTTTTGCCTCTTCTATTTCCTGTGGAACAGTAGATTTCTTAAAGGTAATGTCAGGTTCACGTTCCTTTTTGAATCCCCAAAGCATGAGTCAAATGACTTGCCCATAGTTAGCACTCAATAAGTGGTTGCTGAGAAAATGAATGAATGAAAAATGAAAATATTTCACCAAAATTGATATAGTGAAATATCAATGAAAGGACCACCAAGTTACAGTGAAATCACAATAAAATTACAAAGAAAATGTGGCACCAACTGACATGCCCTTTCATTTTCTCATAATGGAACATAGAATAGATTGTAAATAAATATGCACCCATCTTACCATGAGTCTTAATTGTTTTTGTATTTTAAAGACAAGATCTAATTACACATATAGACCATCCTAGGTTCCGTGTATCATACGAAGACTCATCATAGCGAGGCCTACACTTGCCAGAAAAAGTATAGCATATCCAGCTGTAATTGAATTTCAGATAAACAATATATAATGTTTTATAGAAATAACTCTTTAGTATATGAATGTCCTAAATATTTCATGGACCATATTTATATTAAAAATTATTTACATTGAATATTAGATATTATTTGTCTGAAATTCAAATTTACTTATGCTAAACAATTATATTTGATCTGAAATTCACATTCAACGCTGCATCCTGCATTTTTATTTGTTAGATCTAGCAATGATATGGTTTGGCTGTGTCCCCACCCAAATCTCATCTTGAATTGTAGCTCCCATAATTCCCACGTGTTGTGGGAGGGACCCAGTGGGAGATAATTGACTCATAGGGGCAGTTTCCCCCATACTGTTCTTGTGGTAGTGAATAACTCTTATGAGATCTGATGGTTTTACAAGAGGTTTCGCCTTTCACCTGGCTCTCGTTCTTTCTTCCCTGTTGCTAGGTAAGACGTGCCTTTCACCTTCCACCACGATTGTGAGGCCTCCCCAGCCGTGTGGAACTGTGAGTCCAGTAAACCTTTTTTTCTTTATAAATTACCCAGTCTCAGGTATGTCTTTATCAGCAGCATGAAGAAGGACTAATACAAGCAATCTTAGTAGTAATCAAAAAATCAAACGAGAACCAAATAGAACACCCGTGCCACAGATAGAGCATTGTGAAACTCCTCGCTTGCTTACATCTGACCAAAGGTCTGCGTTTGTTGTGTGCTATTCCTGAAGACAACAGCACAAGACTTACACTTTTTCCAGAGCTGCGCTGATGTGGTGCACTGAGAGCTCTGCAATAAGCATTATCTGCCTTGCTGCGCTTTTCTTTCTAAAGATCCTTACAGGGAGTTATTTTAAATAGGACTGGTGAGGAGGAACCAGATGTTTCAGTTGAATAAAATGTTAATTTCTGACCAAAGTCCTAGATTTCACAATCTGACAGCAATAAGGCAGACCTTTTCTTAGTAGGAGTTTCAGAAGGGACAGGGTTAGGAGACAATCTCTGTAGTATGGAGAGGAGGAAAACACAAATCTGGAGAAGGCGTTGGAGGGAAGATCAGGAAGGCTCTATAGGGCCTGGGTGCCAGTCATTGTTCTACTTAGTTGTTACATGACTTTAGTACGTCACTGATGCTCTCGTAGCTTCAATTTTGTCACTTGTAAAGTAATAAAACTAACTGTTTCTATCCTTCAGGATAGTTATGAGGATATTCAATGAGTTTGCTCTTTATTGGCATATGGTAAGTACTCAGTCAATAGTGTGCATGATGATTTCTATTTGTGTTGATGCAACAGCTTGAGCAAACACTTCTGGGATGTTCAACTTCCCTTTCTGGAGGTTAAGATAACTTATGTTTACCTTCATTTTCCTTAATTTCAGTGGTTCAGTGCCTTCTACTCTACTGTTTTTTGGCCATTACAGCACCCAGTTCTTTGTTTGCAGCCTGACTCTAATCGGGAAAGCACCAAACAATAGTGAAAGGGTCCCAATCAGTAGAGAAGATTTTTAGGGGTAGGGGAGGAAATAAGGGCAAAACCAAAGCAGAGATTACAAATTCAAACTAAAACATGGATGCTTGAGATTTTAGAGAAAAGATCATTTGATTTCTGGAAGTCATATGCATTAAAAACTAACCACTTGTACAACAAAGCTGAGTGTTCTCTTCCTCCTCTCACTTGTCACAAATATGACCTACCTAAAAAAGCTTGAAAGACTAATGCAAGTAGCTTCTCTTCTAGAACAATGGATAGCAAATTTCTGCATTTGAGTAAACTACAGGTACTACAGACCACTATACAAAGAAACTTTAGCTTTCTTTCACATTTTGGCCAATACATCCTTAAGGAAACATTGCAAGTAGAGAAGTTTCATTTCTTCTTTCTTTTATTCTTACATTCTTTCTTTCTTTCTTTCTTTTTTTGTTCATAATAGGTTCACCTTCTACCCTCTAATCACTACCTTTTCAGATAATCAAAGGGCTCCCTTGGCCTTCTCTGACGTAGGATTCATTTGAACAAGACACTAAGGATTCTTTGTTTTGCTAGATTCCTATGTCCATTAGGGTTCAATGGAGCCTTTGCCAGCAGACAATAGACTTGATCTGTGGCCTTTCTGCTTGGCTAACTGCTCCTAGAATGCTAACACTGAAAGGCACTAGAGGAGATTCATATTACCAAAAGCGAATTAGCAACAAAAGATCCAACGAAAGGGTTGCACAAACCAGGGTGATTTTCTGCCATGGATCTATTGATCGTTCTCCTTTCTGTAATCTTTCTGCAGAAAAAGCAATTGGCTTTGCCTAACCACCGTACTGCCTACTGATAGTATTGTGAACGAAAAGATGCTCTGAATGTTGTCTCTCTTAAGAGTGATTATCTTAAAGTCTGCTTTCTCCTTACTGACTCTAATGAGTTCTCTAATAGCATTGCTTTCATTACACTCCTTTTGTTCTGCCACAGAGAAATGAATTTAAACAACAGCTGTTCAAGAGCTGTGGCATTTATCGATTGGATAAACACAAGTCTGAGATTTGGTTGTGTTCCTCTGAAGCCTGCCAGTTCTCTTTTTTGCTTATCGGTTAGCCTGTTTTGACTCCCACCTGCTGGAGGGTAATCTTGCAGTGCTGATCTTAGAGGGGGTTTCCCTTTTCTTTGGTTCTTTATTTCTGAAGGCTCCTGTACCACATTAAAGTTTCTTCCTTTAGGAATGAAAGGGGCTGTAGAAACTTGCCTAGCATATTCCTGAATCTCCTTGTTATACATTTCCAAAAGTGTCTGCAGATGCTTATAGGGTCCATTTATGGATGAGTAACAACATACATGAAATTAGAATTATTCTACTTTTCTAGAGAATGTGGACAGTTCCATGCAAATAATGAACCAAATTCATTAAAAGCTGGTGAATTTTGTGGTTACACATCACAAGAACCATAATATTTTTAGATCAAACATAACAAATATTGGCATTTAACGAGATTTGTAAGTAAGTTTGTGTCTGTTTCAAAGGAATTACTCGTTTTGGAAACATGAGATTGTGCATTTTCACCACCTAGAGATAAAAGCACCTGCTGGAATTGCACCATAAAAGTAATTCTCAGCACTCATTGCAGGTTAGGATTAGCTGATATTTTAGAAAATTACAAATCACCAGGCTTTGAGCCCCATCTCTTGAAATTCTGATTTAGTTAGTCTTAGGTAGGGCCTGGATGCTGATACATGTTTAAAGGTCATTAGGTAATCTTATCATGGAGCCAGGGGTAAGAACGACTAGAGCTTTGGCTAGACATTAGAATCACCAATAGAACCTTCTAAACATAGCAGCGTCTTGGTTCCACCCAAACCAAATGAAACTAATGGGGTTCAGGACATGCTACCCCTAAATATGGAACCTTGGTATTTGAGAAAGCAGTAGAAGCAGGAAGGTCTTTTTGTCCTCTCTCCCTTCTACCCTGAAGAGGCTATAGAAGAATTATCTGACTTTCCTCTGAAGAAGGTCACAAGACTGTGATGGGAGTGGGGTCCACTCTATACCTGAAGGAAAGAATTGTCCTTAGCTTTGAAGACACAGGGAGGAACACAGAAAAGAATCTGAACAATCAGGCCTTGCTAAATTCTCCCGGTTTATTACCACTACATCAAACCTCTTTATCCAAACCTCTTTCTCCACAACTATCTACTTCTTTGTGAAACTTAGAATAAAAATACACCGGTTTCCCTTTCCTTTGAGTCTTTATTTCTGAAGGCTCCTGCACCACATAAAATTTGTATTAAATAAATTTCATATTTTCTTGTTAGTCTGTCTTTTGTTACAGGGGCCTCAGCCATGAGCCTAGCAATGGGCGAAAAAAAAAAAAGATATTTCTTTTCCCCTACAAAACCAAATCACTGAGGCATGAGCCTGGTCAACTGATTTTTTTTTTTTAAAGTTCTCAGGTGTTTTGATGTACAGTGAGAATGGAAGTCCACTCTTGTAGGAATATAATGCACAGATAGATTTTGATTCAATGTTAGAAGGAATGTTTTTACAACTGAGAACTTACCCAAAATATAATGGTTTGATTGATGATTTTATGAGCTTCTTAGCAGTGTACTTGACATTGATGAAACTGGACAAACACTGACTAGCAGTTTTTGCATTGCATAAGGATATAGTTCAAAATATTTTTCAAATTTAGGACCTCAGGGCCACTACTAGTGTATGCAAGCCTTCAGGCAAATTTTTTTGGTAGGACTTTGTCTATATAAACTGTTTTATTTTTGAAGTATATTATAAAATAAAAAAAGCATGACTATGTAAATCCACTGGGTATAGAGATTTATTGATGATGATAAAAAACAATGGGTAGGAAAGAAGTATTTATATATCTGTTTATTATCCACCTAGTGCAGGTGAAGTGTTCAGGGACCATTTCTTCATACACTTTATTGTCAAGTACACTGCCTCTTGGCTAATATCACATCTCCTACCATGAGCAAAGGGTGGTAATGCTGCTATTTCTCAAAATGCCATGGTTCTTTAGGACTTGTTTGTATTGAAGCAGCACAGATCTTGTTTTCATAGTTGTTTCATAGTTCCCTGATACAATTTACTTAATGTCGGTCACATTATTACTCATGATGCAGCATCATCCCTTATGCCACCTGGGAATATTGGCTTCCTGTGTATGACTCTGATAAATAAAAGTTCCTACTGTGTTTCATTCAAGATGAACACAAAGGCAAGTCTTACCTCATGTATGCAGAAAAAAATGAACAATAGTTTTTCTGATCATGTAAAATTTACCATTCAGAATATTATAGTGTAATCATAGAACACACATATTTTAGCATCTTCTAACTACTCTTGTACTCCGTAATCACTGCATTCCTGAATGTGAACTGCCATCCATATACCATCAGTAGGGTCCACAAGTCAGAGACCATGGGCAGAGTGAGAAGAGTAATCCCACGGAGTTAGAAATGCTCCTTCCTCCTGTAGCACAGCTTTGAAAGTCTGTATAGAGACAACCATTGTGTGTCAGAAACAAGAGAAAATTATGGATTAAAAAAGTCCTTAGAAGCCCTGGGAGAAGACAACTGCAGCCACCCCCAAGACTGCCTGACATGTGACACGGAGCCTGTATAGCAGGTCGGGCACCCGGGTGCCAGCTGCAGCAGCACACTGGGTAAAGGATGCCTATGGTCACATTGCCACACCCAGGTGCTGTAGACTGGAGGCAACATGGAGATCAGAATATGGATAGGCCAGAATCACACACGGGTCTACACACACGGCTCAAGTTTGGCTGGGAATTCATAGCCCAGGGTCTTGACTTGGCCTGAATCTCACATGATTGTGGTTTCCCCCAAATCAGCATGGAAGCACTGTTTTTGTGGTCCATTCTCAAGCAATCTTGTGAAAGAAATCACAGGCCAGAGACCCAGAGCGATATGCTTGGCAACCCGCCTTTCTGGAATCTGGTCCTGTCTCAGGGATAAACCCAGAGATGTCAGTGTTTGAGCTCCTCAGGGCATCTGGTCAACCCAATGTGTAGGGGAGAGGTTTGGAGAGTGCCCAGAGAAGGTCCAAAATCCAGGACTGAGGCCCATGTGTGTCCTGTTGCAGACTTTGGGCACCCCATTCACATGGCACTGCTGGCTCTGGCTGGCCCCAAGCACCTGAGGGGTCATTAAGTGTGGGGCCCTGCCCAGTTGGCTATATCTAAGGGTAGCTCTCTTGGCCCACTACAGAATTCTGTGTCTCAATGATACATGGATTATTTATGTGTGATAGTGAAGTTAATCAGAGAATCCTAAGAGGATGCATGAATTTTTCTTTGTTTCCAATTCTCCAAAAAGAGAGGGTTAAAAAAAATCTGATTTTTATATACAACAACCACACAGTTTTCCACCTTTGAAACTGAATTTTATAAAGCCAGTGCAACCTCAGCTTTTTGAATAGCAACTCCTTATTTATGTCATATAGAAAATAAAAACCACGTTTTGTGGTTCGTTTTGGTTACAGTGACAAAATACAGATTACATGATAGAAGTATATTCTCCTTGGTGGTTTGTAGTGGTGGCTTACTAGAATTAAAAATATAAAGGATCAAGAGAAATAATTCAACGTGTAGCTATTTTAATAAACTTCATAACTGTAAAATTATGGTTGTGTATGAAAAAACCTTCTTCCTTGTTAACAGAATAACACATTGGGTGATATCTTAATCTTGTTCTTTCCTTAGACTTATTGATTGCCTAGATATCATGCTCTGATATTTAAAAATTTGAAAGTACTAAAGCAAACTCCCAGAAGTAATAATTTCATAGTTAATCTGAATCCTCCTACAGTTCATTGAATCATTATTTGATCAAATCTAACTCTTACAGAGTTATTGTCTCATAGGAGTAAAAATATTAATGATTTGCCTTTCAAAGTGAACTCACTTATTAATGAATCACACCTGCTGGTAAGAAGCAGTCTCTCATTGATATCTGTGGTATTTCTCCTTTGTTTTATTTTTTTCTCTAAAGTCATTTATAAATAATACATAATACTGTTTCACAACAGAGGGACACTTAGAACAAAGATGATGGGGAGTGACTTAAAACTCAATGAACAATTATTAAAACAAAATAGATAATAGATATTGGGAAAACATTTGCCAATCTACATTTAAATTAAGGCTCAAAAATGTAGCAGGAACAAATAAAACTCATGAATCAAAGGAAGGTGCACATGAATTGGAAAAGGACTGAATAGGGGCTATTAGGCATTTCACATGCATTATCAAAATTACTTGCTCTAGTTTCAACCTAAGTATATTTCACTTTAAAGAACAAACAACTTAAATCAATAAATATTTATTAGTGCCTACTACATTTAGACAAGGCAGTAAGCTGAGTTAGAGGATATCAAAATGAGCTAGTCATACCTAATTTATTTAACTGAATTGACTAAAGAGTTTACTTAATCACTAAAACGTCTGTCTAGACTTCAGATGATTAGCTTTTAAAACAACTTAAGAAAACTTCAATATTTGGACCAACATGGTTATGATTAGACAAAAGTATTTGCCATTTTTATCAATATTTTCTTAACATTTAAGACACTTAGGAAAACATACTTAACATGTAAGGACAGAAATTGGCTGTCATTCTAGAAAATACGATGTATGTGATTGTTTTAAAAGGATGAAAGAAATGCTTTACAGAAACTAAAATTCACTTTGGGTTCATGTTGTGCCTAAAAGAAAAGAGGATTGTAAAAAATTTAAAACATATATACATGGATGGCATTCATTTCAAAATTTTCACTGTATTATATTTGTCTCTCTCAAAATGTAATAACTGAATGAAATTTTCTGTTGAAGAACAAACATAGCCTTGTAGTCACACCAAGGGCATTAGAGAAATATGCAAACACCTTAGGGAAGCCACAGAAACATGTGATTCAGTGGAGGGCACTAAATGATTAATCAGCTCAGCTGTGTTGTCTTTAAATTGTGTCATCCACTTTTGTGAGTGCTCAAAGGGAATGCGATCCAAGTCTGGGACATTTTGTCACATAACAGGAGCTGAACAATAACACTTTTGTAGGATATGTTTTACTTAAGTTCTTATCACATTATTTAAATAGAGGAAAAAAATGTAAGCCTTGAAAGAATTAAGTGGCATTTCAAAGTAATTAACTATAGTGGCACCTACAACTTACCAGGCTCTGATTTGGAAGGCGTGTGAACACCATGCCAGGGAATCCTGACAACTAAGCAAAAGAGGATCATCCGCATTTTACAAAGGAGGAAACTGAAATTCAAAAAATATATGGATTTGCCCCAAATTGTACAGCTAATACATGACAGAGCCAATAAGTGAATTCTCATCTACCTGGTTGTCATAAGCAAGAAAGAGGTTTGGATGAAGTTGAGCAGTAGTTATAATTTACAAGACTTATCTGAGATATTTGGATTCACTGGTTAATTAGTTGGTTGATGGAATCATTCATTCAGCAAAATACATTGAGCACCTATTTTACTTCAGAAAAAGGCTAGGGCCCTAAAGTGACCCGAAAAACCTTCTCCTCCCAAGAAGGTTAATGTCTAGGGATAATATTTTGTTTCAGCATTAACTTTTTCAGAATTCATACTTTACCAAGGCACTTGGTGGTGAGTACTTCCCTGTAGAAATTATGCTCTTAGCAAAGGAGTTCCTCCAAGCTGTTGAATTCTCATTCCCAGGAAGTAATCAGTAGCTATTGCTTTGTGTACTTCTAGAAATGTTCTATGCATATTGAAATATGTAGATAACATGTTTTTACAATTTCAAAATAATATACAAAATATCCTACATTTTCTTAAATAGGCAAAGATACAGAGTTTTTGTGGGATTTTATGTGTGTTCCTTTACCTTTTTTGCATTATCAGTTCATTTAACTACTACTGCTTTCTGTGACTCTCCTGTGCTACAGGCCATGCAGGGACTCTGCCAGGGGTTTTGAGAAATAGACTGGGAAGATATCATTTAGGGTCCAGAAAATACCTCCTGTGCTTTGACTGCTCTCATTACTTGATTACAAAACTCCATCCTTGGAATGGTTCTATTCCTTCCAACTCAGTGCTCTAGGCAGCCTCGCTCAATCAATCAATAGAATTTGACACAAGAGAAGAAACTATTTGTCATTTGCAATCCAGATTCTCTTCTCAAGAACTACACATTTTTAAAGCATGTATACAGAATTTACATACAAGTTAGAATTTCATCAGTCCCTTTGAAAAAGAAACAAAGTATTAGTGAGCAGGAGGGTTCAGAAGAAGATAAAATTCAGTTTCAGACATTTAAAAATCTGGGTACTGCTGGTGTCAGAGGTAACATTTTCTACCACAATAATCTAGCTGCAAGCAATATTATGGTCTGGAAAAGAGGAGGAAATAAAAAAGTTACATATTGCAATAGCGTGGCCATACGTTTTCCAACAAGAAATATTGAGCACCCAATATATGCAGATACTGAGATTTTTCTGGCTTGAAACGGCTGGTGGCTGTCCTCAGCCTCTCTGGCCGTTTTACTAGACGCATCTGGATGTCCAGCAGGTGACCTACAGGTAGTGCCTCCTCTAGTGAGCTGTGCTGCCTTAATATAATCTAGTGTCTCCACCTTAGGAGCACTTGCTTTATAAAGCATATTTCCAGGAGAGAAGAGGACTGCATTGAACAACACTCAGTACACCCAGTTTTGTTTTTGTTTGCTTGTTTTTGGAAGGTAGCAAATTTTGCAGAATAGCTGTTTAAAGCTAGGGGTACAACCTTATTTTTCATCTTGGAGCAGAAGATTCATTCAGGAAGCAAATGTAGAATGTGGAAGCGACTTTCCATGTTAGACTTTAAAAGTACTTACTATGTTTTTAAAAAGTAGAATAATATTGAGGTCTGGAATGACTTCATGATTATCTAGACGAGGTGCCCAAGGGGCCAGCAATCCTTGGACATGAAAAGCATAGCTCTGGGTCCATCTGGCTTTCACAGCATGGAAGGAGATGATCTATAACTTTTTTTTCAAATTCTGAAAGAGCCCATGGCTTAAAAGAAACTCATATACACTCATTGATCTAGTCCAACTTCCTAGAATCACTGGAAGTTTCCCAGGACCTCGTGGCTCACTCACAGCAGAATGTTATACGGTTCCTTGATGTTCATGTTGATGCCCTTTCTACCACATTGCCTTCCGTGGCTTCTACTAATCTGGGAAAATATAAGTCTTTTTCTTCTACAAACTATTTGTTTTAAAACACCACTATAAAACTGTTTTTTTTTTTTTCAAAGACATAAAAGCCTTTCCAGGGAGCTATAAAAGGGGTGGGCCTATGGGATTCTTCACCTCCACTTCCAGTAGAGCAGCTGTGCTTTTATCTATTTTATGTATGGTGCTCTGAATATGATTTTGTCTATTTAAGATTCAATTCTCCTATAATGAGAACTATTTCTCAAGGGTTTCTAAAATGATAAAAATGGATTTTGGGCCACAGTGCAGACTGCCCCTTGTAGTCTAAGTGATGTAAGCTTCTTAGAGTTATGCAATGAACAATTACACAATGGCATGTGACGATCTGAATAAATGATGCTACCTCAGAGAATCATTTTCCCAAAGGGTTCAAAATTGAAAAACATCTTCCTTGGGTGATTTATCTCAAAACAGACCCTTTAGTGTCCTATCTACCCATTTTGTTCTGTGATTTTTATACTGTAAGATGTTTAGTTCACTTGTGTTAGAAAATTTATCCCTGATGCTTTTCACACTCTCAAAACAGAATTTCTGAAAACATTTATTTATTTAAAATATTTGTTTTTATTTTTATGCTCATAAAAATAGGATTTAAGAAAAAAGTACTTGGGAACATTTTTCTTTAGATATGAAAATTAAGAAAATAGTTTCACAGGAGAATTTTTTTAAGTAAAATGAAACAAAGTGTCCTAATGATTTTTTTTCTTGAATAACCTTTTATGATGACCAAATAATAAATAATAATGATTTGAGAATAGATGATGCTATTCTCTCAATCTGCCTCTCCATCCCCACACTTTGCCTTATTCTACTGATGTTCATCGTTTCTCATATGTCAGCACTAAAGCTAAACAGAGGACACAGGGAGTACTCCTGAGAGACCAAGAAGGCTCTAACATACAATTTATATGAATTTATACTTAACCCCATTAAGCCTTTATTTGTTTTTATATATTTATTTATTTATGTATTATTTGTCTTTCATAAAGTAATAGCAAAATTTAGTAGAACACAGAATAACTTATTTCTTCCTCAGTGGCCCAGCCCATAGCAAGATGGGGTAAAAGAGTTCTGAGTTAATTTGAAATAATAGCTGCTGGCCAAGGAAGAAGCTTTCTAAATCCCTTTGCGTGTTGAAGTGGAAGAAAGAAAAACAGATCCCACAGGACATCTGGGGTTATCTCAGACCTCTCAGAGAAAGCGTTTTGAATACCACCATCATTACATACTTCTGAAACACAATGTATGTGGGATAATACTGTGACTATTTTAATGGAGAAAATTTACCTGAATGGACTAAGCTATATAGCACAGTTGTGACTCAGCAGATATTTACACCATGTATAGTACTCTTGAGGAAATATGGAAACTTTGCAAGATGGGTAAGCAGTTGGTATTGTCAAGTAATTATGAAAGCCCATAGGTAAGTACCTTTTCAGAGCTGGCAAGCATCAAATGGTCATTAATCTCTTCTCTGTTGTTTTTCTTTGATGAGCTATCTCAAATCTCATGGAGAAACAGGAAGACAGGCTGGTAAGAATGGTCTCAGTTAGCCGAAGAGTAAGAACAAAAGAGAAAGTAGAATTTGTGCAGTTTTCAATACATTGAGTAACTCTATAGTTATCTCAAATTCCAAAGCACTCTAAAGGACTGAGGTTAAAATAGAACAGCAATTGTCTTGAGGGTGATGACAGCAACCAGAATAGTCAGGGCTGACTATACTTGGCTCAGAGAAGTGGTGCCAAGTCTATTCATACACCTGAGAGAGATGTGTTGCTTAAGTGATATTTCTCCAGGGAACCAAGCAAAGTTACAAAAAGAAAGAATATCTACCTGCTATAGGTATGCTTAAGTTAGGAAACTTTTGCACCATAGTTTCAACTTCACTTCCCACTTTTGAAATTGAAATACAGATGGATATGAATCTGGTTTAAAAACTGTTTCATTCATTCATTCATTCATTCATTCATTCATTCAATATTTTCTTTCTTTTGACCGAGTGCTATATTGAAGACCCTGAGGTGGGTATTGTGGAAATACAAAAATGTGAAAGTTAAAGTACCCATCCTCAGTGAGTTTACAAAATTAGCAACTTGGATAGGAAAGGGAACATTTGGAAAAGTGAAGAGACCCTAGAATAGGTAACTGTTATAACCAGGAATATGGTGGTTAAAATGGGGAGACATAGCCATGAGTTTATTGTAATATGTGGTATCTCATCACAGCTCCTATGGATTTTATGAGCCTGTTTGAAGATGGAGGGTGGGGTATTGAGTAAGGTGTATTTCATCTAGTCCCGAAGTTTGGAGTTATTCTTTTGTTTCCTGAACAAAAAAGACATGATTCTCAATAAAGCTTCAGCTTTTCATCATCTCATGTTTTAAGAAAGGTGAATAAAGTTGAAATGATTTGATACTTATCTTTTCTGACATATCACCTATAAAAACACCAATGTCATCTCTAGTTGGGAGAGCATTCCGTGTAAATGAACAAAGCACAATCACAGTAGTAAAATGAAGCCTATGACAGTCTTATACTATATATCTTACAAGCCCATTCACTTTTTCTTTCAGAATTTATAACAAATAAATAATCTCATAAATTATAAAGGCATTACATGATCCTTTCTTCTATAGAAGTGAGTTTTGGGGATAATAATTTTATAGCAAGACAAAGTTGAAGGATATTAACAAAATAATGAATACATCTTTGGGCTAGAGAAATGAAATTAAAGTTCAGAACAAGAATGAATGGTTGTTTGTAAATATGATCAAACTCAGGGCACCCGACAAGAAGAGCTTACATGGACTTTAATGAGAAGATCATCCACATGGTCTAGTTGGCAGCCATGGAGGAACTTGGGCTCAAACTTAGAGTCTGACTAGAAAGAACCTAGGAATTTAAAGTATTGGTTCTGTGGCAAACAGACTGCCAGTTCTGGGGCTGAAAGAGGTCTTAAGATTGACACAAAGATTTTTATATTAACTTATTCTATGATTAAACTGAGTGTTTAATCACTGATTTCTGTGATTAAATTGAGTATTTCTATTTGTCTATCTATATTTACTTTGCATTTTTAAAGAAAGGTTGAAACCCCTGAAACCAGAACAAATTTTCAAAAAAGAAATATAACAAATATAATGAAAGAAAAACATTTTTGAATAAAAGAGACCTAAACACACACATTAAAAAGTGCTTGCATTTTAACTTATAAGAATAATGAAAAAAGAGACCCATGCCTGGATGCAGAGCAATACTATTCTGTGGAATTGGAAAGGAAAGAAAAGGAAGAATGAGACAAAGGAAGAACATCTGGAAAAGTTTCTACAAAGGCACAAAATCAGGTTGTGTTTACAATTCTCTGAAGTTTGAGATATCAGCAAAAATAGAACTATGCAGCTATAGTACTGGGAGGAGAAAAGTTGTACCACAAGAAGTCTGTTTCCAGCAATTTTAGATATGAAGGCAAAGGCAAGACATTCTTTCAAGCAATTTTCCTGGAAAACTACTTTAAGATATAGTGTATCCAAAGAACAGAGGAATTCAAAGTAAAAATTTGGAGTCATAAAATAAATGATTGGGACATTGAAATCAATTAAAAATAAAATTAGGTTGGCTACTGAAAACAATCCTTGAAAAATGCTAAACTGTATAGCTTATGTGGGGAAATTGTAAGGAAATTGAATTATGTCCTACATGTCTAGATATATATTGGCAGTGAAAAAAATTATCTTATACTTGACTTTTAGAACAAAGCATACATACTTTTGAAGAACTTAAAGATTCTATCTCATAGAAGTTTTAAAAAACAAACATATGCATATTTCAAAATCCTTAGATAATTCAAGTCTCTAAAAACAAAGCAAAACCACAGTTCATATGACAAAATACAAAATGTAAAGAAGCATAAAAGAAGAATAAGAGTATGCAAAACAATTTCAGAATTAAGATTAGATATCAAATATGAATATTATATTAATTAATAGTTTAAAATTGTATAATAAAAGGCAAAGAATTAATAGAATGTATTAGCCAGGGTCTCCGAAGAAGCAGAACCAATATAGGTTATATATATATATATATATATATATATATATATATATATATATATGGCAAGAGAGAAAGAGAGAAAGAGATTATAAGGGATTGGTCTATGTGATTATGAAGACTGAGAAGTCCTATGATCGGTCGTCTGGATCATAGGATGAGCTGGATGCCCAGGAAATCTGGTGGTGCAGTTTTAGTCTAAGCTCAAAGGCCCAAGAACTAGGGGAGCTTGATGATGTGGGTCCCAGTTGAAGTCAGAAGAACTCAGAACAAGGAGCCACAGTGTCCCAGGGCAGGAGTAGGTGAATGTTCCCACAGAAGCAGAGAGCAAAGTTACCCTTCCTCTGCTCTGTTGATTAGGTTTAGGGGTTAGATAATTCCTATAGGAACAAGCACATTTTTAATTGGAATTACTGCTATCATTCGAGAGCTGCAGGAGTAGCAGTGTTGCTGAATTTGGGACCTCCGCCGATTAGATGATGAGTACCTGTTCTGGTGAGGGGATCTTCTTTAGTCAGTCTCTCAATTCAAGTGCTAATTTCTTCCAGAAACACCCTCATTTACACACCCAGAAACAATGTTTTTTCTACCAGTTACCTGGGCATTCCTTAGCCCAGTGGAATTGACACATAAAACTAATCACCATATAGGATAAGCAAATAAACTCCAACCATAGAGTTTGTAATTCTTTACAAGAGACAGACATAAAATGAAATAACATAAAAGCATTAAAATGTAAAAACAGGAAAAGGTTTATTAGGAAATATGAAGAGAATTGTAAATGGACTGGATAGTTGGTTGGTTTCAGTCTGGATAAAAACTAATCACTTTTAAGGAAGTAACCAAGGATCTGTTCCTCTTTAGGGCAAGCTCATTCTTGGGTACAAATAGGTCTGAAGCATGAGAAGCCTGTTTTCTTTGCAAGAATTCTTGGGATAATATTTATTTATTTTGACTATACTTGTAAATCAGGATACTTCCAGATGTATTCTATTGAGTGGAAAGAAGCCTAGAACTGCTGAGAGTTACTAAAAGCTGTCAGTTCATTTCATTCTGGGGATTTTTATATTTAAGGCATATGCATTTTCAAATCCTTATAAATGCATAAATATTTGCATACCCACATACAAGTACATACCCACAATGCACTGGGCACTGCGATGTTAAAAAAAAAAATTAGCCGTAGTGAAATTTTCAGCCTCGTCTCTTGCCTCGCATTCATTCCTGTAAAAGCTACCCTCCCTAATTTAGACAGCTTGAAGAAACTTTGATAGCTTTCCAAGCAATTTCTCTATAGAGACATAAATGACATATTTTTTTTCTTCTTCCTGCCTATTTCTGTTTTTTAACAGGGACAAATGATTAAAAGCAAAGCAATATCAACGCGGAGAACTGAAAACCCAAAGAAGAAGAAGAAGCATTAATTATCTTTATTAAAAGGGTTTATGAGTTAGATAATCCATACAGAAGTAATTTTTAATTGGAATTATTGCTATCATTCTGGAGCTACAGGAGTAGCAGCATTGCTGAATAAGTGAATTATAATTCTAAATAAACCAGCTGGGTCAGATGGACAGGTGCAGCTGACCGTTAATTTCATCCTCGGGGAGGGGCAAAGACAAGGAATTAGAGAAGAAAAAAAAAAGAATAAACAATAAAGGATTGTAGGACTTTTAGTCCCTAGGACAAAAAACTCCCTGACTACTTAATTTTCCAGACCAATAGAGGATGTGCTAAGACTTGAGAAAGTAAATTCTTGTGTCTTTTAAGAAATCTCTTCTTATGAGGATGAAATACTGTTTTATAAATGAGGCTATGTGACTGGTTTTGAGTAGCATATTTTGAATTAATGCCGGTGTATTGCCTGCATTTTGATTGTTTTTTTTTTTAGTGTGATTGAATTAGATCACCCACCAGTAGTTTTGAGTTATTCTCACTGGCTGAGAAAGAGGTTCAGTGTACTTAATCTATCAACCCCTTTCTCCACCCACTCCCACCCCGTAACACATTTAATAGCCTACGATTCAACCTCCCACATTTTCCTCCACACAGAGGGTTTTCATTGTTAATGGACTTGTTTTTAAAATGATATATTATACACACTTTTCTGTATTTTGCTTTTCTCACATGAAAATACCCCTTAGACATTTCTGAAAGACAAATTGCTATAGCTCAAATTCATTCTTTTTAGTAGCTGCATATTATTCCCTGTGGATACACCAGAATTATTCAAACAGTCTCCTTTGAATAGTTTCACTTTCACTTGGGATTTTCTTTCTAGGAGATTCGTTACCAAGAATGAGACTGCTGGCTCAAAAAGGTATACCAATTATTAATTTTATGAAATGTTGCTAGGTTCGTTTCCAGTAAAGCTCCAACACCTCCCATTCCTACTGTACTGTTTTCTCCTGTTTCCACCTAATGTATGTGCTCTTAGACTTTTAAGCTTTGCCATTCTGATGATTATAAAATCATATTTAATTACTTTAGTTGGCATTTGCTTATTAGTGACCGTGAGCTTCTTTTCATATGTTTTTGGCCTTCGAGGTTTCTTTTTTTTCTGTGCGTAGCTTTAAATATTCCATTACTTTGTTTTTTTTTTTTTTTTTTGGTCAATACAAGACATACCTTTGTATATTTTAAATATTAGTCCTGTAACTATCTGCTTTGCCATTTTTTCAAAATAACTTATTTATTTTATTGACTTTGCTTTTGATGTTTTGCTCTGTATCTCTGAATTATTCAGCTGAATAAGAATATCTCTAGTTTTTTGTCCATGAATTTTATTTTATTTTTATGTTAAAAATTATCTAGAAATTGTATTTATATGAATTCCAATTTTATTTTCTTCCAGATGGATGACCAATTTTGCCAGTACCATTTACAATTATTTTTATACCTAATGAAAACACTACTTGTTTCATATATTAAACTTAATCAACAAATATATAACATATGGATAATGAGATACGCTTCTGGATTTTTCAGATCAATTTTTATTGTTTATTTCTAATTTCATTGGATTATGATCACAGAAAGAGACCTGTAAAATATCAACTTTTGAACAACTGTTGGGGTTTTCTTTGTGACCAAATATACAGATCATCTTGTGAATGTTCCAAGAGTAATCGAAAATTATAAATTCTCTCTTAGAGAGATGTAAGGTTCTCACTACGTTGCTATAAATCAGCTTTACTAATTGTGTAAGTCAGTTCTTCTAGGTCATTATTTTTAATTTATTGAGAGATGTGTATTGAAATTTCTCATTACAGTACATTATAGTCCTTGCATTCTAATAGTTGTTGCTTTTTATATTTAGTTAGAATGGTGTACAAAACACAGCTATTTAGGTCTTGATATTTCCTTTATAGGTATCTTTATTGTTACATAACATGTCTCTTTCTATATAATGTCTTTAAGCTGAAATTCCACCTTATGTGATATTAATATTATTTGTTCTGCCTTATCTTTTTGTTTGAATTGGTTATATCTTAGTCCATTCTTTATACTCAAGCTTCTTTTATTACTTCACTTTACATAAATTTCAAATAGGCAGCATATATTTGTATTTTGATTTTAACCTATTTAGAATCTGTTTTTGCATAGGAGAATTCAGTCAATTCACATTTAGTGCAGTAACTGATATTGCTGAGTTAATACCTTCTGTCCTACTGTATTATTTATTTTACACTTTCCTGTCTTTTATAATTTTCTGTATTCTGCTCCTTTGATTATATTTCTGTTTATTTCATTTCTTTCCATTGTAAATTAGAAAGTTCTTTATTACTTTTCTGTTCCATTAATGGTTGTTTTTTATGTTCTTTTAATCTGTCACAAATTTCCCTCCTAATATTTGAAACCTCTTTCATTCATCAAGATGTTCTATTTGCCTCCATTGCTACCTTCACATCTTTGTTTTTTAATGAAATTGTTGAATACTTTTAATTCTAAAAGTATTAAGATATTCAATGAATGAATTAATTTATTAATATTTAATATCTCTATGTCTTTATTTATTTTTCACTTACTACCATGATAATTTTTCTTCTAGTAGGTTCCTTATGTCCTAGAAGGTCATCATCATCTGTTGTACTACTTCATTGCTGGGAGGGTGATTTGGCACTATCTCCTGAGTTTGAGCATCCATTTTACCCATGACTCAGCAATTCCACTTTAGAGGAAATCTCCGTGAAAGAGAAAATCTTGCACATTTACAAAGGGAACATGTACAAAAACGTCCACAGTATTATTTCCAGTTGTAAAAATGGAAACAACTGAAAAGCCCATTTTTGAGGGAGTGGATTAATAAATTGTCATTCATGCAATAGAACATTAGCAGTGAAAATGAGTGAATGATACCAAGAAAGCAATACCAAGGAAAATCATAGCAATACAATATTATAGGAAAATGTGAGTCCCAAAAGGCTGTGGCATGATACCTTTTTGTAACATTAAAAATCTAAAACAAATAAACAAATGATAATCGTAGAGTATATACAAATGCAACAATTTATTTTTAAAGAAAAGCTAGAAAATGTCGAACACAGAATATTAAGTGATGTGTATCATGGATGGCTGAGTCAAGAGGGCTGTGCTGGCAGAAGACACATGTGAGTAGATGTAAGTTATGCTCAATATAGTAGCTTTTGTTTTGGGGTGGTGAATTAGGAGGTGTTTATTACATTATTCAAAAAACACTAATTGAATGACTAACTAATAAAAGCAAGCTATGCATGGACCACTGATGTTCATATTATGGCTCAAGAATTATGACTCATCCTATACTGTTCACCTGAGGTCAAATGGGGGAAAATTATTTAAATACATGGTTTATAATTGAAGCATAATTGGAAAAGTTACTAATTGTACCCTGTTGTGATTGTTAGATAATGCCACTATTTTTCAGGTGAAATATAAACTCTTAGCATCGAACACTAGAAAAACACCTTTTGTTCAGAGAAGAAGTACTTTTTCCAGATGTAGAACTACTCTTTTGAAATAGCTTGTATTAAAATCTAATATAAAAATCATTTTGGGTGTAATCTGTTTGCATAAGTTCGGAAAGAGTTCATTTCAATTTGATTTTTTTCTTTCTCTCTCTACAAGAAGTTGTTCTTGAGGCTTATATTGTTGAAAATTATAAAACTTAAATCTTCCAAGCCAGAGTTTGCCTACTTTCTTTTTCTTTCTTCTTTTCTACAATTATGGCAGAAATTATGCTTTTTGTTCACTCAGTCTCATCTTTTGCACTTCAGTTAATTGCACAAGTTTATAGCAAATCATGCTTGATAACATTGGCCACTCACCTTGAATTTCAGCTTTGACTGACTGCTGGTCTCTGAATTCCCTTGTAGTACTTAGAGATTATAAGCCTTTTTAGCAACTGGGTATTTTTATGGACCTTTTTTTATTCAACACTCAACTCAACTCACAGTGAATTCCTTGGGTGTTTACAGCATAATAAAAATAAGGAGGTGTTCCAATCAGGGGGATATTGTGTTTGAATAGGCATGTTATTTTCATTTATGTTGAGGAGTTGCACTTATATCACCAGGAGGACTTCTCCTTTGTTGATAGTCATTTTGCTAAATTGCAAGCATTTCTGTATTACAGTTTTAAATTATCCATATTCTTCATGTTTTTTGAAAATTTTATTCCCCAGAAAAGGGTACCTTTTGGCAGTTGTTTTATGTGTTAATCATGTTGATCTCATTGGAAATAATGTGAGATTGTTTATATGACAAAAAGAAGGTATTCATATGTGTAGTGTTCAAGATCTTGCTTTGGCTACTCAGCTGGTATATACCAGTAGGGCCTTACTGGTTACTAAAATACTGAAATTCTTCTACACTGGTTGTTAAGTGCCTGCTCATTTGAGCCTCTCAAGTACCCCTCCATTTTTCCAGACTTTTCCCCAAGACCCCAGAAACTATTCCCAACCTGCCACCAAATGGTTACTATCTGGCAAACTGGGATTTGGCCTAGCTCTATAGTGATGTGTATATTGTTACAATTCTTATGATAGTAATTATGTGACACTAATTGTTAAAAAAAATTTTGACTTTCACCCCTGGATATGCCTCTTTCGTTTTATGAGTAGTGGTTCAAACCTTCATGAGAAAACTGAGGACTACTCGCATCTTTAAGAAACAATGTGTAATTAGCAAGGTTAATTTAGGTGGATGATTATTATTATACCAATGAATGTAATCCCCAAGGCTGACAAATGCATTTTAATAACTTTATTATAAATAATACCTACCCTGCCTTCTACATTATTCAGCAGATTAATGCTCACCTAGTGTAGTGTGGCTTGCCCAAGAAGGAGACGCTGATACAAGGGTTCAAATGCAAGCCATTTATTTGGGAGGTACAAGGAACACCAGCAAGGAAAAAGTGATATAGGAAAGGAAGGCATCGCATAAAATACATGTGTGTATCTGAAACTGAAGGTTAGTTCCACAGGAAAACTCTGCGTGGGAATTGCTGAGACACATGCTTCATGTCTATCCCACTAGCGGTGGAGAGGGTTGAGGTATTTACGCACTCACCCTGCCAGTCATTAGCGGAGGGGTGCTCTTGGAGAATATTAATTCCTTGACACCGATGATCTGTAAGCCCTAGAACAGGGCAGCCTTCAGGAGAAATTTTCAGGTACAGAGGGGCCAATACTGGCATGTGGAAGTCCTGCTTTTTGAAGTGATAAGGCTGACAGCTATGGGCTGGGCACTGATAGCAGCTACTATTATTACTGTATTATGATCAGAGTTTGGTTCTATGTTTTGCAGCTCTGAAATCGCTCCTTTAACCTGTCCTCATTGAAGATTCATTTTGTTCTGTTAAAGAACTATGAATTTTAGCCTTTTTGGGGAGAGACAGAATTGAAAAACTTCCTTTTAGAAAAGCCATGTTCCTTAAAATAAAAGGGCTTAGTAAATTTGAAGTGGTTGAGGATTTAACTTGCCTTCCAATTTCAAAATTGCCTCCTGTGTTCATGAGAGGCAGTATTTATTTCCATCTGTTCTGTGCAACTATCAATGTGTTCAGTTGGTAGCAGTTTACCTTTATGCTCCCAAACATTTAAAAATTGAATAATAGGGTAAGGTTTTCTCTTATATATTCCAAATGTGGATGTTGGTACGCAGAAAGGAAGTCATAATGATAAGCCATTTAGAAGTTCAAATCAGGGCCTCAAAGTTCAGGCAAGCCACATGTACAGAGCCAGGATAAGAAGCCATTCTGGTTTAGCTGATGATAACATAATTTAGAATACCAAAATAAGTGTGTTCAGTTATATACCCAAAGTATATAATCATTTCAGAAAACCTGGATAATAGAAAACATATGAAGAAGAAAATAAAAATAACTTACCATTTTTCTATTCAAGATAACTACTATCATTATTTGTCATATTTACTTCCATTCATTGTTTTTTGTTTGTTTTTTGCTTGTTTTGTTTTTTGAGACAGAGTCTTGCTCTGTTGCCCAGGCTGCAGTGCAGTGGTGTGATCTCAGCTCACTGCAACCTCTGCCTCCAGGGTTCAAATGATTCTTATGCCTCAGGCTCACGAGTAGCTGGGATAACAGGCATAAGCCATCATGCCTGGCCCTATTCATTGTTTTAATGCTCATTTTATGTCAGTAAAATCATATGTGTAAGCACTTGTTTTTTCCATTCTATAACAAAATACATTTTTCTAGGCTACTGGTTCTTAAACTTTATTGTGCCTCAGAATCACCTGCAGGCTTTGTTAAAACAGACTGCTGGGCCTTACCCACAGAACTTCTAATTTGGTAGGTCAGGGGTAGAATCGGAGAATTTGTAAGTTAGAAAATTGAGCAAATTTCCATGGGAGTTTGATGCTGTTGGTCTGAGGAGCATGATTACAGGACCTAGGTTTTTAAACTTTTCATATACTGAAATGAGGTTAATGTTTGGTTTCTTGGTCAAAGCATGAGAACACATATGTGTTTAATTTGTAAAAATTCACCCAGATGTGAATTTTTGATATGTGTACTATATAGCAATAAAACCTTAAAGAAAACTTCCAAATCATGATTGTAATGGGTTAGCAATATTTTATCTATGCCTATGCCATAATTTACATAACTATCACCTTAATTTTACTTGTTTCTAATTTTTTTAGGTATTAATCTTTTAGAGAATTTCAAATTATTTTATAGTAATGCAAATCTAGGATAAAAACAAACATGAATATTTCAGCACTGCTGATACATATGCCATAATACTTTTCCCAGAAGTATAATCATTCGTATTTCAAACAACAGTTATGCAATTTGTCTGTTTGCTGAACAAGTGATTGTCTTTTTTGGATGAAGGTAGTATGATAATATTTCTTCATTGTTTAGGTACATTTTAAATACTTAAAGCATAATTAAAATGAATGACTTTCCTATATGATTTTCTTGTGCCATGCTTTCAGAACATGGATCACAGCATTCTCTGAAAAATGTAAGTTCTTTGAAAACTTCCACATAGCTTTTATTTAGGTAAAATCCTTGAGATTAAGCATTTTTTTTTTAATTTTAAAGACTGGCAGCTAATAATGCAATTTCAATAGACCCAATCATTTTTATGTTCTCCAGAGTATTCCTTCTAGTATTGTACTACAGTCAGTAAAGCTGAAAGGTTCTCCTTAACTTCCCTCCTTCCTCATTACAAAAGGAAACCACCATTATGTGAGAATCAGAACGACTTTGTTCTAGGGCAATGGTGTGGGAGAATAGGGTTATCGAAACTCCTGTAAATAAATGTTAAAATGAATGTGATCCTTGAGTTTAACTTTCATTGAATTATGAGTTTTAAAGACACTCTATACCGAAAAGTAGTCATTAAGGACAATCAGATTTTGTGTTTATCTCTAAATGGGTATTCAAAACATAATGCATTATATTGATCAAGAGCCATTCAAGTAGCCCTTCCTGTGTGTGTGGGTGTGTGTGCATATACATGTACTTTTTCTTAGATTCTTGAACCTAAATATTAATGTAAATGAAAAGAAATTTTCAATACATGCAATTTTTCTATGTTTAAAGAGCATTACAAACATGGTAATCAAATATTACTATATAACTCATTTTTATACACAATAAAAACTTCTCACAAATATGAAAGGTAGTCAGCTGTTTCCATTTAATAGAATAATTTCCAGTATTTCCCAATATTACCTATTTTTCATAGTGAGATATTTAGGGTAGCACTCTCATATACGTCTGGGCAAGAGGGACTATGGCTAAGTGTAATGTGAAAGTGGAATGTTTAAGAAATAGACACACAGTGGGTGCTCAGAAACTTTTTATTTTTATTTTTCAACTTTTATTTTAAGTTCTGGGGTACATGTGCAGGATGCGCAGGTTTGTTACATAGGTAAAGCTGTGATACCGTGGTTTGCTGCAAAGATCAATCCATCCCCTAGGCATTAAGCCCAGCGTCAATTTGCTATTCTTTCTGATGCTCTCCCTCCTCCCATCCCATTCACAGGTCCCAGTATGTGTTGTTCCCCATCATGCATCCATGTATTCTCATCCTTCATCTACAACTTATAAGTGAGAACATGTGAGGTTTGGTTTTCTGTTCCTGTGTTATTTTGCTGAGGATAACAGCTTCCGGCTCCATCCATGTCCCTGCAAAGGACATGATCTTGTTCCTTGTTTATGGCTGCATAGTGTTCCGTGGTGTATATGTACCACATTTTCTTTATCCAATTATCATTCATGGGAGAAATTTTTGTTGCACAGATACATTATAGCTAAAACTTTATTCTTTAACTGGGGCATGCCTCTGGGTTAGAAGTTAAAAGGCTTGTTGATGGATTGCCGTTGCTGGATTGTTTTCTATATTCTTTGCAAATGTTTTGCAGATAAATAAGGGTAAAATTTGAAGACAAAGGGAAAAAAAGACAATATAATATGCTCTTCATCCATTTCTTACTTACTTTATCTGGATGTTGGTCCTTTATTGCAAGATCTAAATTTACTTTATTAATAAAAATTGAAAAAAATTTACATAGAGGTGTATAGTTTTTGAGTTGTTTTACTATTCTGTTTTCTATCCTCAAACTTTTCATTTGCCTTTTTCTTCATTCTTTTCATATTTATAATTTATAATTAAAGTCTGTCTGAATGTACTTCACAGCTGTTATAAGAATATAATAGAATTACAGGCAATAATGAAAAGGTAGTGAGATGTGTTTGAAAGAAGTTCCTTGAGCCATGTATCCTTCCCCTTTGCTCTATAACTACTGGTGTTTTGGGATTTGGGAAAGGTGTTGGATTCAAATTTTGCTATATTCAAAAGTCTGTAAGAAAGAAAAACACGTACTCGTTTTCAAAATTATGATACCAAGGAGGGGAAAAGTATGCAGCAGCAGGATAATATACTGGAGTAGACAACTATAAATTTGGCTTATTAATGACATTTTAAATTTATATGTGAGATTATATCTATATATCTTACAGATACATAATATATTAAAATAAGTATAATATGAATATATAATATTATATATATACCACAGTTCATCTAAAAGTATCACTGAGCACTTCACAGCCAATTACTGGTCTTAAATGTCAGTGAGAGGATGTGTTAATTTTTAAGCAAAACCAAAGTGACTTTCCTATCTGAGCAGCCAATGAAATTCTGTATCTAAGGGATTTTCTTTCTCAAATGCCAAACTGGATATATTTGCATATGTTCTCTCTGATGTATCAAGAAGTTGAAAATTGCATATGACTTTAAAACACTTTAAGAAATTGCTTTTACAATCTGGGTGTTTACCTCTATGTATGATTCCTTATTTTAATTTTTGCTGCTAGGTGATTCTAATGAATAACTAATAAGAATGGATTTCTATTCTTTCCGTTATCTACATATAGGTAAACTTAACACCATTTAATTTGGCACTCGAGTTTATAGATACGATATAAAGTATAATAAGTATTCTTGGGCCAAAAACTGTAAACATAACTGAAATTTGGTGTATCAATTAAAGGAATATTATGCTTGAAAATCAAAAAAATCAACTCAATCCTATTATGTCAACTGTGACTCTTAAATTACTGGGAACTTCTCATTAAAATCTATTTCAGAAATTAGGTAGTCATATGTATGTACCTTCCCCCTTGTGATTAACTGATTAACTGATATTCATAAGCAACAATGGCCTCAGTCCTTCTTCACTGTGGGAAACCATTTGTCACTAGGTTAACTCCTTTTGTATTATATTCAAAGAACCACTAAACTTCTGTTTCATCATGTACCTTTTATATAACCAGGAAATTCACTACTTATTCCATATAAGTTTCTGAATAAAATCATATTTAAAGTGACAACATTCACATATAAGAAATATGACATCATGTAGCCAGTAACAGTAAGGCATACTGAATTGTTTTGGTGTATTTTAGGGATTGTTTGTATAAAATTATATTTTAATTATATGACATATAATAAAAATAGTTAAAATGCTAATAAACACAATTATAATGTTGCATAATTGTTTAACAGTTTATTACTATTACTGCCCAACTTTTAAAAACCAGTCTTTTCCTGCCCAGCCACCCAGACCACTCCATAAAGTGCCAACCAGGAGTCTATGAATAGATAATCTTTGAGAAAACCAAAGGATGTATAAGTTCCTAATTAAATGAATGCTTTTGCTAATGTTGGGCAACCAGAGTTTTGTTTTTGTTTTTGTGGTTTTCTAAACAATCATTAAAAAAAGAATCTAAAATAAATCAGAGGGTGGTGATAAGAAAAGAAGTGTCACTACTTGTTTGTCTGCAAATACTGGGTCAGAACACCAAGATATGGAATAGGTAAAATGAGAAGATGTTTTAATTTCATGCCAGATATCTCTGATTTTCCTTCATAAGGCATCAATACCTAAAGAGGTTTCTCCATGCGTACCATCTTTCACAGTGAAAAATAATATCCTTAGGTTTGGAATTTATATTTTGGCAGAATGTGACAAAGAAAATTCATTCCAAAAATATTTATTAAAAATCCCTTACGTGCCAGGACACTGTAAAGCTAATACTACACAGTGCCCCCTTTCCCATAATTACTATGGCTAAGTGAAAACTGCACTGTTTAATTTCAAGCAGCTTGAAATAGACCTCTTTTTATTTGATGGAATAAAAAGAAAGGTGAATCTTTTTTTAATTTCTGTTTCTAAAGTGTAGTTAGTGTTCAGTGTCCTAACACTGAACATATAGCTCTAATCCTTGGATTTAGGAATACAATACATCTTCATTTGACATGGTCACTGTATACCAAGCATTGTTCTAGATGCTATGAAGATTATGAAAAGAAATGGGGGTTGGGACCTTTTCCCCAAGTGGTATTAATATACTGTCAGAAATATTGTGAACTCAGAACTAAAACAAAACAAAAAAAAAACAAATGAACGAACAAAATGAAAAGCAACAGGTTTAAAAGGAACAAGTTCTCCCAAGTGTGGTCTTATTGGTATTGAAATATCAGATGACTAAGAAAGATCTTACTGTCTTTACATCAAAGGATGGTTTATTCGGATCGATAAACCCATACATTTATGGAAATGATTTGCACAGCAAATATGAAAGACAACTTCTTAAACAGTATCTATTGTGTTGATTGTAACTGGTGCATTAAAAACCTCAGAGTGTCCACATCAGTCATTTCTAAAATGTTGCTGTTAAAGAGGAGTTTCAGACTAACGCCTCCTGAGATGGGGTGTGTTTAACCTTGTCTGGAGCTCACGCATGCACTCACAGGGAGAGATGTTGCATTTAGGGAACTGCGAGTGAGTCTGTGTTATGGCTGGAAAACCATTTAGAACACAGGTGATTTTTTTTCTGAGTCCAGACACTTTCATGCCCTTGTTTTTGAATAAGAAGGAGGGTCGATTGCTTGTTTCTTCCATGGTTTTAGAACTACTCTAACGCTCTTGAGCACTTTATGGATTTTAACAATGATAACATTTTGCATTCCTTATGCCAGGATTTCAAAGCATTTTATTAAGAACGTGAGTGCCCTTGGTGGTTGAAGATGAAGAGCAGGTTGATCATGAACTCCACAGAGGCTCCGGTCATTGGTTCACGCTGCTGGCATTCAGGGTTTTATGGTCTCCTGGGCCAGACATATGGCAGCATAATGGTATCATGCTCTCTTTTTTCAACATCTTTTTCCTTGGAGACAATGTGGTCTCCTTTTAGAAAGTGTTTATGAAGCAGGATGAGTCTCTAGCGATGCAAGTTCTTTGTTTATCCGCAGAGCCAGCGGATTGTCTTTCCTCATTATTGTTGGCTTAATTTAAATACATTGTTGAAAGGGCTAAAGAGCTTTGAGACGATGGGCATTTTCCTTTATGAATGCACAGGATACCACGCAGAGCCCCTTGGCCGGCATCCCATCTCTCCCCATGAAGTCTCTTAAAGATGACATGACTTCAGATTTTCTTCCTTCTGTTAGAACTTTGAAGGGTGGAGTGTGAAATCTGGCTTCCCCTACGGCTCTTGTGTGAGTGTGAGTGTTGGCTTCACAAACCATCTCGAAAAAGGGTGTTCGAACAGACTGTACAGATGCTGTGTCTGGCTTTGTGGTGCCAAACAAATTGAGGGTACTCTGCTACCAGGTTTTCTATTTCAAGATGGCTTATATATTTTGGCTGGTTTAATTTTTTTACCAAATATTTTGCTGCTGTTGATAACTGACCTAAACTCTGTGGTCAGTGAGGTGGAAAATGGCTCATATGTTCCTTTCTAGCTAGACAACTCAGATTTGTGAAAGGAGTAAAATCCTCGAGTCATATACCCACACGGCAAACATTTCCCAAAGTGATTTGAATATTTGAAAATATGTGGAACGGATATCTCTGTCTTTGAAATATTTATTTAAATGCAAATTGCTCATTTCTCCTCTCCTGTCCTCCAACAGGAATCCCATGTGCATGAGGCCCCTACCTCCCTGGACCACACCAGCATGAGATGTCTTCCTGTGTCAACGAGAGTCACGTAAGAGCCTGTTTCCAGCTCTATTCTCTGTAATTCTAGAGATTATAGCCTCATCACAGTTCCCCCTTCTCCTTTCGGGTATTTTTAGTAGGTATCTTAAGAATGCTGATGAAGTAGCCCTCGGCAGGCTTGGGACACTTGGCATTTTCCTCTCTTTCTGTGATTTTCTTTCTGGCATCTTCTCTGTCACAACTGTGGGCCGGTCCAGCTGGCTGCTCTGGCACTGAGTCTCATCTCTGCCTTGGTGATTCCAACAGTAGCCCCAGACAGAGGCTTTTCCCAGGTTCTGATACAGGTGAGCAGTAGGCTGTTCTGACCCAATACCTTATTTGAATGAGTGACTGTTTAAGTTTTTAATAGTTTAGTGGTGTAACACATTCCTAGAGGTCAGACATGTAGTCCATGAGAACTGGAGCAAAACCCAGCAAATTCCCATTACAATCACTCTCTCTTTTGAATCCTAATCTATCCTGCCCTAAACCAAACTTCTTAGAATGAGTTCTTTCCCAGGAGGGACCTGGCTCTCCAAAACTATCTTGATCATGTCTGAAAAGACAGAGGACATGGTTATCTTGTCAATGGGAACTCCAGCTCCCTTAGCATTATGCCTTCGTTGAGAGGGGAGAGATGATAAAAAGCAAAATATATTAAAATTTGAAAAATCTTTTAAAACACTAATTAGTACTAATGTTGCTAAATTCTTTAAGCCTCTTTCTTCTCCTCCTAGACTCTGATTAGTACTCATATTCTAAAATCGGCATTTTGCGGCTTATTTTTTTTTTTACTTTTATTTTAGGTTTAGGGATAGATGTGCAGGTTTGTTACACAGGTAGACTTGTGTCGTGGGGGGTTGTTGTACAGATTATTTCATCACCCAGGTATTAAGCCTAGTACTCATTAGTTATTTTTCCCTATCCTCTCCCTCTTTCCACCCTCTCCCCTCAAGTGGACCACCGTGTCTGTTGTTTCCTTCTTTGTAGTTAACAAGTTCTTGTCATTTAGCTCCCACTTATAAGTGAGAACATGCAGTATTTTATTTTCTGTTCCTGTGTTAGTTTGCTGAGGATAATGGCCTCCAGCTCCACCCATGTTCCTGCAAAAGACATGATCTCATTCTTTTTTATGGCTGCACAGTGTTCCATGGTGTATATGTACCACGTTTTCTTTATCTAGTCTGTTACTGATGGGCATTTAGGTTGATTCCACATCTCTGCTATTGCGAATAGTGCTGCAGTGAACATACGCATGCATGTGTATGATAAAATGATTTATATTCCTTTGGGTGTACACCCAGTAGTGGGATTGTTGGGTTGAATGGTATTTCTGTCTTTAGGTCTTTGAGAAATCATTGTGGCATTATTTTTAAACATGTTAATTGTTGACTCAAATGGCTGAGCAGTGCAACTACCTTGTCATCAGAATGAAGGGACATAATAGGCATATGAGGCATATGTCTGGGTCTACTGTTGGACTCCACCAAGGCAGAGATGAGACTTAGTGCCAGAGCAGCCAGCTGGACCGGCCCACAGTTGTGACAGAGAAGATGCCAGAAAGAAAAACACATGTTTACAAAAACAGCGGACTGCACACTGCTAAACTATTTGGAAGTGTGACACCATCAAACAAAGTTTTAGATACTCATGGATTCAGATGAAAATTGAAAGAAAGTTCAACTAAAGCCTAGAATAAAATCAGCTATATATTAGCCTCAGAGGAATAATAAATAGGTATCAATATAGGAGACCTCTACATCAGGAGCCTTATTTATTTCTATAGCTACAGTGTTTAAAATAAATACAATAAGAATAATATGAATATATAGGTATGATTATGATTTATAATTTTTTACAATAAAAGGATATAATTCAGAAGAAAAACATGCTAATCCCCAAAACTATGGGAAGCCTGGCTGTATGAGACATCGGTCACAAGCAATATACTACTACCCTCTTTATAGCGAATAATTCTAATTATAGACAAAGCCCCCAGGTCAAAATGATCCCAGGAATGTAATTTTTTAAGCAGAGACTACTCATTCACCCGAATGTGTTCTCACCTTCTTCCAAAATGATAGAAGCCCTGCTCATTTTGCAGCAACATATGCAGGCACTTCAAAAACAAACCCCTAAGGTAAAATCCAACTCCTTAGACAATTTGCTTCAGATCATTGCTAAAAGTATATTTTAAATGTTAGGTAGTGTATATATTATGATTCATACAACTTATAAAGCATTTTATTAAGAGAGATTGTTAGACTCTCCATTAATTGTTATATATTCAAAACCACAATAACTGAAACTGAAATTGTATCATTGTTTCATTCTGGAAGAGGGGAGCAACCATCAGACCCTTAAATCCTTGAAATTTTAAGTTGAAGATAGCCATGAGCACATAATCATGAACACTTCCACTGTTTTAAAATGAAGCTATTATGCATGAAATACAAATATTTCTAACATTTAGGGGACACATTTTCTGTCTTTCTTATGTAAATATTTATCATGTATTTAGTCTATTAAATGATACATGTCAAAGAAACTATTACGAGCTTCAGCAGTCTCAGGGATTATTTTATGTTTACTTGCAGCGTTCCCGATAATCTGACATTTCACCATTTACATGGGTTGGAATGTTGACAAAACTGAACCATGTTTAGTCTGGGGTTATAAATGTGGGAAGAAGGGGAAAGGTGAGGCTGGAAGGTAAAGCCCCTCCCGTGCCTTCTGTTCTCATCCCCACTCTGAGAAGATGACTTCATCATCAGAAAAGTCATTCCCTCAACCCTTTGGAACCCCATCTACCACTTTATTTTCTTCCTCCCCCATCCGGGACCCCTTCCTTCAAACTCTGGAGGGCAACTTGTCTTTTATAATCCAAGGTTAATCCTCCACACAATGTATTTATTATCCTTCCTTGCCTTTTCCAGGTCCTTGTTGTGTCTCTTTTACCTTCTTTCCCTCTCCCTTGGCTCAGTCCTTTCAGCTGATAAATGTGTTTATGTCTCTCCCTATTTACAAAAAAAAAAAAAAAAAAACAAATTTTTCCAACCCCACGTGGTGCTCTCATTGCTATCATCTCTCTCTCTGGCTCATTACAGTCGAGTGACTTGACAACGTAATCTATACACACCGTTTTCAATCGATCACCTACCATTTTCTCCTAATCTTCTTCCCACCCACCGAAAGTGCTCTTGACAAATCAGTCACTGAAAATCTCAGAAAGGCTCAGTCCAGTAGGTACTTTTCTGTCATTATTTATTTTACATTATTCTCTACTTCATTTAGTATTGTTAAATTCCTTTTCCTTGAAACTCTCATGATTTCTATGACTTCCCATTTTCTCTCTTGCTTCTCCTGATACTCTCTCACTGGAAATATTTTCCTCTATTTTGCCCATAAATGGTAGATTTCTCTGGGATTCTGTCCTTCACCTGACCTTTTCGTTCTCTGCACTCTCCGTGGGAAATCTTACTACCCCTTATAACTTTATCTCCTGTCTTGTCTTTCAGATATCTTTCTCCAGCCAATCTAGGCAACGTTGATAACTCCATGGCCCAATCTGTCCATTTGGAGCTCCCAGGGGCATCTGTATCTCAACATGTATGAGAGTGGACTTATCACCACCCAGCCTCCTTATTCTCCTCTATTCCCTCTCTTGGTGTATGGCACCACTGTGTCTTTCTTGACATTTCCCAAACAAACAGGATCTGCTTTCTCATTTCCATGCTTTTACACATGCTAGTCCATCTGCCAGGAATATTTTCCTAGTCTATTTCACTTAAGTAGCACTATTTGTCATTAAGATCTCAGCTAAAAGAAATCTTTTTTGTCAAATCTCAAGTCTGGGCTAGAAACCCCTACTGCATACTTTTCATGACCCTGTTTACTTGTCTATAACCCTACTAGGCTTTGAGTTCCTTGAGGCCTGGGAGTGTGTCTTGTTTATTATTGTATTATCAGAGCCAGGGACATAGAACAGGTTTTATTGTCTTATACCTATATAGTATATGTATTTATTAACATTATATATGTATAAATAAAATATATAACATATTTTATAAACATATAAACATCTAAAACATAGAAAATGTTATATATCTAACACAGAACATGTTATATATATAACATAATATTAATATAGGTACACACACATACATGCCATACACACATACACACACACACGTTCTGAATGACTGAATGAAACTAGAATCCCGGAAATCATCCTAGACCTCTTCTTGTTTTTCTTATAATGTACCAGTTTCTAAGGATTCAATTTCCTGGATATCTATGAAATCAATCCTTTTGCCTTCTTCCCCTAACTTGATTTCTTGTCTATTAATTGTAATGGTCTTCTACTTGTCTGCCTGCCACTATCATATTCCTCTCAAATTCTTCACATATGTTTGCCCCAGAATTATATTGCTAAAATATAAATTTGGTCCTGTCACTTACCTACTCAAAATCCTTCCATGGCTCCCCATCTATCATGTATGTCAAATGACGAAGCACAACATACAAGGCGTTTCGTGCTTTGGCCCTTGCTACATTTCCACACCTATTTCCCACTTCCCATACATGCACACTACATTTAATTCTGCCAAACTTGTCCTAGTTCCCCGAATGTGTCATATTTACTCCCTTGTGGCTTAGTACAAAATCTTCCTTCTGCTTATACCACCCAGTTCAAAAGTTAACCTTTAAAACTTGGCTGGGGTTTCACTTTCTTTGGAAGGACTTTCTTGTCGCCTTTGGACCAGGTGAGGTGCCCCATCCTCTGTGTCTTCATAAAATTTTCTGCATAATTTTTTATTTGAATATGGGCTAGAAACTCCAAAGAGTTCTTGGAACTGTCACATGTGTACTTTTCAAAGCTGGAAATCCTGATGCTACTCGATAGCAATTTTATATTTCAAACGAAATCCTTTTCCCTTGGAGATTTTTTATTTTTAAGTCTTAATATTAAAACCTCCTCACATTTTTTAGGGCTGTTACCTATCACTGTAGACTGAATGCTTTCAGTCTGCTGAATGCTAACTGTTATGGTAGAACAAAGATCTAGCACTTCTCCCAGGAGTATATCACTGTGTTTCCTCTATAAACATACTCAGCTCTCATAGCTGTACTCTTCTGGGCACTTCTTTCCTTATGTGTTCTTTTGAGGTTGTATTTTTGTGCCTACCCAGGAGGGAGAGAGCTGGTGCAGCATGGAAGTGTTGGTAGCTGCTGGGAGAAACAGAAGAGTTTCTTTACTGAGCAGCTGTTCTAGGGAGCACCTCCAACCACGTGTGGGAACTCTGATCTGATAGGCTTTATTTTAGTGCAAAAAAGTACAACTGTGCAGCAGACCTCACCTCACTCCACCCATTCATTTACTTAGTTCCCAAATAATTATGGCACTTGTTAAGTGCTGAGGATACTCAAATGAATGAGGCAGAGCTCTTTCCCCCTGAACACTCACAGATTAGCAGAACAGATAAGTAGAAAATGCATGCAGTAAAGGTCAGTATTAGACAAGAAAGATTCCTCAAAGTCGAGCCCGATCAATTGTAGCTGGTGGAGAGAGTCAGGAATGAAAGATGATGGCTTTGGTTTCGGCCACATTGAGTTTGAAGTGCCTGTGTGACATTCAGGTGGAGCTGTTGCATAGGCAAGTGGCATTACAGGTATGACACTCCGGAGATGGTCTCATCCTGATAACATAGATTTGAGATTTACCAGGTGAAAGAAGATATTTGAAGCTCTGTAAAAACTGATAGGAAAAGGTCAATGGCAGCAATATTTGAGATTTTCGATGGGAAAAAAAAAGGAGCCGGTAAAAAAAGAGGAGCAATACTCAGGGATTTCAGAAACAACTTAAAATGGGGATGACATTTCCAAAGTAAAAGAAAGAGATTTAAGAAGAAAGGTGTGGTCACCAGTCAGGTGTCACCAAGGGATCAATAACAGGACATTGAGAAGAGTGCATTGGTTTTAGCATTGAGGAGGGAATTGGAGAGCCAAGGCAAGGTAGAGAAGTTTAAGTGGTGAACACAGAGTGTCTTTCAAGGATCATGGCTATGAAGGGAAGAAGAGCAATACAAGAGAAGCCAGGAGAAATATGCCTAATGAAAATACCCTTTATATTTTAAAGACAGAAAATACATCAGAATGTATACATGCCGAGGAGAAACCAGTAGAGTGGAAGAGACTAAAGATTCACCAGAGAGAGGAAAGAACTGATAGAACAAAATCCCAGAGAAGAGAAGATGGTTTCATGCTCCCCACACATGAGATTGGGCAAGGGAGCAATTCAAATCGATGCACAGGTGCTTGCAATCACTCTGGCAATATGAATGTCATTAGGAAACCCATCTAGCCCCTTTCAATAGTATATTCCATAAAGACTTGGGCAAAAGTGATGAATTTATATTTTAGTCACATTAGCAAATAAGACAAACGTTCCCGAGTGCCACAGAAGTATTTCCAAATATTCATTTTTTTAACTAGAACAAATCTCTTTTGTTCTCTCTGGTACTGCCAAGATCGCTTAACTGCTGCATTGAGAATGTTCAACCTCCCTCACTTCACTGATCATCCAAAATGAGCTTCAGCTGCATCTTGAGCAGAGCTGGGACTGTCTTTGCAGTTCTTAAATCAGACTAAAAATTGGGCCATCACCACAGTATTTAAGTGTTCAAACCTCTCTGATCTTTTTCTTCAACCAATAACTCATAATTCATTTCTAAACAAATGCCATACAAAATCCAATGATCATAAATAGTTCTGTTCTTTCCTTATTTAAAATAAAATCCATAATAGTTTGGCCAGCTGGCCATCACAGTGCACATTATTTAGTCAAGGGCTGATTTAGTTTGAACAAGTATTTTAATAGATCTAGATTGTGGTAAATAACTGCATTCTAAATTGAGCAGCGTACCATACTCTTACGCACAAATAATATTGAAATAGGAAGTGAAGATTATTGATATTAATATGCCCAATAGAGGATCAAGTTCTCCTTAAAGACAGGCATCTGAATGTTGCAGAGTCTCGAGACGTCGGAGACTGTTTGGGCAGTTGAAGTTTTAGCTCAAGCTGTTCTTGGAGCTGAAACAGTGCTTTGCTAGCTTTAAGTCCAGATGTGTCTCTTTCTGAAACTCTGTCTTTGAAATTCTCAAAATGGGTGAGGTGTTCCTCCTTTGATCTCATGTATCACTTACATACACAGACAGCTACAATGAATTTGCTGCATTTCTTGTCTGCAATGCTCAGCTAGACTGTGTCGTTAATTTTTCCACCGCCTGGTTTTTGCCCAGGCTCCAGCTTCTAGTATTTAATAAAAGATCTGGAATGATGAAATGAAACAATGAATGTATCTAAATCTTGTTGATTTGGATTTGGAAAGTTACAAAAATACACCTGCCGCATGTGGTGCGGTCTCACTTCCCACTGTGATGTGTTGCTGCTACTTGAGAGCCCCGACTCTCTCAGTGCATTCAACACCGGGAGCTTTTCTATCACCTTGCGTCCTCAGGGAATCTCATATCCTCAGAACACCTGGAGGGATAGTTTCTGGCTGTCAGTTTAGTGGGTAATTTTCTCTCCCTTTTTCAAATTTTCTAGCTTTTTCATGATTTTTTTTCTTCCGTAGCATTTACCACAATTTGAGATGTAATGGTGCTATTTTAAAAAATTATCCTATTTCCTTACTGGCTTGTAATCTGCTTGAAGGGAGGGACTGGGTTTATTTTATTACCTCCAACAGTGCCTAACACTGTGCTTTGCTTCTAGGTAGTGACTAATAAATATTTGTCATATTGAACATCATCTATAACTGCCACTTAAATGGGGGAGCAAAATGCTGAGGGACTTTGGCAGAAAGCCATCAGTCCAGGGTTTCCTCAGCTGCTTTTTCCCTCCAGCACTACGGTTTCTGGTAACGAAGAGGCATCTCACAGCTTCGCAATTGCCTGAAACTGCCACGAAGAGAAGAAATGCAGCACAGTCCCAGAATGGCTTACTTAGGAATATTTCTTTAGAATGCACTGCAACTAGAACTACAGTGGCGGTAGTTTATGGTATGGAAGTGAGGCCAATGGATGCTGCTAATCACCACCAAGTGGTGCCTTCTTGCATCAGCATGCTCCTGAGGCTCTGACAAGGCAAGTGAGGCAGCCCTGTGCTCCTGCTTGGCAAAGGCTGATAATGGCTGAGCTAATGCATATCTCATTTGCCAGCCAGTCATTCACTAAGTAGACCAACGTAGCAGAGAGGGGAAACTCATCCAAATGGGAAGGACCTACAGGGAGAATCAGGTGCTTTATAAACTAATGTATCTTCCTGGGGGAAAATAAATCCCAATACCGCTTAAATAATAGAACTCCATTTACAGCTGAGGTCTCTCGGGGTACCTGGCACGGTATGAGACATGATAAGGTAGGTTTAAATGAAATAAGTGAAAAATATGTAGTCTTGTTATGACAAAACATACTCATTACAGCCAAATAGATATCTGAATGTGTAAGATTAAACAGTCAAATGTCTACCTATATGAAAAAGGGATGGGACAAGGTGCATTCAAAGTCAATGCCAGACATTGCATTTGTCACATTATTTTCGCTAGTATATTTAAAATCTGTATGACATTGCATTCTATAACAACAACTGAAATTCAGCAATGCTTAAAAGATGACTTAAAATGCATTATCTTTTGATTTACTGAAAAAAATCAGTCTTCCTGTAAAATTTTTCAACATCCATAGAATTTATAAGAAAGAACAAAATAACCTTTCTATGTATAAGAGGACTAAAAATACAAAGATAAACATATTAACAGCCAATTGTTTATCACACTTAATAAATTAAGGTGTTTAGAGAATTGTAAGCTAGAAAAAATTTCCTGCCGAACTTTAATTTTTAGAAGCATAAAATTGTTTACGAAATAAAAGTGTGTATATCTGTATCTTAATTTTTAGTTATGTAGAAAAATAGTATTAAAAAAGATAGGTAACTTTGAGGCTACGTTCAAGATACAAAGGAAACCTTAAGAGAGAACTACTACAATTAAATTCCAGGATTTAATTAAGGTTGATGATTTCTAGTATAACTACAGAAATTACACAGAGATCTGTTATTTGTTGAGTTAATAGTAAAAGACAGGCTGGTTAAAAATTTTTCTAAATAAGAATAAATGGTCAGTTTCAAAGTATCACCCATCATATTATTTATTAATTACAAAGAGGGAAAGTACCTTTACAGTAGAGAAATCTGGTGGATACTACGTTAACTATGTGGTAAAACCTACTTCAAAAATGGACAAATGATTACAAATTATCCTGATTAAAGCTATTTAACCTAAGTATAATCATCAGGAAATAATGAAGCAAATCCAAATTGACGAACATTCTTTGAAGCAATAATTTTACATTCTCCAAAGATGTCAGTGACATGAAAAAAGAAAGATGAATGAGTTGCTCCAGATTAAAGGAGAAAAAAATGTGACAACTAATTGCAATGTGTGATCCTTGACTGAATCCTAGATCCAAAAAACCAAAAAACTATGAAGGACATTGTTGGGACAGCTAGGGAAGTAGAAATATGGGTTCTAATTTGATGATATTCATGTATTGAGGTTAAATACCCTGAATGTGACGATTGAATTATGGTGATAAGGGAGGATGTCTTTGTTTTTAGGTGATATAAGCTGAAGTGTCATTACAACTACAACTTATTCTCAAGTTAATGAGAGAGAGAGAGAGAAAACAGATAGAAAGAAAATGTGGCAACGCGTTAACAATGAATCTAATTTAAAACACATAAACTTTATATAGTAGTTTATTTTCTGTTGTTTATAACAGAATACTTGAAACTGGGTAAGTTATTTAAAAAGAAATTTATTTTTACAGTTATAGAGGCTGAGAAGTCCAAGGTCAAGGGGTCACATATGGTGAGAAACTTCTCGCTGGTGGGGCTCTCTGCAGAGTCCCAAGGTGGTCCAGGGCATCCCATGGCGCAGGGTTGAGCATTAAGTGTGCTAGCTCAGGTCTCTTCCTCTTCTTATAAGACCACCAGTTCCAATTCTGTGATAACCTATTAATCCATGAATCCATGGATGAATAAATCCATTCATGAGGGCACTGCCCTCATGATCCAGTCACTTCTTAAAGTCCTTGTCTTTTAATACTGCTGCATTGGGGATTAAGTTTCCAGCACACGCAATTTGTGGGACACATTCAAACCATAGCATGTGGAAATCCATTGTTCTATATATTTTTCACTTTTCCATAGGTTTGGCATTTTTTAAAAATTTAAAGTTAGAAGAAAAAATAAGCAATGATAGTCAAACCTATGTTTAAAGACAAATCACCAAGGATACTTTTTAAAAATGTAAATTTCTGAGCTCTATCCTCATAAATTGAGTAGGACTCTAGTGGCACCCTCTAGGACAAAAGCATGCATAAAAATGTAAGAATTGGAAATGTCAGCTTTCTGCCACATTACTTCCAAATACATTATTATTCTAACTTGGTCCTTTATATGAATTCCCTCACCAAGTTACCAATCAGGCTAATAAAGATGAGAAGGTGAATACAAATTTCTGGGCCTGGTGGTCTGGGAGGGATTCTGGTATTCTAATGTTGTGAATGAATGCAAATACCAGATGAAGGTTCTAGCCTATCCACCTTATGGGGTGAGGGTACTTTCCCAGTTTTGCACCTAGGGTCTTAACTGCTTTCAGCAGCCCTGGTTACCAGCCAGTCTCGACTCTGCCTGTCTTCTTGGGAGTATAGTAGGAGAAACTCAGAGGTCAGTACAACAGGCATGTGGATGTTCTTCAGATTGAGCCAAGTATATCTGGATCTGGGTTTTATTAAGCTCTACAACTTTTTTTTTCAAATTGAGATATCATTCACATGTCAGACAATTCACTCTTACAATGTATACATTTTTTTCTGTAGGGACAGAGTCTAACTCTTTCTTGCACTATACCCCCAGGTTGGAGTACAGTGGCATGATTATAGCTCACTGCAGCCTCAAACTCCTGGGCTCAAGCGATCCTCCTTCCTCAGCCTCCTCAGGAGCTGGAAGTATAGGTGCCCACCACCACGCCTGGCTAATTTTTAAATTTTTTGTACAGACAAGGTCTCACTGTGTTCCCCATGCTGGTTGGGAACTCTTGAGCTCAAGCGATCCTCCTGCCTCAGCTTCCCAAAGTGCTGGGATTACAGGTGTGAGCCACCATGCCAGCCCAAAGTATACAATTTTAGAGTAGTTTTTATTATATTTGCAACGTTTTACAGTCATCACCACTATGTAATTCTAGAACATTTTCATCACTTTAAAAAGAAATTCTGTACTTATTAACAATCAAACTGCATTTCCCACTCTCTCCAGCTCCTGGTAATCTTTTTGTCTATGTATTTGTCCATGGATTTACCTGTTGTGGACATTTTACATACACGGAATTATATAATATATAACCTTTTATTCCTGGCCTCTTTCACATAGAATAATGTTTACAAAGTTCATCCATGTTGTAACATTTATCAGTATTTTATTATTTTTATAGCTGAATAATATTTCATTAGATGAATATAACATATTTTGTTTATCCATTAATCGGTTGATGGACATGTGAGTTTTTTCCACTTTATGGTTATTATGAGTAATGTCACTTGAATATTTATGTACATTATTTTTGTGGACCTAAGTTTTCATTTCTCTTGGGTATATACCCAGGAATGCAATTGCTGGGTTCTATGGTAACCCCATGTTTAATTTTTGAGGAACTGCCAAACTGTTTTCCAAGGTGGCTTCACCAGTTTACATTCCCCAACAGAAACATATAAGGTTTCCAACTTCACCACATTCTTTCCAACACTTGTCAGTTTCTTTTAAAAAAAAAATAATCATCATCATCCTAATGAGTGTGAAGTAATATCTCACTGTGGTTTTGATTTGCAGTTCTCTAATGATTACTGATGTTGAACATCATTTCATGTGCTTCATCATTTCCTCATTTTTTTTTCTTTTTTTTTAGACAGGGTCTCACTCCCATTGCCCAAGCTAGAGTGTGGTGGCACAATCTTGGTTCACTGCAGCGTCGACTTTCTGGGCTCAGGTGATTTTCCTACCTCAGTCTCCTGAGTAGCTTGGACTGCAGGCATGTGCCACCACACCCAGCTAATTTTTGTATTTTTTTATGGATACAGGGTTTTGCCAGGTTGCCCAGGCTGATTTTGAACTCCTGTGATCCTCCTGCCTCGGCCTCTCGAAGTGTTGGGATTACAGGTGTGAGCCACTGCACCTGGCCCATTTCCTCATTTTAAAATTAGGTTGTTTTTCGTTATTATTGAGTTTTAGGAGTTGCTTATACAATCAGAATATTAATCTATATTTTCTTTTTCAATGTTTTCATGTTGTATTTAAGAGGTTATTTCCAAATCCAGTGTTATAAATCCTTTCCCCCATTGTTTTTTTTTCTGAGAGTCTTATAGTTTTAATTTCTATATTTAGGGCTTTGATCCATTTTGAGTTCATTTTTGTATATGTTGTAAGGTAAGGGTTCAACTTCATTCTTTTGTATGTGGATATCCAATTTTCCCAATACCATTTGTTGAAAAGACTGTCCTTTCATTATTGAATGGTCTTGGTACCCTTGTTAGAAATTATTTGACCATATATATGTGTGTTTATTTCTAGACTCTTTATTTTATTCCATTGGTCTTTGTATCTGTTTATGCCAGTACCACATTATGACTATTTTAGCAAGTAAACAGTGTACAAGTTTTTTGTCCCCTTGGTTAAGTTTATCCATAAGTATTTTATTCTTTTGATGCTATTGTAAACAGTGATGCTATTGTTTTCTTAATTTTCCTTTTGGATTTTTTATTGTTACTGTATAGAAATGCAGTTGCATTTTGTGTGTTGCTTTTGTAGCCTATAACTTTGCTGAATTTATTTATTAGTTCTTATAGGTATTATGATGATATTTTTAGAGTTTTCTACATATAAGATAATGTCATCTGAGAAAAGATAATTTTACCTTTTTCTTTCCAATTTGGATGCCTAAACATTCATTTTTAAGCCAGGTATTTTTGTAGTAAAGATGAAACAATTGTTTACATATCCATTTCAGTTCTGAAGTTATGCTTAAAATCTTAGGCATAATTGGGAGGCTTTGACATCACTGGCATATTTTAAACAAAAGAACACATTTTAAGTATTCTCTAGTACCTGTTATTTTTATCTTCTCCTCAGATTTGCTTCTTCTGTATGACCAGTCACAAATTTAGGCAATGAAATTTAAAGTGAACTGATTAAATGCCTTTGCAAACAGGACTGGCTTATAAAAGGAAAAGAAAATCTTATTTTACTGCCTGCATTTTCTACTGGCTCTGGGCTGGATCTATATAATTGACTCTTTCACACTGACTGTTGACAATTTGATCAGCTCTTTGTGACCAACATCAGTGATAGAACCCAAAACAAGTTGGCCTATACGTATTGAACTTGGCAGTGCTATGAAATGTAACTCACATAGAGACTTGTAGCAGTTCAACAGCAAACCCATTAGCAGGCTGAGAAATGAAAAGGCCACAGAGAAAAAAGCCATTTGAGTGATGGGGCAAATTATTTCAGGTCAGCTCCATCTGGAAAATATTCTTTCTCCATCTATAGTCCAGGGTTCTGTAGAAATTTTCCAGGGTAACAGTAGAAACCTGGTAACGGATTTGCACAGCTGCATGAATGTTACATGAGTAACATTCATGTAACTTTTTTTATATAACTTTTACTTATATAAAAATGGACTTTAAGCAGTTAGTACTTTCTGGAATCTCCAGTTTGGGGAAATAAGAAGTAAGAGCAGAAATAGAGGCAAGAACATCAAACACAAGAGCAATAGATATCCAGGCGTTTAAATTGGTATGGTTTATCCTGAAAAGTTCCTTCCTCTAAGGAATGATCTTTGGATAGGTATAGGGAGAGAATATAAAATCTGTTATTATTTTTGACCCCAAGAAGTGACAAATCGAAACAAGTTTCTTAACCTCAAAATATATCATAAGCAGTGTTGTGTGTCCATGTTATAACTCATTTGCAGGTAAGGTACAGAAGATTTATATTTTAAGAAATTTTGCTTTTTGTAACATAAGAAATAAGGGATTACTACTACCTTGGTCTGATAGGATTTATCTAATGAATTTCTGAAAGAAAATACTTCTGGCTTGCATTTTCCAAGCACCTCTGACAAAGGGCTTGTTTATTATAATAATCACCCTATCAGCATAAATTTAAGAAAACTGCTGGAGTAAATTTTATGAAAATGGGCTTCAAGCTTTCTTTGGACCCTGTGATTTAAGCTTCCTTTTAACAGGGCAATCTACAAAACATGAAGCTGAAAAGTGGCATTTTTTCCACCAATCTAAATTCATGTTGAGTATTAAACACTGCTAGAGTCTGAAATGAGGAACAAACAGTCACTTAGGCAGCACATATTGCAGAAATATCCCATAAAGAGGCAAGAGTCTGCATTAATCATCTGAGTAGGACAATCGGTGACCTTTTCTAATAAGAACTGGAGCATCGAAAGTGAACATTAAATTTCACTGCAGCCCTATTTGCTGTATATCTATGGCATACATCACTGCTGAGATGTAAATGTCCTGAGACTTTTGGAATCTGACAATCATACTTCATGGAGAGAGAATGTTCTGAAGAGCACAGAATGCTTGTTCACCCCCAAATTTTGGCAACCTTAGGGCCATTACAGCTTCGTTTCTCTTTCATTATGAAAGCAGAGCAGCTGTTGAGCAAGCAAGGTTAACAAACCTTGGAAAAACATTAAAGTTAATTTGTTTTTAGGGCTTTCGTAAGCCCAGAAGTTGGAAGAAGATTATTTTACGTGGACCCATTAGTCTTTCAGTAGTCAAATCTGTAGAGCTACTTACAAGATTTACTCTTTGGGTTTTAAGTAGATATTACCAAGGGTGGTCATCTGTTTAACTGGCATTTGGAGTCACTGGGGGCTATGGGTTGGCCTGAAAAGTATTTTGGACTAATGACCTGTAGAGAGACTGGAGAGTCATGAAATCTCAGCTCAACTCCTGACATTTAAAAAGTCTTTGAAATTACTGGTGAGCAGGGTCCATGTTTGTACAGAATTAAAACTAAGTAGAGAGAGAAAAAGTGAGTATGAAAGTTATTTGGGTAAATTTAAACTTTTAATTTAAAATCAAAAATTTAGTCAACCAAATTTGAGCAGGCAATATGGAAATGCAATGAATACCTTGGATCACTCAAATCTGTTTCTTAACTGCCCCAAAGCTATGAGACCTTTTTAAACCTTTGTTTCTTCATCTTGAGATTGTTACAGTAAGTGTGATCTGCAGATTTAATTTGAGGATTAAACACAAGAGATGAAATGTAATAAGGTACTAGAGTCTCATGCTTACATAATTGGTGATCTACATAAATGATACTGAAGATCATGCAGATAGTATGGGAAATCTGCAAATTTTCTTGAAACTCTTGTCTTTTGAGTAGAAAAGATAGAACACCTTTAAGACTCAAGGGATTAAATTTTAAATGGTAACATTTTTGGCACTGTGGCAGATAGGCAATAAGGAAGATAGTTTTTGAGAGACCTGTACAAGACTACTCAAAACCTACCAGTTCGAGTTAAATATTCTGAATTTGAATTCTAGCCCAGATGCTGTCTATATGGATCAGTAATTTCCCTAATCATGGGCCATGAGCAGTATCTTTTATTCTAGGAGATAATTCTAGAAGCTCAGTGGCTAATGAACTCTGACCAAGGGTGGTTGAAATATCAATCAGATAACTGAGGCTGAAGGTTAGTTCAGAAAAGAAGGCTCAATGTGAGTTTAAGAACGTTGGGATTCAGAGGGAAGAATTCCTGGGCACTGAGGGCCAAAGAGCTCCATTGAGAGGCCTACATAGGATCTCATGGGACCCGCGGGAAACGGAGCATAACCTGGAATGCTTCATGTGGGCTCTTTGAAGCTAGTTTACCTCCCTACCCTCCAGACTTTTTGCTACAGACAAAGTGGTCAGGTGGCCCAGGACTGCAGGACTTCCCTGGGTTCTATGAGGCTACACTCCTCAGTCTTGGACAGGGCATGCAGTGGTGTCATGCACACAAAGCATTTAGCACAGTGTCTGCCACCTGATAAGCATTCAGAGAATCTTGCTATTATTAGTATGATTGTGATTGGAGAGACTTCAGGATTTCCACCAGGCATTTGAGTACTCCTGTGTGCGGACATCTGGCTGGGTCATGAGGAGGATTTCCCAGGAGAAGGGTTTGTAATAGTGGGAAACTGATCTGCATTTACCGCTAAGCATAAGATAGGAGGCTAAATATGCTTGAAAATATTTTGATTTATTTCAATATTTGCATTTAAGCCCAATGAGCTGGGAGAGAATAGAGGAGCTTATTTTTTAAAAGTAAAATTTAATGAAGAAGTGATGTTTTTGTAACTGGAGATCAACAATAGAAATACTCTCCTTGCCTTTCCTGGTTCACAAACTTACTTTGTGTCAGGAACTGTTTTAGTTGCTTTAACTCACCTGATGGTCTCACTTTAAGCCTATGAAGTTGATACTATTTTTATTATCTCCATTAAACAGAGAGTGTAAATAATTTGTCCAAAGTCCCAGAGCTAGTCCTGAGCAGAATCAATATTCAAACCCAGGCACTTTCACTCTGGCGCCCACATTCTTAACCCCTATGCCAGGCTGCCTCTCACGTATGCCTGCTTCATCCTTCATGCCATCCAGATCCCACAGCATAGAGTGCCTGCTTCCTCAACACTCCCAGGGACATATAAAAACCACCTTTGTTAACTGGAAATGAACATGACTAACATTGACAAATACGATCAGCTCTCAACTTGCTGAAATCAATTCATGTAAATTAGACATTACCACAATGTCTTTAAAAGGAACTCATTCATTCACTGAACAAGTACTCATTGAATGGCCACTGCATGGCAGGCTTTAAGCTAGATATATAGAGGTGGGTGGTGTGGTAAAGGCCATTCAATAGCCTCATCTTACTCTTTGGTGACACCTCTGAAATAAAATAGCTTTGATATCTTAAAGCTGAATTCTCAGAGGTCAAATTCATCCTAGGATAAGCTTTAGGATGGCAAACTCCAAGCCCTAGGAGGCTGACCACTTCTGACAGGAACCAGCCAAAACCAAATTTATATATATATACATACACCCCACACACCCATACATACATTTCAAGAATTTATATATGTCAAGAATATGTGGTGTGTGTGTACGTGTATAAAATCAGTTTAGATATTGTGTACAAGTAATGCAGACACTCATGTAAAAGAAAAATCTACCTAATTACAGAGGAGGGGTTGAGGCATCTTAAATTCATGCTTTTCTGATGTTTCTACTCTAGAAATAACACTTTGGGAAAGATGGAAGAGCAATTTAAAGGAAAACAATGATTTGATACAAACCAGTCAGCAAACAAGTATAGAAACATGAAAAGAGTTTTGATCAAAGGTTTTATGCATTGTGCTTTCAATGACCTCTGAAAGCACAGTATTAGACATTTGGTTGGAGAAAGATTGAAGGCTGCAGTTCTGTTATATAGTAATTTCATGTCAAAAAGGAATTAATTGTCCAGTCTCTTTGTGCTCTTGATAGTTGTGGTCAATGAATTGATCTGACACTGAAAATTAATGCCTGCCATATATTTTGTGTGAAATGATGATACTATGTTCACCAAGTTGTCAAGGCAAGCTGTTACCTTCACTGAGAAATCTATCTAAAGATTAGCTTTTACAAAAAAATGAAACATCTAGAGGTTTTATTAATCAACCACACTTTCCTTTCAGCGTGAACTTCTGCATACCCAGTCAAAAGACCAAAGTTACCTTGAGTTTTACTTCCAAGTAAACCATAGCCAATGCTGTTTACATGTGGCACTCTGAGGACAACAAAATTAGAACAACAAAATTAGAACAACAAATGGGAACTGATGAATGGGTCTTACTATCTCACGCAGCAGCCAATACAGAATAATCCCTTTAGGGATTTAAGGGGTGCAAATTTCAATTTTTTTTCTCAAGCTATTAACACATAACAGACATACAGTAACAGTTGAATCTTAAGACGGAGTTGAGGGTGTTTTGTTTTGTTTTGTTTTCTCTCGGTTTATCTGCAAAATGTAGATAACACCATCCTTGAACTATGTTAAAGGTCAATGAGGTAATATATGTAAAATGAAATTGATTGTTCCAGAAAAAAAAAAAAAACTCATCTAAAGGCTAAGTGCTCTACATGTCAATTTTTACCTGATCTTATTGTTAAAGAAGCAAAATAGTGCCATTAAAAAAAGTTAACATTAGATAGCAAGTCCTTCATTTGAGAGATACAAGGTGATTTCCGGCTAGAATTGAGAAAACATCTGAGTCAATGTCATAAAGTAGGCAAGCATTCCATTTAATAGTTTGTAATATGTTGGCTATGGTTTGCTTTGTTTTTGCTTTGCTTTGATTTTGTTTTTGTTGGAAAAACACATAATCAGATGAGATATAGCCTCAGATAATAAGTACAATTATTATTTAAAACTTGCTTGATAATCAACATCTTTGGTGTAGAATATTTTAACAAGTAAGCTAAATATTTCCATTTTCTCCTTTTATTCACATCTACTTAAGGACTTTTTATAGATAATATATAAATGTTCTTGGCTAACGTAACTTAAAAATGTATCTTAAAATTTTTGAAGACATTGATTACCTTTCAAGAGTCATGATTTTCTCCTGTTTGCATTATGCATTTCTAAAATCTTTTATACAAGTTGCTACTTCACTAATTATAGATTGGCAGTGATCAAGAGAACTAATAAGAGCATGCAGATTTTCCTTAAGAATAATTCTGTTCTGATGTTAATAAAAGGGGCAAAGTTACAATGTCAGTTCAAGAACTGTTTTCTTTTCCAGACACTTATTCTTAATGATGAGTTATACTTGAGGAAGACAAATACTGTTCTTTCCTAAAGAACTCATTTTTCCCCCATGATGGCGTTTTTGAAGTCTATGGTTTGTCACAACTCTCAGCAGGAAGTATAATGGCCAAGCATGGCTTAACATGTCATTTATCCAAGTATCATGGTTTCAGTACTGTGGCTGACAAAAGTTCTCAGTCTGGATTGCCCTTGGCCACCATTTTAGCCAATGAAAATAGTGCAAGAATAAAGTTTGGACTTTCAGAGGTGCTTTATTGTGGTAAAGTTCAGACCTACTTTGTTTCACCCTATGGAAATAGTAATTAGATATCCAGTAAGGAAAACAACACCACCAACATCAACAAATACCTTAATTACTTTTCCATATATGCAAAGTAGCTTAAGACTGAAACAATCCCTTTCCATATATGGAAAAATTCCCCAAGTGAAATGTACATATGAAATAAATACACAGTTTTCCAAATATTTTCAAAAGCCAGCCCAAGTTGTAACCCCTGGTATAAAGAAAATGGTAGTATGGGAGACTAGAATATGCCACCCCAATATATGCCTCTTTGGCATAATGATTGTTTTGATCTGAAGGCAACTGAGAAGAGGCAGGCACAGGAAACCTCTCCATTCTCCCTCTATTTGCCTAAAAGCAGGACATAAATTTACAAAGAGAAAAGGCATCCTGCCTCCCCTCTCTACCAGCGGGAACAAAGGTTAACCACTGAAACAGCTTTAGATGCTTGTCAGCCTGGAGATGGCACCAAAGTAATCTTCCTTAACAACCTTTCCTCACTAGCCTTTATCTGCCATTTATTTGCTTTCCCGCAATCTGCTGCCCCCAGAGACTTGAATTCCTTTTTCTTTGTCCTATCACTTCTTTAAAAATTTACTGTTCTTTGTCAAAGATGTTACATAAGCTGGAATTCAAAGCCACCTCTTTGAGAATTACTCATTCCCTGGGTATCTTTCACGTATATATGAAATAAACATATTAATAAACTCCTGAGTGTTTTTCTCCTGTTAATCTCTCTTTTATGGAAGAGCTCTCTTTCAGCTAAGAACTCATGAGGGTTGTTAAATCAAGTTTAGCCTAAAGCTGCTTCCTCATGTTGTAGGACTTTCTCCTTAGTTCAGCTAAAAACGGGGTTCACACTACCAGGAAAGATTAGGCTCGCGGACACATAGAAGGGTGGGAAAAATGGAATTTATTGGGTGAAAAGGAAAAAAAAAACCTCAACAAAGTGAGAGGTTCCTGTTTGCAGGCCCTCACCTCACAGATTGAATCCCAGGTTACCACCCTTGAGCAGGAGAGGCCAGGCTCCTCACCACTGCAAAAGGCATGAACATCCTGAGGCTCCACCACAGCGCGCTGTCTTCCCAGCGCCCAGGCCGGTCGGAAGTCCTCCAGGGACCTCTTTTTACTTGGCTGTCTCACTTACATGTTTTAAGTTTGGCCGTAAGGTTTCTCTGTACATGGTGAACTATAACTCGAATGGAGTGGTAAACAGACTATAGCCTACTTTCGTGCCAGTCACTGAGTTTTGTCCAGTCGAAGGCAGCCAACCTTTCAAACCATGTTCAAATAAGGCAGATGCCAAGCTGTCACAATTCTCTGTTTCTGTACCTCACTTCTTTTTTCTACAGATCACTTCCCTTTTTCTGTCCATAAATCTTCTTCCACTACCTGGCTGCGCTGGAGTCTCTGGGCCTACTCTGGCTTCGGAGGCTACCTGATTTGTGAATCATTCTTTGCTTAACTCAACTTTGTTTAATTTGGCGAAGGTTTTTATTTTAACAGGGTGGACAGAAAAAATTATTTTTCCTCCCCTTCAGTAGCTTTACAGAAACAAAGTTTAATCCAGCAACAACCAATAGGACATAGATATTTGCATTGACAGCAAATGTGGTTCATACAGTGGAAATAAAGTGGAAAGCAGATTTGAGTTCCTGCTGCTAAGAAGAAAAGTAACCAGGAAGGAGGTCATATAAGAGTCCCTCTCCTTCATTAGGACAAATACCTAATGCATGTGGGGCTTAAAACCTAGATGACAGGTTGATAGGTGCAGCAAACCACCATGGCAGATGTATATCTACATAACAAACCTGTGCATTCTGCTCACGTATCCCAGAACTTAAAGTTAAAAAAAAAAAAAGAGTCTCTCTCCTTAACAATGAGCTATTTGACACAAGTACTCTGCAATAGGAGTTTTGTGGGATTTGTATATCATGTTTGTCATTTTTTCCACATAACTATTCTCTCACAAATCATACAATGTCTTCAGCATTCCATGTTTCCTTCAATCCCAATTTTTAAAACTCTGGTTTGAAAATGTTAACGGTATACAACTTTTCCCAAATGTTATGTTCTAAGTCTGCATAAAAATTAAAATGCTAAAATCTTGTCAAAATACTCCTAAAACATCCCGTAAATATTTTATGAAAAAGAGTGCAATGTGCTTTATTTTGAATATATAATCTGCAGACGTTTAAAAATTTTGTTCTATTAGTCAATGTTCCTCTGTAGCTCACAACTAATTATTTAATAGTTTTCTCCAGGAACCTGTTAAATGGTCATAAAACCCTTAAAATCTTTCATACATTCCTTTCATGCATTTTACCAGTGTCCAACTATTTAAAACTTTATTACATTCATTGCTTGCAGCACACAGCCACTTGAGTTGAATTTCAGAGGGAATTTCGTATACTATTTAAAATGCTACTTTATTTTCTTTTTCAATGCTTTTATTGTGTATTTATTATATACTTTATAATACAAAATAATAAAAGCTTCTTATTTAAATTTTGAATACTAAACCATACAAAATGACATGGTCTTTCTCAACTTTGATTTGTCACATTTAGGGGAAATAGCTCACTTAATACAGCAATTTGCTTCTTGTGAAATTAAAGAAAGCCTCTGTGGGTCCAGGCATCGTTTGTTGAACAAGCAAATTAATATACTGCAAGAGCATAGAAGTGAGATCACCTGGATTCTATTGACCCTGGCCCTGCCTTTTCTTAACCAAATGACCTGAAGATAAATGTGTTACCCTGTTCTGAGGCTTTTTTTTTTTTTTTTTTTTTTTTGAGACAGAGTTTCACCGTTGTCGCCCAGGCTGGAGTGCAGTGGTGCAATCTTGGCTCATTGCAACCTCTGCCTCCTGGGTTCAAGTCATTCTCCTGCCTCAGCCTCCCGAGTAGCTGGGATTACAGACACCTGCCACCATGCCCAGCTAATTTTTGTATTTTTGGTGGAGATGGGGTTTCACCATGTTGGCCAGGCTGGTCTCGAACTCCTGACCTTAGGCGATCTGCCTGCCTTGGCCTCCCAAAGTGCTGGGATTAGAGGTGTGAGCCACTGTGCTCGGCCTGTCCTGAGGCTTTGTTTACACATTTAATAATGGTGATAATAATATCAATTCCATAGGATTATTGGGAGGTTGAATAAAATAGTGCAGTAAAAAATCACTTATATGGAAAAGTGCTACAACAAAATTATTCTTTTTTCTTTTTAAAAATGTGCAGTTTGAAGAAGAAAGCAATGCAATGAGCTTAAATGATTATATTCAAAGTGGTTTATTCCTAAAAGTTGTGCATACGGCCTTTTGTAGAGAACAATTTAGAAAGAGAAATTGAGGAGTAGCAATATTCCTTCTTGTACTTGTTGTCTTCCTTTCTTGTACCAACACGAAGCACAGGGATTTAGGTAAAGCTGTATATTTGGGGTTCATTTGTTTGCTAGGTTTTCAGAGGAAGCATGGTTAAGGGTGATAGGATACTTTTTTAAAATTATTATTTTACTTTAAGTTCTGGGATACATGTGCAGAATATGCAGGTTTGTTACATAGGTATACGTGTGCCATAGTGGTTTGCTGCACCTATCAACCCATCTTCTAGGTTTTAAGCCCCACACGCATTAGGTATTCAGCCTAATGCTCTCCCTTGCCTTGCCCCCCACCCCCGAAAAGGCCTAGGTGTGTGATGTTCCCCGCCCTGTGTCCATGTGTTCTCATTGTTCAACTCTCACTTATGAGTGAAAACAGGCAATGTTAGGTTTTCTGTTCCTGTGTTAGTTTGCTGAGAGTGATGGCTTCCAGCTTCATCCATGTCCCTGCAAATGACATGAACTCATCCTTTTTTATGGCTGCACAGTATTCCAGACATTTAAAAATTTTGTTCTATTAGTCAATATTTCTCTGTGGCTCTCAACTTACATGTGCCACATTTTCTTTATCCAGCCTATCATTGATGGGCATTTGGGTTGCTTCCAAGACTGTGCTATTGTAAATAGTGCTGCAATAAACATACGTGTGCATGTGTCTTTATAGTAGAATGATTTATAATCCTTTGGGTATATAGCCAGTAATGGGATTGCTGGGTCAAATGGTATTCCTGGTTCTAGATTTTTGAGGAATTGCCACACTGTCTTCCATAATGGTTGAATTAATTTACATTCCTACCAGCAGTGTAAAAGCATTCCTATTTCTCCACATCCTCACCAGCATTTGTTGTCTCCTGACTTCAATAATTGCCACTCTAACTGGTGTGAGATGGTATCTTATTGTGGTTTTGATTTGTATTTCCCTGATTACCAGTAATGATGAGCTTTTTTTCATATGGTGTTGGCTGCATGAATGTCTTCTTTTGAGAAGTGTCTGTTCATATGGAGATAGGATACATTTTACATTTTAGAACATATCATCCTTAACAAAGTGACCAAAATCTTTTAAGTGACATATCACTGGCCTTCATTCTACCACCTCCTCTCCCATCTTATTTCCCTGTGAGTGGAACAGCTATTGTGATATATAAGCTAGATCTGAGCAGGATAGTTATTTGAATTCGAGTATAAAGTCTCTCTAGCCTCATCCATTTCCTTCCCTACCTTGGACTGGTACTTCTAAGCATTATTCCTATAACTTGGGATGCATAATGTTTTTTTACTCCCCTTTTATTTTTACACATGCATCATCCTCACCCTTGTTGTTAAGTCTCCGTTCTCTTTCATGCATGGTGCCAACTGAGGCTGTGTGCCCTAAAGTCACCATTGTTTGACGCATGGCTTCAGGCTTGAGTTGAAGCCTGGCTTCCGGCTTCCATGGAGAATTTGACAAGTTGATCTTGTCCTTCTTTCACAGGCTCATCTTGACTTGCCTCTTAATTATACTAGTATTCCCTCTCCAAGTCAACCTTCAGTCTTCTTCTTGTCTTATTGCAGAAATAAATGCTCAATGAGTTCATTATCCCCTAAGGTTTTAATCAGCACTTACCCAGTGATAATTTCCATTGCTTGTCTCCTAAGCATTGTTCTTATTTCCATGGTCCAATAGGTATCTACAAATCAAACATAATGCCAAAATTCAAATCTCATTATCTCTTAAAAAAAAAAACACCAAACAGAAAAGAGACTTATCATATCTCCTGTAATTCCTATTTCAGTTAGCTCTATCACTTCCCACCCAGTCTGGAAATGTAGAAAACGTTGGGAAATCTTTGGATGCCCTGTGCTCCTTTATCCCCCTCAACAGGTCTTTCAGCAAGCCTTGTCAATTGTGCTCTCGAAAAAAATGTCTCTTTAATCTATTCAATCCTTGTACCACCACTGTCCTTGTCCCAGGGCAGGTCCTCATCAACCTTTTAATTATTAACATCTGACACCTTCCTGGTCTTGTCTTCCATCTACCTCCCATGTGGCCACCTAACTGGTCTACCCAAGACAACGTCCAACTATGCTATTTTTTTTTCTGCTTAAAAACAAAAGCAAAAACAATGCAGTGAATGATTTCAACTTATTTGAAGAGTCTCCATTAGCAAGTTATTCTCAGCGCATCTGTCCAGATTCATGCCTCTAGGATTTTACACATTTTCTTTCTGGTATATGGTATCTGGTATCTGGTATAGGGCATGCATTTCTGGTATATGGCATGCAGTTGTCTTTTTAACTCACCCTTCAAGACTTTGCTTAAATGAATCTCTACTCTCTAGCTAGAATGAATCATTCCTTATTCTATGTTCTCTTAGCATTTTGAACATGCCCCAGTAATTGTGATGGGCATCACATTTTCTGAAGCAAGAACAGAAACATGTAGCATTACGATTGATAGTGCTTATTAGTAGAACAAAACAGAATATTTGAAGTGGATAATGTCTCAAGATATCTAGTAAGGATGGTCACGGAAAAGATGACAAGTATCCTACATAAATGAAGATAAGGGTAATTTTTTTCCTCGTCTGTCTCCCCTACTAGATTATAGGCTCCTCTATGATCTTGGTGACTATGACTTAGAGTTGTAGTTTTTCTAGGATCGACCACAGGGTCTCGATAAATGTACATTAAGAAATAAGTGGTGAATCCATGAGTGAAAAAAAGTGAATACATTGTTTCAGTTGTTTATAAAAGTATGCCAGTTTCATGGCTCGAGTTCTTGTGTGCTCTACGTAACTAGTCTTGAGAACAAAACTCAATCCTCTTTCACATACCACCCCTCGAATACTGACCAGGTGCTATCAAACTTCCAATTTCTCTTTGCTCTTCAATCTTAGCTAATTACCTTGCTTCTCACTCCCTGGAAAAATTGAGTAAGAAGCTACTCTTCCATCACCGTATATATCCACCTGCTTCCATTTGTGTGCATAGCTCACCATCTTTCTGGTTGAATTGAACTTTACATTCACTACTCAGTCCCTTTGCTGGGAACATACGTACCTCCATTCTTGGCTACCCAGTGATAACACTCTCACAAGCATCCCTTCTCTCACCTGTCAAAAACTGTTCTCTTTCTACTGGATAATTTCCTTCCCCATATAATCATGTTAAAATACCTCAGTTTTTTAAAAAAAGAGACTTTGTTCCTTCTTCCTCAAGAGGTAGCCCTCCATTTTGTATTCCCCTTTCAGCAGAGCTCAAAGAAGTTCCTGTATTCAAGATGTCTTATCGCCTCTACTCCAATTCTCTCTCGATTTCACTCTAATCAGTTTTTCATTTCCAACAATTCACCAAAACTTCTGTCAACATCAAGTACAATTTTTATGTTGTAAGTTCAAAATTATTTTGGTTCTCATCGTACTGTATTAGCATTGCCCAACAAAGCCGGTGTCTCCATTTTTAAAACACTTTCTTCACTTCGATTCTGAACTACTGTTTTCTTTTGATTCCCCCTCTTTCCTTCCCAACATTCTCTACTGGTTCCACCTTATCTTCCAGATTCCAAATATTTGAACGCCTGAGGGTTCAAGCGTCCAAGTCTTCTCTTCGTACTCTCACTTCTTTGTTAATTTCATCCATTCCCATTGGAATAAACCCCCTATGTAAGTTCATGATTCCCATATTTATAACTCTGGCCTCAACTTTATTCCCGAACTCCAGACATATTTGTGCAATTATCTGCTTAATATTTCACTTGGATGTCTAGTAAGCCAATGACATGTTTAAGTGTGAGCTCTGCCTCAAATTTAACCTGCCCAACCTTCTGTGTAGTCTTCCTGATTTTTAATTTGCTCACATCTCATACCAAACAAGACGACTTCTAACCCACCTCGCTGCTCCTTTGCTAAACGAAGCCAAGTTATTATCCCATTTATACCATTGCAATGCCTGCTATCTTGTCTCTCTACTTCCATCTCTGTCCCTTTTGGTCTTTTCTCACATAAGGGCCAGAGTGATACTTTTAAACATATGTGAGAACATATCATTTCTCTGTTCAAAATCCCCAATGCCTTTTCATATGACAGTAAACCCCAAATTCTTACCATGGCCCAAAGGCCTTGTATGGTCTTGCTTCTCTATGCCTCTTGGAGCGTGATCATCTGTTATCATCCTCCATCCCTCGGCTCTGACCACACTGGCTCCCTTGCTGTATCTAGAACATGCCAAGTATGTTGTGGTTTAGGGCCTTCGTACTTTTTCTCTCTACTCAGAAACCTTTTTTCTTATATCCTTATTATTTTTCCTTCACTTCTTTCAGGTCTATCCTCAAATATCAGTTTATCAAAGAAGTCTTTCATGGCAACTTCATGTAAGTAACACTCCTCATCATTTTGTATCTCCTTGTCTTACTTCATAGTATTTTTCATCTTAGAAACATTACATATTTAACTTCAAAATACAGTGTTAGAATGTAATTTATCTGCTTTTATTTGTCAATGATTTCCTTAGACCTAGTTGAGTACTTGGTATCTACTAGGAACAATAAACATATACTGAGTGGACAAAATGCTGACATTGTGCATATAGAACTATGTAAGCAAGATAAAAAGCAAAGCAAAACATAGGGAGCTCATCAAAATTTCTGACAAAACTCAGAATGACTGACAGTGGCCTGTTATTTCAATAACCTGCAGAGTGCAGCACATGGCATTTTACATCATACTTTGTTCAGAAAGAACCATTAATAGTAATGAAACTGGTTTTTTTTTTTTTTCTGACACAGAGACTCACTCTGTCACCAGGCTGGAATGCAATGGTGCAATATTGGCTCACTGCAACCTCCGCCTCCCCGGTTCAAGCAATTCTGCTGCCTCAGCCTCCCAAGTAGCTGAGACTACAGGCGCCTGCCACCACACCGGGCTAATTCTGTATTTTCAGTAGAGACGGAGTTTCACCATGTTGGTCAGGCTGGTCATGAACTCCTGACCTCAAGTGATCCACCTGCCTCGGCCTCCTAAAGTGTTGGGATTACAGGCGTGAGCCACTGAGCCCAGCCCTGTAATTAAACTTTTATCAAGGGCAGTGACTCCACAAGGAAAATTAAACACCCAAAACACAGAAGAGGTTTAAATGAGGTGGACTGGAAAACCAAAAGGAACTTAATGACCAAATCAATGTCACTATTTGATCCTGGCCTCTGATCAACATGTACCTGGCAGCTGATCCCACAGAGATCATTAGAACAGTGTTTGCCTGGCTCTCACTCACTCTCATAAATGCTAGTGATGGTCATGCACTGTCTGAGAGGTGGCGGAGTTTATAGCTGAGAATTGGTTCTTATTACAAATAGAATGGAATGAACCTGACAGATTAACTGGACCAGCGGGTTTCAACCATTCTTTCTCCATGGCAGGATACCTGCCCAGTAACATTTACATGAGCTACTTACTCATATCACTCCTAGAATTTGCTGCGTAGGTAAAATAGTCTATGGATTTTGTGCTATTCCCTATCACTACCTAAATGTCCCTCACCCAGAATCATTTCCTCCCATCCATTTACATATTCACAATATAAGTATATGAACTATTTTCTTGAAAAACTCTGTTATTTCATGGTAAAGTATCACATTGATCCCAAACTTGGACAAAGATGGCACACAAAAAGAGAAACACCTAAGCAATCTCAATTTTGACTATGCATGCACAAACCTTAAATAAAATAACAGCGAACAGAATTCAGCACCAGTACATTAAAAGTAATATATCTTCACCAAGTGGAACTTATTCTAGAAAATCCATTATTACAATTATCCATTCATATGATATTAATTTTTCAGATTAAAAGACAAATTCCCAATTCTAGGCATGTCTGTATTGAAACACTAGAAATAAAGTTGGACTCTAGCTCAAAAACAACGTAAACCAAAACATTTTTAGTAATAAAATCTGTGAGACTTATACAAGATTGAGAAATTAGAGTATACTTTTATTAATATTTGATTTCATGTCTATAAAATAGGTTAAATCTAGTGATCAAATATTCTTTTTTAAAAGTAGAAAATATAGTAAGATAAACAACATCAAAAAGCATTGTGAGTGATGTAAATATGTATATTTACATATGTATATGTGAAAGGCGAGAATTCTAACTCTTTAGTTCCTACCAGGTCCTCGAAACTGCAGCAGTGCTATCTTATCTCACCTTTGCAAGATATCCCTGAAGTTTTATGGCCCATATTGTACAGATGAAGAAACAAGTTCAAAGAAATGAAGTAATAGGTATTGTCCATTGTTAAGCTTAAAGAAGTTAAATTGAAGAGGTTATGAGAAATAGTGCAGTAATAAACTGCTCTTTCTTTATTTCTTTTCCTTTTTCTTTTCTTTCTTTCTTTCTTTTTTTCTTTTTCTTTCTTTCTTTCTTTCTTTTTTTTTTAAAATAGGGTCTCATTCTGCCACCCAGGCTTTGAGGGCAGTGGTGCAGTCTTGGCTCACTGCAGGTTTGACCTCATGGGCTGAAGGGATTCTCCCACGTCAGCCTCCCCAGTAGCTGGAACTACAGGTGCATGTCACTATGCCTGGCTAATTTTTGTATTCTTTGTTTCTTTGTTTGTTTGTAGAGATGGGGTTTCACCACGTTTTCCAGGGTGATCTCAAATTCCTGGGCTCAAGTTATCAGCCTCCCTTGACCTCGCAAGCTGTTGGGATTATAGGCTTGAGCCATCACACCTGGCCTGTAAACTGCTATTTCTTTGCCTAGTTTCTTACAGCTTAACTGCAGAAACCCCAAGGCCCTCAGTAGCTTCTGCTTGTTGATTCAATGCTGAGGCCTCTCTTTGCTGCAGTTGTCTAAACCCTCCACACCTTGTGCCCAGAACTACTCTTTGCTGGGCCTCCCGGACTTCATTGGTGCTCCTGGATTATTTCTGGCTATGACACCTTTGATTCTTACACCTTTGATTCTTAGCTCATCTTCTGCTATATACTGAGTGTTTGTGTCCCCCTGAAATTCATATGTTGAAACCTAATCTGCAATGTGATGAGATTTGGAAGCAGGGCCTTTAAGAAGTGTTTAGGTTATGAGGACAGAGCCCTCATGAATGAAATTCAGAGAATTCCCTTGCCCCTCTGCTATGTGAAGACCCAGCAAAAAGATGGCTGTCTATGAACCGGAAGAGTAGGTCCTTACTAACCACTGAATCTGTCAGCACCTTGATCTTGGACTTCCCAGCCTCTAGAACCATGAGAAATAAATTTCTATTGTTTATAAGCCACCCACTTTACAGTACTCTGTTATCTGGCTGTTATCTAAGCCAGAAGGAACTAAGACACTTTCAAATTCCAGATTTGACACGTAGTGGGTATCTGAAATTGGCCCAGGACAGGACCTCGCATAAATTAATCTTCTTTCCCATTTTAGGAGCCCTCCTGAGCTCTGAAAAGCCCCAGCCACTCCTCTGACCCACGTTTCCCCAGCCTGCCAGCCACTACCCTAGACACGTATAGAGGCTCTGGGAGGTTGTAACAGGGGCCAGGCCCATCCTCCCCTCTGCCTCTTGAGTGGCCCTCTGCCTGCTTCCAGTGTGAGCTCCAGGCAGAAACATGGAGCTCACTTGGCAGATTGATTCAAGGATAGGCACTTTTTGGTTCTGCCATGACATGTTGCAAGACAAAATGTGCATGACAGACATTTGTAGATATTGTTTGTTTGCCCCACATGGGAAGAAACAGACAAGGGGCAAGACAATAATAAAACATCAAACTGATGCAAATGTTCTTATTCAATCTTACATTAACCCATGAGGTAGATCTTTTTATCTGTGTTTTAAAAATAAGAACAAGGAGGATTGGAAAGATTAAGTAACTTGACCAAGGCACACAGCTAGTAGTAGTATATTCTAGATGTACAAACCTATTCTGTCTGGTCCTAAAGCCTATGTGGTCTTTCCACTCTGCTGCACTGTCCCTCAGGGCGAATATCTAATCACAGTTCGAAAAGTGTGCTGGAAGCTGGTGAAATGATGTTAACACAAAATTTTTAAAAGAATAAGCATTTTCGAGGGGACTTTTGGTTGAAGTGGTAGAATCCTGGGATCTCTGTTGCCAGAACACTTATTCCAAGCTCCGGCTGCTGAAGTGTGACTAGCACAACCTTGCTTCCCTGGTTAATGAAGTGTGTGCTGCCCTCTACTGGCCTAGAGAAAGTGGTACATCAAGCTTTGTGTTGGCTCAATGTGATTCTAAAACAGGAATGTGAAGATTCAATTATCCTGCTGAATGTGAGGTTTGCAGTGGGGTCTGGATTATTTCTATGGTATTTCCTAACAGAATAAACCTATGAACTTCTGTTCCCCGCTTCGTTAATCTTATCTGCCTCTACCATGCCTGTTAATGTACTTAATGTTTAGCAGAGGCAGCTAGAAAAAAGAAGGCCAAGTCTGTACACATGCAAATGCAAGAGATTAGGAATTGGCACATATGCCAGGATCAAGAAAGCACTAGTCCCTGTTGTTTGTTCTTAATATTGCCCTAATACAAATGACTGATACATGAACTTTTGAATTCATTATTCTTTCCTGTGTATATAAAACAAACTATTGATTCTCAATAGGCCAACTCTAAAATTCAGCCATTAATATAATCATTCATTCATTAAACAAAGATTATTAAAGATTATTGTGTGCCACCATGCTAATAGTGGGGCAGGTATAAATGAGAATAAGCTAGCTCACAATTTAGCAGTGGAGTCGGGCATGTCAACAAATAATTGCAATATAGTTTAGATAATGCTGTGATGTTTACAAAGTGTTGTGGTATCTCGGAAAGAATGACTCACTTTTGCCTGGTGTGACAAGGAAAGCTTTACAGAGGAGGATATGCTTACCCTTCAAGATGAGAAAGAGTTTACATGACTGAGAAAAAGAGAAGGGCATTTCAAATTGAGGAAATCTCAGGCGCAAAGCCATGGAGGTAGGGGGCTATGGAAGCAACCCGGAGCACTCAGTTCCATAAGCTGATCATGAATATTCAGGGAGTGCTGTGAGTTAACTCTAAGACAATAAAGAGAGCAGAGTTAGGAAGGGGCTAACTGCTCTGCATAAGTCTGGATTATATATTATGTATATTACATGTATAGAGAAAGTGTGAAAAACCATTGAAGGGTAATGTTTTAAATCCATGAAACGTGTTTTGTTTCTATCTTATCCAATGTAAAGTGAATATATTGTAGAATTTGACTACTAAGGGGAAACTAACCAAAAATCAATTGATTGAAAAATACAGATTTTACTCTAGAAAATGCATGTCCAATGTGATATTTCCTGAAATGTTTTGGTTTGTGATCAAATTAAATGGATGACTACCAAATTTCACTTAACAGTGTATTAGGTAACCACATACTGGCTCTTCAATGTAAGGCAAATTAGACAGCAAGGAATTTTTCAAGTGTCTCAATAAAATAAATAAAACAAACTTCTTCCTCTAATACACACCATACACTCTCCTCTTCGAAACATATAAAATTCTCCACTATGCTTTGTTGATGTAAAACAAATTTCCTGGTTACGCTTTATCTACTTTACCCTAGTTCCATTTCTTAAAATGAATTTTACTCTTGTATTAAAGTAACCTTTAACATAAAAATGCAAAAATATTGAAAAGTAGCTTATAAAATATTCCTTTATACCCAGCTCCTAAAGATTCACACTTTTAAGTATGTGAGTATGTGTTTGCAGACCAGAAAGACAGTTAAACATTGCTTCTCATGGTTTTCCAGGCTACATGTTTTACACAAAGACTTTAAAATATCTCATCATTATGAGTTCATATGGTTTCTGACTCCAGTAGCTCTAGTCAGAAGTGAATTTGGTATTCAGATGAACCTTCCATGGTCATTGTAATTCATTGTAATAAAACAATTATTAATAGAAGTTTAAGACAATACTGCCATTCCCACTCTGGTATGGTTACTGCTTTATTTTCTTCATCATCAATTAATATTCTATTTACAGGGAACCAGTAAAGTTACTGTAGAAAGTCTGCCATGATATAACATATAGCTACCGGGTTCTTTAAAATTAGTTTTACCTGAACTTGTATAGCAACTTTTTGATTGTGCAACAATATCATACTGAGTGCTGGAGTACGGGAAAAGTGATGTGAAAAGAAAAGCCTCTTGTATGAACCAAATAATTTACTCAAATTTTATGAGCAGTAGATTCCTCTCCAAGGCCTTTTTTCTAGAATTATTTCTTGCTTTCTGCATTTCTAGAATTTTTGACATTATTCATGCAAACATACTTACATTTTATGAATATATTATTTAAGAACAATATTAATTATAAAGTCACTTTGGGATAATCATAACCTACTCTTTTATATGCTGGAAATGAAACAAAAACAGCCACAAACATGCCAAAGAGTGATGTGCCTTAATTCCTTTGCATTTCTCTCCTTAAAGATCCATTAGCAGTTCCAGATCCAGTATGCTCCTGCTTTTTAAAGGCACTGCTCCTCGATGCTGTTGATGTAGTTGAGCAGCTGTCTGGGGAAGTTGACATAGTAGTCAAATGGCTCTACTATTAAGAAATTTGCTTAGTGAAAGGCTAATCTTTAAAATATCGCCTTTCCACAGATGGGAGCATGCCTCTGTTTCCATAGCAGACCTGTCTCAGTGGGAGCAAGCTCATAATTCATTTAAAAACAGACGCTAAGCTGGAAATTCAAATGTGAAGGACTACCAGGTGTCACCTGCTCTCGGTGTTGGGTGGAGCTGTTTCATCTTTTCCCTAAAGCACATTTCTCCAACCGCATAACTTGGTTAGAGTAAAATAGGCTGCAGCATTTCCTTCTTATGCATTGGGTAAGCATTAGTGTTCCCTGAGATCAGCTTACCCCTGAGGCCAGCCAAGCTGTGTTGGCTCCTCACGTGGTGATTTTGAATAACCTTAGTGGTCCTCTGAATGTGGCTGCAGACCCTCTGGCCATTTTTATTTTTCTGATATAGATACATTTTCAATTTATCATTTGTATGTAAGGCCATCTGCTGTTTTCCTTGAGGTTTGAGAAAGTCAAAAGCTAGATATTTGGAAGACCTGTTATTTGCCCCCTCCAGATCCATCTCCCCCTGTCCCTGCCCTGCTTGCTGTCTGGGAGGGTGACTCCTGTGGATTGCATTCATCAGTTTTCCTTGTCTTCTGCTTTTCTGATAGATTTAGGGATGGAAGAGTCAGACAAAGAACCGGCAGAAAGAGAAGCTCTGGTAGTTATTCTTTAGTTCCTCTGCCTGGCCATGGGTTGGTAGTGGCTGTATTGTGCAATGAAGGTCATGGATCCCATCATGGTAGCCCTCTCCTAGGGCTAGAAATCTTACCTAGTCCTGTAACTGCTCCTCTTTTTTCCTCTTCTTGTCTAAGTATGGCAGTAGCTTCCACTAGCCTAGGATTTTTCCATCCCTTATTGGTTTCTCTCAACTCTGCTAAATGTTTATAAATAGTCCTGTGGCAGACATTCCCTAGGGTAGTCCCCAAATGTGTCAAGCCCATGTGTAACCCCCTCTCCTTAAGTATAGATAGAACCTGTGACTTGCTTCTAACCATTAAAATATGGCAAAGGTGATACAACTCTTGATTAGAATGTGTATGAGGCTCTGCTGGCCTTGAAAAAGCAGCATGTTGTGAATTTCCTGAGGTTGAAAAATACACACACACACACACACACACACTCTCACACACACGCACTTATATATGTTATATACACACACACACACACACGCACTTATATATGTTATATACACACACACACACACACACACACACACACACATATGTATAGGCTCAGATCAGCCTTTTTGTTTTATTAAGGTTCTCAGCTGCCTGGATGAGGCCCATCCACATTAGGGAGAGCATCTGCTTTACTCAGTCTACTGATTCAAATGTCAATCTCATCCAAAAACACCCTCATAGGCACACCTAGAATAATGCTTGACCAAATGTCTGGGCATCCCATAGTCCAGTCAAGTTGACACATAAATTTAACCACCATAGTGAACTCTAGGACCTTATGACAGCCCCTCACCAGCAAGCAAATAGGGATGCCAGTCTCATAACTATAAGAAATTCTGCCAACAAGCTGAAGGCACTTGGACAGGAATCTTTCCCCAGTCAGGCCTCTGATGAGACCACAGCCCCACCCAACATCTGGATTGCAAACTGATGAGACTACGAGCAGAGGACCCAGATAAATTGTGACCAGACTCCTGATTCACAGAAACTGTGAGATAATACATGAGTCTATTTTAAGCCACTAAGTTTGTGGTAATTCATATGCAGCAGAAAACTCACACAAGTTCTTTCATTAAATGTTCTATTGAAGGTGATTATTTGTTTCTTTCTAGGATCTTAAATCATACAGGTAGACCAGGAGTTGGCAACCATTGTCTGTAAACAGTCAGATAGTAAATATTTTAAGCTTTGTGGATCATAAACACCCTGTTGAGTATTCTTCTCTCTTTCTCTTTTTCCTCCATCTAATTAAAACTGTAATAATAATTCTTAACTCATGGGCTGTACAAAAACAGATGACATACTAGATTTAACACATAGGCCATTATTTGCCAACCCCTGGATAGACAAATATATGGAATCTAGGCAATGTGCATGTAACATGTTCACTGTATTGCTATATACATATTCATCAAAACCCATTTCCTCAATTTCCCAAGCCCAAATCTTGGTAATGTTTCTCAATGTATGTTGAAGTATTGGTGGCTAGGTGTCTGAATTCCTTCCAGCAAAATGAGGATAAAATAAAGTATACAAATTCCAGGTCTGGTCACGCAAATGTCTGGTGCAATTCTTCTCCTCATGCCTTATCTGGAGTGAAAGGCTCCAAGGTCCTAGTGAATGAATGGAAGTGTCACAAGGTGGAGGGACCCTGGGTCCCTTATCTTGGCATGAAAGACTGCCCACAGAATATTTGCATGTAACTATTGTGTGTGAGAAATAAACTTTTATTGAGTGTCCAGCAACTGAGATTTAGGGGTTCATTCTTTTAAATATATCTCAAAGCTGAAGATACCAAGGGGTAGCTCACTTTATTTGCATTTTCAGAAGAGAATGCCTCAAAGACCTGTTTTGATCACATCAATAAGGGAAACTTTTCTGACATCATTTGGTGCAGGTGTGCTGTGTGGAAATGAGTAAGAGTAGGAAAGACCCAAGAGGGTTAGATTATGGCTCTAGAATACACATCGGATTAGTGAAAAATTCCACAGCTGATGGCCCTTATCCTGTGCTCTTGCCACTACTTTATGCTTCTTTGAGCTCTGTCTTTGAGACAGAGCTCTCTCTTCCACCCTGCTCCACTCCATCCTGAGAGGCTTCCTGGATCCCTGGGAACACATCTGCTCTCCTTGTGCTCAGCAGGGCGAGAGGTGATGTCAATACCCGCCCGCTCCGGACATCTACTTCTCATGTCATCACACACTTGCCACTCCAGTGAGCTCCTTACCACAGAACTCCAGCCCTTCACATTTCTAACATCCCTACTCTTATGAGCTTCTACTGAAAGGCATATAAACACCCCCATAAAATGGACATGAATCTTGAAAGCCACTTAAATCTCATTACTTCAGACTCTTTGAAAGGTAGTTCCTATTCAACAAAAAATTTCTCATGCAAGAAAATCATTGCACTTTGTTTGATCAATTTCATTGGAATACAGTAGTGCATTTCTTTCTGGGATTTGTCTTTGCCCTGAAAAGCAAAATGACTTGGTGGGTTGTGGGTTTCATTCCAGGCCTTTGGCAGAGCTATTGACAACATCCTTAGAGAGTTGGAATCAATAGGAATGGAATAAAAAAGGACACATTGCTTTTACACATGGGTTATTGCAGCATACATCTATTTATAGTGAACTTCATCAATATGGATGATTGCCTTAAGCTACCATATTGTCTTTTAAAGCCTTCAATTTAAAGCCTTCATCCATTTAAAGCCTTCAAAGAATTCAAATGCCAAGCATATTAAAGAAGCAAGTCTGGAACGCAGACTATTCAAATATAAAAGAGTCAATAGGAAGAGACAAAAATTTCCTAAATAATTAATTATGAAGATCATTGCTAAAGTAACATCTCTCTCTCTCTCTCTCTGTGTGTGTGTGTGTGTGTGTGTGTGTGTCACAATACAAAGGATGATGTCTTTCTGATGCACAAAGGCAAGATGTCAAGCTGAGGCAGTGCTTGCCCAGTAACACTAGGTGGCAGCAGTGGGTTTTTAGCCAATGCACTCTCCTTTTTCCAATGGGCAGAAGTTACCATGATTAAGAACCAATGAATTGATGAATAACTAGATTTGGATTACATATAAAGACATGGAATTCAGTGTAGCTCTTTTTAAACACATGAAATATTACAAATGCTATCAGAGTGTGAGGAAGCAAACTTGTCATACAAGGGAATATCAGGAATGATATGAGTATAGTCCATGACAATTGAATATAACATACATAAAATTGAAAGCCTTCCTTTTGCAGAAAATAAACTATTCCTTTAGAAGAAGGAATAGTTTCACAAAAGACTTGCATTTTAAGCACTAGCAGTTGCTACCCATGGAGAGTGCTTAGCCATTTGTAATTTGTAAGGGAGTGACTTGTCAAAATATGATTGATATTTGAAAGGTAACTTGAACTTTTGTTGATTTATTTTCTGTAATGTTACTCAATATTTTTAAGACTCTGGTGTAAATATCTCTTAACACAAGAGAAACCTATTAACCCTTCTGGAAAGAACTAAATTGTGTGTCAATTTTTGAAGGAAGAAATAAAACAAAATTAACAATCTGACCTTAGTTTGGCATGTTGGGTCAAGAAATAAAGATCGTGTATGTTCCCAGGTTCTAACAAGGTTTTACTCAGCATTTACTCTCAATAAGTGAAAGCAAGTTTGGAGTCCTGTTACCAACAGAGGTAGAATGATGCCGAGGAAGAAGATCTGGACAGAGTCCGAATTTTAGTTCTAGCTTTGCCTCTAACTTGTCACCTTGAGTCAGTAATTCAACAAACCTAGATGTCGAGTGTTCCTTTTGAAATATGTAAAGGGTGTATTTTTTTTAGATAATTTGTAAACTCTCATATGATTTATGACCAACAGATTCCAATTTATTTGTATAATCATCAGTTGGTATATGCATTTGGCTTATAATGTGAAGAACCTGTGTATGTGTGTGTGTGTGCATGTGTGTGCTGTTTTAAATTCACAGCCAAAGCAATATACCCATAAGTATTGCTTCTTGTGCAGAGCTACACTGTGTATTTATTAATGTATTTTACAAATAGTCCTTGAGAACATTGTGCAAGTCTCTGTGTAATATTGTAGTCAGAAGGGAAAAGAGACAATAACAAGCGATTTTGTTACAACCAGAGAGAATTATTTGCATTTTTATCATGATTTCCTTTACCCTCATTTACAGAATGCAAATTGAGCACCTTTAAGTGAAATCTACCACAGGGAGCAATGTCCTGAAGTCATTACACCTTGGCTCAGGTGCCAGTGATCAAACAGACCTGATTCTGCCAAAATGGAGAACCGTCCTTTAGGCCCAGAGAGCCATGGCGGGTGATATTTAGACTATTCAGCATTTATCACACAGCTTGGACTCCATGTCATTCCTGGAAACCATGGTTCCCAATGTGGCAACTTTCAGGCTTTCCTATACTACCAATTTTTCTTCAGGGAAATGGCACCACTGTTAAAGGGAATCATGGTTATAACATATCATGAAATTAGGAATGGTAGGACTGGGAAAGTTTCATGCCTGAGCACAACTAACATGCATTGAGCATCTGCCATGTTCCAAGCTCTGCTCTACGTACTTTATCAATAGTATCTCATTTAATCTTCATATAATAATATGAAATGTATATGATTGATTTATAGATGAGGACTCTAAGGTGAAGGAAAGTTAAGAAATTTGCCTAAAGTAATAAGTGGTAGAACCAGGATTTGAACCCTGCAATTCTCAGTCCTGAGCCATGATCTAAACTATCACTTCAGGTAACTAGTCTCAGAACTAAATCTTCTGCTGTGTATGCACCAGAATGCAAGAATAATAAGATATTGTTGAAGAATTAATTCAATTAGCATATAGCTGTTGTCTTTTGGCTTGTCAACCCTAGTATCCCTTTAAGAAAGAACTAAAGTATTGATACCCAATAAGGACAATCAATTTGCAAAAACTCTCACTGTAATCTTCCTTGGCATCATTAGTGGGAAGACCTTTTGCTCTTCAGTCAATACCACTTGCTTAAAAAATAACCCCAAAACTCAACGGTTTTGAAGGATTTTTTGTTATTTTAGAATGAGTCATTTGAAAAGATATTTCACCATTTTTATACCAAAAAACACCCCTATTCTATATCCCTTTATTGATCTATGGCTTTTATTACTAATATGTCCAGCAGTTAATGATCAATGCTGCTCAGGAAGTTTCTATTTCTCGCCTATTACAACAGAAAGAAGCACAGATAGTTAATGACAGTATAAATGATCACTCTCAATAATTACTTTCATCCAATACTTCCTGGTTAAATGTGCATAAAAAATAAATTAAACTGGTTAGCTTCTGATGGGATACATATTCCATAGCTGTAAATTGGTTACATTATTTGTAATCCTCAAAGATGCAGGAGAGAATACTAAAACATTTCCAATTAATGGAGAGGTGTGAGCCCATGGGAAACCTTGTCTTTGACCAATGATCTCTTCATTGGAGGCAAAATAATCTCTTTGGTTTTCATGTACTATGGAAACTACATTTTTCCTTACCTCAACCAAGAGGTGAATATCACCAGGATGATCATTTAATTTCATATTTTATTAAAACACTTAATGCAAAGCCATGTTATAACTGAAGGCAAAGCACAGAGCCAGGTGTAAGAAGCTCTTCTTCAGAACATAGTAATGAGAGAATTACCACATTAATCTATGTAAAAAGGCCCTTTAGAGATTTTCATGCCTCCCGTGGTTTCATTTTCCAAGGAAATGTGAAGTAAGAAGAGCTTCAAACAAATTATTAGCCATTAAACATTTTACATTTACAGGTACAGCTCTATGAAGCCATTGCTTCTCTGGTGACATGTGATGTGACACTTGGTTTTGGCTGAGTTCTCCACGGCACCCACCAGCAGTGCCACACCTTGATCCAGGGCACACAGAGCTGTCACTCAGCCAACAAATAGGTCTTGGACAGGCTGAGCCTCCTCTGTTATATAAATGGGCATCCTCCAAGTAGCGACTCGTCTGCTATCTCTCTGATAATTTGTATCCAATTGATAGATGCTGGCAAACAACAACAAAAAAACTATGGGTAGTGTTTTCATAGTGCTATTTATAAATGGTGACCACACATCCTGGACTATCAACAGCCTGCTCAGCTCTCTTTGAAATTTCAAAAAGGGGGAAAATATTAGAAGTGAGATTAAAACTATTTTTGTAAATGTGTGTTTGCCCCGTAGGAGTCTTGCCTGATTTTCTATGGTTCCAGAATCACCCAAGCGGATAATGAAGTGAGTTGCAGTAAGATGGAGCCCACTGGGGAAGAGATGAAGCAGTGTTCACCTGAAGCACCATCTGCATTTTCCTAGTCCTGACAGTTACCTCTAGCTGACCAGGGTTTCTGTGCAGGACTTCTGGTATCAAATCAACGATCAAGGGTGGTTACACATAAGGAAGATGAACAGTTCCATAGGCAGGTTTAAAAAAGAAAGCCTATGAAGAAATGTTAATACTTAGCAGCACTCTGAAGTTAAGGGATATGGTGCTAGAAAAGCTTTAAATATCCTTATAATAGTCTAGAATATTGTCTCCTCAATAAAAACAGGCAGTAGGCTTTCTATCAGCTAAAGCCAAATGCAACCTGCCATCCAAGCCAGTTACCAAATAGTCCTTGCTGCTATTAAAATTATCACCAGGGAGTTCAAGGACTAGGGAGTCATTTGAAATGGCCTTGGAAAATGTGTTGAAAGAATTGCCTCAAACCATTGTCCCTGGTGCTTGTTCTTTGTCCCTGTGCTCTAATATACAGTACATGATAAAATATATCCTGTATGTTTATAGTGTGTCCAGAAAATGCCAAAGGGCTTAAGGCTCTGACATTGTTTTCATTAGAGATTGATACTTTAGGGAATGCAAACGCCAACTTTTCAAATTTCCTATAGGTGGAAACTCCAAATGATGCCAGCTTTTAAAAACATTTTGTACTTTGTGAAGCTCTAGAGCAGCTGTGTGTGACTAGAATGAAGAAAGACGCTTGTATAAAATGCCAGCAAAACACCCCCACCTGCTAACAGGAATGCTGGCGGTCATAATAGCTAAGACCTGGGAACTTGATTATTCATTCAGCTAACCTCATCTTTTGTCAGCCTCACCAGTGGTAGGTAGTAAATCTGAGAAAGATAATTTAGACTGAAATATTAGTGGCCTTTCAAGTTGCAATACAGCTCATTCCTTTGGTTCTAGTCTACCAGTTGCCACTTCTGGTCCATTTGCATGTAACACCGGAGAAGTGTTCCTTTATCTTTGTGAAGCCCTTAACATTCAAGGAGCCACTACTGCTTCTATGCTGCTGAAAAATACAAGACACTGCCTCTGCCTCTGCATCTGTCCTTTGCTTTTTGCTTGGAAACTATCACATCAAATCACACTGAGATCAGGTGAGTCTCTCTGGTTTTACACCCTCCAGTTCCTCTAGCAAATGAACTCCATAAGAATCTAAGCCAGTGCTCTTCCAATCATGCCCTGATTGCCTGTGAAATAAGTCTTCTGAGGTTTTCACACCGACTGAAAAACTCTACAGTTATCCAAGCAGGAGGCCAGATGAATAGATAATTGCGCTCAAGCCTAATTTAGTATGCAATGATGACCGAACACACTCTTGTAAATTTTCTTTAAGCAGAGAGGATATAGTTATTTTTTTTCTCAGCATGGGGAGGATAGATGGATTATAATACTGACTTTCATTCATGGCAGAAAATGAGGATGAGCATAATAATGATGTCTCTTTAACTCTGATATAAAAAACAACAGAGTGATTCTGTTTTCTTCAATAAACATTTATTTATCACATATTTTGTAGCAGATATTGTGTCAGGTACTGGAAGTACAAAGAATAAGATACACACTGTGTTGTCTGGGAGTTCACGGTTTTAACGGAGGTGCTAGATTAATAAATGCATAAGACAGTGCAGTGTGATGACAGCTATGATGGTAGTGGCCATGTGTAGCGTGTTATTACTGGGCCATGAAAGGGAAGGTGCAAGGGAAGTTTCTGGAGGGAAGACACCTGAGCTGAGCATTGCGTAGTGAACAAAGCTGATGGAAGAAGGGATTTGGAATGGGGAATAGTGACGAGTGGAGACAGCAAGGAGGGATGGATTCATAAAGGAAGGAGAGAAGGTGTTCTAGGGTGGGGGGAGCAAAAGTGAGAGATTCAGTGACAAGTTGCGGAAACCTCAAATAGTTGTGCATAGCTGATTGTAGAGTGAATTACGGTGACCAAGAGGGAGAGCGGAGAAGGGGAGGCCAGCAGAGGGCTGACCTGAGGGGCTCTTCATGTCTTTGTGTGAAGAGAGTTGCACTCCAACCTCAACGTTATGAGGAACCAGTGAAGAATTTCATATGGAGGAGTAACATGATCTTATTTGTTCTAAAAGATCACTCCTCTCTTGAAATGGATTTTGTCCCATGTACAGTGGGAGGTGGAGGTAATGGTGGGAAAAAATACTAGAGGTAAATTTATATGACATTTAAAGATAAATACACTTTGACTCCCTCCTCCTTTTAGCTCTTATGTAATATAGGATTTTCAAATTTCTACACACATATTTTTAAGAAAAATATATATTCACACCATCATTAATATTTTTAGAAATACATTTTTTTCCCCAGAGAGTGAAGAAATTTAAACCAGAGATAGAAAAAAGAGTTGGCTTAAATTCCTGTCTTTCTAATAAAATGATTGCTGCTGTAGATCTAGAGAAATTAAGTATATGAACCAAATATAGAGGAATTCCTTTATATTTACAATCATACAGGTCTGAGTCTAGAAGGTGCCTTACGATAAACATACACTAAGTCAAATTAAGTCAATGGGAGATCAGATTGAATTGGTTTTTTTGATCAACAGGTGCTCAGCTTACTGTCTAGATCTAAATTTAAATGGAAAGATTTTTCTTTATCTTTTAAATCCTATGCAACATTGGCAGCTGTATTAAAAGGGTCATGAGAGCAGGTTGTGCCTACATAATGAGCAAATTGATCATTTAAAAGTTTACTCTGACATTGGCTTTCTTATGTGACAAACTCAATTGACTTGTTGAGAGTTCTAAATTAGCCAGCAGAATAATACCAGGTTGCCCTTTTTAATCAGGTAGATATGACCTATATTTATTGCTTTTATCCCTAGGCCTCTCGCATCAAATGCAAAATTCAACAAAGAACCTAAATATGGTGGCTGTATTTATTTGTTTTTTGGGGGGTTAGTCATGCATGAGTTCCACTTCCTAATAGCATCTCCATTTCCTTTGGGAAACTTACTCTTCCTCCCTGTAAGTCATCTTTGTAAGCCAATAAGTGAGATGCTCATTCCTCTTGCTAAGGAAACCAATGAGGTTTCTGGACACTCTTCGTGATAAATTTTTTCTCATTGCTCTGTTGATGCAAAGAGGATAGATTTGGGATTTAATTAGAGCCAATTGATTCTGTCTTCCACAATTTTGAAACCTTAGGAGATGAGATGAAGGATCAGCTGAGGAACAGTCATCCCAACAGCAGGGCCTGCTAAGACGGTGAGGCTATTCCCACTCCCAGCATCCTCTGTTCTCTTCTGGACCAACCCAGTTATTCAATCCCTGAGCTTTCTCATGTGGTTCTGGTAAATCCACTTTTTGCTTAGGTAAGCTGTGTGTGTTTTCCGTTGCCTGTCACCAAAGAATTCAAATTGATAGAATGGTAATGAACAATTTACTTTTTACAGAAGCTAAAATATATTCTCACAAATCACAGAAACTCTAACACATGCTTGTGAAATATTGAAGAACTAGGGAGTATTAACTCCATTTAACAACAGAGGTAGCTAAAGTACACTCAGCACTTGCTTTATTGTCACGGGGCTCATCAGAAGCAGAATTAGAAACAAAACTTGGCTCCCAACTCTGCCAATAATTAGTGGTGTGATCTTGAGTAAGTTACTTAACCATTTGGGGCTTCAGTTTCATCAGCTGTGAAATGGGAGCATTGGGCAAGATGATCTCTAGGACCTTTTCCATCCCTAAAATCATTCCATTTTTTATCTGAGGCTCTTTCCTAGAGACTCCTTCTCTGTGGTTGGAGATCCAATCTGTGGACAGAATGCATCAGTGGCTGAGATGTAGTCTTTCTCATAAAATTTATTTTATTTCTATATATTTTTATTTATTTATTTTTTCATTGAGACACAGAGTCTCATTCTGTTGCCCAGGCTGGAGGGCAGTGATGCAATATCGGCTCATTGCAAACTCTGCCTCCTGGATTCAAGCAATTCTCATGCCTTAGCTTCCCCAGTAGCTGGGATTACAGGTGTGCACCACCATGCCCAGCTAATTTTTCTATTTTTAGTAGAGATGGGATTTCACCATGTTGGCCAGTCTGGTCTCAAACTCCTGACCTTGGGTGATCTGCCTGCCTTGGCCTCCCAAAGTGCTGGGATTACAGGCACGAGCCACCAGGCATGGCTATAAAATATATTTTAATCATCTGTGAAAGCAAAATATGGCAATAGAGTTCACATTTGCGTTTCCATAGGCTCTGTGTCTGTCTCTCTCTCCTATATTTTCTTTGTTTCCACAAATAAAAATTATGAGACATCCTAATCGTTTCTATTACTAATAGAAAAATCAGTGCATTTATCAGAACCCAAATTGAGCTCTTTTGGCTTTGCCTAGTGGTCTATTTATGTATTCAATATTATTAAACATATTGGGAGACAAAAATACATTGGGGTCAATGCTTTATTAACATTATCACATATGTTATCTGTTTCCACTCCTGAGGGATGTCACCCACATGCTTATACCATCTTAATAGTCAACATTAACAATGGCTTTTTAAATCCCAACTTGTTCTCTTTATCCCTTCACACATCTGTCCTATTTTGAAAAGCAACAAAACAGATCTCCTTATGTACACTACTACTCTAATCACCTCCCTTTCTTGTTTTAACACAGTCATACATTTTAAAATGTGTGTCACTGATTTTTAAAATAAATGTATATCTCTTTTGTCACTCCCTAAAACCTGGTTTCTAGTAGAAAATGGGAAAAATAACTGTGAGTAGAAAAATATTTCTCAGACGATACACAAAAGAATGATCCTTAATGTAAAAGACTGACACTACTGAGAACATCAAAAAATAAAAAAGTCTTTTCAGCAAAAGACACCATAAATGAAAGACAAACCTTAGTTAGGGAGAAGATGTATAACCCAAATAATCAATAAGTAATTACTGCATAAAATATATAAATAAAACTTAAATCAGAAAAAAAGACCAACAACTCAATAGAAATAGACAAAGCGATATGAATAGTGAATTCACAGATGAGGAATTGTGAATTGTCAAGAATATTTGACTCTATGCTACGTCTCACCAATAGTCAGGGAAATGCCATCAATAAAAGCAATGCAATATCACTAAATAACAATTCAATTGGAAAAATGTTCACTAGTTGAGACAGAGGATTGAGGAAACTTGAACTCCCAGTATAAATTGGTACAACTACTATGAAAATCATATATCTCTTTCTCTATATATCCATAAACTAGAAGTTCCACTCCTAGGTACATGCCTTGGAAACTCTTGTATATGTAAGTGAAGATACAAATGCCAAAATGCTAATTGCATCACTATGTGTGATAGCAAAGAGAAGAAGAAAGAACAAAGTAAAGTATAAATAACCTGAGAATAGTTGAATTGTATGTATTTATTCAATAAAATACTATATAATGGTTTAAATAAATGAATTATAACCATAAATATCTACCTGAAAAAATCCTCAAAGTCTTGACTGAAATAATAATTTAATCATTCATGCCATCAGATAGAGTTTATATTAAGTTAATAAATACAAAACACTACTACGTATGATTTTTGAATGCATACATATGTAGTAGAAGTATAAAAATTATGCAGGGGAATGATAAATGTAGCATAGTGTTTTCCTCTGAAGAAAGAGTAGATTATGATTGGGGAAGAGAATACTGAGGTTTAATGTGTATGTAGAACATTTTATTATTCTTATAAATCTGTTGTGAATAAAGAAAAATATTGAGTCAATAGTTTTGTGATGAGTAAGGACACTATGTCCATGATATTGTTCTTTGTAACTTTAGTATGTTTGTCATGTTTCATGAGAAACATATTTCAAAAAAGAAATATGATCTTAATTTGTGTTGGGCTATGGAAACTGATCTCTGAAGGTAACTAGCAGTGTCCTTCTTGTCAACTTCAAAAATATTTTCTTCATTCCTTGCTCTTTGAAAGACTGAAAAATTCTGTAGACAAATTCAAGAAACTGCCTCCTTTTTCCCCCTTTCTCGTTAGTGCATTATTCTGCTACTTCTCAGTATCATGGTTGAATCCGATAATATCTTAATATATCCTGTAGATAAATAAACATCCTTCTATATTTAAGGCCCTAATTCTGTAACTATAGGTTTCAAATTTTCAGTGGAACAATATCCTGAACTCTTCAAAAAATTAGTCAGCTGTTTACTAATGAGCTGAAACCCAAGATTAGTAAAACAATATTGGTCAATACATTTTTTTCATCATATTGTCCAACTCGAGACTTTAAAAAGCATATCTTCCAAAGAGAAATCTTGTACTGTTAATTTGTATATAGTATAACTAAGATATTTTTCCATTCCCTATAAGAAAAAGGAAACAAATGAGAGAAAAAAATTAAAATTATCAATTGGGAATATTTAATTGGAAGAATTATTATCAGATATTTAATAATCTATTTTATTCATAAAATGATGAAAGCACAAATGTATGTTTTCAAAGGGATTTTTGATACCAAGTTCCTCTGATGCTTTGAGGCACTCAGCTGTGGAATGGGTGGCTTCTAATTATAAAAGAAATGCCATGAATTGACTCATTCTTGACAGTAATATCCAGAAAATCTTAGCAAATTCTAGATAATTTTTAAAGTACTGAATTATATTTGAAAACTTATATTTAAAAAATTTTATTCTAAGATATATATCGCTTTTTATAATTAATTTATAATTTTGTTTCAGGAAAAGTACAAGTTAATGCACGTGTGTAAATATGTCTATACATACATAATGCATGCATACATACATGCTGTGGGAATGAGTTAATCATGTTGAAAAGCAATTAATCATTTGGAGCATTGTGTTAGTCCATTTTGCATCACTGTAAAGGAATACCTGGGGCTTGGTAATTTATAAAGAAAAGAGGTTTGTTTGGGTTCACAGTTCTGCAGGCTATATGAGAAGCACAGTGCCAGCATCTGCTCCCAGTGAGGCCTCAGGAAACTTCTAATCATGGCAGAAAACAAAGGGAGAACCAGCAAATCACAAGGCAAGAGAGAGAGTGAGAGAGAGGGGAAGGTCCCAGGCTCCCAACCAGATCTTGCGTTGACTGATTACCACGGGGAGGGCGCTAAGCTGTTCATGAGGGATCTGCCCCCATGACTCAAACACATCCCACTAGGCCCACCTCCAACATTAGAGGTCATACTTAAACATGAGATTTGGAGGGGACGAAACAGCCAACCCATATCAAGCATGCAGGTGTAACTGGCCAACAATGTCCACCCTAAGACAGCTATTAAAATGTCAGAGAATGATTTAAAGAAAGCATACAATGTATGGTGTGTAGCTTTTCACACCCCATTTTAGAAAATAAAAAGTTTGCATATGTTTTGTATAAATTATAGCTGGTCCTAGGTAACAGAGCCCAGTTCTCAAATTCAGTTGATGGGGAAAAACAATGTGCATTTATAAAAATGAACATTCTAGATGCAAATGGAGCTATGGGTGAAGCTTGACCCAAGGCTCACAATGCACAGGATGGCATCAGGACTAGTTCCTCCTTTCCTGTTTCTAGGTGATGCTTTCCTGGTTGGCTCATGGTTTTAAGAGGACTTCCAAAAGTTCTTAGTGTAAAGGAATAGAGATTTAGGTGAAGAATATGAGTCTCTTTCAGAAGACTCGGTAAAAAATATCAACGCAACTTGGTGGTTCTGATTGGTCACCTCTCCAAGAATATAAAGGTTTGATTGACAAGACTTGGGTTACGTGCCTTCTCTTGGAGCTAAGGTAGTATTCATTTCCTTGAAAGAACACCAAACTGGGAGGAGTGGGTGGACCTCAACAGAAAATATCAAAAGAGCAAATGGATACTGCACAAGGGGGAATAAAAACATTATCCATCCTCCTCACCACAGTTATGTCACCTCCTCCTCATGGAAGTATGGTGTTTCCAAAGCTTAGTCCTCAATATACTATCTTGGGCTCTTCTATCTCATTTGAGGACTCATTCACTTTCAGTCCTCAAGTGCTGATTTTTGGCTAGACTCCCAAGTTTAGATCTATAGTCTGCCTTGCAGTTCTGAGTTCATCGTTTGTTTATGGATATTTAATAATCCACTGTCAAATTGGAGTCTGGAAACTGGGATAACATAAACCCTGGAGGTATAGAACAAACATTTCACAGAGTACTTCTGTATAGCGAGTTTTATGAGCACTAATTGATAGATTATCAAATTCCAATTGTGCTTTTCCCAAAAGTAGGTCTGCCTGAGAAGGGGCTTATATTCATACTAGTCTTGTCACCATTGCAGCAACAAAGAGCAAACTTTATACTCTTTCCAAATTATACTGGGGTGGTTAGCTCTGGGCTATCCATTAAAACTTTCTGGGCATTAAAATAGTCATAATTTAAAGTACTGGTTTTAATAATATCTCCATTTTTGATTAATTAAAATATCTTAAATCTGAATGGCTTTCGTTCTCTGTTATTCATGTCTGTTAAAGATGAGATTTTCCCTACCTTAGAATGTTCTGAATTCAGAAAAACCTAAGGAGTACAGGTAATGATACTGATTTTTAAATATAAAATTAGAATATTTTCTAGGGTTACCACAATTTTCAAGAAATATTACATAAAAACCTATTAATGGAATATTTACATGATTTGTTTTCTCAAATTATATATATATTACAGTCGTTAATGCCTACTTAATCCAATTATAACATGGTATTTAATCAGGTAGTCAAAACCTATTTTTACCAAAACATGAAATACTTATTCCATTAGAATAAATTCTTACTATATTTTATCTTATTAAACCTATTATTCCCTCCAAATAATAATTTTAAAATAAAGTTTTAAAAATTCACATTGGAAAATTCAGACAAATTAAAATGGGCCGGAGGGACATCATGTTTCAAAAATTGTGAGATTATATGAGTTAAAATATTTGAAAACCACTGTCCCAATATGTGGGGAATTATATGTAAATGACCATTACAAATGAGGTATAAAATCCTTAGATCAGCCTGTGGGCCATGGGTAGATATAGTGCGAGTGTAAAACATACAGTGCTGATTTAGACCAAATTAGGAAATATCACTCTGGCCTTTTTTCTCAGGGTCCAGGTCTTTCACATGCTCACAGCTCCCTTCTGCAGCATGTTATAAGAACTGCACTCCAATTTTCCTGACTTTTTCAGACAGTCCCTCTTATGAGAACCAACATGCTGTCCAAGTCCAAGTGGGTCTTCTTTTTTTTTAGGGAGTTGACAAATCAATCAGACTAGCATGATGGGGTGAGCTTATATGTGCAAATACTATTTCCATCTAATAATAGGTTTGGATATTAATGAAACCAAACACCTCCTAGAACCAGTGCTGCAACTTGGAGAAATTCCATTGACTGTATTACCTGAGGAGTAAAGAATTTGGGGGTTACACTTCATAGTATCTTTCAAGTTATTTTGGCTGTGTGAGCTCAACTTGAGAAATAATTATATAAGTAAATGACCATTACAGATGAGTTACAACATCCTTAGATCATCTATTACTGAAATAATAATGAGCAAAAATGCAAATAATTTTACTGAATATAAACTTAAGAATTTAACATGAGCTTCAAGAAAGGTTATTAGGTAGCTTTTCAGTTATGTTTACATAGATAGAGCCCGTGGTCTCAAAAACATTACTTCTTGTCCTCTCTAGGAAGCAATTTTAGAAAACAAAATTGAATTTCTGTCAATACAGTTAGATACAGTTTTTTTAATTGCATATCTATATGTAACTTTAGATTCCTAACTCTATATAGGATACATTCTTAATTTTCACTTTAAGCATATCTATGGAGTTAACTTTCTGAATCATCGTTCAAATAGCTAGCTTCTTTGTCCAGCACAGTAAGCTTATCAACTTCCTCCTAACCATTCTATATCAGAGAAATATAAAGGAGACCCTATAGTGAAACCCAAGATATTTAAAAATGTATCCAGAACCTGCCGGGTCTGTCTCGCAGACCCTGGCCAATGGATAAAATGAGTACTCGGACATAGGTATGCAGTGTAAGAGCAGCTGGATGACTGCCTGGCTCTAGTGGCCAGAGAGCAGCCCGAGAAGCTGGAGCTGCTTGCTTTTATTCAGTGCAGGCACAGTGCTGAAAACCTGGAACCCACACAGCCTGTAGGTAATTAACATTTATTGTTCCCCTTTCAGGGAACGTCACACGTGTGGATGATCAAAGGTCAGTTCCTGGTCAACTTAAGTAAACAAGCTTGTTTAAGATAAATTTCCCAACACTCGCTTGAGCCTACTCCTTGCCCTCTGACTCAGGGTTAAAGAACAGGTGCCTTCAGCTATTCTCCCCAGAGGCTCTGCAGAACCTTCTGACCTTTCAGGTTTGCATCCTTTTCCTATAGTTTTTCCCAAAACTCTGATCCCCCACATCCAGATGTCTGGTATTATATTAAGGCATACAGTTCAGTTAAATATCCTAATATTTAACTGATCCTAATATTTAACTAAACTGTAAATTTTTTATATGAACATATTCAACTGAACTGTAAATTTTTTATCTGGATATTTAGGCACAATGGAACCATAGACAAAAAGAGTGAAGGTGAATATGCACGCCTTTGCATACTCTACAGAATAGCTTCAGAGTAGATGTGTATACAAGGCATATAGCTGGGCCAGGTGTAGTGGCTCATGCCTGTATACACCCAGCACTTTGGGAGCCTGAGGTGGGCGGATCCCAAAGTCAGGAGATCAAGACCATCCTGGCTAACACAGTGAAACTCTGTCTCTACTAAAAATACAAAAAATCAGCTGGGCGTGGTGGCAGGCACCTGTAGTCCCAGCTACTTGGGAGGCTGAGGCAGGAGAATGGCGTGAACCCAGAAGGCGGAGCTTGCAGTGAGCCGAGATCACACCCCACTGCACTCCAGCGTGGGCAACAGAGAAAGACTCCATCTAAAAAAAAAAAAAATGCATATAGGCATATAGCTATAGTTATAGCTATGACATATTCGAAAGTACTTCTAGCCTTTTCTTACATACTATCATGGAATAGCAGTTAGTCATTCTTATTTGTCTTTGAAGACAGTGCTGGTTTTTATTCAACCTACTCATAAACTGAATCTGAAAAATAAAACTGTTTTAGACTAAAAAATCCCCAAGCCCAACTGTTCTTTAAAGTATTGTGCTGATAGCCTCAGTTCATACAGGTCTACTGGCTATTAGAAACATATGGATATCACCTGGGAGAGGTTGCCTGCTACCCACTTGACTATACTTCTTTCAGCACCCTTAGTTCTACCATTAAGTTATAAGAGAAATAAAATAATGGTGCAATGCATACTCTGAGGTGGCTTCAGTAAAATGTGAGAATTAAATGAGAGCCAAGACCATTCCGAAGTAAGTAAAGCTAGATGCCTGACTCACATCAGAATCAACATAAATTTAACATGAATTTCACATTTAAATATAAAAAAATGAAATTGCAAAATTATTTTCTAAAATAAATTGTGGGTGCTTATTTACGTGATTCTGGGTGGAAAGAGCATTGTGAATACACAAAAAAGGGAGAAACCATAATGAAAAAGACTCATAAATGTAAGTACCTTAAATATACACAAGTAGGTATTGTGCATAGAAATGTGCACACACACGATGACTTCTGGGTATTAAAAAGACATTCTTTTTTAAAAAAAGGCAAAGATAAACTGGAAAAGATCTCAAATGACAATGCTCATATTTTCAATGATAAATAGCTCTTGCAGAACAACAAAAATAAGATAAACACCTCCAAAAATGGGCACTGTATTAAGAAAATGCAATGACCAATAAAAGGAAAAAATAAAATAGTACTAATTCAATTAAAAACAAAAAATGTATAAATTTTAAATAAAACAGGCAAAAAAAAATAAAACGTCTTAACGTTAGTGGGAAAAATGTGTATTTTCATGCACCACTAGGAAACTTAGAGAAATGCCCCAAAAGCCTTAAATGTTTGCATGTTCCATGACATGATCTTTCCAGGTCCATGAATTTTTCCTAAGGAAATATACATAGATATGCATCAAGATAGAAATATAAATCAAAAACACTGTTGATAATGCTACAAAATTAGAATCAAATTAAGTAAAAGTAAGTTTTGGCACATTAATTGGATGATATTTAATTACTAGTTTTTATTTGTTTAAAGTTATTTGGTACATATTATTGCAAGACATTTTTTAAAAACACTGACAAATATATGTAACCCTAATATCAGGCCTGTGATGCAAGGCAGTTACTATAATTATCCTCATTTTACAGGCGAGGCCAATTTACAACAGGCCATTGTATACTTTCAACAGGCCATTTCACAATTGAGGCCCAGAGCAGTAACTGACAAGTTCAAGGTCATATAGCCAGTGAATGGTGGAATTTGTCCACCTGACCATGCAGTATTCTTTAAACTGGCTACCTTCTAGTAATATTAATGAAAACAAGCTAGCATGTTTTCATTCCTAGAATTACAGTGTCCAAGTTAGGCCAGCAGTATTTGATATAATCACATTTCTTCCAAATTTTGCTTTCCTTCTGATCAAGAGCTGAATTTCTATGAGGGCAGAGGGAAAACAAAATCAGCCTTGGAAACATTCCACCTTAAAAGCCATTGTGGAGGATGCACAGAACCTATTTTACATCATTCTGCACAGTGCTTATTCAGTATAAATGTCTTCTCTGAATGACTTTCTGCTGTATGCTTATGAAACAGTCCATTTCAGTACACTCATATATACACTTCCTTTCCCCACCCCCCATCTTATCTTATGCTGTGAGCCAAAGAGTTAGAGCAGCGGCAGATAGTTTTGTACATTCTTGGACAATGAGTTCTAGTATAAATTCTCTCATCCATAACCATTCTAAAATGCTATTCAGAACTGACTGTTTTGCAATGTATATTATTTATTTTGGTCTGACCTCAATTTCTGCTATGTATTTTACCCTTGATCAAGAGTTTTTGCATACTTAAAGCTGAAAAAGAATGAGCAAATGCTAGTGCAGGCATTACCCCCAAAAAAGAGCAGATGACTGTCTCTCTGCATATTCAAATGCAAGGATATATATGGGGGTTGGGAGTGTGTGGAGCATAACTCCAGGGAGAGAACACAGAGGACAGCAGATAAGGTGGAAGTGATGGTAGTTAATTGACATTACAAAGGACAGCCTAACCATCATTACAACCTGTGATTTTTAACCAAAATTGGATGGGTGTGGAGGGCAGGCTTACTCTGGTGAGGCCCTAGTGAGGACTTCAAGGAAACCCAGAGGAAAGGAAGACAGTTGCTGCTGTCTGATGATTAATGGAAACACTAATCCTGTTACTCTTCCCTTTCAAATTTCCATTTTTCTCAATTAAGTCCACTCTCCTATCTTTATTTCTGACATTGTATTGGGTTCTTGGTCTTGAGAAGGGGGATTCCAACTCAAATATTTTCATCAATTTGAATTTAGACATCTCTTAGTTGTTTAAGGGGCTAAGGATACAGATCCAGTTTAGTACAGACTTCATTTCCATTACTGATCAAGTCAGTGTCTGTAAAGATTTCTTCATCCCCAGGTAGTTATACTTCATAGGCTAAATAAAGAGCATGATATGAGGGCTGGCCTTTCTCCAAGGTAACGTTCCTCAAATCTGCATTCCTAAGTGTTCCGAAAGAAAGACAGCAAAGTATCCTCTGGTTAAAAACATTCAGGAAAAACTGGGTTAAATCAAATTGCTCAGTTTTCTTTACTCTGGGGCTATTCAACAACTTAAATATGCAAACATATTTTAGGTATTTTTCAAAGTGGGGGATAAATACTGATGTAGCATTTCCCAAAGAGAATTTCCCATAAGGATCCTGTTTCATGGAGCACAAATTGCCATTTGCTAGAGCTGAAGCCCTGCAGAACACATTTGAGGATGCTGATAAGGGCACATCCAACAAGCCTCTTATTGGGTTCTTTCTGTTGCCTCATCCTCCTTTTTTTTTTTTTTTTTTTGCAGTTCCTACTGAGCTCTCACTGGCAAACTCTCAGTAGAAGAAGCCTGGTAGGTGGTCCTTTATCTCTTTAAAAGTTCTCCACATAATTTGAGTAAGAGTGTCATAAATTTTTTCAAGAACTTGCTTTTCCATTATAAAAACATACATACCAATCATAATAAGAAAATTATTAACATACCTAATCCCCCAAATATAGCCAACTTGTGTATATTTTTGTTACAGGGCCAGCAGGTTTGTATGCCCAGTATGTAGTAACAAACCAATACACTGAAACAGCAGGGTTTGCAGCAGAGAAACAGTTTCATGATTTCAGGGTGGCCAAGAGGCCAAGGGGGGTGATGGGAGGACCCTCAAATCTGTCTCCCTGAAGAGTTCTGGCTTGGAGCTTTTAAGGAGATCATGGAGGGCAAGGGGCTGTAAAACTGGAGCCATTGATTGGTTGGGATAAGGATGATGAAATCATCGGGATGTGGAAACTGCATTCTTTGGTGAGCGAGTCAGCTCCTATGGGGTTGTTGACAACAGCTGACTTTAGTAGTTTTATTGGTATGCAGGACCTGAAAGAATATCTCAAATGAAAAACTTAACATTTCACATCATTCAAGTTCTTATCTATAGAGCAGTTAAAGGGAACTATAGTCTTGTGGCAAGGTCTGTGTAATTCTTGAGTAACAGGCACCAAACAAGTATGAGGAAGCAGGTCAGAAAGCAGCTGACCTAATGATTAATGCCAAATGTGCTGCAAACTTGGCTTATTTTCATTTCTCTCCCTTTTTTCCCTAATTAATTTTATAAAGTTTATAGGGATGGTTTAATTTTAGTTTATTTCATTTCAAACATTTTTACTTATCATTTTTTAAGTCAGTTATAATCATGTTATATAATAGTTTTGTATCCTTTTTTCAACTTTGCATCATTTCAATAGTATGTCCTAATGATATTACAAATTGTGCAAACAGAACATTTGGAATAAAACCCAAACTATTAAGCCCATCAGGCCTTATATGTCTGGCCTTCTGCTTCCAGCTCCAGAGGAAAATCCTAACTCCCTGCTTCTTTGAAACAATCTTTGGGCACACTTGTCTCCTTGCTAGTTTCCATGTCAGAGCTTTAGCACTTACTTTTGATCTTCTGGAAACTTCTTCCAGATCTTTAAAAGGTGTGCTCCTTTTCATCATATAGTTTAATGATAATTACACAGGTTAGGAATACTGATTTTCTGTCTCCCAGGAGTAACATATCTGTTAGTATTAAGAAGTAAAATTCTGCTATTTTAGTAGTATTATACCATCATTGCACCAATAATAATAATCTGAAATTGGAATTGTTAATGTTTTGGAATCAAGATAAAAAATTCAATTATTCTCTTTCTATAAGAAGACAAAACAAAGTTGTTTGTACACATCTGGAGTGGTCCACACCTACAGAGATGACAATGTATTGAGGTATTGCAGAGCTTCTACTGCAATTATAATTCTCACTTTAGTTCAAAGACAGAGTGAGTGGAATATAAATATGAGAGTACTGATATTTATTTATCTATATATGATAAAACTGATATTGATAAAATCTTTGAAAATTCTTATTATTAAGAAATTTACTTCTTAATAATAACAGATATGTTACTCCTGGGAGACAGAAAATTAGTATTCCTAACCTGTGTAATTATCATTAACTATATGATGAAAAGGAGCACACCTTTTAAAGATCTGGGAGAAGTTTCCAGGCAGTTTTACCTATATATGATAAAACTCAAACTATGACAAACTACAAGTCTTTTTTGAAACAAAAACTACAGCTTTCCATCAATAAAAACACTGAAGTTCCTTTAAAAATATCAAAATAAACATATAAACATGGTTTTTCAAGAGATCTTTTCAAAGATTTTATCAAGAAGTGGAGTTATTAGAAAGAGTCAGAAGAAAATATTTGGTGTTAGTTCAACAAATGGCATACAATGACCTTTGCTACAAAATTATGACATTAATGCACTTTGTTGGTAGTACATAGACTAAATTATGTTACTTTTGACATTTTCTTGTTAAATTAAATGTCTTCATTTTGTGGGATGTTTATTTTTAAGTAAGAATTTCCTTCTAACAATTTTATCAGCTAATAATTTATATTTAAAATGATAATGCTTCTTTGTCCTTTGAATTTATGAGTGTATGATGTCATAATACATTTACAGATTTTATATTTGAAATATATTAAATATCTAGTTTCATGGAATTTTATTTTATTTTGTGAAATTTGAACTTTTTTTCTTTTTGTAAAATACCAGTAGGTCAGTATTACGTAAAATAACTGATGAAATAGCACTGTATCCTTTTGTTTTCAGTATTACCTTCCCTAATCACTAATTTGGGTCTCTTGTCAAATGTCACCATCTCAGAAAGGCCTTTCTAGACTACTCTGCCCAAAATAGAACACTCTAAACTCCCACACCTGTCCCTTTCATTAACCCACATTGCTTAATAAATTGCTATTTATTATGCTTCTTCTTGCAAAAGAATGCAGTCTCCCTGAGGGTAGAAACATTTCTGTTTGTGTGCCCAGTGCATAGAAAAATGCTTTGCACAGAGTGGGTGATCAATACATATTTATTAAATGAATGTGGTAATAACTGAATTGAAGATATATTTATTTGTTTTTGGACAGCTAATAATAATAATGGTTACTATATAAGTTGCTAGTATGTGGGAGTTCTTAGTATTGATGCTGAGATGCTTAGTTTTGTATATAAAGCTATTTTCAAATTTGGTATTATTTATTTAAGATGAAAACCCATTTTTAAAATCACTGGGTCTAAGATAATGATTATTCTAAAGTGACTAGAAATCCATTTCAAAATTGCTCTTTGGGGAGATTATATGAATTTACATCTCTACCAATGATTCATTCTCACTTTACTGTTTGACTTTCAAACTTCTGTTCATAGGCTTCTTTCTCTGCTAGTGTTGGCGTCTCCCTGCTTTCTTCCTTTCAAATGATGGTATTAGATCTGTCTTTCTCTACTACGAGCTGCAATGCCCCTGTTACAGAAAAAAAAGATTTGAGGAGACAGCTTGAAGCACCATGGTTGTTTTCTTAGAAGTTCTCTGTAAAATTTGTCATGGTATATGATCTTAAAAATTAAAAACAAAATTTACTGAAAAATCATCAATTTCTTCCAATATGCCTTTGCAATCATTACCATGAACAAACAAAACTAGGTGCCTTTCAGAGCATGGACTTGAGTTTGTATTTTCATTTAGTTTTTATACTAGCAAATTGTTTTATAGTGATTTATATAATGTCTAACATTTTGAATTTTGCCAATATACAAACAATCCTGTTTAGGTTTTGTTAACAGTTTGCTTGTCAAAATCTGTATGTGAATATGACCACTGAGGCAAGATATTGTTTCTTTCTTCTTTCTTTCTTTTTCTTTTCTTTTTTAAATACATGCTTTTATTTTGGAGGGCTAATAAATGTGGAATGCTGTGCATACATCCGCAAGGTACCACCTTTAGCTTTGGAGGCTTTTATTCCAGATATCTGATAATAATTACTGCATAAATAAATTCATAACACAAAGCAGTTAGAAGCAGTCTAATTGCAACAATTAATTTGTAGACTTACCTAATTAAATTTCCCTAGCCAGAATGTGTTGTCTGCATACATCAAAGTTTACAAAAGAGAAGTAATAGAGCAGAATAAAGAATGACACTGTCCCTAATAGAGTCCCTCGAGGAACTTCTAAGGTTAAAATAAAAATCTATCAATGCTGAACAAGAAAAGATGCAGTTCAGCTGCAATGATGGATGGTTCTGCTAACCTTCATGCAAAGCAATGCTGACACATATTATTACTGAAACAGAAATGAGCATATCTTTGTCTACCTTATTGCTTTTATAATGTGGCTGAAATGGTCTGGGAGTCTGAAAACTCTTTTTTTATATCATACTTGGGAACATTAAGATGATCCTGATCGCTTTCTTCCTCTTGAGACTTCTATAGCTACTTGTTTATCTGCTTTCTTGGCTTCATGTAAGAGTTGAGTAATTTCACAAATGCATGCTGAGGATAGAAAACTGCACAGCATGCCCCTTTGCTAGCACAAAAGGGCTTGCCCTGCCACCGTGGGACACAGGCGAATTCCAATTTTCTAGCCTTGTATGCGACATATACAAGAACAAATGACAATTATAATGTTAAATTATTTTTACAGAGAGGGAAAGAAAAAATTTAAATGGCTAAAAGGAAATAGCAGAGGTCAGTTTAACTGGGAAATAGTACTATCAAAATTTTTCAAGAGCACGTCATTAAGCCTTTAATTTTTCAAAAGCCTTTGTTTTTATCTTTCTTTTTATCACCCACATTGTTAGCTAATTCTTTTAATCTCCTTGGTATCGATTAACAGATAAGGCATTCTCATTTTCAACCTTGCATTACAACTCTTTCCTGGGCATCTCACTGCCCTTACTAAACTAAAAGTGTCTATCCACCCTGCTTCCTGCCATGGCCTGCCTCCACCTTCCACCACCTCCTCTGTTCACTCCCCATCCATGCCTGGCAGTGACTGCTGGCTGCTATGTAAATGCCCTGCCCTGCCGGAGCTCCTGAGCCATCCTAAGAAGACCAGGCTGAATATTAGGGGTCCCAGTTCTCATCTGTCCCCTGCTAGTGATAACAAGTATGAATTTAGTAAGTTAGGATGGTGAATTATTGACTGCTAATGGATGATCCCATCAGCAGATCTTAAGGTGACCTTCAGCTTTTTCTTAGCACACAGTTGCTGCCCGGGGGCAACTACCTCTCACTTACGAGGCATGCGGATGAATATTCTTACTAAAATAAAGTATAAATTAACTTATAAGGCCATCTAAATAGGGATGATGGAATAAAAAAATTATTAGGAAATTACTATGGGAGATCAAGCCTTATTTTTTAATTTAATTTAATTTATTTATTTATATTTTTGAGATGGAGTTTTGCTCTTGTTGCCCAGGCTGCAGTGCAGTGGCACGAGGCTCACCGCAACCTCCACCTCCCAGGTTCAAGCGATTCTTCTGCCTCAGCCTCCTGAGTAGCTGGGATTACAGGCATGTGCCACCATGCCTGGTGAATTTTTTATTTTTGTTACAGACGGGCTTTCTCCATGATGGTCAGGCTGGTCTTGAACTCCCGACCTCAGGTGATCCACCCGCTTCAGCCTCCCAAAGTGCTGGGATTACAGGCATGAGCCACCATGCCTGGCTAATCAAGCCTTATTTTTAGGCACTTTACTATGTCTCTTATTTTATCCCAATCTATCTCTGGAAAAGTAGGTAGGAGTAAGAGGCAGACAAGATAGGACACATACAAGAATTTCCTCATGTGTTTTGCATAGAAACTTTCATTAAAGTTCTAGCATCAAATAAAAAAATAAATACCACCCAGAGGATATTTAAAACACATATTAGGGTGCAAAATATGTGAGACTTGACTGATTGTGAGGCTTCCTTTACCATTTCATGTAGAAAACATAAATTCTTAACTTCAGCGGGGAGGCATGTACAATAAATATGTTGGATCCCTTCAAGTCTTTTATTGATATCATTATTATCTCTTTATTTTCTCTTCCATATTTTTAAACTGATAGTAGCCCCTTTTAATTTTATTTTGTTTTATTTATTTATTTTTCTGAGATGGAGTCTTGCTCTGTCACCCAGGCTGGAGTGCAGTGGCGTGATCTCACTCCCTGCAACCTCTGCCTCCCTGCTTGAAGCAATTCTAGTGCCTCCAACTCCCAAGTAGCTGGGATTATAGGCACCCACCACCATGCCCGACTAATTTTTGTATTTTTAGTAGTGGTGGGGTTTCTCCATGTTGGCCAGATTGGTCTTGCCTGGCCTGACCTCAAGTGACCCACCTGCCTCAGCCTCCAAAATGCTGGGATTAGAGGCATGAGGCACTACTCCTGGCCAATAGTAGTTTTTCAAATGACAAATGAAACAGTTCCCACTAAATTTTAAGAGTCTTCTTTCAGCTCTATCAAGGAAAATATAATTCCAACAATTGTTTTGCCTAGAAAGATTACCTTTGTTTAGACTGAGCTCTATTTGTGATTCATACCCACACAGCGTGACAATATAATAAAGGTGGGTGGAGAGAGAGTAAGAAAATCAGAAAATGTCTTGGTTAATTTCTAATCAGACTATTAGTATGACATCACTATTCTATTTTACATGTAGATTCCCAGGGCATTAGTTGTGGTTAAATTCAAATACAAGAGTAATGTCATATCATGTAAAATACAAATGATCTTTGAGCCTATAAAATAATAGACTATTACCACCATTTGTTAAAGTAGAAAATGAGGAGCTTTCAATCCCTGTACCTAGGACACATTATTGAATTTATATATCTGAGTCAAATACATTTGACTTTGAAATGTGTCAGCCACAGAAGGGTGTACATATAAAATTCAGGTCAAAATAAAATAAAAGCAAATCCTATCTTCTGATGTGAATTAAATTAGAAACTCTCAGAGCAATAGGATGAAAGAAAGATAATAAAGTTTTGGTAATGGAATTAACCATGAAAGAAACCTTCCCTTTCTGACCACTTTTGAAACACTATCTGCTTTTGGCTTCTGTGACAACACTCCCTCTTAGGTGCATATTCTCAGTAAACTGTACTGGCTCATTCTTTTATTGGAATCTCCTCTGGGCTTTATCTCAGCCCTTTCTTCGTTTGGTTCTATCTCAGTGTCTGTACTAGTGGGATCCCTGAATCAGTGGCATCAACAAATCTGATACTGTCAAAGATGCACATTTCAGGCCCCACCCCAGAATCTCAAACCTTATTTACTAGATCAGAAACTCTGGAGTGAAGCTCAGCAAATCCTCTAGATGATTCTGAACATACATCCAAGTTTTAGAACCTCTTCTCTCTCTTCTTATGAGGCTTTCTGATCCTTGACTACTGGCTTCAGGTGCAATATACATACTGCGGAAGATTGTATTTTCCAAAGATGGTCACATACATATCTACATATCTCCTGTCTCAAAAACCCTTTCAGAACCTTGCTACACCTCCATCAAGAGGTGGAATCTCGGCCGGTCATGGTGGCTCACGCTTGTAATCCCAACACTTTGGGAGGCTTAAGTGGGCGAATCACCTGAGGTCAGGAGTTCGAGACCAATCTGGCTAACATGGTGAAATCCCATTTCTGCTAAAAATACAAAAATTAGCCAGGCATGTTGGCAGGCACCTGTAATCCCAACTACTCGGGAGGCTGAGGCAGGAGAGTCGCTTGAACCCAGGAGGTGGAGGCTGCAGTGAGCCCAGTCCACTCCATTGCACTCCAGCCTGGGCGACAAGTGCAAAACTCCATCTTAAAAAAATAAATAAATAAAAGAGGTGGAATCTCATTACTCTCCTCTTGAATTTGGGCAGATTTGTGACTTGCTTATAACCAATAATGCACAGTATAATTGAGTTTGAGTAATTTCTGAGAATAAGTCATAAATGGAGAGTCTTCTGTTTGGCTTGTTAGAACATCTCGACTTGGGTTCTTGAACCACCAAGTAAGAAGTCTGACTTCCCTGAGTTTGCCATGATGTAAAGAAGCCAGCTGCACAGAGACACAACATGAAGGCTCTCTGCTCTAGTCGGCAGTGCTAGACTTTAGGCTCTTTCTGGTTAGGAACCAGACATGTGAGTGCAGGAGCCCTCAGCTGACTCCAGCCCCATTTGTGGAGCTGCCCTCCTGCCTTTGAGTTTTCCAGCTGTGGCCTGAACATCGCAGAACAGAGTCAAGCCATCCTTGCTGTGTTTTTTCTGTGTTCTTGACTCACAGACCCCTTGAGCACAATAAAATGATTCTTCCCTTCCCATAAAGTTTGAGGTGGTTTGTTACATATTGATAGTAACAGGAACATGCAGTAATGTCCAAATGTATATCTCTACTTCAAACTTCTATTTAAGGTCCAGAACTGTACATCCAATTGCCTACCTGACAGCTCCACTTGGAAGTTCACAGGCATCACAAACTCAAGAAGCAAATAAGAAAAAAAAAAAAAAAAAAGGAAGACAAGAACTGATGAGTTAGAAAATCTTAAAACACATGCACACACACACATTCACACACACACAAACACACACACACAAACCAATATAATTAATTAATAAATCAAAAGGCTTGTACTTTAAAGGAAAAAAAATCTACAAAATAGATAAATTTCTAGCAAATCAAACTTTCATAAAAGAAGAAAGCAAAAATTCATAAAATGGGAAAGTTTAAATAACCACCAAAGAGAGGAAAAATTTAAAAGAGACTTATTTGCATCACTTTATATAAATAAATTTGAAAATCGATATAAAATGTTTAACTTTCTGGAAAAATGCAATTAATAAAATTGACTGCAATAGAGATAGAAGTTCTCTTCTGACAAATTTTCATATAAGAGTTAAAGAAAGTTGTAAAAGAGCTCTTCCACAAAAAATACACTTGAAGACCAGATGGCTTCTTGCATAATGCTCCCAAACTTCACAGGGTTAGGTATTCTCAATCCTATTTCACCATTCCAGACCACTGCAAAGTAAGAAACCTCCAAATTTGTTTTATGAAATAAATTTACATTGATATTAAAACTGACAAAGAATATACCAAATGTACTATAGTGCAATCTCACTTATGAGTATCAACACAAAAATGTCAATAAATTAGCAACAGAATCCCACATCCTTATAAAAACACCATATATCATGTCATGACCAAGTGGAGTTAATCATATTAATAACAGAAGAAAAGCATGCAATTATCTTCATAGAACATTAAAACATTGTTTGTCAAAGTTTGGCTGGGCTCTGTGGCTCATGCCTGTAATCCCAGCACTTTGGGAGGCTGAGGTGGGCAGATCACCTGAGGTCAGGAGTTCGAGACCAGCCTGGCCAACATGGTGAAACCCTGTCTGTACTAAAAATACAAAAAATTAGCCACGTGTGGTGGCAAGTGCCTGTAATCCCGGCTACTCAGGAGGCTGAGGCATGAGAATTGCTTGAACCTGGGAGACAGAGGTTGCAGTGAGCTGAGCCAAGATTGTGCCACTGCACTCCAGCCTGGGGGACAGATCAAGATTCTGTCTCCAAAAAAAAAAAAAAAAAATTGTCAAAATTCAACTCTCATTCATGCTTCAAAAAATACACTTGAAATAGAAATTGGCAGATGTCTCATTCATATTATGCATGTATATGTATTGGTGTTACATAAATCGTATCTACCCTGCTGAAAATTCTGTGGGGCTTCTCCTTGTTTTCAAATTAAAACCAGTATCTTTCACCTGGTGTTATGGACTGAACGTTTGTGTCACCCCAAAATTCTTATGTTGAAACCCTAACCCCAAGGAGATGGTATAGGAGGCCTTCGGGAGATAATTAGGTCATGAGGGTGGAACTCTCGTGAATGGAATTAGTGCCCTTACAGGTGAAGACAGGACAGCCTGCTTCCTCTCTCTGCTATCTGCCATGTAAGGATACAATGAGAAGATGGCCATCTGCAAACCAGGAAGTGGACCTCACCAGAAGCAAATCTGCTGACACCTGGATCTTAGACTTCGCTGCCTCCAGAAATATGAGAAATGGCCTGTGTGTCCATGAGTAATCTGGTGTTGACTACCTTTTCTAGTTTCATCTCTTATCTTCCTCCTGCTCATTTTCTGAACTCTAGCCACAATAGATGCATTTTTAGTTTCTTGAACCCACCGTATTCTCTTTAGTGTCAAGGCCTTTGCTATTACCTTTCCTTGAATGTTCTCACCTCCATTCTTTTGATAAATTTGTATATATTCTTCAGATCTTAGAACCAGGAATTTCTTCCCTGACGCCTATGACTGTGTCAGACTCACCCTTCCCCATTCCCAGTCATTACATGCTCTCCATGAAACACATAATTTCTTTCATAGGAGATTGAATGTTGGTACATAAATTATTTGTTCACTGTTAGTTGTGTTCCATGACAGCAAGCAGTGTATTTGGTTATTTCTCACCATTGTCTCAACACTTAGTGCAGTGCCTAACACATAGTAAGCATTCTGGTATATTTGTAAACTGAATGAATTGACGAATTTCTAGGGAAACTAAGACAGTCATGATGTAGTCCAAAGCATACTGGAAATGAGGAAATAACATTTGGGTTCCTTCTCCACTGTATCTAAGCTATGGATCTTAATTCTGATAATTTCATTTTACAGTAGAAGAATAATGTATTAGCAAACTTTAGAGCAACATACAAAAGAAATCTGCTGTTCTCTTTAACAATTTCAAAGTGTTCTTGATATCTTAGCTTTATGGAACCAGGTGAAATGTATAGCTATTAATGACATTATGCAATGCAAAAGTTTACAGTATCCAGGCATTCTAGGATAAAGTAGTAAAAACACCATGGGCCCCTGTCTGAACCCAGGCTCTGCTGCTCAGTGACTTTGTGATCTTAGGACTTGAGGTCACACCTCTGAGCCTCGTGTGCTTCGTTTAGAAAGATGACAATACTACTTATGGAAAGAGTGGAGGCTCAACAGAGGTAAAAAGCAGTGAAAGTTATTTTCCTCTTTACACTTTAATACAGTTGTGTGTGTGTGTGTGTGTGTGTGTGTGTGTGTGTGTGTGTGTGATTGTCCAAGCCAGGAATTGTTCATTTTTCTAGGGCCCTAATTATGGATTTTTATTTTAGAGATACGGTTTTGGTCTGTTGCACAAGCTAGAGTGCAATGGCATAATCATAGCTCCCTGCAGCCTCAAACTCCTGGGCTCAAGCAGTCCTCCTGCCTTGGCCTCTCAGGTAGCTGGGACTATGGGCATGAGTCACCATGCCCAAGTTGTGGATTTTAAATATGAAGAAAGGAACAAATTGAAGATATAAGAGTTGTAGGGACCACTTCCAATGGTGTTTCTACTGTCCCTTTATCCTATTTTCTACCCCAAACAACAATTAATTACATTGGCTACACTGGCTTTAGCCCTCTGCTCATATAATTCTTCTCTTTTCTTTTTCTTCTGTTTTGTTTTTCTAACTAAATATCTTGCTAGAGCTTGCCTTTCTATCACTCCCATATTTTTTTCTCACCACTAGTGTCTGTTTACAATGGGGAAATTGTTTTGGTGCTTTTAAAAAAGTCATTTTGGAGCAGAAATGATTGGTAGCATTGACAGTCTATAACAAATCCACTACCACATTTGAGGTGGCTTTAACTGATGGGTTTTGTTTCTGTTTTTCAGTAGCAATATCAGATTGTAGATTTCTTTAGAGAGAATCTCCTCACAAGAGTGTTCCAAACATTGCAGTTTTACTGGCAGCAATTTGTGAATTTATCTTTGGGGAAGAGTATACACAGATCTCAATGTGACATATCTAGTGACAACACATGACAATTTAATTGTAAGGAGAGTAATGGAAGTCTTATCAGATCCGTAAGAGTCTTCGAGAACATGAACATAATTCTTTAACATAAACACTCATTGAAATACTCTCAAATTTGCTCACTGACATAGTCTGAAACTCAGTGATACTCTGAAATATGCTTGACTGATTTTTGGGCCTAGTATATTCTTTTTCTTTTCTTTTCCTTTTTATTCTCATTTCACTTTAATGATTATGCAAGACCCCAGTATAACAATTGACCCAGCAGATTTCACTCACATTAATGACCAGAGTATAACCCTTTAAACCTTTAAGACATATGCTTCAGATTTTAAGTTTTGAGAGGTTTTCTTCTACTTGTTTTATTCTATCATTGAAGCTTTTGAGTTTACTTTGTATTTCATCTAGTGATTTTTTTTCAGTTTCAGAAGTATTGTCAGGTTCCTTTTAAAAATATCATTGCAGTGGGTAAATTGTTCCTGCAGACCCTTGTTTCCATCTTTTCCCTTTGTTCTTTTCCAAATGACTCTTGCACCTTGCCCATTGACTGTATAATCAGTATATTCAATTCTCTATCCAAAATATCTTCAGTTTCTTTTGGATTGGGATCGGTTGCTGGAGAATTACTGGGTTCCTTTGGAGGCGTCACATTTCTCTGCTTTTTCATGTTTCCTGTGTCCTTTTGTTGAGATCTGCACATCCTGTGTAAATCGCTTCTTCCAAGTGAGAGGTGAAGCCAGCTGGACTTCCTGGGTCAAGTGTGGACTTGGAGAACTTTTCCGTCTAGCTAAAGGATTATAAATGCACCAATCAGCGCTCTGTGTCTAGCTAAAGGTTTGTAAATGCACCAATCAGCACTCTGTAAAAACGCATCAATCAGCACTCTGTAAAACGGACCAATCAGCAGGACATGGGCGGAGCCAAATAAGGGAATAAACGCTGGCCACCGGAGCCAGCAGCGGCAACCGGCTGAGGTCCCCTTCCACTCTGTGGAAGCTTTGTTCTTTCGATGTTCGCAGTAAATCTTGCTGCTGCTCACTCTTTGGGTCTGTACTACTGTAACACTCACCGCGAACGTCTGCAGCTTCACTCCTGAAGCCAGCAAGACCAGGAACCCACCAGGAGGAATGAACAACTCCGGACACGCCACCTGTAAGAGCTGTAGCACTCACTGCGAAGGTCTGCTGGTTCACTTCTGAAGTCAGCAACACCATGAACCTACCAGAAGGAAGAAACTCTGGACACATCTGAACATCTGAAAGAACAAACTCTGGACACACCATCTTTAAGAAGTGTAACACTCACCACAAGGGTCCGCAGCTTCATTCTTGAAGGCAGCGAGACCAAGAACCCACTGGAAGGAACCAATTCCAGACACACAAGTTTGTCAATTTGCTTTGTAGTGGGGGACTTCTTCCCATTCCCCCTACCCGGGAGCTGCAGGCAGTCTCTGCCAATCCGATTTCTCCGTGCAGGCTGCCCAGCTGCCTCTGCTCAGCTCCTCAGGCTCCCTGTGAATTCTCAGCTGAATCCCTGCGTTCTCTTAGTCGATCTGTTCCGAGTGTGAAAATCTACTGGTTCCTTTGGTTCCCTTTGGAGGAGAGGCGCCTGCTGGCTGCATCTACCTGCCACCTTGAGCCTGTGGTCCTAGGTGGGAACAGGTCCCACGTGCGCGAGTTACTTAAGGGCGTTCCCTGGAGGCTCCTGGTCCTCTTTTTCTAAAAAATCTTACAAGTATTTCCTTGCACACATCCCCCATCATCACCCCCACTCCCAGCCCCACCCCCTGCAGTGAAGCTGGAACAAATGATTCTTGAGGAGCATTGGGCAATCCCTAAATTCTTGCCATCAACACAGTTGGGGCCGCCCAGACTAGCATAGTGCCCTGGCTACTATTTCCTTGCCCAGAACAAAGAATAGGTCAGGCCAGGCCTTACAGGCTTATGTCTGTTTCAAATTGCTTAAAAATGACCACTTGGATTTGGCTGAGTTTACTTTTTTCTTTTTTTTGCTATTGAATGAGCAAATTCACAGTGCATAGTATGTCTGAAGTTATAGATCCAGGGGGATCTACTTCTCAGGGCTTCACTGCTCTTTCAGGGAGGGATGCTGGTACTTCCATGGTCTCAGGCAGCTGCGTGAACGGAGCAGTCCGCCTCATCCGAAGAGCCCAGACCCATTTAAAACAATTTTAGAGTGAAGAAAGAAGTGATTCTTTGAATCTAAATCATGGCACCTCACCTAGACTGAACGCCTGGGTTCCAGATTCATGATTTCCTGCCTTGCCATCATGAACTTCTGCAATGGATTTTTCTCTGCATCATCTGCCGTATCTGCAGTTTTGGTGCAGCAGGACTGGCCATGGCCATAAACCCAGAAAAACAGAATTTTTGAGGAAAATGAGTGAGGTAAATGTACAAAGCAGAGTAGGTTCTTGGGGTATTAATCTATGATCTATGATAAAAGGACCATTGAGAAAGTCTCTCTTTACCTTCAGGGAGTGATGGAAATAAATATAATGTAGATGAAAGCATACAATTTCACAGTATGTGTACTCCGACTGGAAGAAAGGGAGAAGGTAATATTGTCAACAGAGAGTCAGCTACTCTGCCCCTGTGCAGGCCATCTTCAGGAAAGCACCAGCTAATTGTCCCATTTAAACAGCTGCTTGGTTACGACTTCATCTGAATGTTAATGATTTCCTTATTCATAAAGTCTTAGGTGTTCACCAAGCAGTGGCATCTTGCTTTTCCTTTTCATAAGCTCCCTTTTGACTACAAGTATGCACAACATTTATTAATTCATCTACTCTATTCAGATGCATTTGAAGCCAGTGTCTTCTTTCCCCTTTCCTTTTAAATGAAAAGAAACTAAAATTGAAAAGAAATCTTTCATCTCACCACCATTCCCTTGAATGTGAGAGCTTTTCTGCCACTCGTAACCTCTTGTGGAGTTGTTGAGTAGGTTTTCTTACAAAGTAAGGCAGTGTATTTTGCTTTTAGAGAATAAAGAATGATTTTTTAAATACCATACATCATCAAGTAGATTTCCATTAGCACTGTGGTCAGTTTTATTAAATGGTATGAATACCTCTATTATGTGCTAGAAGCACTCATTCTCCTTTCAGAAATACATTGAAAATAATTTGATGTCAATTTCCATGGTGACAGAAGAGAAGAACATCACTAAGAACCATAATTACACACACACACACACACACACACACACATATATATATATATATACACACACACATATGAGTTATTGTGGAACACTGAGTTGGTCCCTTTTTGTCGAGTTCTCTGTTTTTTGTTGTTATTATCATTTCATTACCTGAGAAGAAAAAAATGTTTCTTAGAAAAATGTAGGGCTATTATTGAATCACATCCTTTTTTTTTTTTTTTTTTTTCAGATGGAGTTTTGCTCTTGTTGCCCAGGCTGGAGTGCAATGGCGTGATCTCAGCTCACTGCAACCTCCACCTCAGGTGTTCAAGCAATTCTCCTGCCTCAGCCTCCCGAGCCACCGTGCCCGGCCAAATCACATCCTTTTTTTTTTTCAGATGGAGTCTCACTGTGTCGCCCAGGCTGGAGTACAGTGGCGCGATCTCAGCTCACTGCAAACTCCGCCTCCCAGATTCATGCCATTCTCCTGCCTCAGCTTCCTGAGTAGCTGGGACTACAGGCGCCCGCCACCATGCCCGGCTAATTTTTTGTATTTTTAGTAGAGACGGGGTTTCACCGTGTTAGCCAGGATGCGGGCCAACCAATTTTTTTTCATGAAATTATGCTTCAAAAGAAGAAGAATATTTTAATAATAGAACTCCTTCTGGATGGAAAGGGTTTAATATAAGGTGTCAGTTCCTAAGATTCTCTTTACTTTGCCAAATATCACTTAACCATGTTTTTTATTGTTTACAAAGCAGAGAAACTACTGGATAAGTACTATATCGATATACCTTCCTGTCATTCTTTTCTTCCACTGTTTGTGCCTACTTGGTATCACATGTTAAACCTATATGAAAATGGATATATTCGTTATTTTTATTGGTGCAGTAAGTTGCGAGGGATGTAATTAACTTGTTTTGCTCTCTCTGGGTTCCAGAATCACACCAAAAATTGTCAGACAGGGACCTCCCAGTCCAGGTAGGATCTATATCATGTTTTAAAGAACTTTACAGAGTCAAGACTTCCAAAAAGAGACATACAATTAGTTGAACATGAATGAGCGCACACTATTGGTTTACTCTCTATTTTACCTTATTAAATACAACAAACTCAAGTAATATACCTGCACTGGTCAAGATACCTCCCAGTTATTCCACATACAGAAATTCATGAAGAACCTGAAGCCTGTAGCCAGATATATCTAATGCACTTGTCTCCATCCGAGTCCTGCTTGCATTCTCTGCTTTCGTTATCCTGTGGCTGTGTCCTTCTTCTTGCCTACATCCCATACCAGTCTCTATTAAAATGGTTTATTGCTTCTATCAGAACTTCAACTGCTTTTTGCAGAAATTCGTTAATCTTACTTCCTGCAGTGATCTCTTTCTTACCTATGTGTCTAAGGAAGTTCAGCTTTGCGCTCTACTCCCTCTGAACATTGCTGGACTCAATTACTGAGAAAGCTCTAGAGATGGCTTTCTCTCTGCTTGCCAGCAGCTCTTTTGCACCTTTTCTATAGTTAGCAGAAGGGATTTCCTTGTCTTAAATTTTCTCCAAGTTGGGCATGATTCAGAAATGACTGTAAAATCAGAGAGGGATTATGTTCTTGTGGCCACCTCTGGCTTTGGGATTTACTTCCACTTAATTAACCCAGGTAATGGATCATGTGACTGTCTTTAGCAGCTGCTCCTCTTCCACGTGGTGATATGGGGTGCACTGATGGAGTTGGACTTTCCCTGATTTACACACACACTGAGATTCACAGGGAGAGAAGAGTACACCTCACTGAAGACTCAGAGGAAGTTACACTGTGGAAATTTAAAAACGTGAAATTGTATATTAGAAGTCCTTCTTCTGAGAGTCTTTTAACTATCCTACCACTTGAGATTTTTCCCTAATCTGTCATAATTTATTTTCTATTATTTATCTCTCCTTCTTTTCTCTTACCTCTCTTCCTCAATTTTTCAAGATTTCTGCCTTCCAAATTCTTCTATTTGGTGGAACAATTGGATTATTCCTTTGCTTCTACTCTGAAGCTCAGTCCCAGGCTTCCCCAAACCCACCATAGTGCTCAGGTAAACATAAGGACCATCTACTCCACTAACAGTAACACAGAAGCCTGGCAAAGAACTTGAAATTTCACTTAACAGGAATGTAGCTATGATTTCAGATCTATTTTCCTACTATCCTGGTTATAGTTTCATTATAGTTTACATTGATCTGAACAAAATCAGCATCATCATATTCAATTTGTGACATTTCATTTTGAAAAGGACTTGACTGAAGCAGAGTTAGAGGAAGAGAAAGTTGAAAAAAATTGACTATAAGCAGCTATTATGATAATTGAGATACATTAATCTGAAAAAAGACCCACTTGGGCAAATGAGAAAAATTAGTGTATTCATCACTTATTAGAAATATTCCTATAGAGGCCGGGCGCGGTGGCTCACGCCTGTAATCCCAGCACTTTGGGAGGCCGAGGTGGGCGGATCACGAGGTCAGGAGATCGAGACCACGGTGAAACCCCATCTCTACTAAAAATACAAAAAATTAGCCGGGCGCAGTGGCGGGCGCCTGTAGTCCCAGCTACTCGGGAGGCTGAGGCAGGAGAATGGCGTGAACCCGGGAGGCGGAGCTTGCAGTGAGCCGAGATTGCACCACTGCACTCCAGCCTGGGCGACAGAGCGAGACTCCGTCTCAAAAAAAAAAAAAAAAAAAAAAAAGAAATATTCCTATAGAAAGTACTTAATGTGCTACCCCTTCTTAAAGGGTTAAGAAATATGAACCACTTGGGAGGCCGGGGCAGGCAGATCAGCAGGTCAGGAGATCGAGACCATTCTGGCTAACATGGTGAAACCCCATCTTTACGAAAAAAAATACAAAAAAATTAGCTGGGCATGGTGGCAGGTGACTGTAGTCCCAGCTACTCGGGAGGCTGAGGCAGGAGAATGGCATGAACCCAGGAGGCGGAGCTTGCAGTGACTAGAGATCGTGCCACTGCGCTCTAGCCTGGGCAACAGAGCGAGACTCCGTCAAAAAAAAAAATATGAACCACGTTTATTAACTTCATAGTTATGTAAACTGTTTGGTGGTGGTAATTTTGTTGCAATTAAGTCAAATAAGGCTTTCATTCTAAAAAAAGTAACTGCAAATGGAAGTAAAATCTAATTTGAGAGGACAGTTTACCCACTGTCCCTGCAAAGTGACATAAAATTCTTCATAGGATAACACAAACTCTGGTGTGACCTTGGAAAGAGTGGACACAAACGGCTGCCTATATATTTTTTTTTTTTTTTTGAGGCGGAGTCTCGCTCTGTCGCCCAGGCTGGAGTGCAGTGGCGCGATCTCGGCTCACTGCAAGCTCCGCCTCCTGGGTTCACGCCATTCTCCTGCCTCAGCCTCCCGAGTAGCTGGGACTACAGGCGCCCACCACCACGCCCGGCTAATTTTTAGTATTTTTAGTAGAGACGGGGTTTCACCGTGTTAGCCAGGATGGTCTCGATCTCCTGACCTCGTGATCCACCCGCCTCGGCCTCCCAAAGTGCTGGGATTACAGGAGTGAGCCACCGCTCCCGGCCGGCTGCCTATATATTTTTGTGTTCAGCTCTTTCAAACTAAGTTTATCCAAAAAGTATGCCATGATGAGTACGTGACTGAGCCTTCCAGAGTGGAGCCAGTTACATAATTTGGATTCCCTTGAGAAGGATATTTGATGACATGATCATGGGTCCAATTTCCTGATTATCCCAAGAGAAATGCTGGTCAGCATTTAATTTATTTTGGGAAAGGGAGGGTAATCCAGCGTTTGTCTCCGGCACTTGCCAATTCCTCTGTCTGAGGCCAAATTACTTCAGCCAGCTGTCTTGGCCTTCCAAAGCATTTCAAGCCCTGCGCTGGCCATACTTCACCACTGATCATTACCTCTGGCAGAAACTGTGCAAAACAGACATGACCTCAGGGCAGGCTTACTCCTAATGACATTGGAGGATGTAGAAGCACAAGTCTACTTTACTCTGGGGTCACTATTAGAACCTGCAGAACTCTGCAGTCACTCTGGTTGTAACAATAAACATGGGAATTCCATTCTATTTACCCATGTTACCATCTTTTTATTTGGTAAGATTGTGCCACAACATTGAAAGCAGACTTAGATGGTTTTGTAAAAATTTATTTTTTCGGACATGTACCTCTTCTCCATTTACTCAAGGCATCTATAACTCAGTAACAACCCAGACTCATTAGTAAATGTAATTTGAATATGGTTGGAGAAGTTGAGTGAAGAATTTGATATTTGTTCAAAATAATTTCAAATCTTTCTACATCCAAAGACAATAAGGTTTTGAAATAAGACTAGTTACACTCTCAATATAATTCCTGTCAAAGACACTTGGAAAAAGTGCCTTAGAAACATTCATTCATTCAAAACGTATTCATCAAGTATCTACCATGTATTAGACAATTTTCTAGATATGAGAAATACTATCACAAATTAAACAGATAGGTGCTAATCTTTACAGAGCTAATTGTTTCTGGGGGAGGCAGCCACAAAACAAGTTAAAAGATAGACAAAAAATGTTCAAGTCTAATAAGTGCTAGGAAGAGAACAAACAAGGAGTTTAGAGGGAGAAAAGCAGAGACCATTTTAGGGATGTTTCCAAATAGGCCATGTGGACCCTGAGACCCAAAGACAGAAGGAGTAAAGGAAGCAAAAGCTATCTATGCAGAGAAAAAGAGTAAGTAAAAGTCTTGAGATGGGATAAACCAAAATGAATGAGAGAGACACTAGAACAAGATGAGGTTGGAGAGAGAGACAGGGTTCAAGGCATGCATGCATGGATTTATAGACCAAAGCCAGGTGTTTTCATTATATTCTAAGTAAAATGGAGAGTCCAAAAAAGAGGGCTTTTGTTTTTATAATATGATTCCATTTTTGCTTTAAAAATGCCTTTTTTTTTTTCACTTGAGAATAGAAAAGTTTGGAGGAGATAGAAGGAAACAAGAAAAGAAATAGAGAGACCAATTAGAAGACAGTTGTAGAAATCCAGGAAGGAAGTGACTTATGATAGTGGCTGTAGGAATGGAGAGCAGCAAAATATTTGAGATAGGTTTTGGAGGTTGAATGTTGAGAAATGGTTAATAGATTAGATATGGGTGAAGCAATAAGTATAAAGATGACTGTAGTTTTCTGCTAAAATAATGTGGAAGAAAATGGAAACAAGACAGGAAGACCTGTGTCTTATCTGGGGAATGGCAGTTTTATCCAGAACCAGTCTGTAGGCTACAATCGTACATATTTATTTCACAGACACTGAGCCAACATGTGGGTCTACATAGGAAAAAGAATCTGATGAAGTGTGCCTTTCTTGTGAAGACTGGAAAACAAAGTTTTGGGGACCATTCATCTTATCTTAGGTGACAGCAGAAGCTCTCCTCGACCTAACTCTATTTGGGCTTCCCTAGGCCCTCAAGGCCCTGACCTTTGGCTCTGAACTTGGCTGGTTTAGTCCTGTTTCAGCAAGAATCCTGCTGAATTCGTTTAGTAAAAATTTCCCATTCTTGATATCTGTTTAAATTCCTCATTCCCTGACCTCGATATGTTACTCTCTGGCCTGCCTTCAGCAAGAATCCTAAGTGGTTGGTCTAGCAAGAATTCCCCTAGCCTTGATGTTTCCTCTTAGTAATTTTTTAGCCTCTGATTCCCCAACCCTACTCCTTGGCTATAAATCTCCATTTGGCCTTGCTGTTCTTCTGAATTAAGCCCAAGCGCTCTCTCTTACCTCAGAACTCCGTTGTAATAGCCCCCTTGCCCCTACCGAATAGAGTCCACTTAACCCATCTTTAGCAATTGTCATGAATACTTTTTCTTTAAAAGTGGAGGGGAAAAAAAGCAGGAAAGAATGAGAAAATATAGCAAGAGCTAAGAGTTTGGAAAAATAGAAGTGAATGAATATTTTTAAATGGCGGGAGGAGAGCCATCAGCAGAGAGAAGGGATGGCTAAGTGCCTTGTAAGTGAGAGTATTGGATGACAGGGCTTGGGGAGAAAGATTCTGCATCTCTGCCAACACACCCCCCCACTCCTCCTCTTCTCAGAAGAAAAGGCAAAGTCTCCCACACTAGGGGCCTTTCCTTCCCCTATCCTCCCAGCCACACAAGTTGTTTTCCTGTTTAAATAAAATTTCTCTTTTAAATTCCACAAATCCCCAGCATGACAATTCTATAGAAACGGAAACATTGTGGAAACATTTGCTTACCTGAGGAAGCACTGACTTCGTATCATTCAAGACCCTGGAACGGATGCATGTGTACTTAGGAGGAAATGACTATAGATATCCCACAGAGATAGCATGCTGAGATCATTGTCATTCCAATGACACTTGCGTTTGCATTACACTTAAAGCTCTTGATTATTTTGAATGCATCTTTCAGTGACGTGTAAAGCTGATCAACCTGAAACTTTCCACACACACACACACACACACACACACACACACACACACACACACACACACACACACCTATGAAGTGGCACATGTAAGATAAACTCAGACTAGTCTGGGCATTGATTGAGTGTGATTTTTTCATTCTAGATTTAATTCCTCAAGGATTCTAATATAAATCTGAATGCAGATTTGACTCAATTTACAGTGTGTGCCTCTCTAAGTAAATGGTTAAAGAATTGACAACTCAAAATCCATGTAGATCATTTTAACATTACTTGTCTCCTGAATTAGATGTTTTTGAGTATACTGGCTAATATCAATTTCTTAAACAGTTGTACTGTACATGCATTTCTTATATTCTTGACAATCCAAAAGACATTCTTGGAAAACGTGGTTCAGAAGTTGCCCCTTCTTTGATGTATTCTCTTTCTCTTTCTCCAGAATATTGGTGGCAATCTGCCTTGAGCAGTGAGAAGGAGTAGAGTACAGGATATAATTTCAGTACCTTTGGTCTCTGGCTTTAGATTATTCATCCAAAAGTTATAACAAAGGTTAAGAATCTCTCATCGACCAAATGGTCTTTGGTATTGGAATTGCAGGTATCTTGTTAACAGTTTGATCAAGTCATTTCATCAGGCAGACTCCTGATGGGTGTGAGGAGCCTCCTTCACATAATGCAGTCCCACAGCTGTCAATCAGTTCTCTAGGGTTTTGCACACTTGAATGGAGATAATACCTAACCACAGCATTTATCATCAAGTCCGAAGCACTTTTCAAGTGTGAGTATTCTTCTATCACTGAATCAGGATAAGCCTGTAAAATAAATTGTTAGGGGAAAAAATGTATCCTTTGTCCTTTGGGTCTTGAACAAAAGGGAAAAGCTTTCTTGTAATAACCTGCAGCCGAATCAGGGCCATCAGGTAAATCAGAAAATAGGACTTTTGCAAAGGCTAGGCAGATTTCTGAAATAAATTTGTAAAAATGCAAGCTTTTCTAGGATTTGTTTTCCAGTTTCAGAACTTGAAATTCAGCTGGAGTTTTGAGCAAAGTCCAGAAATGATATTTAGAACTTTTTCAAACTCTGAAACCCTGAGGTCTTCCTATTCTATCCATATTTTTCTTTTAACAGTCAGCAGCCCTAAAATAACAAAACACAAAACAAAATGTACACACTCTTCAAACAACCAAAAACTTCTCTCACATGGAATATGAAACAGAAGTTTGGCAGTTATGAACATAATTACAAGCAGATGCACATAGAACCTGAGAAAATACAAATATCCTTTTCATCTCTTGATAGCAATCACTCTTGTCAGGTATTTCTGGTATCAAATGTTGGTTCTATCTTGCCGAAGTCTTGCTTTCTCTTGCTTCACAATTTCTCTTCTACATTTGATTTCTCCTCTCTATTTGTAACACTTCTATACTTCCAATGTTCTTTTGTATTTGGGCTTGATGGCTTTTAATATCACATTGTCTTATAAACTGAATAGCAGTTTGGGCTTGATGGCTTTTAATGTCATGTCTTCCAATAAACTGAATAGCATTGTGTGTAGGTTTGTGTAGGTTTCACTTACTCACACATTCAGGTGTGCGTGAGTAGGTAAAAGCATCAATCTCTTAAGCAGCAATATTAATATGACCACATATGGAAGGAATTTGTTGTTATATGAAATTAAACAGTGGTGGCAGTTTCTAGTTCTCACAAAACACCTACACAGGATTTCTTTTCAAATCCTGAAAGCAAACATAGAATAGCATCTTGTGCATGCTGTGTTTGAAAACCTCTTCCACACCGTCTGAGTTGCAATTTATTTCTTCTGCAAGATGAGTTGCCACCACTATTGTATGTGTTGGAGAGACTGCTTGAGCAGAAAGTCTAACATTTTTTCTCATTCTTATTGTTTACTTATAAGGATCTGCCAAAGAGAGATGCACTTCGCATTCATGACTGACAAAAAAATTAATTAACTTGATGCTTGGGGAAATAATTATGTAAATGTACTTCAAGAATTCCATACATGGTCTATAAAATAAGACAAAGTAGCCACTGCTGGCTTTGGATCTGTAAGCTGTACTTAGTCACAAGACTCATTTCTAAGGAAAAATCGTAAATAAATAATATTAAAACTGTGACCATCTGAGACAGTTATGTGATGTTTGAAAGTGTTTGAAACTACTTACCATAATCAGGGCTTTTCCAACTTTTCTAACTTAGCAGCAGAGAAAAGTAAATATGAACCCTTGGGCAATTCAGGGGATAGTCTGTTGCTCTAAGTATGAAATTTCTTTGAAATCTCATAAATATTCATGAGCACTTTGCATTCTATACATGTAATATACCTGCTTATTTCAATACAAAATTAATATGTCCCCTACCTCCTTGAATAAAAAGATGCTGGAAGAGATAACCAACTTTATTCTGGGACTTCCAGTAGCTGCAAAGATTCTGCCAACATCGCCAGGGTGTATCCCAGGTGAAGAGGCTTGCAGTGATCTGTCCATCTTGTCGTAACAACCCCTTAGAGTATTCTAAGGAGGTAGCTCTTGTTGTCCTTAGTTTACAAAAATAGGAACTGGGGCTTAGAATTTTTAAGTAACTTGATAGAGGTAAGCTGTAGTTTCTCAATTCCAAGCCCCATTGCTCTTGTCATGGAATTGAGCTGCCTGCATAAATAAATCAACTTGTATCCTCAGCGCTCTCAATGGAGCCAAAAATAAAACCTCTTCTGTCAGCACCTCACTGCTGCTCCCACCCTCTCATCCCAGCCCAAGAATTTTAGAGATGTTACATAAGACTGACATTTTTCAACTGGACTGTTTTTGCTTCAAATAAGCTCTCAAAAATGTCACCAACATTTGGTAGTTTTCAGAGTGGGGAGCAGGGATAGAAGGAAAAACACGTACACATGGGCCTTTTCTCTTCAAGTTAATTCACTTGTTAAATCACTCACTTGCTCACTCACTCTCCATCTCACAGACAAGCATACAGTCACCAAAATGGTAGGCACCGTGTTCTAAGCACTGTGCTATGAGATTTAGTTGCTCTCTGCAGACAAATTGCAATGTAATTTTTCTCTCTTCTTGATTCACTCATATCTCTCTCATAGACCAGTGAGTGGAATAGATAGACAACTAAATATAGAAGATGACACAGTGCAAACAGCTCTTTCATTGAGATAAGACCAGGATTTTATGAGAACACGGGAGGTATACCAAAATGAGAATGATCAGTCAGGGAAGCCTTCTGGGAGATGTGGTAGTGAGCTGAAATTTGAGGGGTGAGTAGGAGTTGGCTAGACTAATCAAGGCAGAGAGGGAGGAGACACGAATGGTTTAGGGAGGTCACACTGGTTTCCTCATGGTGCTGGTTCTAATCCCACATGGAGTTAACCAGAGAAATATGTTGAGATGGATTTGTAGACCTTGTCTAGTCTCTACTGGGAAAAGCTCCCAAATCAAACTGTGGTGCGTACCATTGGTGGAGTAAGGGGAGTGTCAAGCATTTGTCAGCCTTATTCTCAAGGGCTTGTTGGAAGGGAACCAAAATGGAAGATTCAGATTTAATTATTATGACATGGAAAGAAGTAAGAGTGATAAAAAGCAACACTGGCAATATATTGCAGAATATGAGGGCATTATATATTTGTTCCAGTCTTTTGTGTATTCTTACATTTTCTTATTTAATGGAAGAAAGATGTAATTGAATTTTTCCTGTGAGATTCTGAAAATGCCATTGTTCTTATTTGCACATTTTTATATCTATTTGCTACCATGGTCACAATATAGTCTTTCTTATTTATATGAAGTATTTTGAGAAACCTTTGATATGGGAAGACTATGATCTATTTGTTAATGTATTATACATAAGCATGGTTTGAATCTATTTTATCTAAACCTGTGCTATCTTTTCAACTGAGTTTGCATAAAAACGTATTTCTAGTGCCCTTAGAATACATGACATTTTATCAAAAGTGACCTGTGTGCTCCTGTATGTTTCTCCTGCAATGATGCCTCCTGGGTTTCTGGTAACAAAGAATCCGAAGCTTCTGAGAGAAGTTAATGTTCTTTCTTTTGAAGACTGTGAGTTTGTGAGATCACACACTAGGTAACTGAAACCTGAAACATCATAAAGGTATTTTCAAAACTCAGGCATTCTGTGAATGAGACATGAAATGAATTTCATGCGCATCAGCTCCCCGGAGCCTTGTCACAATAGATAAGGCCAAATAGAAGAATACAGCATTACTTCTTGTGGGCTACTGAGCAGCAGAGTTAATAACTGAATCATAATTTCACTCCAGGACATAGAAGCTGCTACATCCTGTCCTCTTTTGATCCCTTTATCCATAATAACAAAAGTAGGAATACTTTTAAATCAGACAAAATAATGAATACATCCATCTGTGCTCTCTTATAATTTGGCTTAAACACTTATTCAAAATCACTTTGTCTGGATGGGCTTCTCAAATTAATCTCACCATCTGATAACTTAAATATTTCATTTATGCAGTACATTGATTGTATTAATTGTCCCAGTTCTTCATCACCACCACCACCAATCATATTGGCACCTTCTGCAATGTGACTTGGCAGAGCACAGCATTGAGGAAATATATTTCCCTGATCCTTGATTTAGAGTTTGGCCATGTGACTAAATTTGGCCAGCATATGTTCACAGTTGTGATGCAAGTAGAGGCTTGTTAAAGTACCTGCCATTTCCATCTCTTCTTTTGCTTCCCTGACTTTGCCATGAGAACATGTCCAGGCTAGCCTGGTAGAGAATGAAAGACATGTGGCCCAGGTGTCCCTAGTGCTCCAACTGATAGCTAGCCAACCACCAGACATCATTACTATGGAAATAATCCACAGATATTTGACCAACCCTGCTGAGCTCAGCCTACGTTGGCTGAACCCTACAGACTCATGAGTTAAATCTGTATGTATTGTCTTATGACATCAAGATTTTCTGCTTGTTACACAACTGTAGCATAACTCATGATAATTTCTGTTGTTTCTTTATATTATTTTAGAATTTATAGTATAGGTATATATTTATATTATGCTTTTGTCATATGCACTAAACCTATTCCATTATCCTCCTCTGTCCTTATTCACCTTAAAGAACTTTCTACAAAGGAACTTCAAAAATTTCATGGAAAAATGAAATTAAAGGATAAAAATAAAAATATTGAAATTATTTCACAACATAAGCTCTGGCAAGTTAAACATACTTTTGTAAGCAATGATATCAGCCATTTAGTTCATCCCTAAAGAATTGAGGGTCCTGGGAAATTAACTATGTAAATGCAATATTATTCCATGATTAACGGAAGAAAAATGGGTGCTCTTTAAAGATAGATTTATTTATTTATTTATATTTATTTTGAGACAGAGTCTCTGTCGCCCAGACTGGAGTGCAGTGGTATGATCTTGGCTCACTGCAACCTCCACCTCTGGGGTACAAGCAATTCTCCTGCCTCAGCCTCCTGAGTAGCTGGGGTTACAGGTAGCCACCACCAGGCCCAGCTAATTTTTGTATTTTTGTTAGAGATGGCATTTCACCATGTTGCCCAGGCTGGTCTCAAACTCCTGACCTCAAGTGATCCACCTGCCTTGGCCTCTCAAAGTGTTAGGATTACAGGCGTGAGCCACCATGCCCAACTAAAGATTTTTTTAAAGATTAGGAATCAAAAAGAAGTCAGAGATGCCAAATGAGGACTGTAAGGTAGATGTCTAATGATTTCCTATTGAAACTCCTGCACTGTTATCTTTGATGAGATAAATAAGCAGGAGCATTGTCGTGGTGGAGAGGGACTCTCTGGTGAGGATTTCCTGGGCGTTTTTCAGCTCAAGCTTTGGCTTCCTCAAAGCACTCTCATAAATAAGCAGATGTTATCATTCTTTGGCCGCCCAAATAGTCAACAGCAAGATGCTTGAGCATCCCGAAACACTGCTGCCATGATCTTTGCTCTTGATGTGTCAGCTTTTGTTTTGACTGGGCCACTCCCACCTCTTGGTAGCCATTGCTTAGATTGTGGTTTGTCTTCAGGATTGTACTGGTAAAGCCATGTTTCATCTCCTATTACAATTCTTTGAAGAAATGCTTCAGGATCTTGATCCCCCTCATGTAAAATGTCCATTGAAAGCTCCACTTTTGTCTACAGCTAATCTAGGCACAACAGTTTTGGCACCCACCAAGTGGAAAGTTCACTCAACTTTAATTTTTCTGTGAGAATTGTGTAAGCTGAGTCAATTGAGATGTCTATGGTGTTGGTTATTGTTACTGCTATTAATAATTGGTCCTCTTCAATTAGGGCATGAACAAGATTAATTTTTTCCTTGAAAATTGATGTGAATGGCATGCACTTCAAGCTTCATCTTCAACATTGTCTTGTCCCTTCTTAAAACTAGTTATCATTTGCATAATGCTGATTTCTTTGGGGCATCATCTCCCAGAACTTTTTGTAAGGCATTAGTGATTTCACCATCCTTTCACCCAAGCTTCACCTTAAATTTGCCATTTATTCTTGTTTCAATTTTAGCAGACATCATGTTGTTCTGATAGGGGCTCCTTTCAAACTGATGTCTTACCCTTCTTAGTGCCTCAAACTAGATTCTGTTCAGATATAACAAGTTAGTATGAGTTTATTTTGGTACAAAAAAATTTGAGATCCATGCGCAATTTTTTCATAATACATATTTTTCATGAAAATTTTGAAGACCCTTCATATTTGAGACCCTACAATATCACACGGTTCTTTGCGTCCTCCTCCCAAAATAATTATGTGGACTAAGGTTCCATATCTGTTCTAAGAACAGACAAGCCATTGCCTGACTGGCAGCTAATCAGATTCCGTGTCTATTATGAAGAAAAAAAATTGACTTTAGTCAGCTAAGATTCTTGCTGAAGCTAATGCAGTGACTGAGAGATAGAAATGTTGGCCATGGTGAACCATGTGCATGGTTACTTAGTAGATAAAGAAAGTTGTGAAAGAGAAGCTAATATATCAGTTAAAGCATAGATAAGAAATCCTGTGGCTACTGAAAAACATCAAGGATGGCTTGTGCCTTAATGCTCTCCCTTGTGCCTTAATCTCTCTAGTCTCCAGGTCTGGCTTTTCATAGGCATGACCGTGAGTCCAATCTTTGACTCTAAGAGATTCCCTTTCACCTTCAGTAACCAGCCAGATTTCACTTCCTCCACTTTTTAAAAATAAAACTTAAATTTTTAGAAGACAGAAGCTTCCCAGAAATCCACACCTAATTCTCCCTATTATTGCTTTTATTAACATCTTCCATCAACGTGGTACATTTGTTACAACTAATAGGCCAATATTGACACAGCATTATTAACTGAAGTTCATAATTTACTCAGATTTCCTTAGATTTTATCTAATATCCTTTTTTTTGGTTCCAGGATCACATCTAGGATACCACATTACATTTAGTCATCATGTCTCTTTAGGCTTCTCTTGGCTTTGATAGTTTCTCAGACTGCTTGTTTTAGAGGACCTTGGTAATTTTAAGGACTGCTGGTCAGGCATTTTGTAGAATGTCTCCAAGTGGGATTTGCCTGTTGTTGTGTGTGTGTGTGTGTGTGTGTGTGTGTGTGTGTGATTAGACTGGGGTAATGTGTTTTGGAGAGGAAGGTCACAGAGATAAACAGCCATTCTCATCACATTGCAAGAGTACATCCTATTGGTGAAGCATGGTGGCTCACGCCTATAAACCCAACATTTCGAGAGGCTGAGGTGGGAGGACTGTTTGAGTCCAGGAAGTCAAGACCAGCCTGGACAATACAGCAAGACCCCACTGCTACAAAAATTAAAACAATTAGTCAGGGATTTTGGTGCATGCCTGCAGTCCCAGCTACTCAGGAGGTAGAGGCAAGAGGATCATTTGATCCCAGGAGTTCTAGGCTGCAGTGAGCTATGATTGCACCACTGCTACAGTAAGCTATGAGTGCACCACTGCATGTCAGCCTGGGAAACTGAGCAAGACAAGACCTTGTTTTGTAAAGAAATAAATACAAAATTAAAAGAAATAAAAAATAAATAAAAGAGTACCTGTGGCTGGGTGCAGTGGCTCACTCCTGTAATCACAACACTTTGGGAAGCCGAGGCCAATAGATTGCTTGAGCTCAGGAGTTCAAGACCAGCCTGGACAAATGAGTGAGACCCCTTGTCTCTACAAAAAATACAAAAATTAGCCAGGCATGGTGGCATGTGCCTGCAGTCCCTGCTACTCAGGAAGCTGAAGTCGGAGAATGGTTTGAGCTTGGGAAGAAGAGGTTGCAGTGAGTCAAGATCATGTCACTGCATTCTAGCCTGGGGAACAGAACCAGACACTATCTCAAAAAAAAAAAAAAGAGTACATGCTACTAACATAACTTATTGTTGATGATGTCAACTTGATCACCTGGGTGAGGTAGTGTTTGGTAGGTTCCTCTACTGTAAAGTTACTCTCTCTTCCCTTGCTTTTTATACTGTACTCTTTAGAAGAAAGTCACTATGTGTAACCCACAGCTAAGAAATGGGGAATTATGTTTCCTCTCCTTTAGGTCAGAGTATCTACATAAATTATTTGGAATTCTTCTGCAAGGGACATTTTTTAATTCTCTCCTATGTATTTACTTATTCAATTACTTATTTATATTCATATGATGAATACATACACAGTTATGAATATTTATTTTATATTTTTGGTTATAACCCAGTATTATGTTATTTGTTTTATTGATTAAATTTTTTCCTCTTTGCCTATTGGGAACTCTTCAGTTGGCTCCTGTGTCCTTTTGGCAGTTGTGGTTTTTTTTTTTTCTTTTTTAGCACTTTCTTACCTTCTGGCACTATAAGATGTTCCCCCTACTACTGCTTACTGGAACTAATTTCAGCAGTTCTCTTGATTGCAATCACCAAGCTTAACTAGAACATAGATTTACTTGGATTCTTAGTTGCATGTTCTTACTATTTTATTTTCTTAGCTCTATGTGCTAGTGTGTGCATTTGTTCATTGTGCGTGTGTTTTCATGTGCTCACTAGGTGGAAAGGCATGCCAGAAAGAGAATTATGATGATATAGAGGACCAAAAAAAAAAAAAAAAGGTTAGGAAATACTTCTGGAATACCCAAGGGTGAAGTCAGTGAAGAACAAAGCTATTATTGCTTTGCTCTACTTCCTTGCCAATCAAGAACACAGATACATCTTAGCAGACATTTTTAAGAGTAATTATAACTTACACTAATTATAATGTGGTAACTACCCATATTTCTAATATTTTAGCTGTGTATTAATAGCATGAACTAATAAAATCATGCTAAAATATGTCAAAATACCAGTAGGATGTTATCTTTTAGACAGAACGGGTACAGCAGAAGTTATTTCAGAAGGATTTGTTCCACAGTGAGTCCAGAAGGAGAGAATTCACATATAAGATTAATGATGGTTGGGTGCAGTGGTTCATGCTTATAATCCTAGTACTTTGACCGGCTGAGGTGGGAGGATTACCTGAGCCCAGGAGTTTGAGACCAGACTAGGTAACATAGGGAGACTCCAGTCTTTACAAAAATATAAACAAATAAATAATCCAGGTGTGGTGGCGTGTGCCTGTAGTCCCAGCTACTAAGAGGCTGAGGTGAGAAGATCACTTGAGCTCTGGAATTTGAGGCTGCACTAAACCACGATCACACCACTGCAACTCCAGCCTGGGCAACAGAGCTAGACCCTATCTCTAAGAAAACAAACTAAAAAAGAATATTGCCAGCACTTTGGGAGGCCAAGGCGGATGGATCATGAGGTCAGGAGTTCAAGACCAGCCTGGCCAACATAGTGAAACCCTGTCTCTACTATACAAAAATTAGCCAGGCATGGTGGTGTGCACCTGTAGTCCCAGCTACTGAGGAGGCTAAGGCAGGAGAATTGCTTGAACCTGGGAAGTGGAGAGTTTGGTGAGTTGAGATCGCACCACTGCACTCCAGCCTGGGCAACACAGCCAGACTTTGTCTCAAAAAAAAAAAAAAAAGAATGATGATGAATACTCTGTGCTCTGTGCCGGTCACTCTACTAAGTGCTTTACTGAAATGTTCATTTTAAGTGTTTAATGAGATGTGAGTTTCTTGGGTAAAAACTCTGCATCTTCAATCATCGCATTCTTTGTAAAAAGGACAGGGTTTGACAAAGAGTATAAATATGTGTTGAATGAATGAATGCTCATATCCAACTTCCTCCCTCTCTTGTCTTTCAGCAAATTTTGTATTTCATAATACATTTTATTCAGTTCTTCTTTCAATTTCTTCTTTGATGCCAACAAGGCAATAGTTACAGGAAGCTGAACTTAAGTCTATATTTATACTTCATCCCATAACAGAAAACACTATTTCAAAGAGTAAATGAGTTTGTGAAATGCTTTTTAGGTAACTATTATAGACACTGCACTGTAACAATCAAAATGGCGGCACTCTCTCTAAACTTACTGCTTTCCGCCCTTCTCAGAATTTCCAACTCTTAAAGTTCTCCTTTGGTTTTTCAGAGACCCATTAGTCTGTCACCCAAGGTCTGCCTCTTTGTAAGATTTTTGCCCTTTTTTTGATTATGTGTTCTTTACATGAACACATCAAAACCATCAAATAATGTGGTATCAGAAGTCAACTGCTTCCAAGATATTGAGTGCTTGACTGTGGCTAAGGGGCAGTAGACATCTGAGAAATCCTCAGCTGGTGATTGTTTATTAGTAACATAAAACATGAGCTCTCAAGCAAGTGGAAAAAGTACAAAGATAAAACTTTAATTTGAGCTTCTTTGTGTGAGTCTGGGCATAGTCAGGGAAAATAACTGTTACTCAAATTAATCTTGCTTTTCTTTTTCCATTAGCCACTCTGCTCATCTCGTCCAATGATGGCACAATATACAATTATGAAGGATGCAAACTCTACTCTAGAACCACTCCACCCTTTCTCTCATTGTGTCTCTTCTGTTCTGACTCTGTCCCTCAGAGCCAAAGTTCCATTCTAGAAGGAACTAAACAATAACTGGAATCTCAGAGAACATTAGTACCTCCAGCTTGTTAGCTGATTTAACAGCTAAAGCTAAGCAAAAACAACATTTATGTTAATCACATATGGAATCACATTGTCTATTTTAAGTGTAGTATTCTAATTTGTGTTTTGATATTTTTAAATCTTGGAAAAAGTAAACACTAACCACTCCTCAGTCTACTTTGCTTGTTCCTTTTCCTATCCCTCACTCTGAGAGTTGGAATAGCCCAGAGATCTAGTCTTGACCCTTTTAAATTTTTCTTCTCTATCTTGTCCCATTTTTTTTAGTCCTGTCCAATGCAATTTTCTGTGATGATGAAAATCTCTATCTGTGTTGCCCAATAGGTAGCCAATAGCCATATGTGTCAATTAAGCTTGAGATGTGACAAGTGTGCCTTGGAAACTGAACATTTAATGTTATTAGCTTTTAATTAATTTTAATGGTAGCTGCATGGAAGCAGTGGCTACCATATTGACTAAAGCGGTAGAGTAGGAATGGTCTCATTTAATGCTATGACTTTGAACTACCTTCACGATTTTACATCCAAATTTTATCTCAAATATTTCCACTTCTTATCATCACTTTGGTTACCCTAGTCCAAGCAATCATAGTTGCTTTCAGCAACTATGGTATCCTATCTCGTCTTACTGGCACTATCTTTGGTTTCTTGTGTTAAACCACTCGTGTTTTAAGTGATTACTCTGACAGCTATGTGGAGAATATACTTCAGAGTGTTGACAGTATATTCTCCACATAGCTGTCAGAGTAATCACTCAAAACACAGGTTGTACACATCATATCACTCCCCTGCTCAAATCCCTTATATTAGTTTTATTGATGCTATAAAAAATTACCACAAACTTAGTAGTTTAAAACAACACAAATTTACTTTCTTACCTTTCTGTAGGTCAGAAATCTGATGTATGTCTCACTGGACATACATCAAGGTGGTTACAGAGCTGCGTTTCTCTCTGGAGCCTCTAGGAGAAAATCAGTTTCCTTATCTTTTTCAGCCTCTAGAGGCCACCTGCATTCCTGGACTTGTGGCCTCTTCCTCCATCTTAAAGCCAGCAAGAGAGCATCATTCTGGGCCAGCTTCTCTCCTCACCGCTTTCACTGACCGCAGTCAATAAAGGCTCTTTGATTTTAAGGTCTCCTGTGATTAGTTTGGGCCCACATAGATAATCCAGGATGATCTCCCTATTTCAAAATTCTTAACTTAATCATAGCTACAAAGTCCCTTTTTTTCATGTAAGGGAACACATTCACAGGTGCTGGGGATTAGAGCATGGGCATCTGGGGGCCATTATTTTGATTATGAGAGACTTTGGATCACTTGCTTGATCTGGTCTTTTTTAACCTCTTTGAACTCTTTCTACTACTCTGCTCCATTCTTGCAACTTCACAATAGTCAATACTTCCTTCTCAAAGCTTTCCATCTAGCTTTAAACTTCTTCAACATCTTCCTGACCCTTCCCATTTTTTTTTTATCAGGGCTCTATTCAACTCAACTGTCACTTCCTTGGGGACACCTTCTCTAACCATCTTGACTAAAAAACAAAAAACCCAACAACAAACACATCAAAAACAGCCCTCCCTGCCTAGATTAAACTCTGCTAAACTTAACTCTTACTTTTTAAAATTGAACTTATCATTATCTGAAATTATATTAAAATAAGATTTGTGTGCTTGGATCTTAGCTATACACCAAACATGTAAGCTGCTGAAAAACAGAAACCTTATCTTCTAGTTCATTGTCAAATCTCTAACGCTTAAAACAGTGTCGATGCTCAGTAAGTATTTGTCGAATGAATGAATAATTGAATAGTGTGATATATACTCTTTTCATAATAATGGAATTTGATTAGGTGAATCTGACCATATTCAATAAATGTTAATAAAGACTTAATGTTATTGAGTAAAAGGACATATTCACCCATGAATAATCTATATCCATTTTTGCCCATTATCAAACTGAAGTCTCAAGCTAAATTAACTCTATTGATATAATTTAGAGAGAAAATATCATAATCTTATGATTTCCCTTGAAGGCAGAAACTATATTTGCTTACTGTACCATGTAAATGTAGGTGCACAATAAATTACATTTTATGAGAACAAAATAATTCTGATAAAAGCAAATGGGACAAACACTTGCATGACTGATAAAAACTAAATTTATCCTTATTTTCAAGAATAACTTTTACATCCATTTCACTGATTAAAATTGTATACTCCATCAGTGCAGAAGTCCCCAATTTCTCATTAATACCTGTACATGGTGTAACACACTAATTGTTACCATGGTAATTTACAAAGCCTGTAATTCTCAGACAAGTCTGGCTTCTCTCTATTAAATATTTATAAAGAGTAATTAGATGTTTTCATACCTTCACAACTTTATGTGTCTGCCAAATATTTCATATTGTGGATTTCACACTATAAACTTAAAACAATTAAAACAAATTAAGCACAGAATGGTGATCAGCGACTGGATACTGAAGCACGTGCAAGGGCCTTTAATAGATTGTACACCATACTCTTGAATGGACGTATTTGAACAATTGTCTCCCTTGACCCAGTCAATAACTGCTTGTCAGAGTTGCACATTTTTCTGGGGCTTAGAAAGTTATGGTATCAGATTCATGCAATTTATTCCATGTCATGGGGTGTGTGAGTATGTAAGGAGGGCAAAGCCAGAGGAAACCGGAAGTATGAAATCCTGGTGTTCATTCCTGAAACTGAAATAGGAATAATGATTATTTCATAAAGCCTAAAATGGCAGAAATCAATTAAAAAATAAAACATAAGGTATTGCTTTATACTGCCCACCTGTGTGCCTCTCCCTGCTTCCTTATTTTTATATTAAAGTTCATGTTGGCACATGAATTTTCTTACATAGTGATCCCTAGCTTGAGTAGCCACACACAGCGTCCGGTTTGCCTGTGATAGACTGGTTTATGTTGGTTGTCCGAGGGTCATTACTTAATAGCTTTTCCTTTAGCTCTAAAAGATACCTTGGTTTGGATGATACATTATATTTGCACCCGAACACTCACCCATATGCATTACAAAAGAATAGCAGCTGGCAAATGTTACAATGAAAAAAAGATTTTTATATAATTATCGGTGTAAAAATACAACAATACAGTTCATATTTTTCCATGGAATCATTTCCATTAGTTGGCATGAGATGTTGGCTTTTGGAAATATAGCAGCTGAGTTCTGGTTTATTTACTTAGAGAAAAATTGTGGTATATTTCAGTGTGCCATGTTGGTGTGTGTTCTATACATAAACACACACAAAGGACACACACACTTGTAATATCATTACAGAAGTAAGACTCAAGTTGTTTGTTTACACTGTAGGCTCAGACATGTTCATGCTTGTCTAGAGAGCTAGTAGGATAAGGCTGCCTCTGCACTGGGACAGGTAGAAGAGTGGTTTCCATGCGCATAATGAGCAGAGAAACCTGATAAAAATGTGAAGACTCATAAATTTGTCAAAGCCAAATGGATCCACTCAAAGTGATTACGAATTAGTGTGAGTGTGGATGTGTGTCTTGCTACACGATTTGACTAATGTATTAAGGAAATCAAGTAATGATAATTTAACAAATTCTAAGGGTGATTATACTTAAAATTTCCTATGGTTATACATTTATTCACTCCCATCCCTCATTAGAGTGTCTCTTTCCTCCCTCCTTTCCTCTCTCCTTTTCTTCTTCTCTCCCTCTCTTCCTTCTTTACTTTCTTCCTCTCTGCCTATCCCTATTTAATCAAGGATAATTATAAAAAGTATAAACTTGACAATTGATCCAACTTTCCAGATAGCTCCCACCCAGGAACCACATACTCATCCAAATACACAGATTTTATCACATACACCTAAAACTTGTAAATTCATCTCGTATCAACTTTTTTTTGACTCTTAAAATCTTTCTCTATTAGATCTATTATTCAGACTATGATGATAGCATTTTGGAATGACAAGGCTCTCTCTCTCTCTCTCTCTTTTATTTTGTTTAATTTTATTTTAGTGTGGTAAAAACACTTAAACTCATGAGATCTACCTTTCTAACAAATTTAAGTGTACAGTACATAATCAGCAACCATGGACTATAGGTACAAAATTGTACAGCAGATCTTAACAACTCATTCATCTTAACTGAAGCGATTCCTGTCGATCCGTAACTCCCCATTTCCTCCATCTCCTGGTAACCACCATTTCAACCTTTGATCCCATGAATTTGACTATTTTAAATACTTCATATAAGTGGAATCATGCTGTAGTTTTCTTTCTGTGACTGGTTTATTTCACTTAGCACAATATCCTCAAAGTTCATCCATGTTGTTGCATATTACAGAATTTTCTTATTTTTTAAGGCTGATTTTATTGTATGTCCATGCCACATTTTCTGGATTCATTCATCTGTAGATCAACATTTAGGTTGTTTCCACATCTCGGCTATTGTGACTGATACTGCAGAGAACATGGGAGTGCCATCGTCTTCTCAAGATCCTGCTTCCAATTCTTCTGAATAAATACCCAGAAGCGGGATTGTGGGATCTTTTAATATTTCTATTTTTAATTTTTTGAGTAGTTCCGTGTAGTGTTTTCCATAGCAGCTGGACTGTTTTGCATTCTCACTAAAAGTGTGCTAGCCATATGAACTTATGATAACCTTGTATTTTAACCTGTCAATAAATTGTGTGTGCATATAAAATTTTCACATTTATGTCATGTTCCAAAAATAGAGTGTAAGGTCCTTTTGAGCAAGGATCATGCCTTATATATGCCAGCGTAAGAGATGATCAGTAAGTATTTGTTACATTTCATTAGTATTGCTATACCACAAAGAACTAGGAATAGATGTTAGAAGATTTGGGTTTAAGTTCCAATTATGCTTCTAACATTTGCATAATCTTGGGCAAATCAATTCTTTTGAGACTACTTCTTTGTTTATATGATTGTGCATAATTTATCAACATAAAAAGCAGGCAGGCAAACTTGGAAAGAAATTTTTAAGATGGCTGATAGGCTTTGTTCTCTTTCTACCTTGGGGTTCACCCCTTGAAGGTATGTTGTGCCCCAAAGCAGAGCCATGCAGTCCCATTCTGCTTATTGCTAATTTGGCTTCTCTAGATGCTGCAATGTAATAATACAAAGCAATGTGTGAACAAGGGCTGTGGTGCTGTAGCAGCCTTGCTGTGAGAAATAATGGACCTCCTCTTCTTTAATACAGGAAAGAAAGGATTCCATTCATCTTCAAGTTGCCAATATACTGTATTTGTCTGGAAGCTCAAGTCTTATAGATTAGAGCCACAGCTTTAAAATACAGTTTGCAAACAAGTAAAGTGTTTAGTAAAAATTCAAAGTAAGGCTGTATAAGAAAGGACACCTTGCCCATGAAAGAGAAACCAGGCAGCTAGCTGGGCTTCAAGCATAGAGGTAAAGACACAAAGTCAAAGCATTTTGGATCCATAAATCAATTTATGGATTTGATGCTTCTATTAATGTTAGGACAGCATGACATTATAGTCACATTAAAGGACAGAAACCATAAGGTCAAATGCTTCCCTGCTGGCCACATACTGCCTGCCTTTGATTACTATTTCTTGTTTCTGCTTTAATTGGCTATGGGATGATTCTGTCTTATGTGAACCATGTATTTGGTATGAATTCTTATGTTTATAAAGATATAAAATATCATAGCTTTTATTACACATATGTATCTTTTACATAGCTTTTAGGAATGTCTATATCATGGAATTGTTGTTTGAGACATTTGGGAAATCCTTACATAAGGCATGTAATAAGCTCAGCATACTTATATCAGTTGTCAAGATAAGGTAGGAATAATAGTTCATTTGATTTTGAGAATGGAGACTTTTGTCAACATCAATGTATATTTACCTGCAGGCTACAAATGGAAGAGGGTGCCCAGGTTGAAAGTAACTAGAAAGTCTAATAAAACCATGAATCAGAGCCAGACAGATCATTTAGGATCTGACAAAAGGTGGTTTCAAGGCATCATCAATAACAATAATGCTGGGATCCTGTAGAGCTTCTTATAGTTTAATTAGTATTTTCATACACATTTTCTTGTGTTATCCAGGCACAGTTCTGTAAGAGACATGTTGTTATCTTTATTTTACTGAGGAGGAAGTAAGTGCAGAGAGAATTAATGAGTTAATAATTGTCCTAACTCTACTACTCACCAGCTTAAGCAAGTAACCTAACATGTCAGTATCTTGGGTTCTTTAAAACTAAAATGGGGATGATAATAATACTTACCTTATATTGATGTTGTGAGAAAGAAATAAGTTGAAGCATTTGGAAAGCAAAAGATAGAGTCCGACATGCAGTAAGCATCCATAAATATTAAATGAAGATTGTGCTGGTTGTATGAGGAAGGTCTAGGATTTAAATATGGGTCTTCTGATATTAAGTCCAGTAAGTGACCTATTGTGGCATAGCTGTTCTTTGAATAGAGGTGTCTGGAATGGAATCAGAGACCTTAGATTCTGGAAGTGTGTGTACTTGTGTGTGTTTGCAAGGAAGGAAAGCAAGCAAGAGGAGCTCAAGCTAGAAGTATGAACAACAAGGAGCAGGTTAATTACTATGAAACATAAATTGAGAGAGAGGGCCTGATATTAGCTCAACCCTCTCTTCTCTGGGAACTGGGGTCTGATGACTTTTAGGGTGGGGACTATTTCCCAGGAACTGCTAGCCTAAGGGCTGTGGGCAGAGGTGAGGGGTGGACAACTGGGCTGTCCATGACATCATTACAGCTAGTTTACATGCCATATCAACTTAGAGAATGAAAAGCCCAGTGATATTTCTTGATCTTTGATGGCAAAGAAGTAATAAAATACTGCTTTTAGATTGTGCCCTAGAATCTTTTGTGGCATACAAAAGAAGAAGGTTAAAAGTCATGAGTCAAGTCCCTAGTGTGATTGAAAGACTTTTGAAAAGAAATCCATACAATCTCTGGTTGTTAATCTTATGAATCCTGGCATGTTTATGCCTCATAGGCTACTATCTCTAATATGGGGGTTAAGTTTGGCTAAAAAGAAAGAACTATGTAATAACTGCAAGTTTCTACATTATATTCTGCAGAAAGTTACTAACAAGTAACACTTCTGGGATTTTCAGCCAGTTTTAAATCTCTGAGTATCAATTCTATCACTGGAAGGGGATTCCTACTTTATGAAATGGTGGTAAAAATCAAATGAGAAAATACTTTGAAAACTGTATGGTGCATGATGATTAATAATCTACAAATTTAACATAAGCTTGTCCTTCCGTTCAATTTTTAGTTGTCTAATCTCAAACTCTCCAAGGTCACTAGCTGAAGATGATGGTGAACCATGCAATTCGAATTGCCAATCATACCAATGATATTAACAGAGCTGTCGGAAATGCACAAAATTTCCCAGTGATAGATTACACAAACCTGTTAACATATAGGAAGACTACAATCAGAATGACTAAGTAGGAGGCTTTTGTAAAGGGCCACTTTAGAGAAAATGGACCTTCTATGATTGAGACGATGAGGGTGTCTGAAGTTAGAAGGAGCTGCATTTGTAAAGAGGTGATGAGTTCAATCCTAGATGTGTTTACAACCTTGAAGCAGAACCTGAGAATCATCTTGATTTATTCAGATCTACTGCCATTTCAGGTCATTTACCAATCAATCCCTGAATAGTCCCTCTTCTTGAGACCTGGCAATAATGATCTTTCTTTCATCTCTGCTTGCCAAGATCCTCATCATTCTGGGCTGACAACTGCCACAGGCTCCTCAGGGTCGGCTTGCCTTCACTCTTACTCTTCTGATTTCCTCACTCACCCTATTGGTATCTAAGATGTTAAGAACAAAAAATGTATATTTTTAATCACTCATTTCCCAAGTAACATACATTTAGGAGCCTGTTGATCTCTTCCTTTGTTTAGCCCTAGTGAGCCAAAAATTTTACTTTAGAGAAGGCTGCTACATGCTGGGCTAACTCATTCTTTCAGTTCAAATTTTACATAAAAACTCTAAGGTTCTTTGTGATTCTTTTCAGAGGACACATCAATAGAGTAAATGGTTATTCTGAAATTGTTGCAAAGCTTCCAGGGAAGTGATGTTTCAATATGGTGAAATGCTTAAGTAAGGTATACCAAGTGATCAGCTCATGCCTTAAAGTTAACTAAATATTCATAAACAATTTCCATAAACCTCATGTTATAAAGCTTACATTTGGTTGCAGTCGTTTTAAAAGTTTTACTGAGAAATGAAAAAGTATATGAAACATTCTGGAAAATTTTAGAATAAGAAAAAAGTATTCCCTAATGTCCCAATGATATCTAAATGTGTGTTGTGAATAGTTGCAGAGAGAGTATAGTAATTGCAGTTTGATTATAAAATGAAAATGAAATCAGGTGAAGATTCCTGAATGGATATGTCACTTGCAGTCAAGACAGTAGTTAAAATTCGACCAGTTGGTAATTTCTTAGAATCCTAGACAGAAACTTAATAGTAGTTGGGCCTAATGTATTTGATTTTTTTAATGTATGGGCCTTTATAAACTAAACTATCTTTATATCTTCTTATGATTTATGATATCCAGCAGCCTACAATGGTAAAATTATGAACAAATAAGTCTATTAAAGGTCATTTCAATCACTATCTTGCAGGATATGCTTGTGTGCTCTTGACCCTTGAACATTAAACCAATGGTTGGGCATCACAATTTTGAAGGTCATTAACTATGATGGATCTATGAAGTTAAATAAGATTGCAAGAAAGAAAGCTAAAAGCTGTCAGTAGCATATATATGAACTATATTATATGTAGTGTGTGTGTGTGTGTGTGTGTGTGTGTGTATTGAAAGAGAATGGAGAAAGAGAGGGAGAGGAGAGAAGAAAGAGGGAAGAGAAAATCAACTTTATTAGTATATTGAAGGAAGGGAAAAGTCAGAAAATGTATGTGCTTTTTTAGAGGAAATATATGGTATGCTGATAGGAGAGCAGAAGTTCAGGGAAGATTAAGTTGGAATCAGTATAATGGTCACTTTATTACCTCTGAGATTTTTCAGTCTCCCTTCTCAGCTCCTGGATATCATATTCCCTGTGTGGAAATGCTAACCGCAACTTGGTCAACGAAGAAGTTTTTGGTCTTGGATAAATTACTTCAATTCTGTGTCATTTATTTAATCAAATGTGAAGTTTCATATGATAACACTTTCATATCAGTAGAGAGGAGCTGTTTCTTTTTCAGATGTGTGGGGATTTATGATATTCTATCTATGGAAAATACATTATCCTGATTGCTTACATAAAGCAATTAACACATGGCATTAGTTGTTGTTTCCCTGTATCCCCTGACCACACTGTGAGCTATTTGACAACAAGAACTACCTTATTTATCTCTATAATTCCAACAGTAGGCCCAGGACCTGACTCATAGAAAATGCTCATAAATGATTATTGAATTCAACGAAGTTTTAATTGTATCAAAAGAGCTTATGATAGCATATCAGTCAATTTTACTCTACAAATTACTTAGTATAGTAAGTTCAAGGGCAAATTTTTATGCAGAACTATTAGCAAACCAATAGCAAATATTTTTAAAGTAAAATTTTTTAGTACAAGGTTTCTTCTATAAATAGCTCCATGACAGTAAGGCACAAAAGTAACTTAGAGATACATTATATTGTGGAGAAGTCTTGAAATGATGGTTAGTTTTAAGTGTGGTTGCTTATTGAAATGGAAAACTATTCTTAAATCAAGATGATCCTAGAAAATTTTTTAAAAGTCCAGTCACAACAATAAGGAAACCGTCTGAGGTAGCTACATTTGTTTCAGAATCTTTTCCAGAAATTTACAGGACTTTAAGCATGGAAGGGTCAGGGAGCCGGGAGATGGAGAAGGGCAAAAAAAGTATTGAGAGTTTGATAAGAAAACACTCCTTGGTGCTCAGATAGCACCACTTCATGTCATTTGAATACGCAATAGTGTACTCTGATTATTATTTAAGCCATGGGACACACAATATGTTGGATTTACCTCTGATTTTTTTCCCTCTTTCCTCAAACTTTCTCCCTTAGGCACTTACAAGGCTAAGAGAAAAGCCAAAGTGTTAATACACAGAAACAGAAGTGCTTTTAAATACTGCTATGGAACAGCACAGCTTGCCTTCCCGACAACCAGGCAGAAAAGGCTGAACTTTAAGTCAAGCTCAGGGTGGTAGTGCACTGGCTCTCTGTGTGGAATGCCCTACGGGGTGAAAGATCAATTCAGCTTTGCTGAGCCGTGTCAGCAGTGGCTGTCTTTAAGATGCTGACACGGCTCTGGTTGACAGTTTGAAGAAATTTAACTGCTTTGATAAGGTTAAAGGGGGCAACCAACCACGAACAGAAAACAAAACATAAGGCTGTTTAGAAGCTCGATTGCATGCTAGAAACGAGTTGTCAACTGGCAACATTACCAACACCCATTACCTCCTTTTCATTTGAAAAAATAAAGAAAGAAAAAGACAAAGAAGAATACATAGAAGCAAATAAAAGAAAAAAAGCAAAGTCTCTCACAAAAAATAGCCCACTGTATTAGACATTTGTCAGTTACTCTGGATGATACTGTTCAAAAAGTTTGGCTACAGCAAGTCAAGGGCACACAATGTCTATTGTTTTTGCTAACCCCTTTGAGAAGTTTAATGGGACAAATAAAAAGGAAGGAATTATGACCTTTCTATATCTATTGGGAAAAATAAAAAAGTTTGTATTTGTTCAGAAAATAAATTTAACATAAAGAATTGCTTTATGTGGCAAAAGGTTATCAAAATATTTCCTTGAAACCCACAATAGTTGTTACATGAAATAAAATATCTGGTTGGATATATTTCTTCACTTTTTTTTTAAAAAGGGAATTTCATTTGTGCAACTCTTAGGATGTGAATACCCATATTGTAAAGATGTTATCTGGTGGAGTTAGTCACAAAGCATAACCCTTCTGATTTCTGTTTATACTATCAATGAGAGAACAAATATTTAATTACTTGAAATTATATAAACAGTGCCATTATTTATCTATTACTGTTCTAGGGATTCATCAATGAAAAGAGCAAAGGTATCTTCTCTCATAGGGCTTAAATTGAGAGGAAGGGGCCATAGATGGATGAAGAAAAAAAGTAAACATGACTATTAAGTTGCCTGGCTGGTATGTTAGAACATGATAAAGCCTATAGAAGAAAAGGAAAGGTAGAGCAGGGAGAAGGGTGTGATGCTCATGTTTCACCATCAAGTAGGGTGGTGATTGTGTGTTTCATGGGAAGGGAGAGATTAGAATTAAAGGAAGAAAAGGAGATACTGTGTGTATGGGTACGAGGGGATGGTGGCCACTGGAAGAAGTTTCCAAACAGAGAGAACGACTTGTGAAAGACCCTAAGGCTGGAGTGTGAGCTTGGAGTGTTCAAGGACAACAGGGAGGCAGGAGAGGATGGAAATGGAGGAAAGCTGAAAATCAGGTTAGAGAGGGAATGTGGGGTGCCAATTATGTATGTGAATTTGGAGGCTTTTGAAAAGACTGATTTTCTCTGATAGAAGTAAGGAGTTGTTAGAGAATTCTGAACAGAGAAGTGACATGATCTTACTTATGTTTTCAGAAGATGACTGGGGCAGAGTGGGGAGAGGGGATAGAAGCAGGAAAGGGTATTTCAGAAAGTCAGGGGAGTGGGCTCTGGCCAGTGTGATGGAAAGCAAGGTGTTCAGAAGTATTCAGATTCTGAATATATTTTGCCTAGTTTGCTTAACTTTTTGTTTGGAGCTAATTATATAGACTTCTGTTGGCAGGGAGACTGAAGGAAAAAAGTAAAAAGAACAAAATAATTATGTAAGCTTAGAGAAATTAGCAAAGGTAGATTGAGAATTCCTGTATCTACTCACCCAGCTTCCCCTGATGGTAACATCTTACATAACCATAGTATAAGAATCAAAACCAACAAACTAGTATCAATATACACTATTAAGTCAACTCCAGACCCTATTCAAATTTTACCAGTTCTTACAATGCCTTTTTTCTGTTCCAAGATTCCACCCTTGTTGTTTTTACCCCTAAGTCTTCTCCAAACTGTGATAGTCTGATAGTCTGTAGTCTCCTTGGTTTTCAAAATCTTGTCTCTTTTGAAGAGTACTCATCAGTCATTTTGACAAATGTCCCTCAATTGCAGTTCCATGATTTTTCATGATTGGAATAAGCTATGCATTTTTGTGAAAAATACCACAGAAATGATTTATACTTCTCAGTGCATCATATCAAGGGCTTCATAATGTCTACATGTCTTATTATTGGTGCTGTTGTCTTTAATCACATGTTATAATGGTGTATTCCAGATTTCTCTATTTATAACATTAATACTTTTATACCATGCAAATCTGTTTCTCAAAATTCTACCCATTCATTTTTGTATCCATCAATGGATCTCATCTCCAATAATGTTTTACTGTGGTGCTTGTCTAATAGTGATTTTCCATGTCTTTTCTACTTTTATTAATTAGAATTTTATTATAAGGAGAGTGATGTCTTTTCCCCTAAGTATTTACTGATTCTATTATTTATTTATGGGCTCAGGGAAGTATCACTTATTCTATGGGTTAAAATTCAATACCATCATTATTTATTTTGTGCTCAAAATGTTCAACTTTGACTCTTGGGAGCTTTTCCAGCTTGGCAGCTCTGTTCTTTCTGCAAGCCCCATCTTTTTTTTTTTTTTTTATAACTTCCTGTTTCTGGTACCACAAGATGTTGCCTGCTCATCTTAACCCCAGCTCTGGAATCAACCAATCATCCACTGATCCTTGGTTCCTTTTATTGGAAAATGGTGTTAAAAAACCATGATTAAGACACTAAGTAATCTGGTGTGCTCACTGCTGTTGGATTCCATCTTTAGTTCCTCTTAGGGAAGAGAACTAGGAAATTCATGTGTACATTGAACCATGTGGAGCAGGCTCACTGTGTCCTGGTTATCATCTTATCTGAGTTTGGTGAGAGGGACACCCACTCACAGCAAGTCACATGAAGCAGGGTTATTACTTACAGATAGGCAGCAAGGGAAAGCAGAAGCCTAGGATTCTTCGCAAGCAGGTAGCGCAAGGCTCAGGAAAGCTGGGGTAGCTGGAATCTTATCTGCGCATGCCTCACTTGCAGGGCAGTTGAGGGACCTGGGGAAACAGCCTGCCCGGGGTTTTAGACCACTAAGCCATGTGATTCGCCGTGCTAAAGAATTGAAGGACATCTCGTTTCTAGGGGGGACTGAAACAGAGCCAGAACTGTTGTTTCAATAATGTTTTGACTTGCTGCTTTCTATTCGTATTCGGATATTTTTCATGTTTTGGAGCCTTTTTAATATCTTTTTAAAAATACATGGTGTGTTCTTGATACATTAGGGACAGTAACTCTTTATTTGTGATGTAGTTTGCACTATTTTCTTCCAGGTTTTCAGTTGTCTTTTGACTTTGCTTATGATTGGTTTCATGCAAAATAGTTTTTATTTTTACGTAATCAAATTTATCAATCTTTTATTACCTCTGAATTTTGAGTCATAGTTAGAAAGCCTCTTCTTATATCAAATTTAAAAATGAACTCACCTGTGTTTTCTTCTTATACTTGTTTGGTTTTATTTTTATTTTTAAAATTTATATCCCTAATCTCTTTTAATTCTTGTGTATGGTATGAGCAGTAGATCTAATTTATCTTTTTCGAAGTGACTACTCAGTTGACCCAGCACTAGTTATTAAAAAGTTGATCTTTACCTCAGGGATTCGAGGTGTCACTTTTATCATATACTAAGTTTCCATTTTATTAAGGTCTAATTTTGGACTTTTTATTCTGTTCCACTGGTCTGTTGTTTATTTATGTGCCTGTTTTAATCACAGAAGCTTTACCGCAAGCAAATTTTAATATCTGGTAAGGTTAAAAACTGTTGCAGTTTTCCTTTTTCATTGTTTTAGTGACTATTCTTGCATATTTGTTTTCCCATATGAGCTTTATTTTTAATTTTTCTAACTCCATAAAATAGCTTATTCGTATTTATCTTTGGATTACATTGAATTTATAAGTTAATTTAGGGAAACTGACATTTTTATAATGTTAAGTTGTCTTATCCAAGTACAGGGGATGACTTTCCATTTGTTCAAGTCTAGTTTTGTGTCTTTTGGGAATATTTTAAACTTTTCTCATGTTAGTTTCATACATTTCTTGTTAAGTTTATTTAAAAATGCTTATATTCTTTGTTGCTGTTATAAATGAGGTATTCTCTGCCATTATGGTCTGTCACTTTATTTTTGTATATATGAAGGCTATTGATTTTTTGTTTGTTAATTTTATATTCTGCTGCTCCTTGAATTATTTAATGTTTGAGTTATTATTGTCATTGATTCTCAGGGGGTTCTCAGTTTGCTATCATATCAACTAAAAACAGATTGTTTTATTCCTTTTTTCCCATTCTTATGCTTCTAATTGATTTCATTTGTTAAATTTCTTTGGCTCATAGTTCTATAACAATGTTGAATAGTAGAGAAGATTGAAGCAGCCTTACCTTTTTTTCTGATGTTAGTAAAAATGCCCTTTTTTCCCCATTAAATAAGATATGGTACTGACTTTAGGACTAAGAGATGTGTGTGTGTTTGTGTCTGTGTGTGTGTGTAATGAATATTTTGTTTTGTTGTTTCTTTTTTAGCGCTTTCTCAAAATATGGGTATTTAGAAAATTTTATATTTTGATCTTTCTTTTGTAATTATACCTTTGTAATCCTCTTAGTCTCCTATTGTATTTTTACCTTTTACTGTGTTTATCAGTATTTTCTAGTATTTTGAGTGCCTATCTATTGCTTTACAACAATACACTTTTTGTATCTTTCTCTTTCTTTTCTTACCTTCTTCCATTTTTTGTAGCATTACTTCCAATTTGTCACAACATATATTAGCCTTTCACACTGACCTCTATCATCTTAATCTTATTATAAATTTATAAAGTTCTCACAGTCGGTAATTTTCCTGAAGTTTTCCCAGTAACCATTGTTTTGATAAAGCTTATCCTCTAATAGAGTCCTCAAGAAGGACTGATGGATGCAGAATTCCCTAAGATCACTAAGATCTAGCATGTGAAATGTGTATTCCTATAGCTGTGATATGTGAATGACAGCTGGACTGGATATACAATCCTTTTGTACACTTTCATTGAGATGTGTAAAAATTATGCTTGCTGTTGCCTTGCTTTGCATATTGATTTTGAAACTTCTCCTGGTAGTCTGATTATTTTGGATTCAATGCCCCTTCTTTAATGCCTTTTAAAATTTTTTTCATTTGTCTTTCTTTTTCCTTGGGTAACTTCTAATTTATTCCTTATTTGTGCGGTAATTTTCTCATTTTCTTCCATTTCTCCCTGAGTTCAATGAAATATTTTGAAACTTCTCCCTGTTTTTAGTCTGTTTGGCATTTCAGTTTTTTGAATTTCTGATTTAAGGGTAAATCCTGATATCCTTAAGGACTTCTTTGAGTATGTTTAATTGAATTTGGAGTGTAGACAATCATTTTCTTTGTTGCATGGTTGTTTTTCAAGAGAGTTTTATGTACTTGTGTGAAATTCTATTTTCTGCTTTTGGGTTTTTGGGAGGTTTTGTTGTTTTGTTTTTGTTTTTTGCAATAGTTCTCTATGAATCTTACTTTCCTGCCGTTCATTTTCATGATATTGGAGTGTTTTACAAGATTCTTGGTTTAATGACTTTTCTAGTAGCCTAGCAAAATCTAGGTCTTTGAGGAGGCTTTTGTTGTTCATTTTGGTTTCACTGGTGGGGAAACATGTTATGAACAATTTTATGGTTCTTTTTGGTCACTCAGGACTCTAAAATTGTCTCATTTCTCCCTGATTTACCACCAGATTCCCAAATGGCATGTCTTCTTTTGTCTTCCTCTTCTTTTCAGAGCTATGTTATTGGAAGACTGTCTTCTTAAACTGTGCCTGTGCTTTTAAACTGTATTCAACTCTTAAATCTTTAAATTGCACACCTGGGCCTTGATGCACCCTCTGTCCTTTAAATCATGTGTATGTTGAGCTTTGAAATCCCTTTCCTGTAGTGAGTGCTCTGATCTGCCTGTTTACTTTTTTTCATAATTTCTGATTTTGTTTGGATTTAGTCTTTCTCAGGGTCACCCAAACTCTTACACTTTGCTAGAGAATCCTTTTTGGTTTTTGACAGTTTTTACTGTTTGCTTTTGCTTAAGGTACAGCTTTGTGGCTGGGCAAAGGTGGGCAGAAATGTAAGGGATAAGGGCTGTGGCTCTTGTTAATTTTTCTCTTTCTACTCACAGTTATTTTGAAGTTTCAGTATTCTTCTGTTTTGCAAGTAACATGGAGTGTCTGCTTTTGGGTAGGATTTTTATACTTTTTTTTTTTTTTTTTTTGAGACAGAGTCTTGCTCTGTCATCCAGGCTAGAGTGCAGTGCTGTGATCTCAGCTCACTGCAACCTCCGCCTCCTTGGTTCAAATGATCCTCCTGCCTCAGCCTCCCAAGTAGCTTGGATTACAGGCACCCACAACCTCACCCAACTAGTTTTTGTATTGTTAATAGAGATGGGGTTTCACCATGTTAGCCAGGGTGGTCTTGAACTCCTGTCCTCAAGTGATCCACCCACCTTAGCCTCCCAAAGTGCTGGGATGACAGGCAGGCATGAGCCACTGTGTCTGGCCTGGGTTTTTATACTTGTGAAGCTATTTTATAATGTTTGGGGAGAAAACTTTGGGAAGTTGATTAATACCTGAACTTTATCTTCTTCAGATGCCTAGAAGAACTCTGGATATGTTTTTAAGGTATAAGGCTGGGCACAGTGGCTCACACCTGTAATCCCAGCACTTTGGGAGGCCGAGGCAGACGGATCACGAGGTCAGGAGATCGATACCATCCTGGCTAACACGGTGAAACCCTGTCTGTACTAAGAATACAAAAACAGTCAGGTGTGGTGGCAGGCGCCTGTAGTCCCAGCTACTCGGGAGGCTGAGGCAGGAGAATGGGGTGAACCCGGGGTGTGGAGCTTGCAGTGAGCTGAGATCGCGCCACTGCACTCCAGCCTGGGTAACAGAGTGAGACTCCATCTCACAAAAAAAAAAAAAAAAAAAAAGAAAGAAATTCTGTAATAGGCTGTATGTATGGTGTGAGAAGAGAAGACAGTCAAAGATAATTCCAAGACTTTTATTCTAAACTACTGGAAAGGTAGAGTTATCATCACATTATGTACAGAGGACTTCAGGTGGAGAAAGTTGGAGGGGAGATCAGTGTCTATATCAGTGTCATTTTCAGCCACATATGCAGTTTTTCTGAGAACAAAGGCAAAACCAAGATTTTGTGATTATTTCTCTCAGCCTTGTGACTCAGTACATAAACTTCATGACCCCCTTTTTGAATTTTGTTTTTCTTTTCTTTTTCTACATATCTTGGTGTATTAGTCCATTTTCATGCTGCTGATAAAGAAATACCTGAGACTGGGCAATTTACAAAAGAAAGAGCTTTAAATACAGTTCCATTTGGCTGGGGAGGCCTCACAATCATGGTGGAGGGCAAGGAGGAGCAAGTCATGCCTTACATGGATGGCAGCAGGCAAAGAGGGAGAACTTGTGCAGGGAAATTCCCGTTTCTAAAACTGTCAGATCTTGTGAGAGTTATTCACTATCACGAGAAAAGCACGAAAAAGACCCATCTTCATGATTCAATTATCTCCCACCAGGCCCCTCCCACAACACATGGGAATTATGGGAGGTACAAGATAAGATTTGGGTGGGTGTGACAGAGAGCCAAATCATATCACTTGGGTTCACTCTAATTTTTATTTTAACTATTGTTGGTGTTTTAAAATTCAGGTTTATCTCTATCTTTTGTCTTCAAGGTGCCTTGGGTTTTCCATCAGTACTTTCACTCCTTTTCAGACAGAACCTACCTCAGACATCTAGAAGGTACTCAAACATATTGGCTTTTCTGTCTATGTCTGGCAGCTTAGGTTAAATATGCTGTGATTATAAGCAACTCTAAAATCTCAGTGGCTCACATCCCATTTCTGACTCAAGTTCCATGTCTGTTTTGGGTTGACTGAGCTTTGTTCCATAACCTCTTTGCTCCAGAATCCTGCCTAGGGGCACAGCCTCTTTCCAGACCATCACTGATCTCATGAAGGAAAAAAAAAAGATATGATGAGCTGTGCTTCTGCTCAGAAGTGACACACGTAGCTTCTGCTCACGGTGTCTTAAGCAGGGCATGGGGATGAGACTGACATCAATGAAGAAAAGAAGTTTAATTCTCCAGCAAGGAGCATCCTTCAGCAGCATGGGCGTGGTGGGCATAAGATGTAGGTGGGCAGAAATCCAAGTCTAATTCACCACATTGTTCGCCTTGCCTATGTCCTGTCTGAAAGAACTCTGCTCTTACATTGTAGGCTTTGCTGGCACTGTTAGTTTTGTCATGGGATGCATTCTAGCTACAACTCCAGGTCCCAACGTTCCAGCCACATGATGTGACTACATTCTTAAATTGATTTGCTTCATTCATACCTCTTCAGCCTGGGGTAGAAAGTCGTCTATTTTTAATGCCATCTTTTCTAGGCTTTGTTGAATTTGGAAATTCCCTGACTCAATCTTCTTTGATCAGTATTTATGCAATTAGTGACATGGCCATCCTTAAGAGCCAAAGGTTAGAGCAGTAAAGGGATGTGTTCTTACAACTAGGTATATTTAGCTGTAAACATAATGAGGCTACTCTCCAATTTTATTCCTAAATTTGACCTTGTACAACTGATAGGAGAGTAATGCCTTGAGCAAGGAAGACTTAAACTCAGACAATATCATTAACGAGTTAAGTTTAATAAAGTCTTAATTATTCCTAAGTCATCAAGATTTTGATAACATAATAGAAAAAAATGTGGTATTTCAAAACATGTCACATCTGCCCTCAGAACACATTATAGGCCTTATATTGGTGACATAGTATAGCTTCCTTGTCTTTATCTCTTTTCCCTGATCTTAATATTAACATTAGTCTGTATGCCATTTGTTCATACAAAAATATTTATCAATACCCAATTATGTGCCAGCACTCTGTGCTTTGACTAAAGGTATAAAGGAACTTTCAGTTTTTTTCTGAATGAGCTTGCAGTTGAGTAGGGAGGTAAAATTAAATATTAAACAAATAATTTTACAAATAATGAACTACAATGATGATAAATGCTATTGACAAGATGCTCAGCTCACTCATTGATTGCATAAGGGAAATTTGATGGTACACAGATTGCTTGTGGGTGGGCGTAAACCAGAAGCTTACAAAGGAAAAGGAAAAAGGAAAAGAGATGAAAAGTTTTCTATGAGTGCTTCATGATACATGGAATTTGGAGACAGTTGTTAATTTACATAAACAGATATATCATAAAACTGACACATCACAGGGACTTCTGATGGTGTGTTATGCAAAAGTGGGTAGGTGGGTCCTCAATTAGTACCCAAAGCAAATGCCTATGTTAATACAACATTTAAAGCCAAAAAAAGAAGTTTTTCCAATGTCTAAGATGTTTGAATTACAAATTTGGAGATTTTTTATGAGTTTGCTTTGTCCCTAAGCCTTTTATTCAAGCTATTTAAAAGCCTATAGAGTTAGAAATGCTTTCTGATGAGCTCAGTATTGGAGAAGCCATTTCTATTTCTAGGAGAATTGTTAATTAGCTCGGTTACCTTAAGCGAATAACAACCTCTCTGGGTGTCAGTTTTCTCAACTTTAAAATGAAAGATTGAATTGGATGATCTAAGTTTTCTTCTAGCTATGCTTGCTAAATGAGTCAAATGACTGCAGCAGATTGAAAGGCAGTACATAGTATAACACGAAAATACCTGTAAGACTCTGTCCTTAAGCAAACCAGGCTCCTGTGACATTTAATGATTTTTCCTCTGTTTTTACTCTCACTGTAATTTATCTGATATATTAGACACCTATACAAGGAAAACCACTAACTTAATTATACTGATATTTACGTATAAAGTTCATTTAGAGAAAAATGTCCAGAGAATCAATATGACACAGAATTTTACTGGCATGTGAATTGTAAGGGCATTAATTTGTACACACAAACACGCACATACACACATACACTTTTCTACACACAAAGTATCTCTTGCCACCGTACACTTTTCTACTATTAGAGAGTTCTGAGATAAGGTAATGACCTGTTCTCACAGTGTCTATTCCATCACGTTTTCCCCATCACCTCAGTGCGGGATTGCTGTGGCTTGGATAGACCTTCGGAGAGCACTTCCAGACCACCCTTTACTACTTTTGACCCATAGGAATGCTTTATTGTTCCAGGAACTTCCACAACAGTTCTACTCTGACCTATAGCTAAAATTTGAAATTTGACCCGAGCCCAGAATACTAACGACTCCTCAGAGGAAGCTGAGTTCTTCCACAGGGATTGGAAATAGCTCCTGGGTATCTGAATTCTGTCAGGAAGCCAGACATATTTCCATAGTTCTGGGCATGTTCAGCTTCTTAAGACAAGTTTTGGCTGATATTTATTAAGTAGATATATGTGTTAAGCTTAGAGCTAAGTGTTTCTGTATGTATTTTGAATGTAATTCTCACACACTGCCTTGAAGAAAGTGAATGCTTTTAGTGTGTATGTTGCGCAGAAAAACTGAGTTTTAGAGAAGCTAAGTAACATGTCTAAGCTTGCAAGCAGCATAGTCAAGAGCTTAAACCCTGAACTGTCTGACCAAAACTCTAATATAAACCCTAAGCTACACTGCACATTTTGGAATTTCAGTTCCTCTCCACCTTTGTTCTCTCAGCATAGATTAAACCTGGAGGTAGCTTTCGGGTTATAGAAAAAACTTTGGTCTTTTGGACAAACTTTTGAATTATACAAAGTTAGGCAAAGTGCTGGTGCTGACAATTACTAGATATTCTATACTGTACTTCTCTGAATCTCAATTTCTTTATTTATTAAAAGGAGATGATAGTACACGTCTTATATGTTTATTAGCAAGTTTACATATGTAAGTGCATGTAAATTCTTAGAAAATAACTCATCTTGGCATCAAATCTTATCAATAAATACTCATTTTTTCCTTTTCTTCTCAGATGACTTAAAGCCATCTGGATATTCTTTAGGGTATACTAGAGTTTTATGAGTTCAGGGATCTCTTGAAAGACCAAGAGCTCTCATAGTGGTGAAATCTTTCTCGTTACTAAAGATCAAAAATTATTTTCTTGTGAAGTCTTTTCTGATACTTTAACCAAAAACTTGACTTTCTCTGTGTTCCAGGGACTGTGATGATTATTCTCACACTAGTCTCACTGAGTAGACTAGATTGTTTGAGGACAGGATGTAGATTATGTGCTTTATTCCCACTAACTAGCACAAATTGCATGCTACATTGTGCCCAATAAGATTTTTTGCAATAGTTGTGACAATCTATTACTGAACAACAAATTTTAGAACCCAAATTTTAATTGTCTTTAATTAAATGAGCTATAAAAAGATAAATGTAGATGTTTAAATATCCAATAAAAGATCTAGATGTTTCTAATTGGAAAAGACTCACAAAACGTGTTTTGCTGTGGAATCAACTTCATGTAAATGACTGAAAGGGGACTTTCCCATTGTGTCACTCCATAAAGCCTGTGCAAGCAGGATGGTATACCATCTGAAACCAAATTCATCCACTGTTATCTAGTAGGATTCTCTCTGGGGCCCAGGATAAGATATAAATGGTGGAAATTCTCTTTGACACAAGATATTAGAGGAATCAGAGACTAGTAACCCCAAAATGCTTTTGTTGGAGGGACATTGCACTGGGTGTTTTATCTTTTACCTTATCCCCTCTTGGTATTTATCTTGAGAATGAGTCAAGTGTAATAGACGTAGCAGGGCCAAAATATGCCATTCAAGCTTGAGGCAAAGAAATTACTTGCTACTTCCTTGTCTTATATTAATGTTCTATCTAGAGGCAGAGCATGAGTGTTTTGATCCTCTAAGTAATCCATATTATGAAGCTAAAGTAATCAGTTAATTTGGTAAAATTGGTACTTCCAACTATATTAGAAAACAAAAGAAAGGCATTTTATGATGACTGATGATTAATATTAAGAAAATGAATGATAGTGTGATTTAATTTTCAATATAATAAAAATAAGAAGATTATTAATTATTGTGGCCAAGTGATCAGTGCAAAAATGCCAGATAATTTAATTCTGAGAACTCTTTTGGGAAACTGCATTACCTGCTTTAGCTCTCTTCATTGACAGCTAATCTATTTTGTATGGCTTATCCTTGAAGCAATGATGAAAAATATATTTACTCTTAATGCTTTTGTTCATATGACGTGTTAGAGGAATTTCAAAGAAACTGCTTTTCTCTCTGATGGTTAAGATTCTGTTATTCTATTTTTTAATGTTGGCAACAATTAATAACATATCATTGATAACATCTTAATTAAAAAGATATATTGGTTTCTAGATCAGAATAAATAGACAATGAAGGAGATAGCTTTTCACTCTTGATGTAAATAAATCGTGCTCATGGACTAGAAGAATTAATATTATTAAAATAACCACACTTCCCAAAGCAATCTATAGGTTAAATACAATTACTATCAAAATGCCAACATCATTTTTTACAGAATTAGAGAAAACAATTCTAAAGTTCATATGGAACAAAAAAGAGCCCAAATTCAAAGCAATCCTAAGCAAAAAGAAGAAAAATGGAGGCATTAGATTGCCTGACTTTGAATAATACTCCAAGTCTATAGTAACTAAAACATGACACTGGCATTAAGAAAAAAGGACACATAGATCAATGGAACAGAATAGAGAACCCAGAAATAAAGCTCACAGTTTTACAGCCAACTGATCTTTGAAAAAGTCAACAAGAATATACAGTGGGGAAAGAACATCCTTTTCAATAAATGATGCTAGGAATATTGGATTGCCATATGTAGAAGAGTAAAACTAGGCCCCTATCTACCACCATATAAAAAATCAAATCAAGTTGGATTGAAGATTTGAATGTAAGACCTGAAACTTTAAAAATACTAGAAGAAAACCTAGGAAAACTCTTCTAGACATTGGTCTAGGAAAAGAATTCATGATCAAGACCTTAAAAGCACAGTCAACCAAAACAAAAACAGACAAATGGGACTTAATTAAGCAAAAATGCTCCACACTGATATGGTCTGGCTGTGTCCCCACCCAAATCTCATCTTGAATTCCCACGTGTTGTGGGAGAGACCCAGTGGGAGGTAACTGCATCATGGGGGCAGGTCTTTCCCAGGCTGTTCTTGTGATGGTAAGTCTCACAAGATTTGATGATTATCATAAGGGGGAGTTTTCTTGCACAAGCTCCTTTAGCGTGCTGCCATCCATGTAAAATGTGACTTGTTGTTCCTTGCCTTCTTCCATGACTGTGAGGCTCCCCAGCCATGTGGAACTGTAAGTCCAATTAAACCTTTCTTTTGTAAATTGTCAGTCTCAGGTATATCTTTATCAGCAGTGTGAAAACAGACTAATACACACACATCAAAAGAAATAATTAACACAGTGAACAGACAACCTGCAGAATGGGAGAAAATATTTGCAAATTATATCATCTGACAGAAGGGTAATATCCAAAATTTACAAGGAACTCAAACAACTCAATGAAAAACCACCAAATAATTACATTAAAAAGTGGGCTGAGGACATGAATAGGCATTTTTCAAAAGACGACAAAGAAATGGACAACAATTGGCTGGATGCAGTGGCTCACACCTGTAATCCCAGCACTTTGGGAGGCTGGATCACCTGAGGTCGGGAGTTTGAGACCAGCATGACCAACATGGAGAAACTCTATCTCTACCAAAAATACAAAATTAGCCCTGCATGGTGGCACATGCCTGTAATCCCAGCTACTCGGGAGGCTGAGGCAGGAGAATTGCCTGAACCTGGGAGGTGGAGGTTGCAGTGAGCCAAGATCACACCATTGCACTCCAGCCTGGGCAACAAGAGTGAAACTCTATCTCAAAAAAGAGAAAAAAAAAATTCAATATCACTAACCATCAGGGAAATGTAAATTAAAACTACAGTGAGATATCATTTCACACCAATCAGAATGGCTATTATTATAAAGAAAAAACAAACAACAGGTGTTGGAGAGCATGTGGAGAAAAGGGAACTCTTGTACACCATTAATGGGAATGTAAATTAGAACAACCTCTATGGAAATAGCCTGGAGATTTCATGAAGAACTAAAAATAGAACTACCATATGATCCAGCATTCCCACTACTGGGTATCTACCCAAAGGAAAAGAATCATTGTATCAAAAAGATACCTGCACTTGTTATGTTTATTGCAGCATTATTTGCAATAGCAAAAATATAGAATTAACAAAAGTGTCCATCATTGTAGGATTGGATAAAGAAAATGTGGTGTATATACTTAATGGAATATTATTCAGTGATGAAAAAGAATAAAATCATGTCTTTTGCAGCAACATGGATGGAATTGGATGCCATTATCTTAACAGAAAGAACTCGGACACAGAAAGATAAATGTTGTATGTTGTCACTTACAAGTGGGAGCCAAATAATATGTACACATGGAAGTAGAGTGTGGCATGATGGACAATGGAGACTTGGAGTTTGTAGAGGAGTGGAAAGAGATGGATGATATGAGGTTGCTTGGTGGGTACAATATGCATAGCTTCAGTGATGGATACACTGAAGGCCCTGACTTCACCACAATGCAATATATCAATGGAGTAAAGTTGCACTTGTACCCCATGAGTATATGCAAAAAAAACAAGCTTTAAGCTCAAAACACTTCAACATAAAAATAAGCATTCTATATTGATTTTGGGACTCAACCATATCATTAAAAATGAGATATTGATAGAAACTGTAGTATAATGTGTTAAAAGTACAAAGGCATATTCTTCTATGTAGAAGTCCAGAGAGAAATGGAAGAGTCCAGGCAGCTCCATTACCAGAAGATAGCAAGTTTGTTCCCATTTTGTGTCATCATCCAAGCTCTTGACATCCATCCTCACCTCTTGGTCCAAGAGGGTTGCTGACTATTCAGCCATATATATTTTTTATTTTATTATGAAATAAGGAGGTTAGGTAGAAAGGGTAAAATTTGCAGTCTTCCTTTCCCATGAAGACTGTTTTCAGAAGACTACTTTTATACCATTTTTCAGAACATCAAATGCGCCATAAAGCTATTAGCTGGGCATGTTGCAGAAAGGAAATAGAATTAGGAGTCTTTGTTACAGCTATAATAATTAAAATTGTAAACCTGACATAGTAAAGAAATTAGTAAAAACTGCAGGTATTCTAAGAGCTTGTTATGGGCCAGGCATTAATCTAAGTGCTATCTGTACTTTGTCTTTCATTTAATGTTTAAAACAATCATATTTAAATTATGAAAATGAGGCCCAGAGAGGTTAAGTAACATGTTAATGGTCATATAACAGTGGCAATACCAGGTCTGAACTCAGATTGTTCCACACTGTATTGCTTTTCTAAAGTAGTAACAGATAAGCAGAGCAAAATAGAGATTCCATGAATGGGTCTGTGCATATATAATCATTCAATATAAGATAAAGCTGTAATATGGCCATTATGGAAGACAGTATAGAGCTTTGTCAGAAAATTAAACATAGAACTACTATATGATGCAGCAATACCACCTGTGGATATATGTCCAATGGAAATAAAATTAGTATTTCTAAGAGATATCTGTACTTCTGTGTTCATTGTAGCATTATTCACATATGGAATAAGATATGGAATCAACCTAAATGTCCAAATATCCACTGATGGATGAATAGATAAAGACAACATGATGTGGGGTGTGTGTGTGTGTGTGTGTGTGTCTGTGTGTGTGTGTGTGTGTGTGTGTGTGATAAAATAGTTATCATTCAGTCTTAAAAAAGGAAACTGTCATTTGTGATACCATGAATGAACCTGGAGGACATATCATAAGTAAAACGGATCAGGCAGAGAAAAACAAAAACTACAAGATTCCATATATATGTGAAATCTAAGAAAGTTGAACTCATAGAAGCAGAGAGCAGAATGGTGGCTACCAGGGGCTGAAGTGTGGGGTGGAGGGAAATGGGGAAATGTTGGTCAAAAGGTACAAAGTTTCAGTTAGATAGGAGGAATAAGTTCTGGAGATCTATTCTAGAGCATGGTACCTATAGTTAATAATAATGTATTGTATACTTGAAAATTGCTAAGACAGTAGATCTTAAATATTGTCACTACAAAAAAATAAGTATGTGACATGATAGATATGTTAATTAGCTTGATTTAATCATTGCACAATGTTCACAGATATCAAAATATCACTTTATATACTATAAATATATACAATTTACATTTGTCAATGATACCTTAATAAGGCTGGGGAGGAAATAAAATTGTCATAAATTCATTAGGGAGAAAATTATAGAATCATGATACCAGAATATTGATTTGTTATTTAGAAAAAAGCCAAATTACTTTCTCAATTCATACAATTAGATAAATTTTACATTAATTTTTAAAACTATGAAATACTTGAATAAAATATATAGATATATGTGATCTAATACTGACTCAGCAAAGACCTTCTGATCATCTCTATGAGGAATAAGATACAAATGAAAAATTTATTTGACTTTAAAACCATTGTCCAAAAAAATAAGAAGAAAACGTAAAGAACAAGCAAAGAAAATGTAAAACAGAATGTTGAGAACAAATTTTTCATTTGATACATAAAATTTTTATTCAAATCTGAATACACTAAATATTGGAAAAAAATCACAAATAATAGACAGGAAACATAAACACGAATGAATAACAAACATAAGAAACATTAAACATAAAAAATATCCTGTTATTTTTCACCTATCAAAAATTAACAAAATAAAAAAGCTGATCTTTGTTAGATTGCAGTATTCCTACGTATTGACAGAACTAATTTCAGAAAAGCAATTAAGCAGTGTGCATCAAGTCTCCTTGAAGAATCTATACTTTTTGACCCAAAACCTTGACCTCTTAGCTCCAATTTATGAATCTAGAAATACAGTGATATATACAGGTAAAGAATTAATATCAATTGTATTTAGCATAGCATTATCTATTAGGCAGTGCTACAGTAAGAATATGTGTACTGTATAGTGACAAAATAAACAGTATAATGTAGAAAAGACTACAGTCTACAGAGCCAGAAGTCAGGTTCCACTACTTACTAGCTACGAGACCCTGAGACAGGTCTTTAACCTCTCTGTGTCTGTTTTCTTAGCTCTAAAATTAGCATTATCATCATAATAATGATACCTGCCTCACAGACTTATTAGGGTAAAATATTGATATATGCAATGGTACTTAACAGTAATTGGTGCAAAAAGTTATTATTTGAATTATTATAATTATAATTTTTTATGATTATTATTATTATGGTGCATACATAGGATGGGCTTTTATTCAGCCATAAGAATTGTGTTCTTAAAGTTCAATAACATGAAATATCTCAAATAAAATGTTGAGAAAGAAGTATGTAAATACTGTTGTTATTATTATATAATACTATTTTTCTATTTTAGTCAATAAGTTATATTTAGAGATTAAAGATTGGAAGGAAATTTATGAAAATACAGATGGTTTTTATTTCTGGGATATGTGGAATTATGAGTTATGTAATTCACCATATCAACAGACAGAAGAAGAAAAACCATAGAATCATCTCAGATGAAAAGCATGCATTTGGCAAAATTCAACATTCTTTCATAATACCTCTCAGCAGACTACGAATAGAAGAGAAATTCTTCAAACTCATATATGGCATTTTTGAAAACCAACAACTAACGTCATACTTTAGGAGTGCAAGACTGAAGATTTTACCCCAAAGACTGGAAAAAAGGCAGGAGTATCTGCTCTCACCACTGCTATTCAACATTATACTGCAAGTCCTAGCCAGCACAGTAATGTGAAAAAGAAAATTTATAAAAGACACACAGATTGGAAATGTATAAATAAAACTGCCTTGATTTTCAGATAATGTGTCCATGTAGAAATCCCAGATAATCTGTACTAAAAACAGTAGATCTATTGAGTTCAGCTAAGTTGTAGGATATAAAGTCAGCAGAAACACCAAAAATTCTATTGAATTTATATATGCTACCTAGAAATAATTGCAAATTGCACTGTAATTTAAAAGTAATATTTAAAGTAATACCTTCCAAAAGGAACTACTTAAGGGTAAATCTCATAATGTTTGTGGATATTTTGTATGTTAAAAATTATACAACATAAATAAACATCAAATAAAACTTCAATAAATGGTGAGATAAGCCAGACTTATTAATTGTAAAACTTAACATTTGACCAGGTGCAATGGCTCACGCCTGTAATCCCAGCACTTTGGGAGGCCGAGGCGGGCAGATCACAAGGTCAAGAGATTGAGACTTTCCTGGCCAACGTGATAAAACCCCGTCTCTACTAAAAATACAAAAATTAACTAGGCCTGGTGGTGCGTGCCTGTAATCCCAGCTGCTTGGGAGGCTGAGGCAGGAGAATCACTTGAACCCGGGAGGTGGAGGTTGCAGTGAGCCGAGATCACGCCACTGCACTCCAGCCTGGCAACAAAGCGAGACTCCGTCGAAAAAAAAAAAAAAACCTTAATATTCTTAGATATGTCAGTTCTATCCCAAATTGACCTATGTTATCAACACAATACCAATGAAAATGATAGCAGGATTTTTTGTATCAACAAGTGGATTCTAAAATTTATGCTGAAAAACAAAGGGGATAGAAGAACCAAATAAAAAACAACAAAATTGGAGAACTAACGTTGCCTAATTTCAATTCTTACTAAAAAACTAGAGTAGTAAAGACAGCAAGGCATTAGCAAAGGGTAAATACATAGATGAATGGGAAAAAATAGCCTAGAAATAGACCAATACATATATGATCAACTGATTTTTGACAAATATACCAAGGAACTATCAATGAACCATTCATAAACTATTCATTGAACTGTTAACTTTAATAATGAGATTCAGAAAATAAAATTAAGTATGAAGTTCATTAAAACTCAAAGCTTGAGGATAGCCATCTGGGAGCATACACCCAAATTGCCCTAAATAATATACAATTAACAGCAGTGGGGTTTTAAGGAAAAAGGAAGATGCAGTTATTAAAGTGCTTACCAAGAATTTACATTAAAATAACACAAGCGGCTGGGCATGGTGGCTCATGCCTGTAATCCCAGCACTTTGGGAGGCCAAGGTGGGTGGATCACCTGAGGTCGGGAGTTCGAGACCAGCCTAACCAACATGGAGAAACCCCGTCTTTACTAAAAATACAAAATTAGCCAGGCATGCCTATAATCCCAGCTACTCGGGAAGCTAAGGCAGGAGAATCACTTGAACCCAGGAGGCGGAGGTCGTGGTGAGCAGAGATGGCGCCATTGCACTCCAGCCTGGGCAACAAGAGTGAAACTGGGCAACAAGAGTGAAACTCTGTCTCAATAATAATAATAATAACAACAACAACACAAGCGATTGATGGGTTATGCATTGTTCTTTGTATCACAAATTTCAGGTACATAAAGATAATGGCTAAGGCAGCCAGTCAGGAACAAAATGCCTTTAAATAATTTTCCCTGGGCAAGAGTTCAGCATGTAAGAGGTTATTAAAGTTCCATACTCCTGTCTCTCTAGGCCTGATAAATACTGCAAATTTCATGTAGCTCAGACTGCTCTGAGCTATTTTTCTTTTCTCAGAACAAATGGTAGTGTTTTCAAAAAATGTTACTGGAAAAATTGTGCATCCATATTAAAAAAATAGGAATCTCAACCTATACCTCACACCATTTATAAAAATTAATTCAAAGTAGACCCTATATCTAATTGTAAAAGCTAAAACTCTAATCAAACTTTTATCAAAAATCATAGAAGACATTTTTTGATTGTAGGTTAAGCAAAGTTTTTTTAAAGATAGGACACAAAAAACATAAACCATAAAAGAAAACATAAATAAATTAGACTTTGTTGAAATTAAAATGTTCTACTCTTTGAAAGTCCCTGTTAGAATAAGGCAAGTCAATACTGGAGAAAATATTTGCAAAAAAAAAAAAAATCTGATAAAGGACTAATATTCAGAATATATAAACAACTGCCATATTTTAACAATAATAAAACAACCTAAACCAAAATGGGCAGATAATTTGAATGAACTTTTCATTACAAAAGAGATATGTATCAAATAAGCACAAGAAAATGTGATTAACATCAACAGACATTAGACAAATTCTAATGGAAAACAAAGATATCATTACTCACATGTTAGAATGGCTTTTTTTTTTTTTTTTTTTTTTTTTGAGACAGAGTCTCACTTTGTCACCCAGGCTGGAGTGCAGTGGTGAGATCTCAGCTCACTGCAATCTCCGCCTCCCGGGTTCAAGCAATTCTCCTGCCTCAGCCTCCCGAGTAGCTGGGATTACAAGTGCGCATAACCACACCCGGCTAATTTTGTGTTTTTGGTAGAGACGGGGTTTCACCATGTCCCAGGCTGGTCTCGAACTCCTGACCTTGTGATCCGCCTGCCTCGGCCTCCCAAAGTGCTGGGATTACAGCTGTGAGCCACAGTGATCAGCCAGAAGGGCTATTTTAAAACAAAATGGCAATGTAAAGTGTTAACAAGAATGTAAAGCAACAGAGACTCTCAAACATTGCTGGTGGGAATGCAATATGCAATATGCAATATGCAGCCACTTTGAAACATTGCTGGTGGGAATGCAATATGCAGCCACTTTGAAAAACTATTTGGAAGTTTCTTCAAAATTTAAACACATAGTTACCTTCTTACCAAACCAAACTGGCCTGGTGGAGTAAGGCCAAATATCCACACTGAGGTTTGCAGTGGGAGAAAAGTGTGTTTATTTGTAGGGTGCCAAGCAAGGAAAATAGGGAAGTTCACGCTTAAGACTCAACCTCTCCAGTGGCTTGCAGGTTGGAGGTTTTAAAGCAGGGATAAATTTCAGGAAAGCAAAAGTTACAGACAAAATTGGAAATTGGTACCTTGAGGTTACACGTTGGTTTGGCCTATGAGGGCAGGATATCTTGAAGCGGGGGCTTACAGGTCATAGCTAAATTCAAAGGTTTGCTGATTTGAATTAGCTAAGGAAGAGAAGCTTTGTTAAAAAATTTGGGGTCATCATAAAAGACTGTTAGCTCTGGCTCATGGATGTGATTTTCTCCAGTCCCTTCAGAAACAAATTTACAACAGTGGTCACAGTTCCGTCCTCTGTTCCCTTTTATCTGAGGTCTACATGCCAGTGGATCCGCTTGGAGGGAATCCAAGTTTTTGGAAAACAACTCAGGGGCATTTGTTAAGGTGTTGTCTTTAGTTTTCATAGGGCCTAACATCACATGATTCTAACTTCCTTGGCTATTTTAAGCTACGATTACCTTCTTGCTTATCAAGCTGCTCATTTACTTCTCAGAGCTCACTAAGTACCTGGAATTCCCTTTGGAGGAGCTCAAGATTTTCCTTTATTTCCATGTTTAGTGTGGGAGTCCCACAGCCCTCTAAGAGCATCCCTGCTCCATCTGAACCTTATAACTCAGCAATGTTCTTCTTAGGTATTTACTCAAGAGAAATGAAAACGCATATCTCCATAAACACTGTTAGGCAAACATTTACAGCAGCTACAGTTAAATATCCAAAAATTGGAAACAATTCAAATGCCATTACCTGGTGAATGCATACACAAATTGTAGTATACTCATAACATACAGTATAAAAGCTATAAAAAGAAATGTCCTACCAATATACCTAGCACCATGGACAATCCAAAAGCATAATGCAAAGTGAAAGAAGCCGGACTGAAAAGGTAAAATACTGCATAATTCTACTATGTGACTTTCTGGAAAAGGCAAACACTAGGTATAGGACAGACCAGAGGCTGCCAGATGCTGGAAGTGGAGAGAGATGATGAGCTACAAAGGTTCATGAGCAAATTCTTTTAGATGAAAATATTTTATGCATTGATGGTGGTGGTGGTTACATGACTCCATACACTGTCAGATCTCAAGAACTGTACATCCAGGAGTTATTAATAATTTTACTACTCACTAATTATATCTCAATAAAACTGACTTAAAAACAACAACAAACAGAATCGATGACTTTAGAAGAATTCAGATTGGCACAGTCTCATAGACCCTCAGTAGCACTTGAATTCCTTGTGGTAATTGCTTCATGCTTTTTCAACACCTCTTACCTCCCACTGATAGAAGTATTTGGGATAGTGAACTATTACATAGAAAGAAGTTTATTCAGCTTTAAATGACTAGCATCTAAAATAGACCTTTCTTTTTTTTTTTTCTAGTTTTTATTATTTATTTATTTATTTTTTTTTATTATACTTTAAGTTTTAGGGTACATGTGCACATTGTGCAGGTTAGTTACATATGTATACATGTGCCATGCTGGTGCGCTGCACCCACTAACTCGTCATCTAGCATTAGGTATATCTCCCAATGCTATCCCTCCCCCCTCCCCCCACCCCACAATAGTCCCCAGAGTGTGACGTTCCCCTTCCTGTGTCCATGTGATCTCATTGTTCAATTCCCACCTATGAGTGAGAATATGCGGTGTTTCGTTTTTTGTTCTTGCGATAGTTTACTGAGAATGATGATTTCCAGTTTCATCCATGTCCCTACAAAGGACATGAACTCATCATTTTTTATGGCTGCATAGTATTCCATGGTGTATATGTGCCACATTTTCTTAATCCAGTCTATCATTGTTGGACATTCGGGTTGGTTCCAAGTCTTTGCTATTGTGAATAATGCTGCAATAAACATACGTGTGCATGTGTCTTTATAGCAGCATGATTTATAGTCCTTTGGGTATATACCCAGTAATGGGATGGCTGGGTCAAATGGTATTTCTAGTTCTAGATCCCTGAGGAATCACCACACTGACTTCCACAATGGTTGAACTAGTTTACAGTCCCACCAACAGTGTAAAAGTGTTCCTATTTCTCCACATCCTCTCCAGCACCTGTTGTTTCCTGACTTTTCAATGATTGCCATTCTAACTGGTGTGAGATGGTATCTCATTGTGGTTTTGATTTGCATTTCTCTGATGGCCAGTGATGATGAGCACTTTTTCATGTGTTTTTTGGATGCATAAATGTCTTCTTTTGAGAAGTGTCTGTTCATGTCCTTCGCCCACTTTTTGATGGGGTTGTTTGTTTTTTTCTTGTAAATTTGTTTGAGTTCATTGTAGATTCTGGATATTAGCCCTTTGTCAGATGAGTAGGTTGTGAAAATTTTCTCCCATTTTGTAGGTTGCCTGTTCACTCTGATGGTAGTTTCTTTTGCTGTGCAGAAGCTCTTTAGTTTAATTAGATCCCATTTGTCAATTTTGTCTTTTGTTGCCATTGCTTTTGGTGTTTTAGACATGAAGTCCTTGCCCATGCCTATGTCCTGAATGGTAATGCCTAGGTTTTCTTCTAGGGTTTTTATGGTTTTAGGTCTAACGTTTAAGTCTTTAATCCATCTTGAATTGATTTTTGTATAAGGTGTAAGGAAGGGATCCAGTTTCAGCTTTCTACATATGGCTAGCCAGTTTTCCCAGCACCATTTATTAAATAGGGAATCCTTTCCCCATTGCTTGTTTTTCTCAGGTTTGTCAAAGATCAGATAGTTGTAGATAGCGGCGTTATTTCTGAGGGCTCTGTTCTGTTCTGTTGATCTATATCTCTGTTTTGGTACCAGTACCATGCTGTTTTGGTTACTGTAGCCTTGTAGTATAGTTTGAAGTCAGGTAGTGTGATGCCTCCAGCTTTGTTCTTTTGGCTTAGGATTGACTTGGTGATGCGGGCTCTTTTTTGCTTCCATATGAACTTTAAAGTAGTTTTTTCCAATTCTGTGAAGAAAGGCATTGGTAGCTTTATGGGGATGGCATTGAATCTGTAAATTACCTTGGGCAGTATGGCCATTTTCACGATATTGATTCTTCCTACCCATGAGCATGGAATGTTCTTCCATTTGTTTGTATCCTCTTTTATTTCATTGAGCAGTGGTTTGTAGTTCTTGAAGAGGTCCTTCACATCTCTTGTAAGTTGGATTCCTAGGTATTTTATTCTCTTTGAAGCAATTGTGAATGGGAGTTCACTCATGATTTGGCTCTCTGTTTGTCTGTTGTTGGTGTATAAGAATGCTTGTGATTTTTGTACATTGATTTTGTATCCTGAGACTTTGCTGAAGTTGCTTATCAGCTTAAGGAGATTTTGGGCTGAGACAATGGGGTTTTCTAGATATACAATCATGTCATCTGCAAACAGGGACAATTTGACTTCCTCTTTTCCTATTCGAATACCCTTTATTTCCTTCTCCTGCCTAATTGCCCTGGCCAGAACTTCCAACACTATGTTGAATAGGAGTGGTGAGAGAGGGCATCCGTGTCTTGTGCCAGTTTTCAAAGGGAATGCTTCCAGTTTTTGCCTATTCAGTATGATACTGGCTGTGGGTTTGTCATAGATAGCTCTTACTATTTTGAAATATGTCCCATCAATACCTAATTTATTGAGAGTTTTTAGCATGAAGAGTTGTTGAATTTTGTCAAAGGCCTTTTCTGCATCTATTGAGATAATCATGTGGTTTTTGTCTTTGGCTCTGTTTATATGCTGGATTACATTTATTGATTTGCGTATATTGAACCAGCCTTGCATCCCAGGGATGAAGCCCACTTGATCATGGTGGATAAGCTTTTTGATGTGCTGCTGGATTTGGTTTGCCAGTATTTTATTGAGGATTTTTGCATCAATGTTCATCAAGGATATTGGTCTAAAATTCTCTTTTTTGGTTGTGTCTCTGCCCGGCTTTGGTATCAGAATGATGCTGGCCTCATAAAATGAGTTAGGGAGGATTCCCTCGTTTTCTATTGATTGGAATAGTTTCAGAAGGAATGGTACCAGTTCCTCCTTGTACCTCTGGTAGAATTCGGCTGTGAATCCATCTGGTCCTGGACTCTTTTTGGTTGGTAAGCTATTGATTATTGCCACAATTTCAGATCCTGTTATTGGTCTATTCACAGATTCAACTTCTTCCTGGTTTAGTCTTGGGAGAGTGTATGTGTCGAGGAATTTATCCATTTCTTCTAGATTTTCTAGTTTATTTGCATAGAGGTGTTTGTAGTATTCTCTGATGGTAGTTTGTATTTCTGTGGGATCGGTGGTGATATCCCCTTTATCATTTTTTATTGTGTCTATTTGATTCTTCTCTCTTTTTTTCTTTATTAGTCTTGCTAGCTGTCTATCAATTTTGTTGATCCTTTCAAAAAAAACCAGCTCCTGGATTCATTAATTTTTTGAAGAGTTTTTTGTGTTTTTTGTGTTTTTCCTTCAGTTCTGCTCTGATTTTAGTTATTTCTTGCCTTCTGCTAGCTTTTGAATGTGTTTGCTCTTGCTTTTCTAGTTCTTTTAATTGTGATGTTAGGGTGTCAATTTTGGATCTTTCCTGCTTTCTCTTGTGGGCATTTAGTGCTATAAATTTCCCTCTACACACTGCTTTGAATGCGTCCCAGAGATTCTGGTATGTTGTGTCTTTGTTCTCGTTGGTTTCAAAGAACATCTTTATTTCTGCCTTCATTTCGTTATGTACCCAGTAGTCATTCAGGAGCAGGTTGTTCAGTTTCCATGTAGTTGAGCGGTTTTGAGTGAGATTCTTAATCCTGAGTTCTAGTTTGATTGCACTGTGGTCTGAGAGGTAAGTTTGTTATAATTTCTGTTCTTTTACATTTGCTGAGGAGAGCTTTACTTCCAAGTATGTGGTCAATTTTGGAATAGGTGTGGTGTGGTGCTGAAAAAAATGTATATTCTGTTGATTTGGGCTGGAGAGTTCTGTAGATGTCTATTAGGTCTGCTTGGTGCAGAGCTGAGTTCAATTCCTGGGTATCCTTGTTGACTTTCTGTCTCGTTGATCTGTCTAATGTTGACAGTGGGGTGTTAAAGTCTCCCATTATTAATGTGTGGGAGTCTAAGTCTCTTTGTAGGTCACTCAGGTCTTGCTTTATGAATCTGGGTGCTCCTGTATTGGGTGCATATATATTTAGGATAGTTAGCTCTTCTTGTTGAATTGATCCCTTTACCATTATGTAATGGCCTTCTTTGTCTCTTTTGATCTTTGTTGGTTTAAAGTCTGTTTTATCAGAGACTAGGATTGCAACCCCTGCCTTTTTTTGTTTTCCATTGGCTTGGTAGATCTTCCTCCATCCTTTTATTTTGAGCCTATGTGTGTCTCTGCACATGAGATGGGTTTCCTGAATACAGCACACTGATGGGTCTTGACTCTTTATCCAATTTGCCAGTCTGTGTCTTTTAATTGGGGCATTTAGTCCATTTACATTTAAAGTTAATATTGTTATGTGTGAATTTGATCCTGTCATGATGATGTTAGCTGGTGATTTTGCTCGTTAGTTGATGCAGTTTCTTCCTAGTCTCGATGGTCTTTACATTTTGGCATGATTTTGCAGCGGCTGGTACCGGTTGTTCCTTTCCATGTTTAGTGCTTCCTTCAGGAGCTCTTTTAGGGCCGGCCTGGTGGTGACAAAATCTCTCAGCATTTGCTTGTCTGTAAAGTATTTTATTTCTCCTTCACTTATGAAGCTTAGTTTGGCTGGATATGAAATTCTGCGTTGAAAATTCTTTTCTTTAAGAATGTTGAATATTGGCCCCCACTCTCTTCTGGCTTGTAGGGTTTCTGCTGAAAGATCTGCTGTTAGTCTGATGGGCTTCCCTTTGAGGGTAACCCGACCTTTCTCTCTGGCTGCCCTTAACATTTTTTCCTTCATCTCAACTTTGGTGACTCTGACAATTATGTGTCTTGGGGTTGCTCTTCTCGAGGAGTATCTTTGTGGCATTCTCTGTATTTCCTGAATCTGAATGTTGGCCTGCCTTGCTAGATTGGGAAAGTTCTCTGGGATAATATCCTGCAGACTGTTTTCCAGCTTGGTTCTATTCTCCCCATCACTTTCAGGTACACCAATCAGACGTAGATTTGGTCTTTTCACATAGTCCCATGTTTCTTGGAGGCTTTGCTCATTTCTTTTTATTCTTTTTTCTCTAAACTTCCCTTCTCACTTCATTTCATTCATTTCATCTTCCATTGCTGATACCCTTTCTTCCAGTTGAACGCATCAGCTCCTGAGGCTTCTGCATTCTTCACGTAGTTCTCGAGCCTTGGTTTTCAGCTCCATCAGCTCCTTTAAGCACTTCTCTGTATTGGTTATTCTAGTTATACATTCTTCTAAATTTTTTTCAAAGTTTTCAACTTCTTTGCCTTTGGTTTGGATGTCCTCCCGTAGCTCAGAGTAATTTGATCGTCTGAAGCCTTCTTCTCTCAGCTCGTCAAAGTCATTCTCCGTCCAGCTTTGTTCCGTTGCTGGTGAGGAACTGCGTTCCTTTGGAGAAGGAGAGGCGCTCTGCTTTTTAGAGTTTCCAGTTTTTCTGCTCTGTTTTTTCCCCATCTTTGTGGTTTTATCTACTTTTGGTCTTTGATGATGGTGATGTACAGATGGGTTTTTGGTGTGGATGTCCTTTCTGTTTGTTAGTTTTCCTTCTAACAGACAGGACCCTCAGCTGCAGGTCTGTTGGAGTACCCTGCCGTGTGAGGTGTCAGTGTGCCCCTGCTGGGGGGTGCCTCCTAGTTGGGCTGCTCAGGGGTCAGGGGTCAGGGACCTACTTGAGGAGGCAGTCTGCCCGTTCTCAGATCTCCAGCTGCGTGCTGGGAGAACCACTGCTCTCTTCAAAGCTGTCAGACAGGGATATTTAAGTCTGCAGAGGTTACTGCTGTCTTTTTGTTTGTCTGTGCCCTGCCCCCAGAGGTGGAGCCTACAGAGGCAGGCAGGCATCCTTGAGCTGTGGTGGGCTCCACCCAGTTGGAGCTTCCCGGCTGCTTTGTTTACCTAAACAAGCCTGGACAATGGTTGGCGCCCCTCCCCCAGCCTTGCTGCCGCCTTGCTGTTTGATCTCAGACTGCTGTGCTAGCAATCAGGGAGACTCCGTGGGCGTAGGACCCTCCGAGCCAGGTGCGGTATATAGTCTTGTGGTGGGCCGTTTTTTAAGCCCGTCGGAAAAGCGCAGTATTCGGGTGGGAGTGACCCGATTTTCCAGGTGCCGTCAGTCACCCCTTTCTTTAACTAGGAAAGGGAACTCCCTGACCCCTTGCGCTTCCAGAGTGAGGCAATGCCTCGCCCTGCTTCGGCTCGCGCACGGTGCGCGCACCCACTGACCCGCGCCCAATGTCTGGCACTCCCTAGTGAGATGAACCCGGTACCTCAGATGGAAATGCAGAAATCACCTGTCTTCTGCGTGGCTCACGCTGGGAGCTGTAGACCTGAGCTGTTCCTATTCGGCCATCTTGGCTCCTCCTTCTAAAATAGAGCTTTCAATCTCCTTCACTATGAGGTCAAGGACATTGAGTCTGGTTTATTTTTATTTAGTGACTCACAAAATGCTAAGAAAATGTTGCTTACGTTGAATAAAATTGAGAAAAATCCTGTAGACTGGTAAGTTTTGCACAGTTCTTTATCTTTGTTTACTAAACAATTCTGGATCTGAGTCTTCTTTGGAACTCTGCAACTCAAATGAGATGTGGTTTATTTTCAAAAAGCCAATTTTACTATCGATCAGTATACCAAAACATCATGTTGTATACCTTAAATATATACAATAGAATCTATTTTAAAAAATAAAGCCTAGACATTCTCAACCTTCAGTATCACCATTAATCATCTGAGGTAACTTCTAATATGCTGATGCCTGGGTTCCAGTACCTAAAATTGGCCTGGAAATTTACAGTTTTCACCAGTTTCCCAGGTAAATCTCATGCAGGATTTCCTAGGTCACACTTTGAGGGAATACAGCCTGAAGCTATCAGTAAAATTTATGAAAGGCAGGGAAAATAAGCCAGTTTACCTTTTTTAAGATATATATCTGGTTTTGAAAAAAAAATTTATTTTAATTTTTGTGGGTACATGGTAGGTGCATATATAAATTGGAGACATGAGATGTTTTGATACAGGCATGCAATGCATGCATAACAATCACGTCATGTAAAATGGGGTATCTATTCCCTCAAGCATTTATCCTTTGTGTTACAAATAATCCAAATATACTGTTTTGGTTATTTTAAAATGCACATTTAAATTTTTATTGACTATAGTCACCCTGTTGTGCTATGAAATACTAAGTCTTATTCATTCTATTTTTTTTTTTTTTTTTTTGGTACCTATTAACCATCCACACCTCCCCTCCACCCTCCCACTACCATTCTCAGCCTCTGGGTAACCATCCTTGTACTCTCTATGTCCACGAGTTCAGTTGTTTGAATTTTTAGATACCACAAATAAATGAGAACATGTGATATTAGTGTTTCTGTGCCTGGCTTATTTTACTTAATATAATGACCTCCAGTTCCACCCATGTTGTTGCAAATGTCTGGAACTCATTCCTTTTTATAGCCAAATAGTACTCCATTGTATCTATGTACCACATTTTGTTTATCCAGTCATCTGTTGGTCAACAATTAGTTTGCTTCCAAATTTTGGCTATTGTGAACAGTGCTGCAACAAACATGGATATGCAATTATCTGTTTGATATACTGATTTCCTTTCTTTTCTTTCCTTCCCTTTCTGTTCTCCTTAGTGGTTGTACTAATTTACATTCCCACCAACAGTATATGAGGGTTCCCTTTCCTCCATATCCTTGCCAGCATTCGTTATTGCCTGTCTTTTTAATACAAGGCATTTTGGCCGGGGTGAGATAATATCTCATTTTAATTTTGATTTGGATTTCTCTGATGATCAGTGATGTCGAGCAACTTTTCATATGCCTGTTGGCCATTTGTATGTCTTCTTTTGAGAAATGTCTATTCAAATCTTTTGCCCATTTTAAAATCAGACTATTAGACTTTTTCCTGTAGAGTTGTTTGAGCTCCTTATATATTCTGGTTATTAATCCCTTGTCACATGAGTACTTTGCAAATATTTTCTCCCATTCTGTGGGCTGTCTTTTCAAATTGTTGATTGTTTCATTTGCTGTAAAGGAGATTTTTAACTTGATGTGATTCCATTTGTCCATGTTTGCTTTGGTTGACTGTGCTTGTGGGATATTACTTAAAATATTTTTGCCAGACCAATGTCCTAGAGAGTTTCCTAAATGTTTTCTTATAGTAGTCTCACAGTTTGAGGTCTTAGTTTAAGCCTTTAATCCATTTTGATTTGATTTTTATATATGGCAAGAGATCAGAGTCTAGTTTCATTCATTTGCATATGGATATCCAGTTTTCCCAGGACCATTTCTTGAAGATACTGTCTTTTCCCCACTGTATGTTCTTGGTACCTTTGTCAAAAATGAATTTGCTGTACGTGTGTAGATTTGTTTCTGGGTTTTCTACTCTGTTCCTTTGGTCTATGTGTCTGTTTTTATGCCAATACCCTGCTATTTTGGTTACTATAGCTCTGCAATATAATTTGAAGCCAGGTAATGTTATTTCTTCAGTTTCATTCTTTTGCTTAGCATAGCTTTGGCTATTCTGGGTCTTTCATTGTTCCATGTAAATTGTAGGATTGTCTTTTCTATTTCTGTGAAGAATATTATTGGTATTCTGGTAGGGATTGCAATTAATCTATAGATTGCTTTGGGTAGTATGGACATTTTAACAATATGATTCTTTCAATCCATGAACATAAAATATCTTTCCATTTTTTGGTGTCCTCTTCAATATCTTTCATCAATGTTTCATAGTTTTCATTATAGAGATCCTTTACTTCTTTGCTTAATTCCTAGGCATTTAATTTTATTTGTGGCTCTTGTAAATGGGTTACATTTTGATTTCTTTTTCAGATTGCTCACTGTTGGCATATAGAAATGCTACTGATTTTTGTGTTTTGATCTTGTGTTTTGCAAATTTACTGAATTTGTTTATCAGCTCTAATAGTTTTGTGGTGGAGCCTTCAGGTTTTTTTTTCAAATATAAATTGTATCATCTGTAGACATGGATAATTGGACTTCTTTTTCAATTTGGATGCCCTTTATTTCTTTCTCATCTGATTGCTCTAGCTTGGACTTCCAATATGTTGAATAACAATGGAAAAAAACTGGGCATCCTTATTGTGTTCCAGATCTTAGAGGAAAGGCTTTCAGTTTTTCCTCATTCAGTATGATACTAGCTTGGGTCTGTCATATCTGGGGCTTATTATGTTGAGGTATGTTCCTTGTATACTCAGTTTTTGAGGGTTTTTATCATGAAGGGATGTTGAATTTTATCAAATACTTTTGCAGAATCAATTGAAATGATCATATGGTTTTTTTCCTTCATTCTGTTGATATGATGTATCACATTGATTGATTTCCATATGTTGAACCATCCTTGCTAACCAGGAATAAATCCCACTTGGTTATAATAAATAATCTTTTTAATGTAGAGTTGAATTATCTTTGCTGTTATTCTGTTGAGGATTTTTGCCTCAGATATTTTTTATTTTTATTTTTATCAGAGATATTGGCCTGTAGTTTTCTTTTTTTTGTTTTTAATGTGTCTTTGGTTTTGGTATCAGGGTAATACTAGCCTCATAGAGCGAGTTTGGAAGTATTCTCTTCTCTTCTATTTTTTGGAAATGTTTGAGTAGGATTGGTATTAGTTCTTTAAATGTTTGGTAGAATTCAGGAGAGAAGCCATTGGATTCTGGGCTTTTCCTTACTGAGAGACTTTTTATTATGGCTCGATCTTGTTCCTTGTTATTGGTCTGTTCATGTTTGGGACTTCTTCCTGGTTCAGTCTTGCTAGGTTGTATGTGTCTAGGAATTTGTCTGCTTTTTCTATATTTTCCAATTTATTGTCGTGTAGTTGCTCATACTAGCAACTAATAATCCTTTGAATTTTGCCGTATCAGTTATAATGTCTCTTTTTTCATCTCTGATTTTATTTGTATCTTCTTTTTTTTCTTAATCTGGCTAAAGATTTGTCAATTTTGTTTAACTTTTCAAGAAACAAGCTTTTGTTTTCTTGATCTTTTGTATTGTTTTCTTCATTTCAATTTCATTTATTTCTGCTCTGATCTTTATTATTTCTTTTCTTCTATTAATTTTGATTTGAGTCTGCTCTTGCTTTTCAAATTCTTTATGATGAATCATTAGGTTTTTTTATTTGAAGCATTTCTTCTTTTTTGACGTACACACATATAGCTATAAAATTCCCTTTTATTACTGCTTTTGCTGTGTCCCATAGGAATTGGTATGTGGTGCTTCCATTATCATTGGTTTCAAAAAACATTTTCAATTTCCTTCTTAATTCCTTCATTGGTCCACTGGTCATTCAGAAGTATATTGTTAATTTCCATGTATTTATATAGTTTCAAATATCTCTTGTTATTGATTTCTAGTTTTACTTCATTGTGGGCAGAGAAGATGCTTAATATTATTTCAACTTTTTTGAATGTTTAAGATTTGTTTTGTGATCTAACATATGGTCTATCTTTGAGAATAATTCATGTACTGAAGAAAAGAATGTGAATTCTGCAGCTGTTGAATAAAATATTCTGTAAATATCTATTAGGTTCATTGGGCTATACTACAGATTAAGTGTAGTCTGATGTTTCTTTGTTGATTTTCTGTCTGGAAGATCTGTCCAATGCTGAAAGTAAGGGTGTTGAAGTCTCTCCAGCTATTATCGTATTGAGGCCTATGTCTTTCCTTAGCTATAAAAATATTTGCTTTATATATCTGGATGCTCCAGTGTTGGGTGCATATATATTTAAAATTGTTATATCCTCTTGCTGAATTAGCCCCTTTATCATTATATAATGACCTTCTTTGTCTCTTCTTATAGTTTTTGTCTTGAAATCTGTTTTCTTCTAGTATAAGTATAGCTATTCTTGCTCTTTTGTGGTTTCCATTGGTATGCAATATATTTTTCCACTCGTTTATATTCAGTCTATGTGTTTCTTTATAGGTGAAGTGTGTTTCTTTTTTATAGGCAATAGATCATTTTTTTTTAAATCAATGAAGCCACTCTATGCCTTTTGATTAAAGAGTTTAGTTCATTTACATTCAATGTTATTATTGGTAAGTAAGGACTTAATCCTGCCATTTTGTTATTTGTTTTCTGGTTGTTTTGTTGTCTTTCTTCCTTCTTTCTTTTCTTCCTGTCGTCCTCTTAGTGAAGATGATTTTCTTCGGTGATATGACTTAGTTTCTTCCTTTTTGTGTTTGTGTGTATCCATTGTTATGTTTTTTGGTTTAAAGTTACCATGAGGCTTGCTAAAACTATCTTATAACCCATTATTTTAAGCTGATAACAACTTAGCACTGTTTGCATAAACAAACAAGCAAAAAGAAAACGAATACACTAATCTATGCCTTAACTTCATTCCCCCACTTTTTAACTTTTTGTTGTTTCTATTTATATCTTATTGTACTATGTCTTGAAAAGTCATTGTAGTTGTTGTTTCTGATTGGTTCATCATTTAGTCTTTCTACTTAACAGTAGTTTACACACCACAGTTACAGTGTTATAATATTCTGCTTTTCTGTGTACTTACTGTTACCAGTGAGTTTTGTACGTTCAGAAGATTTCTTTTTTTTTTCTAATTGAAGGTATTCTCTTTAGCCTTTCTTGTAGGACAGGTCTGGTGTTTATGAAATTCCTCAGCTTTTGTTTGTCTGGGAAAGTATTTCTCCTTCATGTTTGAAGGGTTTTTTTCACCAGATATACTATTCCAGGGTAAATTATTCTTCCTTCAGTACCTTAAATGTGTCATGCTGGTCTCTCTTGGCTTGTAAAGTTTCCACTGAGAAGTCTGTGCCAGACAGGTTGGCGCTCCATTGTATGTTACTTGTTTATTTTCTCTTGCTGCTTTTAGGATTATTTCTTTATCTCTGATGTTTTGAGTTTGATTTTTAAATTCCCTGAGGTAGTCTTTTTTGGGTTGAATCTGTGTGGTGTTCTGCAACCTTCCTGTACTTGGATATTGATATCTTTCTCTATGATTTGGGAAGTTCTCTGTTATAAACCCTTTGAGTAAACTTCTTACTCCTATCTTTTCTCTACTTCTTCTTTAAGGCCAATAACCTAGATTTGCCCTTTTGAGGCTATTTTCTAGATCCTATAGGCATGCTTTATTGTTTTTTGTATTCTTTTTTCTCCTCTTACCATGTATTTTCAATTAACCTGTCTTCTAGCTCACTGATTCTTTCTTCTTGATCAATTCTGCTATTAAAATACTCTGATGCATTCTTCAGTATGCCAACTGCATTTTTCAACTCCAGAATTTCTGCTTTATTCTTTGTAATTATTTCAATCTCTTTGTTAACTTTATGAATTCCTTTTTTTTTTTTTTTTTTTTTGAGATGGGGTATCACTCTGTCACCCAGGCTGGAGTGCAGTGGCGTAATCTCGGCTCACTGCAACCTCTGCCTCCCGGGTTCAAGTGATTCTCCTGCCTCAGCCTCCCAAGTAGCTGTGATTACAGGCACTGACCACCATGCCTGGCTATTTTTTTTGTGCGTTTTTAGCAGAGGTGCAGAGCAGAGCCATGTCAGTCAGGCTGGTCTTGAACACCTGACTTCAAGTGATCCACCCACCTCAGCCTTCCAAAGTTCTGGGATTACAGGTGTAAGCCACCACAATTCCTTCTCTGTGTTCTCTTAAATTTCTTTGAGTTTCCTCAACTCAGCTATTTTGAATTCTCTATCTGAAAGGTCACATATCTCTGTTTCTCCAGCATTGGTCCCTGGTGGCTTATCTCGTTCATTTGGTTAGGTCATGTTTCCTGGATGTTGTTAATGCTTGTAGATATTCTTCAGTGTCTGGGCATTGAAGAGTTGGGTATTTATTGTAGTCTTCTCAGCCTTGGCTTATCTGTGCCCATCCTTCTTGGGAAGGCTTTCCAGATATTCAAAAAGACTTGAGTATTGTGCCCCCTAGCCTAAGCCCAGTAACTCTGTGGTTCCTGCAGACTCATAAATGTACTGCCTTGATGGTCTTGGACAAGATCCAGAAGAATCTCTGGATTATCAGTCAGAGACTTGTTCTCTTCACATATTTTTCTCGAATGAAGTCTCTATGTCTCTTCTGAGCCACCTGGAGCTGGCGGTGGTGTGACACAAGCACCCCTGTGGCTACCACCACTAGGATTGTGATGGGTCAGACCTAAAGCCAGAACAGCACTGGGTCTTTGCCAAGGCCTGCTGTATACACTCCCTGGCTATGGCCTATGTTTGTTCAAGGCCCTGAGGATCTATAGTCAGCAGGTGGCAAGGCCAGCCAGGTTTGTGTTCTTCACTTGTGTTCTTCCCTTCAGGGTGGCAAGTTCCTCCAGGCTTCAGGTGTGTCCAGATGGGCCATCTGGGAGCCAGGGACTAGGGTCAAAAACCTTAGAAGTCTACTTGGTGCTCCATTATACTGTGGCTGAGCTGGCTCCCAAACCACAAGATGCAGCTCTTCCCACTCTTCCCTCTCCTTTCCAAAGGCAGAGGAGCCTCATCCCATGGCCACCACCACCATAGGCCCAAGGGGAGGAGTGCCAGACTATCCCCAATGTTTTCATAAGGCTCAAGGTCTCTTCAGTCAGCTTGTGATGAATGCTGCCTGGCCTGGGACTCACCCTTCAGGACAGTGGGCTCCTCCCTGGCCCAGGGCAGGTCCAGAAATGCTGTCCAAGTGCCAACTTGTGGCATTGGAGACCCCAAGAGCTCACTTGGTGCATTACCCCCTGTGGCCAAGCTGGTAACTAAGGTGCAAGACAAATTCCCCTTTGCTTTTCCTTCTACTTTTCTTAAGTGGAAGGAGTCTTGCCCCTTAGTCACCACAACTGGGAATGTGCTGCATCTCACCTGAAGCTAACAAGTCTCAGAGTCTCGCCCAAGGCCCATGACATGGTAACTGAGTATCACTGCTGATTATTCAGGATCCAAAGGCTCTTCAGTCAGCAGATGATGAATCTTGCCAGGACTGGGTTCTTTTCTTAAGGCGGCAGGTTCCCTTCTGGCCCAGTGTGTATCTAAAAATGTCACCTGGGAGCTAGGGCCTAGAAAGGGGGGCCTCATGACTCTGATCGGTGTCCTGTCCTGCTGTGGCTGAGCTGGTATCCAAGATGCAAGACAAAGTCCTCCCCACTCTTTCCTCTTCTCTCCTTTCTTCAAGCAGAGGGAAGTGGCCTGTTTTGAAGCTATGAGCTGTTCAGCCTGGTGTTGGGGAGAGGTGATGCCAGCATCCCTTTAGCTGCCCCAGTTGGTGTCTCAAAAGGTCACATGCCCTTTTAGTCTACTGGCTCTGGGCCCAGTTCAGCACTAAGACTCGCCTAAAAGTTGTAGTCCTTATGGCCTAGACTGCCTTTCAAGTATATTTGGAGCCCCAGAGCACTTTAGCCTGCACTGGCGAGGTTTGCAGGAACTCAAGTTCCCACAGCTGGAGTCAATGATTCCCCTCTAGCTAGGGCTGGTTTAAATGCGCCCTCTGTGAATGGGAATCAGCTGAGTTTGGCCCAGTTTTCCTTTCTGCTATTACAGGACAAAACTGAGTTCAATGCTTCACAATTGCTGCGCTCTTCTTCTCCCCAGTGGAAAAAAAAATGCTCTCTGCACCACATGGCCGCTGGCCGCTGCCAGAGGATGGAAGAAGGGGTGATGTTGGTCATTCAAGACTGTTTTTCCTACCTCTTCAGTGCCTCTTTCAACTGTATGAAGTTAAAACCAGGTACTGTGAGTGCTCACCTGATTTTTCTTCTTGTAAAGGTGGGGGTTTTTTTTGTTTATGTTGTTGTATGTTGTTGTCGTTTTTTCTTTTTGTAGATAGTTGTTAAATTGATATTCTTGTGGGGGGGGAGAAAATTAGGGGAAACTTTTATTCAACCATCTTGTTTTTCCATTTTGCCTTTTGAAAGGTAAAGTAATTGCATTAAAGTTGTTTAAAGAAGATAAAAAGATGAAGGGAGTTGAAAAAATTTTAATATGGCCTATTTTTCAAATCTTATATTTTGCAAGTGCTAATTATTTATTTTATTCCTTTTCTCATTTTAGTTTAAGTATATCTTTTAGTAGCAACATGACTAAGCTGAAAACATAGCTCAAGAATTATTTATCAAGATGTGAAAACCAGTAACAGTAAACATTTTTAATAACATGACCAATGGCCTTAATTTTGAACATAATTTTATTAAGATGTTAGGTTATAAGTAGGAATTAGGTGGGAAATTAGTTCATGAATGACTCTCCAAATTTACTTCCTAGAATTCTGTATTTCAAAATTTCATGCAGGTAGTAATATATGTAAAAATCCAACTGAAATAGAGAATATTATTCCTTTTTAAAATATATCCTTTTTAATCTATCTTCATATTAATTAGTGCAATAAAAAGCTTCCTCATTCTGTTATTTGATAGAATTTTAAATATCTAGTCAACCTATTAGAAATGTCGGAAACATTTCTATTCTGATCCCATAGCAGCTCGTGAGTTCCTCATTACCTTGAAAATTTTGATCTTAGCAAAGCAAAAACCCCAAGAACCAGGCCAAACAAGTGTGAAACTGAATACTGGGTAGCCCCTAACTCAGCTTCTCCAAAACGGCCTGTCTTCCATGGTCTGTGAGGGTTCAGACAACAGCAGCTCCATCGAGAGACTTCAGAGCTGAAACGTTGAATGAAAGCCTCTGTGTGGCGGAGGGCTGGGCAATGATTAGAACAATGGCATGTCAGTTTCTCAGGCTTTAGATGTTGTAATTATTAGAGATAATTGGGCACATGTAAATGTTGCAGCTATTTAAGCCTTCCCATTTCCCAGTCTTAGCATCTTTTATTCTTAAAGATTTACTTCACACATTGTTTCTAGAGGCATATTCCTCACTTATACTGAAATAAAGCCTCTGGGGTTGTGAACAACGTTTGGAGGAGTCCATCATTTGTCTCCAGAGAAGGCCAAAGTGTTCCATCTCAATTGTATAATGTCCTAGAGGTACCCTAGACAGCAGCATCTCTGCCTAAAGTTTCTGTACTTGTAAATTAAAAAATAAGAGTGTGCAGAGGGTCATTATTCTTCTCTGTACCTGTTTCTCCCAGTTACAATAATTTTCGTTGTCTAGTAGAGCAGGAAAATAATATTTACAGTGAGCTTTGGTAACATACTGAGCTGTCAGCATTAGGAGTGTTTGCTAGACAATGGTACCTTGCTGCTGTTGCATATTCAGTAAGAATGGAAGAGAGAACGTCTTTATGTGTAATACCACTGTCTTCCCTGTTATAAATGCTTCACGGAGAAGTGCACCCTCCTATGTGGGCTGGGTGACATATTCTAGGTTGTATCCAGTCCTGACTTCAAAGTCCAGTGACATGGTGACTGCTCTCACACTATTTTATTTGAAGCCACTTGCCAAGCTGGCTAGAGTTGGTAAAGCATTAGCATTACTGCTAATGGCAACCCATTGGAATTCATTTTTATCTTCCTAATCCTGTTACATGGCTAGGGGTGGTCCACAGATGGTACGGTTGCAGAATCTTGAGCATAAACTACTGTGCTCACACTTGGTTGTTTCAAGAGCTTGTACAAGATAGGAATTTCCCGAGATTCCTATTTATACATCTCTATATATCAAATGCATAGATCCTACTCATTAAGGATCTCCAGAGCATGATTCCAGTGTGTAGACCGGTTTTGGAGTCACCTCACCAAGGTAGGACAGGTTAGTGTGCTTGCCTATTACTTGTACTGCATTTTCACATATTGACCTTGTCAATCGGTTACTCACATTATTACCATGAAAAATGTCTTGACATTTTTTCCTTCAAAAAGCATTTTAAAAAACTATGTCTACCCCTTTATGTTACTTTTATCATCATAGTTATGGGTCTGGATTATTGTATCAGCTACCTGCTTATCTCATGGTAATTTTCACCTTTTACATTGCATATCATCTTTCTTACACATTTATCATAAAGCTCATTTGATTGATGGCATAAAATTACACTGTTTATATTGCTGCCATAGTCAGTGTATCCACCTAGGAAGAACAAATGAAGGGTGTAAACATTCATTCTGCTTCCCATCCCAGGGTATCAATATGCCACTATCAGTAAGGATCTAGTTTCTGGGCTTAAAAGCAGAAAATGTGGGTAAAAGTCCTGGTTCTGTTACTTACCAGCTGTGCGACCTTGGTCTTCAATTTTCTCATCTGTAAAATAAAGATGCTGAGCAGTGGTTCCCAAACTTGGCTGTGAATCAAAATCTGTTAGGGAGCTTATTAAAAATATAAGTTTCCAAGTCCCACTGCAGGCATAAAGATTGGAATTATCATGTGTGGAGGCCTGGAATTTATATATTTAATGGGCTTCACAGGTAATTTTATGCATTTAACTAACCTTTGACTCTTGTTAGGGGACCTTTGGATGAGATGACTTTTGACATCCTGTCTAGATTTAATAATCTATGACTCTAGGTCAAAGAAATAAAGGATATATTAAAATGAATAGCATCTATTCCCATGATTGGCATATATTAGACATTTTGTTAGTGCAAGTTGATTCATTAATATGACTATAACAACAGCATCATCATTAAATGTGCCAGACCTTTTTTTAGGCATTTTAAATTGCACATGATCTCATGTAATTCTAATAGCTGTTCTACCAGGTAGCTGCTAAATAGTGTTCTTTCTGAGATTGCATAGCGGTTTGGCAAGAAGGTGGAGGAAACCCACTTAATACCCTGCCTGGCTATCATCAACTGACCCTAATTAATCCTGCCCCATTCACTGATGATTTTCACACCTAGATCACTGTATTCCTTCTACTGCTACTCCTGTCACCATTCCTGGCAATTTCAACATCCAAATGAATAATCTAACCAACATTGTTACCTCTCAGTTCCTGAACTTCCTCACTTTGGTAAATGTGTTCTCTGCCCTATTTCAGTTACCTGCTTCCACGGTCAAACCCTTGACCATGTCATCACAGATAGCTTCTCTAATTCTTAAGCCTCAACTTCAACTACCACTTCCTCTAACCATTCTCCTACTTAATTATATCCAATCACTCTTCAACTTTATCAATACATCATTAAGTGAACCTACAACTCTCTCACCTTCAGTGACTCCTCTCATTTCCTCTTGTCACTTTTTACCAAACTTAGATTTGATGTTCCATAATTATAATTAGTTCCTTGTAACCCTTCTCTATGTACTGTATTAACTTATCAGGCTTGAATGTTAGTTAAATGCAACTCTCAAGCTCACTCTGTGCCTGTACTCAAAATACACATTGCTGGGGAAAAAGTCACAAAACCATACAGACCAACATCAATGTAAATTTATGACCTAATATTTATTTAGATGCATTATGTATAGTTCTTCTTTTGCTTGTTGTTATCGCTGCTTAGCAAAACCACCATTGCATTCCTTTTTCTCTCTCAAAATGTTTACACCTCACAACCCCAACTCATTTTCAGCTGATGGCTTTACCTCGCAGTTCCTTGAGAGAAAAGAAATTTCCAGAGTAACCAAAGTATTTATATTCTTAAATACCTTGTGACTTCAACTGTCTCCTCTGTTTCACATCATCCATCTTCTCCTCTTTTCTGGAGAGTAGCTTACAATTCGCCTATCAGTGTGCAATAGTAGTTCCTATCTTTACAATGAACATACACACAAACAAATATCACGCAACCCCTGTTCTGCTCATTACCTTCCCATTTTAACATTCTTTAAAATATCTTGAAAAGTTGCCTGTGGTTGCTGAATTCATTTCCTTAGCTCTCATGTTCCCTTTCATACCACTCCCAGTGGTGTTTGCTTTTACTACTTTATAGAGACTGTTCTTTGCAAGCTCACAAAGGATCTTCTTGGCATCTTTCTTATTTGACCATGCAATTCTCAACTGACCACTCAGCACCAAATGATATTCTGGAAGAAACATATTCTTCCCTGGTTTCCATGGCATCAGACTCTTGGTTTCCTTTCACCTCATTGGCTGTTCCTTCTCAGTCTCTCTAGTCTTCTGCTTTGCTAGTTTCTCCCCTTTGAAGAGGCTTTTGATGCTATAATGATACGACACTGAACCAAGGCACTGTGTTGCTCAGAACATAATGCACTCTTGCCAGTTGAAGCAGGAAGGGATGCCTTCTTTTAGGCAGAGAATTAAATATTTTAAACATTTAAAATAATAAACTAAAAAAGAAACTTTTGTCTGAGCTTCCACAAATGAGTCTCACTGAAGAAGGGATCTTCTAAGAATGCTGCTATGCCTGCCAAAATTAGGAAGCTGTAGAATTTGGAGCTACCTTCAGAGTTGAGAAGCCAGCATTTATAGTGGCTGAATCTAGAACCACAGCAAGATCAGTTCTCAAAATGATGCCTATGCCCTACCTTACTCCCCAGGTCTCAGTTCTGACCTCCACACTTGCACAAGTGCAGCTGATAGATGGAACCTAAATCCTAGCTATAACCCAAATGAAGGGATCCTGGGAAACATAGTTACTAGTTTTTAAGATTCTGCAATCCAGGAAGACACACTAAGAGGTTGGAATGGATATTGTGGATCAATCCACTGTATTTTCTGCAACCCCATTTACTTCTCTGTGCATGACTAGAGGCTTCAGCCAATCCCATGGATTTAAAATCATCTGTGTTCTGATGGCTGCTAAACATTAACTTCCAGCCCTAACCTATCCCCGGAGTGAGCTTCAGGCACATATCACTTAGCATCTCCACTTGGATGCCTAGCATACATTTTCAACTAAAATCACAAACACACTCTAGATTTGCCAATCTGCTTCTCCCCATAAAACGTTCCTTACAAAAAGCATAACCTTATAGCCAATTGTTCCAACCAGAAATATAGGGATTATCTTTAATTCCTTGCCTTCTATTACTCCCCGAATTCAGTTTATCAGCAAGTCGTGCTGATTCTACCTTTTAAGCATGTCCCAAATCTGTGCTTTTCCCTCTCTTCTTCATCATCAACCCTATTTCAAGCCACCATTATCTCTTTCCCAGACTTCTGCAACAGCTTTTTAACTAGTCTCCCAACTCCAATCTACATCCCACAGCAATCCATTTTCTATTCAGCAATAGTGATCTACAGAAATACACTCTATACATTTCCTATTGCATTTAAAATACATCTGGTCTTCTTAGCCTGACTTATGAAGCTCTCCATGACTTGGCCCTTGCCCAGCTCTCTGTCCTCAGCTCAATCACTCTTCCTTTTACCCACAAGTCCATATTGACCTCTCAGTTCCCTCAGTGTGCCTCTCATTCTTGCCTCAAAGCATTTAAGCCAATGATTTCCTCTTCATGACATGTTTATCTCTTGCTATGTGCACCCCTTCACCTCCCCCCTTTATTTTTGGTTCTTGATATAAATGTCACCTCTTCAAAGTGTTTCAAGGAAGGCTTTCTATTGTATACATGTTCATTCGGCTTCTAGAACAGATGCTCAAAAATATTGAATGAATAAATAAATTATGCCTATGCAGATGAGAACATTGATGCTTGAAGAATAAGTTACTCAGAATTTCACTAGTGAATTGCACATCTGGATTACAATTCCAGGTCTGTCTGGCTTGAAGACATCTGTTCCTAACCACTACATCCTCCTGCTGAGACTAGATTCCTGACTTATTCCTATGCCTATGTTTTCTTCCCTTCAAAACCATTCTGCTGTGATACCTCTACTTTGAAACCTTTCCTAGCTCTCTCTTGCCTACAGATTGAAGTGACAGCTAATCTTTCTAGCATTTAAGGATCACCTCACACCATCTTCAGCCCACCTAAGAATTATTTTTTCTGCTACTGTAAAAATCCAAGTCTCATGGTGTCCACAGTCTCCTGCTTGCTGTGGTTAACCCTGTGATTTCTTGCTTTTAACTCCCATCTTTGAAACTCTGGTTCTGTTTCCTGAATTCTGGGTTTTGGCTTCCACCAGTGGGACACTCATTCATGAAGCAGATATTCTTTGAGGGCAACTCTGTGCCGGACATTGCTAGGATTCAGGGCCCTACCCCTGAGCACAGCATTAGTAAAGGCTGTCTTCTGGAACATCTCTGAATGCACATCTCTTTGGGTGCAATGCTTCTGAATGCAATCCCTGATAAGCCCACTATTCCGATGTCTCCACTTCTCATTTCATAAATTAAGGTTCCCCCTTGGCCTTGATTCTATAGTTTTCAGAAAATCAATGGCTGATGGTATAAATCCTGCTACAAAGTTACTATGAACCCACAGTTATTCTCCTTTTCTTTATCAGTGATTGTAGGGAGTGAGTTAAAAAGAAGAGAAGTAAAAGAAAACTTCTAAGTGCTCTCAAACTTCCTCCATAGAAACCCACTGCCACATGCTGAGACAAACTTTAAGAAGTCTATACATATAATGAAGTCCCATTAAAAACATATAGCCTGTGCTGGGTAGCTTTTATGTATTTCTTTTCACATCATTGCTGATTTCCCAAGGTACTTGTGTTCACAGAAGCTCCCCCTTTTCCTATCATCCTGCTCCTGCCAAATGCATTCATTGAGGCCACAAGGCAAAGATTTAGACAAATTGCTAGCATGGAAGCAAAATGATGCCTCCAAAACAGCACTGTAATTTTGAATCGTAGGAGGGGAGCACATTGACTGAAAAAGAGAGAGAGTTCATTTGTGTTATGCTTGAGGAAATTATGTTCAGTAATACAGAACAAAAAAGAAGAAGAAATGAAAGAATAATGCATATATTGCTTTATTATTTTTCTTTTGCACACCATTGGTCAGAATTTGGCCATCCTGTGACTCTGTTGGGACATTTCTTCCATTGTTTTCAAAGAAACTATAAGATGTTACATTCTAAAACAGTTACGGTGGCTCCCAAATTCTTATTCCTGTGCTCTAGGCATATCTTGAGATACAGGGAGGTACCCTGGAGATTGATTCCTCAGAAATAGGAATCCTTTTGAGTCCTTCTAGGAGTTTTCACTTCTAGTAATTACAGCTAAAACACCAGGGAACTTGTGTCTTGGTTCTTCAATCACTACTTACAACATAAACTGGGTCATTTTCCTTTACCTTTCTAGGATTTATTTTTTCTATTCATTAAACAAAGCACATAACATCTGTATTTTAGGACCATTATAAGGATTAAATGCATACTGACAGGCTTCATCCTCTCCTTCTCCCTCTGAAGTTATGTATTTTCTTATGAACTACAATCTTCTTTGGAGACAGGACCTTGTTCCTGATATCTTATGTCTGCCTCTTTTTGTTGTTTATTTTTGGATTGATGCAGTTACCTGCTTCCTGAGATTTGTGTCTATTTATTGCTTCCTGATACTCTATTCCTACATAAACACCCTCTGGTTGCTTATTGCTAGATTCTAGATAGTCTGCTTGCCTATTGGAACTTCATTCATTCATTCTACAATTATTTAATGTCCAGATGTTCTATGCTGGGGAACCGGTCAGGCACTATGGATATTAAGATGAAAAATGCAACTCCTGCATTGAAAAAGGAATTCTATTAATCACTACAAGTCAGTACCAGATATTGGGAAGTTTCCAGTAGAGCCTTGAAACAGAAGGTAAAATAATTTGGGAATAATTTATTATAAGAAAGTTTTTGCTAGTTATAATTTGGATTCCTCACAAAGCAGACAGAGACAAGGACTTTGTTACAGGAAATATGTTTAAGGGTCATTCCAGGAAGGACATGTGAGAAGTGAGGCAAGTGTGGCTTGGAAGGCGGAAAGCCAATCATGAGTGTGTAGATGGGTGGACTGCGGGTGACTAGGGCTCAATTCTTCTGGGGATACTCCAAGGAACCTTGCAGAAAGCAGCTCTGAATTTCCCCACTAAGCTATGGAAAAGCTCGGGTATTTATCCCCTGATTGCTGTCCTTCTTTGCTTAAAGAATGTCCTCAGGGCGTTGAATCCTGGCAGTTCCAGGTTGCCCTGGACTTGAGCTTAGAAAACTCCCCTGGGGCCAAAGAAAGCTTTCAGCCAGAGAAGCACCTGTGGGGGACGCTGTCAGAGTGCCTGCAAACTCTCCCTCAAGGTCTGAAAGTATGTCTAGAAATGAGCTCAGGGGACATGGGACAAGGCAACTAGGGTCTCCTGCATACTTCTTAGTAACTTTCCTGATATTCCTAGTTTATATTCTTGCTCATCTAATCGCTGCTTTATCATTACTTGAATTGCCGTGCCTACAGAAGCAGCTAATTCATCCTAAACAAGCAAACATTTTCAAATTTATTTTATCTTAGGTTTCTTACCTATAATTTATCTTAGTGGTAGGTCTGAGTGATTTCCCCAGCAGAGTTGAGATTTACGTGCTGGCCTGGAAAGCAGCTTCCCATTGGATCCTCTGCTCCAACAGGCAGGAACTGGTGGGTTTTTCTGCTCAGGAGTAGATAGTATGTAGGGTGATTTTCTATAACCATTGACTATGATAGAACTTCCCCCTAATCTAAAGTTCTTTTATGGTTTGTGCCACTTTTCCTAATGTGAAAATTATGTTTAGATATGTTCACAACTGTTTCACTTGTATCAAATTATTCTTTCTCTCTCTTGACTTCAGGAACACAAAATATAGTGAATTTTATCATGTCAGTGACCTTAGCTCCCACACTGTCTCTTTAACCTTCACACTGCTACCAAAATCATTCCGTTAAAATATAAGTTCAAAAGTAGCCTCATTCCCTTCTGGAAAATGTTCTTGTGGCAAGTTAAGACTGGAATAATACTCAAACTCTTAAGGGTCTGGCTTCATTTTACATTTCCTTCCAATGCAACTCAATCTATATTCTCTAATACCTCTTTTCTTCAGTTGATGTTCTCATTGTTTGAAATCCATACTCACTTTCCTTATGGACACTTATTGAAATCCCACTCAATATAAAAGACATGAAATAGTCATGACTTTCCCACTTGACTGCTACAGCCTTTGCCGTTACACACAATATTATAATGTCCATCATCACGTGATGACAGTGCAGAAAAAAAATAGAACGAAATGAGGCAGCATGGAATCTAATTCTCTGTACTTCTACAATTCCAAATCACTGGGTAATCTCATGGCAAAATGAATGCAACCCAAAATCTGGGTTTTAAAACGTATTTTCTGAAACAACATATGTTCAAAGATGAGGAATCAAAAGAGGTGGCAGTTACGGCACATAACTGCTCTGAATCCTGCACAAAAACAGACAGAAAAGTAGGATAGGTAAACAAAAGTCCCATAGCAAATATATATAACAAAACTGGGTGACAGCGAATTCCCATGAACTGCAAAAGACAAGCAAGTAGAAAATAGTTAAAAACAGCAGCAAGATCCATATGGCATCAGGCATGCAGGAGGAATGCCTCATCTCAACAAAGCTCAGATGCAAATCTGAGGTCAGGAGCTGAGTCAGGGAGGGGGTCGTGGCAGTCCCCACTTCAGGGGTGAGTGAAGGGGGAACCATGGTATGTTGATCAGAGTTAGAGTGGCTTAAGCCCCAAGCACTTCTGAAAGTAAATGAAGGACAAAGTCTCCTACTGAGGAGAAACCTCTGAGAGTAGAGTAAAATCTGATCAGGACTGGGACCATGAGGCAAAGAGAAGGGATGATTTGGAGAGAAATGGTAAAGGAGAATAAAGCTAGAAGATCTAGCATGTACCAGAGTATACATTTGAATACTTCATAGACAGAGTAGAAGAGGGAGTCCAGAGTCATTGAACTAGTAAACCCATTCTGGCCCAGCCTCATCTCCTAAGAGAAAAAGAAAATTTGTCTATCTTAACATAAGAACAGAAAAGGACCATAGAACAGTTATACAATGTTAATATAAACGATAGAACAGAAAGATACAGCTGCAGAGCAGTTGAATTTCTGAGCCTAATATTTGAATATCCTATAAAACTTAAGAAAATGATAGATATGAAAGCTTTGGATAAACACAATAAATGACAATTAGAAAAACTCAGAAATAAAATAATTTGGGAAAGAAAAATTTAAATAGAGATCTGTCAAAGCTCAAGAAGGATTTAGAAATAAAAGAAAAAGTCACATCAAAAATGAACAACAAACTATAAAGAAACTCAGAAGTGAACAAACTCCACAGATAATGCCTTAAGAAAAACCAATGATTGACAGAAAAAAATTAAAACACAAAAAATAAAGAGAAATACAAAGAATGCAAGAGAAAGTGAAAAACATAAAACGCAAAGAACTCCTATGCATAAAATAGAAATTGCCCAAGAATAATTAAAGCAAAAGAATAGAACAAATGCTAGAAATCAATAAATATTCCCTGAGATAAAAAGACCAGAAGCCAGAAACTGAAAGGGGTTAGTGAATATCCAGGAAAATTGACCCAGAATGGTCAACATTGATTCATATTCTAGTAAAACTATTAGACTTTAAAGAAAAAGAATATAGAGTCTCCTTTGAGCATGCAGTCAAAAGGACCAAGTAACTTGCAAGGGAAGGAATATCAGAGTTTTTGGCCATTATGCCAGAAAGCAAATTGAGTAATATATTTAAGATACCCAGGAAAAAAAAAGACGTGACCCAAAATGATCTTTATGTTATAAAAGCTAAAATCAAATGCTTCTGAGCTTCTGAAAATTCGAGAAATATTGTTCCTATGAGCACTCTCCAAAAAGTATATTGGAAAAGAAACTCCAAACAACCAAAATTGTTGGAGTGACACCTGCATAAGGAGTGGTGATGAGCGTTAAAACTATGTTTTGTTGCAGAACTAGGACTAAATAATGCTTATAAAGAAAACCATGTAGCATGCAGGGATTGTATTCTCTGACAATCAATAAAATATGGAACAAGTTTGGAGAGATTATATGAAAAAATAGAGTAGGCTCAATAATAGTCTTACAGGTATTAATAGGGAATAAAAGAATAAAAGATGCTGGAAAAAGAATAACATCTTTTCCCAGTGGGGAGGGGAGAAGGGAGTTACTGGATCATTTCACTATTATTCATAATAGGGAACCAACAAAGAGAACCCTTGGGTTCACCCAAAAAGATGGAACTAAGGATATTTCACAGTATAATGTAAATCTTCAGAACAATCACACAGTACTCTTTAAATACTTTAAGGTATACAATGCCAGTTTTAAGACTCCGTCCCAAAGATATGCTGCTAGTATTGTAAACAAATAAAAATCCGCTTAAGGCCATTTACCATAGCAAGATTTGTGATGGCAAAACCTAAATGATCATCAATAGGGAACTAGTTGAATAACAGTGGTACATTTACACAATCAAATACTAAGCAGCTCTAAAAGGGAATATACATTAGTTTTTATACTTCTATGGAATAATCACAGGACACATTCTAGAGTGAGTTTATATATTCAAATTTTAACATTTCCAGCTGTTTGTACTTGTTTGGTCACAAAATTAAATCCTTGATATCAGGCTTGTGCTGGTTTTCTTAGACAAGACCCATTTTTTCTAACTAATGTATTATGGTAGGTAATATTAATACTTGATTCCAGTAACTGAGCCTACTGGTTAGCAAGTTAGATGTCTAGAAAAATATCTGAACATTTCTAGACCATTAAGTCATCAGGTTGGTTTTTGGGAAAAGGATTGCTATAAAGTAAGTATATTTTGTCTCTGGTATTCTAGCTTCCTCTTTCTTAGTACTGTTTCTACCTGCCATACAATTTAGTCAGAGTCAGCACCCTAAGGCCCCCAGTTAGCATACTGGCTAATCAGCACTCTGATCATGCATTGCATCTGTCTACTTGAACTTACTAGTATCAGGTGTAGAAGAGGTAGCTAGATGCCTTTCAATATCCATTCTTCACTTCTTACATAGTAATAGAAGTTATATCTAGGATATGATAGCCTAGCGAAAGATTATATTTTTTTATCCTCATTTGAAGTTTCATATGGTCATGTGACTAAGTTTTGCCAATTGGAATGTGAATTAATTGGTTAGGTGTTATTTCTGGGTCATGAACTTCAAAGAAAGAACCCTGAATAATCCCTACAAAGACCCTTTCCCATGGGGCAGAATGTGGGCATGTTTGCTGTGTGCTTCCCTCCTGAATAGTGAAAAGCAAGCTCTGTGTTGAGGATCCTCGACACAGTAACAAGATGGAAGGAGTGTAGGCTTCTGTTGAGTGTGGTACCTCCTTCTAGCCCTGGTCAACCAACCCAGACTTTTACAAGAAGAGAAGGAAGTTCATCTTTTTTAAACCACCGTTATTTTGAATTCTCTTTTATGGCATTCAAACATATACCCTAATTAATTCATCAGGAAATGACTTAGATTCTGAGAAGAATGAAGTCAGTTTCTTTGTCCTAATTAGAATTCCACAATAGCTTAGATTTTTCAAAGACTAAAAGTTTAAATATTTTTAAAAGTTATGATATGGTTTGGATTTGTGTCCCTGCCCCAATCTCATGTCAAATTAGAGGAAGGGCCTGGTTGAGAGGTGACTGGCTCATGGCAGTGAATTTCTCTCTTGCTGTTCTCATGATAGTGAGTGAGTTCTCATGAAATCTGATGGTTTAAAAGTGTGTGGGACTCCTCCCTTCGCTTTCTTTCTCTCCTGCTCCGCTGTGGTAAGACAGACTTGCTTCCCCTTTGCTTTCTGTCATGATTGTAAGTTTCCTGAGGCCTCCCAGCCATGCTTCCTGTACACCCTGTGGAACTGTGAATCAATTAAACCTCATTTCTTTATAAATTACCCAGTCTTGGGTAGTTATTTATAGCAGTGTGAGAACAGACTAATACAAGTTTAAAGACTAAAATGTAAAATAATTTTGTAGTTTAAAAATCTATGCTAATAGAGACTGCTTATATCTATAATCCTGAAGGTTTTTGTCCTGGTGCCCTTAATCTTCTAGGGCCTTCTCTCTGAATTCTAAAGTGTGTGAAAATTGAGCTAAGGACCAATATATAAAAAAAGTGTTGGCTGAAGCAATTTACTGACACCAGTTTTAATAGCAATTGTAATAGTGATATTGCCAGTTGGCAGAGCAACGAAATGAAATCCAAGGTAAACCTTTTCTTAAAAATAATTGTCTAAGATGTTGAAGTTCAAAAAGACTGTGGATAACCTAAGGCCTTAGCCATACTTGGAAATTGAAAATGGCGGTTGTACTATGGGGGGAAAACACGTTTGTGTAATTTTTCAGGCTGTGAGAAAGCAATTATTTTCTTTGGTCAGAAAGATTACACTCGATAGTTTTTCACTCCTGTTTTTCAAGCTAATAGCTTCCAGGTTGTTTCACCAAGGCACCTAACTTTCAAGACAGCAGGCCTTAAAATACCACAATATTGTAATACTTAGTAGAGAGTGAAATGCTTGAAACTCTGGAACTCTCAGGAATATCGACTGGAAATATTTTAAGAATAAGGTTGAGTTATGAACAATTTGACTCTGCTACAGCATTTCTCAAAGCAAATTTCAAGAATCACTAAAGTCAGACTCTTTAGGGCTGGGTCCTAAGAAGGTAAATATTTAAGGAGATCCTGCTGCACACAGAAGTCAAAGTCTACTGATTAGTTTTGTAAACATACAAAAGCAAGTGAATAGTATCATACCAGCTCTAATAAGAATCAGAATAAGTTACCATTGATAGTTACCATTTATAAAATATCTTTTATGTACCAGCTTTGCCCACATTATTTTATTTAATACTTGTAATAGCTCTAAAAAGCAGGTGGCAATTCGTTATTTTACAAATTTGGAAACTGAGAGGTAGAGACCCTAGGTAAATGGCAGAGTCAGGCTTTCTACTCATGTTGATTCTCATAATATATTGATGGTCATTTAAAGTGGCTCATGTTTAATTTTAATGGTAATGCAGCTCTTGCAGTGATCACATATTTATAAAAGCTACTTAACTAGTGCTCAAGGTCTCTAATGCCTAGATATGTTGGCCCTTTGAAGATAAATAGAAGTATAAAACATAATGCCTTTCTTCAATGAGCTTACAATTTAGAGGGAGAATGAAAACATGTGGGGGCATAAATGTAAAACAACAATGTAGGATAGCTCGGAGGAGGGACCCTTCATAATGCTGGACTTGAGAAGGTGGCCAGGAGACATCTACGTGAAGAGTAAGAAGGAGGACATTCCAGACAGTTAATATTTGAGACAGTTAAATTTTGCAATCCTGCTCTAAGTCACTTATATTTAAATCATGAACCCATTTGTCATCCTAATCTTTAAGAGGTCTCCAGTTAGAATTGTAATGTCATATACAATGGTGTATATAAATCTGTCCATAAGAAATTACCCAGCTCTATTTGCTTGACATTTTGGTGGATCTTGAAGGTGGGTGAGAGATTACCTGTTCTGACTCCATTTTTCATAGATGAAGAAACTCAAGTTTAAAAGGTAAGAGGACTGTCCAAGGTCATTCAATTTGCCTATCACAGTTCAGTGAAACAATGTTAGTTATTGTCAGCACTGGAATTGGTTTTCAACTTCTGCTCATTGCCCTTTAGCAAGAAAAACCGTAAGAGATCTATGCTTTAAAAGAAAACACATTCCTAAAGTCTTCTAGGAACACTCAGCTGAAATGTGTTATATTTTTATATCACTTCAGATTATAGATTGCTTTGTTGCTTCCAGTTCACAGTAGCATGGGATTTATAGTCATGACCGAGGAGAGAGCAGAGATGTCACATTACTGTCCACATAACACAATTCCATAGCATCTTTATTTTGAAGAATTCAATACGCTTTGCAAATATGGTTTAACTAAGCTTCAATGCAAGGCAATCTAAGGTAGAGGAAGGCAAGAAGGATTGTAGGAAAGAAGCATATGGAGTTTGGAAAATGAAATAGTTGTGAGGATCTCCTGGATTTCATTGTCATTTAGCGATCTCAAACATGGGCTGGTGCCCTTCTAGAAGTGGTACATTGCACACAAAAAAATGACATTTTTCTCAATAATGCCATAATATTTTAAGTCAAAGATATGTCTTGTCTTTAAATAATTATTTCATTCTGTTAATTCAGAAAACATCTACTAAGTGCATATATATAAAGCACTCTGCTACATATTGTGGATTAAGTGAGTCAAATAAAAATGAATGTCATAGTTGCTGATAACAAGGAACCTACAGTCTAATAGGGGAATAAGAAAATGTATAATAATCACTGTTATTCAAAGTACAACATGAGAAGTGTTATACTGACTCTATGAAAGAACAGTTAAAAGCGCTACAATAGGTGGAACAACTTTCCCAAAGAGCACTCATTTTTGGCCTGATATCAATTAGATTCATAAGGTTGAAGCTTAGGAATATTAATATTATCCTCTTTTTATTTTCCTGTTTTTACAAATGAGTTTGATGAAGATTTAGATTACATGACAATCAGAATTGTGAATAGTACGAGGCTTGGAGGGATAGAAGAGAAGTCGGATGATACATTTGGGATCTAAAGTGATATTAATAATGTGAAAAGATTAGCTACGTTTAACATAAGATATGTAATGAAAATAAATCTAAAGTTCTGTATTTGAACGCAAAAAAATCAACACTATGAGTTTGCAATGCTATAGCTTCATTTGGTAAAGAAAACTGCAGTAATAATATAATAACTTGCATTTATTGAACTTAAAATATGTGCCAGACACTCTACTATATGCTTTATATATCATCTCACTTAATCTTCACAATAATCCTATGCAGTGGGCACTGTTATTATCCTTGTTTTATAGATCAAGATACTAAGCTTTGGATAAATTAAATAATTGGCCCTTGGTCAACTTAGTCACTGTGTCTGTATTTGAAGCATGGTCTGATTTATAGCAGAGTAAGGACTTTCCTTAATTTCTCAGTTATGATAAGTAGAAGTATTCTCTGGGCACTCAATTACAAAATAATAATAATAATAAGTCAATTCTGAGCTCCTTATCCAATCTTTATAGTGTAAAATGCTAGTTAATAACCTATACATTAACTTTATGTGGTTTTTTTAAAATTAAGAAAGTTATAAATACTTTACAATCATTTATTTAATATGTTTAAGGGGTTATGTTTTTCTAGATGTGTTTGATGGACAGAAAATTTTATGTCATTAACATTTTTAATGAAAATAATCCTTGACAGAATGTGTTATGATTTTTAAGTAACCACTATTATTATTTCTGCTAAATGACCCTAACATCTTCATTAGCTTGCATTACCTTTCTAGGGCTTTTACCTTCTCATCCATTTGTTCTTCTATCCATGGGAGAATGAACCTTACTTAGGTTGCATAACATCAAATATGTTTTTATAAATCTCACTAATGAATAGGATCTCTGCCTGGCACTGTGATCATAGAGTCAAATATATTTTAAAGTAGGATTTAAAATCATCTTCCTGTGTGAAAAAATAATAGTATTTAAAATATCTTTCTAAGGACCAAGCATTTAATATATTGCAATCTATTAATAACTTTCCTGTGGTTATCTGTCTCTCCATAGTAAATCTTACACTGCCTTTCTACTAATGAAAACATTTATACTTCATTTGTATAAACAAATACTTGTTTAAACATGACCTTGGAAAACAAGTTCAGGAAAATTGGTACATTTTATGTGACAGCATAACATAGATTTAAAGAAAATCTTTAGTATAGTCAAACACAATCCACTTTCAATGCCCAATTGAAATAAAGACTAGCTCTTGTAAATAAAAGTGGCACTAAATGTCCCAGTTATCAAGCCACAGAAAACTAAGTTAGTATCAATAGGCCTAAAGCAAAGAACTTTGCTCTCAGTAATGATAGTCCTGGAGCTCTCCACAACCCACTCTCTTAGGAAAGAAAGAGATGTTTATGGGTGATAGTCTAAATCACCATTTGTCCTTCCTTTTTCGCTCCTCATTCCAAGCGTAGATTTGGGCCAAGGCTGAATGCTTAAGCTGTTTAAAAAGAATTTCCTTCCCAGATTTGCTTCTCTAAAAGCAGCACAGTCCTGAGAGAAAGAAAATATTAAACTCTATCTTGGATGGAACGTTTTTAAAATTTGATCATAAAATTTTCTGTCTATCAAACACATCTAGAAAAACATAACTCATGAAACATATTAAATAATTTCTTTGTAAAGTATTTATAACTTTTTTAATTTAAAAAGACAACCGCATAAAGTTATTCATGTGTAGGTTATTAACTAGCATTTTACACTAAAAAGGTCTGATAAGGAACTCAAGAGATCATGAAGCCCTTGAATCGTGTTGATCCATTTCTACACACATGCACAGGAATGTGGCAACATTCAGAGATGCCAGAAGAATGGTGTCTCTGTGAGGCAGGACCACATGCATTCATTCATCCAACATTCACTGAAACTTTCTATGTGCCAAGCACTGATATAGACACTTGGAATACATCACTATACAAATTAAATATCACTGCCTGTCAAGAATGTATATGCTAGTTAGAAAAGACAGTTAATAAACAATGATAGTCATAAATACAATTAGAGCATGTTCAAATGCCATAATTGCAATAACAAAAGCAAGGTGATAGGGACTGACAGGGACAGCTGACAATTTTCAAATAGAACCATCACAATAGGCCTCACTGAGCCTTCATCTCTTTGAAAAGGTGGAACTTTAGTAGAGACGTTTAGGAGGCAAGTTGCTTAGCTATGGAGATCATCTGGAGAAAGAGTGATTTAGGTAGAGGAAACAGCTAGCAAAAAGCCCAAAGAAAAGAATGTTTTTGAAGTTTTTGAGGATGAAAAGGAGGCCTGAGTAGCGAAGGGGAGTGTGTGTTTGTGGGAGAGAATGCTGAGATAATGCTGGTCTTGCTGCCATTGTAAAACTTGGTTTTTATTGAATGAAAGAGTTTAAGAGGGTTTTGACCTGAGGAGTGGTGACATAATCTTTGTTTTCAAAGGATCGTGGTGGTTGCTGTTCTGAGAATAGACATTGGGAGCACAGGGAGACAAGGGTAAAAGCCCCAGGGGACTAGTTAAGAGACTAAACCAGGAAACGTATCATTGCAGCTTTAACAATGTCCGTAGCAGTGAAGGTAGAGAAAAATGGTTAAATTGTGGATCTAGATGAAGGTAGAACTATTGAAGGATTGCCTTGGATATGAGATGGGAGAGAAAGCCCACAGTTGATAATGAAGAATCAAATACCTCGGCTATAGGGCTCTTAGTGTTGTAGAAAAATCATATCCGTTTCACGAGCAAGTAGCAGTGCCTGAAAGGAATACACTAATTTGGAAAATGAGGATGTCACTGGTAACGACCCAAAGATGAAAAGTCTTTTTGAATTTTGGGGGTACCACAGAAACCCTCAAATTTTTACATGACCCAAATATGGGGGAGGGGGAAACTTTAATAATTTAAATTGCCTTTCCCTGTAAAATGTCAAATGTATGTAGTCCAAGTAATACATGCTTACATGTGTCATAAAGGCACAGTTTGTGAAAACATTCACAAACATTCACAAACGGAGCACACCTGTGAAACATAAACAGCTCTTTGAAAGCATTGCTTCATCCTCTCTTCCACTTACCACCCTGGTCGAGTGTAACCGCCAGATTGACTTCTAAGACCATAGTTGAATTTTGCCTGTTTTTATATAGCAGGTATGCTTTGGGGTATAACTTCTTTCACCCAACATGTTGTTTGGGAATCTATCCATATTGTTGCTTGTAGTTATTGTTTATTCATTCTCTTTGCTGTACTTGGGGAGAGCAAACTTCTTCTATCAAAATCCAAACAGTAAATATTTTAGAGTTTGCAGGCTGCATATAGTCCCCAGTTGTTATTATTCTTGTTTGTTGGTTGATTTTTGTTGTTGTTTTTAAAACCCTTTAAAAATGTAAAATTCATTCTTATCTCAAATGCCAGTAATAAAACAGGCCGTGAGCTGTATTTGACCAGGAGGCCATAGTTTGTCAACCCTGCTCCACAGCAGTGTGATGTGGCTACACTGCCATGTACTTATCCCTTCAATTGTTGAAGGGCATTGGGAAAGCTTCCAGTTTGGGGCTTGGGAACATTATAGTATATGTCTTTTGGTGCAAATATATACACAATCTTAATAAATATACACCTAGAAATAGAATTGCTAAGTATACAGTGGGATCTCATTGTGCATCTTCTTAGTAACGAATGAAGTTAAGCACCCTCTCATACTGTTTTCTTGGCCATTTTCATACGTAAAAATCAAATTAAAGTAAATAAAAAGTATGAAAATTATGAAACACAATTTTTAATTTTTTTGGGGGTAAGATTATTTAATGTCATTCCAGTGGCTTCCATTTCACTTAGAATAAAATCCAAGCACCTTATTTTGGATTGCAAACCTTGATAGGATCTGGTCCCAGTCCCTGCTGACCTCACTGACCTAATTTCATGTCAGTCTCCTTCTGGATCACAATCTTCAGCTATTATGACCTTTAAAAAATTCTTAAACATGTCAGGTTCCTTCTTGTTTCAGGGCCTGTGCACTAGCTGTGTTCTCTGCCTGGAATAATCTTACCTTGATCTTCCTATGATTAGCACCTTCTTTTCATTCAGGTGCCTGTTTAAATGTCAGTTGCTCTGGGAATCCTTACTCTGCTCACCCCATCTAGCCAACCTGCAAGTCACTCTCCTTCCTATCCATCTACTGTAATTCTCTGCCTGCCACTCATTATTACTGAAAAGTTTAGGAGTCATATTTATCTTATTTACTAGAATAGTGCCTACACAGAGGATGCTGTCAATAAATGAGTATGCATATGAGATATGTCAGTTATGAGTTTGAGCCCTACTCCACCATTTATTAGAAAAACATCTCTACCAATGGTCCCAATGCATGGTCACTGGGTCTGAGATGTGACTTGTTACCAAGGTTGACTGACTTGAAAAGATGACTTTGACTAATCAGGTTTCCTCTAGGAATCTGAGCCAGGAAACAAAGAAAGAATTACCAAAAAGCAGTGAAGTCTGCCTCTGAAAGATCATGAAGCAGGACTGTGACTGGGGGATACTGTGAAAGGAGTAGGGAGGGAAGAAACTAGAAGTCAGTAGAGGAAGGCAACTGTGAGTGAAAGAGAAAGAAGCATTCCCACTTGGAGTAGCTGGGAAGCAACCACAGGTCACCAGAATGAAGATCTCTCACAGCCTAGTTCTCTAGAGTCATTTTGGATCCAGAACAAATCCCCAGATCCCTGAGACCCACACTACTGTGGCTTTGCCATGAGAGTTCCACGGGATTTTGCTTGGATTTAAAACAAATCGTCCTTTGTTGGTAGTACCAACTATAATATTACAGTGGCCTAAGGGTGAATACTTAATTATCAGTTGATTAATATTTATTTATCGAACATGAAATCAGTTCACCAATAAGCAGGAATTGAAACAATGCCAAGTTCAAGCTATTGGGTATAGGAAACTGGGACATGACTTTACAACAAAATAATAGAGTACAGCTGCAATATTTTTTTTGCTGCAAGTTCTTCCCCTCTTGGCAGTCAGTGGGCACCTTGCATTTCAGTGATAATCTACAGCCCCCTGCAGCGAGCCCAGCAGCCTACACCTAATCAGGGGCAATCATAAGTAAGGTTATTTTGCACCATTTGGCTATAATTAGACCAGCTTTCTTTTTAGTGATTCATTAGTATGATACTTTGCTTTCAGAACAAACTCAATCTAAATTCCTCTGTAAGTAGTGGCAGAGTTGTGGACCAAAATGAGAACTACTGATAACAATAAGAACAACCAAAAACAGAAAGGGATATTGCCCAGTTTCCCTCCATTCCCAAATTGCAAATTGCAAAGGAGACAAAAACAGCAACCTGTCTGCTGGCACTGTTTAACAATAACCTTCATATACTCTGCTCCCAAAGAGAGCTGGCTGACAATTAGATCCTCACAGCACTGTTAGACTTGCTCCTAAAATTATTTTAATCCCAAATTTTCCTTTCTATTTCAAGAAGGGAAATATAATAACATGAAATCCACATATCTTTCACCTGACCATAGTCTCCTGTTGTTTTTAGTGTATGAATCATATAAATTAATTAGCTCTTAATGGAACCAACTTTCACACAGAGAGTATTTGCAGCCATTGCCATTTCAATATGGAAAAAGCAGTCACAGTAATAAGAAAAGGAATATCTGTTTATTTAGTGAAATAAAGATTAAATATTGAATAAGCCCTCAAATGAAGGCATATTGTAGGTGCTAAGGAATGATGATTGCAAAGATATGGAGAGAAAAGAGAGCAGTGTCTGCATTGAAACACTCCTAAAGTCAACAAAGATCTTCTTCAGCTGTCATATGAATACAAATAGCTTGGGCATCTTATTATCTGATTCAGTAGTTCTTGAGTGAGGCCCAAGATTCTGCGTTTCTCAAAAACCCCTACTGATGCAATGCTGCTCATCAGAGGAACATGCCCTGAATTGCAAGGGTCTAGGAATGTGCTCTCCAATGGAAATATAATGTGAGTCACATGTGCCATTTTAAATTTTCTAGCTGACACATTTGAAAAGTAAAAAAAAAACTAAATGAAGTTAGTTTTAATAATATATTTCGGCTGGGCACGGGAGCTCATGCCTGTAATCCCAGCACTTTGGGAGGCCGAGGCGGGTGGATCGTGAGGTCAGGCATTCGAGACCAGCCTGGCCAACGTAGTGAAAGACTGTCTCTACTAAAAATACAAAAAATTAGCTGGGTGTGGTGGCAGCCGCCTGTAATCCCAGCTACTCGGGAGGCTGAATCGCTTGAACCTGGGAGGCAGAGGTTGCAGTGAGCTGAGATCGTGCCAGCCTGGGCAACAGTGCAAGACTCTGTCTCAAAAAAAAAAAAAAAATATATATATATATATATATAGATATATATTTTATGTAACATCATGTATCTAAAATATTATTTTATATGTAAACAACATATAATATATTAATTAGATATTTTGCTCTTTTTAAAATACTACACCTTCAATATCTGTTGTGTAGGTTATACTTGCAGCTCATCTCAATTTGGATGACCCACATTTCAAGTGCTCAGTAGCTTCCTGTGTCTGGTGTGGCTTCCATGTTGGTGGTACGAGTTTAGAGGATAATTCTTACTTTGAACTCCAGGAACATGCATGAACCTATAAATCATTGGTCAGTAGCTCCCTATCCCAGTGAGTTCCATAAACTATTACAGCATGCATTTGGCTCATTGACTTTTATGTGAAGCTGAATACTCAAATTTCACCATGAGAAGTTATTTAGTGGGTGTGCGAGGTGAGTTTATTGAGTCATTAGTACTCTATGACACCCTATAATTGGGGTAATTAACTTTTTTCAGATTGCTAAATCTTGAATAGCAAAGAGAAGGGCAAGACTAGGTATGTTTTCATAGGGAATAATAGAAATATGGAGGAAATGAGAAATGGTATGAAAAATAGGCCAACTGAAAAAAGTAAAATGACATGAGATTCCACAGTAGGGCTCTTTGGACAATGTACTAAACCGGAAAAGGCTGAGGATGTTTTCCAGAGTGGTGAAAGGCAAATAGGAGTAGTGAGCTATATGGAATACTTAGAATTAAATTAAGGTGCCATGTGCCTTAATTTTGAAATCAAAGAAACAATATGCTGTAGCATATCATCGTTTACATTTAAAGTAGTGCATGTAAATCCAGAGTGACTAGTGTCTAAGAATCATCAGGAAGGACTTTTTCAAATGACATGCAAGCCTACAGAGATTCTAATGACTCCCTTCTCCCAACCCAACCAGATTACAGAATGCAGTAATGACTCACTCTTTGTAATTGTTACATGATGTATCTCTAGAGTCAAAAGCCATATATTTTAATGTATTCTTAATTAGATTTCATTTATTGTAACCAATAGTTTAGTTAGTCTTTGGGGGTAGAACATATACCAATACTAAATTACATTTCTGTTTTCCACTTATTCATTGATTCATTCATTCCTTTTTAAAATTATTTTTATTTATTTATGTATTTATTTATTTATTTATTTTGAGACAGAGTCTTGCTCGGTCTCTCAGGCTGGAGGGCAGTGGCGTGATCTCGGCTCACCACAACCTCTGCCTTCAGGGTTCAAGCAATTCTCCTGCCACAGCCTCCCGAGTAGCTGGAATTACAGGCATGCGCCACCATGCCCAGCTAATTTTTAAATTTTTTTTAGTAGAGATGGGGTTTCACCATGTTGGCCAGGCTGGTCTCGAACTCCTGACCTCAGGTGATCTGCCCACCTTGGCCTCCCAAAGTGCTGGTATTACAGGCATGAGCCACCACACCCAGCCTCATTCCTTTTTTTTTTTTTTTTTTTTTTTTACATATGACTGGATGGATACTACATAAAGAGTAAATCGGTTAGTTTTCACCATTTCAAGAAATTTATTTTCCAAACCTTTGAATTTAGGTATCATTTAAAGATCTTATTCTGTTAAGTTTCCCCTGCCTTCCACCCTTGAGAATTTTTAGGGTACATAATTTCATGTCGTAGCTAGATACTTCCTTGCAGCAATTAGAAGGCACAAATACCCATGTTCAGTATAATAAAGCCGCATGGCTCCCAACCACGCAAATTTAGAATGTGTATGAATTCAAACTTAGTTAGAACTATCATTTATTCTTGTGGCACCATGCATTCTTATTGAACGCACACAAATTTAATCTGCAGGTTTAATCACACATTTTAAATCTATTTCAGCATCTTGATCACACCAAATTTTATATAAAATACTGTTCATAAATAATCATCTTCCTTTTATTAAGGCCAGTGTGGAAGGACCTCTATTTTTCAGCATTCATTAGCCATTAATTGTATGCATATATAATTCTGGGTCAGGAAATGAAATTTAATTTAAGACCTTCTAGAAAAGTGATATCTATTAATTTAGTCTGGTTTCCTTTCCAATTGTGTTATTAGAAAAGTTTTATCTTTTCTGAAATTTGTTGTTCCATGCAAAATGGTTTGGAAAGAAATCCCCTAAACATTCTTAAAAATGTGTGGTATGTTGACCACCGAAACCCACACACAATAAGGGTATAGGCCTTTTGATGCGTTAAATGCTATGAGGCTGGAGTTAAGGGTCTTATGTCTTGTGCCTAAGGTTTCTTGACTTTTTCTTTTTATTCAGCTGAAATGTTCCATAGAAAACAAACAATAGGAAAACGAGAAACTAAATAAACTGTATTATCTAGAGTTTTAGTGTCTGTGCTAACCACGAAACCAAGACTAGGCCTTTTAAGTAGACTCTGGTCAGTAATTAGCCTACCCACCTTCATGCTTTTGCTCATAGGCAATCTAGAGTCTTAACTTACAATTTCTTTTGCTTGATGGAAAATACCCAAGTAGTCATCTTCACATGTTCTTGTATTTGTATCATCCATTTTTGATTATGAATATTTTCATCTAGTATGATGGATCAGTATATAATTTCTTTTCTGCTTATGTGTCCAGTTCCTGAGGTTTATAAAAATCACTTTTAATCAAGGGGTCTGTTGCTTGGCCACACTAGGAGAGTTCCAGGGTTATATAGCATTTGCAGAATTTGGTTGCTTTCTTCACTTCTACTGTGGCTTAATGGGTTATGTTTTAGAAGTTCATTCTCCTCTCACCTAAGTTATACACTATTAAATGATTTTATTTTAATTATCTAATTCCCATTTTTATCACATTGCCATAATTTCTCTTCATGCTTAATTTGTTAGCTACTTTAATGTGGGGGAAAAAAGCATTCCCTGGTCTTTCTAAGCATCAGAATTGGATGGGTCATGGTAAAGTTGCTAATGAAGACCAGCTGATGGCAAGTTGTTGATTGTGAATTTGTGAGCCTGCCAAAAGAGGGCAGAAAAAAAATCCATAGCTTCAACATTTTAAAGAGATCGAACAGTCAAATCATAAATTGAGGCAGTTTTCAATATAAGCAGAGATGTGACAACCAGAATGACTTCAAATGGCTTATTTTATTTTTCAAATTGATATTGTCAGAAAACCGTATCACTATACTATCTCTTACCTAATAGTAGTAATTTTGATATAGTTATTTTTGACAAACGGACAAAAAGATAACTAAGTTGAGCTATTTTAATAAAACTTGCATCATTTCTCTCATACACACATAAATATTTTGTTTATTGTGATTCCCTTGTATTTTGTCATTTGGTTTTTATTTCATTATATTATCTTGATTATGAGGAATTTTTTTCTTCTAAACAAAAATAGATAAAATCAAAATTAGCCTATATTCTTCCTATGTTATAATGTAACCATTATAGATACGTATGTGCAAAAACTATGTCTGAAAAATGTAAAAAGCGGAGGCTGTGACTCTGACAGATGTGGTTGGAATTTTGTTCCTGTTGCTTTGATCTGTGTGGCAATGTGTACTCTTCCTTACTTCTGTGAGCCTCACCTTTCTTATCTATGAAGTGGACATAAGCCCTGTCTGACACAACTTTCCTCTCTACTTGAAAATCTATGTGCCAGAAACATTTAGTTGCTTCATGTTCTTTTTTTTTAATTTTAATTTTTAGTTCTGGGGTACATGTGTAGGATGTGCAGGTTTGTTACACAGGTAAACGTGTGCCTTGGTGGTTTGCTGCACCTATCAACCCATCTATGTACTAAGCCCAGCATGCATTGGCTATTTTTCCTAATGCTCTTCTTCCCCTCTCCTCACCCCGACAGGCCCCAGTGTGTGTTGTCCCCACCCCATGTGTCCATACGTTCTCATTGTTCAGCTCCCACTTATAAGTGAGAATACACAGTGTTTGGTTTTCTATTCCTGTGTTAGTTTGCTGAGGATAATGGCCTCCAACTTCATCCATGTCCCTGAAAAGGACATGATCTCATTCCTTTTTATGGATGAATAGTATTCCATGATGTATATGTACCACATTTTTTTTTATCCTGTCTATCGTTGGTGGGCATTTGGGTTGATTCCATGTCTTTGCTATTGTGAATAGTGCTGCAGTGAACATATGTGTGCATGTATCTTTGTAATGGAATAATTTATATCATGTTCTTTTTCACTTCTCTTCCTTTAAGCTGTGTTCTGCCTGAAAGGCTCTCCTCCACTCTTCCACCAATTCCATGCCTGGCTCAGTCCTAAATATTTTAGAGCTCGCTCTTTCTTTCTGCAAGAAAGCTTTACTGTGTGCTGGTGACCCTCTTCCTCTTCTGCTTAGGCCCCCATGTTGCAAGTGCCTTTGTTGTCTTCCCACACCTCCAGCACCATTGCCATTATTGGACCTAACAGAGTGTACTGAAAATGTGTTTATGTGTCTGTACTGCTCAACAGCCTGAGACCACCTGTGCCTTATTCATCACGTTCTCCTCTTGGTTTAGCCCAGTGCCTGTTCCTGGGCTGATGCTTGTTAGAAACCATCATCTCCCTGCCAGTGCTCCCTAGTCTCTCTAGATCCATGCAACCATGTTGTGTTCCATGGTTTCTAGGGCACATTAATCATAGTGCCCACACATTTTATGTCTTTTCAACTTGTCTCCTCATCTACATTGTGAGATCTTTGAAATTCTAATAATTCCAATTCTAATTGAACAATTCCAACTCGCTCATCCTGCTATCTTCAGAGCCTTATATAAGACCTGGCATAGAGTGGTCTTATATAAGACCTGGCAATTAGAAAATGCAAATTGAGCCAGGCACAATGGCTCACACTTGTAATCCTAGTGCTTTGAGAGGCCGAGGCAGGCGGATAGCTTGAGCCTGGGCAGTTCGAGACCAGGCTGGGCAACATGGCAAAGCCCTGTCTCTACAAAAAATACAAAAATTAGCTAGGCATGGTGGAGCATGCCTGTAGTCCCAGCTATTTGGGAGTCTGAGGTGAGAGGATTGCTTGAACCCGGTAGGCAGAGATTGCAATGACCTGAGATCGTGCCACTGCACTCCATACTGGGTGACAGGAAGAGACCCTGAAAAAAAAAAAAAAAAAAGAGGAAAGAAAGAAAAGAAAGAAAAGAAAAGAAAGAAAATGCAAATTGGAATGAATAAATTATTTTGAAAGCTTATTCCTTAAAGACTAGCCCTTTTAAGGCCTTATTTTGGTAATAATCATTACCAGTTCTCCAGTTTAGGGAAGTTAAACCACATTCTTGTTTATATGAATCCAGCAATAGTTAATTGATAAAGATACTATAATATCTTTATATATATTATATGTGGACATCTCTATGTACATTAGAAGTTCATTGAAATAAAAAAACCATATTATTTTTTCTGTGAAAACAAAGTATAGCTTTTAGATTGAATGCTAAAATTCTGTTCATCGGTCTGTAAACGATCCCTGTTTAAATGCTGTCTGGAGGCAGCACTTAACGTTATGAAAGGAACTTCAGATATGCTTTCAAAGATTAACTTCCAACTCAATGATCCATTGTGAGGTCTTATTGCTCCACATAAAAATAGAGTCTACCTTATTGGGTCATTTGTTAAAATTATACCACTTAATTTGGTGCAATGCCATGCGTAGTTATTACTCAACCTCAGCCAGGCCTTCCATGAGTTCATCATTCCTCTCATTCACTCCTGCTTAACTCCCTAGCTTATTCTTTACAACAGATAATCTGAACATTTTACACTCATTGCAAATTCATAACTGCAGTTCGGTGCTTGCATGCTTAGCTGACTTTGCCTCCTACTTCAATGATACAATCAACGGCAGCTAATGTGGATTTCTGCCCTTTGTAAACCTCTCTGACTTCACATATTATTTTTGCTCACCCTCTCTTCTCTCTTCTTCTCTTTCTTCCCCCACCATGCTACCATTCCATCTTCTTCTTTCCTGACAACTTTCTAGAAAACATTGTATTTTAACACCATATATAATTCCCAAACTCACCTCTCATTGGAAAGGTCACTTACAGCCATTTTGTTAAAATCAACTGTGGTCCGTCCTTATTTTCATACAACCCAGCTTGCCACTGAATAGCTTTGGCATCAAATATGGCTTGGAGGCTTTTAGTCTTTATCACCATGATTTCTGCTACCACTCCCCACCTGGCTCAAGTTATACTCAACACAATGCAATCTAGATAAAAATGATATTCTTCTAAAAATACAGTGAAAAGGCTAATCTGTCAACTAGCTTCCCTTCTTATTGCTAAGCACCTGGTACATGAAATTCTGTAGGCATTAGAACTGCAGTATTTGATATTGAAGGATATCTACTTCTGGAAAATCTTTCTTGCCCCCAAGATGAAGCTCTCTTCTATTTGTCTTCCTGTGCGCTCTCCTTATATGGCTTTTGTGTCTCTGTTGGTCCCCATATTTAGGCTTTCTCTTAGGATCTAGCCGGGGCTCTTTGCTCTCCTGGGGTAATTTCATTCATTCCTTTGGCTCCAATGATCACTTTTCTCCTAATCCCTCCTACATTGTCAGCTCGAAATTTAAACTCACTTTCTTTTAAATTAACCCCTAATTTCACATAGGAGATTATGTAACTATAGGTGTTCTTTAAAAACATACATGACTTATGTGAGTATCTATAAAAGAAAATAAAATACATTTTATGTAGCAGTGCTCTTCATGAATTTAATCTGGTTCTCATTTTTATTCAAGAGCCATTGAGTTTGTATCCAAATATTCTCAAAATCTTCTGCAAAGATCTGGATTTTTTTCCTTCAGGAATCCCTAACACAAAATAAAGAAATACACTTAAAGTGTGTGGGCTATGTATCCAACTGATGTCCTATTTAATCCAGAACATGGTAAATGTTGTTTATCTTGCACCATGATCCACATGAATTAGAACTGAAGAGAATAGAACTTCTGATATCTTAAAGAAAGAAACCATTATTTTGATAACAATCAAAAGACTTTCCTTAATCTCTAAACAGGGAGCAAATTTCACTGTGATAATCTTGTTTTGAGATTGCTGATTAACTGATTTGTGGGAAATTAATCAGCTTATTTTATCTTTCATACAGAGAAGCAAGCTTATTGCTCATGTCTGGGTGAAGAGAGTGCCTAACAATAGTAACATCAATGACTACTACTATGATGATTTTTAGGTGCTAGATGATGGCACTATACTGGGATCTTTAAATATTTTCTTATTTAATTCTCACACTAATCCAAAGAAGTAGACTCTATTATTATCCCTAATTCCTAAATAAGAAAACTGAGATTAGAGGATCACCAGTAACTTGCTAAAAGTTATCCAGTTAGTAAGTGGCAAAGGCAGAATTTGAATTCAGATCTGACTAATCTCAAAAACTGATGTTCTTATCTAGTTATGGGATAAAGAACATAGAATTATGTGTCTAAGAAGGCTCTCATTTCAGCTCTGCCATTATTTACTGTGTTACTCTGAGCAAATTACATAAACTCAATAGGCCTTAATGTGTACACACACATAGACTGAACTAAGGCCCCTTTATTGTTCTAAGTATTTTCAACTTCTTATTTGTCTCAGTTTTTATTCTTCAGATCTGTAGAAATAGATTAGAACTTCAGGCCATTGTCAATTCATGGGTGATTTCAAAGATATCACAAAGATTTCTTTACAAAGAAAAGCTGATTCTATACCTTGTACATACAATGTGATAAGCCTTGGATATACAATGGTGAGCAAAAGTAGGTATGAACTTAAACATATATATATAATATATATATCAAGATCATATGTATGGAATACATATATTTTATATATGAAGACGTGTGTGTGTGGGTGTGTGCATATATATATATATATGCACACACTTGCCTTCTCTGTGTTAAAAAGTCAAATCCTGGGCTGGGACCCTGTACTTGTTGGTCTAGTAATAGGCTAACCATTAACTGCAACCACCTTCCTAGATTATGTGTTTAGGAGTTTCCTTACATTTCAGCATTCGGTTTCTGAACATATCTTCAAAATAAGCAAGCAAAACTAAGTCTGTGGTACTAGAATCTTGTCTGGGTCATGCCCTCTTGAAAGTTACACTGACCAAATTCTTTCCCATTTAATGAGGAAGAATAATTTTCCTCCTTCCTGCCTTACCATCTTCATTTAATGATAATTCCTTGGGCAGCTTTGTAATGATGTATTCTCTATTCAAATGATTAAAAACTACTAAAGTCTCGAAAATATGATATATGATGAGTTCATTTCTACCAAATATATTTAAGCATGTTGAAGAAAAGTAGTTCTGTATATTCAGTTTTCATTTATCTTTCCTGCAAAAAATGCTTATCTTAAAAATTATTTATAATGCATATGAAAATCATCTAAGTTTTCTAGATAAAATGTTTATACTCTTTAATTTTAGTACCTATAGAGGAAAGAAGCATGAAATATTCCTTTTTAAGGAAAAATATAAACTTTAAAATTATTATTATTTTAGAAAATATAAAATTATTAAACTGATCACACTCAAACTAAGATTGAGAGCAATGCAGAATAGCTTTTGTAACTTTTTTTTAACCCATTAGAAAGCTAAACAATAAGAAAGCTAAATGGTGGGATGAATAATTTCAAGAAGACAATCCCATGGCTGCTTTTATTCCCTGGGGGTAATGGTAATAAGGAAAAGGAGAAATCATCCCAAATTTACAAAGTTTTACTAACAGTGTATGGGCTTGGCATGAGAGAGAATATTGAAGAGATCCAGCCACAGAGATTGTCAGCACCCAATGAGCCACTATTTCTCATGGAACTGCACTGAGCCCTCTGAGGTAAGTGAAACCGCCCACTAAGTGCAAGGCAACAGCCCACCTAAGACAAAGGGCAGAGCAGGAGAGCAGAGAGAGCTTCCTACCTTGAGGAGGCTTAGGAGCTCTGCATCTCTGCAGGGCTGAAGGCTGTGATGGGACAGCCAATTTCCACCTCTCTGCCATCTTTGCCAATTACATTGCAGAAGCCTGCTGAAGGATGGGCAGGGCCACAGGAGTGAGGAACTTTTCAAAGTCGGAAAGCTTTTCTTTGATGGGTGGCAACTTCATCCCAGTTCTGATTTTTCCACCTTTATCTAAACACTGCTTTGAACCATACATACACGTGTGATTTATTGAACTTTGAGGGTTAGGGCTTCAACATACCAACTGGGGATTGGGGAAGACACAGTTCAGTCCATAGGAGTTGGGGTTGCCATCCTCAGTTTCTCTCCTTCCTGAGACTCCCCTTTACTTTTGCAATGGCCTTGAGTGACCTTAGTCCATCCTCTGGTAACCTAGACAGTAAAATGCTGAGTTTTGCACAGGGGTTTCAACTCCCTCGAGTCGTGCTTCAACTGCAGTCTGCACTTCAGCAAAAACAGCAAAAGCAGGGAAATGACACTGCAACAAATGTTTATTCTCTCTAAAATCTTTATGACCTTTTTCTTTTTTTTAAAACTTTCCACAGCCTTTAAAAGGTTGTTTTAGTTATTGTTCTTGTTTTGTTTGCTATTGCATCCAGAGTTGATAATTTTCATTGCCACTGATTAATACGGCTATCGTTTTGTTAATACCACACTTTCTCTATTTCTGTAGTTCAGGGGTTCTTAATCAAGGGTAATTTTGCCCCACAGAAGACATTTTGTAATGCCTGGAGTCACTTTGATTGTGGCAACTTGGTGGGGAGGTGCTACAGGCATCTAGTGGTCAAATATGCTGCTAAACATTCTACATAGCACAGAATAGCATCTCACCCTCACCCATGACAAATGCTGCTGAAAGCAATTAAAGAGGATCAGAATAAATGAAGATAGATACTATGTTCTTTGGAAGACACAACATTGTTAAGCTGTCTGCTCTCCTCAAATTGATGTGTAGATTCCACAGAATTCAAAGTCACAGCAATCTCTCTTAAAAAAAAAAGACAAGCTTATTTAAAAATGTACATGAAAATGAAAGGATCAAGAAGAATAAAACAACCTGTATGATAAGAACAAAGTTGGAGGGTTCATATTACCTGATTTCAAGATGTACTATAATGCTATGGTGTGGTATTGCCGTAAATGTAGGCTAATAGATCAGTGGAAGTGAATAGGGAGTCCAGAAATAAATCCAGCTATGCACAATTAATTTTGAAAATGGAGATAAAAATTCAATAGGGAGAGTAAGGTATTCAAACATATCCTATTGCCACAACCGCATATGGAAAAAATAAACAGTGTCCCAATCTCATTCCCATACATACAAATAATTCTTGGTTGAATCACAAAGTTCTTAAAAGAAATATAGTTTTACTAAACATTGCCAAACTGCTGAACAATGTAATTTTACTAATTTACACTCTCGCCAGAAGGTATGAAATTCTATTTCCCCACATCCTCGAGAATACGTTGTTATTGTCAGGTTTTAGATGCTTGTCAGTTCTTTCACTTTCTGAAAATAAAATCTTCAGGGACCCCAATACTCAGATCTATGTTGACTTTCTCAGGTGTCTGTACTCTGAGAAAAGGGGATTATCCAAGCATTTCAAAGATTAATGGACACAAGGTCTCAGCCGATATTAATATCCAGAGACCTGAAGCATCATCATGTCTCTCCTGTTAAGAGTAGGACTTAACAAGGACTGGTTAATTCATGGCAGGTATAAATCTTCATGACCTTGAATTTGGCAATGGATTCTTAGGTATTATGCAAAAATCCCAAACACATACAACAACAAAAGTAGGTAATTTGGACTTCATCAAAATTAAAAAGTTTTATTCTTCAAAGGACATCATAAAGAAAGGGGAAAGTTAAGCTATAGAAATGGAGAAAAATATTTGCAAATTATGTATCTGATAAGGGTCTACTATCCAGAAGATATAAAGGACTCTTACAACTCAACAACAAAAATCACAAACAGTCCAATTTAAAAAATGGGCAAGGGCTTGAATAGGCATTTCTCCAGTAAAGACATACAAATAGCCAAGAAGCACAGGAAAAGATACTCAGCATCATCAGTCATTAGGAAAATGTGAATCGAAACCACAATGAAATAGTACTTCGTGCCCACTAGAACGGCTAGAATCAAAAAATTGGAAAATAAGTGTTGGCAATGATGTGCAGGATTGGAACCATTGTATATTTTTGGTAGGAATGTAAAATGGCCCAGCTTCTGTGGAACACAGTTTGGCAATTCACAAAAAGGTTAAACAAAGAAATACCACATGACCCAGTAATTCCACCCATAGGCATATACACAATAATTCAAAACAAGCATTTAAACAAATACCTGCTTAAATACACACACGTTTGTAGCAGCACTGTTTACAATAGCCAAAAGGTAAAACAGCCCAAATGTCTATCAATAGATTAAATGATAAACAAATTGTAGTATATACACAGTGAAATATTCTTCAGAAGTAATGAAATAATGATCCATGCTACAATGTGGATGAGCCTTGTCACTTTGGGAGGTCAAAGTTGGAGGATGGCTTGAGACCAGGAGTTCTAGGCCAGCCTGGGCAACATAGCAAAACCTTTTTTTCTACAAAAATCAACATTATAAAAAAATTGGTGCACCTGTACACCTTGCTACTCAGGAGGCTGAAGCAGGAGGATCATGTGAGCCCAGGAGTTATAGGTTACAGTAAGCTACAATCATGCCGCTGCACTCTAGCCTGGGTGGCAGAGCAAGAACATGTCTCAAAAAAAAAAAAATTTGCTAAATCTGTTTTGTGAATTTTGCCTCAATATTTTTTAATGAAATAAAATGGAGAAAAAAAAATCTCTACTTAATATGTCACTGAAAATGGCTCTCCAGAGTTGTAAGGTGGCTTTCTGCAACTGAAGCAATATCTGAAGTGACTAAGAGCTGATGGGTGCTCATTCATTGCACACTCAGCAGACGAGACAAGCCCTTCCTTGAAACAAAATCTGAACAGCACATCTCTGTGTCTACCACACTTAAGATTACTCATATTTTTCTGTCTTCTTATGTTCCTTTTTTTCCCAAGATTTTTCCCCTTTACCTAAATTCTCAAATTATTAATATAAAATTGTTCATAATATTATCTTTTTATTTTCTGAAAAATATCTAGAATTCTCTCATAACTTCCTGATGTTGTTTGTATGTGGGGGGGAGAGGGGGCAGGAGGTGAGTGTGTGACCTTTCTTTTATTTTCTAGAATTTCATCACAATAAGTTTAACAACTTTATTTTTGAAAGGATCCATTGATGGCTTTGTGGAGCCCATCATATTTTTTCCACTAATTCTATTCTTAAAGTTATTACATTCTTTCTTCTAATTTCTCTGGTTTTAATTAACTTATTCTTCTAAATTCTTGAAATGCATGCTTACTATTGACTACTGAGCTGTTTATCTACTTATTTTGTCTAATCTATGTATTTAGGTCTATATGTTTTTCTCTCAGCAAAGTTTTAGGTTTATCCAACAAATGTTGCTATAGTCTATGTCAGTTATAATTAAATTAAAATAGTTTCTAACTTCTACTGTGATTTCTTCTCTGCTCCATGGGTTATTTAGAAATTTCTAAATATGGTTTCTAAGCTCATAGGTTTTTTAACTTACCTTTTTGATATTGATTTCGAGCTAAATTTCAATATGATTGAAACATACTATGTATGATTTAAATATTTTGAAATTGAGACACTATATCTCAGCAGATGTTCAATTTTTATGTTTCATGAGTACTTGAATAAAATATATGCTCTAGTATTTGGTTGAGTGATCTACATATGTCAGGTAAATCAAGATTATTAATTATGTGCTTCAATTTTTTTTTGAAATTTTAGTTTTTGTCTGCTTCTTTTTATCACTTACTGAGAGTGGTATATAAAACTCTATCAGGAGTGAATATTTGTCTATTTCTCCTTGTAGTATTGTCATATTTGTTTCATACATTTTGAGGTCATATTATTAGACAAATTCAAATTTAGAATTTCTGTATGTGATAGATGAATTAAACTAGTCACTGTAAAGGATATTTTGTATTGTAGTTTTGTTCTGTGCTCTGTCCCATATTAATACAGATACATCAGATTTCTTGTGACAAATAATTGCACGGTAATTTTTCCATCGTTTTACTTTCCACCTCCCAGTATTTTCATATTTTAGTTTTGTCATTTTTAAGCATCATGTAGTGGGACTTTTCAGTCTGATAATCTGTCTTATAATTAGAGAATTTAGTTCGCTTACATTAATGTAATTGCAGATTTATTTGCTTATATATATGCACTTTATCCTTTGCTTTCCATCAGTCTTATGTTTTTTAAAAAGATTTCTGTCTTATTGTTACTTGATTATTTTAATTATTTCATTTTCCCTGTACATTATCCTAGAAATTGTATACTATTTTCCTTTCAATGGTTACATTCAAGATTCAAACATGCATCCTTGAATTATCAAAATATAATTTAATTGGTGTTTGTATCTTCATTTGATCATTTCATCTAACTTTATATACTTCCTGATTTAGTATATTTTAAAATGTAATTTAATATTCTATCTCACTCCCTCTCTTTTTCCTTCTTTCTATATATGTATTATATGTATATATTATATTTATATGTGTATATATTTATATAATAGCTATACTGAGATAAAATTCACATACCACGAAAATCACCCATTTAAGGTATATAATTCAATAGTTTTTAGTATATTAACAGTTATGCAACCAACACTGTAATCAATTTTAGAACATTTATCACTCCAAAAAGGAAACCCTGTAGCCATTATCAGTCACTCCTCATTTTTCCCCAAACCTTTCTCCCTAGAAAACCATCAATCTACTTTGAGCTTATGTAGCTTTACCTATTCTGGATACTACTCATAAAGGAGTTGACAATATGTGGTCTTTTGTGACAGGTTTCTTTCACTTAGCGTAGTTTTCAAGGTTCTTTCAATCTATATCATGCATTAGGACTTAATTCATTTTTTCTGACTGAATAATACCATAGTATGTACTTATTACATTTTGTTTATCTGATCATTCATTGATGGGTCGTGAATGACCCGCAGTTTGTTTCCATGCTTTCAGCTATTATGAATATGCTGCAGTGAGCATTTGTGTATAAGTTTTTGCGTGGACATATATATGTAATTCTCTCGAGTACGTGCCTAGGAGTGGAATTGCTGGGATATGTGGTAATTCTATGTTTAACTTTAAGACCTACTCAACTATTTTCCATAGAAGTCAAGTCGTTTTACATTCCCACAAGGAATATACAAGGGTTCCAGTTTCTGAATGTTTTTGTCAACCCCTGTATTCTGTTTTTTGTTGTTGTTGTTTGTTTGTTTTTTTAATTCTAGCCACCTTAGTGGATATGAAGTGATCTTTTTTTGTGGTTTTGATTTGCATTTCTTCAATGACTAATTATGTTGAATATTTTTTCATGTGCTTTTTAGCCATTTATATATATTCATTGGGGAAATATCTATATAGGTTCTTTTGCCATTTTTCAGTTGGGCTATTTATCTTTTTGTTGTTGAGTTATAAGAATTCTTATATATTTTGGATACTAGATTATTTTCAGATATATAATTTGCAAATATTTTCACCATTCTGTGGGTGTTCTTTTTTCATTCTTGATGATATCCTTTGAAGGTTTTAATTTTTATTAAACCCAATTTACTTACATTTTCTTTTGTCACTTATGATTTTGCTGTTATAGCTAAGAAGGCTTTGTTCTGCAAAAGGTCAGGAAGATTTATGTCTACATTGCCTTCTAAGAGTTTAATAGTTTCAGCTGTTACATTTAGGTCTATGATCAATTTTGAGTTGATTTTTATACATGATGTAAAGAGGGGTTTTGACTTCATTTTGTTGTTGTTCTGCATAATCACTTGTCCCAGCACCACTTGTTGCAAAGACCATTCTTTTCCCATTGAAATTTTTGGCAGGCTTGTTAAAAATCAATTTAATGTAAATGTGAGAGATTATTCCTAAACTCTTGATTCTATGTCAATGATCTATATGTCTGTACTTATACTAGTACCATGTAGTCTTGATTACTGTAACTTTGCTATAAGTTTTGTAAATGGGAAGTGTGAGTCCTCCAACTTTGTTCATCTTTTTTCAAGATTGTTTTAACTATTCTCGGTCTTTGAAATTTCCATATGAATTTCAGAATTAGCTTGCTAATTTCTGCAAAGAAGCCAGCTCTGATTTTGATAATGATTGCATTGAATCTGCAGATCACTTTGAAGAGTATTGCCATTTTAAAACAGTATTATAACAATATCAGAACAATATTAAGTCTTCTCATCCATTAACAAGAGAAATCTTTTATTTATTTAGATCTACTTTATCTCAGCGATGCTTTGTACTTTTTTAGAGTCTAACTTTTGCATTGCCTTAAATAATTTTATTTCTAGGTATTTTATTCTTTGGGATGGCATTAAAAGTAGAATTTTGTTCTTAATGTCATTTTCAGATTTTTCATTGATTATGTATAAAACTTCATTTGATATTTGTATATCATCTTGTGTCCTGCAACTCTGATGGACTTACTTATTAGTGATAAGCTTTTTTAGTGAATTCCTTGGAATTTTCTATATACAAGTTCATGTCATCTGTAAATATAGTTTTACTTCTTTCTTTCCAATTTGGGTTCCTTTTTGTTTCTTTTTTTGACTGTTGCCCTGGCTAGAGCCTGTAGTGCACTATAGAACAGAAGCGTTGAGAGGAGATATCCTTACCTTGTTTCTGGTCTTAGAAAACAAAGATCACTTTGACTATTGTTATTATATGTTTGCTAGTAATTTGTTGAGGATTTTGCATCTATGTGATATTGGTCTATAGTTTTATTTTTTGTTTGTGATATCGTTATCTGGTTTTGGTATCAGGATAATACTGGCCTCACAGTATAAGTTTTAAAGTGTTCTTCCTTTTCTATTTTTTTGGAAGAGTTTTTTGGAAGAGTTTCATTTTGTTTTGTTAATTTGGTAGAATTCAGATTCACCAGTGTAACCATCTCATTCTGGTCTTTGTAGTTTTTAAATTCCTAATTCAATTTCTATACTTGCTATAGGTCCATTCAGATTTTTTGCTTCTTTTATTGTCAGTTTTGTACCTTGCATCTTCCCAGGAATTAATCTATTTTATCTAAGTTATCTAATTCATTGGCATACAGATTTTAATTTTATTCCTTATAATCTATTTATTTGTGTTAATTTGGTTGTAATGTCCCATTTTTCACTTTTGATTTTATTAGAGTATTCTTTCTTTTTTTCTTGCTCATAACCACCTAATAGTGTGACAATTCTGTTGACTTCTCAAAGAATCAACTTTTAATTTCATTGATTTTTCTCTATTGTTTTTCAATTTTATATTTTTATCAACTTGTACTCTAATCTTTATTATTTCTTTCCTTCTGCTTGCCTTTATTCCAGTGTTTTAAGGTAGAAAACCAGATTATTGATGTAACATGTTTCTTCTTGAATATTGACATTCACAGACACATTTTCCTCTAAGCATTACTTTAGCTGCACCCCATAATTATTGGTACAGTGTGTCTCCGTTTTCACTTCTCAAGTATTTTCTACTTTCCTTTTCATTTCTTCTTTCACTTACTGGTTATTTAGAAGTGCACTGTTTAATTTCTTCATATATTTGAATTTCCAAAATTTCTGTTATTCATTTATAATTTTATTCCACTGAGGGCAATCTTTGTTTGATTTCAGTCATTTTACATTTATTGAGGTTTAGTGGCTTATCACCCAAATTCTATTGTAATTAAGAGCTCCCTCTGTTTTGACTATCTTGACATTCTATTTTTTAAAAAAGACCATTACTTTGGTGAGGGCTTAGGAGCTCTCTGTTCTTATGCTGTTGCTTCACCTGGGTAAAATGTCTGAGTCCTGCTCTGGAGCTGGAGGCAGGGGCAATGGCCCACTTCTCTTGCAGTGACACTTCTGCTTTATAATCAGGAGACTTTGTGGGGGAGGTAGCCTCTGGTGTCTTATCTTAACTCTCCAGATGTGGACCTCTGACCTATGAGCAAGGTGGGGAGGAAGCATGGATGAGGACAGGGTAACTGGGGTCACAACATTCTTGGCCTGAGTGAGGTTCTTGGGGTAGAGCCACCACTCTATGAGTTGGAACTGGATAGAGAAAGCAAATCTGCAACATAGAACTAAGGCAGATGAGAAATGCTTGCAGACTGCCTCTGCCCAAAAGATACCATAGCTTGGGACTGAGGGACATGGGAACTCTGTTTTCTTGGTCACATCCATCCAGAGTGGACGTTCTGTCACACTGAGATGTCAGAGGATAGAGAGAGGTGTAGGCTGTGGCTCAAGAGCCGTAGACTCCTACTGTTCTTACCAAGATTTAGTAGAAAATTGCTGTATGTTTTTGGAATAAATTTCAGAGGCTTTTATGAATGGAGCTTTTAAAATATAATTTTCACGAATTACGGTTGTTTCCCTGGAAAGCAAGTCTATGGAGTTTCTCATGCCACTATTCTGGAAATGGATCTCTCACTGTATATTGAAACACAGTGTCATTGTTATTATATTTTAATACTGCCAATATTCACTTAGACATACCGTTTTTCTCCCAGCTTCTATCAAGTATCAGTTTATTTCTCTAAACACTCTTTTATATTTACTTTAGTGCAAGTCTTCTGATGACAAATATTCTGTTTTTTCTTTGTCTTAAATGTTTTTATTTCATTGTTTTTTGTAGGATATTTTAAAACTAGATAGCAAAGCATTGTTAGCATTATTGTTTTCAACATTTTGACAGTATCTTCATTGTCTTCTGGATTTCACATTTTTTTTTTTGGGATACCAGCTGTCAGTCTAATTTTACTTTTTTCTTGCAAGTTAATGCGACATTTGGCCTTAACGATGAACATCCAAATTTCATTATTATTTTCTGCCTTTCTCATTTATGATTTATCTCCATGAGTTTACAATTCAAAAAAATTACATGATTTAGTAGCCATATTTTTAAATGTAAAAGCAACAGCAATATTTGTAAAAGATACAAAGAACTAAAAGCTGTGGAAGGAAGGAGAATGTCCCTCATAATATGCTCAAATTAGAATAAATTGAGAGAGTTTAATAAAATGAAAATATATTGCTAGGGTGTAAGGACACCATGAGGGATATAGTTGCAGTACCACCAGGGCTGGTAACTGCAGAGTTGTTACTACCCTAGAAAGGAAGTGGTCACAGGAACCTTAGAGGATTGAGTTCTGTCCAGATAGCTACCTTGAGAAGAACACAGCTTTCCCTGTGAAAGGACACAGCTAGCTTGAAGGCATCCCACAGGGAGAAAGACTGAGAATAAATATAATCTAATCTTACAACTTTGAAGATCATTTGTCATTCTCTCTAGTTTCCTTCAGGTAATTTTGTTTTGTGTTTATGTTTTTGAGTGTTCTCATAAGTGTGATTTTCTTTGTTTTGATGCTGCTTGGAGTTTACAGGGTTTTGTGAATCTTTAACTTGATGTCATCAGTTTTAGAAAATTATTTGTTCACATATTCCTTATGTCTCCTCTATTACTTTTTCTTCTGGAATTCAAATTCTTATATTTTATACCCTATTAATATACCCCCTATACTCCTTACTTTGTTTTGTATATTTTCCATTCTTTTGTTTCTCCCCCATTCTAGATATTTTAACCAACTTTCTCTTTACTTATTCTGTTTATCTGTGTGTAAACTGTTGTTAAGCCTGCCATCTCCTTAACCTATTGAGAGCTAAGTTATTGTACCTTTTAGTTCTAGAATTTTCATTAGTTTCTTTATGATTTTCAGTTCTTTGCCAAGTTCTCAAATAGTCTGTGTCTTTTAAAGTATGTGTTTGGCTGGACGCAGTGGCTCAAGCCTGTAATGCTAGCACTTTGGGAGGCCAAGGCAGGTGGATCATCTTAGGTCAGGAGTTCGAGACCAGCCTGGCCAACGTGGTGAAACCCCGTCTCTACTAGAAATATGGAACTTAGCCGGGCATGGTGGCGGATGCCTGTAATCCCAACTTTGGGAGGCTGAGGGAGGAGAATTGCTTGAACCCAGGAGGCAGAGGTCACAGTGAGCCGAGATCACGCCACCGCACTCAGCCTGGGTGTCAGAGCAAGGCTCTGTCTCAAAAAATAAATAAATAAATAAATAATAAAGTATGTGTTTGATAACTCCGTATTTTGGATCCTCTGTATTTTTAATTCTATTATCTTCCACTATCTATTATTTCTCATATTTTTACCGCATTGTCTTGTCTCCTTTTTTTCTGGTATGGGACTGTATATGTAAAGTTGTTACAAAAAAATTGAAGCCTAGGTTAATGTCATGTTAATCTAGAGAAGGTTTGCCTTTGCTTTTGGTAGACAGTCTGAGGCACTAGCAGTCACAGATCATTTTGATCAAATTTTAGGGACTGAGACTTTTTGAAGCTGGGCTTTAGTAGGTTTCACAGCTGATTTCTTTCTGGTTCACACTTACAAATAAGATATTGAGTCTATCAGAATCTCCGTCTAAAGTTGTACATTTTCTTAGAGTTCCTCATCTTTGGCAGACATTGAAGAGCAATCTTTCTTCTCTCAGCTCAGAAGACTTTAAAACGTCTACTCAACGTCTCACTCTCCCAAAAGCTTCTTCTGGTTTAGCAGATGCTTCTTGCAGAAAAGCTATCCCCAGATGTCTGGCTTATTTACCTGGGGTTTCTTCCTCCAAAGGGTTTAAGACCTGTAATTTCTCATGCTTTGCTAGCTCTGTTATGTATTCAAGCAGATGATTTTTATATCTTGTCCATCCTTTTTTCTTATGATTTTATTATTATTTTTTAATTTCCAACTTTTATTTTAAGTTCAGTGAAGAGGGAGAGGATCAGGAAGAATAGCTAGTTGTCCTTCTTTTCTTGTGTGCTCAGCAGGGGGGTTATTCTACAACACATTGTCAGCCATTCCTCAAAACAGAAACTCTGCATTCTGCCTTCCAAACTCAACATAAGCAATATTTTTAACCTAAAAATAAACTAACAAAAAAAATTAGTGGCTTCATGATACATTTAAAATAAAATCCAACTACCTAATTATTAGTATTTCTACAAGGTCCCACAAAAGCTGGACACAGCTTGTTTATTCAAACTTACCTTAACTAATGTCCCCTGAACTTACTGACTCCTATAAGATCAGCCTTTCTGTTCCTCATACACACCAAAGAACCTCCTGTCTCTCAGACTTTGCGTTTTTGTTCATCTTGGAACACTACTACCAGAGCTTTTCAAATGATTTATTCCTACACAACCTTATCTTTGCTCAAATAGTTCCTCCTCAAAACATCCTAGCCTGCCCACCCAACTTAAGAGACTTCTCCACTCCCCACCCTCTGTTATGAACAACACCATCTTTACTTGTTACACTGCATTTACTACAATCTGTACTTATCTTTACTTTTATTAGATTTTTATTTTAACATAGACAGAACTTTGTGAATCACTGTTGTGTGTTTAACACTAAGAATAACGGCTGGTACATAGTAACTACTCATTAAATATTTATTTAAATAAATGAACTATTGCCCATGACTATAAGCAAATTCGTTATCTTCTTTGACCCTCTTTTCACCTTTTATTTTAAGTGGTGGTGATCATCATCATAATACCTGGCATAACTAGTTGATAAAATATTAAACGTGAAAATATCTGATGCCTACAAGACAGTCAATAAACTTATTTTTTGCTTCCCTCCTTTTTACTCTTTCCTTTTTCCGGGTAGTTACTGAATGATAAAATAAACACCATTTTATTTTTTGGCATAATCTATTATTCCCCTGAGGAGTCTAGTAAGGTGTCATTACTAATGCAATACATTTATAGAATGGGGCTGGGGGCTTTAAAATTTCCCTGGAAAAATAAGTGATTTTTTCTTTTTGGTGATTTCTGTGTGGTCTTGATAAAAACCTCCTTGCTCCTTGAAAATAATGTTTGCATAAGTAAAAAAAAAAAAAAAAAGAAATAAATAAAATGAATATTTATCTGATTTGAGTTTGGCATTAATTTGTGTAGAGCAACTGTATTGGAAATATAGCAAAATGCTTGCCTTTGCTGTGAATCCGTTACTGTCACCTCCTGTTCCCCAATCACTATCTAATTAAGGCATTGCCCAGATTTTATGTCCTAGAAGTGAGGTGGACAGAATTTATTTACTGCAGGACCCCTGGCTACATGATGGCTAAATGATCTGAATACATGTGGCTACTTACTAAATATGATTTGACTATTATTTATTAGTGTTGAGACATTTTGGAACTTCAGTTCCCATGTATCCCATTATTTCTGTTCTTAGGTTTTTAATGAACAAGCATTTCACCAAGTAGATCTCATTAGCACAGACATACCAGGATTGGTAGATTTGTTCTATACTTCATTCCATGGGGGAGCAGTATGACCGCATTCTGCAGAGGTTGGCAGGGCTCTGGTCTGCTGCCATTGAGTTATAGAATACAAGATAATGCATGCATAATAGATTAGCAATTTGAAACATTTCCTTCTTGATTTTATATATCCATAATACGTTAAACCTTGTTCCAGGAGAAGTCTTACTATTAAGGAGGACTCAATTTATTCCATCAAATTATCTTCACTACCTGTATCTGGCATTAGGAACAAGAAATTCTTACTTATTAGGATCTCACACTAAAATTCTGTGCATTCTGTTTCACTCGTAGATGGCAGAGTGACTACAAATTTCTTGTGTTTAAATACTTTGTGACCCCATTAGACAGAGAGCACAGAATAAAAATATTCCGTGTGTCATAAACATAGTCATTATTTCTAGCACATACTGAAAATTACCAGTATCAACAAGGATATAAAAACCTTCAAATTAAACTCACAAGCTAAAACAGTAAATAACCACTCTTTTTACAAGAAATGTGAGGCTATGAGTCTATCAAATGTGAAACTGTAAGAACTGCATACACTATGAAGTTTAATATGTCTTGAGAATTTCCCTTCAGGTAGGCACGTTGCTTATAATGTGTTCACTAGAACCACATTATAATTAGAAATATTTGAAAACTCCAGCTCTTGATGGAGGATATATCTAATAGTACGAATTGATTTTGACATTATTAATGAATTTATTCTGCTGAAGCAAATACTGCTTTTTGAGATGAAAGATATGATTTTTAAATTTCATTAGTTCTCTTAGAGACACACAAAATTGTCAAATCCAGATGCCTTTGAAAGTTCATAATCACATAACCTGAGTTATTAATTAGGTCTTCTTTTCTGAACAACTTTAGTTATTTTGTGGACTACATTTCATTTTCTTAGCTGCTGTATTGGTTTGTATTTTCATCACAATTGAACAAATATATATTTGTGAATGCTCTTGCTAGCAATGTATTTCACAAAAATTCTCTTGTGCATTTAAAATGTTTGATGTTTCCAGTAAACCATAGTTATTAAATCCAAAATAGTGGCCGAATTGCTTATATTTATCTCTTTATCATTCTTTCATTTATTCTTTAGTCACTAATTCATTTATAATAACATTCACTACCTCTTGAGGTTTTTATTTTTTATGTTTTATTTTTTATTTATTTATTTTGAGATAGAGTTTCACTCTGTCACCCAGGTGGAGTGCAGTGGCGTGATCTTGGCTTACTGCAACCTCCGCCTCCCAGGTTCAAGTGATTCTCCTGCCTTAGCCTCCTGAGTAGCTGGGACTACAGGCGAGTGCCACCACGCCCGGCTAATTTTTGTATTTTTAGTAGAGACAGGGTTTCACCATATTGGTCAGGCTGGTCTTGAGCTTCTGACCTCGTGATCAGCCCACCTCGGCCTCCCAAAGTGCTGGGATTACAGGCATGAGCCACCGCGCCTGGCCACCTCTGAGGTTTTTAATCACATAAAACATGTATATGGGTTTAGAATAGTACCAGCATGTAATCAAAGCTCAGTAAATATTAGTTATTATTATTTGTATTAATTTAATTATTCAAACAATTGTTAGAATCCATTACGGACAGGTAGATGCTATGTAAAAATGATAAGTAAGACACATAAGTATTCACGCCTATGAAACATATTCCATGGATAACCAACTATACAAACCTAAGTGTGTGCTGGGTAAGATGCTTTCCTATCAACCATGCCAGCAAAACACATAAACATAAAATGTCAAGCCCTTTTCAAAAATATCTCTTGTTAGTAACATGTCTCCTTTTCTTAAAAACTAAGAATTCAGGGATTTAACAAAAGTTTTAGAGCTGTTTTCAATCATCATAGTCTCTATAATAGAAAGAACCCTATAGTGAGAGCTAGGAAAGTTAGTTCCAGCTGACAGCAAGTTGTCTGTGTGACCTTGGGTAGGTCATTGAAACTTACTGGGTCGTGATATCTTCACTTGAAAAACTAAAAGCAAATATCCGGAAGATAAGGCCTAGGAATTTGCAGTTTAAGAAGGCTCCTTAGGTGCTTTTATTACTAAAACCTAGCCAGCCAGTGTTACAAGGACTGCTAGCAATTCTCCTAATTCTTTTACACTAACAAGAACTTGAAAAACCAGTGAATGAGTGGATGATAGGGTTCCGCTTTTTTGTGCAGTATATAAATGTTACATCTAGAAAGTCCCTAGTCTTAAGATGAGTGTTATTAATGCATTTTGTCAATTAGGCATTACTTTGGATTCAGAAAGGCATCAATTAAAATGACATCCATTTTTGTGGCAATTAGACATGTCAGTTCTGCAGCTTAGTGTGAATGACTTTACAATCTCATAATTTTAATATCAATCTCAAAACAATAGGAAGCTTTGGCCATGAGAGGAGGAAACACAATTTTGAACTACAGAGTACAGATGAGATTTTTAGAGGCATTGTGACAGCCAAGGGGTAGAGTCAAGTATCCGGGTACTTAGTAGGCAAAGAAGAAATTTTTGAAATTGAGACCTGATGCCAGAAAGAAGATGGGAATGCAGAATCTGTTCATCTGCTCATTTATTCCACAAATAGTTACTGAATTCTGGCATTATGCTAGCCACAAGTTTGCACATGCAATTATAATATAGTCCTCAGTCTTAAAGTGATTAGAGCTTACTGACCAGCAATTTCCACTTAAAAAATTTGGCCTAGATCATGATTAAACTGTTAAGCACCTTTAAAAATTATCTTACCAGGCCGGGCGTGGTGGCTCATGCCTGTAATCCCAGCACTTTGGGAGGCTGAGGAGGGCGGATAACGAGGTCAGGAGATCGAGACCATCTTGGCCAACAGAGTAAAACCCTGTCTCCACTAAAAAAAAAAAAATACAAAAAATTAGCCGGGCGTGGTGGTGGGCGCCTGTAGTCCCAGCTACTCGGGAGGCTGAGGCAGGAGAATGGCGTGAACCCAGGAGGCAGAGCTTGCAGTGAGCCAAGATAGCGCCACTGCACTCCAGCTTGGGCGACAGAGCGAGACTCTTGTCTCAAAAAAAAAAGAAAAAATTATCTTACCTTTGTAATTTGATAAGACTAATTTATTCCAAAGTTTAGTTTCAGCGATGGTATCCTTCATGACCTTTGACAAATCACATATAATCTCCATGATTTACTTTATATATTTTTCTTTGCATCAACTTGCTATTTGTACCTAAAAACAATTGAGACAGCCAGGTGGGAGGTGGTCCCTGGAGAAACTCCAACCAGCCTCCCCACTGAGGCGGAGCCTTGGGAAGTTCATGCCCTTTGCAGTGGGGTGAAGCTTGGCCCCTCCTCTTCCTGTGCGGAACCTAGGATTCCAACCCTCTGGCAGGAAGTGCTGTAGCGGAGGGTTTCTCCCTTGTTTTTTTTTTCCCTTTTTCACCCAATAAAACCCTGCTTTACTCACCCTTTAAACCATCTGTGAACCTAAATTTTCATGGTCGTGGGCCAGACAAGAACCCCGTCTTTAGCTGAAGTAAGGAAAAGTCCTGCAACACAATTATGTAAAATATAAAATTTAGATCAGTACCGTAAGTAAGAAATTAATACCGTTTGCCATGAATGTTTGGTAAATACGTAAAAATAAATACAATGAAAACCAAATAATACTGTTAAGTCATACTTAGATGCAGTTTCCTGATCAGTGGTCAATAATGGCTTTCATGTTTTTAAGAATGGGTACTAGCAATCATTAGAAAGGTGTTAAAGATATATTTTCAACAAATTGTTGCTTTCTCCTTAACCCTAAGTACCTGAAAACAACAAAAAAATTTATCAAGTTACTAATGCTTATTCAATTATACATTATACATAATAGGGAGAACACTAGGTTTAACAAATACAAAAATTTCCTAACAGACTCTAAAAAATAAACATTGACATTAAAATGTAAACCCATATATAGGAATCCCCAAAATCTCGCTCTCGCCTGCCTGCCTGCTCTCTTGCTTACTTGCGCTTTCACTTGCCCCCTTCTTGAGGATCCAAGGTGTGCTCTGACCACAGCCTGCAGCTGGGATGGGAGACAGAGGAGGTGGCTCAGGGAAAATGAGGCTGCAGTGCTGGTGGTAGGAAGATGTTGGGCAGGGATGAGCAGCAAGAGCAAACTATCGCTGAGGACCTGGTCATGACCAAGTATCAGATGGGTGGGTGACATCGCCAACTGGGTACTTTGGTCCTTGGTGGAAGCATCCAGCTCAGGTGTGTGAGTACTGAGGCTGTGTGAGGAAGGTGATGCCATGATTATGGCAGAAACAGGGAAAATCTTCAAGAAAGAAAAGGAAATGAAGAAAAGTATTGCTTTTCCCACCAGCATTTCGGTAAATAACTGTGTGTGTCACATCTCTCCTTTGAAGAGTGACAAAGACTGTATTCTCAAGGAAGGTAACCTGGTAAAAATTGACCTTGGTGTCCATGTGGATGGCTTCGTCGCTAATGTAGCTCATACTTTTGTGGTGGATGTAGCTCAGGGGATCCAAATAACAAGGCAGAAAGCAGATGTTATTAAGGCAGCTCACCTTTGTGTTGAAGCTGCCCTATGCCTGGTCAAACCTGGAAACCATAACACACAAGTGACAGAAGCCTGGAACAAAGTTGCTCATTCATTTAACTGCATGCCAGTAGAAGATATGCCGTCACACCAATTGAAGCAACATGTCATTGATGGTGAGAAAACTGTTACCCAGAACCCCGCGGACCAGCAGAAGAAGGACCATGAAAAAGCTGAATTTGATGTTTTCATCAGCATAGGAGAGGGCAAGGCCAAGGATGCAGAACTACTATTTACAAAGGAGACCCCTCTAAATAATATGGACTACAAATGCAAACTTCAGGTGCCTTCTTCAGCGAGGTGGAAAGGTGTTTTAATGCTTTGTTGTTTAAGAGCATTTGAAGATGAGAAGTAGGCTTGGATGGGTGTGGTGGAGTGCACCAAACATGGACTGCTGCAACTATTTAATGTTCTGTATGAAAAAAAGGGTGAATCTGTTGACCAGTTTAAATTTACAGTTCTGCTCATGCCCAATGGCTCCATGCTGATAACCAGTGGTCCCTTTGAGCCTGACCTCTACAAGTCTGAGATAGAGGTCCAGGATCCAGAGCTAAAGACCCTCCTACAGAGTTCTTCAAGTTGAAAAACCCAGAAAAAGAAAAAAAAAGAAGGCCTCTCAGAGAACACCACCAGTGGGGAAACATTAGAAGAAAAGGAAGCTGGGGACTGGGGTGGGGCCTTCTCCCCAGATTGCTACTCCTGCCTCATCCCCTTCCCACTGTATCCCAGGCTCTGTGAAGTGCAGTTCTTCTTCTACGCCTGGGACCACCAGCAGAGCAGGGGTCTCCTTGCCCCCATCCCAGTTCCCCATCCTACCCCCTTCCAGCAACAACCAGCTCCAGCTGACTCTGGTCTTGGGAGGTGAGCCTTTCCAACCATGGAAGACTACTTTAAATGAAAAAAAGAAACTGAATAATAAAATCAGGAGTCAAAAAACAAAAAAGAAAGAAAGAAACTCCCACAGATTCAACAACAAAAAAATGTCTTGGAACAACATAAAGACTTCTTGAAACTGTTAAGGAATTGTAGCAAGGTTGTAGAATACAGGTAAATATACAAACATCAATCACTTTCCTATATATGAGCAAGGAACAAGTGGAATTTCAAATTAAAATATATCATCTACATTAACAACCAATACCATGAAACACTTAAGTATAAATCTAACAAAATATGTTCAAGAGCTATATGAAGAAAATGACAAAACTCTGATGAAAGAAATTAAAGAACTAAGTGGAGGGATATTCCATGTTTATTACTAGAAAGACACAATATGATTTTTCCCAACTTGGTCTATAGATTTAACATAATCCCAATCAAAATCTCAGCAAGTTATTTTGTGGTTATCAAAAAACTAATTATAAATTTTATATGAAGAAGCAAAAGACCCAGAATAGCCAAAACAATATTGAAGGAGAACAAAATTGGGACTACTTGACTTCAAGACTTAGTATAAAGTTACAGTAATCAAGACAGTATGCTATTGCAAAAAGAAAAAATAATAGCCTGGTGCAGTGGTTCATGCCTATAATCACAACATTTTGGGAGGCAGAGGCAGGAGGATTGTTTGAGGCCAGGACTTTGAGGCCAGCCTGGACAACATAGTGAGACTGTGTCTCTACACAAAAATTAAAAATTAGCCATGTATGGTGGCTTGCAACTATAGGCCCAGCAACTCAGGAGGCTGAGGTAGGAGAAGAGCCCAGTAGTTTGAGGCTGCAATGAGCTATGGTCATGCAATCTCATCACTGCACTCAAAGCTGGATAACAGAGTGATACTCTGTCTCTAAATAATAAAAATTTAAAAAGACAAATAGTTTAATGGAACATAATATAGAGACCAGTTAGAGACAAGAAATAAGCTCACACAAATGTCAATTGATCTTTGACAAGGAAACAAAGGCAATACAATGGAGAAAAGATAGTCTTTCAACAAATAGTGCTGGAGAAAGATGACATCTACATGCAAAAAAAATTTTAAAAAGGAATCTAGGCACAGACTTTACATGCTCCACAAAAAATATTTTGAAATTAATCATAGATGTAAATGTAAAATGCAAAAACTACAAAACTACAAAAAGATAACATAGGAGAACATTTAAATGACCTTTGACTTGGTAATGACTTTTTATACATAATGCCAGAGGCATGATCCATGAAAGAAATAATTGGTAAGCTGAACTTCATTAAAACTGAAAACTTCTGCTCTGCAAAATGTGCTATTAAAAGAATTAGAAGACAAGCCACAGACAAGAAGAAAGCATTTGCAAAAGTCACAACTAACAAAGGACTATTATCCAAAATAGACAAAAGAATCTTAAAATTCAACAATAAGAAAATGAACCACTCAGTTGAAAATGGGCAAAAGGCCTGAACAGACACCTCATAAAAAAGATACAGAAGAGAAGTATACATATGAAAAAGTACTCAACATCACATGTCATTAGAAAATTGCATATTAAAACAACAATGACATACCACTACTCACCTATTAGAATGGCCAAAATACAAAACACTGACAACAGCAAATGCTGACAAGGATGTGGAGCAACAGGAACTCCCATTCATTGCTGATTGGAATGCAACATGGCACAGCCAGTTTGGAAAACAGTTTGGCACTTTCTTACCATGCAATTTAGCAATTCTGCTCCTTGGTATTTATCCAAATAAACTGTAAACTTATGCCCACACAAAAACCAATACATGGATGTTTACAGTAGCTTTAATTTCCATAAACTCTAAATTTCTTTAAATATAAATTTCTGTAAATTTCAGTTTAATTTTTATAAACTGAAAGCAACCCTGATGTCCTTCATTAGGTGAATGGAGAGATAAACTGATAATCCAATTTAACGATGGAATATTATTCAACACTCAGAAGAAATTAGCTATCAAGTCATGAAAAGACATGGAGGAACTTTAGAAGCATTCAGATTGGTGAAAGACGCCAATCTAAAGAGGCTACATGCAGTATTATTCCAACTACATGACATTCTAGGAAATGCAAAGCTATGGAGACAGTAAAAAAAATCAGTGATTGCCAGGTATTAGGAGGAAAGGAGGGTAAATACATGGAGTATAGAGGATTTTTAAGGCAATGAGGTTATCCTGTATGATACTATAATGGTGATCATGTCACACATTTGTCAAAACTTATAACAATGTACCACTTCTATTTATCCATAGAATTTTCCTTTAAGAATCCATAGAATATACCACACCAATAGTAAACCCTGCTATAAACTATGGACTTTTGAGTAATAATGATGCATCAATACAGATTCATTGATTGTAACTAATACATCACTCTAGTGTCAGATGTTGATTACAGAGGAGGCTGTGCAAGTGTAGGGACAGCCAGTGTATGGGAACACTGTACTTTCTGCTCAATTTAGCTGTGAAGTTAAAACTGCTCTAAGAAAATAAAGTCTGCTTAAAAAAAAAAAGATACAGGAAAAAGATGCATCCCCATTACCTTCCTCTATTTGTTTTAAAATGTAAACGGATTCATCTTATTTTGTGGAGTTTCAGTAATTGATCAATTCATGGAGGGGTTGTGTTCCCAGGTCAACTTGTATGTCAATTGTTGGAACTCAGAACAAACTTTTCCAAAGAGACAGCTGTTAAATCGAACTACATATGGCCTGAGAAGGACTCCATACTTCTATATTTGAGTCTGTGGAGGAACTGCAACCTAAGTTAATATAATAGGTAGACAAAATTGAGAACCTATCTTGGGAGTGTGCACCTGTAACAGTGGCTGAGTCTTGGCCAATCCCAGCAGCCAGACTTCAACCATTCATACACTGTCGAGTGTTCAAACTGTGTTCAACTAAGGCAAATGCTGAGCTGTACTTCACTTCTGATTTCTGTAGGTCACTTCCCTTTTTTTGTCTATAAATCTTTCACCACGTGGCTGTGCTGGAGTCTGTCTGAATCTGCTGTGATTCTGGGGGCTTCGCGATTCGCGAATTGTTCATTGCTCAATTAAACTCCTTCACATTTAGTTCGGCTGAACTTTTTCTCTTAAGACAACATTCTCAGAGTGTTTAAATTCCTGTTCTCATCTACAAAAGCCTTTTCAGCTCAGTCTATAACTGAGCATCTCGACTCAATATTTTTAAAAAACCCAATATGTTAAGTACACCAGTTAGAGCTTTCTACCCATTCTCATAAAAGTAGAACTGTATGAGTTCTGAGTTGCATTTATTTGGATCTCTGCCCCAGCATTTTTTGAATTAAAAAAAAATAGGGTAAGAATTCTAGATTTATGGAAGGGGAAGGGGGGTTTCCTGGATAATATACTGTACTTGGATGCACAAAAGGTGGTAGTTTTCAGGGGAGACTACAGCTAGGTGTAAATCTTTGGAGGTTACAGGTTTGGAAGTTGGAGAAGGCATTTATGTATGGATTACTATTAAGTGTTTTTTTTTCTTTAGCTAAGCGTTTCTAACTTATGCTGGTATTCTTCCAAATATGAGAATCATAATCATGGCTCATATTTAGTGGGTGGTTTTATGTGCATGAAATTAAACTAAAGACTTGGTATGGATTATCCAGTTAATCCTCAAAACAACCCTAAGAGATAAGTACTGTTATTATCCCCATTTTACAATAAGGAATTTTAAGCTTGGATAGTTTCAATAACTTGCCCAAAATCTCAGATGTAATAAGTGGCTATGTCTGGATTTAAATTGACTTAGTCTGCTAGTAGAGCTCAAACATCTAACTGCTGCTTAAGGAAGTGGCTCAAATAAGAAAAAAAGAAAGAAAATGCCTGTTTAAAAATCAGCCTTGCTATTGGACTTGTGTCTGTTAAACACATAATGTGACCAGAAAAATATACTGAAATAATTTGGGGCTCTGAATAATTCAGGTCATGAAATACTATGCTAACCCAAAGAATCCAGGTAAGTCTCCAAAGCTCAACACAAGTTTACTTACCTGAAAAATTGTACATAGTCACCTCAGTTCTAATTTGAAGAACTGAAAGAGGAAGCAAAAATTTATTGCCTTCAAATTGACATGTGCATAATACTTTTATATGTCACATCAACTGTGCTTTCGCTTTTACTGAGTGAACCTTGGCTGAAACAATACTTTGTTTCCTGTTTGATTATTTTGTAATAAGCCAGGGCTAAATACTGGAAAAAATGCTGTGAAGAGAAGAGAGCAGTAAGCAGAGAACAGAGTAAATGACCTGTCTGAGCAGTAGCATCTTCGATTCTTTGATCTGGGGAACCCTCTGATCAATGCAACATGCAGAGGCATAGGTCAGGGGTTCCCTCTGCATCCAGTGGTGAAAGAGACGCTTTGCCTAACTGCCACTCAGGGGAAACAATTGGGCTGAAGCTGGAGGAACAGAAGAGAGAGGTAGTGAGAGACCCAGTAGGGAGCCCGCACAGAAGCATTCACACCATGGGCTATTACGGCATGACCCGGAAGGCAGTGATGTGAAGTGCATCACAAAAGCAGGACTAGCCCTGTAAGCTTCTAAAACTGAGTTTTAAGCATCTGTGATCTGCCTCCTGAGCATTTGTATCTCTCCATAGGAAGGAGGATGAAACAGCTGCACATGTTTTCTCCAGTGCTATAGACCTGTCATCAGCACTGCATTGTTTACATATGGCTATAAGGTCTTTAAGCCCAGGATCCCTTAGCTATACAGCAGGGACAGATATTTACATGACAGCTGTGTCAATTGGAAGCCACCTTGTGAGCTTGTTTGTTTCACTGAAGCTCCAATCACCACCACCTGCCCCCTCCCGCAATGCCCCAAAGACACAAATCTAATTCTTCCCTCTTTTTAAGATGAACTCCATGTTAATAATAGAACTGCAGTGCAGAGGCTCAAAATGGAAATAGCTGGCATTTCCTTAACAAGACTCTTAATTCTGCTAGAAATAATGGATTTCAAGTGAAATAGCTCGAGTCCAAGAAGAGTGGTTATAATTCATGACCAGACGCCCAAATGAAATCAAAATCTGGGAAACATGCAAAGTGCTAATTTTCTACATCAGTGGAATTTATCAAGTTCCTACTGATTAATTTGGACAGTGGTTTGGTTGTTCAATTGATAGAGCTTTGTTTGCCTTGCAAAGACATCTGAGTGACATTGATTTAAATATTATTGCAACTTCCTGGTTTTATGAAAAGCTTTTAACACTGTAAAAACCCTCTGAATCACAAGTGGCTAACATTAAGTGTTTTTATTTTTATTTTTATTATTCTTTACTATTTGAGGCAAGATTCCTATTTACTTCACCAATGAGGTGAAGAGCACTGTATCTTTGAAGAGCAATTACCATGTGTATTTCAAGAAGTGGTTTCTAATTCATCCGTGTTGCTTTAGTTTATGGTTAGTTTTTCCAAAAAAAAGTACTTATTCTATAATAATGACTATTTACAATTAGCTTAGTTGAAAAATAAACCACTCCTAAAATGCTTACCAATAGTTCAATATTGATCATACACCCTGATGTGGTTTGAATGTGTCTCCCAAACTTCATGTGATGGAAATGAAGCCAGGTGCAGTGGCTCATGCCTGTAATCCCAGAACTTTGGAAGGCCAAGGCAGGAGGATCACTAGATCCTAGGAGTTCAAGACTAGCCTGGGCAACATAGTAAGACCCTCATCTCTACCAAAAAAATTAAAATTAGCTGGGCATGGTGGATGTGGTAGCACATACCTGTAGTTCCAGCTATTCAGGAGGCTGTGGTTGGAGGATCACTTGAGCCTAGGAAGTGGGAAGTGGGGCCTAATTGGGAGCTGTTTGGGTCATAAGGACACTGCTCTCATGAATGGATTAACGCTGTCATTGTGGGAATCAATTCATTATTGTAGGACTGGGTTCTTTTCAGGTCAAGTCCAGCTCCCATCTTGCTCTCTGTCATTCACTGTTGCTCTTCCACTTCCACTATGGGATGAGGCAGCAAGAAGGCCCTCACCAGATGCTGGTAACTTGATCTTAGATTTCCCAGATTTTGGACTGTTAGAAAGTAAACTTCTGTCCTTTATAAATTATCCAGTTTATGGTTGTTTGTTACAACAACACAAAACAAAGACATGACCTAAAACCTCTTTTCCACTATCTTAAAACATAAAATAGAAAAATGTTGTCTGACTTGGTATGTAAATAATCTCTTCTTCTCCCACACTAAGATGTCTATGTCCTAACCCCGGAACCTATGAACGTTACTTTTTCTGGCAAAATAGACAATGCAGATGTAATTAAGTTAAGGACTTTCAGATAGGAAAGTTATTCTGGGTTTTCTGGGTGGGCCTGACACAATCACAGGGGTCCTTATAATGGGGAGGCTGGAGATTAGGGTGACTGAAGGCTACAGAATATTGGAAGCAAAGAGAGACTTGAAGGTGCTCCACTGCTAACTGAAAATGGAGAAAGGGGCATGAACTGAAGAATGTAGCTCTAGGAACTGAGAAAGGCAAATAAATATGTTTTCCCCTAGAGCTCCCGAGAGAGCCCAGTCTTGTCAACAATTTGGTTTCAACCCATGTTGGTTTCAGAGCTGTAAGATAATAAATTTTTGTATTACTTTAAGCAACTAAGTTTGTGGTGATTAGTTACAGCAGCAACAGGAAACTAATAAACTAATAACACTGACTAACCCCAGGACTTAGACCAATTAATGCCCTTAGATTGGTGGAAGGAGTGACTGTTTCATTAGAACTAGACAATATGGACTAAAATTTAGTATATTCATTTAGCTTAAGGTACAAAATTTCTAGTCATTTTAAAGTGAAACACAATCATCCTACTCCGAAGCCATGTTAGGTGATTTAGGATTCTGTTCAGCTGAACATGGCTGGTCCCAAAAGCAGTGTGCCTTTGGAATACCCAAAGGGTGCTGAAAGGACTCAGATAATAAATGAGCTGTCCAATTATTCAGGAAATTATTAACAGGTGCTGTACAATTCATGTTCTATCATTATACATCATTCATCAAGTTAACAGCTTCAAATTGTTAATTGAGGGTCATATTTCTCTAAGTCTTTTTTTAAAATTCCAATATATCAATACACAAAATCCCCATTTGTTACCTTATTAAAGTAGCGAAGAGATTTTCCAGCAGGGCAGTAATGTAGAACTTGGGTTTTGAAATCAGAGAGAATGCAGGTTCAAATCCCAGCCCTACCATTTGTTGACTTTGTGACCTTGAGGCAGCAGCCCAATCTCTCTGAGCCTTGGTAAATGGGGAAAGAATCCTTTCTGTGGGCTTGTTGTAAAGATGTAATCAGATGAAGATGATCAGTGATTATCTGAGAATATGGAATTGTAGACATTGGGTGTAAAAAATCTACAGAGATTACAAATAATTCTACCGTTTTCCAAAGAGAAATAACATTTTCTCCTGCTCAGCAGGTGGGGTTAGAGAGCTAATCACCTTAGTCTCATCAGGCATGATGATAGTGATGGTTTGGTAGTGATGCCTCAGTCTCTTGTCCACCCCAATTCCTAGGCAATAGCCCACCAGGTTTTTCAAATAAGGCCTTGGGGTGTTTATTGAGGTCTTTATCCCTGACAGATTCTGAACTCTAATCTTTGTCTTCTCCATACTACAAGATTAAGAAAATTCGACTCTGCTTCTCAGAGGTCTGTGACTTAGCTATTTATTCTCCCACTTTGTGTAGCTTCAGAATTGAGCAGAGGTTAGAGGTCAATCAACTATCCAGTTTTATCACCCCACCTCCATAAACCCTTTGGGAGCCTTCACGGTTTCTCTATCCCCTGCATTGACTCTCTACCCAGATAAATCTTAGATGCACAGCCTCTATCCCACACTCAAAATGGGCAGGTGCCTCCAGGGAAAAACTGCTGACTGCAATTCTCTTCTGTATGGAATCTCAACTCCCCTCATACTCCTTGCTTAGGGAACTCTCTGGTACCCTTTAGAAGATAACTTTGGGGCTGAGCATGGTAGCTCATGCCTGTAATCTCAACACTTTGGGAGGCCAAGGCAGGCAGATCACTTGAGCCCAGGAGTTCAAGACCAGCCTGAGCAACATGGTGAAACCCCATCTCAACAAGAAATACAAAATTTAGCTGGGTATGGTGATACACACAGGTGTATCCTGTGTGGGCTATTGCCAGCTCCTCCAGAGGTTGAGATGGGAGAATCATTTGAGCCCAGGAAGTTAAGGCTGCAGTGAGCCATGATTGCACCACTGCACTCCAGCATGGGTGACAGTGCAAGACCTTGTATCAAAAAAAATAAAATAAAGTAACTTTTGTATTTTGTATTTACATATAGTTGTTCATAGTGTGTGCATTGATCTGCCACAAACGAATCCACCTAGTCAGGAAATACACACTTCTATGGATTTTGAGAGCTACTCTTTAGACCTATTTTAGAGAACAGTTCTTTTAAAAAGTAGATTGAAGCGGGGGGGTTGGGCAGAGCACTCAGGCATGATCCATCCTATGGAAGAGTAACAAAAGTAAAATAACTCTAAACTCTAAGGATAAACAAGACTAATCTGGAGGATGGCCACTGTACATGATCACCCTAGACCTATATCCAGCTGAGTTTTATGTGAAGTTTCATTTTTAGTAATATTATCTCAACACCTATGTAAAAAGTTTCTGTGGGGTTTAGGCTGAAAATTGCCCTATTTTCTCCCTTCCCTACTTGTCTCTTAAGAAAGCATTGTCCTGAACGTGGATTATATTGCCACTGAAAATGGCTAATTAATATAGTATGCAACCATTTTATCTGGGGCACAATCTTCAAATTTATAGAGCTAATTATAAATTATCTAATGCTTTTGATTACAGTTTTTTTTTCCTAGGAGTCATTCATTATTACACATTTTACCCCCTTTTTTTATCCCCTCAAAAATTCTCTCCTGCCTGGATTTTGAAGTTCTCACACAATGTAAAAACGTAGTATGCCGCCTTTACCAGTCAGTCAGTTGAGATGGTCTGGTTTTAATTTTTATGCACCAGCCTTTCCTTAACTTGAGCAAATAAATTATTATTTTTTGTATGTTCTATGTCCTGTCTTTAAGGTATCAAATTCTGACTGTCAGGGACGTTGAATGATGCTGACCTTGTACATAGAGTAGCTGTCCAAAGCGATTCCCATATAATTCTTTCCCATTCCATTATACCTTGGCATAGTGATAGCATGTGAAAAGTAGATTTACAATGACTATTAATATCATTTGAGGAGCGAAGTCAGTGTCCATGCAAATGAGGGATTAATGCTGATCCCTAAATGAAGTGTTGGTGCAGCCAAATGCTGTGACAGCATTGCCTTGCAACCTGTTTAAGAGGCATTTCAATCATGATATCATCAATTTCCTCACATTGGTCTATGTAAACTCACTAAAGCAGGAAAGGCCATTCATCCAAAACATAAGCCATTTGGGAACCTGAAAACATTTTGTTTAGCTTCTAAGAGATAAGCCTACACTATTTTGCTTAGATCTTAAAAGAAGAGGTTTGGCCCCTATCACTAGCAGTAAGAAGTAGTGCTTAGCTTTCATGTTTAAGTAATGTTAACGATGACCACAGTCACTGTTAATCATATATTTTTCATATTCTAGGTTGGGCTGTAAAGACTTTGGCAGCAGAATAGCCCCTAGATATTTATGAAATAGTACTGTATAGCACATAGGAAATTAGTACTTGGAAAAAGTAGGAGTAAGTCTCTCTGGCTAGTACATTGTTTAGGGAGTATTGAATTTATGTAAACAAATAGGTCAGTATGATTGGCCCCATCAAAGTAGCAAGCCTTATTTCTAATTCATTTTGGTGATAGATTACAGTAACTTGGGAGCAAAAGAAACAGACTACTTACTTGAAAGTGTCAAATGCAATTATCACTTAGTGATTTTTCACTTTTAAGGGTCACAGAGAATACCTAGGACCTGGAATAATTTGTTCTCGTCACTGTTGCCTTTTTGCTTTGAGATTCTGCTGTGCTTCTATGACCAAATAAAATGTAACAAATCTCTCTCTTCTTTCCAACCTCCCACCTTCTGCCTCCTCCATGCTCACCAAAGATACCCTTCAGTCTTTTCAGGCAATCTAAAGCAAATAGAGATCTGAGACACTGCCTCATTTGAGCCTCTAATTACGATAATGTTTGGTAGATCATAAGCTGTCTTTACTACGCTAATCATAAACACAAAGAGTTTTATAAATGACCAATGTTTAATCTACATCTTTAAGTTCATGTATTTTTCTTCCAATCTGTGAAACAATTATCTGCTATTATAATTTAAATATGAATTAATTCAACCAGAGACCCAGCCTCTCTCTTAGAAGGCATTGTAGATTAATGAGTAAATATGTATTAGCATGTCTTCAAACTGTACATTATTGACCTGAGAGACAACAGGGAACTATAATGACTGATTATGTAAATCCTCAATTGCAAATTGTTGCTAAACTCCATAATGTCATTAATTTACATTAATGTCAGTCTTTCTTTACCAGACCCTTATTAATTAGCTGTTCCTTGACACATACTTCGATGTAGACTTTTTGTGAGTCATTAAAGTCCTTTGTGTAGAGACCTTCTCGAAGACCTTTTAGTTTGTATATAATTGACAAACCAGATGACAGCTTTTACTGTTGATCTTAAAACTGCAGCCAATTCACTCAGACATTGAATTTATGTTTTGAAACCTTTCCTTTTAAAGTTTTTATAGAGAAAAAGTATAAATGCAGGTACTTTTATTTATTAGATGGTCTAAAATATGCCCTTTTTTGCAAGGTCAAGTTTACAGGAGTTTTCTAACCAAATGCACAACTGCTTTTAGAGATTTTGTAATAGGAAATTCTTCTCAGAGTCACCCACTATGTATGAATTCTCTACAAAAAGTCTCGTGCTTTAAATTAGTTTTTTAAACTAGTACAGATTTTCACATGTTCAATATGCCATCTAACTGAATTCAGCCCTCTGAACATCCAATGACTGACAGCAGCTACCTCCTGGAAAAGTCCAATATCATTTAGATTCCAGGCAGTGCTTACCAACTAAGGGAACTCCAGGTCACAGATTCTTTCCATTTTGTGTTTGTTTCATTTGAACTAATTATATTGTTATTCACTGTAATTCATTCATTTATTTCTGCATTCCAAAATACGTATTAAGCACTAATAATTCTACACCCGTAACTATCTAGACAGCAGTGAATAAAAGAGACAAAATCTTGCCTTGATTCAGTTTACTTTCTAAGGTGCGGAGGAGCTGGACAATACACAAGAAAATCACATAGAACTTTAGAAGATAATAAAGTAGAGAGAGCTGCAAAGGTGGAGTAGAGGAAGTGCAATAAAAGCAAGGATCACTATGGGGAGAGGGGATTGCTGTGGGGAGAGAGGAGGGGTAATTTGAAGTCAGATGTTCAGGGAAAAGGCATTGGACAATGGTTTGAATGAGAAGAGGGAAGGAACTCTTGCAGACATCTCAGGGAAAGGGGTTCTAGGCAGAGGAAACTGCGCCTGGAACTTCAAGAAGGCTAGTGTGGTGGAGCAGAGTCAGTGAGGATATGAGGAGGAGACAGGTTCAGACAGGAGGTAGGAGAGGTATAGGCAGAGCAGGAGGGTCTGGGGGCCACTGAAAAGATTCCAGCTTTGGAGGGCCTTGGGGATGTTGAAAAGATTCCAGCTTTTAATCAATGGTGAAGAGCCCTGGAGGGATTAAAGCAGAGCAGTGACAGGTTCTGAATATATTAACAGAATCTTTCTCCTTTATATAATAAAATAAGCTGTTTGGGATAGGTGAGTAGGCAAGGGCAAAAGCAGGGAGAACGCTTAAGAAGTTATTGCAATAATTGAGGCTAGGATCGGGGGTAGTAATGCTGTGTTGAGAAGAGGACGGATGCTAAATACATGTGGAGTATGTAATACAATATGTATAATGTAATATATAATCAAGATTTTCTTATTGATTCAGTGCTACATACAAGAGAAAATCAAGGATGACCCAAACTTTTTGGCCTGAGCAACTGGGCTATAGAATTGCCATTAACTGGCCGGGCTCAGTGGCTCATGCCTGTAATCCCAGAACTCTGGGAGGCCAATGTGGGTGGATCGCCTGAGGTCAGGAGTTCAAGACCAGCCTGGCCAACATGGTGAAACCCTGTCTCTGCTAAAAATAATTAGCTGGGCATGGTGGTGGGTGCCCATGATCCCAGCTACTGGGGAGGCTGAGGAAGGAGGATCGCTTGAACCCAAGAGGTGGAGGTTGCGGTGATCCACAATGGGAAGAAGCATAAGAGAAGTTGAATGCGATAGAACTGAACAAGACTCTGTTTTTTAAAACATGAATTATATGATTTCTATCAGATATCTATTGGAGATAGCCAGTGGCAGTTGAATATTCAAAACAAGAGTTCAGGGGAAAGTTCCATGCTAGAAATGTTCACTCAGGAACCATGAGAATGAAGATGGTGTTTGAAGCCATAAAACTGAGAAAGGTCACCAAGATACAGAGGACAGAGTAGAGAAGACCCAAGAATGATCACTAGAGAATTCCGGTGGTAAAAGGTTAACATGAATATTTAAGAACCAGCAAAGGAGACTAAGGAGGATTGATTGTAAAATAGGAAAAAACCGGGAAAGTGTTGTGGAATCTGGTGAAAAAAGCGTTTTAGGTATGGAATGTTCAACTATTCCAAACTGCTGATGATAAGTCAAGTAGGAAGATTAAAGGTTAGTCACTGGATTATGTAACATGGAGGCCCTTGGTAAGAGAGCTGTAATGTAATGGGAGTAAAAGTCTAATTGCAGTCAGTTTAAAGAGGATGGGGGAAAAGGAGTTGGAATCCATGATTATAAAAAACTATTTTGAGAAATTCTCTTGTAAAGGGAAGCATACTGAAATCCAGGATAAGATTTAGCTGATTACAAGAAATGATAGGGCTCTTGAACATGGAGGTTGATGTAACATTTTTCTTGAACATGGGTGTTGATGAAATATTTTCTTGGTGTTAGAGAAAGCTCTATTACAGATATTTCTCACTCTGTGTTCCTCCCATGCCCAGAAGTACACCTTCTGGAGCTTTTAGAAGCAACAGAAGCATTCATGTAAGAAGAGATTTAGAAAACTACCTAAAGTATTAGGGTCATGGACTTCCTAAATAACCCCCCTTACCTCTAGAAGCCAGAGATCACCACCATCCTGGGTGTTGTTATCAATGAACAGTGCTTGAAAACTCCAGGTCCTTCATCTTTGGTTTTACTTTTGACTCTCAGAATAACCTTAGGTACCCTTTCAAGTTTCAGTTGGTTCAAATTAAAATGAAGAGGCCAAACTAGATTGTCTCTGTGGTTTCCGTGGGGCTGAGATTCATGATGTTGGATGTTAATGGCACTGTAGATTTCTAAATAGTGTGAACAAACTGCATTTTTAGATAGGCTAATGTTGTTTTCCTATTGTAGTTGGAGCCTTGATCTTAAAATTATGTCATCTGGAAAGTGATACTTGAAAGGTTTTAGGCCCTCAATTTATTCTAGGAGCAAGCCTTTTAGTCATATTCATAAATTTTCTAGGTAAAAAATATTCATTTGCTTTATTCTCAGATAGGTCCTGGGAAAGCCCCAAGTGAGGAAAATGATCCAAATGCAGATGCTTAAGATGAAGGTTCAAAGTACCAACTTTAAATCATTCTCCATAGATTTAATTGTATCAGGGCATCCCTGCATGAATTTTTATAATGGTAACTGTTTTGATCTTCTTTTGGCTAGGGTAGAAAAGGAAAAATGGGGTTTTCTAGGCTTAATGAAGAAAGATCATGGGAAAGGGGCTTCCACCTATACAAGATGATCTGATCTCTGCAATGTGGTATCAGGCAGGAAATTAGCGGAGAGTTACGCCAGGAATGAGCACTTAAAGGGACATGGCTGTTAGACTCTAGGAATAGTGATGTCTGATATCTCACATAAGGTCTTCATTTCTGAGCTGTAAGATTCTTATGTTAATTCAAGCCTCAGTTAAACCAAACAAACAAACTAACAAAGATTTAAAGTATAGACTTGTGTTAACTGTGCTTCGGGGAAATCAGTGGAGAGAAACTGTGGGCACATCTGAAAAAGCAGCTGTGAACTAGCTAGAAGTGATGAGAAGAGAATCTCCAGATAAGTTCTAAGGTAAAAGACAACCAAAATAAATCTGTGAAAAACATCAGTGGTCTTGTGGGATTCTCAGAAATGATGATAGAAAACAAATTCCCAGTAGAGAGTGTAGAGTTTGTGAGGTCATTTCCTCTGAGATTTAGATTGTTTAGTTAGACATTAAATAGACAGGTAACCCCTGGGGGCTGGAAAACTTGGGGGCATTGGAGTTTACTCCCATTTGGATCTCTGAGCCTATTACTCACAAGAGAATATAGATTGTAAAATAATTGGAACACATTATTCATTGAAGGAAAAATGTTGACAAGATAGGAGTTTTTGATAGACACTGTTAATTATCTATCCCAGATCCTTTCTCTTCTTCCTCTTTCCTAACTGACCCTAAATATTTTCTTGGGTAGCATTATGCCCAGCGGAAAAACTGAGCTTCCCAAGCACTCAGGTAAGGAAGCCATGTGGCATGTAAGTTAAAGTCACCAGATGGCACTTGTGGGAAACTCCTTAAACGAGGGACACTCACAGCATGCACCATTTTGCATTTTCCCCTTTGCCTTTGCTCTTTCACTTTTAAAATATCTGTAGGGACAGATACCTGGGGATATAGCAGACACCTTGCAATCATGAAGGTGACATCTGCTCATTAAGTGCGGGGAAGCAGAAAAAGAACAGGAGTCTTGTCCCTTATAGTGTTGTGGAGCCACAAGGCAAACTTCGGACTTCCAACTTCTGGCCATCTCATTGTGTAAGAAAAATAAACTTTTGCTGGGCACAGTGGCTCACACCTGTAATCCCAGCACTTTGGGAGGCTGAGGCAGGTGGATCACTTAAGGTCAGGAGTTCGAGACCAGCCTGAACAACATGGGTCTCTACTAAAAATACAAAATTAGCCGGGCCTGGTGGCTGGCACCTATAATCCCAGCTACTTGGGAGGCTGAGGCAGGAGAATCACTTGAACCTGGGAGGTGGAGGTTGCAGTGAGCTAAGATCATGCCGCTGCACTCCAGCCTGGGCAACAAGAGCAAGACTCCATCTCCAAAAAAAAAAAAAAAAGAGAGAAATAAACGTTTTTCCTACTCAATTAAGACATTATTTGTGTTTCTGTTATATGAAGCTAAACAGAATCCTAATGTTATACTTTTTACTTCAGTGATTTTTTTTTTTTAATTCTCAAACTTCTACTTATTGTTTCCTTTTCTTTCATTCCAAAGGGAGTGATCCTGGTCTGGCATTTCTGATGTCTGCATTTAAAGTTGCCATCTAAATCATCAATCTGTTTTCTGCTACTATCACAGAATACCACAAACTGGGTAACAAAATTTATTTGGCTTATGCTTCTCGAGGCTGGGAAGCATGGCACTGGCATCTGGTGAGGGCCTCATCCCATGGTGGAAGGCAAAAGGCAGAATGCAAAGGACAAGCAATCATGAGAGACAGAGAGAAAAAGTAGGCAGACCCCTGCTATAATTAACCACTCCTGAAATGAGAGCATTGACCATCTTATGAGAGCTCTACCTCTTAAATGTCCCATCTTTCAACACCATCACAGTGTCAGTTAATTTCAACAAGAGTTTTTAAAGGCCGGATGTTTAAACCATAGTAATCATGATAGAAGATTTTTTTGTTTGTCTTTATTATGCATATGCAGCTCCCTTGTTAGTAACAGTAAGATGGCCCCCTGGGTTTTAGCAGGGCTGGGGGATAAAACCAAGGTGACTTGCCTACCTGAGAACTGTGTCCTACTGGCTAATTTCATTAGCCTTGTTGCTTGACTTTATGAAATGACTGGTCCAAGATGAAATTCTGCTAGTTTTTCTTCCTAATTATGTTTATATATTAGCTGTTTTACCACCCTTTCAAAGTTATAAGTTTCTGACTCTGTAATCTGATTTCAAAGTCCTGAATTCTGTTATCTCCAAGTAGTTGTACTTATAATATCAAAAATGTGTTATTTTCTAAGTAGATGATATGAAACCTTTGAATTTATTTTTTGGCTGTTACTGTCTTTATGCTGATAAAATGTGTTAATGAGCAGAAATGGAGGTGAAATAAGATTAAACTTGTGATAACCTGAACTAAGCCCACCTTTAAATTTTCAAATGTGGAGAACAATTGGATTGTTGAACAGGCTTATCAATCGAGTTTTGTTCCATGTCACCACAAGAGATTCTTGAGGAAACTGGGTGAGCGTTGATTACTGTTTGAGAATTTGATCTCTCCAGGACATAACCTTTTTAAGAACACCATCTTTCAGCACCATTTTTATAGTCCAAGTGATGAAATACAGCTTTGCATTTTATTTTAGTATGTTATCACTGAAGCACTTGTCACTTATCTGAGTTGGGTATTAGTCTCTTTGATAGGTTGTTATGTATTTATGTACATACATAATGTATTTACATACATACATAATGTATTTACATACATACATAATGTATTTACATAATGTATTTACATATGTAATTATGTATTAGATTATGTTCCAAATTATTTTGTAATAAATTTCATTGTGTAAATTTAAGTTATATAGCATAATATTATGGGACATATAGATAGTTAAAAGGTTACTATAGTGAAGCAAATGAACATATTCATCAAGACGGTTTTTCTAATTTCAGTGTGTAAATTTAAGTTATACAACATATTATGGGATATATATAGGTAGTAAAAGGGTTACTGTACTTAAGCAAATTAACATTCATCATTTCACATAGTTACCTAGTTTTTGTTTTTGTTTTTGTGACAAGAGCAGCTAAAATCTACCCATTTTGCATAAATCCCATATATAATAAAATTTTATTACCTATATTCTTCATGTTGTACGTTAGATCTCTAGACTTATTCATCCTATATATCTGCTACTTTGTATCCTCTGACCTATGTTTCCACTTTCTCTCTCCACCTCTGATAACCACTGTTTTGTTGTCTCTGTAATTTGGAATCTTTCTTAAGATCATGCAATATCTCTAGCCACTTGTGAAACTGAACTGGAGTAATTGGGTAAATAATTATCTCTTAGTTTTTAATTAATTTTTCTTAAATGTATGTTTAACTCACATTTATTTCAATGTGTAATATTAGAAGTGTTTGGGGTCTTTATTTAGAAGTTTGGTGATGCTTTTATGACCAGAAATATGCCATGGGAACTTAACTCTTGTTTATATCGATCAGACTATGGTAAAATTGGTTTTATAATATATCATTTCTTTTAAAGTCAGTTTCTAATAACTTATCAATGACATTAAGTGAGGACTTATTGTATTTTAGGCTGATAACAAATTAACTTATATCACATAAAAAACCTTAGACCTTTATCCCTCATGCACACAATTTACATTTTGTATGTCACAATTTACATCATCATATAATACTTCACAACTTATTGTTGTTTTTGACCATTTTTCTTTTTAGCTTTTGTACTTGAGGTATGTATTATTAATATGCCACCATTACAGTACTGGAGTATTCTGGATCTGACTTTGTATTCACTTGTTCTAGTGAGTTTTATTGTGTCATATGTATTTATGCTAGCAATTGTCATCTTTTTATTTCCCTTGAAGAGCTCCCTTAAGCACTCTCGTAAGGCAGGCCTAGTGGTAATGAGTTCCCTCAATTTTTGCTTGTCAACGACTTATTTTTCCTTCATTTCTGAAGAACAGATTTGCTGGGTATAGTATTCTTGGCAAAGAGTAGTTTTTTTTTTTTTGTTTTTTTGTTTTTTTTTTATCACTTTGATCACATAATCCCCTTTTCCCCTGGCCTGCAAGGTATCTGCAAAGAAATTCACTGACAGTCTAGTGGGGACTGACTTTTATGTGACTTGATGCTTTTCTCTTGCTGCTTTTAAAATTCTCTTTGTCTTTGACTTTTACCAGTTTTATTATAATGTGCCTTGAAGAGGACTTATTTCAAATAAATCGATTTGGGAGGCTTAAAGCTTCATGGATTTGGATGTCTATATCTTTCCCAAGACTTGAGACATTTCCAGCAATTATTTCATTAAATAAGCTTGTGTCTCTTTCTCTGTCTCTTCTCCTTCTAGAAATACCATAGTATAAATACTTCTTCACTTAATGTCCCATAGGCTCTCTTCACTCTTTTTTATTCTTTTATTCCCCTCTGACTGGATAATTTCAAAAGACCTATATTCAAGTCCACAGATTCTTTTTACTGCTTTATCTAGTCTGTTGTTGAAGCCCTCAATTTTATTTTTTATTTTATTGATTGAATTTTTAGGCTCTGAGATTTCTGTCTGGTTCATTTTGGTGATATTTATCTCAGTTGAATTTATCATTTAGACAACGAATTGCTTTCTTGATTTTATTGAATTGTCTGTTTGTATTCTCTTGTATCCAAGTTTCCTTAAGATCATCATTTTGAATTTATTTTCAGGCAATTTTTAAGTTTTTATTTCTTTGGGATCAGTTGTTGGAGAATTACTGCATTTCTTTTGTAGCATTATGTTCCTTTGCTTTTTCATGTTTCTTGTGTCTCTGCCTTGATGTCTGTGATCTGGTTGTGCAGTCTTCCAAATGTTGCAAAGTAGTTTTCATAGGGGAAGACTTTCACCTGCAGATGAACCTGAGGGTGCACATTGGGCAGGGTGCAGTGATTTTGGTTCCATGTGGGTGCAGTGATGTAGTCTCTATCTCTATGCGGCTTCTTCAGTTGTGATCAGTGTTAGCAATGATGGGAGGTTCCTCAGTCATCTAGTTTGCAGGAGTTTGTGACAAATATGGTGGCTGCCTAGGTTATTAGGGCAAGGGTTTTAGGGATTATCCTGTTCTTGTCTTTCTCATAGTGGTGCATCTTAGCTGAGAGAATCTCCTTGGATTCTGGGTCGCATGGCTCACAGGCAGCCACAGCAGCACTGGGATCCAGGGCACAGGTGCTCAGAGCAGCTATGAATCTCAGTTCCTGGGGTTGGGGTCTTGTAAAACTACTATAGCACCAAGCACTTGAGGCACAGCCATTAGAGAATGCAATTCTACTAAGCCAGGATCTGTTGTTCTGAGGCACACCTAGCAGCTTAGGCCTAGGGGGCTGGGATATAGCTGTAGTGCCGAACTGTAGAGGGCAGGGCATGGCACTGGTATGGCTTCAGGGAAGAAGTTCTCTGGAAGCTTGAGCCCTGGGGACAGCTGTAATTCATGTAATTCATGATGCAGAACTAACAGGGCACACTCAGGCTCCAGGAAATGAGGTACCATCCAGTGGTGAATCAGGACCTGGGATGGTGGGATATGGCAGCATGTTAGGCTCTGTGAGGCCAGCTGCAGCAGGAGCAAAGACCCAAGAATGACAAGATGCCACTGTGGCTTGGACCCTAGTGGTCGGAGAGCAGCACAGATGACTGCTCTCAGGAGTGGGGTGCCTCAGCAGCTTGTACTAGGGGAGCTAGTCTAGTTCTAGGAGGCAGGGTGCTGCAGTTGTTTGTTCTGGAGGGTGGGTGGCACAGGTCAGCCAAAGTTCTAATTCCCTGGAATGCAAGACAACGCATGTGGTTGGACCCAGAAAGTGGTGCTACATGGGCCAGTGGAGCTTCTGGATTCTTGTGGTTTGAAGATGGTGACTGTCTGGTGTGTAGGAGGCATGAGGTCCCTGGGAATTGGGATGTTGCCTCAGCTATGACACCAGAGGCATGACTGCTCTGGTAGTTTGAGGCTCTGTGTGCTTGGGGTAGGGCACACTTCAGGTCAGCCATAAAGGGAGGGTCCACCAGTGACTGGGATGGTGGGGAGGGACTGGCTCTATGGAAGTTTAACCTTAGGGAGTTGGCAATAGCAAGAGCTTGGTCTGGGGACGATGCACTTGTCAGTGAGCATAATGCAGCAGAGGCTGAGCCTCAGGGATGGAGGGATGCAAGGGCTACTTGTCTCTGAAGCAGGATGCACTGTAGCAGTGGCTCCAGTTCCAAAATGGCACAGAGCAGTAGCAGCACTGGCCAAACAAGGGGAGACACAGCATCACTGGCTCCTTCTCTGAGGGTAGCTCGGCAAGTAGACTCTGGGGAACTCCCTCAGCTGGGCTCCAAGCCTGTGAGAACTGCAGGTGTCTGCAGCAGTGGTGGGGGCTTCTGGGGTCCTCTTGCTTACCTTTTCTCCACAGAGAGAAGTCCCTCCTGGTGCTGAGCTGATCTCAACTAGAGCAGTGGGTGGCGAAAGCAAGCTGTTCCCTGCCCTTCTCTATGCAGCCATCCTAGATTTCTTGTTCTACAGGATTTCTGCTGCTGCTTTGCTAGTATTTGGTACTCCTTTAGATATGTTGGGCAAAATGTAGTTGTTTATTCATTGTTTTGAGTTATTTTACGTGGGAGGAGAGCACTAGGAGCTTCTAGTCAGCCCTCGTGCAGACATCACTGTCAATTCCAAATCTTTTGTGTAAGTATTTGATGATTTAATGCAATGGGATCATGTAATTATTAAATATAAGTTTGTGATAATGAGCACTATGATTTTTGTTTATCACTCAATTGTTCTTTTTATCTTCTATGGATAATCAAGACTGGCTGAGAGATAGGTTCATCTCTCCTCTTATTTCCCTAAACTGTCCCCCTCTGATTAACTCAATAATCCTTACATCTCCCTATAATAACCTACCATCTGCTTCTAGTTTTAGCCTCTTTCTAAAAGTAAGTTGAAAATAATATCTGATTTCTCATACTTTTATTGTTGATAATAGATGAGTATGCCACCTTTTTTGTGAGAATAAGACATTGTGCTGAGCATGGTTTGTAAAAAGGTATGACAAATTCTCTCTATGTAAGTGATTTGCAGTTTAATTAAAGAGAAGGGATGACTATAACAGTGGAACAGAATAAGTGACAAGTTGTACGGAGCCTTCTTCCCAACATGACATTCTCCATGTGGAGTCTGAGGGTTCGGATAAGGTGAGAGTTAGATGTGCTTTGCAGGAAGGATATAAATACACCACTAATAGGTGTGATGGTACTTTAATAGTAATGACAATAATGATAGCTAGCATTGATTATTTTCTATGCAAGGCATTATATTAAGCATTCCGTGACAATTATCCTATTAAATCTTCATCACATCTCTATGGTTTAAAATGAACTTTCATCATTACCCCCATTTTAGAGAGGAAAATATTGAGAGTTAGAGATGTATATAACCTTCCCATGATTACTTAGCTAATAAGTGGTGAAGATGAAATGGATATAAGCCCAAGACAGTATGACCTCTAGATCTGTCTCAGTTGTAGGCAGGAGGACCTGCAAAGATAAATATGTCTTATTTGGATCTACTTACCATAATTTAGAATCGTTAGCTTTTAAGTTATGCTCAAATTAGTGAGCCAATTTCCCTGGATTTCAGTATGATGGCTTTAAAATCAAGGAACTCTATATTTTGGTTTACTTAATGGGCTGATAAACCGCCAGGATTGTGAATTCATTGTTAAACATTAGCCTGGAAGTGAAAGATAAGAATGCACATGCTTTGTCTACAGATGGAGCAAGTTGTCATTCAAAGCTGCAAAATATAGCTAAGGAGTTTAAGAACTGAGGAGAACATAAGTTCAAGACCCAAGAGGAGAACATGAGACCAGACAATATGCCAATTAATGGAATTAAACTGAAAAGATTTAAAATGAGGTCCCCTCAGGAGACAATGTAAAAGAAAAGGAAGTTAATTCAATAAGGACAAAAGGATAAGTGAGCTAACTGTGAGAGGATCAGAATATTTAAAGTTGACAGCGTCTTAAGAATTAAAGAACATTGGCTTGTGACTGCTGTGAATTTATTACGCCCCAGTAGTTCAGTCTAATTTGGTCCCCTTCATCCTCTGAACAAATATGCTCATCCTGAGATTCCAGAACAAAAGAAATAATCCTTTTCGTTGCAGTCAAGCTATAAAAGTGATTATGATCAGCAGCCATTCACAGAGGAATAAATAAAGGACCCATCCATCATGCTAGTAAAGTTTTCTGTCCATCTGCCATGTTGCATTTCAAAGACTGTTTCACCACATTTTGGTTGTTTTCAAAGATGTACTTTAAAAAAAATAAATTTTATATTTGGAAACTCCCCAGGACACTAAGAGTTTAAGTGTACAAATGTAATTTATCTTGTGCTAAGCAGGTTTTAATGTGCCAAAGGCATGGTAGGGGGTAGATAATAGGGTGCAATAAAGTGGATCTGTATGTCTCTGTAGCAAATAACTGAAAATATGAATTTAAGAAATTCTGTTATGGGATATATTCTCTAGAAAAGCAGTTGTGCAGTGCCGTTATTCAACCATGTCTCAACAAATGTGCCTCTAAAGACCAACATCTAAAGACCACAGCAGGGAGTGGGTTTAAAATGTTACACCAAGGCATCCAATCCTCTTAACCCAACTTTGGCAAATGCAAATGGGGAGGGACAGCATTGCCAAAGACCTACAATCAGTAGCAGCAAATAATATCTGAGGACACAGGTATATAAACTTGAGGAACCATTTATGGGCTAGAATGGTTTTTGTCAATTGGTGTCAATAAGGCCGAAACAAGCACCATCATATTATGGAGCTTTCTCATGTGATATTTATATCTGGAGACTAGCACGCTTTATCATTGTTCTGTAGCTAATAAGTCACATTGTTTTATCTTTTATGAAACCCTGGTTTACACAGATTTTATCATCTGAAAAATTCATTATAAAACCATTACAACTTAGAGTATTCGGGGTGGATTTTTTTGGGGTGTGTGTGAATGACCTAGATTATTTAGCAAATCAATTCTACATTTAAAATATTTGGGCGGGGGCGGGGGCGTTCTGCTTCATTAAACCTATGTATATGTACTATGTAACTAAAATTAGTTTCTTAAAGGTAGCAACAAAAAATGTTGTTAGTTCATAACGAAGTATAGTAGTGCTTTACACTCTGTAGTAATTCTCTGTTGTAAAGCATTTCTTAACATATTTGGTTCAAACTGGGGTTGGAGGATGGAGATTCTGCTCTATTAAACAGGCATTCCTGCCTCCCCTGTTTTTTGCTAGCTGTATTTTAAGAAACTCAACATTCAGCTTACTGGTGCAAACATGTCATGACAGAATTTCTGCCACCCATCCATGCTAATGAATTGTAGCACTTAACTAAGAATAAAAAAGGATACTAGTGGGGCTCCTGGAATTCCTAAGAGCTTCTTAAAGAGGTCCTTCTCAGGACACAGTAAGTCTGACATTGCCATAGATTTGCTCTCCTAGAACTTTTAATATACTTTTAATAAAAGCTTATAAATATATACTCCAAAGGCCAAGGATGAGAAGCTATAGGTAAACTTCAATAAACTATACCTGAAATTTGAATACACATTTGAAACACATTTATGTTTGACATACTGCTCACTACTTTATGGCACAATCCATAGGTGAATGTCACTTTTCATGTTAGTTAATATTTGTTCCATTTCATGGGTGGCACCAGACTAAGAATAGGGCCTTTTTATAATATTGATCTATGGCAACATTTAGTCCAACACTTCTCTGCAATTCAGTGTCACGGTGGAAATGGAAGCTGCAGAAATGTATAATTAAAATACTCTCTATATTTGTGGAGGATAGACAGTAGGTACAAAAGAAAAAAAAGTTAGAAAACATGATTCTTAAGAAGTCATAATACACAGATGTGGTACCCTATGCTAAGTGCCAACAGAGAAGAAGATCGGGAGGGAACTAACAATTTTATGAAGGCTTTAGACTTTAACTCAATGATCTTTTCATGGGGTGGGCTAGAATGTACCAGGAACCTTATAGATTTTAGGTAATTTAATTCCTAGTACAAATAATAGAAGTTCTAAAAGTTAGTGTTGAGAAGGTAGAAAATTATTGTGGGTTTGATTATTTGGAGAAGGTTTCATGGGGTAGCTGACCCTACAAATAGGTCTTATGAGACAAGACAGAATTAATTGATGTTGGAAAAATGTGTGTGGTGGTTGTAGGGGAAGAAGTCATTTGAGATAGATTGATATAAGTAAGGCTAGGTGGGAGGAATTGGTGAACAGTATTTGGGGAATAAGGATTGTGACAGTTTTACTGTGCTTATCATTTGTCATTCCAGTGGCATTTCATTGATCCAAAGCCTATCAATAATTCATCTGACTTGTTTACTTTGATAGCCCCAGACACACCTAAAGAGAGATCCTTTCATTTTTTTGAGATTCATGGAATCCAACAAATGATCATTCAGCAGAGCTATGGCAACTCCTTGTTCTGCAAATTGCAAATGTTGTAGCAAAGATGTTTGGCCATTGTATGGTCAGTATTGAAAGGTCAATGTTCTCTTTTTATATTTAGAGCAACCAAGGCTGCTTTAATTCCAGAGAAGGTGTCTAACTTATATTGTACCATGATTTGTTTAGTCAGCAAGAAATTATCTTCTAATATAATTCTGAGATTGCTGACTATGAAATCTATTCAACTGTAAAGAAGCTACTGCTCCTTCAGCCAAAGAGAATTATGTGCCATCCAATCACGTGCTTGAGAAAGTCGCTAATCTCCCTATGAAGCACTCTTGAGCACCATGAGTGACGTGATCAAGCCAGGAGGAAAAGAAAGATCACTCTATAAAAAATAGGTATCAGAAAATTCAGACAAAGGGATCTGCAGCTTTTGTTTCTTCTTTTTTTGTTGTTGGAAATGAGGCCAGCACATGGCTGCGTGGCATTGTTAAAGTGATGTAGAAGACCTGAGCTTTTCCAGCTTAGCACTGCAAATCCAGAATTTACAAATGCACCCTAAGTTTCTCCAGATTTTCTTGTCTTCTGGACAAGAAAATTATTGTGGGTTTGATTATTTGGAGAAAATAAAATAACTCTAGTCCCTAATTCAGAAGATATCCTGGGCCCTTTCCTAAGAAGTGTTAAGAATGCTTAGGGAGTACCTAGTGCAAACTGGGTGTCACTTGTCACCTCTCCCTCCAGACTGCCATCCGGGCATCTTCTTTCATTTCTTCCTGCTGTCTCCTGACTGCTTCTTGTATTGCATTACTTTCCTTGGTCTGCTTTGTCCCACCTGCAGAGCTCCAGCTTACATTTGCCTAAGCCCCACTGAATTTAGACTTTTGTGTTCAAAAAGCTTTAGAAGTGACTTGAGACTATCATAAGAGAATTAACAAAAAAGCACAACTCAGAATTCAGCTGCTCCTAGAGGGCCCCTAAACCACTGTCTGTCAAAGATGGAGAGATGTCATGCTAGCTGTCTCTCTCTTGCACCTCAGCATATTGGCACATTGCAGAGCCCCTCTCCTGCTTAGGTACACATGGTTTCTCTTTTCTTCTCACTTCTTAGTCTTTGGGCCCACCAGCAAAAACTAAATTTTTCACGTACCTTAGGAATTTCTGCAGGAATTCAACCCCAATCCTTACCATGAAAGAGACTTCTTTCATTATTTCTAGATAAATTCCTTTTAGTTATTTCCATCTTTTCCTCCATCCAAAGTTTGGGACCAAACGGCCCTGAAAGTACACCTCTTCTCCCCAGAATGCTGCCTGTACGAGCTGAAGTGCAGAAATACCTATTGGCATCTGTTGTCCAAAAGACCACCAGGATGGCTAAACAGTAGAAAAGAGAGCTTTATTGGTGATAACGGTTTCCAAGCTGGGAAAAGAAAGTCTCCAGTGTGGAACAAAGGTGATCTCTCTTTGAAAAGGGGAAGCACAGATTGGGTTTTATGCATTACAGTGTCTGTATCATGCATATTCAGCATGTCTGGGGAAAAAGCTATACATATTTATGAGGGGAGCTGAGCGCATGCATAACAGGTAAACATACATGTAACATACATCACGTGTTCACTTTAGGGCAGGGTTTTAGCATTAAAATGAGGTGCAGTTTGTCTCTTTACATCAAAATGTGAACTGTAAGACACAAAGACAATCTGTGCACACGGCCAGGCACGGTGGCTTATGCCTGAAATTCTAGCACTTTGGGAGGCTGAGGTGGGCGGTTCACTTGAGCTTAGTTCGAGACCAGCCTGGCCAACATGGTGAAACCCTGTCTGTACTAAAAATACAAAAATTAGCAGGGCGTGGTGGCAGGCGCCTGTAATCCCTGCTACTCTGGAGGCTGAGGCAGGAGAATCGCTTGAACCTGGGAGGAGGAGGTTGCAAACCACCCCCCCCCCAAAAAAATCTTAGTTTTTATCCTAAAATGACTAACCTAAAAACAAAATGATATATGTATTTGGAAAAGGGCAAAAAATTTTCAATTTTCTCTGTTATTATTACCTATATCATTGGTACTGATTCTTTTCTAAGTTTACTGCTTTCTAACTACATTTGTTACATTTAGTGATGAACATTGTAAAACTTCACATATGGGCATCAAGTCCAATAAATGATGTTATTTTGGTGATCTTGGGAGTAAGAAATCTCCCCCACTCCCTGTTGTTATAGCTGACCTTTTCGGAAAGAAATCCCTTTTGAAAAGTCCCACTTTAATTTGTTATATTTTTCAAACTAGACTGTCACATATGCTCTAATGACACAGTATTTCTTAAAGCCCCAAAATGAAACCAACACCATTTCTGTGATTTTTAACATTGCTCATGTGGTCTTATACATTGAGTACAATCTTCATTAATAATGTACTGTTTTGTACATGTTTTCCTTTTAAGGGTGTTTATACCCATCAGGATGGATCTCTTGCTACGCATATCAATAAAAAACATCTTGGAAAATGCTCCATTAGGTATTACTTCAGTGGAAAAGATCTCCTTGGTCAGAAAGGTTAAATGAAGTTCACAGAGAAGTTCTTTTGTGACTCCTAATATGGGGCTCAGTGAAGTTAAACACTTCTGTTACTTCATGAGAGCATTTAGTTTAGTGCTGAGCTGAAGTGAAGAAGTATGAAGCTTGGAAGATATACTTCTTCATTTATTTTGCATTTGCAGTATCCTCCCACACCTGATAGTAGGAACATCTGGATGCAAGTCTGTTTCTGCCCCAAATCAATGATCTATCATTTCTCTTTTAATGTCTCTAATCCTCGGCACACATTTATGAAAGATGGAGATTATGCTTGTTGATACTTAAAATCCTGTCTAGCTTCAAATCATATATATGATAATGGACTGGTATCCAGCATATATAAATAACTCTTACAACTCAATAACAAAATAAGAGGAGAAGAGGAAGGGCAGAGGGAAGGGGTGGGGTGCACCCAGCTCCTGGAAGGCAAGTATAATCATAGCAACTTTGAACAGGCTGTGACAGGATCCCAGTCCCTTGCTGATCTGTGAGAAATCAAACTTTGGACACAACTAGTCACAAACGCAGCATATCACGGAGACACAGTGTCACAGTGACAAGGTTCCCGCTATCTGAATGCAAATAGTGATGAGGGTAACACTGCTGCTTTGCTGCCAAACAGTATCTGCCATCATTTTTCTTCTATCTCCATTTATAAAAGAAGTACATGCACTAAAAAAAAAAAAAAAAAGACAAAGCATACAGATCTTTATAAACTGAAAATCTCTTCTTTCATCCCCTTCTCTCTGCACTCACTTCTGTCTTGAAACTATTGTTAACAGGGAAATTAATCTCATATTGCATAAAGTCACTTATGAAGAAATGGGACTCCAAGGTCATCCATTTTACTATTCTTGCAGAAAAATCATGAAATTTAGGGCTGGGCCTGATGGGATTTGTGTAGTGGTCCTCTCTCCCACCTCGAAAGCTACCACTGCCTCCAGATGCTCTCAATATGGTGACGTCTCTGCGTTTCCACACCTACAGCAGGAAGAACTGGGAAGAAGCAGACTTCCCCATTCTGTGCTAGGCATGTCTTGCAGAAAACCCAGATATCCAAATAACCAAGGAAAAGTGTGGGAAGGAATGCAAAATCTGTGCCAAACCATTCAGTGTTTGGCTGATGCTCTGGGGTTCACATGCACTTCAAGAAGACTGAAGGGTACCAAAGCTGCAGCAAATTAACTAATTTCTGTCAGACCTGCCTCTTAGTGGCAGAGTATGGCCTGTCCATCCAGGTTCATGACGCAGGTCTATCCTTAAAAGATTACATGCCAAAGTTGGAGGTGAGCAAAAGTACTCCATTCAGAATATGGAAAGAGAGGTTTCTAACTCTGATGGAACACAGCCAGTTGGTCTGCTGGGGAAAGTCACATCTAGCAGTGACATGCTGAACAATCTGGCCCAGACCATATCCTATCACCTAAAGGCCCACATTTGCTCCTTCTGGATGAAAGGAGAGAATGAGAGAGGAGGCGTGTCCATATAGGCATGAGAGGCCTACAGATCCAGATGATACCCTTGCTGATAAGCATATTAAAGACAAGTATTATGGAAACAATGACCCTGGAGCTGGAGCATAGAAGCTTCTAAAGCAGGCTTTAATGATGCCTCATCTAGATCCACCAGAGGATAAGGCTATCACCACACTATATGTTGATGGTCTGGAGGGTATCATTACTGACACCAAGCTAACAAATCATCGCTACCTATGTAGAGAGAGCTGGATGATCACTGTACAGAGACAGCAGTGTGCTTTTATTTTTATTTAATTATTTTTATTTTTATTTTATTTTATTTTATTTTTTGAGACAGAGTTTTATTCTTTGTTGCCCAGGCTGGAGTACAGTGGTGTGATCTTGGCTCACTGCAACCTCTGCCTCCCAGGTTCAAGCAATTCTCCTGCCTCAGCCTCCCAAGTAGCTGGGATTACAGGCATGTGCCACCATGCCCAACTAATTTTGTATTTTTAGTAGAGGTGGGATTTCACCATGTTGGTCAGGCTGGTCTCGAACTCCTGACCTCAGGTGATCTGCCCGCCTAAGCCTCCCAAAGTGCTGGGATTACAGGCATGAGCCACCATGCCTGGCCAGCAGTGTGCTGCTTTTCCACAGGGCAGGCTGCAGAAGTGGCTACTGAGAAGTCCTTTAATAAATTGACTGTCAATGGCTGCAGGCTCAGGGTAAAATGGGGAAGATCACAAGCAGCCAAAGGAAAAGAAAAAAAGGACAGAACCACAGACTCTGGGATCCAGCTAGAGCTCATTCCAGCTCTGCTAGGAGCTCCTTCTCCTGCAGCAGCAGAAGATGCATCTGCCAACTCCTTCCACCTACTCTCAAGTGGCTCTCCAGCTATAGTGAACATTGCCCCACCTCCACCCCCAGTATTTGGGCTACACACATTCTACCCAACTGGACCACCTGCTCATTTCAAGAAGGCTCCAGGATCAATCTACTGTCTCAGGACCACCAGAGGATGGGAGCTCATGCCAGAAAACACAGCACTCCTGGCACGTTATCACTGCTCTGGTCCTCTGTGGGAAAAAAAGGGGCACTTAAAAATCTCAATCAATGAATCTTGGAATGAATATACTTTTTTGTTTCTTTGTAGTTTCCTTGGCATCTGAATGTGTTCAGATATGTGCAGGTGAGAAATGACAGTCATGCTTTCCTATTGCATATTCAAAACATCAGTGGATCTCAAATAAGCTGCCATCAAAACATCTGGTTGCTATGATAGCCTGACTAATAAAACCTACTGCCTGTTCCCCCATCTCTATGGTCAACAAGGGGCTGGGTGAATTGAACGATCCAACAGAGTTCCCATCCTATGTATACGTTCATTTTGTTTCTTTTTAAGGGGGGACGGGGAATTGATCTGCAGTAAAAAAGCTTTTAAACATTCATAATAATAATAAAATGCGAACCTAATTTTAAAATGGGCAAAGTATCTGAATAGACATTTCTCAAAGAGTATATACAAATGATAAAATATGTATCACTAATAGTGCTCAACATTTTCAGTCACTAGGGAAATGCAAATCCAAATTACAATGAGATACCATTTCACATCCCCTAGGAGGGCTATAATCAAAAAGACAGACAATAGCAAGTGCTGACCAGGATATAGAGAAATTGGAATTCTTGTACGATTGCTAGTAAGAATGTAAATTTGCAGCCAGTTCAGAAACAGTTTTGCAACGTCTCAAAATGTTAAACCTGAAGTTATCACATGACCCAGCAATTCCATTTCTATGTATATATATCCAAGGGAATGGAAAACACACTCCCATACAAATGCTTGGACGTGAGTGTTCAGAGCAGCATTATTCTTAATGGCCAAACATGGAAGCAAGTCAATTATTCATATTGATAAGGGGATGAACAAAATGTGATATATCCAGAAAATGTAATCCTATTCATCTATGAAAAGGAATGAAGTACTGATGCGTGTGGCAACATGGATGAACCTTGAAAATACTATGCTAAGTCAAAGAGGCCAGCCACATATTGTATGATTACATTTGAGTAAATCAATTAAGACAGAAATTAGATTAGCCATTGCCTGGGTCTGGAGAGAATAGTAGGAGGGTAGGATTGGGAATGATTGTTAATGAGTATTAAGTTTCTTTTGGGGTGGGTAAAATGTTCTAAAACTGATTTTTTAACTATTGGGTTTTGACAATTCTTTTCATATTCTAGATACAATTCCTATGTCAGATAGGTGGCTTGCAAATATTTTCACGCAGTTTGTAGCTTGTCTTTTTATCTGCTTATCGGGGTCTATGTGGAGCAAAAGTTTTTAATTTTGATGAGATTCACTTTATCAATTTATCAGTTTTTGCTTTTATGGATTATGCTTTTGGTGTCAAGTTTAAGAACTCTTTGACTAGCTTAGTCCTGAAACATTTTCTTATTTTTTTTCTAAAATTAGTATAATGTTATGTTTTACATTTGGTATGTTATCATTTTGAGTTAATTTTTGTATAAGAAGTGAGGTTTAGGTCAAAATTCATTTTCTTTTTGCCTGTCTGTAATAGCCCCAGCATCATTTGTTAAAAAGACTATCCCCCATTGAATTGCTTTTGCACCTTTGTCAAAAATCTAAAATAACTTCAGCATATTGGTATAGGTCTATTTCTGAGTTTTCTTTTCTGATCTGTTGATCAATGTGTGTATGATAGGTGTTGATTTTACTGTAGCTATACATAAGCCTTTTCATCACATAGAGTTATATTTACCACTCTATTCTCTTTTTCCAAAATTATTTTAGCTATTCTAGCTCCAGTGCCTTTATATATAAGTTTTAGACTAAGATTGTTGTGTTGTACCAAAAACCACTGGTTTGAACTTTAACAGGTGTTTCATTCAACCTGTAGATCAACTTAGGGACAGTTGGCATCTATACTATGTTAATTTGTTCAGTCCATTAACTTTGTATGAGTTTCTATTTATTTAGATATTTGATTTCTTTCATCAGCATTTTGTAATTTTTGGAATTCAGATTTTGTATATGTTCTGTTAGACTTATATCAAATATTTTATTTTAGAGCAATTACAAATCATACTATATTTTAAATGTCCAAATGTTCATTGTTAGTTTACAGAAATGCTATTAATTTTTTTTAGGATGATCTATCCTTTGCTTTTGATGAACTCGTTGGTTCTAAGAGGTATTTTGTAGATTCCTTGGGATTTCCTACATAGACAATCATGTCATCTGCAAATAACAACAGTTTTGTTTCTTCCTTCTCAATACGGATGCCTTTTTCTTTTCTTTTCTCTTTTTTTTCCTTATTGTGCTGTCTACAACTTCCAATACTTTGAATAAGAATGATGAGAGCAGACATTCTTCTATTCTACCTACCTAATTTTAGGGAAAAAACATTCAGTCTTTCACCATTAAGTATGATGTTCACTGCAGGGTTTTTGTATAGGGCTTTTTTCCACTTAAAAATGTTTCCCTCTCTTCTAGTTTTCTGAGAGCTTTTATCATGAATGAGTGCTGGATTTTGTCAAATGCTTTTTCTGCATCAGTTGATATGATTACATGATTTATGATTTTTTCTTTAGCCTGTTGATATGGTAGATTAGATTAATTGATTTTTTAATGTTAAATCAGCTTTGCATACCTAGAATAAATCCCACTTGGTCTTTGTGTATAATTATTTTTACATACTGCTGGATTTGATTTGCTAATATTTACTTGAGAATCTAAATTCATGAGAGATACTCATCTGTAGCCATCTTTCTTTTTTTTCTTTATTACTTTTTTAAAACTATCTTTACCTGATTGTCTAATTTTAGTATGAGCAAAATGCTAGCCTCATAAAATGAGTTGGGAAGTGTTTAGTCCTCTTCTATTTCTGGGAGAGAGTGTGTAAAATTTATGTTAATGCCTCTTTAAATGTTTAGCAGAATTATCAAGTAGTGCCATCTGGGCCTGGAAATTCCTTTTAGGAGCTTTTTAATATTAAATTTAATCTTCAATGGTTATAGGGTCATTCATGTTATCAATTTCACTTTGATTGTCTCGGTCTGGTCATTTATACAATGATCATGATATGTACATTTCAGTACAGTTTCTACTCAGTTTCCCTACAGAGGCCTTTTTACCTTTGGATCTAATACACAGTTGTTAGGGTTCCCTAGGTCCAGGAGTCCAGGTACAAAGAAAGCACTTACAGCCGTTGTTTTCTGCTTCTGTGGCCCTCTGGTGAACTTTGCACTACTCACTTGTTGGAGTATGAGGTGCATAGGCATGACGGCCATAGTTTTCAAATCTCTGTACCGGTAGGCACAGTTGGCCTTTAGAGCCTTTTTTCTTTCAAATCTTCAGATGTCTCAGAAGTCTTTTTATGCAACTTTAATGTGTTATAACTTCATAGAACATAGTAGACTGGAGAACAAGTAATGGGAGATATCTCAGGCTGCGCTTTTACATTGGTCTGTAAGGAGCTATTTTCCTTAAATTAAGGGGATCCTAAAAAAATTATAGTAGATCAGCATGAATACGTGCACCAGTGTTCTGACTGATACAAATAGTGCATTTTCAAAGACTGTTTGAAATGAATTTGAAGGACATTTTATATCCGTGCTCAACTATAGGCATAAATCACATTTAAAAAATAAATATATTAAAATATTTTTCTCTACTATGTAGTTAATAATGCACTTTCAGCTGGTTTAGCCATCAGTGCTAACTGCATTTTTTTTCCACAAAAAAAGCAACTTTTTTCAACATGAATTATTTTTAATATAAATCTCAAAAGATTTTTAAAATATACTATTGTAGACCAAGAAAAAAGAATGCATTTCACTAACCCTCTTGTATCTAATACATAAGAATGTCCAAAATGGTGACTCTGCCATAAAAAAGACTAAAAATATGTACCTGTGGAAAATATGATTGCAGAGACTGAAAATCATAGTAACACGCCAATTTCCAACAGGTTCATGGGCATTCCCTACTCTGCATATGTATTAGGCTGACCCCACAGCACACTGTTTGGCCACCTGCATTGTCTCCAGCTCTGGTTCTTTATCTTGCCACAGAATGTAAGGAATCAGATCTATGAAGACAGAATTTCAAAAAAAAAGATATTGCACATAATATCTTTGTGAGTTGCAAATGATTAAGAAAGCATGAAGTATTCCCTCTTTAAGAGATATTTACATTTTAAGACAAAGTGTCTATTTGGTATAAACAAAAAAAAATAAAAGAATATACTTTTGACATTTTGAACATCAGAGAGCAGGGTAAGTAGGTCACTGTTTAAGCAAAGGGACCCTCCAGTGGGTTTGAAATGAGATGTATGACTTCCCCCACACAAGGCCAGCCCTGACTCTTCACCATTATGAGTGGACTAATCGTTTTTGCACCAGCGATCCTGGGAAATATATTACCTTACTAAAATCAAAACACCAAACTACATAGAATTTAATCCACTGTGATAGTGAAGAATCATCATTAGCATTTAGGCAAACAACTAGTTTTTGCTTACTGTTAGAATGGTTTGAAACTGCTTATGGTGAGGATAGTTCAATTTTATCTGTTTTGTTGGTATGTTACAAAGAGCTAAGAAAATTGTTTTGTTCTACTCCGCAGGCTATGTCCTTTGCCCATGGTTTGAAGTAAGACTTCCTCCTTTGGCATTGTTAGAAATTATATTCAGAGTAGGGGACAAACTACTCGGGCTCTCTTTCTATGTCAGAGTTTCACCATCTGAAAAAGCGGCATTCAAACGATTTTAATGGGCCCTCAATTTCCCAACAGTCAGCCCTCTAAAAAGTCAGGATTCATTCGTTCCTTGGGGGTTTTCATGGCTTTTGGCCATGGATCTGGCTCCTAGGAACTTTTCCAACATGATTCATGGTGTTTAGTTATGCAGCTGTCATAACTGGGTGATTCCTTTCTCCAGGTGCACGTATAACTCCCATTACTGTCACTGAGGCTAAAGCTCATATTTCAAGGGAATCTGAAACTTGTCAAGGGTGAAAGGACTTTTTAGTTTTTCCTGCTTTGATTTAGGCCTTGTCTGGTAATTTTAATACCTCTGATGGTTTTTCTTTTCTTCCAATTTGTTAATATGTTATAGAAAATTAACTGTCTGGAAAACAAAGCAAGCAGGAGTTTCTCTTTCTCTGGAAAACAAAGCAAGCAGGAGTTTTTCTTTCTTTCTCTCTGTCTCTCTCTCTCTCTGTGTGTGTCTCTCTCTCTCTCCCTCTCTCTTTCTCTTTCTCTTTCTTCCTGTCTGTCAGAGCATTGAATTTTTTTGAGTTAATTTCTTTCCCATTGTTCTTTAGGTCAGCATCTTCACTATTTCTTAGTTCTGTTCTTCATTCTAGACTCTCACTCCTAGAGAAAACATTTCTATGATCTTCAGTTTATTCTGTCCAATTTATTTTTAAATGACTCAATTCTGTCTTTTGATATAACACAAAATTCTTAACTTAAACCTTTAGAGAGGCAATCTATTTTATTTAGTTAGTTTATATTAGCCTCAGAACTATCAGGTAAAGGTTCAAAAAAAGTTTGTCTCAATGTCATAAAAATTTTATCTGGACTCAAAAATTAAACTGTAATTTTGACATCATTAGGTTCTCATACCTTGTGAAGTCACAACTTTAAATTTAAAACATAGTCAAAAATATAAATTCTCTACTTTTCCAAGTCTCTTAGCTTTTAACTAAAGACTTGAAAGTCACTGGAGGCTGGCTTCTTAACCCAACTTCTATGGAATCTATATGACTTCATGGATAAACTTCAGAAGATTTGGAGAATTTCATAAAATTGCTCATTTTTGTTTTTATGAATTCTTCCAGGGAGAAGATTCAAACCTTTCAAATGATTTCATAACCTTAAAAAAATCTATTAACCATCCATTAGAAATGCATTCCAACTTTCTTATGAAGATAGCCTCAATTCCAATTTTCCTGAAAAGTAAATGACACCAAAAGAAAGTGATGAATTTTAAAAGTTCTCTCCATCCTACCTCATGCTTTTGCCTCCTGGTGAGCTACCTCTATACCCTTTAATAGAGACCCAGAAATTACCACTTCCCCCAACTATTAGTTCCTGGTTAATAGGATTCATTGGAATGTCTCCTCATGTCAGGATACCAAGGCTGTAACCCCTTGTTCCTCTCTGCCAAATGACTAGAGGTTCAGAAAATTCAGCGAGGCATGGCCCATCTCTGACCTATAACAAGGCAATCAGAGTTTACTCAATTCAGTTTACTCTGAGATGCCTTATTATAGTTTCAATATTATGCATTTAGGCAAAATAGGGTTATCTAAATACAACTTGAGCTGTGGGTGAACATAAAAGTTTATATAGTGAAACTAAATATTATGAATTATAGTTTTTTTATTTTCCAAAAACTAATTACATCCATATCTCTGTCAGTTATGATCCGGTAATTTAAATTTGGGGTTCCACACTGATGGTCAGTAACAGTTCATTAGGCAGCCTGACTAGGCTAGTGCCTCAAGACACTGCTGATTTTCTAGGTTTTCAAATGTTTCATTTGCTCTGTTATTTATGTTGCAGAAAATTGGCATACTCTTTGCAATTCACTTGTTGTTTAATTAATCCCTTATGAAGTCTGTTTCTCTTGTGAATTCTCTCTCCTTCATACTTTCCATACATTTTTTTCTTGCTCTCTACAAACTGGCCATTGTTTCCTCTAATATTTGCTCTCTGCTTCTGGGCCCCAGGCCTTCAGAAGGGCTTTCAGTTGCTGGCTCTCTTTGTTTGTGTCCTTCCCAAGGAACCACTGACTTCATACTTTTGAGGTTGTTATCATTCACATTAGGTATTACTCACCGTAGTTCATGATTTTCCATTTTATTTGTAACTGCTGATTGGTTCTTCCTGGTAGGACAAACTATTTCTGTATTTCTTGCTTCTTTTAAGCACTCTGAGATCTGCAGAGCTATTATATCCTTCGAAGATATCTACCATGCCTTCCAGTTCCTGTTTGTATGTGTTTGTGTATGTTTAGTCAATTCAACAGACACTAATGTGTTAGGTATTGTGCAAGCTTCAAAAGATAGAAACTTATATGTGTGATATAGTTTGAATCTGTGTCCCCACCCAAATCTCATGTAGAATTGTAATCCCCAGTGTTGGTGGAGGGGCCTGGTAGGAGGTGACTGAATCATGGGGATGGATTTGTCCCTTGCTGTGATAGCGAGTGAGTTCTCATGAGATCTGGTTGTTTAAGAGTGTGTAGCGCCTCTCCCTTTACTCTCTTCCTCCTCCTTCAGCCCTGTAAGAAGTGCCTGCTTCCCTTTCTGCCATGATTGAAAGTTTCCTGAGGCCTCCCCAGCCATGCTTCCTGTACAGCCTGCAGAACCATGAGCCAATTACACCTTCTTTCTTTATAAATTACCCAATCCCAGTCTCAGATGTTTCTATATAGCAGTGCAAGAATGGACTAATACAATGTGTCATGGTTCCTGCCCTCAAAAGGGCTTACCATTTAACTGGAGAATAACTTTGCCCTTAACCTTTTACTGAACAAGGCATTTAGATTACATTTACACCTTCCAGCACTAGCTAATCACTTTATTTTTTTTTTCAGAGTTTTGACACTGCTTATGTTTAGTATGCTGCCTGGAATTACCACCCATTATGCATGCTATGGAAGAACTTTCTTTTTTCTTTTATGTCGCATTTTTATAGCTACAACTCTGGACATCTGTTTTCATTCCTGTTGTCTCCTTGGGGACTTATTCTTCCTGGCTTTCTTATTTTGTCAGAGTCCTGCAAGGCATTCCTCAATCCTTTTTACCTTTTCACCATTTCTTCCATCAAAGACACCAGCTTGCATTTATAGCATGTTACATTGATGAGAGCCTCAGAGAGAAAAACAAGCGTAAAGCTGAGACTGCATGTTACTGCCATCATTCTGTTCCCCTCTGCTCATACCTCCTGGGAAAAAAGGAGGGACACAGTTCTTTGTAACTCCCTCAGAAATTTTTCCTATAAATGCTTGAAGCAAACTGCCTTTTGGCAGTGCCTGTTTATCTCTGGGCACCTGGGACCACTCTCTTGAAATCAGTCTGGACACTAGCCTCTATTTCTTCCCATTGAGGCTTTATTATTCTGCTAAAATGATAGCCTGAATTACTAATTTATATCCTAGGTGTCTGTCTTCTTCAGATACCAAATAGACAAGGAGCTTTTGCTCAAATATTTGAGAAACATTGTCACCTACTGAATTAGAGTTCTCTAAAGGGACAGAACTAATGGGATAGATGAATTTATGAAGGGGAATTTATTAGGAGAATTAACTCACCCAATCACAAGGTGAAGTCCCACAATAGGGCATCTGCAAGCTGAGAAGCCAGGAAGATAGTCCATGTCCCAAAACCTCAAAAGTAGGGAAGCCGATAGTGCAGCCTTCAGTCTGTGGCCAAAGGCCCAAGAGCCCCTGGCAAATCACTGGGGTAAGTCCAAGAGTCCAACAGCTGAAGAACTTAGAGTCTGATGTTCGAGAGCAGGAAGCATTGAGAATGGGAGAAAGATGGAGGCCAGAAGATTCAGTCAGTCTAGTCCTTCCATGTTCTTCTGCCCACTTTTATCCTAGCCATGCTGGGATAATGAGAAGCATTTATCCATGTTGTCACAAGGGTTAAATAAACTGTAAGATGGAATGTAAAGCGCTTCGCTTAAAATATAGCAGATGTTCTATAAAATATTTGTTGAATGAACACATGAACAAATGTCATGAACAACAGCCTGGGGAGCCTATAACATATGGCAGTGTTTTGGGTATCATAATAATATGGGTTTGAATCACAGCTCTCCCATTCACTACCTTTGTGATCACAGGTGAACAACTTTTCTGTTGTTCAAATTCCTTCTCTATGAAGTGGGACAATAAAACTTACTCCACAGGTATGTCAGAAGAATAGATAGAATGAGATAATGTACATAAATCAGTTATCATAATGCATAGAATACAAGGAGTATTCAACAAATAATGGTTTTGATATCATGTAGATTTTCCTAAGATTTTAAAATGTTTAAAGTAGTAAAATCTTTCAGCTGGAAAACCAGGAACTCATTGTCTGTCTTCCATTGCAACAGTTCTCCAGAATATACTAGGCTAAAAGATAGTAAAGATAGTCGTGTATGTAGAATTCACAATATTTTCAAAGGAAATTGGTTATTTTTAGGATTCACTTTTCATAACACCCCAACATCTAGTACATGTCATCTTACCTTAATATTCATTTACCCCATGGAATTTGTTTGCATTATATATGATGTTCATAATCTTGGTTAGATTTTCAAAAGTAGACATAAATTTTTGAGGAGTTAGTCTCACTTTTTCCAGACATTATAAATTTCAAAATTTATATATGGCCTTCTTCTGGGCATTTCATATTTTCTTTTCAATTTGGATTCCCTAGGTTGGTATTTATACCAGAGGTGCTACTTTCCATTTAAATTATTTCTGTAAGCACTAGGACTCCATCATGTGGATCTATTATATTTCACCAACATTTCAAATCCCTCATGTGAGCCCCATGGGTAGAGGGTGCTGTGTTGTTTACTGATAAAACCCTAGGCCCAGAACAATGCCAGATATGTCATAGATGGCTAAAAATATGTTTGTTGAATTAAAGAATGAATGTGTTTACAGAAAAGGAATATGCATAAGCTCCCAGTTTTCTTTTTTAGCAATTTGCAATTATATAATACATATTTATGAACTATAGAGGTTTTATTATACTTTTATTAAGCATTTCTAGTAATTCTTTACTAAATAATTTGCATATGTAGTTATTTAAATAACAGTAGTCTGGACCATTGCTTTTCCTTAGCTACCTCTTTTTCTGTTTCCTGTTATCTGCTTGTCTAGAGCATTCAAGAGTTTGCATAGCCTTTTTACTAAAATATAAAGAATTTCATTAGGAAATAAATCATTAGAATATAATCCCTTAATTTTTTGAGTAGTGTTACTAGGGATATGATAAAATGAATTTGTGCTTTTAGTAGAGAAGGAACTCTATTCCTATTAACATCCTCACCATCAGAAAAGCACAGCGTTTGTTAGAAAATCCCATTTGAAAAATAACAGGTAATATTAGTGAAGGTTTAAAAAATGTATTTTATTGATGTAGTGGTTAATTTTATATGCCCACTTGACTGGATGCCCAGATAGTTGGTAAAATATTATGCATTATTTCTGGGTATGTCTGAGGATATTTCTGGAAGGGATTAGTATTTGAATCAGCATACTGAGTAAAGAAAATTCACCATTACTGATACAGGTGGCATCATACAATCTGCTGAGGACCTGTATAGAACAAAAACCAACCTTTAGAAAAATGGTTTTCTCTCTCTCTGTCTTCTTGAACTGGGACATCCATCCTCTCCTGCCATGAAACACTGAAGCTCCACCCACCATATCTATCAAAGCAGAATATCGGGATGGGAGATGGGTAAAGGGAGCTGTGGAATCAGTGTTATCATTTGTTTTCACTTAAAAGCTGAAATTCAGTGTGCTTTAAAATTTTTACATATAGCAAAATGCACTGATCTTTAGCGTGTAACTCAGTGAGTGCTGACAAATGTTTACAAATGGTTTTTCTATTTTGTGTAGCCAGTCATTTTAATTGTAATTGTTTTTTCCCTAACCTGTAGATTGCATTTTTATATTTTCTTTATAGTGTCTTTTGATACACAGATTTTTTTGAATTTTAAAGAAGTTATTTTTCTGGTTATTTTTCCTTTTATGGTTAGAGACTTTTGTGCCTTATCTAAAAATCTTTGTTGACCTCAAGGTTGCAAGGATATTCTACATTTTGTGCCAGAAACTTGCCATTTTAGCTTTAGGATGGAGATATGAGATTCATCTAAAACTTTCCAATGTCAAAGGTGGGCAAAAACTACAGCCTGCCGACAAAGTCTACCCCATCACCTTTTTTTAAAAAAATAAAGTTTTATCGAAACTGTTTTACTCAGGTAGTTACATAATGGCAGCTTTTGCCCTATAATGACAGAGTTCAATGGTTGTAATAACTGAGATCATACAGGTAAAAATATTTACTTCGCTAACCTTGCAGAAAATATTTGCCAACCCCTGGTATACAATATGAGAAAGAGATCAAGTTTACTTATTCATACATTTACTTTTCCACAGAAGTATTTCATAACCATTTATTGAAAAGGCTGTATTTTCTTCACTGAACTGCTCTGAAACATTTGCTGAAAATCAGCTGGGTCTATGTCTGTACTCCACTTTGTCCTATTAATCTATTTGCCCTTACACACTGTACTTCAATTTATAGTACCTCTTGATATTAAGTAGTATAAATACTCCAATTTAGATGACCTTTTTCAAGATCATATTGGCTATTTGAATCTTTGTTATTCCATGTAAAATTTAGAATCAGATTTAGAATTCCTTTGAAGTTGGAATTGTGTGAGTTTATAGATTGCTTTGGAGAAAATGTACATCTCAACAATATTGTGTTTATCCATCAATATACATGATATATCACTGCATGTATTTAGGAAGCATTAAATATTTTACTATTTAGTGGTAAAATATTTAGCCGTACATTTTTCATAGATGGCCTTTATCAGATTGACAAATCGACCTCCCATCTTAATTTCGCTCTCTTTTCAGGAATAAATATTGAATTTTGTTCAATGCTTTTCCTATATCTATTGAAGTGATTATAAGACATTTTTTCCTTTTTCTGTTAGCACAATGAATTGTATTGATTCACATTTGAATTAACAAACTAGTTTTGCATTCCTATGAAAAAGTTTAAATATAAGTTGTTTTAGATATTTTAGGGTTCATTTATGAATATTTTGTTAATAATTTTTGAGTAACATTGGTCTGAGGATTTTTGAGTAATATTGGGCTCATGAGTAATACTGGTCTGCAATTATGATGACCTCATAAAATGAGTTGGGAAGTGCTCCCTCCCTCCATCTCTGTTTTCTGAAAGATTCTTTGTACATTAGTATTATTTCTGCAGTAAATGGTTGAAAGAATTCACCAGTAAAATCATTAAGGCCTGTAGTTTTTTTTCAAGGTTTTTTTCTTTAATATATAAAAAGTTTTTAGCTTTCCTTTTCTTTTGCATCAAATTTGATAACCTGTGGTTCTGAATTGTGGTTCTAAGTTGTCAGATGTATTGGTGTAAAGTGTTTTATTGTTTTAATATCTATAGGCTCTTTACTAACATTTATATTAATTAGTATTTCTCATTTCTTCTTGATCATCTTGCAAAAAGTTTGTTAATTTGTTAATCTGTTCAAAATATCCAGTTTTGACTTTAATTTTTTTTTTAGTTTTTTTTCTTTTTTATTTCTCCCCTTCCCTTTATTATTAACTTTTCTTGACTTTGGGTTGTATTACTCTTCTCCTTCTAGATTCTTCATGTGGAAACTTAGATTTTTGTTTTCAATCAATTTTCTTTCTATAATATATGCATTTAACACAAGTGTCCCTTTAAGCACTGTGTTACTGGATCCTGAAAATTTAGCCATGCTGTCTTAATATGTGTATGTGGGTGTGTGTGTCTGTGTGTGTGTGTTGATATATGTATGTTTTTTATATATACATATACATATACATAAAATCCTAATATTATTATACTTGGTTTTCTCTGATGTGTTTTTAGATATATTTCTTTATGTAGTTTTGAGTGCTGTTCAGGAATTACAATATGCATTCTTCTCATTGTCTACTTAAAATTAATATTATACTAGTTTATGTGAAATGTATGAACCTCATAATAGGCTAACTCCATCTATTTCCTATCCTTTGTGCTATCATTCTTATATATTTTATTTTTATATACACTGTAGATCTCACAATAAATATTAATTTTTTAAAATACTCTTTTAATTTTTAAATAAAGATAGTTCTTTTTATTTACTCACATATTAACCACTTCTGGGGTGCTCTAAATTCTTTTTTATTATAAGTTTCTATGTAATAATATTTGACTTCAGCTTCAAGAATTTCCTTTATCATTTCTTATTAGTGCAGATATGCTGGGAACAAATTTTCCCAGCTATTATTTAATGAGTCTTCATTTCACTATCATTATTGAAGGAGAGAGTTTACAGTATCTTTTTTCACCACTGTAAATATGCCATTTCATAGACTCCTGGCTGCCATTATTTCTAATAATAGCTAGCCATCATTCATATCATTGTTCATTTGCATATATGTTTTTATTTCTGACCACTTTTAAAATTTGTGCTTATCTTTTGTATTTAGCAGTGTAACTATTACATGCCTAGATGTGGTGTTCTTTGTTTGCTGAGCATGCAGCTGAGATCCAGAAAGGCTATGTAATGAGAGTAAGGACTTATACCTTAACCATGACTTAGGATAAAGAAAATAAAACACTATATTCCTATTTTAAGACAAAGCTTAACAGATACAATAGGATATACTAGCAATTTAACCAGCTGCCAGAACAAAATTCAGCACCTTTCTAGCCAGCCTAGACCACTAACCTCTCCCAGACATTCATGGCCTCTGGGATTTCTGTACAGCAATTGGGCCTGCAGCATCTGCTCTCTGCTGGGCCTGACAATCTCCCGTCTGCACATGCAGAGCAGCTTTTGGCTAGGGTGTTGCAGGGAAACTGTGCCATTTTCTGGGACAACCATCTACATGACTCCCTATTCTCTTGCATCCTGCTCCACAAGCCCGAATTGCTTCAGCAATCCTAAGCTGCATTCTCTGTCTCCCATCCTTAGCCCGGTGGCTCAGAGAGGCACCTGCCCTCTACTCACATTCCATTTTCCTATTCTTAGATTGGGAAAGTACTACCAGGCAAAACCTGGGGCAAAATGAGTCATATCTCTTAAATTTTCATCCTCTCTAATATCACAGTCCTCTGACTCTGACTGTCTAATGTATGAAAACAATTGCCTTGTATTTTGTTCAATTTTATACTTCTTTACAACTTACTTAGGGTAAGTTCAATACCAGTTGTTGAATTATGGCCAGAAATAGAAGCTCTTTTTTGTTGGACTCCTCAGGTGATTTGGAATGTGTAGCTAAGATACAGAACCCCCATGTTACAGCTCCTGAATGGCAGACAGGCAAGGCTACTAACACACTTGTCAGCTGGGAACTCCCAGATTGGAGACCAGGGCAGGAAGAAAGTTTACCAGAGAGGAGATTCCAATAGAACAGTACACAGTTTTTCCTTCCTAGAAGTCTTTTTTCAGAAGACAAATTCCTGAGACAGCATAGTACAGTACATACTATTTCAGAGTAAATAGCTTAAATTTTAGTTCCAGCACAGCCAATAGCTATTGGATGTACATTGTTTGGCTTGTTTTTCTTCATGCACAGAGAATTGGATATAGAATGCTTACATTTTCTTCTATCATCTAGAGTCTATAATGATTTCTATAACCATGTGACACAGAGGAAGGCATTACAAATCAGCTATCATGAAAAGAAAAAAAAAACCTCATGGAATGGACTCATGTCTTTAAAAAAAGAGATTAAGTGTAAGTTAAATGGGTCTGTAAGAGGCTACAGAAGTTTTAATATATTGTCAAGAACTCTTCGCTAAATTTCAAGGTTTTCCAAAGCAGGACACATGCTGAATCCCAAAGGCCTATTTTCTGCTCTCAAATCTGCTCTATTGTTATGAGAACCAGTGAATCCAGTTTTATTTGATTATAGCCAAGTGAAACCATGGGCAATGAAGAAAAGGGGCATGCACAAAATGACTGTTAAACTTTAAACAAATTAATTTAGTTTGAAAGTGCGCACAGTAGAAGACTTACACTTTGTCTGCATGCATACACTCACATGCTTTCTTACCGAGTGTGCATGTTAAAATAATAACCTTTTCTTTTTTTCTTCTGGTTTCTATTTCTCGTCACATATGGGCTGATCATTGAATCCCTCTCATAAGCATTAGAACTGGTTCTTGGGCTGAATTTTCTGAGAGGTATAATTTATTTCCAAGGAGAGAATAGCCTAGAAACTCTAGCTAGGTAAAATTTTTGGTGCATGTTGAACTGTAAAACTAAGACATATTTGTCTTGTAAGGCAAGACTTTGACGACAAGACTAAAATTCTAACAGAAAGTTTAAGCTGGGGTTCTGTGCATCCTTGTCTCTTAAATATCCTGATTTCCAGCCTCCCTCTTATAATAGCATAAATCACAGACTTCCCATCTTCTTCAGTCCTGCTTAGACTCTGATTTTGCTTTTGCTCATATTGTGTTTCCTACATCAGTAAGAAACTCATTCACAATCATCCAGACCAATTCAGTTGGGTTTTCATGGCTTTTGAGAATAAAAGCAAGACAACACAAAAGGAAATATTTATGGAAATTCATTGTGAGACCCATCCCAGGCTGTCTGTAGAAACAGCACTTTGTGTATAAGTAGGGTGAAGGGGTCTAAATGCGGCATAACCTTGGTAAACTCACACGCTTTTAAAAAAAGGCATAGGTGTTAGGGTTAATGACAATTTCACATCAATATCTGGCAGCATGCTATTTACAATAATGACATATTATAAGAACCTGTATTTTAATTATAAGAAATAAAAATTGATGTCAGCAACAAGTAGAAGCAAATTATGCTCTAATGATTTTCTAATAAAGTAATCTGCTCATACATCACAGGGAATACAAGCAAAAACCTGTCAATTTTGAGCCCAAGTAATTATTTTTTAACCTTTAAATATTAAGCAACTTGTATGAGGCTTCTCAAGGAGTACAAACCAATGGTTTCTTTCCCAAGAAGTTTTTGGGGAAGGTGAAAAGGTCAAATGTGGAATTTCAGAGATAATTAAATGCACTTAAAATACAAATGTTTACCTGGAAGGGACAGGTTAAGTCTGTTTTTACCCTGTGCCTAAACCAGTTTTTTTACCTGAAGCCTATGTGATAAATTAAGAGACCTGTGCAGATTCCTAAAATTCCAATATTTAAACAAGAAGAAGGGAACACACAGTAGAATCTGTAGAACTTTCACAAAATCTACCCCACCCCATCCTCAACTACAAGCTAATTTAATCCCAGAGAAGGTAAATAGGAGGATTAAATCTAATGATACATATAAAAGTGCTTTGGCAATTACACAGTAGTATATAAATAGAAGTTATTCAGACACTTTTGACTGGAAAAGAGAAACTGTTTTCAATACTTAATTACATTTCCCTCTGTATTTCTAAAAGTAAGCCATCTTGCAATTTTATATTAAGAAATAGTGAATGATTGTATTTGCATACAGGCAGTAGCATAGAAATTATGTTCCTATTCAGTGGACCTCCAATCAAGCAAAACAAATCGACAAATTAAAAACACTAGGGATGAACGTTGTGTCAGTGAAGCCCTTGGCACATGTTTTTCTTCATTATTTTTCTTTGCCTTACGTGGGGCTGCTTCTAGAGTTTATTTTCAAAGGTAAAAAAAAAAAAATGATAAAGGAAGCAAAGCTAACAAGGCAGATGGCTTGTCAAATTAGAAACAGGAAGCTTTTCCAAAAACAGAATAAAGAATGTGGAGACTTATGAGAGCTAAATGTTCATTGTGGGCCTGTGGTGCAGTGCCTTCGGATGTAAAAATATGGCATCACCATAGTTCAGCCTTTAATTGTTCTTCCTTCTTAGTGGGTGGGAGTGTTCATTGTACATCTTCCTATACTCTTAAGGAATTCTGGGCTTTTGCCCATAGTATCTCTCTGATTTTTCTGGAAGATGAACTCTTTAGCAGGTGAACACAGCTTACACAGTAACTCACAGCTATGCCAAGGGCATGAGGCAGGCCCAGCTCTGCACAGCATTGCTGCAAGACAGTGGAAAATAGATCTGGGTTCGAAAATCACCAATTTGTACAATAAATGGGTATTTCTATGGGAAAATTAATTAACTTATTTTAGGATCAGTTTTCTAATCAGTAAAAAATAATAAAGACAATAAAACTACCTTGCTAAGTTTTATTCAGAATTGAACATTATCAGGATTTGTTACTTACATACAATTTAATAGCTACCTCTATTGAGTCCTACATACCTTCCATTAAGTACTTTGTATGTATTTCTCATTTAGTACCCCCAGACAACCCTATCCCATAGGAAATATTATCTCTTTTCAAAACAGAAGCACTGGAGCTCTGCGAAGTTCGTGCTTAGGTTCTTATAGCTAAAATGTACAAGAGTCAGTGGGAGGGGCTCGTGTAATTCAGAGCCTGCTTGCTAATTACTATCGTATATAGCTAGTCCAAGGCCATAGGAAAGAAAAACTCATTTTTGTATCTTCAGTCCTTGTGTGATGGAGAAATAAAAAAGTTGTCTCCATGGTCTTCTGCAATGCCAAAATTGTTGACACCTAGAAAAGAAAAATGATGATTCCTTTAAGCAACAGGAGATAAAGGAATAAAAGAAAGGAACAAGATTAAATGAAAGAACATCTTGGCTACTCTTATGAACTAAATGTTTGTGTCATTCCAAAATTGAGTTGAAATTCTAATTCCTATTATGATGGTATTGGAAGGTAATGCCTTTGGAAGGTAATTCGGTCATGATGGTGGAGCCTCATGAATGGTATTGGGGCCCTTACAAGAAGGAGCAAGAGAGAAATGATCTCTCTTTGCCATATGAGGATACAAGATCATCGTCTTTAAACTAGAAAGAGAGCCCTCACCAGAAACTGGATCTGCTGATGCCTTGCTCTTAGACTTCCCAGCTTCCAGAACTGTGAAAAATCAATGTTGTTTAAGCCACCCAGTCTATGGCCTTCTGTTTTAGCAGTCCGAATTGACTAAGATTGGCTAAGTGTTTTAAGATGAGGGAAAATGTCCCTTAATTGATCAATCCTGCATTTTAAACAGGACCAGTCTTTTTAAATAGATATCTAAATTATAAAATATGCTAGATGTTTACAAGAACTAAAAAAAAGCTGCAAATTTTGCCTTTTAAAATCTGAAATTGTAGACACTGGTGCTTCTAGAGAAACTTTGCTATTCAGACTGAGAAGGATGAACCACATGAAGAATGACTAGAGATGAAAGATGATGTTAGATGAGTTTCTGTTCTCTTCGGTAACTTTTCCGTCTCCTTCACCTCCAGCACCCTGGGGTGAAGGATAAGCAAGAAGCTGACAGCATTGCCAAGTTTGGGAACATGGAGTCAGATTTTCTTTCCATTGTATTCATCATCTGATGCTATTTCTTTTTTACTATCTGTCTCCACCTCCCTTTTTGGGAGCCTCTGGCTTTCTTTCACCTCTTCTATCTTTCTCCTCTCTTTGATGTTGTTTCTCTGCCAGCCCTTTGAGTACCATCTTCTTTTTTCTATTTCCCTTTCTCTGTTATCCTTTAGTGTATTCTTTCTCTATATAGACGTCATTAAAAACATAGTCTTTATCTCAAGAAACTGTTTCAATAATAAAATATAACTCTGTATTTGTTAGTTTTTGTCCTTTGAGAATCAGATATCAAGAATTAAACATGCCAATGACCTATTATGGAAGATACCAGGGAGAGAAAATAGAGAGGGATACTGGGGAGACCTGGAAAGCCATTAGACCGCGGTGGCGGAGGTCTCATCCTGAGAGGAGAGACGGGGGTGAGGATGCTCCAGGTGGAAGCCCCTAGCCTGCCCTATAGTTCAAAGGGAAGTTCCCTGGGGGGAGGTCTGGAGCCAAAGTCATCATCAAAGGAGATCTACATGTATCAGGAATGGGCCTGCTTTAACATCCCTGATGCGATCAGGCACTGGCTGGGTGCAGCCGGTGGAAGCCATAGCCTCAGTCAGAATGTGGAGATAAACTTCAGAATACAGAAGTGAAAGCCATCAGAAAATTATGCTCTGTGATTTGTGAAATCCATTCTCATGGCCACCATACTCTTCTTAGAGATAAAGTCTGAGAGAGAGAGTGTGTGTGTGTGTGTGTGTGTGTATGTGTAAAAATTATCCCTCCATTTTATTGACGTAGACCTTAATTTTTGAAAAAGGATTTGAAACATGTCAATAAAATACCTCTGTGGGCTATTTACCAAATTAGAGACCTGCTCTGAGAATTGCTATCAGATCCACTTTTGCTAAGGTGGTAAAAGTAAAACATATTTTCAGCAGGAAAATAGTTATTTAACAAGCTTTGGTGAGACATTTGTGCATATTCCAATAAATGTCAGCAGCCATCACTGCCGCTCTTATATTTTTATCTAAAAAGACATTTATCTGATTGACAAATTTCTTTTAAAATATGTATTAGTACAATTAACTTAGGAGCCAGAAAACACAATAGTTGGTAAAAGTTGTCTTTTATGTGAATGTTGGTCTTATATAGCTTTATAAAATCAACTAAAAGAAAAAAGCAAAAACTGAGAAATGTGTTTAGTCTTATGAATTTTGAACTAGTCTAGTTAGGATTAAATGTAAAATTTAATAGCTGTTACTGGATATAAAACTCAACTAAAATAAATGTATTCTATATACTATACCTTCTAAAGACATTAGGTAAATGGATATAAAAGAGTCATGATAATCAGGAAGCCAGAATTATATGTTCCAATCCTCATCCACTATTGAATAACGCTGTATCTTGTCATATGTTCAATGGAGGTAGCATATTTAGCAAGAATATAATGAAGAATACAGCAAAATGCAGAAAGGAGAGGGGAAAACTGAGGAGCAGGCTAGTTTAAAGATACTGTTACAGGCAGGCACGGTGGCTCACGCCTGTAATCCCAGCACTTTGGGAGGCTGAGACAGGTGGATCACCTGAAGTCAGGAGTTCAAGACCAGCCTGGCCAACATGGCAAAACCCCATCTCTACTAAAAGATACAAAAACTAGCTGGGCATGGTGGCAGTTGCCTGTAATCCCAGCTACTCAGGAGGCTGAGGCAGAAAAAATTGCTTGAACCTGGAAGGCAGAGGTTGCGGTGAGCCAAGATTATGCCACTGCACTCCAGCCTGGGCAACAAAGCAAGACTCCGTCTCAAAAAAAAAAAAAAAAAAAAAAAGATACTGTTACAATATTGATTTCTAGAAAATTTTGATTGATTTTTGATGACATCCCAGGTTTTGGCCCTTCTGAGTTCCCAATCACATGATATTCTCAATATGGTTTCACGATTTTGTCTATGCACACCTGTTATTTCAGTAAACACCAAGCAGAAGTAGAGATGATTAATCAGAAGGAAGGAATGGACTTTAGGCAGAATATAGTAAGGATTGAGAAGTGGTTTTCTGCCATATTTGAAGACAATCAGACAGGACAGGCAAAGCTGTATAATTAGTAAAAGCAATGGTGATATTGAAGTTTTGAGAGTGATAAGCTCTATTAGAGTTTTCAAGAGAACACAACCAATAGGGTGCATGTGTGTGGGGGTACAAGTGTGTGTGTGTGTGTGTGTGTGTATGAACACATACATATATATGTAGAAAGTGTGTGTGTGTGTGTATACACAGATGTTCTTTGACTTATAATGGGGTAATATCCTGATAAACCCATCATAAGACAAAAACGCATTTAATACACCTAACTTAACAAACATCATATCTTAGCCTAGCCTACCTTAAATGTGCTCAAAACACTTCCATTAACCTGAAGTTGGGCAAAACTAACACAAAGCCTATCATATAATAAAGTGTTGAATATCTTATATAATTTGTTGAATACTGTACTGAAAGTGAAAAACAGAATGGTTCTATGGGTATTCAAAGCATAGTTTCTACTGAATTCGTATGTCTTTTGTATCATTGTAAAGTCAAAAAATCATAAGTCAAATCATTGTAAGTCAGGGATCATCTTTGTGTATGGGAGCGTGTATAAAAATATTTATTGTAAAACATTGGCTCACATTACTATGGAGGCCAGCAAGTCCGGAATCTGCAGGATGTAGGATGGCAGGCTAGAGACTCGGGAGAGCTGATGCTGATATTCCAGTTCGAGTCTGAGGCCATCTGCTATAGAATCAGGAATTGCTGATGTTGCCGATGAAGGCTGAAGGCAGTCTGCTGAATTCTCTCTTGCTCAAGGGAAGCTAATCTTTTTGTTTGATTCAGGCCTTTGGCTGACTGGATGAGGCCCACCACATTACAGAGGGTTTTCTGCTTAACTCAAAGTCCATCAACTTAAATGTTAATCTCACCCAGAAACATCCCACAGAAACATCCAAATAATGTTTGATCTTTTCAAATATCTGGGCAACCCGTGGCCTAGCCATGTCAGCACATAAAATTAGCCATTATACAAGCCTTCCAAGTTTCCCAGCTCTGGCAGCAGGAATAATTAACTAGGTGATGTATGGCACACTCTGATGCTATGTAACAGTGAAAATATGTCAGAGAAGTTGGGTCAGGTACCTCATAAAAAGCTTTTGGAGACATATGCTCTCTTCTTAAGCTTAACTTCTTGCTGAAATTTAAAGGGCATTTTTCTATAGGCCTTTCTATTATGCAATATTTTATTGAGGTATAGCATACATGCAGTACACTACACAAATCTTAGGTGATAATTGAATATTTATATTCATGTAACCACCATCTAAAGCAATATATAAATCATTTTAAACACTCCAGAAGACTTCTTCCTTTCTCTTTTCAGTTCCTATACCCCAGAATAAAACACAACTCTGATTTCTATCACTGAAGATTAGTTTTGCTTTTTCCTGAATGTAAGAGAAATCATACAAAATTTTCTCTATTAATGTCTGGTTTCCTTCATGTTGTCTGAAACTATAACAGAACTGTGATTACCTCCATGTGTAATATAACAAATTAGTTTGTCATAGTTTTATATACCTGTGCTGACAAAGGAAACAAAGCTCTATGTAAGAGACACAGACTGTTTATTACTTATAGGAAAAGAGTAGCCAAAGCAGCATCTCAGCAGCAGTTTCCTGTTCTCCAATCCCCACAAGCTGATGCAGTGACAGCCAGATGCTTACCTACATATGCAATGGGCTTGCATCACAAGGGAGGAACCCCAAATTATGAGACTTGCAACTTACATATACTGGCTGGCACACCTGTCACTCTCCTTCCCAGAGAGAAAGGCTTTTACTCTGCAATTTAAACATATCTTCTGGGAAAGAAGAAGAAGATAAGGTTACTAACCTGTAATGTGAACAAATGTATCTGAAAGAGAGGAAAGAGACTTTATTAATTTGCATGTCTCTATGGGTTTGTATCTTTAGGGAGACACCATCTCTAGCTTCTAGGGCATGTTTGCCAAAACATCTCCTTTACTCAGAATGCCTAGGTCATGCATACACCCTGAGATATCCAAGGACAATTGTCTCCCAACTGCATTATTTTTTCTTAAGATTAACACATGTGTTTGTATATAGCAGTCATTTATTCTTTTCTTGCTGGTGCCTACTACTATTGAAGTCTATTTATTTAGAAATTAGCTGTTGAGTACCTTCCATGTGCTCAGACATGATATTTGGCACTGAGGCTACAATAATAAAAAGACTGATGTGCCTATATTTATGAGTCATGGCCTCTGGTGCAAATTTTAATATGTAAGTTCCATAGGTCTCTTAGTAGTCTATGTTTGGTGTTCAGGTAGCTCATGATTCTTTCAAAATTCTATGTAAAATTTTGTGCCATGTTATATACATTCTTCTGGAGAGAGGAGTGATTGCTTTTATCAAATATATAAAGATGTCTATAACTCGAAAGACTAGGCATTGCTGATGTGATAATTCCATCTCAGAGAGATCTCAACAGACTTTCTTTAGTCTTGCTTCCTCCACCTTATTCCAGACCCCAAGTGTGATGACTAATTTTATGTTTCAACTTGACTGAGTAAGGGATGCCTAGAGAGATGGTAAGACATTAATTCTAAATGTGTTTATGCAAAGAGATTAGCATTTGAATCATAGCCAGAGTCAAGAAGATCCACCCTCACCAATGTGTGCAGGCATCATCCAATCCACCGAGGACCTGAGCATAAAGAGGAGGAACGGTGAATTCTCTCTCTCTCTTCTTGAACTTGAACATCCATCTTCTCCTGCCCTTGGACATGGGAGCTCCTAGTTCTGGCGCCTTCAGAGTCTGGGACTTATACCAGCAGTTCCCCCACCCCTTTCTTAGGCTTTCAGAGTGGGATTGAATTGCATCGCCAGCTTTCTGGTTTTCTAACTTGCAGACAGCAGATGCTAGGATTTCTCATCCCCCACAATTTCTGGTGAGCCAATTCTCTGTCTGTCTATCTATCTATCTATCTATCTATCTATCTATCTATCTATCTATCTATATCTTATTTGTTCTGTTTCTCTGGAAAACCCTGAGTAATACACCAAGCCTATAGTTTCCTTTCATTGTCCCCATTGTCTACCTTCTACCCTGAGCAGTAGAATTTCCCAAGAAAATATGAAAAGAATAATTGAAAAAGGAGGTGGTTAAAAGTGGTCACTAAACAGCATGCCAAATAAATAATCTCACAATGTTTCTGACTCCCTTTTATTATTTTTTTCTTCTTTTTCCCTTGGACTCTGTTGCTAGGAAAATCTGGCTTCTTTTTAGTGTGTTAAGAAACACTAATACAAACACTCAAGACTAATAAACAGTAATAAAAAAACACTTGAGGCCCACATTAGCACTGTAATGTTGCCAAGACTTAATCCAGAAAAAAAACCCTATTGTCACAAAATGCTCAGAACTGCCCTCCTTAGCAGGACACATTTATAGCAAATCTTCCTAAACTCAATACTCACCTGCCTGTGTTCAATTTCTTCTCACCTAGCATTAAAAATAAATGTAACAAATGGACTCTCTTTGTCACTTGAATTTTTGCCTTTTTGGAATATTTGCATTTTAACAGGGGTATGTGTGAAAAATAAGTCTTTGCTCGAGGGAATGTATTACTAATGTTAAAATGTTAGACATTTGTTATAGTCTAGTTGAAGAGGGATTTAAAGATGAGTGAGTTTTTCTGTCACGCTGTCACATAGCAGTGCTCAAATCATATCCTGTCGTTGTCTCCTTATGTAGGCCTTTATAAAATCCTCTTTCCTTGTTGAAAATGTTGCTTTTGGGAACAAAATGGCTGCATAGTCACAATATGATGTAGTACAAAGAGCACCTAACTAGACCTCAAAGAACTAGCCCAAATCATGGATCCGCCAGTCAGTCCGGCATGACATAGCTCATGTCAATTAACCTCCTAGAGATCCAGTCTGATTACTGGTAATACAGAGATAATTATGCTTGTGATAAAACCTTATTAACTGAAATGTGTTTTGCAAACAGGTATTGTCAATGCCACCATTATACCACAATTACCCCATGTGACTTTATCTGGACTTTATCTACTAGTGATAAAGATAATTCTTAAAAGCTTAGAATTACAATGCTTTCAAAATAAAAATATCAAAATGTGGTCCCGTTGGACTTTGGGTAATAGTTGAAAGGTTGAAGGAAAGAGGGGAGAAAAAGAAGAGTTGAGGACAAGAGATTCTGCTGACTTGTCAATGTGCCATAGTTATTTTCGCTGGAAGAAATGTTATAGTTACAGGTACCTCTGCGGCATAGAACTCATAAGTATAAAGTTTTGGTGCTGCTATAAATCAACAGCATGTTGCATACCAATTTAGAGATCACTTCAAGTGTCTCCTCATTAGTCAATGGGATGAGAAAGATCAACCATTCAGTCACCAAGATATATGGAGTGACTTAATAATGCTGGTCTTCTAGGCACGTTGATTATAGCAACTTGGTGGAATGATGAGTGTGTTTCACATCATAATCTATATGCTAATAAATTTTAGAGTGTTAAAAGAAAGCAAACACATTCACTGCTTGTAGAAAGCAGGACACAATATTTCATGGACAGCATTAACATTGAACAATTCATGAGCTGTTGGAATCCTATTGTTTCCAAATTTATAGTAACACCTGTTAAAAGGTGGAAAACAATAGAGAAAAGTAATTAATCATATTCTTTGGCTTAGAATATTGCCAGTTAAGTCAATTGCTGTTGTAGTCACGTCTTTGTCTAGAAGAACTGCGGTTTTAACTTACTTCATAGCTTTTCAGCTGAGAATTTTTCTCAGTGAAGAATGTCTCCTGTAGTTCTAGATGATAATGAAAATAGTAGCATGTCAGCTACTCTTTAGAAAGACAGAACAAATACAGAATCCAAAAGTGGCATACTTAATGGAAGGAATTGGAAAGACAATATTCTTGCACTTGGAAAGACAAGAGACATAGGGATAGGGAAGAACATAACTAACTTGTTCCTTTCTTTTCCCTCCCATTTCTACCAAATCATGTATAATTTGGAAAAAAAAAGAGATGTGCCATTTTTATACTTAATACTCCATCATATATGAGCAGCAAACAATTAGAGAACATAATAAATGCCTTTTGGCACTTGAGGAACAAAAATGGAAGTATAGAGTTCAGTGTTTCCAAAAACACTAAACTGTAACTTTATGTTTTCTTGGCATGATCACGTCAGTTTTTGGCTCCAAAGGTGATCTAGTTTATTATTCCTCCACCTTAACATTCTTCCAGTTAGGTTTGAAATTCTGACACGTCAACATCACAAGAACAGATGAAGTATTTATTAAATGGCCAACAGAAGACCATTACTCAGTGATATACTACTTTGAAAAGAACTAGAAAATTAATATGCTCTTAGATATGACCCAAGAGATGTTCTACTGAGATATATGAAAAGCTGTAGCTGGTGGGCTTTGTAACCCTCCCTTCATACCTGCAACCCATAAAGTTGACTTATAGAGTTTTAAGTAATGTTGATAACACACGTTATTTTTTTCTTGGCCTCTCAGATAAGTCTCGTAAGAGAAGAAGTAAAAAATATCATGGCTCATACAATAGTTTACTAAAATTCCAAAAGAATGCAATAGCACTGTTCTATTCTGTAAATGCTAACTACATTTTGTTTGTGGGGGAATTTGGAAAGACTTGCCTGGGATTCAAATTGAGCTTCCTCTTCTAGCCTCTACTACTGTGCATAAAACTTGAAGAGTTGGAGGCCATGTTCGCCAGCCCAGAAGATATACGTACACTTGGGATTTTTGAGGTATGTTGTAATCATGTCAGTTTATGAGTGTTCTTGGTTGGGAGAATCTAGTTTGTAGGTTTACAAAATGTATAGAACAAGTTCTGTTTTAGTATTCGGAGGTTTCCTGTGAGCCCAACATTTTATGGGATGCTATTTCCAAAAAAAATTAATATTTAATGTAATTTTAAAAATTATTTGCTTCTTGTAATATCATTCAGATACATAACTTCTAGAGCACTTGTTCTTAACTTCTGATCCTCTCCTCTATTAGTCATATATATAGAAACATAGAAACGTAAAAGTTTCATAGACCCTCTGAAACTTATTCTTGGTTCAACAGATCCATGGTCTCCAAGTTAAAAACCTTTGCTCTGGAAAAACTGGAGTTGTATCTGCTTAAATGTATTAGTGTCACCTCCTAGGTAGTGCAGGGACTTGGTAAGCACTTCTTAAAACCTTTTGAAGAAAATAGCAGATAGAATATTTTCTATTCTCTGCCCTAAAATCACATTTACTATACCACTCAGAGTCCCAATAAGGTCATAAGTTGTCACTTCAGACATTCTTTCCTTTCATTGCTTGACTACAAGGAAGAAGAGTCAGGAGAGTAAAGTTCCTATTTCAGCATTTCACGAATCTGATCATTACATGACCTCAGAAAGTTACATTATGGTCTTCTCCCTTGTATTTTGTTTGTGACACTGGGTTAGCTAATAAAGGGGACTCAATGAATTTTAAATGGTTTTGTAAAAGAGAGACAAATATTTTGTTTGCTGTTTTTAAATTTTTATTCAACTCTCCCTCCCTCCCTCTTTCTCTTGGCACACAAAAGGTTGTTGGACATTACAAAAATTCTGTAATACAGTAATGAAACACTTTGCTCATGAGAGGTGAATAAATGCTTAGTAATTCCACTAAAACAAATAGAATCACATGAGTTTTATAACATGGTTTTAGCTTCAAATATCACATCAAAATTCATCTGCCTGCCCAGCCTCATCTGTCATAATTTTACTTGCCTTGTTACTTTGTCATTGAATTAGTCTGGTTTTAAATCAAATGAAAAACAATTTTTTAAGATGAGAACTATAAAGAAAGGTTGTGTAACTCAGTTTTTCCTGACTAAAAAATTTATATACAAATTCACCTCTGTAAATGACAACCTACAGAAGTAATAATTTTCATCCCTGATTGACTCTAATATTTTTGTCATTAATATGAGAAACAGCCAAACTAGACAAAAGAAAGGAAGGACATTTTATTTTCACAGCGAAACTTGGGCACAATAATAAGATGTTCTTGGACTATATGTATGCCAAAGTTTGGTCTTTTATTCAATAACTTACAAACTGAGTGTTTTAAAAATTTGTCTTAAGGAAAATATTAAATATATACAAATGTAGACAGAATAGTATGATTCTGTGACCAGTCTCTAAACTGATTTTGAACTCACTGATTGAGTTATGATATTTCAGAAAGAGTAGATAGTTACTGCTTTATTTCCTTTCCATTCACATTTCTTCTCCTACGTTATTAGAATTGAAGCTAAGTAAATGCCTTTTGTGTAAAATTAATAGTTGCTTGTTTAGAAAAAGCCAAGCAGTTCAAAAAGTATAAAGAAAACATGTTCTTTAAACCATACGAATTTTCACCACCTCCACATCACTCTAGTTATTATTTGCTGAGCACCATTTCATACACCTCCTTACAGAGAGATCAGTAGGAAATGGAGCAAAAAGTATTATCCAAAACAGCATGGTACTGGTGCAAAAGCAGACACATAGACCAATGGAACAAGATAGAGATCTCAAAAATAAAGCCACACACCTATAACCACCTGATCTTCTACAAACTTGACAATAACAAACAATAAGGAAAGGACTCTGTTCAATAAATGATGCTGAGATAACTGCCTATCCATACAGGGAAGACTGAAACTAGGCCCCTTCTTTTCACCATATAGAAAAATTAACTCAAGATTGATTAATGACTTAAACGTAAAACTGAAAACTATCAAAACTCTAGAAGAAAACCTAGGAAACACCATTCAGGATATCAGCCTTGGCAAAAATTGATGACTAAGTCCCGAAAAGCAATTGCAACAAAAACAGAAATTGGTCGGGCATGGTGGCTCACGCCTGTAATCCCACCACTTTGGGAAGCAGAGGCGGGCAGATCACGAGGTCAGGAGATCGAGACCATCCTGGCTAACACGGTGAAACTCCATCTCTACTAAAAATACAAAAAAATTAGCCAGGCGTGGTGGTGGGCGCCTATAGACCTTGCTACTCGGGAGGCTGAGGCAGGAGAATGGCGTGAACCCAGGAGGCAGAGCTTGCAGTGAGCCGAGATTGCTCCACTGTACTCCAGCGTGGGAGACAGAGTGAGACTGACTCAAAAAAAAAACAACAACAAAAAAACAGAAATTGACAAATGAGATCTAATTAAACTAAAGAGCTTCTGCAAAGCAAAAGAAACTATCAAGAGAGTAAACAGACAACCTACAGAATGAGAGAAAATTTTTACAAACTATATATACAACAAAGGTCTAATATCCAGAATCTATAAGGAACTTAAACAAATCAGCAAGCAAAAAACAAATAACCCGTTAAAAATGGGCAAAGGATGTGAACAGACACTTTTCAAAACAAGACATACATATGACCCACAAATATATGAAAAATCTTCATCACTATTAATTATTAGAGAATTGCACATAAAAGCCACAATGAGATACCATTTAACCCCAGTAAGAATGACTATTATTAAGTTGCTGGTGAGATACTGGCGAGGTAACAGAGATGATGAAACACTTATGCATGGCTGGTGGGAATGTAAATTAGTTCAGCCACTGTGGAAAGCAGTATAATTTCTCAAAGAACATAAAACAAAGCTACCATTCGACCCAGCAATCCCATTACTGGTTATATACATAAATCAGTCTACCAAAAAGACACTTGCACTTGTATGTTCATCACAATGCTATTCACAATAGCAAACACATGAAATCAACTAAGATGCCCATCAACATGGACTGGATAAAGAAAATGTGGTATATACACACCATGGAATACTATGCAGCCATAAAGATAATGAAATCATGTCCTTTGCAGCAACATGGGTGCAGCTGGAGGCCATTATCCTAAACAAACTCATGCAGGAACAGAAAACCAAAAACCACATATTCTCACTTATAAGTGGGAGATAAACAAGAGTACACATAAAGATGAGAATAATAGATCCTGGAGACTGCTTGAGTGTAGGGGGTGGGAGGAAACATGGGTTTGAAGATTACCTTTCAGGTACTATGCTCACTACTTTGGTAATGGAATCATTCATCCATCAAGCCTCAGTGACATGCAATTTACCCATGTAACAAACCTGCACATATACTCCAGAACCTAAAATGAAAAAAATTATGTAAAGTATTATCATACTATATTTGCTGTTTAAAATGAAAATTGTGGAATTCAAATAAAGAAAAAGAAACTAAGTAAAACTGAAATAATGGTTTCTTCAAGAGATATTCAATCCCTTAAAAATCTTTGCATTTTAATATAAAAGGATTTATACAAAATTACTTTTCTGTTTTAAATTGTATCTATTTTTATTTTTGATTTGAAACCATAATTTGGTGCTTAAATTGATTCACTATTTACAGCCAGTCTTTTTACCATGTCTTCTCCATATGTAAGTTTTTGGTTTTTATTTTGAGACAGGGTCTCACTCAGTCACCCAGGCTGGAAAGCAGTGATGCGACAATGGCTCACTGCAGCCTTGAACTCCTGGGTTCAACCCATCCTCCAGCCTCAGCCTTTTAAGTAGCTAGGACTAAAGGCACACACCACCATGCCTGGCTAATTAAAAAAAAAAAAAATTGTAAGGACAGAGTCCCGTCATGTTGCCCATGCTGGTCTCAAACTCCTGGGCTCAAGCTGTCCTGCCTTGGCCTACCAAAGTGCTGGAATTACAGGTGTGAGCCACCATGTCTGGCTCATAATTGAGTTTTTATTATGCTTTATCTCTTGTCTGACTGGTATCCATTCTACTAAAGAGTGCTTTGGTCCCTAAGTTGTTAACAAAGTTGCTGACTTCATGGAAATGTCTCGTGTTTTGTTTGAAGAGAAGATGGTATAAACTACTGGGCCACTCATTCAGGACTTTTCAGATATTGTCTACTGTCTTCAGGAATTGAATGTTGCCTTAAAGACATCTGTAGCCAACCGAATTTTCCCATTTGTACACTATTTGCCTTTCTTGTCTCATGCTCATTGTCTTAGTCAGTTTATGCTGCTGTAGCAAAAATACCACACAATGGTTGACTTAAACAGCAGAGATTTATTTTTCGCCATCTGGAGTATAAAAAGTCCAATATTATGACACCAATGGATCCTGGTGGGTATCTAGTGAGGGCACATTTCCTGGTTGTTGATGGTCTTCTTACCTCTGTACCTTCTCATGAGGGAGAGCAGAGAGAGATAAAGGAAGTGCCCACTTGTGTGTCCTCTCCCCGGCCCCTTGTCTTTTTATAAGGGTACTAATCCCGTTCGTAGGGCTCCAGCTCCATGACCTAATTACTTCCCAAAAGACCCACCTCCTAATACCATCACATTGGGGATTAGGATTTCAGCGTGTACATTTCAGAAGGGACACATTCAGTCCATAGCATTCATATTATGTTTTTCTGCATTGTTGAAGTCCAGTTTCACAAAATGTCTCAGATGATTCTGTGTCAATTTTTCAGGGTGCACTTTCAATTTGCAGATTTGAGTTTGTTCTCATTTCTGTGACATTTCACCTGTGATATTGCTTTATAATTTTAATTGCTCCATTTTTTCCATACTCTTCTTCAGAGACACCAGTTACGTATAGACAGGATCTCTTTTTCTTTCATACATATCAACTTCCAAGCAATCGTTGTTGTTTCCATGGATCATTTTTTTTCCTAATATGACTTTTATCTTTATCATGGTTTAGTTTTCTCTTATATTTCCTCTGGATCATGCTAGATCATTTTTTTCTTCATCCTTTGTCTTATAATTTCTTCTTTGAAATCTTACATCTACCCTGAGATCTTTTCAGAGACCTTTTCAGAGATCTTTTCATTGAAACCTAACAGGTTGAATGCTTCTGTGATACAGGAATATTTGTTGCAGTATTTGGTAGGTGTGCTTATAGTTTGAAGTTGTGAAAACTTCCTTGTTTCATTGGAGGTAAAAACCTCTTTTTCTCCATTAGTTCTCAGTAGGAGTGGCTTCCTTTCCCTGGGAGAGATCAAATGCTTAGAACAGACCGATTGTAGGAACTAAGAACACGGGATCATTTTTCCAATTCTTCCAACTACCTCTGCCCAAGAAAATTTGGGGTAGAGGAGGATAAAATCATTTGTCCTGATACCAGAGGTATGGCTACAGGATAAAACACAATAAATATGGTTATAAAGAGCTTTTTCTCTGCTCACACAAGAAGAGAAATACAGAGTCAGGAGCTTGACCGTATGTCCAAAAGACTGGGCTGGTTTTGCTATGTTGCACTCTTTATAAAATAAACTTTTATTATAGAGTTAAAATATGAGCAACATACTTTGGAGGTTCTAGTTCTGTTCAAACTTTTTTTAAAGGTAGCTAGAAACCTCGCCAGGTGTTTGCACCAGCAATAAGAATAAAGTTGTCTGGGCACGGTGGCTCACGCTTGTAATCCCAGCACTTTGGGAGGCCGAGGCAGGCAGATCACAAGGACAGGAGATTGAGACCCTCCTGGACAATATGGTGAAACCCTGTCTCCACTAAAAATAGAAAAATTAGCTGGGCATGGTGGCGCATGGCTGTAATCTCAGTCATTCAAGAGGCTGAGGCAGGAGAATCACTTGAACTAGGGAGTCGGAGGTTGCAGTGAGCCGAGATCATGCCACTGCACTCCAGTCTGGCGAGAGAGCGAGAATCTGTCTCAATAAATAAATAAATAAAGTCTAGCTGGAAACATTGACCAGATTATAAATTTCTCAAGGGGCCACAGTTTATTTAAATAATAAGCTAACTTTGTATTTTCAGTACCTTACACAGTGTCTAGAAAATAGAAGGTGCTTAATACTAACAAGAATAATAAACAATATGGCTAATAGGTTATTATTCTTGTTACTGCAGACTGGTACCAGACACTATGCCAATCACTTGATATGCATTATCACATTTTAATTCTCACACAAAATGAGCAACTTATTTACTCCTCCTGATCTTTGTGATAAGAAAACTGAGCCTCAGAAAGGTAAATAAGCAAAATTACACTACTGTTTAATAGATACAGCCAATATTGAACAAATGCTATCTTACTCTAGAGTGCATGTGTTTAACCATCATGAATGGAAAAAAGGACGAAGGGAAGGACAGAAGAAAGGAAGCTACAGTGAGAGTAATGATTGACATAAGCAAGGATTTTAAGGTTCTAAAGCATTATAGTATGAAAAGAAGAAAGGTTGATCTTGGAGCAGCAATGGGAAAGCACAGATTTGCTGTACAGACTCTGGCACTAGGGGGACAGGGAGCGTGAAGCACACACACAAAAGTCAACACACAAAAACATTTGATTAGAAACCAGTGCCAGCCTGCCAGTGGTGAGCAGGTAATTATGGACATACGCAGAGTAGACAATGATATGGGGAGAATATTTGCCTTTAAATTGTTCAGTGTTTTTCTTAATCCCTGCCTTCCTAACTACCATTGGCTTTCCTTATCTTTTCTTTTCTTTTAAATATGTAAATAGGGACAGATCTGATGACTGATTGATTGATTGACAGTTTTATCAAGATACAATTGATATACGAAAAACTGCACATATTTAATATATATAATGTGATGAGTTTGGACATATGAATACAACCGTTTCCATTAACACAATCAAGCTAATAAATGAATCCATCACCTCCAAAAGTTGTCTCATGCTCCTGGGTTATTTTTGTTGTTGTTATTGTTGGGGTTTTTTCTTTACAGTAAATATATTTAACATGGGATCTATCCTCTGAACAAAATTTTTAAGTCCATGATGCAGTATGGTGAAGTATACTTCAAGATTGTTCAGCAGACCTCTAGAACTTATTCATCTTGGATATCTGAAACTTTACACCTCTTGAGCAATTCTCCATCTTTCCCTCCCATCAGCTCCTGGCACTTATCATTCTACTTTCTGCTTCTATAAGTTGAATTATTTTAGCTCACATGAAATGAGATACACACATACAATGGGTTGTTATGTGGCCTTAATAAGAAAGGAATTCCTGTCATATATGACAACATGGATGAATCTGGAAGACATGCTAGTGAAACAAGTCAGTCACAGAAGGACCAATCATTTTCTTGAACACTTGGAGAAAGTGTAAACATGGGAAGAATACAACAGTACTCCATATGGACCAAAATAACTCTTGGAAACTCAGTCACCTTGACTCACCAAGAATAATTAGCTGCAGCAGGCCCGAAGTTGGTGGGATGCAAGTTTGATGAGAAGGAAGATCAACGACCCCATAGTCCGTTCCTCAGTTAGTTTTCTGTATAGCTTTAAATTGGGATACACATGTACCAGTGTGTATCTGTATATGTATCTGCAAAACCACAAAATACTCAGTCTACACTAGGAAAACATAAGCCAACAATACTTAATATCCTCTAGCTTCAGTGCTAATATTACTTACAGAAAGGAGGTATTCTGTGGGTCTGGACAGTGAGATCCCAGCTAAAAGGAAATAAGTTCAATGGGTCAAAGGAGTGTGCTCCAGGTCTGGCTTTTCTTTCCTCGGTAGAAATGAGTGATGTGACCTTTCTTGGCTTCAATAGCTCACTATTTGGGGACAGTTCTATTTGCCCTATCTGTGTTTGCTCCACTGAGTCTAAAACCTATATAAAAGAAATCACATTGCAGACACTCCTCAGAGTCCAGATGCACCGGACTGTTGCATTAAGCAACTGAAGAATCTTCCAAGTTCCAGATCTTCTGAGTTCCAGATTCTCCTTCTCATGTCTCCTGCTGTGAGGCTGGCCCTGCTCAGACCTTACTTGCTGTGCTTTCTAGTTCTAGTCTGCCTCTACCACAATTCCACTGTCTATTTTCATGTAATATAATTTGATTCTTGGGAGACAAGACCTGAGGTAGCTCCTTGACACTCATAGCTAGTTAACACCTCTGTATTCTGCATATCAAAAGGTGCTCTTATTTCCAATTCTTCAGGATCTTCTTAAAGGATCGATTTCTTTATTTTTCTCATTCCTGTGTTTATTCTTGTATATATAGGCTCATTCCAACTACCATAATAACAACTTGTCACACCTTTCCTTTTTTATGTCAGGCAGAAATTATCTCTTAACCCATACCACCACCACATACCCACCCCCTATATTTTCTTTTGCAAGCATCTGTATTCATACTGAGCTTATGTAAGATAGATTTTTTGGCAATCAAAGCCCAAAAGGCATATTTATACATCAAGTGATTTATCAATGAAATATACACCATTAATCCTAATTATTACTACTTCCATGTCCCAGTGACAATGCCAATATTTATCTGAGCTCATGACTTACAGTTTAAACTGTTTTATCTTTCACCAGATCCTGTTCCCTGACCCATAGATGATCAGCAAAAGTACATAATTCTTAATTGATTCTCAAATGCAGCCAGCCTGAGATGAAAGAATAAGAGGCATAGATGTCTATATATAAATAGGGACTTTAGATTTAAAGAGGAAAAAATGTAGTATGACTTATTGAAAGTAAAGGAAGTTTTGAAAATGGATATTCCAAGAGGTATTGAAATGAAAATCCACAAAATCTTTGCTCTATCAAGCCTTCCTCTAGCAATAAGTTCTTTAGAAATACTTGTGTGATTGCACAAGTAACAGCATATATAAGCAAGGGTATTAATTGGAGCTTTATGTTAGTGACATTTGAAGGTAACAAATACCCATCCTTTGGGGAATAATCAAATAAACAGGATATACCTAAAGAAAGGGCATGTATAAAGTAGATCTCCATGTACATGTAAAAGTGATCCATGAAGCAATGTTGAAATTTTTTTAAAGCAAGTTTCAAACATTGAGTAGAGACATAATCCCATTTTTTATAATTCATGCTTCATACCCAGGAAGGTGCCTATGGTTTTAAATTATTCAATAGGGATGTAGATGTTTTATAAATGTAAAAGATTCTTAAAATTCATTGTAGGCTTAATGGTTTGAGCATTTCAACTGTCAAGGTACATGCTCAGATTCTGAAGGTTACTCTTGAAAATGTTAATGGTAGTTATTCCAGGGAAGAGGGAGATTGGAGAAGGATGGTAAGAAGACACGATTTTTATTTTTAAAACTAGTATTTAATTAATAAGGAATACTATACAAAATGTATAGTAATTTATTTAATTAATAAATGTATTTAATTAATAAGGAATACTATACAAACAACAACAACAACAACAATCTCTGAACAGTGCTAGCTACATTATCTCTTCCATTGAGGAGCCAGGCAATGTATTTTCTCTTATCTCTTCCCACGTTGCAGACTCTTTTTTTCCTTCCTTGACTTGTGAAAATATACATTAAAAGGCACATACATAGCATATAGGTTAGGTGTTATTGGAATGAAGTTTGAATTCTAATTAAAGTTATGTGTTTGACAAATTACAGGAGGAATAATGTATTTGAGTTCTTTGTAGTTGCTGTTCATATGTTGAATGACGATGTGTAGGACATGCGAAACCACCAGACTTATGATAGCAATGACTTAGACTCAAGCTTTGTTTGGCCCCAGAAGAGGTGATGTTATCCATTTCAGTTAGTGTGTATCCACATGGTTTAACAACCCCATGTAAAATCATTTCTACGAAGAGCAGCTGTTCCTTCCTATCTGCCTTTCCCCTGTTGTCCCTAAAAATGTTTTCATATATGCTTTGGTCCCTGTGCTTTGATATCATCGATGATGGACAAAGGTGTCTTGCAAATATGAAAGACTATTTTCAAAAAGTTATTTTAAGGCTTAATATTTTGAACATGATTTAAACTGTAGATGTTTAGTATTTTCAGTGGCTTAATGTAATAAAACCCACCTGTTATTTTTGGCTGCTTTATTTAGACCATCTGCTCCACAAAAAAATGAAAAGCTCAACAGTGGATGGAGAATTGTCTACTCCTCATGTGTCAATAATTTATTTATTCTCTCTATCCAAGCCTCCAGGTCATTGCAAAACTGTTTATTCATTTTCCAACAAAAGGGAAAGCCAATATTTGGCATTTGGCTTTATTAAAAATCATCACAGGGAATTATATTTTTTGATATTTCATAGTTTCCTATTTTTCTCTATGTTAGAAAAGCTTGCCAGTTGCATTTATTTTAAGGACCCTGATTCTTTGTTCTTTCTGTGGCAGGTTGGGTATCAGCTGGAGAGGTATTTTTGGTGATGGTTAACCCAATCATGCATCATTCATATTTCAGGTAGTTATGTGAGCATCACATAGTCTTGTTCCTAAATTAAGATGGAGTTTCCACTAGAGATGAGAATTACAAAGGTCGAATACTTTGGTCACCAACTACTTTCATTTGAATGAAATGGCTTTGCAATCCTATCCTAATCTCTTGGCACCTTAGGACACAGAGGATCACCTCTTAGTTTACTGGTTTATGATCATGACATTGTTCTTGCCAGGGTTCATTCTTACACCTTTGATCATCTCTAACAATAATAACAACAACAATAGTAACAGCTAGTTTTCACTGAGTGATTACATACTAAAGACACCACTTATGTACTGCTCATCTTTTTATGTAGTGCTTCTCTTTTTTTTCTCATCTTAAGTTTTCTCTAAATCTTATGCACCTTTTCTTCTTTTCCTTATTTGGTTATTTCCTCAACACAGTTGTGGACCTTACTTATGATTCAAACTGCCGCCTCTTTTTAGATGGTGGTTAACTTCACTTCTAGCCACTGAACTTCAACCTGATTTCCAGTTTCTTGTTTCTAGCTCCCTGTGGCATGATTTAGGATTACCTAAGAGAAACAAGGCCTAATGTTTTTTGAATGCCTACTAGTGTTGGGCATTTTATGTGTTAGTTTAATCCTCACATAAACAACTTTGTCCTCCTTTTAGATTTGGGAAAATTTAAGTATAAATAATTTAATGATTTTCCTGAGATCACTGTTGGTTGTTAAGAAGCAAGCTTGGATTCAAACTCAAGTACAATTCTAAACTCCATAACTTTTACAGCATTTCACGTACATTTCAAACATAACACTTTCGTCACATCATTGACTAACTACACTTTCTAAGCATTTCAGGATATCATCCATGCATTGCAAGATATTCTTTTTAATGTTTCTCTGTTTATCTCGTCTCTGCCCGCCTCATTTGACCCTCATCCAAGTCTTCAGTAACCTCACCCTTAGGTCATCCCAGTGACCTCTCTCCTTACTCTTCATTTCCAACTTTTCCTGCACAAAACTACCCAATCCATTTTCCTGAGGCTCTGTTTTCCTACAGTCATTTCTAGAACCTACAATATCACCCACAATCTACCCATCAAAGCCAAATTATAGATTCAGAATTTTTCTTCAACTTGCTCTAAGCTACTTGTCCAAAGTGTGTGCTATTTTCTTAATTCACTTCACTCACAGCAATTGTTTTACTGGGTTCTTCACACTCTGCTCTTTGCCACTCCTTTCCTACTTCCAGGAATCCTTTCCTTCTCTCTTTGGCCAATCCAATCTTACTCTGGTTCAAAGGTTCCAGTGACTTTTTTCTTCCGAGAAAGTCATTTTGCTTGTCTACAGCCCACTAGCATCTCTTCTCCTCTGACTTCCCGCAGCGTTTGCAGATGCACCATGCGTTTATCTGTTGCCTTATTTTTGCCTTTCATCATTCGAATGTCCTGGTATTAAAAATAAACTTTTGAGGACAGAGGTCCTTTGTGCTACTCTTTAGAGCTTGGCATATAGAAGGCACTTGTGGTGTCCTCAATACACTATGACTGACATGAGCTGGGTACTTAGAAGGGACCATCATCCTGCCACACAGAGCCCACAGCCTCCCTGAAAATCTTGACTATAACTTCCTTGTCCCACAGGTGGATGAGACACCCCATCTTTGATATTATATATGCCTAATAGGAAACAACAAACGCTGTTTATTTAGCTCTTACCTAGGTTTCATATCTAATACAGTCATGTACGAAAAAAGAATTGGACTTACATGCTACCATTCTTCAGAATCTTCATATAATAACTGAAAATGTAATGCCTATTGCTTGCAGTCATGGGGGAGAGAGAACGCTATGAGGTGAACAGTAGTGTATCACTAGGTTTCTTATGTGTAGTCACAATTCTCTCTTCTTACCAAAGGGCATGCTTACAAAGTAGTATTTGAAGGATATATAAAGTCCTCTGTGTCTCTGAAATGGGATCTCTTATGAAATAGGCTGGAAAGATTCTAAAGAGCAGAAAAGGTATGATTTACTCAAGTTCTTCTTGGGCTGAACCCAATACTTGAACTATTTTCAAGATAGTGCCCACTGCAGAGATGTTTATTGTACCCTGATGAAGATGGATAATGTGACAATAAATAAGGTAAATGGCTGGAAACCCAGAGTTCAGACATCCTGAAGGCTCTTGAATAGTAATCTGGGCAACTCAACTCAGTGTAGTATGAGACAAAGATCAGGGCCTCTGATGAGATTCAGCTTCTCAGCGAGAGCATGCATGGTATGTAGGAAGCACTGCTTTACCTTTCCAATATTTTAAAACACATTGTCATCATTAGTGGAAGGCCATTTAAAGGTCTATAGAATTCCAACAGAAAAATCAATGACTAGTATAGGATAATACTAAGGTCACATAAAAATGGACATTAAATGGTCAGATAATTCCCAGAGATTTGCTGTGTGATTTCCAATGGGGCATCTAATAGAAGAGTGATTGAGTAGAATTTTAAATGCTCATCAATACCTCTGCTTTGTTTGCAAATTAAAATTAGAACTGGATTTTAAATAGAATTTTTAAAAAATTTTATTTATTCTTACTTACTTTTAGAGAAAGGGTCTTGCTCTGCCACCCAGGCTGGTGTGCACTGGCGTGATCATTGTTCACTATAACCTCGAACTCCTGAGCTCAAGTGATCCTCTCACCCCAGCCTCCTGAATAGCTGGAAGTGAGAGGACACATGCCTGTAGACCCTGCCTGTAGACCCAGATATTTAGGAGGCTGAGGTGAGAGGATCACTTGAGCTCAGGAGTTCGAGGTTATCATGAACTATGATCATGCCAGTGCACGCCAGCCTGGGTGACAAAGCAAGACCCTTTCTCTAAAAGTAAATAAAAAAATATAAAATTTTTTAAAATAAAGCTGAATCTACACTTTGGTATGCCAAAACATAACCTAAATTGTATGATGATGTAGAAACACAGTGATACAAAATACACCTGAAAACAAATGGCAAAAATTATCACTTTTGGTATTTTATCTTATTTAATCCGCTGACCAATTCTGTGACATAGATATTTGTATACTCATTTTACAGATAAGTATATTAAGCCTTGGAAAGATTAAATAACTTGCTCAAGGTAAAAATTACAAAGAGGTAGAGCTAGGACTCAGAGCTAATTCACTTCCCTCACTTCGCTATTTGAAATGTTGAGAAATCCTGGAGTAAATAAATCCATTCCACGTTGTTTAGACCAAGGTTTTCCATACTCATTTAACCAAAAAAATCTTGTCTTTCATAGAATAGTTTCTAAAAGCTCAGGTCACTAATGTTCTGTAGCACATACTTTGGAGAATTCTACACTGGGAAGATGAGTAGTTTGGGATATCACATCTCACTACATTGAAAGGAACTGTCTGAGTAGTTAATTACAATTCAGTGTGCGGTCAAGCACGAACACACAAGTCAAACTACATGCCTTGGTGTGACAGGTTTAAAAGAGGATCAAATCTAGTTTAGCTTCTAAATCAGAAGTGCACAGAGCTATTTGGCCAAAAGTAACCCTTAGGAACTATCAACCAAGTCAACAAATCAGTTGTTGGTCTCATTTGAGATTCTGATCAAATCAAGCAAGAGAAATTGTGGGTGAAACCTTTCTTCTCCAAGGTTGCTCTAGATTTAAGGCAGATGCAATCATTAACTTTTTCAACATTAAGTATTTGCAAAAACAGTCAATGGTACTGCACCTCCCCTGCTGGAAACCATAGCTCTGAATCATTTCTCCTGGAAAACCCAGATGACCTGGCTGACAGCTTCGTGTTTCTACTGAAACCTGTGAGTCAGGAGGCCAAGGAAGTTCCCTGTAAACAATTTCATGCAGCCATTTAGATGTGGTTACAATGAAACAGCTAGTTTTACATGGCCTCAACAATTAGCCATTATATTTCAAGCTTTTAAAATTAAAAAATGAGCGCTTCTTTTCCTACTTTTGGCTCCGCTCCATTCCTGCCCAGTGAGTAGGAGGAGTAAGAATTGGGAAGAGGGGTAGAAATTAGGTAAGGTGTGATTAAGAATATTATTGCTATTTTAAAATAGTGATTTTATATTTCAACGCAATGACGCGACAAATGCCCTGCAAATCAAAATTGCCGTGATAAAAAAAAGTCAAATTAATCAAGATAACTTGACCACCCTTAGGGCAATGCCTAGGTCTTATCTGTTTTATGTTCCAAGAACCTAGCACAGTTCTTCACACTATATAAAATCAACATAAAAAAGAAAACACTGCCACAACCAATAAAATCAAACCCTAACCTTGAAAGCTGGCCATGGAAAAAGACTTTCCATCTGAAGGAGGAAATAGACTCTTCTATCCCCAGCTCTAATCCTCTGACTACACCTTTCCCTTGAGGACCCCTCCCTCATTTTTCCTGCCATCAACACTTTCCTGGCTTGTGGGGACATTTCTTCTTTATCATCCAGTATATCTTTTTGTAGCAAAATTGAAAAGAGGCTACATATTTAAATAAGACTTTTATTTAAAGCCTATTGATAAGAAAATGGAGAGACCCAGAGATGAATGTATAACTAGATACAAATCATTTTCATTTGGGGAATACTTTAAGATACATTCTGCTTAGCTCTTAACCTGCTTCTATAATATAAAAGTCATCTTTCTTCACTATGACAAATGAAAAACCTCAATTTCTACATTCCTTAAGACCTAAGGAAAAATAAAATAAAATTCTCTTTCTTGACTAGTACCTGCTTGACCCTGTTTATTTTTTTATAGCTGTTGGAAATATTACTTCATTTCCCAAAGACCTAGAAGAGTACACCATACACAGCAAGTACTCAGTCCGGGGGCTGGCTGACTCAGAAAATCCTTGGGTTAAACCACAAAAACCTGAAGGCAGCAACTTAGCTGAAAACAATGAATTCAAGCTGGAGTTTGATTTTGAGGAATGCTGGCTCCTGGTCAGCCTGCAGCAAGGGTGTCTACCTAAGTATTTCCACCTCCTGGTAACTAGTTTCTATCCACTTTCCTAAGAAGCTCCCTACCTGCAGGTTGGCAGATTCTGAATGTGAGGATGTTTTCACAACATTTAATACTCCTGGGGGTCGTTTGCAAAGGTGATTTGACAGAAAATGTCAATTAACAATTTATGGGAAGATCTCTTTCCTGTAATTGATCATTTTAAGGAAATACTTTGCTTCAGGTTATAGTTTCCATAGCTAACTTACAAGAGTATCATGTTTTTACAAAAAGTCAACATAATAATAGTAGAGATGAACTCTTTTATGTGACTCATTCTTTCCACATATTAAAAAGACTGTTTTGAAGTAATTCCTGCCCTTTGAGCTGTGACTTTTCAATTCTTTATAAAATTAACATCTAAAAATATATACAGACATTTGAGAATTTTTTCTATAATGAGAATGCATACATATATGTATGCATATAATACATATGTGGAATTAATGTCAAGAACCAGTATAGTAGGTGGTGACAAAGCTATTTGCCAAAATTTGTTCCATACCATAACTTCCTTTTTAGAATATTTATATGTTTGATGTGTTTAATTAAAGATAGCCCTTTGAGATGCAAAAATATCTTTTCGCAAAATTCTGAGGATTTGGGGGATCAAAGGAGCGCAGTTTTTTGGATGGAAAAGCGAGATTTCTTCAAGGAGGAGTCTCACTGACAAAGGGTAGTTAAGTAACTCTGCCAAGGTCAACGTCAACTTCAGTTACTGGTTACATATTTTACAGTAAACACTGACCGCCCAAGTTAACATTGCCCATGATGGTTAAATGGAGGCCCTCCATTATCCCCTCTCCTGGTTCATTTGGTAGAGGTAACAAGAGAGAAGGCTGTGCATGCACTCTGATTCATTTCCCTTTCATCTCTCTCATGCCTTTTATTCCCTCTTTTAGTCTTATGTTTGAAAACTGAGAGTCCGTCAAAATCATATCTGTGAGCTGTTGCCACGAAGCCTCAAATTCCACCTTTCTGTTCCTGCTTCATTCATTTTTCTTTCACCCATTCAGGCTTTCAGGCAAGGAAGTTTCTTCCTGAGCTATACCCATGGGCCTATTCTTTTGTTTCTTAAACTCAGTGCTACTCTTCATGTATTGATTTAGCCTGCATATAACACAAGCAACTTTAAAGTGGGTGCAAATGTTCTCAGGCCACCAAAGATCCACTCTCTGATCCTGTGCAGGTCTAGAGGACTTGCCAAGCCTTGACTGGTCATTTCTCTTTCCCAAATCCAATTCCCTCAGGCTAGAGCAGCTGGAAGACCTCCTTATTTGTATAGCCATCCCATGCTGAAGAGTTGTAAATCAGATGTTTCTTTAGAAGTTGCCTTGGATTCCCCAGCAGGTGTCTAGGATCACAGTGTTTCTGGTGTGTCTGCAGAGAAAGAGTCTCAGTGCTGAACAGGACGTGATAAGCCCGGTTATTGCTGGAGAAGGTGGAAGAATGGATATTGGCTATGCTTCTCTCCCTTTTGGTAATTTCCAAGAGATATGTATGTCCCTGCAGCTTAGTATCTGACCAGGCTATATTTCAGGGATAACTAAGAAATAATGCTCAACTTATTTTGAAGATGTCTTTGTTACTAATCACTGGCTTGCCAGACAGCTCTTTAGTTTCTTTCTGTTGGTTTCTAGTCTCTTCTCTGAGTCAGGTCTCCTGGTGTCCTGGTACAGAGACTGCAGGCCCCTGAACTACAGAGTCCTGCCCTATCCACTCCCTTCCTTTCTCTTTTGCTCCCTTTTTCTAGATAGAAATCTTATGTTCCCTCTGTGGATTCCTGGGTTCCAATCTTCCATGGTAGTCTAGGGGTGAAGAGATCCTTCTACCACCATTCCAGTGGCACTATGACACTGTTGCTAAGCACTAGTGATTCTGTTTGCAGGCTGATGTTTACTGGGGAGGACCTTCATGCCACAGGCTCACTACAATGAGCACTTCAACCTAACTGCTGGCTCTTTTGGGGCTACCTTTAACAAGGGCATTTTCTCAGCCCGAAATGTTTCCATGGTCACTGGAATGGAGGTTGATAGAACTATAGTTCCAATCACTATGGGTATGGGTTCAAGTCAAGCACTTGATTACAATATGGATTTTTGACTTTTCTGTAAACAGCATAGCCCAAGAATGCCATGTTATGCGCCCATTTTTTAAGCTGTGTTATGATTGCACTTTCTTAGTTTTCCATTACCCATCGAGTATTACTTTGTCTATGTGGATCACAGAAGAATTGACACCTTATGAAAAGATTTTAAAAGGGAAAAAAATACATATACTCTCTATATACATGAATTGCAGAAAGATTGACATTTTGTGCAAAACGTACCAAAGAAAACACAGTCCATGAAGAGTTTTTCATCATATATGTAGAGAAAAACAGAAAGTGATCAATAAGGCTATGTAGTTATTGACCTGCGAACACTTGGCTAAAGAAAATGCTCTTCTGATAAATCTAGAAAAAGAGCCAAACACCACAAAGGAAAGGTCTAACAGAATAACCCATCGAGTTCCATTCACATGTCTGAGGCACTCAGAGGTGAGGGGGTAGCATGGGCCACAGGCATGCTGGCAGCCTGCCTTCCCCATCATGTTCATGCTTTCTAACGTGATCATTCTTCTAATCGGAATCAGTTTTCAGCTGCAGGAGCCTGCCCTATTTTACAAATGGTTGAGATATTTTGCTGCCATCTTCAGAAGCACTGAAACCTCAGCCCTGGGGAGAACCCAAAGCAGTGGCTACTGCCTGAGCTCATGGATAACTGGAAGCATTCCCCGCCAATGCTTTGAGCTCTCTCTCTCAGAGCAGGTTACAAAGGTTTTGCTCCCTAGGAACCAAAGTGTTTCTCCTTCCTCATGTTCCCACGAAAACCAGTTCTGAAGATCCAGCTCAGGATTGCCTTCAACTTGGTAGAGGGAATGAGAAATGTATTAAATGCTTTCTTTTTAGGTTCTGTAATGGACTCAATATAATTGACGAGACATTTTTGCCCAGAAGGAACATTCAGATTGCCATATGTTTATCTTATCTATTGTCCCTTGGAGTTATTAGTGATTAAATGTTCCATGTATTTGCAGTTGTGTGGTGGAGGGAGGGGTTAGTCTTAAACACTACTGATGAACCTATATGATTGCTGCCTGTTTCCCGCTAAATAACAGGTACGGATTAGAAAAGCAGAAAATGACTAAATTCTGAGGTGCTACTCAGAATAAGGAAAAAACATGTGCCAAAAATTAGTCCTTAAAGGCTTCCTAGAGGCAATGAGTTCTGAATCAGGTTTTAGAAAAAAATAATTGATACTTTTGCTTAAAGATATAGGCCACTACAGGACATGCAGCAGACCAGTCTAAACACTGTTAGGTAGAAATTGCATAGAAATATAAACATACCTTTTCAATCTTAGTCTTTAAATTGATTTCCAAATGTTGTTAAATCATTAGTTATATTAGCATAGGACTGAATGAGCTATTAGAAGGAATGTGTAAATTGCAAATTAAAAGACAAGAAAGTTCTAATATTGGCAATGTCTTCTTTCTGATTAAATACCTGTTTATGATTTTAGAACAGGAAGAATAATGCAACATTTGATTTAATGCAAATGATTTCTTTGAAATGTAACTAGCATTTGATATGAAATAGACATTTATAATCAGAGACAAAATAACATAATGTAGTAATTTAGAAAAGTAAAAGATTTTCTATCAAACTGTCTTGTCATTTAATCTAACAAATCCATACAAAGTCCTTAACATAGAATAAAAACAGGCAGGTCTTGGGACGGTATATTATCTTGTTCTAGATAATAATACACTGTGTGAATTATAAATAGCTTGACTCAGTCTATCAAAAATACCCTAAATATGCATAACAGTCATCATTGGATAACTGTTATCTGATACAGTTTATTTTTAAGTCAAGTATCTGCTTAAAACGGGGCTGAGTTCACCCTACAGTACATGGTCTTCATCTCATTCTTAAATAGTCTATTAAGTATGATTAGAATTTGTTATGAAATGAAATGTCCCAGTGACCATTCACTGCATTCGGAATAAAATCCAAAGGCCTTATCCTGCCTTTCAAAAGTCTTCCCAATGTATGACTTATTTAAAGATTAGCTTCATTTCCCATCACAAGCAGAAAGACCCCAGTGTTAAATTAGACAAGCTGGCCTCACACCCTCCAACCTGGAACATCCCAGCCCTGGCTCAGCTTGTTAGGTCTGCTTATCCAGCTGTACCCTTGCTCTTCAGTCTCTGCCTCTAAAAAGTTTCCCCATCACTCATGACCAAACTCAAATTCCATCTGCTCTAAATAGCCTTTACAGACCTTCTCCCTTTTCTCCTGTTCCCCTAGCAGATTGTTAGTTATTCTGTGCAATGACCAACACATCCTGTCAAGCTCCAGGTGCTATGGATTTCACCTCTCAAGACAAAGAATAGTCGCTGGCTTATAGTAGGCATTCACTTAATATTTGTTCACTGAGTAGCTCAATACTTCTTAAATTATGCTTTCTTCTCCAAAACTGCCCCCACTGATAGTCAGGTCTCCATCTCCTTTGATCTGCTCACAGAACCAGTAACCTAACAGACCAGTTGGCCTTCAATCTTGTCTTCTACCACACTGGTGTCAGAATAATCTCCCCAGAACAGGAAGTTGAACATGTCATGCTAGTTTAAAAACTGCAGTCATCTCTCTCTCTCACTCAGAGGCTGAATTCCATAGGCTTTATATAACATACGAAGCCCTCATGATTTGTGCCCCCTTCTCCAGCCACTTGTCTACAACTTCCTGTTATATGCTTTAGGCCTCAGCAGCACTAGGGATTTTTATCTTACACAAGTGATGAATTACTGAAGTCCTATGTAATTCAAAACTGTTATGCAAAAATTAAAATTTTCCCATGTGGAAAAAATCTAAACTTGGTGGGGAATTTTGAAGCAGGTGGTTTTTCGCCATTATTATAATTCAGCCTCTGAATTATAAGTTATTTTTCCTTTTACGTTCTTCAACCCAGCATTGCATCTATTATCATTTCATAACATACATTCTCTTACGTTTACAAAAGAACAAAGGATAGTGGTTTTTTTTTAACTTCCTCTTGGTATTTTATTGCATTTAAATCCTGTTTCAAAGTTACGGATTTTCAGGCATTATCTCAGGCCTGAATTTTAGCCTTAGCCCTAGCAGTACTATTTAATGAGGACTTCAATTCTATTGTTAAAGGGCATAAGGAAATAACTTAAATTCTAGAGTGGGAAATACTAAAGTTACAGGATGAAAGTCACTGAAAGTATTAACAGAAGTATGAATGCAGGTAAACATCCTGTGATCAGACACAAGGCGGAAGTTATTTCTGTTTACCTGCTAAAGTGGCCACATGGCAATAATGGAAACTATCAGTTCATCAGCATTGAAATGAATCTTTTAAGTTTAGGGGATTTTTTTACTTTTCAAATTTTGTACATAAGGTCATACTTCATTAATACTTTTGTATTTTACTATTTTAAATTTACATGATCGAAGTTATGTAAAATTAAACTGAATTGCATCTACAGTTCCCCAAACATACCCAACAGTTTCTTGCCATGATGCTGTTCCCTATTGCCTGGGCTCTCATCCCAAGCTCCTCTCCCGTTACATCACCTCCACATTTCTTTATCTGATTCATTCTATCACTCGAATCAGTTATCACTTCCCTGCTGTATCCATTAGTTTTTGTTATACTTTGTTTCCCTGTGCATAACTCTGTCATTGACTTCACACTTATCCTGGACTGACAACAGTTTATTAACTCATTCTTCTGGTCTCAGGAGTCAGTACAGTGCTTGGCACATATGTGTTTAAATACTATTTGAAACTAATGAAGTTTCATTTGTTCTTGAATGTCTAGTTACTCTAGAACTGGAGTTTCTGGAGAAGAGGAACTGGCGTACAACCCTGAGCATAAACTACAAAGCTTTATACTTAATTTAAGCCCTATATATATAGATGGTTTTAGAATTGACTTAAATATGGTCTCATAAGAATTGCTGCAATAACTCTATAGGTACATTATAATGATGAGATAACACTGATAACTAATTTCTAATGTTTTCTGTGAACCCTGAAAATCTGAGACAGGTTTCAATTAATTCAGAAAGTTTATTTTGCCAAAGTTGAGAATATGCACCCTTTGACACAGCTTCAGGAGGTCCTGATGACATGGGCCCAAGGTCGTCAGAGCACAGTTTGGTTTTATATGTTCTAGGGAGACATGAGACATCAATCAACATATGCAAGACAAACATTGGTTTGGTCTGTAAAGGTGGGACAGCTTGAAGCAAAGGTGGGAAGATTCAAAATGGGGAGCCGGTTTCCATGTCATAGGTAGATAAGAGACAAATGATTGCATTCTTTTGAGTTTCTGATAAGCCTCTCCAAAGGGGGCAATGAGATGTGCATTGATCTCAGGGAGCAGAGGGGTGCCTTTGAATAGAATGGGAGGCAAGTTGACCCTAGGCAGTCCTCAGCTTGACTTTTCTCTTTAGCTTAGTGATTTGGGGGCCCCAAAATTTATTTTCCTTTCTCACTTCTTTCTGCCTTTTTTATAAACACATTTTTTATTCCTTTCTCTCTATACATTGACCATTTCACCATATTTTCCCATTTGCCTTTCAAAGCTGCACCCAAAAATATGTTCAAACAAGTTTCAAAAGTTGTAGGCATTCAGTTATAAAGGCACATCCCAAGGCACTGCCGTTCTTTATGAGCTTGGTCATGCCACCTTCCTTGTTGAACTGTGAGCACCTGCTTCTAAATCATTGATTTCATTTTTCTTTCCTGGAATCAGGTGTCAGTCGATGAACTTGCACTTTGCTCTTTATCTTTTCTATTTCTGTAAAGAAGTTCATATAAACCTCTTCAATTATGTACTACAATTTCTTATTCAATTCCATCCACAATTTCTTATTCAATTCCAGCCTATATAGCTTCTTTATATTCTTTATTGCTTTCACCTCTGAACTGCACTTTATGTTTTATAGAATCTAAAGCACTGTCTCTTAAACTTAAGGGTACTTAAGAATCACTGGGGAGAATTGGATAAGATGTACCGAGAAGCAGTGTTATGACTTGGTAAGTTTGGGGTGGTGGCCAGAAATTTTTATCGTAAAAAATGAAACAGAAGATTCTGATGTTGGTCTCTATAACCTCTGAGCTTCGCTCAGAGACTCTCCTCTCTAGGCTTCTTAGCAGGCTTGACCTCTGCTGTTCATTGATTCTGATCTATGGTACTTCTTTGTTTTTTGAGGTTCATTATTTATCTTTCAACTTTTCTGCATTTTTTCTTAACTCTGTCTGAAGTTGGAAATTCCTATCTTAAAATGTTCGTGTTCTTTTGCTTGAGAATTATCTCTATATTATTGCTTGATGGTCAATCACTAATATTTTGAAAGTGACTTGATTAATATCTTTATAATATTTTGTATGTCATCCTATTCTCTAAATGCATGGGTCATATCACAACCTAATTTTTCAACTTTTATAAAATGAGTTTCAGGTAACTTCATGATCATAAAATGTGGCCATTTTTATTTACGGGTCGCAAATTTCAAGTCCCCCATGTGTAAATCGCCTGGTTTCTCCAGGTCATTTCCCTTCATTAAATTGTATTCAGAACCATAAGTACATACATACAAATAAGTGCCTCTCAATCTTAATAAATTTATAGGCTAGCTATAAATATTTGTCTTCATAGAGTGCATTGTCCTAGTTTATGACTCTGCTATTGTAAATTCTGTTTATTCAACATATTTGCCTTTATTTCCTTCTTTCTTTTCTTTCTTTCCTTCTTCTTTTTCTTCCTTTATTTCCTTTCTCTCTTTTTCTTCTTTTTCTCCTTCCTTCTTTCCTTCCTTCCTTCCTTTCTTACTTCCCTCCCTTTGTCTCTCCCTCCCTCCTTCTCTCCCTCCCTCTCTCCTTCCTTTTCTCTCTCTCAATCTTTCTTTTGACAGGGTCTGGCTCTGTTGCCCAGGCTGGAATGCAGTGGTGCAATCATAGTTCACTGCAGCTTTGAACTCCTGGGCTCAAACAATCGTCATGCCTCAGTCTCCTGACACCTGACTAATTTTGTGTGTGTGTGTGTGTGTGTGTGTGTAGAGACAAGGTCTTATTATGTTGCCCAGGCTGGTCTCTAACTCCTGACCTCAAGCAATCTTCCTGCCTCAGCCTCCCAAAGTGCTGGGATTATAGGTGCAAGCCACCATACCTGGCCAACATATTTATTTTTATATTAAGAAAAGTAGTTAAAGGTTTCTTCTTAATTTATTGGGGAAGGTAGGTAGGGAATAGGCAGGAAGTGCAATGTGTTCTGAATTGATATCCCTGATCTTATATCATCCAACACAGACCTACATTTTGCCTTCCTTTTCTCTTCTAGAAGCTATTGTAATCTCTACATATTTAGCACAGATGCCATGACTTCCCTATTTATTGCTTATTTCAGTTGTTCTATCCCATGTTTTCTAACATACACTCAAATTTTTTGCACTTTTTCATGACCAGTGATTGTGCATAATTCCAGTTGTACAGAAACCATTTTCTGTCTTTTTTTATCTAAACCATAAACCTGTTTCTGAATTAATTTTATTACTACTTGACAAACTTTCCTTACTCTGAGTATAGCTTGGAAAGAGAACTTTAAGAGGCACATACATCAGGAAGTATTCAAAGCTATTCTACATTTATTTTATTATTAAGATTTTCCATACACATGTTCTACATACCTAAAAACTATTTTATTTAAATCAGTGATATTTAATCATATGTGTGTTGCCCCAAGTAGTTTCCCCTTCTATAAAGGAATCTAGCAAGTAAAATGTTTCACTTGCTTTGATAAAATATATGTCTCTGCCTTTGTGTGCTTCTTTATAATTGCAAATGCCCTTGACCTATTTAGCCTTGCTTGACTACCTGAATAATATTGCTGCCAGAATTTTTTTTAAATGTAAAACCCTTAGGTTAAGTATTATGCAATAGGTTTCAAAATAGAGTATTTTTCTACAGAGCTTTTGATTAAAATAGAAGAATATCACGAGATCCTGATCCAAATTCAAAGAGGCATAATTTTAATCATAATGATTAAAGTGGGAATCAAGAGAATGGCAGTTTACATAGATATGTGAATGGTTTATTCATGGTCCACTCTGTCACTTGAAAGTTTCTAGACATCTCTAGCCCTCAGTTTCATCTTTTGTAAAACAGGAGAATTGGAATGATTAACCATTAGTTCTCAAATGTAGCTATCTCCATATCACCTAAGTGATTCTCAAGTCCTACTCCAAAATCTATATTACGGGTTGAATCGTATCCCCCCAAAAGTATGTTGAAATACTAACCCTCAGTACCTGACAATGTGAGCTTATTTGAAAATAGGGTCTTTGCAGATGTCATTAGTTAAGATGAGATTATTCTGGAGTAGAGTGAGCTCTTAGCCCAATATAACTGTTATCCCTATAAGAAAAGAAGAAGAAACACAGAGACACACACAGAAGGGAAAAAGCCATATGAAGATAGAAGCAGAGACTGGAGCAATGCAGTTGCAAGCCAAGAAATGTCAAAAATTGCTGGTCATCACCAGAAACCAGGAAAAAGTAAGGAAGGATCCCCTACAGGATTCAGAGGCAGCATGGCCCTGTGGATACCTTAGTTTCAGGCTGCTAACCTCCAGAACTATGAGACAATAATTTTTGTTTGTTTGTTTTAAGCCACCTAGCTTATGGTACTTTATTATGGCAGCCCCAGGAAGTTAACATAACAGCTAACTCGGGATGTTGAGGAATATGACAAGAAAATCTGTATTTTAAAGTCTCTACCCTTCCTGGTGATTCTGCTATGAGTAAGATTTGGTACCAATGTGTAGGTGATCTCTGAGGTTCTGTCTAGATCTCAGATTCTGTGATTCAAGAATACAACAGTAGAAAAAATATGTGTATATATTTCAGTGATGAAGTAAGGTTGAAAAGGATTAGCATTTCACAACAGTGTCAAAAGTTTCCCTCCTACTTATTTATGATAATGAAGCCCTAAATAATGTTATTCTATAGTCGCTACTCTAGAAGTACAAGGCACTTGAAGGTCAATTCAATTTCATCTTGACAAATGCGTATATTTAAACTTATTTTCTCTTGGAGATATGATGCTTATTCAGTTTTCAGTTGGTAAGTGTTGGGGTACTGTTTGTGATAGATTTGCCTTATAATGGGTAATATATCTTCTGTGTATGAACATCCAGTTCTCTCACAATTGTCTGTGATGATTGATATTAAACTATCATTTCTTGGTCTGTGGCACCAAGTGCAAACTTATCTTTCATACTGCCAACTCCAGACGCTCCTCTCTCCTGCTTGGGTCCGCCCTTGAGACACCGTAATGGGTGGTGCAAAGTGCTGCAGCAGCATCAGGGATTTGCACTGTGCCCAGAGCTGACAGAGTGCCCTGAGTGATGGTGCAGGCTTCCCGAACACACTGGCAGGGCCTCCATCTCTAACTGCACCAGACAACAATGACCTCTAACTCCACAATTCATCTTGTTCATCATCATTCATGGAAGCCATTCTTCTACATTTTTATCTTTATTCTGTGTCTTTGCTATGGACTACCAATGGGAATCCTGTAGAAAATGCACTTCTATGAGGAGAGACAAGCACAGGAACAAAAGAACAACTCTTCAGCATTTTTCTCTCCTATAGGATATTATTGAATGAAACAGGATTAGCAATTAGTCAAACATGATTGGGCAGTTGAGAAACAGAAAGGGAAGCTGTTTTGCAAAGCCCTGTCTACTGAAGTGGTTTACAACACACTCGGTGGGAGCCATTGGACTTCTGTCTTCATCATAGACACATATACACACACATATATTTATATATATTTGTGTCTAGGCTTATTATCCACAACCTTGCATGATCTCATTGTCTAGTCTATCAAAAATTCTCAGATGAGAGTTCACCATCATGGTTGCTTAATAACTATTCTTTCTCAATCTCTTGCCTCACAAATGAATAAACTTGCTTATTTTTAGATCATTGCAGCAAATATATTATCTTCTATCTCTCCTACTGGAATTGACAATGTTAGTGTGTAGAAGGCTTTCATTATGATATTAAAATGATCACTTTATGACTAGGTTACCTGCAGTATATTGTAGGGTCTCCAAGGTTAGGGCTCTTGTTTAAACCTATATTTGTACCCCCATTCCTTAGCTTTGTACCTGCCACATAATAGGAACTCAATAAAAAATTTCTTTGCACTGGAATTGTCTCCTTATAAAGCTTAGCTATTCTGGCTTCTCACGATAGAGTGAAGAAAAAGCATACAAAATCATGTACCGCGATGGCACTCAATCCAAAATAAGTGGGAAATGGGTTTCAGATGGGGATCAAATCATGCATAATGCTGGTGCATACGACTGGTAGATTATAGATACACTATGAAAGTTCTGGTGAGCTAAGCCTAAGAAGAAAGGAGTAATGGTCTCAATTGTTTCTAAGCATATTTAGAGGCAGAGAACTAATTGGGGGAAAGTCTAAAATAAAAGGGAATGCACAGAAACCTCAAGTCTGAGCAGATCCATAAGCTGGAATTTAAGGTGGATAAGTAGGGTGGAAACATATTATCGCTAGTCTCAAATATCAGCATAGATCTAAAAAAAGGATTGGGCAATGGGAAGTTAAAAAGTCCATTCCTTTTCCTTTTCCCAGACAAGGAAGCTGAAACTCAGAAAAGTGATCTGTCATTTGGGGCAGCAAAAAAGAGGTAAATGGTTTCGTTTAAAAGAGCAAATTAAAGCATAAAAAGCTTGGGTAGTTTGGAGGGTGTTTTTTTTTTTCAGTATACATAAAGAATTTCCCTGAAATAATTTTATTCAAACTTTCAATTCCCAGGTTTTAGATATTTAATGAAATGGCTAAACTCAGCTTATTAAAAAACAAAAGGTATGGCTCATATTTAGTGATTGGGCTGGTAGTTGAGTGTTTAGAAACTCAGTTAATAAAAATAAAAAAGCCTTGCCTCATATTTAGTGATCAGTCTGATAGGCTAGGTTGCAACAAAGGTCACCCAGTAGATCGCATTTATATCTGAGCTTTAGGAGACCTCACATACATAATTGAATTTAAGCAGTGCTTAAATGGAGTATGCTGATATTTCTGCTTTAAAGAAAAAGATAGAATTTAAAACAACTGTTATTTAGTCAATAGTATACCTGCTCTCATCCATTAGATCTCTTCATTCTCAAAAGGCCAGTGATTACAACCAACAAAATGGCTCCATATCAATGTAAACATCACCAGAATGGTATTTTAAATATTAAATTTTAGTCCTTATTGAGTGATGAGCAGTCCCAGATGTGGGAATTAGCCATGTGGCATACCTTAATACAAGCAAAGATCAAATGGATTCAGAATTCATTTGACTAACTACTCAAAAATGCTATGTAGAGTAATAACTTAATCACAGAATATATGCTTACAAAAGCAAAAAGCCGTTGGAAGCAACATTAAGATGAAGAATTGTAATTTTTAGTAGTGTTTTATTGCAGTATAATTTTTACACAGTAAAATGTCAAATCCCAAGTGGTCAGCACAATGACTTTCTTCAGCTGTATACTTCCATGTATTATTTTAAAATACAGAACATTTTCACACGATTAGAAATAATTTCTGTCTTATGCTGAATTGTAAATATCAGGAGGAAGGAGTAGAATTGCATGTCCAAAATTGTAAAGGAAGTCAATGAGGAAGCTTAATTCAGTTTACAAATATTTTATTTGTGCAATTTTCAGCTACGCTTCAATATATATAGTCATGATCTCTCATATATTTGAAAGTTACTTTACTATTTTCTTTATAATTCATTAAAATCTTTTACAAAGACCTTTGTCTGATCTGATTGTAAACAGAGAAGCACTATTTGCTGAAGAAACAGTTCCCATTGTTGCCAGGAATGCCTATATTTCTTCATCAGTCTACCTCACTTAAAGTTCCTCTGAAGGTATAGATAATTGTAGTTGAGAGTATACTAGTGACACCTAGTGCTTATCCACTAAAAATGTCTGCATTTAAGAGAACATTTATTTCTTCATGGTTAGCTACAGTTAATCAAGTTCTTGTTTATGTGCAGAAACTGACAGTGATAATGTAAGTGCTATTTCATGCTGTTAAAGACTAAATGGATAACCTTCCAGCATAACCTCTTAACATAATTAAAGCAAACAAATTTGACATTAACATTGTGCATTAAGAGCAAAAGCAGAGAATTAGAGGATCTAGAATGAGAAGACATATATTTGAATTGCATTTTTACTATTCATAAGCAGATATGAATGCCAAAATGTTGTGGCATATTGGCTTAGTCCATTCATTAGGAGCTAGTAGATGACATGAGAGACAGAGGTGGGGTCTCTGACCACAAGGAAAAAAGACATAACTAAAACTCTTTGTTATTAATGAGTTGATTCTGAGAGGATTCTTTGTACCTTAGGTCAGATTCTGAACTATGACAGAGCCCAGTAGGCAATGCTTTCATTGCAAGGCTTGTCACTGAAATTAGATAGACAATTCGCAGCATCTTCTCTCCTTCCCCAGCCTAGGAAGAAAATCTCAGCTCCCAGTCCTAGGCTATATAGTCCATAACAGTGCCAAAATGTCTGCCCACACCCAATCAACATATCTCCTGATCTGCTTACCATTCCTATTACACCATGGTTAGCGATTCTATCCCCTTAACCTATGAAAACCTTGGTACAGGTTGAGCATCCCTAATCTGAAAATCCAAAATCTGAAATGCTCCAAAATCCAAATCTTTTTGAGTGCTGAAATAATGCCACAAATGGAAAATTCTACACCTGACCTTAGGTGATGGGTCTCAGTAAAAAATACAGTCAAAACTTTGTTTTAGGCACAAAATTATTTAAAATATGTTTATAAGGTACATATGAAACAAAAATGAATTTTGTGTTTAGAGAGGTCCCATTCCCAAGATATTTCATTATCTATAAGCATATATTCCAAAACCTGAAAAAATCCAAATTCCAAAACACTTCTGGTCTCAAGAATTTCAGATAAGTGATACTAAACCTGTATGTATGTACGTGTGTATGTATGTATCTATCTAACCCTACCATATTATACACATTTTATTTATGTGTATATATATACATATATACACATACATATATACATATACATATATATATACACACATACATATATATATCATATGTTAGGTTCTAGATTCTGGAAATAAACTAATAAACAGAACAGATATCTTTCCTTATGGAGGTTGTGTACAAGTGCAATACATGGATAATCACTATAATAACAACAATAACAAAGATAACTTTAGATAGTGATAAGTACTAAGAAGGAGAAAAAAAGGTGGGGTAGTGTGAGACAGAGTGATGAGAGAAGAATGAGAGAGCAAATTTATCCTGAGGTGGCCAGGGACAACCTCTCTGAGGGAGGTGACGCCTGAATTGGGAGCTGAATGAGAAGGCAGATGAAGGCATGGGGAAAATGAGGCCCTAGCAGGTAGAAAGGCCCAGAGCTAGGAATAATTCTGGCTTACTTAAGGAACAGAAAGAGAACCAGTGTGGCAGGAGCAGTGTTCACAGCATGGTGGCAAGAGAGTAGTTGAAGATCAGGTGTGAGGAAAAGGCTGCAGTGAGATCTTGCAGGTCATTACAGGCTGCAGTTTTGTGCCTTTGAAAATTCATGTATTGAAGCCCTAGCCCCTAGTGTGATGGTATTTGGAGGTAGGGCCTTTTGAAGGTGATGAGGTTTAGATGAGCTCATGAAGGTGGGACCCTCAGCAAGGGGATTAGTGGCCTTATAAGAACAAGAGACAGAGGCCATGTGAGCACACAGACAGAGGGCGGACATCTACAAGCCAGAGAAGCAGGTGCTCACCACGCACTGAATCTGCTCTCGCCATACACCAAATCTTTGATCTTGGACTTCTCAGCCTGCAGAACTGTGAGAAATAAAGGTCTATTGTTTACTTCTCCCAGCATATGACCCAAAACCTGGTATTTAGTTACAGTGACCCAAGCAGATTGAGACACAGGTAATGGCCTGAAATTTGAAGTCAAAGGATATGAAATCTAAGGAAAGCAGCAAGCCATTGGAAGGTTTTTAGCCAGAGAAATATCTATATCTAAAATATATATTTTTCTGGCTAAAAACTATATATATATAAAAAACCATATATGTTTATATATTACCTATCATATGTATATATAATGTGTGTGTATCTATATACACATACCTAAGTAAAACATATATAGTAGTATTATATGGATATGGATATGAACAGAAAATGTAGTATTACATGGATATGAATATAAAATGTTTTGATACCCAGCACAGTACCCTGAACATCCTTGGTGTTTAATAAGATTTGCTGATGGTGACAATTCTAAGAGTGAAAGTAACTACATGGTTATGTATAAATATATACATGTTATCATTTTATTTGAGAGCACTGTGGCTATCATGCAGATAATACATAACGGGAGTAAAGATTGGAAGCAAGATGACATGTCATTTAACATCTATTTTAGAAGAAAGGACAAATAAATAACAAAAGCTAAAAAGCGCAGAGAGTATAGCCTACATAGGCTGCTAGGCAGCCTTGATACTAATAAAGATTTTCCAGTAAGTACGTGTATTGCATGTTTAGAATGCCTTTTAGGAGGGAGCCAGGATAAGTCAGTGGACTTGGAAAAGCTGTATCTTGCAATTCTACTGTCTTTGGGGAATTTATGCTATTACCCTCCTTCTGGTCTCATATATCAAGTCACTTGAGGTGTCACCTTACATAATTTAAGGCTGCAAAAGATAAACCCACTCCATCTCTGGGCACCACATATTGAGCGTTTGAAGGGCAGGCCAATGATTATTTATTTCCCAGAAAACCTCCATGCCTGGAGACGTAACAAGAAATACCTCTAGCAACTTTGTGGAAGGACTAACAAAAACTTCCATGCAACATCAAAACTGTTTTTTTTTTTTTAAATTTTCCTGTTTTTCTTATATGCCTTAAGTTGAACTTAAGGACACAAAGTATAGTTTTGGTTTTATTCTTGCTTTTGTTTTTATGTATCATTTTGTAATGTTTAGGAATACCACCGTAACTTCCACTCATTGTTCAGTTTAAATTTAGCATGTTAATAATTTTTGCTGTTTTCTAAACACACACATGCACACAATTACAGTTACACAAGTTTCAGTGACACCAACAATCTTGTCATTTATTGGCTTATTTTTCTTATTCTACTCTCTAGTTAAATGTGAACCCACTGAAGTATCAATGTTGTATTATAAACAATTTGGAATTCTAGATGGCAGGACCTCTTTCTTTCTAGATCCCTTTTGTTTACTCATCATTGATTACTCAACATCTGACATATATGTTACTTTTTGGGTGACAACAGCTGATATGACATGGCCCCTGTCCTCAAGGATACACAGCCTCAAGGAGAAGCTTACTAGGACAAAGCTCAGCTACTCCATTATCTACATAAAAAAGATGAGTGAGGGTATTGTAGTGGTGGTGAAGTATCTAGATATTATTTAATTAAGAGTTGCATGACTTATTACATGTTCCAAACATTCCCATTTGGCCTTCTGATTCTTTATTCATGAGTCCATTCATTCAAAAAATGTTTCTTCCAACACTGTGCTAGGCGCAAGATACACGTGTGGTGAATTGCTAACAGCCAGGCTGTTGCCTCTGGCAGAATGCCTCCCACTCCTTTTAGTGCCCACCCTAAATGTCACCTCTTCTGTGAAGCATTTCTTGGTCAACACAAGAAGTGTTAGTGAATCTCTCTACTACTCATAAAGAAGTAGTAACTTTGTATCTTTGTACCTTTATTATAACACTTTACGTTACCTAACTTAGTAAGGTGGTCGTTGACTCTTTTGGTTATTTACATCCCCATATATTACGAGATCCTTGAAACCAGCAATATTGCTCACTTCTCTCCTTCCATACCTCAAAACCGAAGAATATATGTGGCACATACTCAATACCATAGCATTGATTCAGTGAAATGCAAAGCTTCTAATAGGAGTTAGTATCCAGGCAGATATTTTAATGATGCCTCTCAATTATCTAATTTCTTAATAAAAAATATGAGTTATTTTCCCAGTGAGTTTATGTTTTTTCTTGAATTATTTAACAATATTTATATAAAATTTACTGCACGCTATGCACTGTCCCACACACTTAGAAGGTAAAATCATTTAAGACTCACAACAGCCCAGTGATCACCCTCATCAGCCTCATTATGCAGCTAATGACCAAGCAAGGAGAGGTACGGAACTTGGCCAAGGTCACAGAGCTGATCGAAGGTAGAGCCCAGTTTTGAATCTCAACAGTCTAATTCTACAGTCGATCCTTTTAACCACTACAATACTTGGGCTCACCAACCATGCTGGGCTTTCTCACATTGTTGACTGTTGAATCCATATGTCCATTCATTTATTCAGCAAGCATATTCCTTTTCATACACAGTGCCACCCCGCTGGTCAAGCCCTTGCCTTCTATGCTTGTGTTTGTGGAAGACTCTTCTTTTCCTTCCTCTCAGGCTTTAATTGTCAGAATCACCCCAAGCTGTGTTCTTAGCACTGTCCCTTTTTTTTTTTTTTTTTTTGAGACAGAGTTTCGCTCTTGTTGCCCAGGCTGGAGTGCAATGGAGCGATCTTGGCTTACTGCAACCTCTGCCTCCTGGGTTCAAGTGATTCTCCTGCCTCAGCCTCCTGAGTAGCTGGGATTACAGGCACCTGCTACTATGCCCGGCTAGTTTTTTGTATTTTTAGTAGAGAGGGGGTTTCACCATATTGGCCAGTCTGGTCTCAAACTCCTGACCTCAGGTGATCTGCCTGCCTCAGCCTCCCAAAGTGTTGGGGTTACAGGTGCGAGCCACCACACCTGGTCTTAGTACTCTGTTTTAATCTCATTACATTCTTTCCCTTAGAGACCTCCTCCTGCCTTTCTATCTAATACAAATAACTTTCATAGTATTATTTTCTTGTTTACTTCCTCCCCATTCAAGACCCTGCATCTTTTGACTCCAAATTATCTTTGCAACCTCATATCTCAGTTTCCGTTTTCAAATGTTCTGCCCCAAACATACCTTGTAAAAAACATATGGTCCTTGTCAATCTAGACTCTATGTTCTTTTTTCTGCTTTCCTCGTCTCCACCAACCTCTACTGTCCACCTATGAAAATGTTTGTTATATCTCTAAGGAGATGAAACAGTCTCCAGGTCATCTTCGCTGTGCCTCCCAGACAACACTGTTCTCTCCATCTCTCTCTGCTGTGTTCCTGTAATTGCCTGTTGCCTACACCTTTTATTTGGTACCCTGGCAGCACCTTGTAGTGACTGAGAACACAAGCTCTTGAAACTATGCTGCTGGACTCATAGCCCAGCTTTGACACTTACTTGGTCTGTGACCTCCAACAAATTATCTCATCTCATTAATAAAATAGGGATAATAATAGCAAACTCATGAAACAGATACCAGGATGATCAAAGTAACTAATATCTTCAATAGTTTAAGGTCATGATTAAGATTAGAAATTACCTGGCACATTGCTTTTAACAGATGTTAGCTACTATTATTACTTAATTATATGTAGAACCTTGTAACATTTCTGCCTATGATATGTAACTACCATTGAGTTTCCTATCTCACTTTCCATGCCTTTATTTCCTACAGTCTGCAATCACCTGACTGATTAGTTTTGCCCACAGTATTGGATTTTCTGAGCCTAATACCTGAACCAGATCTGAAATTGGACCTGATGAATTGGACTTTCTATCTGGCTTTTATGGGGCTTCCACTTGTGCCATGTCCAAACCAGTTCTGTTTCTCACAGTTTTACCACTGACACAACTGATTCTTTCTTCCTATTATCCTTCAATGTCAGGACACCTAACAAACTCTTCTCTTCTCCATAATTTCCAGAGTCTATCCTACTAGATTTTAAGAACATTAAAAAGAGGAACTATATGTTTTCCTTCTTTATATTCCCCACAGGGCGAAGCACATCCTAGATGTTCCCAAAACATTTATTGAATAAATTAATGACATAAAAATACAGGTATTCATGGCTTATTATTATTTTTTAGTTTCCCAGAAAAGACAACTTATATCAGTGAAATTCGACAGACACCTGTGAAAGTCGTATTTTAGTAGGTTCAAAGAGATAATCAGAACATTTCATTTGATTTGACAAATAACTGAGAACTTTCCCCTCCTACTGGCAATAATACTTAAAAGAGACTCTATTTCATTAGTGGGGAGAGGTTTATTTGCTTATGGCTCCTGGAAGACAGGAGTTTGATATTTATTCTCAGGCAATTGGAAAATTGATTCAACCCATTTAGGAATTCAACAATGGATTCATAATAACTCTTCTCAAAGAGTACAAAAGAACAAGTACATCAATTGATCAATAGTACATTTAAGAAGAAAAAGAACTAGAGATCAAGGGAATTTAAAGACACTGCTGAAGAGCTCACTTTCTATTTAGAGAATTAAATCATACAGTATCTCAGAGGATACAAAACAAATAAATTTAGAAGTGTTTCCTTAACTTTAGGACACCAATTTCAGAGAGAGGGGCTCAAAACGCCCTCCTATCAGTGTAAAATAAATGTGGCCATCCCACTCAAAACCTCTGGGTCACTGAAAACGTTTAAATTAGTCCTGTGGTCAGTCTCTGATGTCTGTTTTAAGCAATTCTGAGTTCCCACAAAGTACATGCCCTTAGCCTTCTCTTGAGGCCCACTAGATTCACTGATGGAAGAATAAACCCCAGGAAGACTCTAATAGAAAAGGGTTTTGAAGGGAAGAGGCTGAGTGGCTGCATGACAGTAAATTCCACCTAGGGAAAATAAGAAGTTTGCCTCCCTTCTGGTTTCTTCTAGAGGAAACACCAGAAGCCTGGGAAAGAATCTTTCCCATCAGTCACTATCAGGACTTGGTTTAGATCAATACCCAGAAAATTCCAATTCTAATGGGTTGGGTTCAGATTTTACCAGCTCCAGCTCCACTGACTTCATTCTCTCTCTTTCAACATGTTAGCTTCTGGAATACAACCACCCTGTGCTCTGTGATGTGTGCATCCATGTACCTGCCAGTCTTGCTTCTCTGAGAGCAATGGTCCCCTGTGCCACTTGCTCTTATGACATTTAGTGTGACATTTGGGGTGGGTGCTAAAAGGAGTGGGAGGCATTCTGCCAGAGGGAACAGCCTGGCTGTTCACTGATATTCACCACTGCGTGTATCTTGCGCCTAGCATAGTCTTGGAAGAAACATTTTTTGAATGAATGGACACATGAATAAAGAATCAGAAGGCCAAATGGGAATGTTTGGAACATGTAATAAGTCACGCAACTCCTAATTAAATAATATCTAGATATTATTTAGATGGCTGAAACCTGGGGAACATTTTCTTTCCTTTTTTTTTTTTTTTTTTTTTTTGAGACGTAGTCTTGCTCTCGATCACTGCTCACTGCAACCTCTGCCTCCCAGTTTCAAGCAATTCTTATGCCTCAGCCTCTCAAGCAGCTGGAATTACAGGCACATGCCACTACTCCTGACTAAATTTTGTATTTTTACTAGAGATGAGGTTTCACCATGTTGCCTGAGTTGGTCTTGAACTCCTGGACTCAAATGATCCGCCTGCCTCGGCTTCCCAAAGTGCTGGGATTGTAGACATGAGCCACTGCACCCAGCCAACCTGGGGAGTATTTTCTACTTGACAAGACTGGGCGCTCATCTGCAGACCGGTCCACAGTCTCTGCGTAGTGAGCTTCATCCTGCCCACCTAACCCGTGCCAGGCTGAAGGGGGCAGAGCACTCTGAAACTGCTCCTGCCCTGGCTGCTCTGCTCGCTGCTGCTGCTGCCCCTTGGCCGTGACTTTCAGTGATATTGCTCAGCTACCCCCAGCAGTGAGGGCCTCAAATCCTTTTCATTAACAAGAAATTCTGAAGTGTTAAGCTCAGAGTGCAGATCCAAGCCTCAAAAAACCATGGCCCCCCGTCAGGCCTCCCTCATCTCAGGAATGTTTCCCTCTCACAGGGAATACTAGGCAATGTAGTGTTGTGAATATAAAACTAAGGCTCAGAGTCAAGCCCCATAGATTTTGTCTCATCCCCAGCATGGGATCAAGCTCTCTGAGTTTCGATTTCCTTCTCTAAAAAATGGCATAACAATAGCACCAACCTCTATATTTATAGTGTGAGGATTTTAAAAGGTCATCCTCCCCACTGTGTTTCTTCTCTTACGCCAGTAGCCAAACAGCAGATCTTTGTGAAGATTCTGACAGGCAAGACCATCAGCCTCCAAGTTGAACCTAGTGGCACCATCAGGATTGTCAGAGCCAAAATCTAAAACAAGGTGGGCATCCCACCTGATCAGCAGTGTCTGGTTTTTGCAGGCAGACAGGAGGAGAATGGCTGCCTTCTCTCCAACAACATTCAGAGAGTGTCTACCTGCCCTTGGCATGTGGCTGCGGGTCTAGACAATGATCTAATCTTTCCTCTACCAGCTTGCTCAAGGATACAACCATGCCAAGATGATCCACAATAAGTGGTATGCCCACCTGCTGCACTGTGTTGTCAACTGTTGCAAGAATTGCAGCCACCAAGAAGGTCAAATAAGAGCCCCTTTACTGGCTCCTCTTGCCCTCGCAGGGAAGCCTCCTTCCTGAGCCCCATTGCCCTGGGAATTCAATAAGGTTTCCCTTTCCTTGACTGGAAAAAAAATCATCTTTCTAGAGGTGTTGACATAGGGTCTGCTCATAGCATGACCTCCATCAATGATAATGGCAATGATGATGATGATGATGATGATGATGATGATGGTGGTGGTGGTGGTGGTGGTGGTGGTGATGGTGAATATATTGCTGCTGCAAAGCCAAGCTGTCTCACTAGGTGCTAGCCTGGAGACTCAGCACAGTGTTATGCATATCATGACTCCACTGCCTGCCAATGTGAGGACTCAGCTATGACAACACACCTGCTCTAGTCTCATGAAGTCTTGGTTTTAAATGTATTTCCCAGAGAAATGCCCTCTAGTTCCTACTACAACATCTCATTGTATATTTGTGTGTTACATTATTTCCACAGGCTCTGTTAATTATTTTCTAGTGTGTACGAAGTTACTCCCAGTTTTATGGGTACCCTTAGTCTTCCAGCAAGGTAAATTACTTGAATAAGACCTCAGGTAATTAACGTTTTCTAAAAAATTAAGTGAACAAATAAATTAGTCTCCTCAGGCACTCACCAAGTTATCTTCCTTGGGAGATCAGAAGAGTTGGGATAGAAGGAGAGAAAAGAAAAACAGATATCTTAAATTTGTAAATCTAAATAGAGACTAAAGAAATAGGCCAACGTTAATAGGGTAAATTAACTTTCTAATACTCACTTGGCAACAAAAACAGAAACTGGAAATGTAGGGGACATACATAATTAAAGAGAGTTATGTGGAAACCCACACAAGTCTTTTAGTAGAATTGTAAGTGCCTATTCTAGAAGAATTAATGTTATATGGATAGTAGCTGAAATAGCTATTTTTGAAGTTCATGCAAATATAATGATAACTGGCAAGATTTAAAAAGGCAATACAGCAAGAGATGAGGGAACAGAGAATTTGTTTATTGTCTACATTTACAGAAAAATCTTGAGGTGGAGAGTTAGTTAAGATTGAAGGTGGCAAAACCACTGCCAGCCTGTCCAGGTCACCACCAGCAACCTTGAAGATTAGCTTGAACATGTCTGTGTCTTTTGTTTTTTTTATTTTTATTTTTTTTATTTTTTATTTTTTTTTGAGACGGAGTCTCGCTCTGTCACCCAGGCTGGAGTGCAGTGGCACGATCTCAGCTCACTGCAAGCTCCGCCTCCTGGGTTCACGCCATTGTCCTGCCTCAGCCTCCCGGGTAGCTGGGACTACAGGCGCCCGCCCCCACGCCCGGCTAATTTTTTGTGTTTTTTTAGTAGAGAAAGGGTTTCACCGTGTTAGCCAGGATGTCTGTGTCTTTTGTGAAGGCATTTCTGCAACACCGTTTTGGCCTGAGAACTATTGGTAGAGACAACTTAGAAGGGAAAACAGCACTGTGAATGGGCTGTTTCACTCTTTCAGAATGTGCGCGTGGTGGTGGTGGGCGGCGGATGCACACGTGCACATTGTAGGCATGCTAAGTGTTTGAAATGGTCCTTGTCTAATATCTCTCCTTTTGAATATGTTTTCTCCAACATTAGAATTGAACAGTATCTTTGAGTTTCCATTCATCCTTTAAAAAAAACTAAAAAAGCTCGAGGAACTTATTTACAGGTGTCTCTCCTCCTTGAGATCACAAATTTTCTTGTCCTTCAGAGTTCACTCCTAGGTCCTCTTCTTGACTCTCTCCTTTAAACGATCATATCCACTTCTCTGGGCTTGAATTGTCACCCAAAGCTCAACAACGTCAAGGTTCCATATCCAGTCCTGATCTCTCATCTGTACTTGAAAAGGGTGTGTGTGTGTGCACGTGTGTGTGTGTATATATATATGCCAACTCAGCATGCCCACTTAGATTGCTCAAAGACCCCAAAAACTCAACATGTCCCAAACAACTGAACTCATGACTTCTCCTGTGCTAAGCCTGTTCTTCCTCCACTTTTCCCTATTTTAGCACACAATCCCAGACTAGGAATTATTCTAGATTCCTTCTATTCTCAGCTCCCCAAATCCTATTCGTTCTACTTCCTAGTACCTCCTAAATCCACCTCTTCTCTCCATCTCCCCCCAACATCCCATAATGCCTGCTACCATCATCTCTAAGAGTACTCAAAAAACCTCCTAAATAGTTTACCTGCACCCATTATCACCTTCTTCTAGTTTATTATTCAGATTGTAGCCAGAGTATTCATTTTAGAAAGCAAGATGTTTTAATGTCTCTTCCTTGCCAAATACCTTTTGATGGTTTCCCATTGCTCTTAGAATGGAAAAAAATCCCCACATTTATAATCCTTAATATGTCTCCTGGGGTTCTCCGTGATCAGGCTGCCTCCCCATTCTCCTGCCTTGCCCAACTCTTCTCTCTACACTCCAGAATTATTGGCCTTAAAAATTTTTCTCTGATGGGTCATTCTCTTTCTTGCACTAGGACCTATTTATATGCTGTCATATAATTTTTCTCCCTCTCTCACTTACTCAGCCTTTACTTATCTAATGCCTCCTTTATGGTCAAAACAAATTTCATTTCCTTAGGAAAGTATTTCTGGACTCTCTAGGACAATTTCCTCTCATGGGCTTCCACTGAGCATTTCCCCTACACAGAACTCAATAAAGTTGTTTGATGACTCTCTTCCCTACCAGGCTGCAATCTCTCTAGTTCAGTGCTGTGTATCTAGCAACCAGCACATTTTCGGGAAAGAAAAGTGGAATGCATGAATACATGTTTTAGTGAAATGATTACAGGCTTGAGTTAAAATCGTGAATCCATTTTTTATCTTCTGGCAGAGCAGCAAATATCATTACATACCGGCTCAGCTCAAATTTGTTTATCAGATTAGCAGAAAGCAAGGTGTGAAGGAAGAGTAACACCACAGACAAGTGTTTTCTGTGGATGGTGGATGCCTGAAGGGGTGAAGCAAAAGAGCACACAAAAAGGGGAAAGAAAAGACACAGAAATCAACTTTATAGCATCTTGGAAATAACTTGGGCTTCAGAGTCAGAAATATCTGAACCTGAATCCCAGCTCTGCCATGTATAAGCCAATTAATTAATCTGAGTCAAGATCTCCTTGCTGTGATTTGAGGAAAATAATACTACACAGAAAGAGTGAGGATTCTTCTTTTTTTCTCTTTTTTTTTTTTTTCTGAGGTGGAGTTTTGTTCTTGTTGCCCAGGCTGGAGTGCAGTGACGCAGTCTCAGCTCACTACAACCTCCGCCTCCTGAGTTCAAGCAATTCTTCTGCCTCAGCCTCCCAAGTAGCTGGGAGTACAGGCACATACCACCACGCCCGTCTAATTTTTTTGTATTTTTGGTAGTGACAGGGTTTCATCATGTGGGCCAGGCTGGTCTTGAACTCCTGACCTCAGGTGATCCACCTACCTCAGCATCCCAAAGTGCTGGGATTAAAGGCGTGAGCCACCATTCCCAGTCTGAGGATTTTTCTTTTAAATGGCAGGAAAATTCTTAGCCGAATTGTTGGTTTCCTTCTCTCTAACTCCGGGAGGACACACTTTCCTCTTATGTTTATTATGCATTCAGTGTATCATGCAGGAAAATTTGTGGTGAATACATTGAATGTAAATTGTGTATTAGTCAAGATTCCAGCAGAATACAAAAACCATGCTATGTAGTTCGAGAGACTTTTTTTAATACAAGGAACTAGTTAAAATGGTATTAACAGAGTTGGAAATATCAACAGAGAAGTCAAGACAGCAAAAAGCTGAGTGGGGATGGGAAGCTGCTCCTCAGGCTGGAGGATCAAAGAAAGTAGGCAAAACCTCTGCTGGAACACAGCTGCTGGGGCAGAAGAGTGGGAGCTGGACCATGGAGGGAGAGGCTGCCAGAGGGAAAGAGCTCCAGTCCACCCAAGATGCCACTCAAAGCACAGAGAAGGGGGAAGATGCCCTGAATTTCCTCTTCCTCCCTCCTTCCACTCTCTAGCTGAAGGCCAATGGCCAGGGGCTCCTGGGAATTGTAGTTTGCAGAGTCAGACTTCTGAGACTAAAAACAGAGAGTGGAAAGCCAGCAAATAGACCTGAGTACAACAGGCAAATGACTGGCACAAATGGCAAACAAGGGTAATGAGAAGAGATTCACTTGAACTCTGCTACCAATAAAAAGAGAACTACTTAGCTACGGTGAAACTCCATCAGACCAACACAAGAAGGATTACTAATAGTAGTAATTTCACTTTTTGTGCTTTACAAAATATTTTCAAAAGGTAAAATGGGATAATGGAAAGAAAACAAGCCTGGAAGGAAATAGTCTTGGTGTGTAAACAATTTAAACACTAAGAAGATGTAAAAAAGTAAAGCAAGTGTCTTATAATATTTTTTCCACTTCGAAATAAATGACCACTGTTACCAAGTTGGTCAAAATCTTATAGAAATTATTGATATATATGTCAAATAGATGTGTATAGAGGTATACAACTTATAAAAAAACAAAATGCTAGGCATATTGTTTTGAAAATTTGTACCCACTTCAAAATATATCTTTGTCCTCTTAATCACATATATAATTTAATCTTACTACTTTAGTGACTGCAGAGTATGTTACCATATACTCAGATCATAATTCACTTACCCAATTCCCTACTGGGAGTCATTTGTAGTGTTCCTAATTTTTTTTTCTACTGCAAATAAGGTTGGAAAGAATACGTTTGTATAAATACTGGCAGGGTAAAGTTCTAAAAGGGGAATTGCTGAGTCAGAGAGTAAAAGGTTGTAAATTTTAATATACACTACTAATAGGCATTCCAAATTTTGCTTCAATTTATATTCACTTCAAGAATAGACTGAGAATTTTTTCATATACTCCTGACAACACAGTGGTTTTTTTAAAATCATATTTGACCATTTGAAACATACATGCACGAAAACTATTTCGTAATTATTATTATTTGTATGTCTTCATTGGTTAGGTTTGATATATAAGAGCACTTGGGCAGTTATTACTTTTCATGAAGAGCTACTTCATATCCTATGCCAATTTTTCCATTAGGTGATTTTAAAAATATATTTGCTGGTTTTTAAAATATAACAAACTTTATCTAAGGTTGTTAGGTGTTGCAATTTTTTTTCTTTATTTGCCTTTAGTCTTCTGGATTTTTATGTTGTTTGCCATGCAGAAATTTGCCATTTACAAGCTGTAGAGCCCTGAGCAAGCCAATTAAATGTAACTTGCCTCCTATTAATTTATTCCTCTGAAAATGGGGAATAACGATATGCTCTTCACATGTTTGAAGGATCTCTCAGATTACCTGTATAAATTTTCTTTGTCTAGAACATAAGCAGCCACTTTTATTGTTAAACTTTATTTTATGTTAACAACATCTTATTTGAAACATGTAACAACTTTCTGAAGTGGGTATGGTGGCTCTTCATATCCTCATTTTACAAATCAAAAGCAGAGGCTCAGAAACTTTTCCTGAATTTATTATAATCAGACAACTGTAAATGACACTGGTGGGCTGGGGGAGGTCCCCAAATGCCGATGGGACTTTGACCCCAGCCAGTGTCCAGGCCCTTGGCACCATCACGAGAAGGAATTCAAGGATGAGTCAGAAAATGTGAAAGTATAGAGATTTATTGCAAGTGAAAATTACACACCCAAGAAAGAAGAGCATGGAGTTCTCAAGAGAGAGTCATTCAGTGGAGTTTGAGGTTTCTATCCTTATGGGTTTCTTTAACCAAGGGGTGGGATATTCATGAAAAGTCCTGGAAAAAGTTGATTTCTCAGAACTGTGGTGCCACCCTTTTTTACAACAAATATGAGTGTTCTCGGAACTGTCATGGTGCTGGTAGGTGTGTGATTGAGTATGTTAATGAGCATAGAATGAGGTCCTAGGTGAAACCAAGGTCAAATCCAGTGCCATGTTGGTTCCAGTTGGTCTTAGCCAGCTTGGTCCACACCCTGGTTTTTTAGGATCTTATTAGTCCCAGCTTCTGCAGCTATTTCAACAGTTTCCTTTTGCTAGTAATGTGAAAATGCTGCCTGGAATTTTCTATTCTCCTGCGACCACCTTGTATTATTCTTGTCACATAAAGATTTAGAGATTCAATTTTTGTTTCATGATATAAAAAATAAATGCACTTACCATTTTACCTCTATGCTTTTTGGTGGTTGGATGTTAAGGCCAAAAGGAGAGATCCTCTACTATTTATGAAAAGAAAAGACTCCTTCAGGGCTATTTTAATAGGTGGTTGAGACAGAAGCAAGGTGGACTTTACAGGGGTTTTTTCAAATTTGTTTCAAATTAACGTATTAACTATCACACAAAGACATTTAATCACTGTGGCTATGAATATAATGAAAGGAGGGAGGGATAGTTATGAACTCTTTTTCAGGTGCATTTTATAGCATTATCTTCCATTCAGCTCCTGGTTACTGCCTAAAGCGACAACCTGGTCTTCATACTTGCAAAAAGACAACTATTTATTGTACACAAATTTCTTCAACCAAACTTTAAGAAACAGGATGTCTGAATACAGAAAACTGATATTTTCCAAAAATATCATGTTGGAATATGCAATCATATTTCTTAGCTTTTCATCTGCTATTCCGGGAAAGTCACCTGTGACTGGAAAGAAGATTTAACAATGAAGGTTGATCATGTAGAAAAAGAAAAACATACACATAAAAATGCAAATGCCCGGCATATAAGATATTATCAGTAAGCCAGATGAAAGTTTAAGCACTTCAAATATCCTAGGGACTTCAGTTGCTCTAATAAAATGGAAATGCTTCCAGACATATGCTTAGAGAGATTATTTCAAGGTTTATATAGATGCAAAACGTTTTAGTTGTAGAGGCAAGAATGGAAGCCTAGGCCAGGCGTGGTGGCTCATGCCTGTAATCCCAGCACTTTGGGAGGCCAAGGTGGGCGGATCACCTGAAATCAGGAGTTCAAGACCAGCCTGGCCAACATGGTGAAACCCCGTCTCTACTAAAAATACAAAAAATTAGCTGGGAGTGGTGGTGGGCACCTGTAATCCCAGCTACTCAGGAGGCTGAGGCAGGACAATCACTTGAACCCAGGAGACGTAGGTTGCAGTGAGCCAAGATGGCACCATCGCACGCCACCCTGGGGGACAAGAGCAAAGCTCTGTCTCAAAACAAAAACAAAAAAGACAAACAAACAAAGAATGGAAGCCTAAATCAGATGAGACTAATAGCTTCTGAAACTTCAAACAGACACTAAAGATTTTTCAAAAAATATAAGGTAAGCCCTGTGGCTCTGCACTGAAGAGGGACATAGCTGTTTGGGTACTTGGAAGGTGGCACAAGCCATTAAAAGGAGAAGCCACTGCCAGCAGGCACTGTTATGGTCTTCAGAATATCTTTGGAAACAAGAACATATCTCCATTATGGTCCATTGTACTAACTCTTCCAGAGAAGTGCCACCTTGGAAAACCACCCGGCATGGTAGACTTTACAACAAAAGCTAGAGATTTTAAAACTTTATAACATTATTGGAAGTAAATTTTAAACAATTAAAGATGTGTGATTCTTCAGTCAAGGAATGTGTTAACATATTTTAGAAACCTATTTCTCTGGCCAAACATCAGCCTGAGTTTGCCAAGAGGCAGGAATATCTGTCAGACAGGGTGAGGTTAGGTGTTTCAGCTTTGATCTGGTCTAGGGAGAATCTGAGCTGGCTCTATTCAGTCTACACAAGTACAGACCTCAGAGGCTTTCCCTACTACATCATTACTCTCTGTCTAGGTGTCCAGAAACCTTCTGTCTCCAAAGGGATTGAGTGTCCTGAGGTACTAAAAGATGGGTTGTTCATATAAAATGGAAGACACAGTCTCAGTACATAGATAGGGATCACTATGATTGGATGTGATTCTGCTGTCAAAGAATGGTGGGAGAGCCTTCTTTGATGACCATAGAAACTATGATTAACTTGCCATCTTGGTACAAGCAATCACATTCCCTCGAATGGAAATGTATGTGATGGTTTATGGGTGATTTCTTGGTTTCTGCATAGTTTTCAGCACTGTGGAGACTGTGATTGCTCAGGTAAAGACAGTACCTAGATGTTGATGATCCTCCTATCATTCAGATCTGCGTCTCTAGTACTAGATCACTGATCCCTGCTCACAACATGCTCTTCTGTCTTTTGTCTTCTTCCCCTAAACTCTTCATTTAGAAGACTATGGTCAAGATAGCCAGGATCTTCTGCTATTCTTCAAGAGCCATTCTTTATGTCCCAACCTAGATATTAAATCTAAATGGCAACAATTTTTTGTGTGATTTTTTATTTCTCCTATGTTTTTTCACTAAGGCAATAGCTATAGGATATGGAATTTGTGGAATGGAATTGGACCTGGAAGTTCACAGGAAACAGAAAAATATATGGACTGGAAACACAATGGCTAGTGTATTAAATTTGCATTCTCCCCCGTATTCATTTTAAGAATTTGAGGCTTTTTTTTGTGATTAAAACGTAAGGAAAATAGTAATACAGTAATAGTAAACTACGGACTTGCCCAGTTTAGATTTGAGCTTTTAACAGGTTATACTTCAAAAGTAGCATGGACTAATAGTAATGCTTCAAACCCATAAACATCCTCATTTGAACATTATGTCAGAGAGGGTTGGATGGAATTTGTTCTGTCACATGGTTCTTGTTAGAATAAAGCAGAGAGAGAAGAGAGAGTTCCATAGTCTGGATGCATTGTGCTTTTGAAAAGAAAAAGGAACGTTACCTGCAGTAGGCCTTCCCACCAGAGAGCAATCACAATGTCCAGTTGGTTCTCATGCCTTTGATCGTTCTTGACTATATCTAACTCTCCTGTTGAGTTCTTGTCTCAGGCTCACAGATTAATATTAACTCAGGCTGCAGTGAGGCAGATTTCTCTTATTGAGAGGGAGCTGTTTTGATCTGTGCACTTTATCTTTAAAAGGTTTCCTGAAAGCCTATCTTGCAGCATTTCCCAAATCATGTTCCATAGGATCCTGGTATCCAGTGAGATGTAAAAAGGTGTTGCATAGATAAAAGAGATCTGTAGTCAAACTATTCAGTGATATTCTGCAAACCTTACCTCTTATCATAAAGATTCAGAATTTAATTAACATATAAAAGGTTCAGAGAAAATCTACATAAAAGAAACCTGTCTAACTTTGATAAACCCCCGTATTTCCCAAATTTTGCAAACACAATGTTAGTTTTATTCATCTAGTATCAATAAATATCACATGAACCACATTTTGAAAAAGGCTGCTGTATATATATGACATAATTTATTCAGATATTTGATTCCACATACCCCTTTCAATAAAGATAGCAAGTATTCCTATGTAGGACAAAACCCATAAAATATTCAGAAGCATGAAAATATTTTTTACTTGTGGAAACTTTTCTACACACTAAGTTCAGAACTTAAGGTGGTCCTTGAACAACCTGGACTGCTAATATTTAAAGGCTGTGACACCATTAAAATGTATTTGTATTGCTGTCACTTTCATTATAAAAGCCATCGACCCTCTTTAATATAAGTGGCTCAAGTAAGAGGTAGATTCAGTTAAGTCAGGAGCAGATGAACCACGTAGAATTGGGCTGCATGGTACCCTATGCTCAGAGCAAGATTATGAGGATTGTGAAGATTGAAGCCCAGGGGTAAGGCAAGCTGGCGGACAAACCAAGCAGGCAGTCAGGAGCCAGTGGAGCTCAGCCACAGGAAAGCAAGTTAAAGCAACAGAACAAATTCCAGGATCCTGGAAAAGTGCAAACACTAGAATAGAAGGCTAGGCAATGTGGGGAGAGGGGCAGACACACAGAAATATGGGTACAGAGATACGGGTGCAGGAACACAGGCAGGCTGAAGAGCAGGCATGTGCGCTAACAAAAGAGACCTAGCAGCAGATGTCTGCTTCAATAAAGAAATTTCAAAGGCAAGCCTTCCTCTCAGGACAGATGATGATGGCAGGCAGGGCTATTCCAAAGTCGGAGGGCTGTGGCTGTTAAGTAGCTCATCTGGATAGAGAGGGAAAAAGACCAGTGCAACAATTATATGATGAGGCAGGAATCAAATGAATTTTCACTTGTGTTTAGAGGAAGCAGGATTTGATTACTTTTATGGGTGACTCATCATTTTAATTATCATTTATAATATAATTCCAGTTTTACATTTTGTACGTACAAAATTGTAACAAGTTATAGGATAAAAATACCCACATCAATGAAAAGGCTAAGTATGCCCATAATATATGTGTCCTTTATGAGAGATGACAAAGTAAATATTAACATATTAACCAATGCCAATGTCAACAAATGCCAATATCAACAAATACAAATGTCAATGCGAAGAGCCAGACTTAGAGTGGACATCATTGTGTGCAAGAATTGCATATAAAATGTTAAGAATTTTTCATATACATAATTGTAATACAATTTATTTTAATGAATTGAGTGGTGCCTTATGGTTTTTAACTTTTTATTTTTATTTTTATGAAGTTTCTTTTTAATTTAGTAAAACATTTGATTCTAACCCACAGGTCATTAATAATACAAATTGTGTGGTATTCACCATGTTACTCTTTTGAGGGATGTGCAAGCTGTACATGACAGTCATAACAATGGCTTTGCCATTAGTCTGTAAGGATGTATTAAGCAGTATTTGGCAGGGATTGACCCTAGCATCTCTCCTAATCAGTAACTTCATTGATTTTCTGATCAAGAAGTTTATAGTATGCTAATCATAGTACTGATGAGCTTATGTTAAGTGAGTTATTAGAATTTCAGAATTAGGAAATAAAGCCCAATATAATTTTCATTAAAAGAATATATTGCATTTGCCAAACCACAAGGAAATTCAACAGAAACAAATGCAGGCTGATTTAGGTAAAAAAAAAATGATCTGAGAGGCTGGGCGTGGTGCCTCATACCTGCAATCCCAGCACTTTGGGAGGCTGAGGCAGGTGGATCAGTTGAGGTTAGGAGTTCAAGACCAGCCTGGCCAACATGGTGAAACCCCATCTCTACTAAAAATACAAAAATTAGCAAGGCGTGGTGGCAGGTACCTGTAACCCCAGCTACTTGGGAGGTTGAGGCAGGAGAATTGCTTGAACCCAGGAGGTGGAAGCTGCAGTGAGCCAAGATAGTGCCACTGCACTCCAGCCTGGGTGACAGAGTGAGATTCCATCTGGGAAAAAAACAAAAAAGGTCTGAGAAAGAAATACAGGATAAGGAAGTAGTAACTAATCATATGTGTAGAAAAATGATCCATGTCAACATGATACTAGATGTATTAATATGATTAACTTATAAAAACAATCTCTGAGTCTGTAATAAGAGAATTCTGAGCATTTTTTTTGGTGAGCAGAATTTGAATAGAGTGTGGTCAGACGTATGGATCCACATAAAAATGACAACGTCACAAGGGTGGAACCTAAGGCTACTCTGAGATCACCGCATGTCGTGACCAGCACATAGTCCATCCTTAAATTATGCCGGTTGACATTGTATCTGTCAGGGTTTGGTCAGGAAGACAGAGGCCATTTCATGCATCCCAAGCATAAGGGATCTTAGTAGAGGAAACAAGGACTTTAAAACTGTTGGAAGAGCTAGGGAAGGCAAGGTCAGGGAAGCCACCCTGGGGAGCTCAGGCTGAGGTGCTAGAGAGGATGGTTCTCAGGACTCGCTGGGAAGACTCAGTGAACCTCTCTTCTGCCCACATTTTGCCTGCAGCTGCCTTCAGAGGTTAATGGTCCTTTTTTCTCTCACCTTCCAAATTTTACCAAAGTACTTCTAATTATCCTACTCTGACCTAGAGCCATAAGAGGAAAAGGATTTGGGGGAAGACAATTCCCACTCTATAAAAGATGGTAGTGATGCCGAGTTGACCACAATCCAGCACAACTTTATAAATAAAGATCCTATGAAGAAAGAATAAAGTAGTTGGGAGATTTTCCCAAAATGTTTGGCCTCTTGTGAAAACCAGGTTAACATTCTTAGCTGATTCTGTTTGTAGATTATTCTGTCAACTATTGCCACAATAATGACAAGCAACTCCAACATTTCAATGACTATAAGAGCAGGTATTAACATCTCACCGGTGTGTCTGTGGGTCAAGTAGGGCCACTCTGCTGATCTCAGTTGGGTGTGGCTCCAGGCCAGGGTTTAGATTCAAATCTGCTTCACACTCTTGTTGTTAAGAGCTACTGGTGGTAGGCAAATTAATGGTGCCCCAACGATGTCCATGTCCTACTTCCTAGAACCTGTGCATATGGTAGGTTACGTGGCACAGGGGAATTAGGTTGCTGAAGGAATTAGGTTGCTAATGAGGTAAACTTGAGATGAAATTATCTTGAATTATCCTGGATTATTTGGGTAGGCCAATGGTAATCATGGGGCTCTTAAAAATGAAAGTTGGAGGCAGGCGACACAGAGAGAGAACTGGAGGGAGAAGCAGAGAACGGGCAGCGTGGGAAGAACACAGCCTGATGTTGCTGGCTTTAAGACAGAAAAAGAGGTCACAAACCCAAATGTGGCACTCTCTAGAACCCAGAAAGGGCAAAGAAACGACTTCTCCTGGAGCCTCAAGAAGGAACACAGCCTTCCTGACACGTTGATTTTAGCTCAGTATTACCCATTTCGGAATTCCGACCTCCAGAATAGTAAAGAATAAATTGTTGTTTTAAGTCACTGTGTTTGCGATGATTTGTTCTGGTAATTATGGTGTCATAGAATCCTCTTATGCCACCAGAGTTTCATTATCTTCCTGCTGATGGCAGAAGTGCAAAAGAGTGAGGAGAAGCCCCCAGTGCTCTTAAAGCCTCAGCCTAGGACTGTCACCTCTGCTTAGCTTACTATCAGTGGGGTGAGGAAATATACATCACCTTTTGTGGAAGGAACGTCAAAGTCATACAGCTAAAGATGTGGAGACAGGGAAAGGTAAAGTCTTGGACACAGTAAAGCAACTTACTGCAGGGGACATCTTACTGCAGTAACATCTTACCGCAGTCATGCATTAATAACACTTATGAATGAGATTAACTACTAAATGTTCTGCATCTTAAATTAGAATTCAGGCATTCCATCCTCTAAAATGAGTAGCATGCTGCACTCATTATATTGGAAAATCGTGAAAGTTGAACAATTTTACCTGCTACACGGGAAGGGTGAAAATGATTTGTTTGTGGGGCATTTGCACTGATACGGCCATTCCAAAGAGCAATCTAGTGGCACTTACTGAAATTAAGAATGTATTATATATACTCTGTCTCCCAGCAAGGCCTATCTGTCCATCCCTCAGAAAAATTCAAAAAGTTGTCAGGCGAGGGGAGATTTATTGAAGTGTGGTTAAATGTTGCAAAGAGTACCCCACTGGTAGGAGAACGAAATACAAGATGTGACAGAGGCATATTATGGCTTATGTCATATACTATATAGCAGTGAAGAGCAATGAGTGAGATTCACATACAGAAACATGTATAGATTACAGAAACATATGTTGAGTGGGAAAACAGAGAGAGAGGGAAATCCCACAGCATAATACCATCTATGCATAATTAGGTGCCCACATAGCACTGTGTAGTTTTCAAGCATCTGTAATTATCTAAATAAACATGTAGCCGGTGGATTGGAAGAATATATACTAAATATACAAATAGATGCCTATGCGGGGGGTTGGAAATGGGATTGAAAAAGACAAAGAGAAAACTCAAAAGATTCTTAAAAGAGAGACCCTGACAAATGGATGATGACAGTAGTAACTCATAAACTAAGTACTGGCTAAAGCAAATTCTGCACACCTGATCCTTAAGAAGCATGGGAGAGAGAGAGAAAGAAAGGGAAAGAGAGAACCTAAGGGAAGACTCCAGGAAAGAAGTAGAGGAGGTATTTGGCAGTCAGGTAACAGCTTCATAAAGCAGCTAAGTTTCTATATCACAGTTCTTATTTTCTATTAAGTTTTTTATTTGGGAGGAGATATCAATGCTTTCTAGCCTTCTTTAATAGCACTGTTTGTGTGTGTGAGTGTGTGTGTGTGTGTGTAGCAGCACTCATATATTTATATAAAGCGTCTGTGAAATTTCTCTATAGCTATTTCGTTTCTCTCAACTATTCTTAGTAAGTAGTTTCTGAGAGCTATTTGACCTTAAGGGTTAATTTTTAAACCTACATTTCAAGTTTTTCCTTTTCAAAATGCATCTTTCTTGTGAATAAATATGGCAGAATGAGGCAGCTGAAGTGATCCTCACTTGGGATCCTCAATCCCAAGTGTCCTCCTCAATCATGGAAACTTTTCTCTGCAGGATGGAAATTGCTTTCATCTTTCAAAGTAAAGCCATGGAGAGAAGGCTGGATCAACCAGGCTGTTGAGATATTAGAGAAAATCTCAGTCTTTCAATGACAGGGACAATTGAAGAAGTTTCCCAGGCTGCATCAACTGTGACGCCATTGTGTCAGCTGCAGAAGTTAGCTGCACCTCATGCTGCTGCCGTCCATGCTGACTGCAGTCCCCTGGGCATGTTTACGTTTTGTCTGAGTTCTTAGCACTGATTTTTTCTGGCATTCAGGTTTCACATCTGTAACCGCTCTTGCCAGAGATAGAAGCTTTGTTGAGATTGAGAACTATGCTGGACACACAGTAATTCCATTATCACCAGATTAATTAGTAATGAATGAACACATGACTCTCTGCTCTCTCTCTGTCTCTCTCTTTCTCTGTACATACACGCACATATATACATCATACATATATTTCCCCTAGAGATCTATTCTGTCACTTCTCTTACTACCATTCACTCCCTTCCCATTTCTGCTGGAATCCTGGATCACCAGCCTGCCTCTCTCATTCTTGCCAAAGCTCCACCGCCTGTGGGTCTCCACCAGCCTCTCTCTTCAGGTTGCTCAAGACCAATATTCAGGAGCTGTAGCATTCAGGTAAATTATGTAGGAAAGGGTAGGATACGATGGGAAACAAAAGCAGAGATCCTTTTCTCTTGGAATATCCTGGCCTGGATTACCAATATTTTTGGCATTTAGGCACTCACTGGACTGGCAGGGCAGGGCAGGGTATAAATTGGGCTGGCTGCTTGCCAGGTTGTTATCTCCCTTAACCAGTCTGTCAGCAGTTCTCAGGGAAAACACAAGTTCTTTCCCACAAAGGTGCAGAGAACTCACTCTGATTGGATTTCATCATTGTAAAAGAAAAGACGATTACTTAAAAGAGGTATCTATGCTACTGATGGGATTTCAGGCTTTAGTGGACACAATATTTTAAAAATCAAGAGCATTTCCACACATGAGAAGACAGACAGATGTACCCAAACATTGCCTCTGTTTCAACCCATTTCAAATGAGGAGCAAGATTAACACTTCTTAGAGTTCAGGGTAAGTAATCCACTTACCAAGGTGTTCATAAACAATGTGCAGGAATAGGAGGAAGGGCTTTATGTTACCCAGTGGATCGCATTTTACTTCAAAATTTCACCTCTGACTCTACCGTCAGTCCTCCACAAATATGCCTGTGTCCCTTTTCCACATCTCCAAACTTGCCACTAGCATCCCTCTGGCCTAACAACAAGGCTTTCCAAATACCTGGGCTCCCCCTCCTCAGAAGACAAGGAGAGTTTTCTGTCACACATAAAAGAGGTCAGGCTGTGAGATAAGAACTGGAAAGTTGGGCTTTTTTTCTTCGTGTATGTAAATTCTTAGTTGAATATGCATGCAATGTTAAAAAAGACTCTTCATGGATATTTACCAGTTCAAATGGTTTTTCCAGATTGTTTTCCAGCATGAAAAAAAAAGCAATTGGAACCAGCCTTAAATTAGAATTAAAAACAGATACTTCTTAAAAGTATATGTAAAAAAGCTCTAGGTTACTGAGATTCTTTAATCACGACAACTTTAAAATGTGCCATCTGTGCGCAGCAATAGGGTTCTCATCAGTTGAAAGGTTAATCGTAAGCTGCTGAAGAGCTGACTCCAAGCTTAGCTCTGAGTGGAGAATTTATTACATAGTCATGATCTTATTTAGCATGCAGGGTAAATCGCCTCATTAGGAATATAATGTGAAGGAGATTCACAACTTTTCTGACAGGTTCAGAGAGGTCAACTAAGGAAAAGAAGGAGGCCAGTCATGGAAATAGGACTCTGGCTTGCTGTGGGTGTATACTTGTCTTGTCTAGTGCCTGTAAACTTACTCATTTTAAGAATGATATCTGTCAAGAAAGGAGAAAAGGCCCCATTAGAAGGTGAAGACCCAGAAAAACCTTTCAGAGGTTTGTCCCAGAGGTCATAGGTATGAAATGCAGTAACAGACATCCAGTTGAGGGAGTCTGAAAGGCAAGGGTGAGAAAGCATAGCAAGAGGTAACAATCTCTTGGATTAACAGTAGCTTTCATTAACCCTGAGCCGGCCCTCAGCACAGGTGGGAGGCAAGGAAAGGTTGTTTTCTTTTGTCCAGTTTTATTTCTTTATCCTGTATGAAATCTTTTCCTTTACTCATGGCCCAGAATAATTTCTACCCTGAATGGCCCAAATCCAAACTTTCAGCATAGGAATCTTTATGAAACTCCTCTGATGGCTTAGGGCTCATTTTGGGTATGATCTTGACCTTTCCATCTTTCCAAAGTTTTCCTGCTTCCTCTAGGGCAGTCACGGCTTATCCTTTCTGGCTCCCCTTTTACCACCTTCTACCGGAATTTACCTGACCTCCTCTTCTCACAGCTTGGCAGGCTCTAGAGAGACTGACCTCTGCAGATGGTTTAAAGGGAGAAGCTCAAGGGTCCACAGTTCACAGGGCTGCCAATCAGGCCTGTGCAGGTAAGAAATGCATTCTAGCCGTGGTCTCTTGGAGGCTGCGCTTCCTCTGTTGCTTTCTTCCACAAAAGAGTGCCTTTTTTTTTTTTTTTTTTTTGAGACAGGGTCTCTCTCTGTCACCCAGGCTGGAGTGCAGTGGTGTGATCTCGCCTCACTACAACCCTCCACCTCCCAGGCTCCCGTGATCCTTCTGCCTCACCCTCCTGAAGCTGGGACTATAGGCATGTGCTACCATGCCCAGCTAATTTTTCTATTTTTAGTAGTAGTAAAGATGGGGTTTCACCATTTTTCCCAGGCTGGTCTCAAACTCCTGACCTCAAGTGAGCCACCCACCTCAGCCTCCCAAAGTGCTGGGATTACAGGCGTGAGCCACTGTGCCTAGCCTTAAAATAATGGTTTTAATAGACATTTCAGAGATGCTGGTTCCATTTAGGTACAAGGGACAAAAGATAATACTCTTGGCATTAGGTAAAAAGGATAGATGAAGAAGCAGTTTTTCTAGTCTAGGAACTATTTTTCTAAGACATGAAAGAGACACAGTTTTAAAGGTTCCTAAGATACCAATAGATATTAAAGATAGTAATGCCTTTTCCATCATGATATCCCTCAGAAAGGAGTATCCAATGATTTAAGAAGTAAATCTCTAATGTTTCAGTATTGAGAATTGATAGTATTAACTTATCAAGCAATCAAATTTCTCACATAATATTGGTATTTAAAGATGGTGGGAAACTTTCAGGAACTACTTAATTTTACTCAACTATACCTGTGATTCTGGCAAAACAACTTTGCTAATTAAAAAAAAAAGTGAGGTAAAAATGATCTCACATTTACCTACCGGTAACCACTATAATAGGGTAAGAATGAAGTTAGGGAGCTTGAAGATTGCAGAGTTACTGCTTTGCGTGTAGACAGGGAACTATAAAAATGTCACCACTGAGTAAAAATGACTGAGACTTTAGTTCCAACTCCTCTGTGGAAGCTTGTCATTTTAATTTCAGTGTCCTGATTTTTAAAGGAGAGTAAACTACAGGGTCTTAAGATTTAATCCATTTTGTCACTTTTAGGCATTTGATATTTTATACTGTGGCATTTGAATAATGTGTTCATGGCACATGATGAGCAAAATGTGTAATATACACAGAAATAAAAATAAGGCAAGTAGGTCTCTATAGAGCAGCCATGGGCCATTTCAGAGTCTGAGGTCTTTACCAGTAAAGAAAACTGTTGTTTGGCTTCCATGGTAGCCTGGTGGCTAGCAGATAATCCCTACCTTATTCTGTGAGAAAGAAAAAAAAAAATCAGAGGGTTAAGAATGTGATAATAAGGAGATATTATAAAATTATTTTCTGAATCTGGTACTAAACATCTTAATTCCTACTGTAAAGATCATTGTTGGTAGCTAATGTAACTTTTTGTGCCATAGAAAACTCAACAGTCTAAAAGAATATATGAAGACAGAACCTCAACCTAGAAGAAATGGACAAATTCCCAGACACATCAAGGAATTCCTAGACAAACTATCAAAACTGAATCATGATTAGATAGAAAATCTGAACAGATCAATATAAGTAAAGAGATTAAAGCAGTAATAAACTCTCCCATCAAAGAAAAGCTCAGGACCTGATGGCTTCACTGCTGAATTCTACCAAACATTTAAAGAACTAACACCAATCATTCTCAAACTCTTTTTAAAAATTGAAGATGAGAGAACACTTCCAAATTCATATCACGAGGCCAGCATTACCCTGATACCAACACCAGACAAAGACACTATAAGAAAAGGCAATTATGGACCAATATCCCTGATAAACATGGATGTAAAAATCCTCATCAAAATACTAGCAAATGAAATTCAACTGCAAATTTAAAAAAGGATTCACCATGATTGAGTGGGATTTATCCCTGGGATGCAGGAAGGTTCAACATACACAAATCCATAAACGTGATACACCACATCAACCAGATGAAGGACAAAATCTTTATAATCTCAATAGATGCAGGAAAAGCATTTCACAGAATTCAGTGCCCTTTCATGATTTAAAAAAACTCAACAAAATATAGAAGGACTGTACCCCAACACAATAAAGGCCAGATATGACAAACCCACAGCTAACATTCTCAACAGTGAAAAGTTAAAAGCTTTTCTTCTGAGATCAGGAACAAGACAATAATGCTCAGTCTCTCGACTTCTGTTCATCGTAATGTTGGAAGTTCTAGACAGAGCAATTAGGCAAAAAAAAAAAAAGAGATAAAAGGCATCCAAACTGAAAAGGAAGAAGTTAAATTGTCCCTGTTTACAGATATCATGATCTTCTGTACAGAAAACTCTGGCTGGGTGCTGTGGCTCATGCCTGTAATCCCAGCACTTTGGGAGGCTGAGATAGGTGGATCACCTGAGGTCAGGAGTTTAAAACCACCCTGGCCAACATGACGAAACCCTGTCTCTACTAAAAATACAAAAATTAGCCAGGCGTGGTGGCGCATGCCTGTAATCCCAGCTACTCAGGAGACTGAGGCAGGAGAATCACTTGAACCCAGGAGGTGGAGATTCCAGTGAGCCAAGATTGCACCACTGCTCTCCAGCCTGGGTGACAGAGTGAGACTCTGTCTCAAAAAAAAAAAAAAGAAGAAGAAGAAGAAAAGGAGGAGAAGAAGAAGAGGAGGAGGAGGAGGAAGAAGAAGAAGAGAACAACTCTAAGGACTCCAGCAAAAAAAAAAAAAAAAGCTGTTGGAATTAATTAATGAATTCAGTAAAGTTGCAGGATATATAATTGAAATGGTTTTAATTTTTGTCCCCGCCCAAATCTCATGTCGAATTGTAATCCTGGACACTGGAGGAGGGGCCTGGCGGGAGGTGATTGAATCTTGGGGGCAGATTTCCTTCTTGCTCTTCTTGTGATAGTGAGTGAGTTCTCACGAGATCTGCTTTTTTAAAAGTGTGTGCCACCTCTCCCTTTGCTCTCTTCCTCTTTCTCTGGCCATGTAAGATGTGCCTGCTTCCCCTTCACCTTCTGCCAAAATTGTGAGTTTCCTGAGGCCTCCGTAGTCATGCTTCCTGTACAGCCTGTGAAACTATGAGTCAATTAAACTTCTTTTCTTTATAAATTACCCAGTCTCAGGTAGTTCTTTATAGCAATGTGAGAACAGACTAATACAATAATCAATGCACAAAAATTAGTAACATTTCCATACACTAATTGCAAACTATCTGAAAAAGAAATCAAGAAAATCATCCCATTTATAATAGCTACAAAAAGTAAAAATAATATACTTTGGAATGAATTTAACCAGGGAGGTAAAAGTCTTACACACTGATTAAAACAAACAAAGAATTTACTAGGCATGGAGGCACGTGCAAGTAGTCCTAGCTACTCAGGAGGCTGAGGCAGGAGAATTGCAGGAGCCTAGGAGTTCAAGGCTGCAGTGAGCTTGTTCACATCATTGCACTCTTACCTGCATGCAGAGCAAGACCCCTATCTCTTAAAAAGTTAAAATAAAAAAAAAGAAAGACTGAATCTCTACTCCACTATTTTCCCGCCCAAACCTTTTCCCTCCATCAGTATTCAGACCAGGTAGAAACTTGGCAGGCTATGGTACAGATGATATATTTTGAAGTAGCTCCATTACTGCCCAGTCCTATTACCTTCAACTCCTTCATGCTGTATACATTATCAGTTCATTCTATAATCCTGTATCTACTCATGGATCAAAATGCACAGAAATTGCAAGGTAAGAAGTAAGATAAAACAGGGGGTCACACATCTACTCTTAAGAAGTGTATTCTGAACAAGAAAAATGCCTCAGTTAATGCTAGAAATTTAAAAACTTGTGGTGGCAATGAATGTTAGAGATTAAAAATGTGTTTGATTAGTTCAAATGATCAGGAAAGCAATTCATAAGAGATGTAAAAGATCCTACCTCAATTCAGACAGAGATATACTACATGAAAACCTTCCGGGCACTCAAATCACTTCTGAGTGACCCCTTCCGTGACTTCATTCATCACTGTATCTGACACAAAGTCCCCATTTTGTGATTGCTTCCTCCTATACAATTAAGGGTAGCATTCCAGGTAGGAAAGTGGATTTTGGATCACTGGACTTATTGCAACTATTAGAATGTCATGTTCTTCTTTTAGAGTATTGTTTATAAATTCTCATCATTTCCAAAATCCCAAATTTGAGCATTATAATATCTCCCAACTAGTTCAAAGTAAAATTGACCCTGACCACAAGAAGGAAGACAAAAATGTAGATAATAAGCTGTCCTAATTTGGATAAACTACAAAAGTCTGTAAGTTCCCTGTTCTGTAAAATGGGAATAATGATACTTTTACAGAGCCACATGATAATAAAATGAAATAAAGCACATAGTGCACCACTTGAAAGAGAATAAAATCTAAATAAAGTTGCAATTATTCTCACTAAAAGAAAATAAACTAAGAAATAATCATTTGATAGTATTCAAAGCAGTATTGAAATCACAGTATACGGCCTTAAACATGTTTTAGTATTTAACAATATGGAACGGAAATAAACTAAGCATTAAACTAGAGAAGTTAGAAAAATATATTAACCATAAAAGGTCAGAAATGTATTCATAGAAATTATTGCGTAAAAAAGAAAAACTGTAAAATTAATATAGTTTCCATGCTAATACTTTGAAACATCTCATTAAATGCAGAAAGTATTTTCCAGTCTCATCAATCAAACCAAGAAAACTCAAATCTACATTACCATATAAAAAGCATACAAACTCGGATTCTGAGGAAATTAATTATGAGAATAAAATAATATTTAATATTAAATTATACAATATCATTAATAATTTTCCTAGAAAACATTACAAGACTGTAACTGACACAAGAAGCAAAAAACTTGACTAATCCAATAACTGCTCCAAAGTCCACCTGGTTCTGTCAATTTCTACCATTGCTCATCCAGTCCATGGGTTGGTAAGCTTTTTCTGTAAAAGGTCAGATAGTAAATATTTTAAGCTTTGCAAGTCATTCAGTCTCTGTTGCAACTACTCAGTTTCATGATTGTAACTAACATGAAAGCAGCCATGGACACTAAATGAATGAGCTGGGCTGTGTTCTTGTAAAACTTCGTTTATAAAAACAAGTGAGAGTCCAGATTTGGCCTCGGAGCCACGACTTGCAGACTCTTGATCTAGTCCTAGTTACTACCATCACGCTGCTAAATTATATCCATAATCTCCCAAATAGTTTGCTTACATCTACTCTGCAAAGCAGCACCCCTAACCAATCTGTTCTTCACAGTGGAGAAAGGCAAAACTAAGTAACAACACCCTGTTTCACTTTGAACATCTTTTCATATATTTGCTCTTAGGATAAAGGAAGAAATGCATAAGAAAGCCCAGCCACCATCTGCTCCATACTCTGCTTCCTTTCAATTGCTTCTGCCTCTCTGCTCTCTTCCACCACAGGACTTCTGTATATGCTTGTTTGTCCATCTGGATGTTTCTACCTGTCCTCTTCCCTAATCAGCTCCTCCTAAGTTATACCTCAGCTCATGCATCACTTTCTCAGCTAATGATTCTCTGATTTATCTGCCAAATTCAAAACCCCTGGCTTTTCCTGGCACTATTCTGTTTGGGCTGCAATTTCATACGTATTTGTTATATTTGGATCATTATGCATATCTCCACTAGATTATATACCCTAGGAGGGCAGAAGGTATTCCTGGTCTGTTTACCATTTTGTCCTCGGTCCTAACATCATGTCTTTTATGTAACAGAGGCTCAATAATTATTAGTTGAATGAGCAAACAAACTAAAGAATGAGTAAGAAAATAAGTGAACCATGGGACAAATTTAAAATTCATCAAATAAAAACCTCTATAAAAGATTCCAGCGTCAATTACACAATGATTTGTTTCAACTTTTTTAGTTCCCAGGCTTTACTAACAATTCTAAAGCATAAAATATTTCAAAAGTCTACCCAATTTATTTCATAAAACTAGCATAGACATATTAAAACACAACAAGAAGAGCTGGAAATTGTCTTTTCACAATATTCTTTCTTGACCTCTTGATCCAATCAGCTATATCTTTTCCTCTTCTCAGACAATTTCAGTGCACATCCAAGACTGAAACTCACATGTTTAGGCAGCTTCACCTGGGTGGGATGGGGGGTTCTGAAGGGATGGGAGGGGAGAAGGCGGATGGTTTATGAGAAAAGTGGGTCATTGATGTCAAATGTTGATATTTCCAATTAAGTAAACCTCTAGTCATGTACTTGTATTATTAAACATGTATTTATAAATAAAGTAATACTGAGATTATAAGACTAGGATAGATTTTTATCTCTCCAGTTCCTTTGAGAACAATAACAGGCTGATCTAAGAATAGCTAGACAGAACAATAGAACAAAGGAGGCCTGCATTTTATATTGACCTATATAAGAATTCATTTTTAAATGAAAGGGATTTAACAAATCTGTGACAAAATAAGTAAGTATTCAATAAATAGTGCTGGATAATTGATATCCTATTAAGAAGAAAGTAGGAATTTCTAATTTGCACAATAATCCAAGTAAATTGTAGTTAAATATAAAAGATGAAATTGTAAAACAACCTGCAGATTTTAAAATGGTAAATATTTCATTCACATCAAGTTAAAACTTCCTAAAGCATAAAAGTACTGATAGAAATAGCAAGTTAAAATGATATAAAATGATATAAAATATCCATGTACATACATATATATGTGCATGTGTATATAAATGTGGGTATACACATACATAATAGATTAAAAGATGAAACAAAAAGTGAGACAAGTATTTTTAACAAATGCTGTATGGCAAAGGGTTAATTTCCTTAATATGCAAAGAGATCTTAAATTATTTAAACTTAAGGGAAAAAGAGGCAAAGAGCACCATCCAATAATTTATGAATAAAAGAAGAAATTTAAAAGTTGCTGACACATATTAAAAACAAATGTCCAATCTCACTAATGTTATAAAAACAGCCAATTTAAACAGTAATGAGAGATCATTTTCAGATGGAAGATTGGCATCTTTTTTCTTTTCTTAATGACAATTCTCAGTGCTGATGAGAGTGAAGTGCAATGTTTACTTCCATTTATGGTTAGTGCTAGTGTAAGTTGATAAGCACTAAAGAAAGCAAATTAGGAAATAAAAGCTCTTAACATCATACTACCTTTTCTAGGAATTTATTAATGTCCAATGATATTTATTGCAGGGTTATTTGTAATAGTGAAATTTTGGAATGGCCTAGATAATAGTAATTTGATAATGGTTAAATTAAATCATGTGTTCCCTATGACAAAAATATGCATCCATTCCAGTTCATGCTAGTGAAGTCTACTTCAATGTCATAGGAAAATGTTCATGACTGAATCAGGGTATAACAGTGCATGAGCTAATCAGTATTAAAAACTTTATGCATTGTATGTTTACTGCGGCACTATGTACAATAGCAAAGGCTTGGAACCAACCCAAATGCCCATCAATGATAGACTGGATAGAGAAAATGTGGCACATATACACCATGGAATACTATGCAGCCATAAAAAATGAATGAGATCCTGTCCTTTGCAGGGACATGGATGAAGCTAGAAGCCATCATTCTCATCAAACTAACACAGGAACAGACAACCAAACACTGCATATTCTCACTCATATGTGGGAGTTGAACAGTGAGAACACATGGACACAGAAAGGGGAACATCACACACCAGGGCCTGTCAGGGGGTGGGGGACATGGTGAGAGCATTAGGACAAACACCTAATGCATGCAGGACTTAAAACCTAGATGACGGGTTGATAGGTGCAGCAAACCACCATGGCACATGTATATGTATGTAACAAACCTGCACATTCTGCACATGTATCCCAGAATTTAAAGTAAATAAATAAATAAATAAAACTGTGTGTGTGTGTGTGTGTGTGTGTGCATGCACGCGCCTGTTTATTGTGGAAAGAGAGTGACTGAAAAGAAATATACTAATATACCAACAACACATCATTCTGGATCATAAAAATAAAATTCTTTTGTAGATTGATTTTCCACATTTTATTAAGGGTCATTATGTTTTACAATCAGAAAAACATGTATTCTAAAATTACAGAAAATTGCAGCTTCATGATATATTTTCAGACATAGCTTGCCTTTCCTCTTTTTACTCCCTTTTCTGCTAGTATAAATTAGTCCATAAAAGAGAGAGGAAATAATTAGTGAATTCAGATAATGATCTATTTCTGATGTTTGTATCATAGTCCTTTTTCTTTTTTTTTAACATCGAGCTCATGCTTTTGCAGTTATGCTTGGAAAAGAGACTCTATCATGAATCATGCATGTGTGATACTTCTCTTTATCAGACAACAATATTTAACCATTATCTTTCCAGATCCAATTGAAAAAATGTCACATCTCCACACAATATATATTTTGCTTCACACAGTAGAAAGCCATGCCAAGGTTATCAGGAAGAAGCAGCAGTTTGGGCAGATAAGGTTTTGGTGCACATTGGTGGGTAAATGTACCAGTGACAATTAAGACTCTATACTGTGAATGAAGAACTAGGTCTCTATTAGTTTCTTTAATTCTCAACTCAAGATAGTCCAGAATGCTCAATTTACTGCAAAATAAAACTAACTTCCCAGGTATCCCAAAGCCTTGTGTTTCAAGACAAGTTTGAATCTGAGCTCTAGAAAAATCTTAAGAAGTGGGGATGTTGTTGTGTCACTTAACTGAATTAACTCTATATTTGAAATCTTCTGACATACACTGTCTTTGCAGCACAGTATTGGACCTCAGTCTTATCATTGCCTTTCAGATTATATTTCTATTTATTAACAGTTCCCAGATTTGATTTTGATTTAAATGTCAAAGAGAAACAGAACTTCTCAACTTTTATCACCACAGCCTCCAGTATCCATAGAAGACACCTTTAACAACAAATGCCTATTACCGTCTTGCAGTGCTGTTATATTGCTTGGCACATTGGCATTCATTCCTTGATACCTAAAGCCCTTCACAGAATAATTCAGCTTTCTGGATGAAACTCATGCATAGAGGAAAGAAACCCCATGCTTTGGAACCATCCTTTCAATCTAGCCGTGACGGGAGCACATACTAAAAGAACATCATTGTGGTTACAGGATGTGACCCTGTAACTTCTTTTAACCCAGATGAGCCTCTTGCTCTGATAAAGATTATTTTCCTCCAGAACAGCCGATGGGAGACTCCACCTGATCGGAGACCCCAGCTAATCCTAGTCCCTGGAAATAAGAATAAGCAACAATGACCAATGTTGACTGAGCATTTGTCCAAGGCTACACAAAGTTCTCACAATAATGTATGCATCACAACTCACTTAATCTCACAACAACCCTAAGGGTTTGTTGGTATTATTATCTCCATTTCATATGTGGGGAAACAGAGGCATGGACACAGAGACAGTAGTACTACCACTTGAATTTATTTACTGACAAAAATTAATTGTATTTCTACATTGTAGAAAAAATGGAAAATAAAACCTTTTTTAAATATTTAAACATTTATATGTATTATTAAACAAAATATTAGGGAGTATTTTAATAAAAACATGCAAGACCTCTAGAATGAAAGATTAAACTATTGCTAAGAAAAATTAAAGAGAACCTGAATAAATAGAGAGATACACCATGTTTGTGGCTTTAAGGACTTAGTAAGTATTTACTTTTTTTAAACTTCTAAGTTCAGGGATGCATGTGCAGGTGTGTTACACAGGCAAACTTGTGCCATGGAGGTTGTCGTACAGATTGTTTCATCCCCCAGGTATTAAGCCTAGCACCCATTAGTTATTTTTCCTGATTCTTTCACTCCTTCCACCGTCCACCTTGCAATAGGTCCCAGTGTGTGTTATTCCACTCTATGTGTCCATGTGTTGTCATCCTTTAGCTCCCACTATCAGAACATGTGGTATTTGGTTTTCTGTTCCTGTGTTAGTTTGTTAAGGATAATGTCCTCCAGCTCCATCCATGTCCCTGCAAAGGACATGATCTTGTTCTTTTTTATGGCACATAGCATTCCATGGTATATATGTACCACATTTTCTTTATCCAGTCTACCATTGATGGGCATTTAGGCTGATTCCATGTCTTTGTTATTGTGAATAGTGTTGCAATGAACATATGTGTGCATATGTCATTATAATAGAATGATTTATATTCTTTTGGGTATATACCCAGTAATGAGATTACTGACTCAAATGGTATTTCTGTCTTTGGGTCTTTCAGTATTTTCAAGATGTCAATTTTAAAAATTGATCTATGAATTGCAATTTATCACAATCCCAGCAGGATATTTTGTAGAAATTAAAACACTGATTCTAAAATTTATATCAAAATGCAAAGGACTAGGGTAGCCAAATAATCTTGTAAAAACTCAAGTTGGAGAACTAATATTCTCTGATTGCAAAGCTTACTGCAAACCTATAGTAATCAAGACAGTGTTGTATTAGTATAAGAACAGACCAATCAGTCAATGAAACAGAAGAGAAATATCAAAGAGAAACTTACAGTTACACAGCCAATTACTATCTACAAAAGCACCAATGTAACTCATTAGACAAACATGAAACTATAGGGTAATGTCTACTCTTGTTGTTGCAGCTATGGCTACAGCAGAACTCACTGTATCAGCTTTTGAGGTAGGAAGGCACCAGCAACTCTCTGGGAAAGATGCAGGTTTAGCTCAGTTTAGAACCCAGGTCTTTATGACACGGTCAACTATATCCTAAGTTTGACTTGCAGTATGGGGACATTATTTAATCAAAATATTCTAGACTAAACTCAAAGAAATAACTTTTTGTTTTTTATTTCAGTTAGCAAAATATTTAATAACTGCCATCATTCTTTATCATGAAACAAAAGCCACAAAAGCATGAAAAAATACTAGCTTCAAAAAAATGAATTGAGAAGTGTTTACACCTCTTCTGTTTTCTGAAAAAGATTGGGTAGAATTTGTGTTAGGTCATTTTAAAATGTTTGCTAGAATTCTCCAGTGAAACCATCTGAACCTAAAGTTTTCTTTTTTGGGAAGATTTTTAAAGAACAAATTCAATGTCCTAAATGGTATATGACTATATAATCTTTCTTCATTGAGTGGTAGCAATGTGTGTTTTTTTAGGAGTTGGTCCCTTTCATCTACGTTGTAAAATTCATTTATGTACAGCTGTCCATACCATTCTTTATTATTCTTTTTATTTTTGCAAGGTTTGTAGTGATATCTCCTGTATTTCTAATACTGGTAATTTGTGTCTTCTTTTTTTTTTCCTTTGTCCATCTTACTAGAGGTTTGTCAACTTTATGCATCTTTTCAAAGAACCAACTTTTAGCTTTATTATTTTTCTCTGTTGTTTCTGTTTATAATTTCAAGATTTCTATTATTATTTTTATTATTTTTTCCCTCTGCTCATTTTGGATTTATTTTGCTTTTCTTGATCAAGATTCTTGGGGTGGCATCTTAAATAATTTATTTAAGACTTTTTCTCTGTTCTAATATACACATTTAGTGCTATATATTTTCTTCTCACCACCACTTTCGCTGTGTCCAACAATTTGATATGCTGTATTTTCATTTTCATTCAGTCCAATTTTTAAAAAATTTCCCCTTGAAACTTTCTTTTTGACTCATAGGTTATTTATGTGTCGTGCTTAATTTCCATGCATTTGGAGATTTTCCTATGTTTTTCTTATTTATTTATAGTTCTAGTCCATTACACTGCCAATTATTTTAAATTTGTTGAGGCCTGTTTTATGATTCAGGTGTGGTCTAGCTTAGTATATGTTCTACAGATGCTTGAAAAGAATGTATATCTGTTGTTATTGGGTGGGATGTTCTATAAATATGAATTAGATCCTGTTGGTTGATGGTGTTGTTTAGTTCTTCCATATTCTTTCTAATTTGTCTAGTTGTTCTCTCAATATTGACAAAAGGAGAGAGAGAGAGAGATCAAAGTCTCTTACTATAATTGTGGATTTGTCTGTGGCTCCTCACGGTTCTATCAATTTTCGCTTCACATATTTTGCACCTCTGTTGTTTGGTGTGTACACATTTAGGATTGCATGTCTTCTTGATGGATTGATCCTTTTATCATTATATAATGTCTTTCTGTGTCTCTGGTAATTCTCTTTGCTCTGAAGCCTACATTTTCTATTATTAATATACTCACTTCTGCTTTCCTTTGATTAATATTTGCATGTTATATCTTTTTTTATCCTTCTACTTTCAATCGCCTATGTGGTTGTATTTGAAGTCAGTTTCTTATAGATACTACAAATATAGTTCACATTTTCTAATGCACTCTGCCAGCTTCTGTTTTTTAATCTATTTAGATTATTTGCACTTAATGTGATTATTTAAATGTTAGTGATTAAGTCTGATATCTTGTATTTCATTTTCTGTTTGTTCTCTGTTTTTATTTTCTTTGATTTGATTTTTTTTCCGTGACTTCTGGTGAGTTGCTTGTACCATTTAGAGAATTCCATTTTGATTTTTCTACAGTCTTTTTGTGTATTTTTTAGTGGTTACTTTAGGTAATATTATGTGTTTATGTCTGTGTATCAACACACAAAGTACACAAGTGTCATCATTTTACCAACTCAAATGAAACGTAGAAACTGGATCTTCCTTTGTATTTTTAAACCTCCCTTATTTATGATATTGCCTTAAAACTAAAGAGAAAAAGGAAAAACGATTGTATTTTCACATATTGTTGCTAACCATTTTCTTTCCTCTTGATGTTACAAAATTTCTTCATTTATTATTTTCTTTCTGTTTATGCAATATCTTTTAGCCATTCTTTCAGGGTAGGTCTACTAGTGACAAATTCTCTTAGTTTTTCTTCATTTGAGAATGTCTATATTACCACTTCATTTCTGAAAGACATTTTTGCTTGATGTAGAAATCTGGGTTGACAGTTCCTTTTTTTTAGCACTTGAAGAATGTGGTTCCAGGAGAGAAATCCACTGTCAATAAAATTGTTTTTTCCTCTGTAGATAGGGGGTCATTTCTCTCCCACTGCTGTCAAGAGACTTTTTTCTATGTCTTTACTTTTCAGATATTTGACTGTGATGTGTTTTGGGGTAGGTCTCTTTGGGTTTATGTTGGAATTTCTTTGAATCTGTGGGTTTATGTATTTTGCCACATTTTCAGCTGTTAGTTATATGAGCACTTTTTTGCCCCACCCTCTTTCTTTCTTCCTTTGGGGACTCTGATGATACAAAAGTCAGGTCTTTTGTTGTTGTCCCATGGGTCCTCAAGTCTTTGTTCTTTTTTTTCCCCCAGCCTACTTTTTCTTTTTTGTTCAGACTGTGCAGCTATCTTCTAATACACTGTATTTCTATCTTCTATCTTCAAGTTCAGTAATTCTTTCCTCTGTCCATTCCATTCTGCTATTGAGCCCATCCATTGAGGTTTTTTATTGTGATTATTGTATTTTCAGCTCTAAAATCTCCAGTTGGTTTCAAGTATGTTTGTACTTGCTCATAGAAGCATTTTTTATAATGGCTGTTCTGTCAGATAATTCTAACATCTCTGCAATCTTAGAATTATCTATTTATTGTCTTTTTTTCATTCATTTCAAGATCTTCATAGTTTGGGATATAAAAAATAATTTTCAACTGAAGGCTTAACATTTGGGATACCTTGTAGTAGGCCCCGGCTCTTATATCAGTCTTCTGTTTTAGTGCTTCCTTCAAAACTGCTCCAGCGCTGAAAGGACTGGGGACAGCTTCTGCCTCATTACTGCCAGGTGAGAGGAGAAGTCCACTTTACCCACTCTGCCTTCACTGACACCTGTGATGAGGTCTCCTCCTTACCTCCGAGCATACATGGGGGGATTCCCCCCATGAGGCCTCCACCAATAGAGACCTGACTGGGAGGGGTAGGAGTGCTTTGCGACTTCCCCGTGTGCTTTCCACGGATGCCACAGGAGACGGCGGTGGCCTTATTCTAGGAGCAGTGGTGAAACACTACTCTCCACCAGGCCTCCTTGGTCACCGCCCGAGTGGTGAAGGGGCGAGGTCATCATTACTCCCAACGGGGGGATGGAAACACAGACTTTTCTCGTGGACTCTGCTGACACCATGGGGGAAGATCTCATTATCACCAGTGGTGTGAAAGTCCTACTTTCCTGCGTGGCCCTCTCTGGCCTCACCCCAGGGGGGTGTTTAGGTGCCTCATAACAGCCTTAGAGGACTGATGTCTATGCTCTTCACTTGGCCTTTGCTGACCTGGACGAGGCAGGAACCAGTTTTCTTCGTGGTGTCTGCTGGAGTATATTTGTTATTATCTAAGCTTTTCTTTCTACCAAGGCTGCCCATTTCCTGGTCCTACAGGTAGAAAGAGCAAGCCTTATTTGGAAGCTTTTTGTATGTGCTTTTTATTTTTTGGCATTTCCAGGTTGCCTACTTCTTCTGCTCCAAGTATGGAATATATGAGAGAAAAAGATATCCCAGGTAACTCACTACTGTGTCATGGCTTGGGTCCTCTGTCCTGAGTCTGTCTACCTTCTCTGCCTCTCAGAGTCTTAGGTTTGTTTTAGATATAATATATGAGGTTTTTAGCTATACTTAGAAGGTGGAATCCTTCCAACTTTCTGGAAGGGGTAGTTCTGGCGTCACCTGTTACAATAATCAAGCATAGATGTTTCAAAAAATAAAATCTAAATCAAATGTGGAAGGCTGGAGTCACTACTTTGAAATCCTAGCATTCTGAAGAAAAAGGTTTGAAATCACTGCTTTAACCATGCGAAAAATTTGAAAGGTTTTTAAGAGCAGAAGTAACAGGGTCAGACTTCCCTCAGAGTGAGATGCTGGGGCACTGTGTAAGATGCCCTGACCTGGGGAGATGCAGAGAAGCTGAGTCAGAGGCTCTTGTTAAAGTACAGGGTGAAACACTGAGGGTCTGAATGAAAGTGATAGCAGTCAGGACAAAAGGGAACTAATTGGGAGAAAAGAGAGTAGATTTAATAAAACCTGAGTAAAGGATGGATAAAAGAAGGAAAAATATGGGTGTTGAAGTCCAATTGTGAGGTCAAAAGTGTTAACATTCACTTATTCTGCAAGCATTTATTCATTGTCTATTCTGTACTCTGGGCTGAATTCTGGGAACATAACGATGAATACGTAACATTCTTGCCCTTTAAAATATAATTGTGCCAGAGATATAAAAGCAAATAACTGCAGTATGTAAGTGCTATCAGTTGTCTTGGCCTGATGTAAATATTTGTTGTTGCTTTTGTTGTTTTAATCTTTATTGGTGGAAGTTTAAAAACTGATAATATGTCAGTAATCTCAGACATTAAGCCATTAGTTAATCTCTGAGCCAAAAGGCTCTGTAGTTTTGGGGAAAAGATTAGAACAAGACTCATAATTCTGCAAACAAAAGCCAGAGTCTTCTTTTACAACCCAGATGTTTGGGACACTGAGCCTCATGAGGGCTGTTCGGCATGACAGATCTCACACAACCTGGTTCCTGTTTTATGTACTGTAGGCAAAGCCTTATTCCTGTAGAGCTTTCAATGAGAATTTTTTTTCCCTGTCTATAGATTTAAATTATAAGGAAACTACGAATTATTTTCTGTGAACACGGAAAGAGGAATGTTCTTGTTAAGCAAGTGCTCATGGAGATCAATAACAAGACCTGGAAGATAACAGGAAACTCTGTCTCTTGTTTACAAGTGAAACCATATCAGTGGGATTCTGTCTAACTCAACCCAGATTGTCCTGGTGATACTCCACATGGGTATTGAAAAAGTGAATATCTCAGTAAACACTGATGTTAAAGAATAAATTCTTTAAATTGTTGTCCTAGTAAGGGCCACCAATGAAAATGGCATCTCTTCTCTGAATGGACCTTATAATAGCACTGTCAGCCACCTTGGGAAGATGCTTAACATGAACATGAAGTAAGGCCATGGCCTGGAGTAAGGGAGGATTTCCAGGAGCTGAACCTGAAATCTGAGCCACAAGCATGCATGGAAGTTGCTCATTTGTAAAGGGGCCTGGCCTCAGCCCTGGAGATATTCCCAGAGCCAGGCATAGGGGCGCACCACAGAGAAGCTTAAACATGGGTATGCATAGGTATCTGGCTAGAGCCACATCTACTAATAGCAGATGTAAGTTCTACTCACCTTCTGTTACTCCCAGCATATATTTTGGGAAATCTCAACTGTGGTCTTGATTCTACAGTGTTACAGAAAATCAAGATGTACGCCAGATCAATCTTTGGGCAGAACAAAAAAGTAGGGTACAATCTCCAGTCACCCAAGGCCACAGCGCCACTTCATGGCTAGTGTTGGTTTAGAACAACACAACCCTAAAGAAAATGGTCTAAGCATGACTGTGTACAACATACCTCTAAACATGGAGGTGAGGGAGAGAGTTATTGAATAGTTAACATGGAAGGAGCAACTGGGAAACACTATTTGAGTCACATGGGTCTTGAAAAAAAAATCATTATCTTTCAAATTTTATGTAATCATGGGGAAGAATTTTCTCTCTTCTTTTTTCTTTTACTCTCTTCATTTTCCTTTTCATCTTTAGCTTTAGCGGCTAAAGATGAAGACCGCTTTAATTTACTTTTCTCATACTTTCAATAGATTGTTAGAATCTCCAGAAAAATTTAAGAGTCACATGAGGTTCAAAAGTAAAAGATACACCATGGGAAGAAACCAAAATAGGAATATCTCAAAAGCTGTAACAAAGAAGCAATGGCAATGGTTAATCTCCCCAAATGATGGGTATTCTACCCTTTCATGACAAATAATTCTTCTAGCCAGCAGTTGTTATAACTGTCCCTCATTGTAGAGAATGGCACATGATTTAGAATCAAATTCTGCTTTTGAAAATGTACAATAGAACTGATTATTGTTCATCAAATTATAAAAAGTAAAGCTACAGAGAACCTAATGAACATTTAATGGCTCTTTTAGAACTTGACAGTTGAGCTAGCTTTGTGCAGACTAAATAATTCCTGTGGGGGAAGAGGAGCAGGGACTTCTATGAATTCAAGTGATTGACAGTATTGTTAGAATTAAGAGTATAAACCATGTGGAGAAGAGGAGGGAGGATAAAAATAGAATGTAGAACTCTCTGTCAGCAATTTTAATTTTGGAGTAAGGAAAATTCAAAGGAAAGTGTGGAAAGATGGATGCTTTATACTAATAATATATAAAATTGGTTAAATTTTTATAATGCATATGCTGTGTAAATTCACCACTGCACCATTTATATGGTGTCTAGAATTTGCTTGTAATCTCTCAAGACCTATGACAAGATTCTCTGCTTTTGCATATGCTGTGTCATATACCTAGAATATTCTTTCTCTGCCCCTTTAACTGGCTGAGGACTACTCATGTGTTGAGAAGTGTTTCTAGTTTCTTCTTTAACATGACATCTGAGAGGTTAAATACAGAAATGGACAATGGCTAGTTTGAATGGACAATTGCCATATATGAATACAGAACTCTAACTCACAACCTCTGTATCACCAGTCCAGGAAGTCAGACCACAATCTCAGCAGCCATGGGCCCAAAATAGGCCTTAGGCAATAACTACCCCACCATCCAATTCAGGACCAATAAGAGAAAGCCAACTATTTTCCCTAAACAATCGCATAGGATGCCCCACTTCTGGTGAACCCACTTCCAGCTCCCCATACTAACAGCTTCCTTTTTTCACCATGAAGCTTTCTCAATCTCCTGTCTACCTTTGAGTCTCTGCCAAACAAGAATGATGATGTCTGACTTCCCTGCTATAACAAGTTCTGATTGAGTAGCTTTTGTTTGTTCTCATTTATGTGTTCATTTATTTTCATACATTCTTGTTTGTCCTCTTCCTAGCATCAGTATCAAAGGATTCAATCTTAAGTCACATTCACAAGTAAGGCTGGCTTATGTTATGGAATCATAATATTTCTCAATTTAATAAAGCTTCAGCAAAAGTACAACAAACTGTGGATCTAGTCTATATCTTCATCATATGTTTTTAGTTTTCAGCATAAGATTCTGTACATTTTTTTAGATAAATACCTATTTCAATTTTTGATGCTATTGCACGTTGTACCATGTGTCAAACTTAAATTCCCAATTGTTCATGTTAGCATACAGAAATATGATTGATTTTTGTGCATTTACTTGTATTGTATGACCTTGGCAAACTCACTAATGATTTCAAAGTTTTTGTAAATTCCTTGAAATTTTTATATTTGTTGCCATAAAATACTACAGTAATTCAAACATTTTGATGGTATCCTTACAGATTTTCAAGTCAAATGTGGGAGAAGCCACTCTAGTCAATCAGTTTCAAATACTTGTAGAGGTACAAATATCTAATAAATTGCTATTTTTTTCTATTGTCTTTATGATTGTCAAAGACATATACTGTGTCCATGGAATGGAAGATTTAATATAATTAAACATCATTTTTACCCCACCTTGATCTATAGAACAAACAATACAAATCAGAATCCTTGTAGATTATTTTGCAGCTATTAGCAAGGTTATTTTAAAATGTGGAATGGCAAATGAATTAGAACAATTTTTTAAAAGAAGAAAAACATTGTAGGATTCACCCTACCTGATTCAAGACTTACTACAGTAATCAAAATGGTATTATTGAAAGAATAGGCTTATAAATCAACGGGATGTAGTGAAAAGTGCAAAAGTGGATCCATACAAATGGCCAATTGATTTTGGCAAAAGTACAGAAGCAATTCAATGGTGCTTAACAATTGGGCATCTATATGCAAAAAAATGAAACTCATTTTGTAGTTTATACCTTATATAAAGACTAGCTCAAAATGTATTATAACCTAAATAAAATGTAAAACTATACACCTTTTGGACAAATACATACGAGAAAAATCTTTGTGACCTTGGATTAGGCAAATAATTCTTAGATATGACACCAAAAGTATAATCCATAAAAGAAAAAAATGATAAATTGACTGTTAAGAGAAGTAAGACTGTTAAGGGGAGTAAATGACAAATCATAGACTGGGAGAAAATATTTGCAGATCACTTAATTGGCAATGGACTTGTATCAGAATATAGAGAAATGTATAAATATAACATAAACAATCCAAGTTTTGAAATGGGCAAATAATTTGAATATCCACTTCACCAAAGAAAGGAGATTTATGGATAGCAAATAAGCAAGTGAAGAGAAGTCTCACATAATTAGATGTTAAGGAATTGCAAGTTAAAAACAATACACGTCTATTAATAAGACTAGCTAAATTTAAAAAAAGCTGGAAATGTCAACTGCTTTCAAGGTGGAGCAACTGGTACTCTTACATGTTGATGGTGGAATGCAAGAGGTCTAACTTTGGAAACTCATATGTTAGTTTCCTACAAAGTTAAATGTATACTTGACATAAGACCCACAACCCAACCCCTCAAGTATTTACTCAACAGAAATGAAAACTAATGTTCACACAGAAACCTGTCTGTGAATGTTTCAGCAGCTTTATTCATAATTGCAAAAGACTAGAAACAACCCAAATGCCCTTCAGCTGTTGAAATAATCTTTTAAAATTGTGGTACATTCATGCAATGGAATACTACTCAGCGATAAAAAGTAACAAACCCCCAGCAATGTGGATGAATCCAAATGTCTTATACTAAGTGAAGGAAATCAGACCCAAAATGCCACAAATGCATTATTTCATTTATATAATATTCTGGAAAAGGGAAAATTACAGAAAGAGGGAAGAAATCAGTGGTTGCCAATGGGTTAGTGATGGTGAAGAGATTGACTATGAGGAGAGGCAGAAGAGTATGCTTTGGGGGTTGACAAAATCATTCTGCATGGCCAGACGTGGTGGCTCATGCCTGTAATCCCAGCACTTTGGAAGGCTGAGGTGGGCAGATCACGAGGTTGGGAGATTGAGGCCATCCTGGCTAACATGGTGAAACCCTGTCTCTACTAAAAATACAAAAAATTAGCCGGGAGTGGTGGTGGGCGCCTGTAGTCCCAGCTACTCGGGAGGCTGAGGCAGGAGAATGGCATGAACCCAGGAGGGAGAGCTTGCAGTGAGCCGAGATGGCGCCACTGCACTCCAGCCTGGGGGACAGAGCGAGACTCCATCTCAAAAAAAAAAAAAAAAATCATTCTGCATCTTTGTCATGATGGTGGTTATGTGACTGTATGCATTTTTCAATTCTCATAAAATTGTAAAACAAAAATGTGAATTATACTTTATTTAAATTTAAAAACTAATTAAAACTTATTTTTTTTGTAAGCTATTAATGTGATTGCAGCATAAAGGAAGAGGGAGATGACATCACTACACTGGGTTTTGGTCTTGGCTGTCACTTAAACCATTCGGTCCTAGATGCAATGCTTACGAGCCATAAACAAAGTGGGAAGTTTCAAGTAACAGTTCTCAGAATGTTGAGAATGGTCCCTCTTTTATGCTTCTTATGGGATATATTTCTACAACAGTTATATGCCACATAACAACATGTTGGTTAATGGACTACAAATAAAAAGATGGTCCCATAACATTATAATACCATACTTTTACAGTACCTTTTTTTTAAAGATATGTTTAAATACACAAATACTTACCATTGGGTTACAATTGCCTATAGTATTCAGTGACATAACATGCTACACAGATTTGTAGCCTAGGAGCAGTGGGCTACACTGTATAGCCTAGGTGTGTAGTAGGCTATATCATCTAGGTTTTTATAAGTTCACTCTATGATGTTTGCACAAAGACAAATTTAGCTAAGGTTGCATTTGTCAGAATGTATCCTCAGTGTTAAGCACCACATGACTGCAATCATTTTTGGCAAAAGAAAGAATCTGTCATGAGAGATCTGGTTCTCTGTCTCTGAAGGTGATCAATTAATCAGAAAAACCACTCTCAGGGAATTCTGAAGATAGGGGACTTGATGACCTTAAAATTCCTTCAAACCCCATGATTCCAAAATTCTATTAAGATGGGGTTAACGTGTTGTTAAGAAAGATAGATGTGAATAGCTGATATACGTAAAGGCAATAATTTCAAAAAGACGGTGGTGGGCTTGCCTAAAACTTTAAAAATTGAGCTTATTTGCCCGGGCATGGTGACTTATGCCTGTAATGCCAGCACTTTGGGAGGCCAAGGTGGGCAGATCATCTGAGGTCAAGAGTTCGAGACCAGCCTGGCCAACACGATGAAACCCTGTCTCTACTAAAAATACAAAAATTAGCCGGGTGTGGTGGTGTGCACCTGTAGTCTCAGCTACTCGGGAGGTTGAGGCACGAGAATTGCTTGAACCCAGGAGGCAGATATTGCAGTGAGACAAGATCATGCCACTGCACTCCAGCCTGGGAGAAAGAGAGAGACTCCATTTCAAAAAAAAATGAGCATACTAAAGTTTATAAAATACTTTTATGCATAAAAATTTATATAAATTCTACTGAAATTTGAGATTAAATTATTGAAATTTTTAAATATTTTCAAACTCATTTATGTCTGCTTCACATATTGTTATATCAATATTACTATTCAGTGGTATCATTCCACTTGATATTTAACATGGATATTATTGAATTTAGTTTTAACTTATTAAAATACATTAAAATAGTTTCATAGTTATGTGTTTAAAAAATTCTATTTTAAAGAAGAAACTTAAGCCTTTGTGGTTAATTTAACTATAAAGCTCAAAATAGCTGTCTAACTATGTTGGGTTACTGCATTATCCCCTCAGGATATACAGAAATGGATAGATTTTAAAACCTGCATTTTTTAAAATTATTCCTTATTACTCTTTTATCTCTATTAAGGCAGAATTGATATGTAAACCTCCAGAACTGCATGAGTATAAATTTCTGTTGTTTCAGAACACCACATTTTTGGTAATTTGTAGTGAAGGACTTAGGAAAGTAATACAGCCATGCAGGAAAACAATGGAAAAGAATTTGGGTTCATTTTCATCATCGTGCTTATGTCTTTAATTTTTTAAATCGTTATCTACATATCTTTTTTTATATTGAATATCCAGAGGCCAAACTTCATAGACAGTTTCACTTTATTCTCATCTTTATTTTACTGAAAGGTTATTTTAGATTCACTTGAATTTCCCTTAACAAATTACCTTCATTTTCATTTGGCCAAAATGACCCAGCCCAATTCTAAGGTAGAACAATCAAGATAAGTGGATGAACGAATATTTCAGAAGGAGAAAAATGCTCCCTACAAGCAAGGTTACTCTCTTTGTACTTCCCATTCCTAGACTAGGCAAAAAGATTTAATTTCTTTAGCATAAAATATATGAACATAAACACTTTGTCATTCTCCAAATGTCTTCCTCTTTATATTTAGTTTTTCTTTGACTTGCTAATGGATGCCATCTGTTGAATTCAGTAAATTACATCTTACATTTGATTAATTAAATCTTGACTCAGCAATTTGATTATCTTTTTCTCAAATATGTTTACTGGAAGAACTATCTCTTTTCAGGATAGAAAAGCTCCTAATATAAGAAAATGCTTCAAGTACATAAGCAGTGTAAAAATCTTGAAAAACAGTTAATTGTAGCCTCCTATTTTTTTACATGGAGAAACTGAAGCACATCAGTATTGGCACTTATTGTTCTGAACCTGCTCAGTAAAAAGATGCGTGTACACATATTTAATATCTATTCACAGTTTATTGATCTGTTTTCACATTGCTCATGAAGACATACCTGAGACCAGGCAATTTACAAAATAAAGAAGTTTAATGGACAGTTCCACATGGCTGGGGAGGCCTCACAATCATGGTGGAAAGCAAAGAGGAGCAAGTCGTGTCTTACATGGATGGCAGTAGGCAAAGAGAGAGAGCTTGTGCAGGGAAACTCTTGTTTTTAAAACCATCAAATCTCATGAGACTCATTCACTATCATGAGAACAGCACAGGAAAGACCCACTCCCATAATTCAATCACCTCCCATAGGGTTAACTCCCATGACATGTAGGAATTGTGGGAGTTACAATTCAAGATGAGATTTGGGTGGTGACACAGCCAAATCATATCACACGGGATTCATAGACACCTTGAAGGTCTATGTTAAGAATTCCTTTAAAAAGATAAAGGACATGGAGAAATAAGTCCTTTCATCTGACAGTCGTAGCTTTCCATGTAAGAATTTGAAACTGAATAGTCCAGAGTAGTTTCTCCCATGCCTTATTTGAAAGTCAGTAAGGATACCATCAAAGAGACTGAATCACTCTGATATTTTCTGGTAATAAATAGTAGAAAACAGATGGTTATAAAAGGACTTTTAAAGCAGAAATGTTGAAGACAGTTATTTCAAAGTTTCTTTTTGTCTGGCGAGAGGCAGCAGTCATATTTTGTAAGTTCACCATGGTCAGGCATTTAGAATGAATTCTTCCTGCTTAATCACTTCTCTGATTGCATGATTGTTGTTATTGTTTGCACTGCAGTTTCTTTACTTCAACAAGTAAGATGTCATTTCCCTTCTTTATTTGTGTTGGCAAGGGCCTTCTGGAGTGGAAGGCTGTCCTGGCATGCAGTCACCGCTGCAGAACAGAGATATGTGGCATTTATAAAGCATTTCTCATGTGCAGGGTTACATATCCAAATTGTGCACCATCTGGGTTAATACAAATAAAGTTGTAATAAATCATTCATTGCATTGTGAAATTTTATATAAATTTCTATGAATTCTTTTTTTTTTACTTTCCACATGGATGTTTCCCAAAAGATCTATGGCTCTATAAATGCAAGCAACTTTATTTGCTAATAATCCCATGATTATAACTTCGTTTGTTAGTTGCTTTATGCCACATGTAAAAATGTCATTTTTTTATCGCTAGCAAGGGAGGCTTGATTGAAAACCTTTTAATACATTGCTTTTTGTGCAGATGGGTTCCATCCATCCACTGTGCTTCATCATGAATACATTTCAGGGTGATAGCATTTTAACATGTCTAATGATTAAAAAAAATTATGATGTTATATTTTAATTGAGTTTTACCTTTACACTAGTGTGGCATATACATATCCCTTCTTCCTTCCTCTTACAATAAAGGAAGTGTCCTCCAGTTTCAAAAAAGGAGAGGACTTATTTTTACCTTTCCCAAATATCTTCCAAGAGAAAACCAATGGCAATACTGTATATACAAAGGAAGTAAACAAGCAAAGACACTGGGGGCATGGAGCAGTGGGAAGAGGACAAGTCACTTCCAACTCTGCTAAATTGGAAATGAATTAAAATAGACCTTCTTATTTAATGCCATTCTCTTCTAACCATCTCGACTTCACAGGAAGCCCCTCCTCACACAATTTAGGACTCCTATTGAGTCCTGATTTTTAATGGATTGAAAGTAAATTACGCTAAAAAAAATTAATAATAGCACCTTATTTTTTAAGAAATGGGGTCTTACTATGTTGCTCAGGCGGGACTCAAAGTCCCAGGCTCAAGTCATGCCCCTGCCTCAGCCTCCCAAGTAGCTGGGACTACAGACATGTACCACCATGTCTGGCTGAATAATAGCACCTTAAAATGCTATTCATCTTTGGTCGTTCCCCTACTCTTGTTATACATTGATGAAATTACTTGCTTAATGTTGGTCTTTCTTTCTATCTGGAAAACTTGGTGTCTTTGGAACACAGTATTTTCATTATAGAGACCAACAACAATACAAAACTCTTTAAAGTTTAAAAGCAGGGAGATTTATTATAAAAGGAAACAGGGAAGCTCAGGAAGCCCTGTCACAAGCTGTGCCTTCCAGGAATCTCAAAGTTGTCACTCAAGCACACACTCCCACTTCTCTTCCAACCCACATAGTGTCTCATCCTTGTTTTGCTTTTCTATCTGCTTCATTCTCTCAACCCTCGAGGGAAGTAGGGCAAGTATTATTACACCAGTTTACAAATGTCTAAGGTCAGATAACTGCTAAATTTAGAACTTAGATGTTGTTAATTGCAACTTTATGCTCCTATTTTGACCCCATAGCAGTGTTCAAAATGTGATGGAGAATGCTTTAGGAATTGCTATCAGCCAAGAGTTAACTATAGTAATGAAAAAACAGTGGTTGTGAATGCTAATGATTGCAATTCCAATTCTGCTGGCTGACGGGTTGTGTCTCTTAACCCCAACAAGCTTCAGTTTTCTCATCTGTGAAATTATGGAAAATAACACCTGCCTTCTATACACCAAAGTTTGGCATTATCAAAAAAAATACGAAAGTATTTTAAATTAATAAATCTAGATAAATGTAAACTATTACCTATTTGTATTCTGTTTTATAAAAGAGGTAACATTTCACAATTCTTTGCTATTATATCTTTCACTGGCTTTTTGAAATCCTTGTACCTTTCTTCATCCACCCACCCATCTCCCTATCCCAAATCTGGAGGACAAAGAAAAAAAATTTTTCTGCATGTGTTTTCTACCTAACATGTTTCTACCTAAAATATGGCTTAGCAATAGTCCCTCACTGTAATATTTGTAAAGAATAGATGATGAGAAGTGAATTGTGTTTCACTGAATTCTTGACCATTCGAAGGATGGAAAATTTAACTGCTACTTTCACAAGTCTGTACTCTTGATTATTAATCCCTAGAATGGTGATTAACACCTTAGAGGTCAAGAGAGATAGTAATAATGGCTTGTTAATTACCTGCAGATTTTCAGAATGCCTAACTAAAATCACGCTTGCATGTATGGCAAAACTATTGCCATAGGCTAATTGTCAAATATTATTGTTTATAAGGAATTATATTAAATGGTAACTGGTTAATTCCATGATAAATTTAATTGTGATTTATTCAATACACAATTTTTAAAAAGAACATGAGGCTGATGGGGCAGCGTAGGGGTGGTGGTGGTCGTGGATGAAAGCATCCCCTAACAGTGCAAACTTAGAGAAACTCTGCATTCTGGTTGAGAAAATAAATTTGTTCTTAGCTGAAGTGAGAGTATCCTGAGAGGAGGGAACTTACATTCAGAAACATGTTACTGTAGAGGTTCACACTATGGAAGCAACCAAATAGTGAAATGTTACCCACAAACTGCTTCTTCAGTAAAATGCTCATTGTATAAGGGCAAGAAATGGGAAGCTGGTCAGAGGAGCCAAGATGGCCGAATAGGAAGAGCTCCGGTCTACAGCTCCCAGCGTGAGCGACGCAGAAGACGGGTGATTTCTGCATTTCCATCTGAGGTACCGGGTTCATCTCACTAGGGAGTGCCAGACAGTGGGCGCAGGTCAGTGGGTGCGCGCACCGTGCGCGAGCCGAAGCAGGGCGAGGCATTGCCTCACCTGGGAAGCGCAAGGGGACAGGGAGTTCCCTTTCCCAGTCAAAGAAAGGGGTAACGGACGCACCTGGAAAATCGGGTCACTCCTACCCGAATATTGCGCTTTTCAGACCGGCTTAAAAAACGGCACACCACGAGACTATATCCCACACCTGGCTCGGAGGGTCCTACGCCCACGGAATCTCACTGATTGCTAGCGCAGCAGTCTGAGATCAAACTGCAAGGCGGCAGCGAGGCTGGGGGAGGGGCGCCCGCCATTGCCCAGGCTTGCTTAGGTAAACAAAGCAGCCGGGAAGCTCGAACTGGGTGGAGCCCACCACAGCTCAAGGAGGCTTGCCTGCCTCTGTAGGCTCCACCTCTGGGGGCAGGGCACAGACAAACAAAAAGACAGCAGTAACCTCTGCAGACTTAAATGTCCCTGTCTGACAGCTTTGAAGAGAGCAGTGGTTCTCCCAGCACGCAGCTGGAGATCTGAGAACGGGCAGACTGCCTCCTCAAGTGGGTGCCTGACCTCTGACCCCCGAGCAGCCTAACTGGGAGGCACCCCCCAGCAGGGGCACACTGACACCTCACACGGCAGGGTATTCCAACAGACCTGCAGCTGAGGGTCCTGTCTGTTAGAAGGAAAACTAACAAACAGAAAGGACATCCACACCGAAAACCCATCTGTACATCACCATCATCAAAGACCAAAAGTAGATAAAACCACAAAGATGGGGAAAAAACAGAACAGAAAAACTGGAAACTCTAAAACGCAGAGCACCTCTCCTCCTCCAAAGGAACGCAGTTCCTCACCAGCAACAGAACAAAGCTGGATGGAGAATGATTGTGACGAGCTGAGAGAAGAAGGCTTCAGACGATCAAATTACTCTGAGCTACGGGAGGACATTCAAACCAAAGGCAAAGAAGTTGAAAACTTTGAAAAAAATTTAGAAGAATGTATAACTAGAATAACCAATACAGAGAAGTGCTTAAAGGAGCTGATGGAGCTGAAAACCAAGGCTCGAGAACTACGTGAAGAATGCAGAAGCCTCAGGAGCCGATGCGATCAACTGGAAGAAAGGGTATCAGCAATGGAAGATGAAATGAATGAAATGAAGCGAGAAGGGAAGTCTAGAGAAAAAAGAATAAAAAGAAATGAGCAAAGCCTCCAAGAAATATGGGACTATGTGAAAAGACCAAATCTACGTCTGATTGGTGTACCTGAAAGTGATGCGGAGAATGGAACCAAGTTGGAAAACACTCTGCAGGATATTATCCAGGAGAACTTCCCCAATCTAGCAAGGCAGGCCAACATTCAGATTCAGGAAATACAGAGAACACCACAAAGATACTCCTCGAGAAGAGCAACTCCAAGACACATAATTGTCAGATTCACCAAAGTTGAAATGAAGGAAAAAATGTTAAGGGCAGCCAGAGAGAAAGGTCGGGTTACCCTCAAAGGAAAGCCCATCAGACTAACAGCGGATTTCTCGGCAGAAACCCTACAAGCCAGAAGAGAGTGGGGGCCAATATTCAACATTCTTAAAGAAAAGAATTTTCAACCCAGAATTTCATATCCAGCCAAACTAAGCTTCATAAGTGAAGGAGGAATAAAATACTTTACAGACAAGCAAATGCTGAGAGATTTTGTCACCACCAGGCCTGCCCTAAAAGAGCTCCTGAAGGAAGCGCTAAACATGGAAAGGAACAACCGGTACCAGCCACTGCAAAATCATGCCAAAATGTAAAGACCATTGAGACTAGGAAGAAACTGCATCAACTAATGAGCAAAATCACCAGCTAACATCATAATGACAGGATCAAATTCACACATAACAATATTAACTTTAAATGTAAATGGACTAAATTCTCCAATTAAAAGACACAGACTGGCAAGTTGGATAAAGAGTCAAGACCCATCAGTGTGCTGTATTCAGGAAACCCATCTCACGTGCAGAGACACACATAGGCTCAAAATAAAAGGATGGAGGAAGATCTACCAAGCAAATGGAAAACAAAAAAAGGCAGGGGTTGCAATCCTAGTCTCTGATAAAACAGACTTTAAACCAACAAAGATCAAAAGAGACAAAGAAGGCCATTACATAATGGTAAAGGGATCAATTCAACAAGAGGAGCTAACTATCCTAAATATATATGCACCCAATACAGGAGCACCCAGATTCATAAAGCAAGTCCTGAGTGACCTACAAAGAGACTTAGACTCCCACACATTAATAATGGGAGACTTTAACACCCCACTGTCAACATTAGACAGATCAACGAGACAGACAGTCAACAAGGATACCCAGGAATTGAACTCAGCTCTGCACCAAGCGGACCTAATAGACATCTACAGAACTCTCCACCCCAAATCAACAGAATATACATTTTTTTCAGCACCACACCACACCTATTCCAAAATTGACCACATAGTTGGAAGTAAAGCTCTCCTCAGCAAATGTAAAAGAACAGAAATTATAACAAACTATCTCTCAGACCACAGTGCAATCAAACTAGAACTCAGGATTAAAAATCTCACTCAAAGCCACTCAACTACATGGAAACTGAACAACCTGCTCCTGAATGACTACTGGGTACATAACGAAATGAAGGCAGAAATAAAGATGTTCTTTGAAACCAATAGGAACAAAGACACAACATACCAGAATCTCTGGGATGCATTCAAAGCAGTGTGTAGAGGGAAATTTATAGCACTAAATGCCCACAAGAGAAAGCAGGAAAGATCCAAAATTGACACCCTAACATCACAATTAAAAGAACTAGAAAAGCAAGAGCAAACACATTCAAAAGCTAGCAGAAGGCAAGAAATAACTAAAATCAGAGCAGAACTGAAGGAAATAGAGACACAAAAAACCCTTCAAAAAATCAATGAATCCAGGAGCTGGTTTTTTGAAAGGATCAACAAAATTGATAGACCGCTAGCAAGACTAATAAAGAAAAAAAGAGAGAAGAATCAAATAGACACAATAAAAAATGATAAAGGGGATATCACCACCGATCCCACAGAAATACAAACTACCATCAGAGAATACTACAAACATCTCTACGCAAATAAACTAGAAAATCTAGAAGAAATGGATACATTCCTTGACACATACACTCTCCCAAGACTAAACCAGGAAGAAGTTGAATCTCTGAATAGACCAATAACAGGAGCTGAAATTGTGGCAATAATCAATAGTTTACCAACCAAAAAGAGTCCAGGACCAGATGGATTCACAGCCGAATTCTACCAGAGGTATAAGGAGGAACTGGTACCATTCCTTCTGAAACTATTCCAATCAATAGAAAAAGAGGGAATCCTCCCTAACTCATTTTATGAGGCCAGCATCATTCTGATACCAAAGCCGGGCAGAGACACAACCAAAAAAGAGAATTTTAGACCAATATCCTTGATGAACATTGATGCAAAAATCCTCAATAAAATACTGGCAAAACGAATCCAGCAGCACATCAAAAAGCTTATCCACCACGATCAAGTGGGCTTCATCCCTGGGATGCAAGGCTGGTTCAATATACGCAAATCAATAAATGTAATCCAGCATATAAACAGAGCCAAAGACAAAAACCACATGATTATCTCAATAGATGCAGAAAAAGCCTTTGACAAAATTCAACAACCCTTCATGCTAAAAACTCTCAATAAATTAGGTATTGATGGGACGTATTTCAAAATAATAAGAGCTATCTATGACAAACCCACAGCCAATATCATACTGAATGGGCAAAAACTGGAAGCATTCCCTTTGAAAACTGGCACAAGACAGGGATGCCCTCTCTCACCACTCCTATTCAACATAGTGTTGGAAGTTCTGGCCAGGGCAATCAGGCAGGAGAAGGAAATAAAGGGTATTCAATTAGGAAAAGAGGAAGTCAAATTGTCCCTGTTTGCAGACGACATGATTGTTTATCTAGAAAACCCCATTGTCTCAGCCCAAAATCTCCTTAAGCTGATAAGCAACTTCAGCAAAGTCTCAGGATACAAAATCAATGTACAAAAATCACAAGCATTCTTATACACCAACAACAGACAAACAGAGAGCCAAATCATGAGTGAACTCCCATTCACAATTGCTTCAAAGAGAATAAAATACCTAGGAATCCAACTTACAAGGGATGTGAAGGACCTCTTCAAGGAGAACTACAAACCACTGCTCAAGGAAATAAAAGAGGATACAAACAATTGGAAGAACATTCCATGCTCATGGGTAGGAAGAATCAATATCGTGAAAATGGCCATACTGCCCAAGGTCATTTACAGATTCAATGCCATCCCCATCAAGCTACCAATGACTTTCTTCACAGAATTGGAAAAAACTACTTTAAAGTTCATATGGAACCAAAAAAGAGCCCGCATCGCCAAGTCAATCCTAAGCCAAAAGAACAAAGCTGGAGGCATCACACTACCTGACTTCAAACTATACTACAAGGCTACAGTAACCAAAACAGCATGGTACTGGTACCAAAACAGAGATATAGATCAATGGAACAGAACAGAGCCCTCAGAAATAACACCGCATACCTACAACTATCTGATCTTTGACAAACCTGAGAAAAACATGCAATGGGGAAAGGATTCCCTATTTAATAAATGGTGCTGGGAAAACTGGCTAGCCATATGTAGAAAGCTGAAACTGGATCCCTTCCTTACACCTTATACAAAAATCAATTCAAGATGGATTAAAGATTTAAACGTTAGACCTAAAAGCATAAAAACCCTAGAAGAAAACCTAGGCATTACCATTCAGGACATAGGCGTGGGCAAGGACTTCATGTCCAAAACACCAAAAGCAATGGCAACAAAAGACAAAATTGACAAATGGGATCTAATTAAACTAAAGAGCTTCTGCACAGCAAAAGAAACTACCATCAGAGTGAACAGGCAACCTACAACATGGGAGAAAATTTTCGCAACCTACTCATCTGACAAAGGGCTAATATCCAGAATCTACAATGAACTCAAACAAATTTACAAGAAAAAAACAAACAACCCCATCAAAAAGTGGGCGAAGGACATGAACAGACACTTCACAAAAGAAGACATTTATGCAGCCAAAAAACACATGAAAAAATGCTCATCATCACTGGCCATCAGAGAAATGCAAATCAAAACCACTATGAGATATCATCTCACACCAGTTAGAATGTCAATCATTAAAAAGTCAGGAAACAACAGGTGCTGGAGAGGATGTGGAGAAATAGGAACACTTTTACACTGTTGGTGGGACTGTAAACTAGTTCAACCATTGTGGAAGTCGGTGTGGCGATTCCTCAGGGATCTAGAACTAGAAATACCATTTGACCCAGCCATCCCATTACTGGGTATATACCCAAAGGACTATAAATCATGCTGCTATAAAGACACATGCACACGTATGTTTATTGCAGCATTATTCACAATAGCAAAGACTTGGAACCAACCCAAATGTCCAACAATGATAGACTGGATTAAGAAAATGTGGCACATATACACCATGGAATACTATGCAGCCATAAAAAATGATGAGTTCATGTCCTTTGTAGGGACATGGATGAAACTGGAAACCATCATTCTCAGTAAACTATCACAAGAACAAAAAACCAAACACCGCATATTCTCACTCATAGGTGGGAATTGAACAATGAGATCACATGGACACAGGAAGGGGAATATCACACTCTGGGGACTATTGTGGGGTGGGGGGAGGGGGGAGGGATAGCATTGGGAGATATACCTAATGCTAGATGACGAGTTAGTGGGTGCAGCACACCAGAATGGCACATGTATACATATGTAACTAACCTGCACAATGTGCACATGTACCCTAAAACTTAAAGTATAAAAAAAAAAAAAAAAAAGAAATGGGAAGCTAAATGTGAATGCACCCCAAAACAAGGTGGGAATGAGTCTATGTTAAATAGTGACTCCCCCACTACCCAATTTATGTCTTCTCAGAACTCAGAACATGACCTTGTTTGAAAGTAGAATCTTTGCATATGTAATCAGCAAAGACAAGGTCATGATGAATTAGGGTAGACCCTAAATCCAATGACTTATAGGAGAGAAATCTGGAGAGACATAGAGGAGAAAGATATGTGAAGACCCAGGGAATAAGGCCATATGACAACCGAGGTAGAGATTGGAGTTATATATCTACAAGCCAAGGAATGACAAGGGTTCCCGGCACCACCAGAAGCTGCCAACAGACAGTAACGGATTCTTCCTTAGAGCCTTCAGAGAGAGCATGGCCCTGCTGACACTTTTATTTCATACTTCTAGCCTCTATAATTTTGAGAGAATAAATTTTTATTGGTTTAAGATACCCAGTTTGTGGTATTATGAAAGTCCTAGGAAACTAAAATAGAAGGTTGAAGGATTTTTTGAAGCTAATTATGTCTACCAATTAAAAAGCCTTATCTCCTTTACTGAGACCCATGAATGCAGAGCAAATGTACTCCTCTGGAATCTTTGCTTACTGCCAGTCTTAAATTTTCCAGTCGAGCAGTGAATTACTAATTCAGCACATAAATTGAATTTAGTTGCCCAAACATGATAGTGCAATTTTCCAAAGTATTTAATTTACATGGCTCCTTGATTTGTTTATACTCAGAGCATCTGAGTCATTTAGTTGTGTAAGTAAAACGATGTATTTATACACAACTCTTTGTGTATGTGCATATATGCATAATTTGCACAGGAATATGATTTATTTTTTCCAGATTCGACACTATTCTAATGCATTAGAGTCTCTGATAAGACAGCAACCATCAGTTATACAAGCCATTAAGCAGAGAAGAATTAACTTAAGCAAAAATTTACTGATGTGCAGAATACTTAAAAACATTATCTGTTGCATATATGCCATAACATAGTTCATGATTTTATGCCAGCCAAAAAAGGTTTTGGTGATAACTTGTTTATAAGAGAGGGAATATGCCCTCATAAGATCATAAAGTTGTTAGACTGATTTTCACTTGTGAAGGAGAGAATTTTATAGCAAAACATCTTAGTATTTCACTGTACTCTCTCAGAAGTCCTCTACATTTATTGTCTAAGTTTATGTTATAAGAAACTAACTTCTCTATGCCTAATTTTATATTTGGTTCAGTAATATCCTTTTTCTTCCCAAATACTGGTGAAAATGATGATGCGACACATTTATCCAAATAATTAAAATACAGTTATTTCTTCTTTTTAAGAATACAATAAGATTGAGAAAATGTTAGAGCTTTATGAATCCATCATTATCAACAGGTTAAAAAATAAAAATCATATGATCATATTTACGCAGGAAAACATTGGACAAAATCCAACACCCATTCATGATAAAAACTCTAAGAAAATAAGAATAGAGGAGAAATTCCTCAACTTAATAAGTAGCACCTACAAAAAGCCAACAGACAATATCATGCTTAGTGAAAGGTGTGAAAGATTGAATCCTTTTCCCCTAAGACTGAGAGAAAAACAAGTATATCCACACTCACCACTCTTATTCAACAAAACGCTGGAAGTTCTACCTGGCACAATAAGTCAAGAAAAGAAAACAAGAATGCCTAGATTAAAACAGAAGAAATAAAATTGTCCTTATTTGTAGAAAACATGGTTGTCTACACAGAAAATCCCAGCTAACTCACAAAAACCTCTTAAAACTAGTAAGTATGTTCAGAAATGTCACAGGACACAAGATCAATACACATAAACAAAAATTAATCAGATTTTTCTATACCAAAAATGAACATGTGGAAACAGAAATTTAATACACCATACAAATTACAATTGCTTCAAATAAGATAATTAAGCAAAAATCTAATAAAACTTATGCAGGATCTATATCTTAAAAATATAGACATATGCAGGATCTATATCTTAAAAATTCAGACATTAATGAAGGAAAGCCCAGGAAGATCTAAATAAATGGGGAGACATACTATATTCATGAATTGTAAGGCTCAACATTGTAAAGATGTCAATGCTACTTAAATGGATTTATAGGATTAATACAATTTCCCTAAAAACCCTAATAAAACTTTGTAGAAATGGACAAACTTATTCTCATATGTATATGGAAAGGCACAAAGCCTAGAGCAGATAAAACAATTTTGAAAAAGCAGAATGAAATGGAATGAATGAATCTAATTGATTTCAAGACTTATAAAGCTACAGTCATCAAGATAATATAGTATTAGAGAAGGGATACAGATTTAATACAAGAGACACAGACTTATGGATCAAAGACTTAAATGCAAATAAGACATCAATAAGACGGAATAGAGAACCCAGAAAAAGCACATAGAATAGGTCCAACTGATTTTTGACAAAGGTGCAAAAGTGATTCAATAGAGACAGGATAGTTTCTTCGACAATTGGTGCTGAAGCAATTGGACATCAATAGGCAAAAATTAACTCAAAATAAAGCACAGGCCTAAATGCAAAGTGTAAGACTATAAAACTCTCAAATATACGTATTATAATCCAATCTTTGAGGAGCTAGGAACAGGCAAAATATTTTTAAACTTGACATCAAGAGCATGACTCATAAGAGGAAAAATCATAAATTTGATCTCACTTTAAAAATTGTTTTACTTGGCAAAAGACTCTGAGAAGAGGGTAAAAAAGTTACAGATATGAAGAAAATATTGCAAACCATATATCTAACAAAGGACTAGTGTCTAGAAAATATAAAACATTCTCATACTCAACAGTAACAGACAAACCAATAATCCAATTAGAATATGGAAAAAGGACATAAGACATTTCACTGAAGGAGATATATAGATGGCAAATAAGCACATGTGAAGATACTCAACACCATTAGCCTTTAGGGAAATGCAAATTAAGAACATAAAGATATCACTACACACCTATCCTAATAGCTAAAATAAAAAATATGAAAAATACCAAATGTTGGTGAGGATATGGAGAAACTGAATCACTCATATGTTGCTAGTGGGAATGTAAAATGGTATAGCCGCTCTGGAAAAGAGTCTGGAAGTTTCTAATAAAAAATAAACATGTTCTTCCTATATAACCCAGTAATTTCACTTGGGCATTTATTACAAAGCAATTAAAACTTATGTTTTCATAAACATGTACACCAATGTTCATAACAGGATTATTCATAGTCATCCCAACTGGAAACAACTCAGTTGTCATTCAGTAGGTAAATGGTTACATAAACTGTGCTACTTCCATACCATGAAACACTATTAAGCAACAAAAAGGAATAAAGTATTGATACACACAGCAACTTGGATGAATCTCAATAGCATTATGCTGAGTCAAAAAAAGAAAATGTCAAAAGGTTGCACACTACGTGATTCCATTTAATATTTTGAAATTACAAAATTTTAGAGATAGAGAACAGATTACTGATTGCTAGTAGTTTTGGAGTGAGGAGGGAGATATCTGAGGCTATAAAAGGGTAGCAAAAAGGACCCTTGTGAGAGAGTAATTCTGTATCTTGACCTTGGTGGTGGTCACATGATCTACAGATGTGATCAATTAAACAAAACATATATAAACGCATACACAAATAAGTGAGTGTATAAAAACTGTTGAAATGTGAATGAAGTCCACGAATTGCACCAATTTCAATTTCCTGGTTGAGGTATTGCACTGTAGTTATGCAAGATTTTACCTTTGGGGGAAACTGAGTGAAGTGTATATGAGCTCTCTGTTTATTATTTCTAAAATTACAATTAATCTATAATTACATCAAAATAAAAAATTTAAAAAATAAAAGCAAGTGTAAAAATTCATAATTTCTCAACCATTTATCACACTGATTTTGGACATCTATATGCAATAGAAGCCCATGTGGGCTCACTGTTTCTATAGATACCTTAGCCCAGCCTCCACAAATTCTTATGCAGAAGGTCTGCAGTGGGGCACAGAGGCTTTAAATTTTTTAATTTTTATTTTTAAGTTCCGGGTTACATGTCCAGGATGTGCAGGTTTGTTACATAGGTAAATGTGTGCCATGGTGGTTTGCTGCACCTGTCAATCCATCACCTACGAATTAAGCTCAGCATGTATTAGGTATTTTTCCTAATGCTTTCCCTCCCCCATTCCACCCCTCGACAGGCCTCTGTGTGTTGTTCCCCTCCCTGTGTCCATGTGTTCTCATTGTTCAGCTCCCACTTATAAGTGAGAACATGCAGTGTTTGGTTTCCTGTTTCTGCATTAGTTTGATGGAGATAACCTGAGTATAAGAATATATATAATATATGCAATATTATTAATAATATATGATATGTAATATTACTATTAATATATGATATGTAATATTATTAATAATAATACATGATATGTCATATTATTAACATATAATATATATAAGAATCATGACTCCCATTATTATTAAGCAGGCTTTCAACAAGTTAGGTCCTCCAGAACCCTGCAGAGAATTTAGATGTAATTGGCAAAGACCTCAGAGGCTTTCGAATACTTATGACAAAGCTCAAGTATGTGTGGCTTACTGGGTTAGGGAGGATCTCAAACTAATATTTAACATGAGTTGACTTTTCCTTTAAAAAGTATTCTTACATTTTTGATGTATTGATTGCTTAGTGCACAAATAATGCAAAAGTAAATAAATCATACTAAGCTAAAAAATTTTAATGCATAACTCCAGATCTCAAATCACAAGAGATATGCACTCTTACTTTATAAACATATGTAAACAGAGGATCAGAGGGGTTAACTGTATTTTCATGTGGCTAGTAGGGAACAGATTTAGAGCCTGCTGTAGTTGACACAAAGCTTGTGCTTTTCTACAATATACTTGCTAAGCAAGTATATAATCAACAGAAATGGCTGATGGAGAAGATAGATACATACGTGTTTTCTAATACAATTAACCTAGTGACAATGCTGTGTCATAACAAGTTATTATTCTATCTCATATAATCAATGGCCTCATAATATTTTTGATAGTTCTGTAATATAAGCAGAGAAGATATGATTGTTCTCCACTTCATAGATTAGAAAATGTTGATGCTTCTCAGACTAGTGCTCCTTATCCCGTGGTTTTTAACCTTTTACAAGTATTGTAATCACTGAAAGCTTACTCAAATACATATTTCTGTGTAGTAGAAATCCTAAATCAGATGGTATGGGATGCAAGCTGGGTGTTGAGATTTTTTTAAGCTCCCAGATGATGCTGATGCTGTTGGTCCACAGAACACACTTTGAGGACCAATGTTTTGTATCATTGTTTCTTCTTCTCATCCCACTTTTCATAGTGCAGCATATGGTATCATCTTGGCATTCCCATCCAACACCCATGAGTTCAATTCTGCAGAGTTACTAGAGAGCATGTTTTGCATGTGACCATTTAAAACTTAACCAATACAAAAATTTACAATCTACTCGTGAGAATCAATTTGTAGGAATCTTGCTGACTCACCAGCACTGTACCTACATGAAATTTTGAGAGTCCCTGCTTCTCAACCATCTGTTTGGATAGCTGATCTAATAAAATGAACTTTCAAATTGTATTTTTTTGGAGGAACAAAATAATTTAATTTGATTGACAGTTGAATGATCTGTCAATTTATATTGGTTGAGTCTCACTGGAAACAGATGACTCTTGTGTGATTCAAGAGAAAACTAAAAGCCTAAAAAGTATTTGAAAATTAAGAGTTTTCAGTGTCCTCAGGACACCTGCCTACAGCAGGGTTTCCCAGCCTTGGGATTGTTGACTTTTTGGGTCAATAGTTCTTTGTTGTGAGGGCTGTCCTGCACATGTAGAATGTTTAGCGGCATCCCTGGCCCCTATCTATGAGGTGTCAATAGCAGCCGCTTAGTTCTGACAACCAAAAATGTCTCCACAAATTGTTAAATGACCCCTGGGAGGTAAAATTGTTCTGGATTGAGAACCACTGACCTTGAGAAAGTCAGCTGCCACTCATTCTCTTCCTCCTCCTTCCCTGAGTAATTTAGTCCAAGAGGCATTTGGTGAGGCTCCATAATGTACGTGACTGTGTGTTAGAGGTGGATGAGGTGATAGGGAAGTGCAGTAGCCCAGAGCAGTACATGTGAGCATGAGTCGGAAGGGCATCCACACAGGGTTTGGAAAATGAGTCCAGGGTGTCTGAGCCTGTGATGAGTGAGGAGAAATTTTTGTGCAAGGGAGATAGTCTGGGACAGGCTTTCCCAGACTGAGTGGGATGAAGACTGTTTCAGTATATGAGGGTGGCCAACACAGGATGTCAGAAAATAAGCAGGGTGAGGAGGATGTCCATCTAGAAAGGAGGACAGTGTGGGGGCATATGAAGATTGAAGAAAGCATCCATACAGTTGGGCAACCTGGCTCTGGTTGTGACAGCCAGAGTGAGGTAAGCATGTGACCCCATTAGGGAGAAGTAGACAGCAGTGATGGGAAATTGGACACACTCATGGGAATTGATCCCATAAGTAATCACATTAAGGATAATGGAAATAATATTTTTCACTATCAAAGAAAAAGAGTTACAAATGAAAGGGGAAAAACCAGGTGTTGGATTAGAATTGGAAATTTTGATATAACTCATGACACATATATAAGAGGTCTATAGTAAGAGGTTTATTGAAAGGAATTGGCTTATGTGATTGTGGGGTCTATCTAGGTAAGTCTGAAATCTGTAGGGTAGGCCATCAAAAAGGGCAGGCTGGAATTCTCAGGCACAGGCTGAAGCTGCTTTTCAGAAGCAAAACTTTTTCAAGAAAGGCTTAGTTCCACATTTGAGGTCTTTTAATTGAGTCAGTCAGGGAAATTCAATATCTGGGATAATCTGTGCATTATTTAAAGTCCATTCATTGTAAACTTTAATTATTTCTACTATCTTCACAGCAACACCAAGACCAGCGTTTTTTGTTTTGAATTTTTTACTTTTTAGTTTTTGTGAGTGAACTAGTCTTTGAATAATTGGTTATTATACTTTAGTCCTCTTCACATGTCAAAAGGTCATCACAACACACATAAATATTAATGTGGCCCCTACTTATATCCCCAGAAAGGTCCTGGGAGTGATGATACCTCAGTAGCAACAAGCACATCTGACGCCCACATCTAAATGACAGTGTATATTGAAACAAGAGTTTCCTGGAGCAATGGATGGATCCAGGGCTGTGGCAGAAAAAGGTAAAAGGTGATTCTGGAACAGTTTATTGTACCACAAGTTAAGTGCTCACAGAATTATGGAGATATGTCAAAAGGACACAGCAGCCAAACTGAGGAGGCTCCTACTGGTGAAATTCTAGACTATTTGAGCACCAAAGTAAATAGTAAAATATTATAGTGCATTGGCTATGCTAAGAGTGCATTAGTCTACAGTAATATAAAATAAATGGGCTGGGCATGGTGGCTCACCCTGTAATCTCAGCACTTTGGGAGGCCAAGGCAGGCAGATCACCTGAGGTCAGGAGTTTGCCACCAGCCTGGCCAACGTGGCGAAACCCCATCTCTACTAAAAATACAAAAAAATTAGCCAGGCATGGTGTCGGGTGCCTATAATCCCAGATACTCGGGAGACTGAGGCACAAGAGTCACTTGAACCCGGGAGGCAGAGGTTGCAGTGAGCCGAGATCATGCCACTGCACTCCAGCCTGGGCGACAGAGCAAGACTCCATCTCAAAAAAAAAAATAAATTAATAAATAAATAAGTAATAGATAGATGACAGATAGTTTGATGAGAAATTTATATTTATATATTCTCAAAGTACTTCCCCAAAAAATATTTATTAATTAACAGCAAAGGGTCATTTCACTGAGAAGAACCCTGGTAGACACCACCATAATAAAGTCATCAAATTTAACATGAGCAAAAATGAGACATACAGAAACCATGTTCCACCTGACAGAATGCAATAAGAGGAACACAGCCGTGATATTCCTTTCGAATATGCAAACATTGAATCTAATCATGAGAAAATATAAAACAAACCCAATTTAAGGGACATCACACAAAATAACTAGACCTGTAGTTATTCCAGAAAGTCAAGATAATGAAAGCCAAGGAAAGAGGAACAGATCTACAATGATGAGGACTAAGGAGGTGTGACAACTAAATGCAAAACATAATTCTGGACTGGGGCCTTTTGCTGTAATGAACATTATTGGGATAATTGGAGAAATGTGAATTTGGTTTGGGCATTATATAGTAGTAATGTTACTTTCCTAATTTTCATCATTGGGCTATAGATTATGTTATATAAGAGAATGACCTAATTTGTCATTATTAAGGAGACAAAAGTATTTGTCTTTCCACAACAAATGATAAAACATCATGTTGATAACTTACCCTCAAATGGTTCAGGTAAAAACTTTCTACACTTGAAACTTTTTTGTGAATTTGATATTTTTAAGAAAAAATAAAACTACTGTATTATTTCTGAGAATACAGATAATGATAAGGTAGATATTTTGCTTGGATACTCAAAATACATTGGTCTAGGATCTGGTCCTGAGTTCTGTAGACCAAATAAAGCAATTTGTAAATCTGTTCAGAAGTGATGCTTGTATGGAAAAGGCTAATTCATGTTAGTCAAATTCACAAGAGAAGGCAGTATAAATCCCAATATAAAATTGTTTAATAACAATTTTTAAATATATAATGTCCAAGGGAATCAACCATACAAAATCACTGGGGGAATACTGTCTCCATGCAAGGAAAATATTTAATGTTAGTTCTAAGTAAATCAGAAAGGTATGTTTAATAAACATGGAGCAAGAGTTGAAGGATGGTTAACAGCTAATGTCATCAAGTTATTTTATATATATATAATATATATAATATAATACATATATACACATACATTATGTGAAAGTAGAGGGCTTTGAAATAAAAGAGACCTAGATTCAAATTCTGGCTCCCAGCTTTATTTATGTGATCTTGAGCAAATTCATTAAACTGCTTAGCTTCAGTTTCTTCCCTCAAGAAGTGGGAATAGTAACTCTGCAAGACTGATTTGAGGATTAAATACACTAGCACAAGTAGCACACAGCTTATACTAAATAAATGTTAGCTGGTGGTTACTATCATTATTTTGCCAGAAGGTAGGCTAAAAGGTAGAAGCCCCTTCTTTTCTAGACAGCCTTGGCAATGTACGGTTAAATTCTTACTTTCTTAACATTTCTCGTCTCTCCAATAACTTTCTGCTTTGGGTTAACAGTATTTCTGCAGATTGGGTGCAATGCTATGGTAGGCTAGAACTTTAAAGAAGTAATACAACCATTCTTTTATACGATGCCTAACCAAATGCTTGAGACGTATTGTGGGTTTAATGAATGTTTGATTAATGAATAACTACATGACTAGATAATAGCTATAATTAGAATATGAGTGGCTTTAAATGTCTTCAGTCTCACAAATCATCAATGAGATAGATTATTTTTTATAATAGTTACCTAACCTTAGTCATCATAGAGGTTATTTTCCCTAATTTCATTCTCAAACTATAATCTTAGCTAAAAGTATTAGCGATACCTTGAAGGTGTGAGATACTTTTTGGAAAAACAGTGGTAAACTTAGCCAAAATATATATATATCTATATATCTATATATAGATATATATATTTATATATCTATATATATTTATATATCTATATATAGATATATATATTTATATATCTATATATAAATATCTATATCTATATATAGATATATATATTTATATATCTATATATATTTATATATATAGATATATAAATATATCTATATATAGATATAGATATTTATATATAGATATATAAATATATATATCTAAATATAGATATATAAATATATATATCTAAATATAGATATATAAATATATATATATCTAAATATAGATATATAAATATATATATTTATATATATTTTACATATATATTTATATATATTATATATATTTTTATATATATTTATATATATTTTATATATATTTATATATAAATAATATATAAATATATTATATATCTCTTCTGGCGAATTCATTCTCTGATGATTCCAATGCATAAGTTGTTACTCTACTAAAATGTAAACTTAATGCATAAAACAACACTGCATATGCCTACAAACTGCTGTTTCCAGGAATGGCCAAATTATTCCCTAGGTTGTTCATCACATGTACACTGCATTGTAAATTTCATGTGGGGTGTAGTATCATGGCTAATTGAAGTTTATAGATTCTATTGTGACTAACATGTATCCATAATAACAAAGAATAAAGAGAGCATTGTGATAAAGAAACAGCTCATATGCAAATGTCTGGGGGTTTTGGAAGAGTTTAAAGAGTTAAACTAGTTCACTTTTAAATGCTTTAAAATATAGCTGATATCTATAGCAAATATGATTTTAAACTACCATCTTTTATTCCTGTTAAAAAAATGCCCCATTTTTCCTCTTGAGAAATTGGTGTCAGATCCCTAAGCTTCTCATTCTGTGCCTCAATCCTATTACTTTGTGAGCTAAAAGGAAAGAAGGCAAGAAGGTCATGTCAGAGAGTCCGTTGACGATGAGGTTTCTGAGTAATTGGACATGGCTAATTTGTACCTCATTGTTCTTGGGGCCACACACTCAACAATGCATCTTTAGAGTGTGCCCTGAAATCACCTCATCAGCGAGATGAGCGGTTTAGCACTAAAATTCTACACCTGGTAGGTTTAGTTCAGTCTCCCATCAAACCACTTTTCATTTCCTCGGAAATCCTAATGAGGCTTCTGGACTTAAAAGCAGTGTATCTTTTGCTTTCTAAATGACCACCTTTTTTTAAGAGGGGAAAAAAATATCCCTTTTTCTCTCACACAAATAAGAACATCTATAAATAGATGCCCAGTGTCTGTCAAGAGAAATGATATCGCAGTTCTTTTGACCCATTTTCAGCCACTTTACATCATGTAAATAGCAGTTGTTTATCACCTCACTGACACCCATACACGAAGCTTCATGATGTTAATTAATATCACCACAGGCAACCCCTAAGCTCTGCGCTTTGCAATTAGTATTGGCTGGGGGCAGAAAAGCAACATCTGCCAGGGAATATTTATTTATTCAATAGGTTTTCTAGAACCCATCACTATAATCCCTTCCCACAAAAGTGAAAACCTCCAATAGCATAAATCATTTGCGGGTTGTGACACTAAATTGAACAATTGCTAGTACTCCCAAAATAGCAGTTGCTTTATTATTGGAATGGGCTTACAGTGAAAAAGCAAAACAGAGACTCCCTCTTCTCCTACTCCTGATGCATACCTTCTGCCAGAATACACACAAAACATCAAATCCCTTATAGTTTCAAATCATAAATCTAATATGGTCCAATTGTGCTTTAGCCTAGCACACCCAACACTTGTCATTGGCCCAAAAGGAGTAGGCATTAATTAATTATAAATAAATAAATAAAATGCCATAAGTTGAATATTAACTAAATGATTCATTTTTCTTCAGTTTTTAGATATTTTCTCCCCCTCTGCAGTCTACTTCAATAATTTTCAGCTATGAATATTTCATGTCCTTCTCCAGTTAATTATTTATGTTGATGAAATATAGCACTTACTATGCCCTTCTAGAATTCCAGGTTGAACACAGTTCCCAGCTATTGCACAAAGAGGAAATAGAGCTCATAGAAGGTTTTGGTTTGTGAAAAATATTTTAGAGGTTTTTTTTAAAAAAATGAAATATTTCCCAACCCACTGTATTCCTACAAAGTAATTCCATTTGTTACTTCCATTCCTGATTGCTGAATATCGCATCATATATTCTTAACAATTTCTAGGCTGGGCATGGTGGCTTACGTCTATAATCCCAACACTTTGAGAGGCTGAAGTAGGGAGATCCCTTGAGTCCAGGAGGTTGAGACCAGTCTGGGCAACAAAGCGAGACCCTCGTCTCAATTAAAATAAAAAAAATTGCAACCTCTTACAAAAGAGACTACCAGTCAAATTTCAGAAGTCGGGATAATGCTATAGCTACTTCCCAAATTATAATAAATGATGCAAGACTAAAAAAATTAAACATTTAAGAATCTTTTTGTTTTCAGTATTAAGCTGTTTTCAATCAGAATCTCTAGTTATCAGTTATAGTCCTACCAGAAGTAGTCTTCCTAAAATCCTGGACCAGCTTTAGAGAAAAGGAATCTAGTTCTTTATTTAGTGGGGGAGGAAATCTGGGGTAAACGAGTTTAGAAGACTATTGCTTTCAAGGCTTTTCTTCTTAGTGTATCTATTAACAAACACCTAAATTGATTTCTGGAGAATCTGAGGCCTCATTTTCTGAAATAATACAATAAAGAAAGAAATCACTAAAAATTAGCTCCAATTTAAAAAGAGGAAAATAAACTAGAAGCATGAATATTCCACTCATTGTAAACTGTTTCCAGACGTTATAGGAATTATTGATAGGGCAGATGGCTTGGGTGTCTCCTTAAGAAAAAGAATATAAAATTAGGAAGCTAATGTTACTTAGAATAAGAAAAATGCACAAGAAAGTATAAGTTTCTAAAAGTCAACAAATAAACATTCCACAAAAACAACAATACAACATTTTATAAATTAATGACCTACTATACTTCTTTCATGTTTTTATTTCTCACATTTTTTGGCTACATGCTCTTTGATCATCTTTTTATACAACATTGATTTGTTAATAGATTGTTTTTCCTCTAACATGAGTAATGAATTATTTTTTAATTATTGATCATTTGGAAATGTTTCTTCCAGATTCAAATTTGTTTTTGGTACTTTTGATGTAAACTTTTATGATTGTCATCAAATTTGGAACAAATTCTAATAAATATCATGTATACACTTTTTTTTCAAATCAGATATAGATATAGATATACTGTAAGATTTGGAAGATTTTTTCTTGGGTAATCTGCTTTTGCTCCAGCTCATTTTAAACCTTGTTTCTCCTCTGTATTCATCAGGGTTCTCCAGAGAGACAGAACCAACAGGATATATACAGAGAGAGATGAGAGAGAATTTATTAGGAGAATTGGCTTATGTGATTACGGAGGCTGCGAAGTGTCAGGACAGGCCATCTGCAAGCTAGAGACCCAGGGAAGCTGGTAGCATGGCTCAGTCCAAGTCCAAAGCCCTCAGGAACTGTGAAGCCAAAGGTGTAAATTCAGTTCAAGGCGAGAGGGCCCAGGGGCCACTTGTGTAAGTCCTGGAGTCCAAAAGCCAGAGAGCCTGCAGTTCTGATGTCCAAGAATAAGAGAAAAGTGTACCCCAGCTCCAAAAAAAAAAGAGAAAAATCACCTTTTTATTCTATCAAGGCCCCTAGCTGATTGAATAGTGCCTTCCTACATTTAGGGCATATCTTCCCCACTCAATCCACTGACTCACACTTCAATCCCCTCTGGAAATGCCCTCACAGATATACCCAGAAATAATTCTTTACCAGTTCTCCAGGTAATCCTTAATCCAGTAAAGCTGACACTGAAAATTGACCACCACATCCTCTGTTACCCAAATACTTCTGCTACATATTGGAGGGTAGGGCTGTTACTATGAGAGTCTGTGAATCACCTAAATACATCCCATAAAAGGGTCCTCAACTCAACTTTTATTTAGCAAGACTTCATAAATGTCCATGGTCACTACAATGACACTCCATTGAAAGTAAATGACTCTGAAGCTCCACTTCATTATTAGCTTTGGGATAAATGATGATTCCGCTATTATTGCCTGGAAAAGAAAGAAAAATATCAACATAATGGAATAGTGACATAATATTAACAAAATAGAAACACTTTACTATGAGCATAACCTTCCAGAGGACAAATATAGGGGATGCTACTATATTCAATATTTGAAATCCAATCAATGCTACATAAATAATGGAAGATAAAGAATATTTTGGATATATTGTGTTAAGCCATAATTAAAAATCTGATGCCACATTGACTACTTTGGTATTTTCAGGTGGCCTATCAATTTATTTAATCAATCTAAGGGATCGCCTAAATTATCTCAATGTTATGATTAGGTTGATAAATGTGAGAAACAGAACAAGTTGAGAAGCAATTTATTTTTGCAAGCAATGAGAATAATGTTTCATCTCATACTATCTGTTTCTCATATGAGGGGTAATTTTGAGAGAGCCAGTTCCTAGAGGAACTCTCCCAGTGTTTTTAAACTTAGTTCCTTTGTACTCTAGATGGAGCACTTCACCTTCTGCTTTCACTGTTTGTTTCATCAAGACTGAGTTACAGTCATGGAGCATTTTGAAAAGGCTTTCATTAGAAGACTTTATTGGTGGTCTTCAAAAATAATGAAGAAATTTCAACTATTCCATACAAAATGTCTCCTCCTATCCATGCCGCCATGCTTATGTGTTTTAATGATTGCATTCCCAAAGCACATTTGACCTTTCGGTTTCTGGTTCACAGCATAAGAAATGAGTGTGTTGCTTAGTTCCTCATTATTTAAGTGGTCCAAGAACATTTCTTTAGAGATTGAAAAATACAATCAACAATTGGGATTGAAGCTGGCAAGCCTTGTCATGATTAACCCACTCAGTTGGTGTACGCTTGTGCTTGTGGCAATGTCTACATTGGTACTAAATTTAATATCAAAGCTGAATGTTCCAGCAGCAATAGTTTTCAGTAGTTTTGCAGTGTTTTCATTCATTTTCTTTCTTTCTTTCTTTTACATTGGATTTAAGTATCCTGTAAATTCCCAGTGATAATATGGTTTCTTGTTTCCAGACCCATTGAATTAAAAAAAAGTCAGAGCAGAATGATCTTAATATTTTGAATTAGCAAGCAAACTAGCACTATAAAAACACACAGCTTTTTAAATTCAAAACTATAAAGACTCTATATAACTAACGACCCATTTTACTGGACAAAAATAAAATATCTTTTTTAAAAAAGAGGATTCCTATGGCCATACTATAAAGTAACCTAGGATTTATGGGACTTAAAAATAATTATTAATGCTTAGACTAAATTTGTCAGCTTTTCATGTGTTTTGTGCTGAAAGAGTGATTTATTTCCTAAATAAAAGTGAGATGGAAACTTTCCCTGGTGCATTTCTTTTGTGATCCAGGGGACAGGCTAGCTTCACATGCAATAAATTACAGGGGTAAGTACTAGGATTTATTCGGCTCAGCTATATAAAATAGACCAACACCCTTTTCCAAATGGGACTGAGATGCAGCAAAATAGCCGTAATCAGCGCATTCTGCGGCTCCCCAAAATAAAATAGCCATGAGATTGAAAAATAAGCTTCTGTCTTCCAGCTTTCAAAGAAGCCAGGTTTGCCCTGAGTGTTTTCTATAAGGCATGAATGCATTTATCTGAAGTAACTCTTTGGCTGAGGTCAACTAGAATACAATGTGTTTTAAATAAATTGGTCAATACTAGAAAAGCTGAATGCCTTCTGTGATGCCCAAGGCATTGAAACTCACCCTTTGTGCTCCTTTTGTTTTTTGAGATGGAGTCTCACACTGTCGCCCTGGTTGGAGGGTTGGAGCGCAATGGCTCCATCTCGGCTCACTGCAACCTCCGCCTCCTGGGTTCAAGCGATTCTCCTGCCTCCACCTCCTGAGTAGCTGGGATTACAGGAGCCCACCACCATGCCTGGCTAATTTTTTTGTATTTTTAGTAGAAACGGGGTTTCACCATATTGGCCAGGCTGGTCTTGAACTCCTGACCTTGTGATCCACCTGCCTTGGCCTCCCAAAGTGCTGAGATTACAGGCCCAAGCATTTTCACATCATAATGCTTAATACTCAGTACAGGCATACCTTATTTTATTGCATTTTGATTTATTGTGCTTCACAGATGTTAAACTTTTTACAAATTAAAGGTTTGTGAAAACCCTGAATGGAGGAAGTCTGTTGGTGCCACTTTTCCAATAGCATGTGTTCAATTAGTGTCTCTGTGACACATTTTGATAATTCTAGCAGTATTTTAAACTTTTATTATTATATCTGTTATGGTTGTCTGTGATCAGTAATCTTTGATGTTACTACTGTAATTGTTTTGTGGCACCATGAACAGTCCCCATATAAGACAGCGAACTTAATCAATACATGTTGTGTGTGTTCTGATACCTCCAACGACTTGCCTTTTTTCCATCTTTCTGCCTCTCCTTAGGCCTCCCTATTCTCTAAGCCACAACAATATTGAAACGAGGTTACTTAATAACACAACGATGGCCTCTAAGTGTTCAAGTGAAAGGAAGAGTCACACGTTTCTCACTTCCAGTCAAAAGCATTTCTATGATTAAGCTTAGCATGTTGAAAGCTGAGATAGGCCTCTTACATGAAAGAGTTAGCCCAGCTTGAAGTTGAAAGTAAAAGATTTGAGGGAACTTAAAAGTGAATACTTGGATGATAAGAAAGTAAAGCAGCCTTATTGTTGATAGGGAGAAAGTTTGAGTGGTCTGGAGAGAAGATCAAATCAGCCACAAAGCCTAAGATTAAACCAGCCACAAAGCCTAAGCCTTAAGCCAAAGCCTAATCCAGAGCAAGGCTCAAAGTCTCTTCAAGTCTATGAAAGCTGAGAGAGGTGAAGAAATTAGCAGAGGTTGGTTCATGAAGTTTAAGGAAAGAAGCTGTCTCTAGAACATAGAAGTGCAGAATGAAGCAGCAAGTGCTGGTGTACAAGTTTCAGCAACTTATCCAGAAGATCTGACTAAGATCATTGAGGAAGGTGGCCCACTATACAACAGATTTTCAGTGTAGACAAAACAGTCTTCTATCGGAAAAAGATGCCAGATAGGACTTTCATGGATAAAGAGGAGAAGTCATGCCTGGTTTCAAAGCTTCAGAGGACAGGCTGACTCTCTTGTTAAGGACTAGTGCATCTGATGACTTTAAGTTGAAGCCAGTGCTCATTTATCCTTCCAAAAATCCTTAAAACATTCAGGCTATTAAAAATTATGGTAAATATACTCTGCCTGTACTCTATAAATGGAACAACAAAGCCTGAATGGCAGCACATCTGCTTAAAGCATGGTTTACTGAATATTTTAAGCCCATGGTCGAGACCTACTGCTCAGAAAAAAAGATTCCTTTCAAAATATTACTGCTCATTAACAATGCACCTAGTCACCTGCGAGCTCTGATGGACATGTGCAAGGAGATTAATGTAGTTTTCATGCCTGCTAACATGACATCCATTCTACAGCTGATGGATCAAGGAGTTATTTCAACGTTTGAGTCTTACTGATTAAAAAATAAAATTTGTAAAGTGACAGCTGCCATAGACAGTGATTTCTCTGGGCAAAGTAAATTTAAAATCTTTTGGAAAATATTTACCTTTCTGTATACCATTAAAAGCATTCATGATTCATGGGAGGAGGTAAAAGTACCAACATGAACATGAGTTTTGAAGAAGTTGATTCCAGCCCTCATGGATGACTGAGAAGTTTGAGACTTCAGTGGAGGAAGCAACTGCAGATGTGGTAGAAATAGCAAGAGAATTATATTTCAAAGTAGAGCCTAAAAATGTGACTGAATTGCTGCAAATTCATGATAAACTTGAAAGGATAAAGAATTAGTTTTTATGGGTGAGCAAAGAAAGTGGTTTCTTGAGCTAGAATCTACTTCTCGTAAAGATGCTGAAAATGCTGAAATGACGTTGCTGAAATGACAACAAAGAGTGTAGACTATTACATAAACTTAGTTGATAAAGCATCAGCAGGATTTCAGAGGGTGACTTCAATTTTGAAAGAAGCTCCACTGTAGGTAAATACTATCAAACAGCATTGCAGGCTACATGGACATTTTTTTGTAAAAGGAAGAGTCAGTTGATGCAGCAAACTTTATTGTTGTCTTATTTTAAGGAATTGCCACCACCACCCCAAACTTCAGCAGCCACCATCTTGATCAGTCAGCAGGCATCAACATCGAGGCAAGGCCCTCCACCAGCAAAGACTACTACTTGCTGAAGGCTCAGATGATCGTTAGCAATTTTTAGCAATAAAGCATTTTTTAATTAAAGAATATGTATATTGTTTTTAGACATGATGCTACTGCACACTTAATAGACTACAGTATAATGTAAACATTACTTTTATATGCTCTGGGAAATGAAAAATTTGTGCAGCTTCTTTCATTGAGATACTTGCTTTATTGCACTGGTCTGGAACTGAACTTGCAGTATCTCTGAGTTATGCCTGTATTGTAATTGCCCGTTTACCTGTCTGTCTCTCACTGGTCCCACCATAGAGATCATCAAAAACAGATAATGTGTCTTGTTTATCTTTATTTCACCAGTGCAAAGCCTGTGGAAGGCCCTCATTAAATATCTATTGGATGAGTGGATGGATAAAGAACAGAGGGATGAATAAAAGTAAAACCATCCAGAGATAGTCTAGGTTTCAAAACCAAGTAATATTCATCTTTTCATAGACAAAGCTGCACGCATATTTAAACAGTGATAAACAACTCCCAAAGTGCTTAAAAACGTGTATCTAAAACCAAAAAGAAATTTCTGAAGTTTCTACTGCCAGAAAAGATCACTTTGAGAAAAGGAAATACAAAACAATAGTTATAAATTCTACTACAAATAAGAACTAGGTAAATTCTACTAAACCCACAACAGTTGTGAGTCTCCCATATTATTATTAATAATAATGTATTATTAATTTTTCTCATACATTTATTTTTCACAACTCTTACATACTTATTTACTAAAGGAAAACTGAGGTGACAGAAAAGTTCTGTAACTTTCTAAGGTCACAGAGTAAGTGGGAGAGTTAGGGCTTGAATTCAGACACTATGACAAGAGTTTATGTGCTTAATCACTAGACAATATTATTCTCTTTAGGTGGAGAGACTAAAAAAGAAGTATTATCAAATTTGACTCACAAAAGATTTTCTGGGTGGGAGCCTGAATTACTGACAATAAAAGGAAAATTATTTTAGAAAAAGAAAAAAGTATCAGTTTCAATTATTTTTATTCATTGAAAAATGAACTTGATGAAATACTGTGATATCACTTGATATTACTTTATAGCAACACATGGAATAGATTTGTCCAACTGAAGTTACAGATTGTAATTGCTGTGCAAATAGAGGACATTTTAGGCCAAGGATGACAAATGAGTTCCAACTTTTGTGCCAATATGGTAACTTCTAGAGATGATCGCTAAAGACTAATCTGGAGAAAACCCACAGTCAATTAGCACTGCCTGCTGTGAACACATGAACCCTTCTGCTGGACAAGCACTGGCCACATGCTCTCCTTCTCTCAGGAATATTGTGGGGATACATTCCTAGCATGCTAGTTCTTTAATCAGATTGTACATCAGAATAACCCGTGGAGGTTTCATAAAATACAGGTAACAGGGAAAGACAATCTTTGATTTCTATAGGCTTATAGTACTGAGAGGTAAAGCGATAGAAGCATCTTGTAGTGCACAGCTGAAAACAAAAATAAATCTTCCCATGTCTTCACGAATTAGGTAGTCTTAGTCCATTTGTGCTGCTGTAACAAAACACCCAAGACTGGGTAATTTATAAAGGACAGAAATATATTTGTCACAGTTCTCAAAGCCAGGAAGTCCAAGATCAAGGCACCAGCAGGTTTGACATCTGATGTGGGCCCCTTCCATCCATGGTGTTTTCTCTCAGCAGCATCCTCACATGGTGAAAGAGGGAAGGGCAAAAAGGGGTGAATGCAGGGTGAAGCCTTTCTTATACGGCAGTAATCCCATACAGGAGGGAGGAGCCCTTAGGATGTTATCACCTCACCTCAGCCCACCTCTTAATACTAGCACATTGGTGATTAAGTTTCAAAATATTAATTTAGGGAGACACATTCAGACCATAGCACACCTCCAGAGTAAAGACTGAAAAATATTTCTAATTGACATCATATATGCCTATGCAATTAAATATTTTACCTACTTCAAGCAAAAATGCAGCATGTAATTTGATAGAAACATAAACATAGGGAGAGTAATACATGTTGTATGTAATAATTTAATTGTTAGAAGATATTATTTTAATATATAAATTATTAGCAAGTAGAAAGTAAAATCAAGATAGGAAGGAAGCGAAACAGGATATATGGTCCTTTATGGTGGCCAGTGATTTCTCAGAAATCTTTCTGAAGTCCAGTTGTTTAACCACAGTTGAAGGGATAAAACAACGCAGTGGAAACAGTAAACTCTATTTTACATTTCCATTTCAAATGGCAAAAACTCAATATTTTCCCTAGTGTAACATTATGAATGAAAGCTCTTTCAATAACTACAGAAGCACTGAAAGAATTTTAGTTATGTGAAAGATGCTTTTGAGAATAAGAAAAGAGAGGAATACTGAAGACTCTTGAAAGTTACTTTTCCTTTACCAATCCACCAAAATAATAGATTTCTGAAATATTAGCATGTGAAGGGTAATCTCTGAGACCTTTTGCCACCTCCTAAAATGAAGAAAGGTTGCATACATTTTTTTTCTTGCTGCTGTGAATAATAAGAAGCCATGGGATTCCTTGTAGCAGTCCTGGAATGATTATGAAATAGCGGATTAAGTTCAAAGTTAGTATGGAAATCTGTTCCCTTAAAAGTCTTTCATAATCTATCTCTGGAGAGAGATAATTCTATCAAATTTGAATTAATCCATAGATAATGGCAAGAATATTGCCCACCATTATGTGTCTGTATATGGGAAATGAATACTGCATGGATCCTCAGATTTACCATCAAAACAACTCAGGGCCAGATTACAGAAGGGATTAATTGTAAACAGTAAGAGTTATGGCAATCATCTCAAGAAAGGGATTAATCAACTTCAAACACATAACTTGACCTAATAATCATAGCCTAACCACAGATAATTCTTTGGAGAGATTTTTTTTTTAATGCAGGTCACACAATGATCCTTTCATAGATGCAATAAAACATTTTAAAAATTACCTTATCTGGTGTCATTATAAAGTATAATCAGGTCCTGTATTATCATCACTACTGAAGCCTATAGTAAAATTAATTGTTCTTCATTTCAAGTCAAAAATAGGCTTTTTATCAGGCAACCTAAATTAAAGTTTTCTAAGAAGTTCCTATTCTGAATAGTTAAGCACATTGTTAGTCGTGGGGATGTAAGCACTTGTTCACTTTATCTTTTGTTCATGGCCAATTCCTTCTTTGAGTTTTGAATCCGTATGTGTACCGTATACACAGCCAAAGCTGCACAACATAAATGGGGTTTTCTGTGTATTCAGAGTTCAAAGGCTATGAAAAACTGATAATAAAATAGATATATACTTTATATAGAATAACTGAATTAAGTGGGACAGTTAATGGGCATGAAAATATAGTTAGATAAAATGAGTAAGATCTAGTATTTGATTGCACAAAGGGTGACTACAGTTAACAATAATTTATTGTGTATTTTTAAATAACTAAAAGAGTGGAATTAAAATCTTTTCTCTAACACAAGGAAATGATAAATGTTTGTGGTGATGGATACCTCAATTACTCTGATTTGATTATTACATTATGTGCCTGTATCAAAACATCACATGCACCCCATAAATATATAAACTTATTATGGACCCATAATAATTAAAAACAAAAAAACTGAGTTAAATTGTTTTACTTGTTTTTAAACTGTGGTAAAATATACATAAAATTTACCAATGTAATCATTTTTAAATGTACATTTCAGTAGCATTAAGTACGTTCACATAATTGTGGAGCCAATTTCCAAAACTATTTTCATCTTGTTAAACTGAAATTCTATATCCATTAAACAACAATTTCCCATTCTCCTCTCCTCCTATTCCCTGGCAGTAACTATTCTACTTTCTGTCTCTATGAATTTGACTATTCTAGGTACCTAATATAAATGAAATAATACAGTGTGTGTCTGTTTTTGTGACTGGCTTATTTCACTTAGCATAATGGCCTCAAAGTTCATCCATGTTGTGCCATATGTCAGACCTGCCTTCCTTTTTGAGACAGAATAATATTTCGTTGTTATGTATATACCACATTTTGTTCATTTATTCATGAAGGAACACTGAGTTGCTTCCTCCTTTTGGCCATTATAAATAATGTTAGCTATAAACATGGGTGTAAAAATACTTCTTTGAGAAGCTACTCGCAATTATTTTGTGTGTATACCCAGAAGTGGAAATGCTGGATCATATATGGTTTTTCTATTTTAATTACTTGAGGGATCTCCATATCGTTTTCCACAGCAGCTGCACCATTTTATATTTCTACCAATAATGAGACTGCACAAGTTTCCAGTTTCTCCACATCATCACCAACACTTGTTATTATTTTCTGTTTTTTAAAAACTATGAATTAAGATTTTTAAGTAGCAACCTTAAATCTAAAGTTTCGAAATTAGGAAATCTCCAATTATAATTTTTCAAATGGTCTATCTAATATACTTGTTGGGGGTGAAATCTGAGCTTTTTTCTTTCTAGAGAAGGTTGTTAAGGGTTAAGGTAAAGAGAATAAAACTTTTCTAACAATGTGGATAACAGGCATGCCTTCCAAGCCTCCCCTGGGCACCCCCCAAATACCTAATATAATGCTTTTGACACAGTATGTACTTGGAAAATATTTTTTTAAATAAGGGAGATAAAGAGTTTCAACTCACAGTTTTAAAATTCAAAGTGAATTTCAAGATTCTTCAGGGTGAAGAATCTTTTAGGTTTTTATTCTTTTAGGTTTTTATTCTACCTTCATTGAAATAATGAACATTACCTCATTTGCTCGTTGTGGGGATTAAATAAATGATCCATGTAATGCGCCTAGAACTGCTCATTATAAATGTAATAAGTGAGAATTTTTATCATTATTTGGATATTATAAAAATTAATCAATAAGCAAGTATTATTAAATGCCTAACAATGTCCTTAGCGGTACCTTCAGCACAGTGTTGAACATTGTTAAAGTAACAATAACAACTGTTGCCCTAACAATATAGAAACATATTTTTATTTTAAAAGGAAAACAGATAAGCCCAAAACATGTAAAATATAATGCAGTACATGACTAAAATCCCCCCTTTTGAAAGTCCCTTTCTTTGGCATCCTGATTTTGTAGAATTCTTGCTCTCTTAATACTTCTTCCTCATTTTTCCCCACCCCCCATTCAGAAATGGTTTTGGTCTGAGTCCTCTAGTCTTCTCTTTCTACACGTTCTCTCCCTTGGTGATTTTGTCTACTCTCATTTCACCATCTCAAGGATGATCGCGTCCTGGATCACATCATCTTTCTCAATATTGCTGATTCAATGACCTCATGAACAATGAACTAGCAGTGGCATTCTGAAAGCAGATCTAAAACTCAAGTTCCTGTTTTAATTGTTGTTATTGCTGCTGCTTAATAAAATGCTGTAAAATCCTGTAATTATTCTCCCTTATCTGGAGATAAGGGAGAACAAAACCTGGAAAACTTAGTCGGTGACTTTACTTTGTAAGTTTTTTTTTAAGTTTCTAAATCTTTAAAAGTTTTTCAGTTTTATCTTCCCTACATATACTCTAAACTAATAGAAGCAAACTATGTGTACTTGTCCTTAAAGAACATGCTATTTTTTCCTCATGCCTCGAAATGTATTATTTCATCTCTGAATTGCTCTTTTCTTCATCTCCACTGGTTGAAATCCCATTCAGACACCAAGATCCAGCTCAAACTCAATTTCCTACACCCCAACCTGAAGGAATGTCTCTCCTTTCTGGGCTGCATAGTTCCCAGTGTGTAATCTACGTATATTTTGAGGTATCTTGTTTCTAGCTATATGTGAATATGCACTAGACTGCCAGTCCCTGACAATGACTTCTTTAACTTTGATTCCCCAAAATAAATGAATAAATGAAAAACAAATGAACAGCTGAGTGATTAGCTAAATAAATGAATACAAGTAAATGTATATGTTTTAAAGGAAAATTAATTTTGTAGCAGCATGGATACAGAAGAATCCACATTCAGGAAGTCACTGTGAAGACTGTTGCATCATTATAAACATAAAATCCAAGCTGGAACTGCCATAGCAGAGTGGATAAGTAATTGATTTAAACCACTTTGAAGACTTTTTTTTATTGATATCTCACAAGGTACTTTTATTATATTCAACTATCTTTGCACATTTCATTTCAAAAATTAGCTATATGATGGGTATCTTAGTCTGCTCAGGCTGCCATAACAAATTACCATAAACTGAGTGGTTTAACTAACAGAAATGGATTTTCCCATAGTTCTGGAGGCTGGAAATCTAAGACTGAGGTCCTGCAGGGTTCATTTCCTGATGAGGGCTGTCTTCTTGGCCTATAGACCACAACCTTCTTGTATTCTCTTGTGGCAGAGAGAGAGAAAAGGAGGCAAGTTTTCTGATGTCTCTTCTTAAAAGGCCACTAATTCCATCATGAAAGCCCCATTCATGACCTCATGTAACTCTAATTACCCTACAAAGGCCCCACCTCCAAATATCATCACACTAGGGATTAGTGCTTCCACATATGAAACTGGGGGAGGGGGGTGGGCAGGACACAATTTAGTCCATAGCAGTTGAATAAGTGAGGAGATATTTTACCTTTCTAACATAGAGGCATTGGCCTGAGAATTCCAGAACAAATTACCCCTTTTTTCTATTCAAATTTCTATGACTTCACTTGTACATCTACAGGAATATATATATATACAAACACACACACATACATGCATATAGAAATAGAAACACATGCCTATATTTCTAGGAAGATAGAAAATAGGGACCTAGGGATCATGTCTGCCATGCCTCTTGTACAACACACAGTCTCTACCAGTGACCCTGGATACTGTCCGAAAGAGCTGATCCCTAAGTAAAAAGTTATGACATCCTTACTGGCATAATTTGAGGTTCATACAGTTCTAGATTTATGAAATTCCCACTCTGTAAGTTAATACTTTAACTACTACATCTTGAAACTTCCTATTAAAATTTATTTATTTATTTATTTATTTGTTTATTTCTGAGATGGAGTCTCACTCTGTTGCCCAGACTGAAATGCAGGGTACAATCCTGGCTCACTGCAGCTCCGCCTCCCAGGTTCAAGCAATTCTCCTGCCTCAGCCTCCCAAGTAGCTGGAATTACAGGTGCCCACCACCATGCTCAGCTAATTTTTGTCTTTTTAATAGAGACAGGGTATCGCCATGTTGTCTAGGCTGGTCTCAAGCTCCTGTCCTCAAGTGATCTGCCTGCCTTGGCCTCCCTAAGTGCTGGGATTACAGGCAGGAGCCACTGCACCCAGCCCAAAATTTTAATTCTTACCCAAGAGCAGAAACAGGTTTATTATGAAGCTAAAGATACTTTTGTTAAATGTCCCTTCATTTTCATAGGTTACTAGGAGGAGTATTAGAAATGTAATAACATGGTCTGTTTTTATGAATGTTACAAAACTGAGATTTTTTGAGAAATTCTTTTACTTAAAGATAGCCCCTAAAATATGTAAGTTTGAAGTGTCAAATCATCTTGATGAACCTCTGCTTGGGAAGTGTCAAATAACCAGAAAAAGTAGAATCAGATGAACTAAACATCAAAAGATGTTCTGAGATGGCAAAACTACCTTGTGAGGCTACCAATACCAAACACCCAGAAGAGACTGCTATCACATAGGCCCTTCAAAACTCCACCTTGCTCATCTGATCCCAGGCACTGTGGATGCTCTGTTCTAACATTTTGCTTTGTCCCTAAGGATGTATTTCCTCACTGATACTTACTTGGATCTGGTTTCCTAATCAGTGCCCTTCTTCTAAATCCATCCCAATCCTTGGTTTCCTCATTTATAAAATGAGAATGGAGATACTACCTATTTCATGGTGCTATTATAAACATAAAATGATATAATGTACATATAAATGTTTTGTTAGCTATTTATTCTATACCTATTTAAGGCCCTCCATGAACGAGTCCCATATGAATTTTCCATTCCTGTATTCCATTAGACCCTCTTATGTATGATATGTTCTGCCCAAACTTGGCTACTCTTCCATCTCTGAACCAATTTGCAATTTTTGTTAGATCAGTAACCATAGCAGAATAATATGCTCTGTATGGATTACTTCAAACAAACAAACAAAACCTCGGGATTAGATTATTTTGCCTACTAATTATGTTAAAATCTTAAGTAACAGAATTTTTTTTTTTTGCTTTCTGAATAGTTAACATCATTTTTTAAATCTTTTAAGAGACATCAGTGTATTAAATGAAGCTAGCAAAACCAGAACACAAAAAGATGTCAATCTTATTAAAATAAAAAGACAATTGAAACATTTTTATTAGGTTAATTTCACTTTTTACGTTACTACAACAATAACAAAAATACCAATACCATTGAATACAATTAAGAAGTTTACTTAAATCATATTCCTCAAAATTTGGTGTGCATCATCACATGTGTTAGAATCATGGGAGCGGAGGGCAGAGGGTTACTTCTAAATATTCAAATTCTCGGCCTCCCCCAGACAAACTGAATCAGAATTTCTAAGAATGTTGCCATAGAATCTGCATTTTAGCATTTCTTTCCAAGTGATTTTTATGCAAACCAAAATTAAAAATACTGCATTGACATTTTCCGTCCCAGTCTTCTGAAGATTGGAAGGTAACAGCAGGGTTGGGGTGGGCTGGGGTGGGACAAGGTCATGGGAAATAGCAGCCCAGGAAGCATCAGCACTGTCATCCTCACTGAGGTTTGGATGAAGTACCTTTTCAATAAGCTCTTCTGTATCTCTTGATAAACAGTTACATGGTAATGAAACTTTTCAAGGTTATTTCCTTGAGAATACAGCTAAGGCAGCTTCTTGCGTCTTTCCAGGCAGAATATTCTGATATTATTATTAATCTTTATCTTTCCTTGTTCTGAAAACAATTTGAGCTATCTTATGAAATTCATAGTCTATATTAGTTTAAGAGGTAGATGAGAAAATAAGCTCAGGAAAATAAACCTATGGGTGAGAGAGAGAGAGAGAGAGAGAGAGTGTGTGTGTGTGTGTGTGTGTGTGTGTAAGAGAGACAGAGAGAAGAAAGAGAGAGAAGGTAACTTAGAGATTAATAAATACTTCTTTTAAAAATAGGAGTTATTTGTATTTTAGTTTTTAATTCAACCTAAACCTTCTCTCTGTAGGGTTTCACAATTTTTAAAAAGTATGTCTTTTAATTTAACAAAATGCAAACATGTATCTCTGCTAGTGGAGAAGGTAGTGAAAATCTTCTTTTTTTTTTTAAGTTTTTTTTTCTTTTATTATTATACTTTAAGTTTTAGGGTACATGTGCACATTGTGCAGGTTAGTTACATATCTATACATGTGCCATGCTGGTGCACTGCACCCACTAACTTGTCATCTGGCATTAGGTATATCTCCCAATGCTATCCCTCCCCCCTCCCCCCACCCCACAACAGTCCCCAGAGTGTGATGTTCCCCTTCCTATGTCCATGTGATCTCATTGTTCAATTTCCACCTATGAGTGAGAAGATGCGGTGTTTGGTTTTTTCTTCTTGCGATAGTTTACTGAGAATGATGATTTCCAATTTCATCCATGTCCCTACAAAGGACATGAACTCATCATTTTTTATGGCTGCATAGTATTCCATGGTGTATATGTGCCACAATTTCTTAATCCAGTCTATCATTGTTGGACACTTGGGTTGGTTCCAAGTCTTTGCTATTGTGAATAATGCCGCAATAAACATACGTGTGCATGTGTCTTTATAGCAGCATGATTTATAGTCCTTTGGGTATATACCCAGTAATGGGATGGCTGGGTCAAATGGTGTTTCTAGCTCTAGATCCCTGAGGAATTGCCACACTGACTTCCACAATGGTTGAACTAGTTTACAGTCCCACCAACAGTGTAAAAGTGTCCCTATTTCTCCACATCCTCTCCAGCACCTGTTGTTTCCTGACTTTTCAATGATTGCCATTCTAACTGGTGTGAGATGGTATCTCATTGTGGTTTTGATTTGCATTTCTCTGATGGCCAGTGATGATGAGCATTTTTTCATGTGTTTTTTGGCTGCATAAATGTCTTCTTTTGAGAAGTGTCTGTTCATGTCCTTCGCCCACTTTTTGATGGGGTTGTTTGTTTTTTTTCTTGTAAATTTGTTTGAGTTCATTGTTGATTCTGGATATTAGCCCTTTGTCAGATGAGTAGGTTGCAAAAATTTTCTCCCATTTTGTAGGTTGCCTGTTCACTCTGTTGGTAGTTTCTTTTGCTGTGCAGAAGCTCTTTAGTTTAATTAGATCCCATTTGTCAATTTTGGCTTTTGTTGCCATTGCTTTTGGTGTTTTAGACATGAAGTCCTTGCCCATGCCTATGTCCTGAATGGTAATGCCTAGGTTTTCTTCTAGGGTTTTTATGGTTTTAGGTCTAACATTTAAGTCTTTAATCCATCTTGAATTGATTTTTGTATAAGGTGTAAGGAAGGGATCCAGTTTCAGCTTTCTACATATGGCTAGCCAATTTTCCCAGCACCATTTATTAAATAGGGAATCCTTTCCCCATTGCTTGTTTTTTCTCAGGTTTGTCAAAGATCAGACAGTTGTAGATATGTGGCGTTATTTCTGAGGGCTCTGTTCTGTTCCATTGATCTATATCTCTGTTTTGGTACAAGTACCATTCTGTTTTGGTTACTGTAGCCTTGTAGTCAGGTAGTGTGATGCCTCCAGCTTTGTTCTTTTGGCTTAGGATTGACTTGGCGATGCAGGCTCTTTTTTGGTTCCATATGAACTTTAAAGTAGTTTTTTCCAATTCTGTGAAGAAAGTCATTGGTAGCTTGATGGGGATGGCATTGAATCTGTAAATTACCTTGGGCAGTATGGCCATTTTCATGATATTGATTCTTCCTACCCATGAGCATGGAATGTTCTTCCATTTGTTTGTATCCTCTTTTCTTTTCTTGAGCAGTGGTTTGTAGTTCTACTTGAAGAGGTCCTTCATATCCCTTGTAAGTTGGATTCCTAGGTATTTTATTCTCTTTGAAGCAATTGTGAATGGGAGTTCACTCATGATTTGGTTCTCTGTTTGTCTGTTGTTGGTGTATAAGAATGCTTGTGATTTTTGTACATTGATTTTGTATCCTGAGACTTTGCTGAAGTTGCTTATCAGCTGAAGGAGATTTTGGGTGGAGACAATGGGGTTTTCTAGATATACAATCATGTCATCTGCAGACAGGGACAATTTGACTTCCTCTTTTCCTAATTGAATACCCTTTATTTCCTTCTCCTGCCTAATTGCCCTGGCCAGAACTTCCAACACTATGTTGAATAGGAGTGGTGAGAGAGGGCATCCCTGTCTTGTGCCAGTTTTCAAAGGGAATGCTTCCACTTTTTGCCCATTCAGTATGATATTGGCTGTGGGTTTGTCATAGATAGCTCTTATTATTTTGAAATACGTCCCATCAATACCTAATTTATTGAGAGTTTTTAGCATGAAGGGTGGTTGAATTTTGTCAAATGCCTTTTCTGCATCTAATGAGATAATCATGTGGTTTTTGTCTTTGGCTCTGTTATATGCTGGATTACATTTATTGATTTGCGTATATTGAACCAGCCTTGCATCCCAGGGATGAAGCCCACTTGATCATGGTGGATAAGCTTTTTGATGTGCTGCTGGATTCGTTTTGCCAGTATTTTATTGAGGATTTTTGCATCAATGTTCATCAAGGATATTGGTCTAAAATTCTCTTTTTTGGTTGTGTCTCTGCCCGGCTTTGGTATCAGAATGATGCTGGCCTCATAAAATGAGTTAGGGAGGATTCCCTCTTTTTCTATTGATTGGAATAGTTTCAGAAGGAATGGTACCAGTTCCTCCTTGTACTTCTGGTAGAATTCAGCTGTGAATCCGTCTGGTCCTGGACTCTTTTTGGTTGGTAAGCTATTGATTATTACCACAATTTCAGATCCTGTTATTGGTCTATTCAGAGATTCAACTTCTTCCTGGTTTAGTCCTGGGAGAGTGTATGTGTCGAGGAATTTATCCATTTCTTCTAGATTTTCTAGTTTATTTGCGTAGAGGTGTTTGTAGTATTCTCTGATGGTAGTTTGTGTTTCTGTGGGATCGGTGGTGATATCCCCTTTATCATTTTTTATTGTGTCTATTTGATTCTTCTCTCTTTTTTTCTTTATTAGTCTTGCTAGTGGTCTATCAATTTTGTTGATCCTTTCAAAAAACCAGCTCCTGGATTCATTAATTTTTTGAAGGGTTTTTTGTGTCTCTATTTCCTTCAGTTCTGCTCTGATTTTAGTTATTTCTTGCCTTCTGCTAGCTTTTGAATGTGTTTGCTCTTGCTTTTCTAGTTCTTTTAATTGTGATGTTAGGGTGTCAATTTTGGATCTTTCCTGCTTTCTCTTGTGGGCATTTAGTGCTATAAATTTCCCTCTACACACTGCTTTGAATGCGTCCCAGAGATTCTGGTATGTTGTGTCTTTGTTCCTATTGGTTTCAAAGAACATCTTTATTTCTGCCTTCATTTCGTTATGTACCCAGTAGTCATTCAGGAGCAGGTTGTTCAGTTTCCATGTAGTTGAGCGGTTTTGAGTGAGATTCTTAATCCTGAGTTCTAGTTTGATTGCACTGTGGTCTGAGAGATAGTTTGTTATGATTTCTGTTCTTTTACATTTGCTGAGGAGAGCTTTACTTCCAACTAAGTGGTCAATTTTAGAATAGGTGTGGTGTGGTGCTGAAAAAAATGTATATTCTGTTGATTTGGGGTGGAGAGTTCTGTAGATGTCTATTAGGTCCTCTTGGTGCAGAGCTGAGTTCAATTCCTGGGTATCCTTGTTGACTCTCTGTCTCGTTGATCTGTCTAATGTTGACAGTGGGGTGTTAAAGTCTCCCATTATTAATGTGTGGGAGTCTAAGTCTCTTTGTAGGTCACTCAGGACTTGCTTTATGAATCTGGGTGCTCCTGTGTTGGGTGCATATATATTTAGGATAGTTAGCTCTTCTTGTTGAATTGATCCCTTTACCATTATGTAATGGCCTTCTTTGTCTCTTTTGATCTTTGTTGGTTTAAAGTCTGTTTTATCAGAGACTAGGATTGCAACCCCTGCCTTTTTTTGTTTTCCATTGGCTTGGTAGATCTTCTTCCATCCCTTTATTTTGAGCCTATGTGTGTCTCTGCACGTGAGATGGGTTTCCTGAATACAGCACACTGATGGGTCTTGACTCTTTATCCAATTTGCCAGTCTGTGTCTTTTAATTGGAGCATTTAGTCCATTTACATTTAAAGTTAATATTGTTATGTGTGAATTTGATCCTGTCATGATGATGTTAGCTGGTGATTTTGCTCGTTAGTTGATGCAGTTTCTTCCTAGTCTTGATGGTCTTTACATTTTGGCATGATTTTGCAGTGGCTGGTACCAGTTGTTCCTTTCCATGTTTAGTGCTTCCTTCAGGAGTTCTTTTAGGGCAGGCCTGGTGGTGACAAAATCTCTCAGCATTTGCTTGTCTGTAAAGGATTTTATTTCTCCTTCACTATGAAGCTTAGTTTGGCTGGATATGAAATTCTGGGTTGAAAATTCTTTAAGATAATGTTGAATATTGGCCCCCACTCTCTTCTAGCTTGTAGGGTTTCTGCCGAGAGATCCGCTGTTAGTCTGATGGGCTTCCCTTTGAGGGTAACCCAACCTTTCTCTCTGGCTGCCCTTAACATTTTTTCCTTCATTTCAACTTTGGTGAATCTGACAATTATGTGTCTTGGAGTTGCTCTTCTCGAGAAGTATCTTTGTGGCGTTCTCTGTATTTCCTGAATCTGAACATTGGCCTGCCTTGCTAGATTGGGGAAGTTCTCCTGGATAATATCCTGCAGAGTGTTTTCCAACTTCGTTCCATTCTCCCCATCACTTTCAGGCACACCAATCAGACGTAGATTTGGTCTTTTCACATAATCCCATATTTCTTGGAGGCTTTGCTCATTTCTTTTTATTCTTTTTTCTCTAAACTTCCTTTCTCGCTTCATTTCATTCATTTCATCTTCCATTGCTGATACCCTTTCTTCCAGTTGATTGCATTGGCTCCTGAGGCCTCTGCATTCTTCATGTAGTTCTCGAGCCTTGGTTTTCAGCTCCATCAGCTCCTTTAAGCACTTCTCTCTATTGGTTATTCTAGTTATACATTCTTCTAAATTTTTTTTTAAAGTTTTCAACTTCTTTGCCTTTGGTTTGAATGTCCTCCTGTAGCTCAGAGTAATTTGATCGTCTGAAGCCTTCTTCTCTCAGCTCATCAAAGTCATTCTCCGTCCAGCTTTGTTCCGTTGCTGGTGAGGAACTGCGTTCCTTTGGAGGAGGAGAGGGGTTCTGCTTTTTAGAGTTTCCAGTTTTTCTGCTCTGTTTTTTCCCCATCTTTGTGGTTTTATCTACTTTTGGTCTTTGATGATGGTGATGTACAGATGGGTTTTTGGTGTGGATGTCCTTTCTGTTTGTTAGTTTTCCTTCTAACAGACAGGACCCTCAGCTGCAGGTCTGTTGGAATACCCTGCCGTGTGAGGTGTCAGTGTACCCCTGTTGGGGGGGTGCCTCCCAGTTAGGCTGCTCGGGGGTCAGGGGTCAGGCACCCACTTAAGGAGGCAGTCTGCCCGTTCTCAGATCTCCAGCTGCGTGCTGGGAGAACCACTGCTCTCTTTAAAGCTGTCAGACAGGGACATTTAAGTCTGCAGAGGTTACTGCTGTCTTTTTGTTTGTCTGTGCCCTGCCCCCAGAAGTGGAGCCTACAGAGGCAGGCAGGCCTCCTTGAGCTGTGGTGGGCTCCACCCAGTTCGAGCTTCCCGGCAGCTTTGTTTACTTAAGCAAGCTTGGGCAATGGCGGGCACCCCTCCCCCAGCCTCGCTGCCGCCTTGCAGTTTGATCTCAGACTGCTGTGCTAGCAATCAGCGAGACTCCGTGGGCATAGGACCCTCCGAGCCAGGTGCGGGATATAATCTTGTGGTGCGCCGTTTTTTAAGCCCGTCGGAAAAGCGCAGTATTCGGGTGGGAGTGGCCTGATTTTCCAGGTGCCGTCCGTCACCCCTTTCTTTGACTAGGAAAGGGAACTCCCTGACCCCTTGCGCTTCCCGAGTGAGGAAATGCCTCGCCCTGCTTCAGCTCGCGCACGGTGCGCACACCCACTGACCTGTGCCCACTGTCTGGCACTCCCTAGTGAGATGAACCCGGTACCTCAGATGGAAATGCAGAAATCACCTGTCTTCTGCGTCGCTCACGCTGGGAGCTGCAGACTGGAGCTGTTCCTATTCGGCCATCTTGGCTCCTCCGAAAATCTTCTCTTGAGAAAAGTGAATGGACAAATAAAGATTTCTCATTTCTGACAAAAGAAAATAACCTAGGAATAGAGCCAAAAAAAAGAGAAGATTCCAAGGAGAGAGATGGAAAATAATGCCAAGAGGAAAACACATAAAAAAGATTTACAGATCTGACTAATTAAAAATTTAAAAGCTTTATTTGTCAAAAACATCATAAACAACCCAAATGTTTTAGATAGAGGACAGCCTGAAACAGTCTAACTGCATTTGCTGTGTAGGTGGGAATTTGCTGAGCTAGGGCTGTCTTTGGCAGACGAAGGTTAAGGATCCAGTTTAAGGTTATCCAGCTATTAACTGGTAGAGCCAAGATGTGAGCTGACATTTCTTAGCCCCACTGTACATGCTCCTAACCATCATTTCCTATTTTTTAGATTTACTTGGGATTTATCTATTTCATTCTCTTTTAAAGATTTATTATTTCTATAGCTTTTGTTTTGTTTTTATATTAAATGTATTATTCAGTTGTTCAGTGATTTTGTTGCTATTTCATTGTTTGTGGAATAAATAAATGATTCAAACTGGTGATTTTGGTAAATAGACTTTTTTGATGTTTCAAAGCTATGTTACATTCTTACTTCATGAGTTTTTTTGTATATTCTCTTGGATTTTTAATCAATCGAATAATAGTTTTGGGAAACAATTGTTTCCCTTTTTCCAAGAATTAAGCTTCCTTTTTGCATCCCATTTCTTAATGTCTACACCAGAACTTTAGAACAATGTTAAGTCACACAGGAGACTTTTGATACCCTTGTTTAGTCCATTAATAAAAATGCTGCTAATGTTTTTCTGTTAAAAATGTGCTAATGTTATTATATTTTTCTGTTTTAGAATGCTGCATTAAAGTGATTATTCTCTATCATTTTAGCATGTATCTTTTTATTCTTGATTTTATGATTTTTTAAAATAGGAATAGTTGAATTTTATAGACTGCATTTTTTAGCATGTATCTTGCAGATTTTTCCCTCTTTTTGTGTGCGGGTGTTATTGAAGTAAATGTTTACTTCATCAGATGTCTTGATGTTGACCATTTCTTGCATTTCTGGTTGCTACAAACACTAAATGCTTATGTTTACATAATCAGATAATGTCAACACAGTATTTTTTACTTTGGTTTTAAGACACTCACGACAATCCCATGAGGTAGGAAAACCAGCCCAGGAAGGTTAAATGACTTGCCTAAGACCACATTGCTCATAAGTGACAGAGCTGGAACTTGAAACCACAACTGTCTGCTTCCAAAATTTGTGCTCTTATTGATTCCCAACCTTTTTCTGCAAGTATTTTTTTGGGCATTAGCACAGGGTCTGGTATCTGAGCACTTAATACCTGCTGGCTAATACATTCACCACCTGCGGCCCAAAAAAATGTGCTCCAAAAATTTGTGCTCTTATTGATTCATGACCTTTTGCTGCAAGTTTTTTAATAGGGGTAGAGAGGTAGGAAGTTGAGGGAGTCATGTCTAAAAGTCTCAATGGTCTTTCTAGAAGCCATTGGCTGTGGAACAGGGAAGTAGCCTCAAGGAACGGGTGCAAATTTGGAATATGTGCTGTGGGGATGGAGAAAAGTTGGCCAGTCTCACCGACCACATTCATGGATGCAGTGGACAGCATGCCAATAATGAAGCACCATGCACTTGCAGTGTACTTAGACCCCAGTGTCAGATTTAGCTCAGCTTAAGAGTTTACTTAGCTCAGGAAAAGGCAACTGAGCCAGAACAGATGGGTGTTCTCGGCTGAGCTCCCTCAGGTTCTTGGAGACCTGTTGGTTGTCATAGATACTCTGAAGAGCCTGAACAGGTCTGAGTAAGCCAAAAGCTCTGAATATTCCCCACTGCCAAATGCGGTCACATATGCCCTCCTGCTGTGCAAGGCTGAGGGCTACTCTAACAAGACCCTTCAAGCAACAGGATGCACATTCATACTAACAATACATACTTCCAACTTATATTTCCAGTCTCAGGATCACTGCCTTATGGGGCCAGCAGCGGTCCAAGTTTTCCTGCACATGAACTCTGCTATTCTAAGAACACACAAAAATAGTGGCTAAGAATTATACCAATTACCATAGGGATAGCAACAAACTGAAAACTTCACATTCTTCTACCAAAATGTCTACCAAAATGTCAACTTTAAAGGAATAGAATTGGAGAACTGTGAATAAATGATTACCTTGCATAAGAAAGAGAAAGAATGTGAATGCTTAAAAGACCATAAAAGTTAGTCTCAAACAGAACTTTAATACGAGTTACTTGATGCCAGCATGGAATCTTAAAACTGAAAACACAGACACAGAGCTTAGCCAGGGTCTGGTACCTGAGCACTTAATACCTGCTGGCTAATACATTCACCACCTGCGGCAACAGCATCTGTCCATATAATCTCACCCCTCCTGAATCAGATAACGAGATGCCTCTGGTCAATGTTCTTCCCTCCCTATGTGCCTGGAGCCAATCCTCTCCCTCATGTAGTCAGTGATCCCCTATGGCTCATCACGTGCATCAACTTCCTTCTCTGCATGACCCCTCTCCTTTGGGCTTACAAACTTGTGCTAGACTCTTCATTGGTGAACAAATACATAAAACAAGCAAGCAACAAAATCTTTCCTTGGCACTTTCTCTAGTCTTGGTCTGCTTTCTCCTACCCATTACAGCCAAGCCACTTGAAACAGCTGGGCAAGTATGCATCACAGTCTCTATTTTCTTAACTTTTATTTCCTTCCAACCCAATCTGCCTTCTGCTGTCACCACTCCACTACAGTTGTCCTGCTAACTACAAAGGTTACAGTTAACTGACCTGTAGTTAACACTACAAAGGTTAGTCTGGTAAACTGGCTAGTTACCAAATTCGTTGTTTTCAGTCATGACTGGACCTGTTTTTTCTGTGGCACTTGCGATACCCGTTTGAGATGTTCTGTTCCTCTGCTGTACTTCCAGCCTGGTTTTCCTCTTCTCTCTTAACCACCTCCCCCACTTGTTTTTTTGCAATCATTAGGCCACTTCCTCTCTACATAGCCCTTAAATGTTACACTGGTCCAGCCCTGAGCTCACATCCTTTCTCACTTTTCACGTACTTCCTGTGTGATCTCACCTACACACATATCACCAAACCACTGAACAGTAAAGTGCCCAAATTTTGTCCAGATGGATTCTCCTAATGGCCAATCAATGTTTGCAGTTATCCAATGCACATATGCATGTGGATGTCTCTGGTACCTCAATATCCCTTAGTATCTGTCCTGAATGTGCTCCCCTTCTTCAAGTCTCCCTTGCTGCATGACACACCATCACTTACAAAGAGCCCCACCCCAAGTAACTTCTACTCATTCATTCCTTAGATCTCAGCTCCAGCATCACTTCCTCAGTAAAGCCTTTCTTAGCTACAAGTCTAACTCAAATTCCTTATGCTCTAATTTTAAAAAGGTAGAAAGTAAAATGAATGTTTCTTCAGTTGCCATTTACATTAAATAGGGTGATTATTTAATTAATAAAAATCTCCGAGTTATAAAATTGATGATAAAAATCATGTATATTTTCACCAAACATTGTAGTCCAATGACGTAACATGGTGATCAGCATATTTCAGCAGCTGCATATGCAATGAATAAATGATTCAATCCAGGGATCCAAGAGTTATCCTAGATTCAAGCATCATACTCACTCCTGATATCCTATTAGCTACAATGTCCCCCTGATTGTATGCCCTAAATATTACTCAATATCTTTCTTATTTTTCCTATTTTATTTTCAAATATTTTTTTCTTAAGTTCATATTATTTTGCATCAATTAATAGCCCCTTCATAATATAATAGTGTTGTGTTTAATTCCATGGATTCTACATCCAGACTGCCAGCTTTTATTGTTATTACCATTTCTCCTCGTGGTGTTGCCATCTCCAGAATAACCTCAACAGGATACTGAAAACCCCAGAATATGCCAGTAGTGGACCTGAACGTTCTTCGAACGTTCTCAGGCCCATAGCCTGAGAATGAGCTTGTATGTCGAGGACCATGAAGACTCTGGCACGTGCTTACTTCTCTAGACTGCTCTTGTTGCACTTTTCGGGCTCATACATCTATTTTTCAGCAGTATGGAACTACCTGAATCTTGAAACCTACATTTCAGCATTATGGAATTACCTGAATTTTACCAAATAGCCCATACTTTTAATATTTAGATACTTTTTGTATTATCTCTCTCTGGAATTATTATCTCGTGTGTGTCCATTTGTTAATGTACGACTTAAGTTTTAAGATTAGCTCAGGCATCTTCTCCTTGAAGCTACTTGCCTCTATCTTGGAGAAATTTGGCATTCTTCCTCTCTACTGAAACCATTACTACACTGACAACAATTGTCTTGAGGTGATTTGCTGACTTGGATACACCCTTTACCAGCTGTGAATTCCTTGAGGTCAGGAATGTATATATTCAGTTGTTCAGATTCTGAATATGCCTATCTCATAAATAGCACTCTATAAATGTTTACTAAATGAATGAATCATTAAATGAATAACTATTTCAAGTTTTACTAGGGAAATTGACTATATTATATACATGCCATTTCCTACACTTATAACAGAAATAGTAGATGACCACCTCTTTAGGTTGGTGAACAGATTACCTACTTTTCATGTAAGGACCTGGATGCAACCAGATCATGCGAACTTTTTAAATGTTCATTTGTTTCTCTCCTCTTTATATTCTCATTTTTCTTTCATTAAGAAAAAATAAGCAGAATTTCTCTCTCACACTGCATATCTCTATTTTCATTTACCGTGTCACTCCTTCCTAGTTTATCGCTGATGTCTTCCATAGAGTCACCTTCCTGTCTGTCTCTGAGAAAGATAATGCAGCCTTCCATTCTTCCACATGGGCTTTTCCCAAATATATTCACCAACTTAGTCAACAGACTAGTTGTGGGTAACACAGAGTATCTCTGTAGGTTATCTCCAGGTGAATGCTTAGTGTTGGAGTCTGAGAGGAGAAGAAGCAAATTCACTTGAAAGTTGACATCTCATACCAAATACCCCCATAAAAATTTACCCACTCCACAAGCACATTTTTTTCACACATCACATTCAATTCTCATATTTCCTTAGATTAAAATCTTATAGTGCATTTTTATATTGCTTAATATTTTTGGTGGTTATAAAGTTTTAATGTATATTTATAACATTTTATGTCAAATTTATAACACTGTAAGTACTTTAACTATTTCAATATCCTCTCTATAAAACCATTGTCATCAAATCAGATAAATGCCCCAAAAGCTGAGGTGAGACAACTTTAACTCTGCTTTCAAACTGCAGTAAGTTCTTTTAAACATTGTTTTAAAGGTTACACTGCACTAAGGAATATAGTCTCTAACTGTGACAGTTTTTAACATTGCAGTGCTACTAAAGAAAATTTAATGAAAAACACTATCTTTGCAACAGTAACAACATAAAGATACCCAGATTTGAGGGGATATTAAACTTATCATAAGAAAATAATAAATAGGTAAAAGAATAAGTAGTTTGGCCCCATGGAATCTTTCTTCTGATTCAAAAAGATCAGCATGAGTTTCTCTTCGGACAACCTAGGAGGAATGATATCTTTTACTTTTTTTTCTCTTTGAAACAGAGCAATGACATTCTAAAAATTAATAAGGGAGTTATGAAATTATGCTGTTTTTATATATTTATATTTTTATTTGGAGATATCTATTTCATTGATGTGTACCATTTAAATAGAAGTCTGCTTTAAAAATCATTTAACAGAAAGCAACATTCTGATTGTACCAGTGGGATAAAACACAACCTTTCCATTTTGTCATGTTGACAACAGCTGATATACCAGAAGCAGAACCATCTCCCCTCTCTGGGTAAGTGCTTACCTGAATGAAAACAAAGTAATAGCAAGGAAATAAGAAGCCCCTGTGTGTGTGAACTTAGAAATCTAACCTATGAAGTGATAACACTCAGAATTATTTATGTCCCTGATTTTCATCAATTTTCACTGCTCTTTCTCTTTCTTGCTTGCTTTTCAACAATGCTTTGCAGATTGAAGCAGTACATTGATGATTCCATTTGTCAGCCTCTATTGTTGCTAATCCTTTTTATTCATTTTCATCTTTTCTGAGTTTTCAGTGCATTATTTTCATCTTGTTATATTGTTATATTTATTGATGCACTGCTTTCAATGTTCCACCAAATGTTTCTTTTTATTTTTATTTTACTCACTTGATTTCTTTCTTATGGAATTGGAGTTTTTAAATTTAGGAGTTCTAAACAGATTTTAAGGCTCTTACTTGAACATAGCTCACAAACAGGAATCCTTTAAGGAAATAAGGTGAAATTATAAATATGTGATCTATGGAAGAAGACAAGGAGCAACAGATACTTAACTACTCTGAGCTTCAATTTTCTTACTTTAAAATGTAGATAATAATACCTATATTACAGTCTTATTTTGAGAATTAAAATTCCAGAATGTCAACTGCCTCACATACAAAAAAATGGCAGCACTATTATTATTATTATTATTATCTACTATTTCATTGCACTAGTAATGAAAAGATTCTATGTGGATCCAAATGTTAAAGGTAAAACCTAAAGGCTTCTAAAGGAAAGCAAAGGAGAATATTTTCAGAACCTTGGATAGAAAACACAAGAAGCACTAACTTAAAAGACAAGATCAATGTATTAGACTTAATTAAAATTAAAATCTTTTATACATAAAAAATTAGGAGACCGAAACCATAGGGCTTATGCCTGCAACATATTAATATAATGTAATATGAATTTTTAACATTAAGAACTAATAGACACTAATAGAAAGATTGGCAAAAGATGCCGGGTGTGGCGGCTCATGCCTATAATCCCAGCACTTTGGGAGACCGAGGCAGGTGGATCACAAGGTCAGGAGACGGAGACTATCCTGGCTAACATGGTGAAACCCCGTCTCTACTAAAAATACAAAAACATTAGCCAGGCATGGTGGCGGGCACCTGTAGTCCCAGCTACCTGGGAGGCTGAGGCAGGAGAATGGCGTAAACCCAGGAGGCGGAGCTTGCAGTGAGCCGAGATCGTGCCACTGCACTCCAGCCTGGGTGATAGAGTGAGACTCCATCCCCCCCGCCCAAAAAAAAAAGACTTCTTAGCAAAAGACTTCATAGAGAGAATATACAAATGGTGAATAAGCATACAACAAAATAATCAACTTTATTCCCATCAAGAAAATGCAAATTAAAGCCACAATGGGATACCATACCTACCAACCAGAATGACTCGAATTAAAAGAGTGAGAGAAACAAGTGTTAAGTATGATGAACAACTGAAATTCCCACACTGCTAATAGGAGTATAAATTAGTCCAATCACTTTGGAAAACCGGCAGTATCTATTAAAATTGTATATATATATCTCCAATGATCCATCAGCCTCACTCCTATATGGGAAGTAAAAGATTTGTACAAGAATGTTCAAAGTTATGTTATTTATAATATCCCAATACTAGAAAATCCAACATACTGAACAGTACTTGAATTGGGTAAAATAAAGTGTGGTGTATTTATACAATGAAATACCATTCAGAAATGGAAATGAATGAATTACTGCTGCATACCACATACAAGGAGTCTTCAAAACGTTCATACGAAATGCATATTATTAAAAAACTATGCATGGATTTCAAAAACTTGTTGCACCAAAATGAACTCACACTAACTTGTTATAACAGATCTGAACAGAGTCTACTCTGAGACACTAAGAAGGATACTATCAGTTTAAAATAACTCCTATCAGAGCAACATAAATTCTACTAAAATTGAAGCAAGAACAAACTTCAAATTTTTGGTGAAGCTTGAGTAGAGGAATGGTAAGATTATTCATGCTTTATGAAAAGTTTAGGGGGACAATGGCCCAAAGCAATCCACCATGTAAATGGATAACTCATTTTAAGAAGGGACAAGATAAGGTTGAAGGTAAAGTACAAGCAGTAGTCCATACACATCAATTTGCAAGGATAAATTAATCTTGTTCATATCCAAATTGAAAAGGACTGACAATTAATAGCAGAACTAATAGCCCAAACTATAAACATTTCAACTGGTTTAGCTTACACAATTCTGATTGAAAAATTAAAGCTGAGCAAGATTTCCACTTGATGGATGCCAAAACTGTTGATCCCACATCATCTGCAGATAAAAGCAGAGCTTTCAATGGAAATTTTAAACAAGTAAGATCAAGATCCTGAAGACTTTCTTCAAAGAATTGTACCAGGAGAAGAAACATGGCTTTACCAGTACAATCCTGAAGACAAGGCACAATCAAAGCAATGGCTATCAAGAGGTGGGAGTGGCCCAGTCAAAGCAAAAGTGGACCAGTCAAGAGCAAAGGTCATGGCAATCGTTTTTTGGGATGATCAAGGCATTTTGTTTGTTGACTTTCTGGAAGGCCAAAAAATGGTAAGATCTGCTTACTATGAGAGTGTTTGGAGAAAGCTAGTCAATTCGTTAGCAGAAAAATGCCCGAGAGACTTCACCAGAGAGTCCTTCTTTCCCACAACAACACTTGCTTATTTATCTCATCAGACAAGGATAATTTTGTGAAAGTTTGGATGGAAAATCACTAGGCTACCATACAGTCTTGATTTGGCTCCTTCTGACTTCTTTTTGTTTTCTAATCTTAAAGAAATCTTTAAAATGCACTCACTTTTCTTCAGTTAGTCACGTAAAAAAAGACTGCATTGACATGTTTAAATTCCCAAGACATTCAGCTCTTTAACAATGGACTAAATTGCTGATATCATCACTTACAAAAGTATCTTGAACTAGATGGAGCTTCTGTTGAAAAATAAAGTTGATATATTTATTTTTATCTTTTAATTCCATTTTCCATGAACTGTTTGAAGTCCTCTTTATAACATTAAGCAGAATAAGCCAGCTACAAAAGCATACAAACTGTATCTTTTATAAAAAGTTCAAGAATAAGCAAAACTAGGCTATGATACTTGATATTCAAAGTTATGATGGTAGCCACCTTTGCTGTGGAAGGAAATGGCGATTTGAATGGACATGTGGAGTCAGGTGTTAAGAATGTTCTATTGCTTGATGAGGACATTGTTACCCAGGTATATTCACTTTGTGATAGTTCTAATGAATACTCAGGATGTGTGTGCTTTTCTACCTTGTTGCTCTTTTTCAATAAGCAAGTTTACCCCAACAATTATTGCATTATTTAGGCAAAACTGTATGTTTTTGTTTGTCAAGGGGGTTGATTCATCAAGATTTCATCCCCAAAATAAGTTGTATTTTGACAGGAGTAAGAACAAGCTCAATTTTGGAACTGAAAATGGAAATTAATTCTGCTATCTTTTTAAAAAATAAATACTCCATTTGTTGATTTTACCAAACTCCCCAAGTCTCCAAAGAAAGGAACAGATGTCCAGAAAACAAAGCCCCAGCCCTACAAAAGACATGAATTTTTATCAACGAATCACCTTTATAAGCACTTTGTAGGCAGAATCTAATTTCTTCAAAAACATAAACAATTTGATGCATTTATTGAACACTGAATCAGTCGTATCGGGTCTCTGGGAAATGTAGAAACCTTCTTTATTTTTACATCATTCTTTTAGAGAAGGCTTTTATCAGTTTCACTGACTTGTGCTTTAGTGTTATAAAGTCTGCCTTAATTAAGGAGTATATAAGGAACACGTAAGAATGACTATTTAGGTTAGTGCCAGTGGCAAAACCATGATTACTTTTGGCACCTACCTAATATTTAAAAACCTCTACTGGATGTGCTGATGTTGATGTTGAGGCTATTGCTTATTAATTTGTTCAGGGTCCCCATAAAATGCTTCTGTGATAGAAATTTATTATAAAAATTAGGCCCAGGAAATCATTTATTCCCCCTGAAAGACAATGTGTTTTCTTCAGTGTAAATTAGATGACTGCCTAAATTTCCCTTTCCTTGGACTACCAGGATAAGCAGAGTAAAAAAAATTTATTTCCTTTGCATTTTAGTTTCTGAACTGTTCACTACTTTTCATTTTACGTTTTTCTGTTTTTAATTTCATGTTTATTTTATTGTTTTTATTTTCCATAAGTTGCCTCCAAGGTGGAAACAAGAAGACACAAAACTTATTTTCAAACAAATAAATATATAAATGTTTTTGTTATTTGTATTTGTTGCAAAATATATATATATATATATATATTGGCTGGGCGCGGTGGCTCTCACCTGTAATCCTAGCACTTTGGGAGACCGAGGTGAGTGGATTGCCTGAGCTCATGAGCTCGAGACCAGCCTGGGCAACAGGGTGAAACCCTGTCTCTACTAAAATACAAAAAAATTAGCCGGGTATGTCGGCGTCTACCTGTAGTCCCAGCTAGTCGGGAGGCTGAGGCAGGAGAATTGCTTGAACCCAGGAGGTGGAGGTTGCAGTGAACTGAGATCACGCCACTGCACTCCAGCCTGGGCCACAGAGCAAGACTCCATCTCTAGTTAAAAAAAAAAAAAAAAAAAAAGTGTTGCATTTAATAGAAAGTACTCTGCAATGAATACCCACATCAACAATAGACAGTAAATATCAAATAAATGAAATAGACAATAAAAGCTGTTAGTTTAAAAAATGAAGACTTCACAAGTGCGATGAAGTTTGTAAAGAAATTTGACCTGAGATCTCAAGGGTTTCTACAAAGCAGATAAGCAAGAAAGATTTAATATTACACTGAATGAATTTATTACTTTTGCAGTTACACTTTAAATGTTAACTACAATTATTGAATGAAAGATATGAAATACACTGTTTTATGTTGACAAACTGTAAGTTCAAATGAAATATTTAGGAAAGAGCTTAGCACTACCACAACTAAATACATTTAAATAAATGCTAGCTACTACTAAAACTGTAACAATTACAACTATTATTATAATCAGTAACTTGATGGGAGAAGTATTTGTAGTTAAACATCCTAATGCAACTAAAGTCACTCATGCATGGACAGTTGCCTGTCCCACCAGTAACTTAGCACAGGATGAAAATACATTTTGTCTTTGTCTTTTCCAACTGCACTAAATCAGAATGGATAACTGGAAAATTGGTCAAGACAATTGAGCTAAAGACGAAAAAGCAATAAATAAGTTTGAATCAAATTAGGGCCACTTAAAATCCAGTAACCTGGGACAAGTAAATAATTTAAAATGAGACTATCAATTTCTGTCTGTGGGTTTTGTAGAATAATTACAAATGATCATATAGATGAAAGTGCTAGTGAATGGATAAGAATCTCACTGTCCAATGTACCATAGTTAGATCCCAAATAGTCCTTTACAAATTCCAAGACCAAGTAAATAAAACTGCTGCATACATGAAGAGGCTAATAAAATAGTCCCTGGTGAGACAGACCTTTTTCTGCTGAGTTTAAATGTTCCAAAACTCGATAACAATGGATACACCACTTGAACTTCGATAATTTCTTACTTGACTCTTCTTGGTTTCTTTGACCTATTCTTCGACCTTTCTACTCACCCCAAATTTTGGCTCTCAGATTATGGACTTTACCTGCTGACTGCTTGAGGAAAGCTGGCATAGCCTTTTGTTTTTATTCACTCAACAAGCATTTATTATCTAGTATATGTCAGATACTGTTCTAGACTCTGAGTTTACAGCAAAGAACAAAACAAAATCATCCTCATATAGAGTGTACATTCCAAGGGGTGTAATTTTAATGAGGAAAATATTTTGTTCACACAATGCCAAGGATGATTACAATAATAAAGCAATTTAAGAGACATGAATAAATAGCACAACAATATTTGAATACGATTAGATTTGAAATAAGCAGATTCATTATAGTTGGTTGTGGAGGAATCACTGAAGGCTATTTCAATAGATGTGAAAAATACTATCATAATGAAATGTGGCAGATTATATCTTCTAAAGATGGCTGCATCAATATATATGTTATTCCTCATGTACTTCATTTTTTTTAGACAGGGTCTCACTCTGTTGCCCAGGCTGGAGTGCAGTGGCACAATCATGGCTCACTGCAGCCTCAACCTCAAAGGCTCAATTAATCCTCCCACCTCAGCCTCCCAAGTAGCTGGGACTACAAACACATGCCACCACACCCAGTTAATTTTTGTATTTTTTGTAGAGATGGGTTTCAACATGTTGCCTAGGCAAGCCCTGAACTCCTGGGCTCAAGCAATCTGCCCACCTTAGTCTCCCGAACTGCTGAGATTACAGGCATGACCTGACCCCATGTACTTCTTTTCTTTTTAATTTTTTGTTTCCATATGTTGTTGGGGAACAAGTGGTGTTTGGTTGCATGAGTAAGTCCTTTAGTGGTGATTTGTGAGATTTTGGTGCACCCATCACCCAAGCAGTATACACTGCACCAAATTTGTAGTCTTTTATCCTTCACCCTCCTCCCACTCCTTCCCCAAGACCCTAAAGTCCGTTGTGTCATTCTTGTGCCTTTGCATCCTCATAGCTTAGCTCCCACTTATGAGTGAAAACATATGTTTGGTTCAATTCCTGAGTTAATTCACTTAGAAGAATAGTCTCTAATCTCATCCAGGTCATTGCAAATGCCATTAATTCATTCCTTTTTATGACCGAGTAGTATGACTGAGTAGTATGCCACAGTTTCTTAATCCACTCATTGACCGATAGGCATTTGGTTGGTTCCAAATTTTTGCACAACACAATTGTGAATTGTGAATTGCATTGCTATAAACATGCATGTGCAAGTATCTTTTTTGTATAATGACTTCTTTTCCTCTGGGTAGATACCCAGTAGTGGGATTGCTGGATCAAATGGTAGTTCCACTTTTAGTTCTTTAAGGAATCCCCATAGTGGTTGTACTAGTTTACATTCCCACCAGCAGTGTAGAAGTGTTCCTTGTTCACCACATCCATGCCAACATGTATTTTTTTTTTAGTTTTTGATTATAGACCCCATGACCCATATACTTACAGTGACATTGATCCTCAAATCTGGAGGGACCTGTGTAACTGTCTTAATCAAAATAGTGTGATGAGACAGATGCTATGAGTCTTCCAATAATTACAGGGGACAAAAGGCCAAAAAGCAATCTTCATCCCCAATTTCACAGCCCAATCTATGCACACACAAACATATGACCTGAAGTCATTATTCAGTCACTCTCTTGAGGATTTGTTGTTAAAGCTGATTTGGATCACCATTACATTGGTTTGGTTAAGCCCCATGTGTATCTTCACTGAGTAACTGTAGCCTTGATAATCACACGTGGCACAACTTAAGGCCACTCAGCATCAGGAGAATCACATAATCAGTCAGATTGAAACAGGTTGTGTTTGTAAATGTTGTGTTTGGAAGCTACTGTTAATGGCATCAGGCACAGCAGAATAGGTCAAGGCCTGCCATGTTCACCTGAGTTTTATTTCATTTTTGTAGCATGTCAACAGAGATGACAAACTCAGCCTCAGTTTAGATTGTCAGATGAAGCTGTGGCTTGACTCAGGAAGCAGTGCTGGATCTAGAAGATAGAGTGGGTTTAGTCATTTCTTTTCCTGTATACCTCTGGGATCTAAGTTCCCTCCCTGGTTGCCGGGGTTTTTTTTCTCTCCTTCTACTACCATAAAATTAATGCATCCAATCCCGGAGTACTTACAACTTTATCTTTTCTCCAATTATCTTATATTCATATGTATAATTTTTTTCCTGATCGTTACCTGGAAAGTTGTTGAAATGATATAATCCCTTTCTGGGCACAACCTCATTCACACTCTTACTGAGGTGTGTGGATCAGGAGGAGGTGAGGGAAGTAAAGTCAGAAGTCTTCCTAAGCTCAACAATACCCAAAACTTACAAATAGTAGGGGGCATGGAATGTCCATCCAATACTTCGGTCATTGTCCCATCACTGATAACGTTTGTGACAAAAGGGACATCACTGTCAGATCGTAGAAGGTTCAAAAAGCAAAAAACATGGCACAGATTAGTTTTAATGGCCCAAGTGTTATGGACTGGACCACAATACCATAACCTGAAAAAGTGTCAAAAGTACTGAGGCATCATTGATAACCTTAAGGAAGTAAGGAAGATCCCAGGTAGTCAATCTGCCAAGAGAAGACAGGGTCACTAATTCCTGCAATGTGTCCTCCTTCATCTTGAGACAAACAAGTATTTATTGGCAGGAATCACAGATCTAGTATGCAGTGGTTGCTTCTGTATCAGACACAGAACCTCAAAGCCTGATGGTAATATATTGCCATATTTTGATGTGATGACAGATCCAGATGGAGAGGCAGCAATTTCAGCATTGCAGGTGTGAGCAGCAGCTTGGCTTCAGTCAGTGAATAGAGCCTTCCTGTAGGCATTTAGGTTAAGTAATGTGAGGTCACATGGTCCATGTGAGTGACCCAGACCACCATAGCAGCAGCCACAATTTGTTTCCAGTTTGTGGCCCTAAGGAGGAGTATCTTTACTCTGCCCATCTGTGGTCTTTCAGGTGACAATCCAAATGACTAGACCAGCACAAGAGTCAGTAAAAATATCAACGGATATATTGGCCAGAGCTATGAAAACAACCTTTAGTTTTGCCTACTGAGTGGAGTCACCATGCACATTTTCAGTTCTTTGTAGCTGGGGCTGAGGCTGAACAGCCACAGCAATCCCAGTGGACAACATTAAGTTTTGACTTCGTTGAACCATCAGTGAACCAGGCCCAGGAATTGAGGGGAGCTTCTTTGAATTGGGGACCCCACTGAATCGGAACTTTACTTCAGGCAGCAGAGTGGGAGATAAGTTTTCCCTAAAGGAGTAGCTTCCACCCATCATTAAAAAAAAATGAGGCCGGGCGCGGTGGCTCACGCCTGTAATCCCAGCACTTTGGGAGGCCGAGGTGGGCGGATCACGAGGTCAGGAGATCGAGACCACGGTGAAACCCCATCTCTACTAAAAATACAAAAAATTAGCCGGGCGCAGTGGCGGGCGCCTGTAGTCCCAGCTACTCGGGAGGCTGAGGCAGGAGAATGGCGTGAACCCGGGAGGCGGAGCTTGCAGTGAGCCGAGATTGCACCACTGCACTCCAGCCTGGGTGACAGAGCGAGACTCCGTCTCAAAAAAAAAAAAAAAAAAAAGAGATGAAGCTGAGTCCAGGTTAGCTGATTCCGTGAACACGTTGTTTTCATTTGACAAGTAAGACTGTTTAGAGAGTCATATATTGTCTACAATATTTAAAGAATCCAATAAAGGGTTAGGACGTTTTTTTGGTGATAGTGGGACCAAAAAAGACAACAGTTTTTGATCCATTGTTAGAAGAATTGAACATTTTATTAATAAACCCACTCACACAGTCCTAAGAAACTGTTCTTGGAACGCAGTTCCAAAATTGTGCTGGGGTTTATTAACCACCTCTGCCAGATGAGGTATGATAGCATTACAGCCAGGCCAGTTGAGACTGAAGCTTCAGATTTGCCAATCATCAGGACATCACCTATATAGGGAAAAATCTGGACATTAGAGGAGTGAGGCACTCCTGCTGAATGCTGACTACCCCTCCAGTTTGCAAATGGCAGGGTACTTTGTTGCTCTAGTGTTTTTTAAAGGCCTAAAGCACATAATATTTTCTGATACTTTATGAACACTTACAGCACATGTTATATATTTTCATAACAAAGTACGTTGAGTTGACCCAGAGGGCTTCATTCATAAGGTCACTTTCATATTTGTTTTTTAAACTGTACATTTTGCTCAAGCGCTATTATTTAAATTTAGACACTTTCCCTCCACACCATGGGAACACACATCAAGGAGTTTAACAACTATACTTTAGGGACAGCTACCAGGAGATAATGTCATTTCCTAGCAAGGAGCCTGGGGAGTGCAGAAGGATGGTGGAGACTGGCCTGCAGGGATGGCTGGAGTATACAAGGAAGCATTTTTTTCTCCCCTGGCTTCTTGCCTGAAGGTCAGTGCTACATCCTCCCCTGTGCACCTCCAGCATCTGAGGCCTGCCAAAAACAGGCACTCTTTCTTCTTGCACCCTCACATTTCACTGCAGCTTCTACCTGAAATGTTCAGCAGCATTCTGCCACCCTTGCACCCAGCATCCCCTATCCACACAGAGCCAGCCAGGGGGTGATTTGGACTTCCGCATCCTATACCACCATAAAAGTTTGAGTAACATCCCTGTCTGAAGTTTTCTAGCACATTGGCTTTTAGTAAAGCAGCTGAGGATGTGGTAGAGGGCAAAAAAAGGCATCAGGGGCTGCTGGAGAAAGAAGCACTCAGTGCCAATAAGCAAGGCTTTGCATCTACTTTCAGTTTTGAGCAGCTGACTTCTCAGTTTTAACAACAACAACAACAACAACAAAAACCTCCAGATGTTTAAAGGTAACCAAAGCTCTATATCCTTGTTGCTGATGCCATGAGGGATCCTCTAGCAGCCATGATATCTTTTGGCTAAGGACCTACCTGAGGCTTGCTGCCCCCATTGCCATCATAACATCCCTTCCTTCTACCATTTAGTAGAGAATGAACCTAAGCACCATTCAGGAGGCTGCTTTTAATCTTACTTCTCACCATAAAGCCTCTAAACATCCATTAATAGGTAGAACATTGGGAAGACGCTTACTGCCTCCACCCTACCACTGGGGCAAGAGCATTTACTACCAGATCCTGGGGAGTGAGTTTTCACATAACCCCTAGCCCAGCCTATAGAAAACCTCATCCTTTCTATTCCAGAAATCCATGCCTCTGTTAGCACACCATACTCATTGCCAAAATTAAAAAACTGTACAGAGTCTAGTCTTGCTACCCTACTTTTAAATAACAAGTTATATTCCGTTTCAAGATTTACAGTGCTGGAAGAAGACAAAAGACTTCTGGATCAGAGACAAAGGTCTGTATTATTCACGTTAAAAACAGGAGCCAGGACATCAGATTGATTTGCGTCAGTTTTCCAGAGGCAAACAAAAGGATTCATTATGGATTCCAGCACTTACTATGGGTTGTGTTACAGGAAATAAAACAGTAAAATAACTGAAATAAATAATTGACTAGAAGGGCTCAACAGCAGATCTGAGCTGACAGAAGAATCAGTGAACTTGAAGAAAGGTCAATTGAGATTATCCAGTCTGAGGAATAGCAAGTAAAGAACAAGGAAAAAAGAACAGAGTCTTAGATACGTGTGAGATATCATTAAGCAAATCAGTGTCCAAATAAATTGAAGACGTAAAATGAGAGAAGATAAAAGATGGAGCAGAAAATATTTGAAGAAATTGTGACTGAGAACTTCCCCAAATTGAAGGAAAGCATTAATCAAACTTCAAGTAAAATAAGCTCAGAGAGATCCGTAACTGAAAATTTCATGGTCAAACTGTCAAAAGACAAAGAGAGAGAGAGATCTTGAAAGAACCAAGACAAATATGACTCATCATAGAGAAGAGATCCAAAATAAGATTAACATCAGACTTCTTATCAGAAACGGTGGATGCCAGAAGGCAATGGGATGCCATTTTCAAGATGCAGAAAGAAACAATCAACCAAAACTGTTGACCAAAACTATCCTCCAAAAATGTAAGAGATATAAAGATATTCCCAGATAAAAACTGAATGAATTGGTTGATAGCAGACCTATTCTACAAGAAATACTAAAGAGTCCTTCAAACTGAAATGAAAGAGCACTAAACGTAACTGAAATCCACATGAAAAAATAAAGAACACCAGTAAAGATAATTGCAAGGCTAAATATTAAGGAAAGAATAACTGTATCTCTGTAACTAATTTTTCTTTCTGTTTTATCTAAACAATAACATCATAAAAAAAATTATAAAATTGCTGATGGACTTAAGATATTAAAAGATGTAATTTGTATGTTTTATGACAGTAATAGAACAAAGGCAAGATAGGAAAGAATAATATTGTAGACAAGTTTCATATACTATTGAAATTTAATTCATATTAATTTGAAATACATTATTTTAAAATGTTAATTGGGAATTTCAGGGCCACAACTAAGAAAAAAACTCAGAAAATATAGTAAAAGAACATGGTACATTTTAATCAAAATAGGACTAACAAAAATACCTATTTAACAACAACAAAAAAGAAAGTAATGGAGAAATAGAGTAACAAAATGACATAAGACATGGAGAAAACAAACAGCTAAATGGCAGATGTAAATTCTACCTTATAAGATATTCATTAAACACTGATAATCAAACATTCTAATCAAAAGGCAGAAACTAACAGAATAGATTATTTGAATGACCCAATTATATGTCACCTATAAGGATATACTTTAGATTCAAAGACACAAATAGGTTGAAAGTAAAGGATGACAAAAACATGATGCAAGTGGTAACCAAAACAAATAAACAAATAAAAACTGAAATGGCTATAGTAGTATAAGACAAAATAGACTTTAACACAAAAATTGTCACTAGAGACAAAGAAGGGCATTTTATAATGATAAAAATGTCAAGCAAAAAGACATAATTAAAAATATGTATGCACCAAACAAAAGAGTTCAAAAATACATAAAGCAAAACAGAGAGAATTGAAGGGAAAAACAGACAAATCAACATTAAAGTTGGAAACTTCAATACCCCAATTTCAATAATGGATAGAACAACAAGGCAGAAGAACAACTAAGAAATGGAAGGTTTAAAAATACTATAAATCAATTAGATTTAACAGACATGTAAAGAAAACATCAGTCAACAACAGCAGAGCACACATTCTTTTAAAATGCACATGAACCATTCTCCAGGATAAGCCATATTAGGCCAAAAAACAAGTCTCAATAAATTTAAAAGGATAAAGTCAGGCAAAGTATATTCTCTGCTCTCAATGAAATGAAACTAGAAATCAGTAATAAGATAAAATTTTAGAAATTAAAAAATACGTAAAAATAAATGACACACTCCTAAATAATCAACAGATCAAAGTGAAAATCACAAAGACACATACCAAATATTTTGAGATAAATGGAAATGAACACTAAATTTTATGGGATATATACCAAAACTCATGAGGTGCAGATAAAGCAGCACTTAGAGGGAAATACATACTATTAAACTCCAATATTTTAAAAAGAAATAAAATCCCAAAACAATAACCCAAACTAATACCCTAAGAAACTATAAAGAAAAGAGCAAATATAATCCAAAGCAGAAAATAAAACACCTTTAACAGAAACATCCAGGTACATGCATTGGGACTAATCAAGAAAACAACTGGACTGACTGAGAATGAAGAAAAGCAGGGCAGGATGACAGCCCACCTGGGTGTCACACAGAGCCAGGGGGAGCCTCCCCTGCTCTGCTCACTCACTGAAGCAGTGAGTGAATGTGCAACCTGAGGAACCCACACTTCTTCCATGGATCTTTGCAACCCTCAGGTCAGGAGATCCCCTTGAGAACCCACTCCACCAGGGCCTTCAGTCTGACATACAGAGCTACGTGGAGTCTTGGCTGAGCAGCCACTCAGGCACATGTGAAGACCCAGGAGCCTTAGGTACATTGGCTTTCTGGGCTTCCCAGCAAAAGCAGCTGCAACTTCGGCAAAGTAGGAGATTAGAACCCCCTGTACAGGCCCCTAGGAAAGGGGCTGAATCCAGAAGGCTGAGCAGCAACAGTCTGCAGGCCCTGCTTTTACAGTGTCTCACAGGATAATTGGCATGGAACTCCAGCTAGCCACAGGTAGCAGCTTGTGCCTCCCTTAGGTGGAGCTCCCAGGGGGAGGGGTGGGCTGCCATCTTTGCTGTTTGGGCAACTTAGCTGTTCCGGCCTTTGGGCTGGAGGCAACCAGGGGCTGACGTGGACCCCCAGTACAGAACAGCTGTTCTACAAAAATGTGGCCAGATTGTTGTTTTAAGCAGGTCCCCAATCTTGTTTATTCTCACTGGGTGGGACCTCCCAACTGGGGACTCTAGCTAGCACCGCCAGTGTTTTCCAGCCAACAGAGGTTTCAAGCCTCCCTGCAACAGAAAGAAGAAATTGTGAGGCAGGCCACCATCTTTGTTGTTTGGGCAACTTAGCCATTCTGCCCTTCAGGCTCTGGCGAGTCCAAGACAACCAGGTGTTGCAGTGGACCCCCAGAACACAACCGCTCTACAAAAACATGACCAAATGGCTTTTTAATGCAGGTTTCCAAATTCCATTCCTCCTCACCGAGCAGGATCTCTCAATTGGGATCTCCAGCCACCTCCTGCAGATGTGTTCAGGCTGGCAACAGATAAGAACCACCCTGGGATGGAGCTTGCAGAGGGAGGGGCTGCCATTTTTGCTGTTTTGCAGCTTTCACTGTTGATACCTCCAGGTACTGGAAAATTCATGGTGACTAGGGACTAGAGTGGGTCCCCTGTATACTGCAGCAGCCCTACAGAAAAGTGGTACCTGTTCCCATATCTCCTTACCAGGCAAGTCCTCCAGGCCTAGGTCTCCAGCCACCCCTGCCAGAGCTATTCAGCCAGTAGTAGCTCTGCAACCCTGGACAGGGACAACTGAAAGCCTTTCTGCCACTGCCTCTGCAGTGGGACTGCCCTTGCTATCCTCAGACTAATGAAGGAGCAAAGACCCTCAGTACCTTATTGACACCTCCAACAAGCTGCAGTCAATCCAAGGAGAGAAGGCCAGTCCATCTCCCATGGATCCCACCCGCATCCCCCACTCATTACCAGACAGGGAACCCCCAGCTTGGGCCCACAGCACACACTTTCCATTCTGGGCTAATTGCACTGAGCAATTGCTGACCTGCATCTCTCAGGGGTGGAGCCCCCAGGAAACAAGCAAAACACCCTTGGTCACAGCCACTACTAAAGTTCCGTCCTCTGCTGCCTTCAAGTTGGGGAAGGAACATAAACACACATGCACACCTATGTTCACCGCAGCACTACTCACAATAGCAAAGAAATTGAATCAACCTAAATGCCCATCGATAGTAGACTGGATAAAGAAAATATGGTACATGTGCACCATGGAATACTGTGCAGCCATAAAAAAGAAAGACATCATGTCATTTGCAGGAACATGGATGGAGCCAGAGGCTGTTATCCTTAGCAAACTAACACAGGAACAGAAAGCCAAATACCACACGTTCTCACTTGTAAGTGGGAGCTACATGGTGAGACCTCATGAACACAAAGAGGGAAACAACAGACATTGGGGTCTACTTGAGGGTGGAGGGTGGGAGGAGGGAGAGGATCAGGAAAAATAACTCATGAGTACTAGTCTTAATGCCTAGAAGATGAAATAATCTGCCCAACACACCCCCATTACATGAGTTTACCTATATAACAAACCTTCACGTATACCCCTGAACCTAAAATAAAAGGCTAAAGAAAAAAAATCCAAAGCAAGCAGAAAAAATATAGTGGATATAAACGAAATAAAAATTAAAAACAATAGAGAAAATTAATGCAGTAAAAATTTGGTTCTTTGAAAAGATCAGAAAAATTACTAAGCATTTATTTAGACAGCTCACAAAAAAAGAGAGAAGATTCAAATCACCTAAACCAGGAATGAAAGAAAACATAGTAATATCCACCCTGTAGGAATGAAAAGAATTATAAAGAAATGCTACAAAAAAGTGTTTGGCAACAAATTAGATAACCTAGACAAAAGGAAAGAATTGTAGGAAAACATAAACTACCAAAACTGACTCATGGTAAAATACAAAATCTGCATAGACTCCCTACAAAGAAAATCCCAAGTTCAGATGGCTTCACTGGTGAATTCTAAAACATACTTAAAGAATGATTAACAATTTGTCTGAAATTCTTCCAGAAAATGAAAGAGGAAGGAACATTTCTCAGTGTATTCTATGAGACCAGTTTTACACTGAGGCCAAAACTAGCAAAAACATCACTAGTAGAGAAAATTACAGACAATGTTCCTTAAGAATAAAGATCAAATATCCTTAACAAAATAGTTATAAATCAAATCCAGGTACATATAAACAGGATTATGCACCATGACAAAGTGCGATTTACACCAGGAATCCAAGGTTACTTAAACATCTGAAAATCAATGCAATATACTATATCAATAGAATAAAGGAAGGACAAAAACCATATGATCATCTCAATAGGTACAGAAAAGACATTTGGCAAATCCACACTTTTATTATTAAAACCCCTCAATAAATTGGGAATTGAAAGAAACTGCTTCTAGATGCTAAACTGTTCCCATGAAAAATCCATAATTAACAACATATTTAATAGTGAAAGACTGAATGCTTTCCCCTTAAAATTAGGAACAAAACAAGTTATCCACTTCTTCCACTTCTATTCAACATTGCACTAGAGGTTTTACTCAACACAATGAGGAAAGAAAGAGAAATAAAAGACATCCAGACTGGAAAAGAAAGAGTAAAAATATTTCTATTTAGAGAAGACATAATTTTCAATATGGAAAATTCTAAGGAATACACGAACACACACACAACCTATTAGAACTAATAAATCAGTTCAGCAATGTTGCAAGATATTAATATAAGATCAAAATACAAAACTCAAATGAAGTTTTATGAAACAGCAGTGAACAATCCCAAAATGAAATTAATGAGACAATTCCATTTACAGTGACATCAAAAACAATAAAATTTTATTAGGAACAAATTTAACAAAAGTGCGAGATATGTACACTAATAAATACAAAATACTCTTGAAAAATGTAGAGAGGACTTAATAAATGGAAAGACACACTATGTTCATAGACTGGAAGATAATGATGTTAAAATGGTAGTACTCTCTGCATTGATCTACAGGGTCAATACAGTCTCAAACTCCCAGATGCCTTTCTGCAGAAATTTAAAAACCAGCACTAAAATTCATATGAATGTGAAAGGCATCCAAAATCACCAAAACAATCTTGAAAAAGATGAACACAATTAGAAGACTCACGTTTTCTGATTTAAAAACTCACTACCAACCTACTGTAACCAAAACAGCATTGTACTCACGTAAAGATAAACATGTAGCTCAATAGAATAGAACTGACATCCCAGAATCCCTCACAGTTATGGTCAATTGATTTTGACAATTCTGCCAAGGCAATTCAATGAGAGAAAAAAGTCTTTAACCACTTACAAATAAAAAGACAACTCATTTTAAAAATAGGCCAATAATTTGAATAGTTACTTTTCTAAAGAAGATAAACAAATGATCAATAAGCTCATGAATAGATGCTCGACATCATTAGTTATTGGGGAAAGCAAACCAAAACCACAATGAAAGCAAAAAACAGAAACAGTATCCACTAGCATGATTAAAATAAAAAAGAAAATGAATAGTGGTTATATAGACAAATAGAAGCCTCCATGTATTGTTGGTGAGAAAGTGGTGCAGCCACTTTGCAATACAGCTTAATCATTTCTCAAAACATTAAACACAGAGTTACTATATTACCCAACAACTCCACTCCTAAATATGTGGGCTTGAAGGTGTCCACACAAACAACTTGTCCACAAATGCTTATAGCAGCATTATTCCTAACAGCCAAAAAATGGAAACAACCCAATGTTTAGCAACTCATGAATAGATGAGTAAAATACGGTATATGTATACAAGGAAATATTATTTGTAAATTAAAAGGAATGAAGTACTAATACATGCTACAGCACGGATGAACCTTGAAAACTTTATGCTAAATGAAAGAAGCCAGACACAAAGGTCACATATTATATTATTTCATTTATATGAAATTTCCAGAACAGGCAAATCCATGGAGGCAGGAAGTAAACTAGCAGTTTCCTGGTACTAGAGGAGTTGGGAAGAATGGGAGTTGACTGCAGGTGGGGTTTTATTTGGTGATGATGAAAATGTTCTGAAATCAGATGGCTGCGATGGTCGTACCACTCTATGAATAAACTAAAAAACACTGGATTGTATGCTTTAAAAGAGTGATTCTGTTGTGTAAGTTGTATCTTTTTTTTTTTTTTTTGAGACAGAGTCTCACTCTGTCTCCAGGCTATAGTGTAGTGGCACGATCTCGGCTCACTGCAACCTCCACCTCCTGGATTCAAGTGATTCTCGTGCCTCAGCCTCCCGAGTAGCTGGGATTACAGGCACGCGCCACTATGCCCAGCTAATTTTTTTATATTTTTGGTAGAGACGGGGTTTCACCATGTTGGCCAGGATGGTCTTGATCTCCTGACCTCGTGATCTCCCCGCCTCTGCCTCCCAAAGTGCTGGGATTACAGGCGTGAGCCACTGTGCCTGGCCCTAAGTTATATCTTAATAAAGTGTTGCAAAAACGAACAAATAAAAAACCAACCAGCTCCTGAAATGCTACTAGGCTATGATAGAAACAGGGCTTCGGCCCATCGGACAGCAGGTTACCATGTGGTCAGAAGTTACTCTGATGGCCATCAAGTAATAAGGTCAAATGTGCTCAGCAGCAATCCATAGCATCAAATATGGGCTCTACGGTAAGTCCTAACTCTCACTCAGGCTAATCTAGCTACTGTCACAGCTGAATGTCTGCCCTGCCAGCAACAGAGACCAAGGTTGAGCCTCCAAACCATCCCGTCCCTCAAGGATACCACTTGGCCTCTTGGTGGCAGGTTGAGGATCTGTTTTGCACTCAAGTGATCAACTGGAATAGCTCCTGGTACTCCCACATCCAGTTTTAACTAAATGGGTATGCACAGAAACCATAAGCTGATAAATCATGCTAAACTGGGCTTATGTTCCTCAGAGATGATGATATGAGTCAACCCACCAGACAATCCACCTAAACCAGCAAATGTGCTCACTGAGGGGAGGAGAATCTAGAATTGGTGAAGAAGCAGTGAAATGATGCATATCAGTTACTGCAGGGTTTCCCAATTTCAGCAATATTGACCTTTACACTGAATAATTATTTGCTGTGGGGGCTGTTCTGTGCATTGCAGGACATAATGCCCATAGCAACCTCCAGATATGGCACACAAAAATTTCTCCAGACATTGCCAAATATCCTTTGGGGGACAAAATCTTCCCTGATTGAAAACTACTGAGTTACAACCTCAGGAACAATGCATCAGCAAGGGTTTCAGTTTGTCTGAGTAACCCTCTTCTCTTTTAAGTTTTCCCAAAATGTGTGACCAATCAAAATACTGGAGAAGCTGCACCTGGGTGGATGAACTTGGAGTGAGAAGCAAATGGATCTGAATAATGCCAAGGATAGACTCTAGTGGGCACTGTTGGTGTCAAATCTAGACCAGCTTACTAACAGGTGCACATCCCCTCTCCCCACCCAACGCCCACCCACTCCCATGTTACTAGTTTTGTATGATAGCAACTCAAAGCTGCAACCTTCTCTTGAGAATTGACCTCTGCCAAAAATGAGACCTCCCATGCTGGAGAGGACACTCCTGCACACTCCTGCCTCCCTTTAAATGGGACTGATGCTAATGCAATTTGAGCTGCAGAGCTTCCCCAGGAAATCAAACTGAAGCTAGTTTCCAGGCAAAACTCTATGAGCTTATTTCCTCTGCCCACTCTCCTACATCCCTCTCTCCTCGTAAAAGTACTTAACCATGAACCTCTTGACCAAGAGTCTTCATCTTAGGCTCTGCTTCCTAGGACAAAAACAAGCACTTATTTAATGCCTATTATACTCAAGCATTTAACTAAGATTTTTTCTTACTTGATCTCATTTAATCCTCTGGGTAAGAGGTAGATGTTATTAATCCAGATTTATCCTGTTTTACAAATGAGGAAAGAGCCTCTAAGAAGTGAGAGGTGTCTAAGGTTTCACCCAAAAATTGCAGAGCCACCACTGGAATCCAGTCTGTATGACTTCTAACCAATACACTAGCATCTCTTTTCAGTTGAAAGGTACTGAAGATAATATTTATAGTCCTTCTCTTAGAGGGACTGCTCCTGTTCTTGCCAGAGGATTTCCACAGTGTATAAAAGACTGTTGCTTTCCATTTTATGACTCAGTTCACACAAGTTTAGTGTTGGAGACATTCATTAAATGTTGAGAGCTCCATTTCTTAGTATCAAATGATATGTCCTCAGGCAAGAGAGTATTTCTCAATTCCTGTAAGAGCTCATATGCTCTCTGGTTCTCAAGTGAGGAAAGGAAGTATGACATTCAGTATTAGCTTCTATTTTGGGGAATGGGGGAGGATAATATGTGAAATTGCTCTCAAATGACTCTTATCATGGAAAATAAAAATAAATAAATGATCGTAAATTGTGTCAACATCTGATATTACAATCTCTTTTACTTAATTATGTAAATAAGAACTTGAAAACAATATGCATTGTGCATAAATCCTCTGGCAATTGAGTGAGAGTCAAGTGAATTATAAACTTGAAAACATAAGTTCTATGAGATTATCTCTAGGCTATTTAGGTGTTTTGGTGTTGATGAATATAGTTATTTTAGATAAAGAGTATTGTAACACACTTTTGCTTTAGTGAGAATGTGTGTCTTATTGTACATTTAAAGCAAAGACAGGCTAGTAAATATTATCATACTACTTTGGGGGTAGCTTTGCATTTTGATTGAAAAGCCACCAAGAGATATAATTTCTTCAAGTAGAAGGATATTTTGTTATTGGTGGCAGTGTTTTGGATCTTTTTAACTCATTTATGATGTGGTAACTATTTTTAGCATTAGATGCAATATAATTGGTGAGGTATTATAAATCAGAAAATCAAGGTCAGTACAGATTTTCCCCAATTCTAAGACCAATTTGTTTTGAGTAAGGTGTTTTTTTTTTTTTTTTTTTTTTTGGAGTAGCAATTTTCCAGATTTTTCCGTATTTTCTTGCTAGATAACAGGTACTTTTTCCATGGGCCACTGTACAGGCCTATGAGACCAAACATTGATGTAATATATATAATATGGTTTGGCTGTGTCTCCACCCAAACCTCATCTTTAATTGTAGCTCCCACAATTCCCACAGGTCATGGGAGGGACCCAGTGGGAGATAATTGAATCATGGGGGTGGGTCTTTCCCATGCTGTTCTTGTGAGAGTGAATAAGTCTCACAAGATCTGGTTTTATAAGGGGGAGTTTCCCTGAACAAATTCTCTCTCTTGCCTGCCACCAATGTAAGACATGCCTTTCACCTTTCACCACGATTGTGAGGTCTCCCCAGCCATGAGGAACTGTGAGTCCATTAAACCTCTTTTGCTGTATAAATTACCCAGTCTTGGGTACATCTTTATCAGCAGTGTGAAAACAGACAAATACAATATATAATCACAATAGTGGAGGGAAAGGCTTAATTTCAGGTAAAAAATAATTTTTAAACAGCCAATTTCTACTTGGCTGGAGGTTTCTCAATGTCCTTCCTCCTTCTCTTTCCCCCCTCCTCCCAGTTTACCACGCACACCTCAGAGTTACTGCTATCAGACATCACAATGTTCAGTTAGTGTCTTCCTATCCCTGCTGGCTACAAGAATTTCCAAACCCTCATCCATGAAAAATAAAAACCCCATCAACAGCCAACGAGACTTGAAAATATGAAAGGGTGACCCGTACTCCTTCCAGAATTCCTGATAATTTGAATGAAAAAGCAAATAAATAAGTTAGATCTGTAAACAATTTGAAACTTTTAGATTAATGCATTATAAGGTATGGTTGTACGTAGAAAATGGAGGATGATAGAGTGGGAAAGAAAATACACAAAACTAGTTTAACTTGAGGAAGTTGGTCTAGGAGACTAGATACCTCGTCAAAACCACCTATTTTAACTTATTTCTCCTCATAATGTGTGACATTTTTACCAGCACCTCCCTTTTCCCAATGGCTGTACCTGCAACTGCATTAGTTAATTGGCACCAAGAGTACCTCAAAAAAATTTTGAGAATATTTTTGATATCTTAAATCATGGCTCTGTAATTTACTAACTATATTCTTAGAGCAAAGTCTTTAAAGAATTTGAGCTCCAATGTTCTTCTCCATAAAATAGTTTTTTGTAGAGATGTGAGATAATAGAACTAGTAAGCCTAACACAGTTCCAGACAAATTGTAGTTTCAATGAGTTTTGTCTGCCTGAAGTGCGTGTTTGCTTTAAATCATTCATACCTTATTGTGAATTAATTTAATCAGAATGCTTTCTTCTCTAATGTGTATCTTTATTGAATAAATAAGAGTGTTGAGTGCATGAGGGGGAAGCTTAATGTGCCCAGAACAGCAAGGTATCAGTATCTGTATTTATGCCTGAAGGGTAGAGGAGAGTTGCCCGCAGAGACAGGGAGGTAGGCAGAATGGAGTTACAGGGCAGCTATGGGAAATTACACTATTTTTGACTTTTGAGACTAGAAAGGGAGAGCAAATGCATTCCTTCTATTCTCTCCCCACTTAAAATCCTCCTGCAACCAGAATCTAATATTTGGACATCTCATTGGTATCATTCTTCAGATACATTATGAATTATACAACTTTTTCTGAGCAATTTGGTAATGATTTACCACCTGAAATGTTCTTTTGATAGAAAACAAAAGCATTCTTTCTTACAAATATTTGTTTCCCTAATGAAGTTTTGATGCACAACCTGTTTGTAATTGGAGACCGCAATTAAAATAGCACCTGATTAATATCTGTCATCTCCAATGCTGATCCCATTCAGTGATACTCTCTGCCTTGCACATTAATAGATTAGTTCTACTTTGAAAGAGTGCATGCCTTCCATTGATCACTTTTGAGATTAGTTTTGACTTAGATTTTCTAGAACTCATTTCTAAATCATGAAGATATTTGGTTACACTCAATGGTTTCCATCTGTTTTTAAAATTATTGACTCTGCCTTCAGAATCTGAGTGCTAGAACAAGTGGTCCAAATCTGACCACCAACATGGCTTCAGGAATATTCGAGAAAATTAAAACAAATAAATTCACCACTCCTCATTTTTTCTAAGGCCAAAACTAAAGAAAAATGAGTAAGCAGATTCCATGTCTTTATAACTGCTTTATTTCTGGGGAGAACCTTTACTCCTTACGTCATCCACCAACACGTTGAGAATAAGAGTTCAATATTTCAGGCTCACTGTCCATCCTCTCCATCATAGATTATCGTATGATAGGGTGTTATATGAAATCATCAGTATCTGACAACTCATTTCAATTTAGAGATGTTGTCTTTGAAATTCCTCCCTGTGTAAGGTTTTCCTCTTTGCTCCTTCTGTGTTTCTGTCAAGAATCCACTTATATGAAGAATATTTGACAGTGTTCATGTAATGTTGCAAATTCATTTGTTAATGGCACAACTTTAATGGAGAAACTACCAGAAAAACAAGCAAAGTGCAATCATTTAGTGTCATTGCAGTGATAAGATCCATGGAGTGTAAAAAGGAAAAATAATCATTGCACCAAGCCCATCAGAACACTGAGTGAGACTCCTTGAGACTCTGCAGAGCAAGAGTACAATAATGGGTCACAGTCATGGTCAATGGAAACATTCTCTTCCCCTGGGGGTGACTGAACATGACATAAATTGGACATGCTATTTTTTCAAATATAAAATAAACTTCAAGAAACTTCCATATTTTCTTTGTTTCCTTAAGCACTAAAAACTATGCAAAATAGGAATATCAGAGATTAGTATAGCAATTCTGATTTCTGAAAGGATTTTTAAAAGGATAGCCCATGGAATATACTAAATAGAAAATGATACTGATGATATGAATTTATTTTTATTTTCCACAAGAAAATATTTTAAACAGGATGCCTAGCAGCTTGGCATGCTGCCAATATTTGACAAAGTGACAAACCAAATGGCACTAATAGGTAGAAATTTCAGAATCTTATACTAGAGGAAAATAGCTCTGAAAAAATAAGGCCCTGTAAGTGAAAAAGGGGAACATGCGCAAAAAATAAAAGAGCCCTTAGAAAAACAAGTACTGGAAAATATAGGTATAAATCTTGCCTAAGCCCAAAGCAAACAGCCTCAATCTGAAAAAAATCAGTTCCATACTTTAGAGCAGCATCAAAAGGAAAAAGTCTGGTGTGGAGCACATTATTAACACTCAGATTCTGCTCTGTTGCCTCTTACTTCTGCTTTGGTACCGAACAAAACAGCTCTATTTGTTCATTCATTCATTTATTCAGTTGCCATCTGTTTATCTATCAGGCATTGTGTTAGGCACCAAGAATGCTGTTGTAAGTAAGAAAAAATACAACAGTGAAAGAGACAAATAGGGAGATGCAAGACTGGTCACTCATGCTACACTAGGAATAAATATATGATGCTATGGTAGATCATAGAAGGAGTACAAACCCTAGGCTTGGGCTGTCAGAACTTTTTTTAAAGAAAAATCAGAAAGAATAGTCCAAGCGTATAAAAACACATGTGTAAAGGTCCAAGAATGGAGACGGAGGTAGAGATAGAGATAGAGGTAGAAAGAGCTGGAGAGATAGGCAGAGAGATGAAAGAAGTGTATAATGGCCAGAGTTTTGCATTTCATAATAGAGAGTCGCAGAAAAGGCAATAGAAACAAGCCGTGACAGGATAATTTGGAATACTTTAATTGTAAATCTCAGAAACCAATTTCAAACCAACTTAAGCAAGAAAGAAAAAAGAGGAATTATTTGAAGTATGTCGGTATATCTCATGCATAAATTGTACAAGCATACTATGGGAAGAGAAGGAATATACCTGGGTCTCAAACAACTAAAAGGAGAATTAAATATCATCAAAACTATCTTTTGCTCTCAGCTCTGCTTTTAATGTCTGTTGGCTTCATTATTCTCATGGCTTTGGCCCAGTCACAGAAAACAGGCACCAATAGCTCTTGAGTTTTATATCTAGGATTCAACCTTTAGAGAATGAAATAGATTATCTTTCTTAGTTTCAGCTTCAGAAATTTGAGGAAAGGGCCGGGTGTGGTGGCTCACACCTGTAATCCCAGCACCTTGGGAGGCTGAGGTGGGCAGATCACGAGGTCAGCAGATTGAGACCAGCCTGGCCAACATGGTGAAACCCTGTCCCTATTAAAAATACAAAAATTATCTGGGTGTGGTGGTGCATGCCTGTAATCCCAGCTCCTTGGGAGGCTGAGGCAGGAGAATCGCTTGAACCGGGAAGTGGAGGTTGCAGTGAGCCAAGATCCTGCCACTGCATTCCAGCCTGGGTGACAGAACGAGACTCTGTCTCAAAAAAAAAAAAAAAAAAAAAACAAATTAATAAATAAATTTGAGGAAAGTATGCTAATACAATTATTGTTTCTCTTCTTGAGTTCAACTCTTCTATGTGCCAGGCATTATTTGGTGTGCTGGGTACATGTGATGAACAAGACAGGTAAACCTATGCTCTCATGGAGTCCACATACTAGTGGGATAAAAGAGGCAGTAAACAAGCAAACAAATTAACGCATGAGCAACACAATTGTACGTAGTGCTAAGTGTTAATAAAGAAATAAAACAGAAAGCTGATAAAATGACTGTGTGAATGAGAGAGGGGAAAATTGATGGGTATCACCAAGGAGGTGATATTTGAAATGAGCTCCAGTCAGCTTGAGATAATTTCAAGGAGCAGAGAGTTTAGGGAAAGGAAGCAGCAAATGTTAAACTCTGATAGAGAAAACAGATTTCACATGTTCAAGAAACAAAAAGGTCAGTAAAGTCCAGTGAATGAAGAGAATGGTGGTTGGAAATTGGGCTGAGACAAAATCAGGAACCAGAAGATGTACAATCTATGAGCCTTGTAAAATCAATTTTATTCTAAGTGAAGAAAGTCAAAACAGGGATACCAGTTATAAAGCTCTGGCAGTGATTTCGGCAAAAGACACGGGTGACTTGGACTATAACAGCAGTGGAAGTGGGGAGAAGTGGGATGGATCTGGAAAATATTTTGGGGATAAGACCGAAAGAGCTTGGTGATGGATTAGATATAAGAAAGTAAAGAAGAGAGAAAATTCCTAGGTTTGGAGCTTAAGTAAGCAACCGGATGGTTAATGAGACCATTTACTAAGATGGAAAACTCCAGAAGAACAAGGTAATGTTTAGAGAGTGGGCTGCATGAGCCGGCGTGAAGAGGCAGGAATTATTTTTGGCTATGTTAGGTTAGGTTGTAATACCCATTACACATTCAAGACAGTTATTAAAAATTCAGATAGATACACCCCTAGGAAATAACACTTGTAAGCATTCACATTTTCCTACTCTTCTTATGTCTCAATGGATAGTAACTATATCAGTTGGGGTAAAGCGGGGCAACAATTTTCAGAAGGATAGGAAGATGGCAGATACACATGCCAAGTACAAATGTATACATACACACAAACACACACACATGCACATGCGCATATATTGTGGCTATATAGCTATCTGTATCTATGTATATGTATATAAATTCAGTTTGGGCAGGAAAATAGCTCATGGTGGAAGCAAAAGGAGAGGCTGCACACAATAGAGTAAGGGAAGTGTGTGACTGGGTCGCGCTACATGCCCCTTCTAACAGCATTGGAGTCAACAATTCATCCTTAACTCAGAAGCTATCAGCAGTAATGGGGGGAAGAATTAGATGAAATAAATATGTATTGAACACATACTATGAGCTCAATTGGATGCACACCCTTATCCACACAACTATAGGTAACTGAGTTTAAAAGTTCAGTCTCTACTGAACTTTTAAAATATCTCCTCTCATCCAAAAAAAACACAAAAAACAACTTGCCAAAAAAGATGGTTACCATTTCAAATCCTGAGGACTTGTCAGGAATGTCCTACACAGTCAACTCTTTCTGCCTCATCCACCAAGGACATTCATAATTCCGACAAGATGTCTCTGTCTTTCAGAACATCCCTGCAGGAGGTTGTCAACTTTTAAAAATGGTGCCCTAAATAGAAGGTGGGAGAGTAGTTAATGTGCTTGTTTTCATGGATTAAAGTTCATGGAAAAACTCTGGACTCCTCCCCAAACATCACTGAGAACTGGTGTGACATGCAATTCATCCTGGCTCCTGTTATTTTCAAAAACATTGCTCTTCCTTAGAAATCTCTTTAATGAATGCTTGCTCCCTGGGCTGATTATCCTCTCCCTTGGCAATCCTTTTTGCATTTGTGTAATTTAGTTAATGGACATATGTTAACTATCTACATTTGTGCTTAATACGTAATAGATGTTCAGTTGACAGTAGCAAATTGGGAAACTTGTGTAGTTAGTGTCATTTTCTTAGATTTTAAAACGTGAGTTTTATAAAAGCTGATTCTCTAATTACATATCGTATGCTCTATGCTATGTCATAAATGTTGGCAATTTATCCTTTCTGCCTATTTTGTTAATCACTTTTTCCAAAGCTTTCCTGAAACAGCCCATGGTGGTAAGCCACATACATCTATTTTGCAGACATTAATCCCCACTACCTTGTTCAATACCATACCAAAGATGGTGCTGAAGTTATCTTTTTACCTGAAAGGAGCCAGGAAAAAATTAGTTATTTCCTTTAAAAATTTTGTAAGAAGTGGCCAGGCATGGTGGCTCACGCCTGTAATCCCAGCACTTTGGGAGGCCAAGGCAGCAGATTGTGAGGTTAGGAGTTCAGGACCAGCCTGACCAACATGGTGAAACCCCGTCTCTACTAAAAATACAAAAATTAGCCAGGCATGGTGTCACATGCCTGTAATCCCAGCTACTCCGGAGGCTAAGGCAGGAGAATTGTTTGAACCTGGGAGGCAGAGGTTGCAGTGAGCCGAGATCATGCATCTGCACTCCATCCTGGGTGACAGAACGAGACTCTGTCTCAAAAATAAAATAAAATAAAATAAAATTGTAAGAAGTATTTTTTTCTTATAGTAAAGATATGATTTCTAGTCATATTTTAGAATAGAATTCTATCATTTCCATTTACAGGAGCTTTTATCAGTATAAGAATAATAGATTACCACCATAAGAAACATGGAAAACATAAAGCAATAAAACCTGGAGTCAACTGTATATCAGCCCTCTTCTTTTTGAGGCATGGAGCCCAGTTCTCCTGGCCCCTACCCTTAAGAGTGAGCAAACTCATCGAAGCACCTCAGGACATAGCATAGCCTGTCTTTTGACAGATGGGAGCCTGAGAAACTTGTACTTTTAAAGCTGTATTTACATTACAAAGCCATAACTTGTATTTTGACAGCCAGGTTTTGTAGCAGTTCACTTTAGTTGTCACATTAGGAGTTCATTTTTGACCCGACAGTCTGTGCCAATATTTGCTTTTGTCAAGTTTGACTTGTCAAAGTGGAAACTATATCAAAACTCCATAACACAAGTGACAGTAATTAAACCAACTAAAAAAATAATTTCAACTTGTAATGCGTTTTGCTCATATAAATGTGTATAAATAAAATATCCTTTGAAAAAATAGTCAGATAATAATGAATAAAATGGGATTTAGCAAGATTCAGGCATAGAAAGGATCAACCAGGTATATTATATACGTATTTCCAAAATAACAATTCCTTGAATACATTAAATGGCTGGCTGATTGAAAGATATTTTAAACAATTTTGCTACTTGGATTTGTGCATATTTATAATAATAAACACATTTAATTTGTGTGAATTCCATGCATCTAGACTTATGGCAAATCTACAACAAGAGTTTGCACTCCACCACAAAAAACAAACAACTGAGAAATCTATAGCCATAGTTGCAGACATGTTTTAAGGAAGCAGTAATAATATATTTAACTTTTCACTTCAATACACGAGTTACTATTTAGTGACCCATCTATAAATTTGTCAGTGATATGGTTTGGTTTTGTGTCCCCACTCAAATCTCACCTTGAATTGTAGTAATCCCCACATGTCAAGGGCAGGACAAGGTGCAGGTAATTGGATCATAGGGGTGGTTTCCCCCATGCTGTTCCCATAACAGTGAGTGAGTTATCACAAGATCTGATGCTTTTATAACGGGCTTCACCTTTCACTCAGCACTCATTCTCTCTCCTGCTGCCCTGTGAAGAGATGCCTTCCACCATGATTGTAAGTTTCCTAAGGCCTCCCCAGCCATTCAGAACTGTGAGTCAATTAGAGCTCTTTTCTATATAAATTACCCAGTCTCAGGTATTTATTCATAGCAGTGTGAGAACAGACTAATATAATCAGCCTATAAACTCCAGGGAAAATTTCATTCTGCAGCATTTGAATTAGGTGCTTCTGCTGATAAGTGGCTTCTCTTACAGGGAATGAAAATGGAATGAGCTCTGGAATCATAACCATGATTCATAACCATGATTTGCTCCCAGATAAGCAAAAACAACCAAGTTGCTTTTATAATTAGGCCACTAGGTAAGACAGTATTTGAAGATTAAGACTGAAAGCTCATAGAAGACAGGAGCCAGGTCTCCTTCCTTTATAGAATGAATTTGAATGAGTAGTTAACAAATACATAAATGCTATGTAGATGTGCTGTTTTTCTTGCTTTTGTTTTCTCTAGATAGCTTTCATTCTTAGATGAGCATGGATAACAATAACTTCCTAAATTTTCTTTGACCATTACTGGTCTTCACCAAGGACACAAAGAGGAAAATTAACTCAAAGAATGTTAATTAAATTTGGTCATTCCAAATTTATGCATCAAAAGCAGACAATCGATATGTCAAAAACAGGAATGGAATCACAAATTATAGGAGTGCAGCAATTGAGAATTGACATAACCCTGAGAAAGGCTAATTATCAGCAAAAGCGGCTAATTCAAATACTGCAGAATGACACTTTTCCTATAGTTTATAGGCTGCCACATTTATGTTATGAGTCACCAAAAAATAACGTGTTTATTAAAGTAAAAAGTTAAATATATTATTACAGATTCCTTAAGACAATGATTTGGTAACTATGACTTACATATTTATATAGCTTGGATATAATGAAAAAAGAGAATGCATTTCACATATTTATGTAGGAAAAACTGTTAAAACAATTAGAATTAAGTGTAAAAAAGAACGGAACAGTCTAAGAGAAAAATGGCCATTGTAGAAGTCTATTCAATTACATAGAATTTTATTCTATTTTATGATACATATGTATTCTATTACAATCTCATTTTATGTAAGTGGGTTTCAAAACATGCCATAAGTTTTTCTCTTATGTCATAGAATGAATATACTCCAATGTGAGATACATACTATCCCAACACACAATCTCTAGGCCCTGGGTCATACTGCGTTGTATCTGAGTGTGCTTTGAAATTACACAGTTTGGGTCCAAATCCTGATTCTGCTACTTACCTTGTACAACTTTGGACAATGTCCTTAAAACTCTCTGTACTTGATTTCTTTTATCTGTAAAAAGGGAATAATAATATTACATACCTCACAGCATTGTTGGGGAGGTTAAATCATTGAGCACAGACATTAAGTACTCAATGATTGCCATTGTGTTACAGAAATAATTGGGTGTTATTTTCATAGAATAAAGGAACGGCTAAAAATTTTAACGTACATGTAATGCCTGGAAACACAGCTTATGTCACCATCCTTTTGGTAATATTTGGTCAGTTTTTTTATGATAGCTTCACACCATAACTCTTTAATTAGACACTGTGGAAAGCAATATATGACTGGTTATTTCTGCCTATGTTTTTTAGAGTCCTAAGCATAAAAGCGCCCTGCAGAAATTCCTCCTTTGTTTAATAGAGGTATTAGTAGAAAGGAAAAAGTCCCTGTGTTAAAACACAATTAATAATCCTTTAGGAGATACATGGGTCATACTAGTCACAAAATAATTCTAAAGTGTCAGGTTCAGAAATCAGATGGAACCCCTTAATTTTATAAACGAGGAAAAAGAATCAGAGAGATTAAATAGCTTGCCCAGAGTTACTCAGCTGGTTAGTAGGAGGCAGTGTGTCACAGTTTATTAGGAACATTTTATCACTAACTGGGTGACCTCCAGCAAATTACTCAACTTCCCTGAGTCCCCTTGTCTTCATTGGTATAATGAGTAAAACCAACCGATATGGTTGTTGGAAAGATTAGAATAATATACTACACAGGTAACATTCAAGCAAGCTTCCATGCAGCCCTATGCCCTCCTGTGACCCAGAGAGGAAAAGAGGAGTGTGCTCTGCCAGATAGAGAAATAAATGAGTGCACATTATCATAATTGCAGAAAAGGAATGCTGCAAGCTGTCAGTAAAGAACTGGGAGGTAGAGTTGCTCTAGTAGTTTAGAGATCACCAAAAAACGAGACCTTTTTGTAGCCTTTCAACAGATATTTATTGGGCACTTAATTCCAGGTGCCAGTAACTGTTCTAGGCACTGGCAATACAGCAGTGAAGAAAACAAAAATTCTGCCCTATGGAGCTTGCACTTTAGCGGGGGAGGAAATAGAGATCATAAGCAAATAAGAATTAGATAATGTGTTAAATTGTGGTAAGTGCTCTGGAAAAACAAGGCAAAGAAAGGGGTTAAAAAGTTACTGTGTATAGGGAGGAGGGTGTGATGAACTCTAAATGAGATGGTCAAGGATGAGTGAAGAACAAAAGTTTCTTGAGTAAAACCACTTTAGAAGTCATTGCTTCACAGTGTAGGGAAAATATCTCAGGAAGATGTAAAAAGCTCTGATTTCTGATGTATTTAGAGTTTTATTGATAAAGATGTTTATCCAAGCTTTGTTTTATGATAGCAAGACATATAAATAACACAAAGCCACAACTGAAGAGTTTGATTCTTCATAACACCATGTTAATGTTTTTAGATTATGTCATGTTTAAATTAGATATGTATCCTTTCTGTCTTATTGAAGGCATTTGGAAGAGTTCTGGTTTCTGGGAATTTTTCTTTTCTTTTTTTTTTTTTTTTTGAGACAGAGTCTTCCTCTGTCGCCCAGGCTGGAGTGCAGTGGTGTGATCTCAGCTCACTACAAACTCTGCCTCCGGGGTTCAAGCAATTATCCTGCCTCAGCCTCCCGAGTAGCTGGGATTACAGGCACCCACCACCACACCTGGCTAATTTTTGTATTTTTAGTAGAGATGGTGTTTCACCATGTTGGCCAGGCTGGTCTCAAACTCCTGACCTCAAGTGATCCGCCTGCCTCGGCTTCCCATAGTGCTGGGATTATAGGTGTAAGCCACCGCACCCAGCCTAGAACTTTTCAGTCTAATATTTTAAATATTTTAATTTCAATAACTTAACTTCAAAACAATACTCGTTTCTGGTAGAAAATGTAAGAAAATAATGCAAGTGTTTTTAAACAATCAAAGTATGTATGAAAAAAATTACACAACCTTTTAGTGTTGTGTGATCGAAGAATAACACATGGTTATGTGTCCCATCCATAGATTTGAAGCCACATGTAACGTACACTCCTGAGTTCTTAAGTACGCTTTTCTCAAATTAGAAAAGAACAGAATGGTATTCCGTAAACTGTTAAAATGTTGATAGCATTTCTGTTATGAAGGTGTGACAGAGGTTTTTATTTTTTTAAAAAATTTTATCTTCTTACATTTTTCTACCAGAAAGAAGTATTGTTTTGAGGTGAAAAAAAGTTATTACAATTAAAATGTTAAATTGAAAAGTTCCTGACACCAAAACCCTTCCAAATGCCTTGGATAAGACCTAAACATGAAGTATATCTAAACCTGACATAACCTAAAAAGAACATTAGCCCAGTGTTATGAAGAATCAACAATTTAAAATTATGTTGACAGGTCAGAAGAAGGGCTAAAGGCATCAAGATGAATGTTATTAAAAATTACCGTAGGATGGGTGCAGTGGCTCACGCCTGTAATCCCAGCACTTTGGGAGGCTGAGGCGAGTGGATTGCCTGAAGTCAGGAGTTCGAGACCAGTCTGGCCAACATGGTGAAACTCTGTCTCTACTAAAAATACAAAAAAAATTAGCCAGACGTGGTGGCATGGGCCTGTAATCCCAGCTACTCGGGAGGCTGAGGCAGGGGAATTGCTTGAACCAGGGAGGTGGAGGTTTCAGTGAGCCGAGATCGTGCCACTGCACTCCAGCCTGGGTAACAGAGCGAGACTCTGTCTCAAAAAAAAAATATATATATATATATACACACAAACACACACAGACACACACACATATATATATAAATCTAAAACCCCATTTGGATTTTTTAAAAAATCAATTAAAGAATTACAAAGCCGAGGATTCCATCTTGACAACAGTACATGCAAAGAAAAACCCGAGGGTATTAACAACCACAAGCTGTACGTGAGTTTCTAGTGTGATGCAGTTGCCTGGGAGCTAATGAATACTTACATTCATTAATAGGATTCTGGTGCCAGCACAGCAGACATAATTGTGCTACTGTGGTCTATACTGGCCAGATAAAATTGGGTCCCCAAAGAGGTGCAACACACTGCAAGTTGCTTTTCTCTTTCACAGCACTAGTCACAGTTGCAAATCATTAATTTATGTGACAGCTTGCTTAACACCTTTTCTCTCTGCAGGTCTGGAAGTTCCCTGAGGGCTGGGACTGTGCCTTTATTGTTTACTGTTTTATCTCCAGTGTCTAGCATAGGCTGTCACAAACTATTGCAGTTTGTCGTTTTGAGTATTGTTCAGTTCCAGTAGCCTCATCATTTATTCTATTTAACAACACTTACATGGTGTTTATATGTGCCAAGCATGAGTCTAAGTCCTATAGCTATTGACTCATTACTCTTCACTACAACTATGTGAGAGAAGTAGAAGAGATCACTGCGATACAGAGAGATTAAAAACTGTATCCAAGCTGATCAGCGTTGGAAGTAAAAATCTCAACCTAGGCACTCCACACTCTGCTTACACTCCAAAACAAAACTTTAAAACCTAGATTCCACCTATGTGAGGCTGGCCAGAAAAAGAAGACTGAGAAATATCATATTTGAAATGTTTGAAATAAATGGATATATTTGGCTAAAAGCAAACCAAAAACAGAGATAGTATGGTCATTTGACTTCAAATTTAGAAAAGCTTCCATGTAAAACAGAAATGACTAAAATTAATGAAGTCTCCTGCGTTCAGTCTGAACCTGCATGCTGATTGCTGAATCAGTCACAGTTTGTGCCTACTGTGGCAACACAATTGTTAATAGCACCCTCTTTCATTCATAAGAATGTTCTAATTTGGATAATCGATTATTATATGGTCACCAAATTCATGGCTTAAAAGATTACACATTTTTAGCACATTTGACCATCACAAAAGTCCTGTGTAGTTGGTATTAATATTATTATACTATTCTCCATTCTTTAGCCTGAAAAAATATAGACTTGTTCCAAAGTTCTTCCACCAATGAGTGGCGGAGCTGTGACTTGAATCCTGATAAGCTGGTCCAAACTATTCTCTGGCTACTCTGCTGGGTAATTTGACCAGTTCTGCCTTGCTACAGAGTGCCAAGCTAGGATAAATGGCTGGAAATTCCAGAGAGAAAGATTTATCTGCAATGAAGCACCATATGTAATGAGTTTTTACGTTTAAAAAATTGACTTAATGAGTGCTCTTGCCTGGCCAAAAATCCCCTGACCATTTTCTGGATGGACAGGTGACAAGGGTTTTACCCAGGGACCTCTTGCACCAATTGTGACTTGCATCACTACCTCTGAGCTTCTCAGAATGTGGAACATACATTGCTAATGGTAAATGAACTATTAGAGTGTCATGAAATGATTTTTAGAACTCCACAGATGCAGCATTCAAAATCACTGACCTTCCTAATGAGACTTTTCAATTCCCTTTTTAATTATAGTTTCACTCCCTCCATTACGGCCTAAGGGAAAGCCTCAGATTGGTGCCATAATACTTTTCAAACATGCTAACCTACCTTTCAACCAAGAGAGCAACAGGTTCTAGAATGCAGGGGGCAACAATATCCAGTTAACCAGATCTGATACTATTGTTCTACTTTCAAAGAATTTATTCTAATTTTAGTTTCCCATTTATAGCAATGATAAAAATTTCTGTAAATAAGTCAACTTCCATCAAAATATTTCATACCTTATATTAGAAGATGTGGAAGGCAAAAAATGCTCCCCACCCCAAGATGTCCACATCCTAATCCCCAGATCCTGTGAATATGTTATCGTACATGACAAAAGGGATCTTGCAGATGGGATTAAGGTTAAGAATCTTTGACATGGGGAGATTATTTTGGATTACCTAAATGTGCCTGTTGTGATCATATGAGTTTTGAAAAGTGGGAAACCGTTCTCAGCTGTTGTTAGAAAAATATGTGACGACCAAAGAGTCATCAAGATGCAATGTTGCTGGCTCTGAAGATGGAGAAAGAGGGCCACCAGCCAAAGGATGTGGGTGGCCTCGAGAAGATAAGGCCAGGAAACCTATTCTCTCCTGTGGCCTCTAGAAAGGAACAAAGCCCTGCCAACACTGTGATTTTAGCCCATAAGATCCATGTCCAGCTTTTGACTTATAGAATTACAAGACAATAATTCCATATTGCATAAGCTACCAAGTTTATGACAATTTGTTAGGTAGCAGTAGGAAACTTATGAAGAAGGGTATAGGCACTACCCATTATATCCATGTAACAAAACTGCACTTGTAACCCCTAAATTTATACAAATGAAAAAAGACAGGTATCGAGATAGGTGAAGTTGTGAGGGTGGTGTTTAAATGATTGAAGTTTGGAAAATAATTATTCTAGATGATTCATAATGCCCCTTCAAGTTTAGAGATGCTCTGATCATGTTCCATCACCTGTCAGACTTCCGTTCCTCCCAATAGCTAGTTGTGTTTCTTGTGCTTTCATAGATGTTCCAAAAAGTCATTTTAAAACAGTGAGACTTATTCACAGGAAACTTGATCTTGTTTGAAAAAGTAAATTGTTTTTCAGGGATGCAGTGTTGGCAATGTATACGCAGCAGTCTTATTTCCAATTACACAATTTTTATATAGATTTTCTTATGTTAGATTTATCTATTTGCCTCAAATTAGTGAGTTTTATTGTCCACACATCACAATATTTGTTAAAAGTGCAAAACTATGCTCCTGGATTCTGGAGATTCTCAATTTCTACGTTAATCTAAGAAATTTCTACTCTGATTGTTTGAAAAGCAATCAAAGTTTACCAATAAAATGGAAGTTGGTTCTGATAGTATTTGGTTTGTCAGTGTTACATTGCAGGAAAAAAAATTAGGTTTAAACAAGTCTATTTTCTCCACCTTGTGTTGTTCTGCCATTTTGAAAATTCACAGCCTACAAACTCATGTTGATTATATTAATACCTGAGAACACCTGGGTTTATGTTAGAATTAACCATTCACCGTTCGTCACTTTCTACTTTGATTTCATTACCCATGTTGAGAAATGTGAAAAGAAAGGTTAATCAGTGAGAGGAAAATGTGTGCCCTCCACATTGTGTGATTATACCTTACACATGTAATCTGTAGACCAATAAAGCAGAACACACAAATAGCCAGTGAATACATAATCAAATTCATTAAGATAGAGCCTGTCATCTTATAATGTTAGTCAAATGCTATTTGACCAATTTGTCTAAAGCAGCTAATGGGGCAAATTGATGTTAGCTGATCTTGAATCTAAAGAGAGGCAATATTCTACAATTAGAGGATTAAAAAATTTTTTTTTCATCATTCTTACATTTAATTCATTTATCTTGAACAAATGTATTTTAATGCTAATGCCACTGAAATAATACCTGAAAGCAGATTTGAAAATGGCAAGCTGTAATTTATGGTGACTCTGGAGGGGTGGAATGGCTACAAGATCTCCAAAAATGCCTTCTAACAAATGGTCAGAAAAGTGTTGACCAGGACACCACACTGATTCATTGTATTCAGAGCACTAAAGTGCCATACCTCACTCACACACTACAAATTGTAATAAGAATAGAAAATTGATCTTTTCCCCTGGAGGAAAAAAAAAAAAAAACCTTAAGTCAATCAATTTTCACCTCAGTTTTAAGAAGAAAATGTCAGACTCCTTTAGTCAAGAGTGACTGGACTATGTATTATCCTTGATCCATATTATTAGGAAATATATATTCTGGCTCTCTAACAACTGAACTATCCACATGATACAAGGCTAATTTTCAATTATCAGACTTTCACCACTGAGAAGAATGTAAAATATCCTTTTGCTTTTCTTTTTAATATGTGTTATTCCTGTCATAAGTAGCAAGTCCTTTGAAATCATTTGGCATTTGTTTTAGAGCAGAGCTAATATTACCAGAATCCTGGGTTCTAGCACATCATTAATTAGTTGATAATTAATATAGGATTTGTGGCAGTAATCTTACAGATTAATTACTTCTAAATTCTTTTTAATACGTTGAACTTTATAAAATGTATTTTTATGGCCATTGCCTCTTCCTAACATATCCCCAGTTTCAGAGAGAACTAACAGAAACCTAATAAAATTACCTAACACTGCCCATCTTCACCCGGTTTATGTTGCATTATAATATTAGATTTTCATTCCCAGGAAGAAAGAGCTTTCTGTTTAGACTTATACGATAGGGCTTGTGTTTCTTGTTTCACTGGATATCCTCAGTGGATAGTGTTAAAGAAACTGTACACATACAGTTATATACACCTACTTTAAAAACACCTGAGAAAGCTGTTTATTTTATATTTAAAGAAAGAAAATGAATTGACTTAAAAGTGAGCAGGTAAACGTCTTCTCAAGACCACTGCTTTTGTTTCAAAGACTGAAATTCAGTTTGCCTAGACAGTCTCTTCTCTGCATCTGTAAAACATCCTTAGTTCCAGGAGTTGTGCTGTATTAGTTGGTTTGAGGAAAAGCTGATCCAATTATATTTGTGTCTTTAAACATGAAATTGAAAAATATCTTAAGGGTTGAGGTGCTCGCTAGAGTCAGGGGACACTATATTAACTTCTAATTACTTTATGGTTCATACACTTGCCTAGATAATCAAGTTTTTTGATGAGAATACACAAATACTTAAACATAAACATATATATTATTTGATTTTTCTATTATGTCAGTTTGAAGTGCTGGAAGCCTTTTCCAGAAAAAAAAATTCTCAAAGATGGTTCTTAGTAATATATTTGATAGAAACACTAAATAACTCCAATAAGCTTTAGAGATACATACTTATTTATGGTTTCTTTAGTATAAATCAATAGTTATGTTTTCAGTGAGGATAAGATACTAGATGCATGCTACATTTATAAACTATTAGCACTGTTTTAAAAAGGCAATAAACTCACAGCTGCTTCCAAGACAGTATATAATTAGATGTTAATATTTAACTTAGTTTGCTCACCAGCATTGATTTGCTGTTGCTGTTGTTATGACGCTTCCAGGTGGTTGTCTGCTTTAAAGAAATACACAGTTAAATTAGTTCAGGAATGATCTATGCCTAAATTATATTTGTACTTTTATTTTTATTTTGAAGTGCCCTGAAGTGAATCACTTCATTTGGCCCCTGAAAGTAATAGCATGGCTTCTCCTTGCCATGTGTCTCGTTTCTCAAAATATCAGTCAACAGAGAAAGCAATGTGATGATCGAACCTCTCCAATAGAGATGGTTCTTGCACAAATGTTCTCCTACACAGATTGCCAAACTGAAGCCTGGCACATTATTATCAGAAACAATGCATTTTTGGCCTTCCTTGTGACGTCTTCTCCAGTTTTAATATACAGAATCCTTTCTTATAACCGGAAATATTATCCTATGAAGCAAAAGGGACAGGCTTTATCATTGGGGTAATTTAACATAATGCTTCTTACATGGATTTTTGACAGATTTTTACTCAGACTTAAGGTGAACATTCCGAAACTCAGTATTCTTTCAAGTATTTCACATCTGTAAGGGTCATTCCACAATTCTGCACAATGAATTCTTTTTTGAATCCCAAAACTCTTAACCCAGCTCAGTTTAGAACCCATGAGCAATTTACCTTTGGATCTGCTCTGTTCCTGTGCACCTCTTCTTGGAATATAAATTTATGAGCCTCAATGTGCCCTGATGCTGTTCCTTTCTAGAAGAAAGAAAACACTACTATGATGAAGCTAAAACTTACAGGAGTTACATGATCGTATATTGCCGCTTCTTAAATTCCTTGCTTTAGTTTGTTTTATAGGTTTCGTCCATTTGGGTACTGACTACATAGACCATATTTATGGGACTAGCCTGGTTCATAGTCTGAACAGGTAACATCCTAAAAGGTGTGACTGCAGGACCCAAAGATGGCCACCCTCCCATCACCAAGAGACCCCTTTCCTTACCCTCCCTACCCGACCTCTTCACTGCTGCCTGGAATGCCTGTTAGCAAAGGATGAATTTATTTTCAGTGCACAATGAATGCCAGGTTGAAAATCCAAATAGTCTTGCAAAGAATCACAAACACCGTAAAAATTAGATGTGCAGCCAAGCATGGTGGCTCACGCCTGTAATCCCTGCACTTTGGGAGGCCGAGGTAGGTGGATGGCTTGAGCTCAGAGGTTTCAGACCAGCCTAGGCAAAATGGCGAAACCCTCTCCACAAAAAATTAGCTGGGTGTTGTGGCAAGGGCCTGTAGGAGACTGAGGTGGGAGGATCGCTTGAGCCCAGGAGGTTGAGGCTGCAATGACCCATGATAGTGCCACTGCACTCTAGCCTGGGTGACAAAGTGAGACCCTGTCTCAAACAAATAAAAGGAAATTAGATAATTAGATGTGCTCTTGTGTGTAGATTTTACTAAGAGACAAGATGTGAGGACATAGAATGCTTGTTACTTCAGATGAGAGAAACTGGCATTAGGTAAGACAAAAGAGAGACTGAGTGTGAAACAGCCTGCTCTTCCAGCTTTTGCTTATGGTCTGTCCTTGTAATTTTTATTATCCCAAAAAAAGCAACACTTGCTATAAAATATTCCATACTACCTGTACAAAACTCTTGATTCTCCTCTTTGGTGGATAATTTTTGAGAGCATGTGGAAATATTTTGACATTGGAGTTTCTATGTTCTGTTATAGTTTAAAGTCTATCTTGCTTTTCATATCATGGTCTCATTAGTATCCCCTCTAGTAGTTGTACATATATCCTTAAATAATTTAGATGTCAATGAAAGGATTGCTTTACATTGGATTCTAATATACATATAATCTCAAATAACTACAACTTGTAAATTCATTAGTGTTACTATTGTTACTGAGTTATACAATATAGACTAATTAACATTTATTGAAACTCAGCAGTACAAGTAAAAATAAACATATCCATTGAATTTTCTGAGCATGTACCGTATTCATTTTGAGTCTAACATTCAGAAAACATATTACCAGCATTTGAACCATTTTTCAATCAAAATTTCACTTTTACTTGTCTATTTATTATAATGAACTACGAAAAATTAAGCATAGTTAATTTTTCCCTCATGAACTTAGTACTTTTATATGATGGCATTTATATTATTGAACAACTAATCAGATTACTGTAGACTGGAAGTCAGCAAATTATGGCCTATGGGTCAAATCCAGCTGCTGGCTGTTTTTGCAACTAAAGTTTTATTGGAACACAGCCACACTCATTTATTTACACGTTGTCTGTGGCTGCGCTGCCACAGAAGAGTTGTGAAACTGTAACAGAGGTCATGTAGTCCACAAAGTACAAAATATTTATTATCGGCTGGGCGCGGTGGCTCACGCCTGTAATCCCAGCACTTTGGGAGGCTGAGGCGGGCGGATCACGAGGTCAGGAGATCAAGAACATCCTGGCTAACACAGTGAAACCCCGTCTCTACTAAAAATACAAAAAAATTAGCCAGGCGTGGTAGCGGGCACCTGTAGTCCCAGCTACTCAGGAGGCTGAGGCAGGACAATGGCGTGAACCCAGGAGGCAGAGCTTGCAGTGAATGGAGATCGCGCCACTGCACTCCAGCCTGGGTGACAGAGGGAGACTCCATCTCAAAAAAAAAATTATTATCTAACCCTTCACAGGGAAAGTTTGCCAACTTCTGCTATGCACTATGAACACTTCAGCATTTGAAAATTCTTGATAACTGTGTAAATTATTTTCCTGTTATTAAAGAAACAGAAAAGTGATAACTTCATTAAAATATAACCAAAGATCAAATGTTTGCCTAATCCAACATAATGCTGAAAAGATAGAAAAATCCCATGGTGGAATTTTAGGCAATACCACAGTTAATTTATTTCACTTGGATTTTCTGAAAGCTACTTTTTAATCTCTTAGGTGGTTTCATGCGCGTCCGTGTGAAGAGACCACCAAACAGGCTTTGTGTGAGCAATAAAGCTTTTAATCACCTGGGTGCAGGCGGGCTGAGTCCAAAAAGAGAGTCAGCGAAGGGAGATAGGGGTGGGGCCGTTTTATAAGATTTGGGTACCTAAAGGAAAATTACAGTCAAAGGGGGTTTGTTCTCTGGCGGGCAGGAGTGGGGGGTCGCAAGGTGCTCAGTGGGGGAGATTTTTGAGCCAGGATGAGCCAGGAAAAGGACTTTCACAAGGTAATGTCATCACTTAAGGCAAGGACCGGCCATTTTCACTTCTTTTGTGGTGGAATGTCATCAGTTAAGGCAGGGCAGGGCATTTTCACTTCTTTTGTGATTCTTCAGTTACTTCAGGCCACCTGGGCATATATGTGCAAGTCACAGGGGATGCGATGTCTTGGCTTGGGCTCAGAGGCCTGACAGGTGGATTATTTGGTGACTATAATTTTTCTCTTTTAAAAAATGTGATTGTAAAAAGTAAAGTAGAGGTTCCTCTTCAAAGACTTTCCTCCCCATCTAATTAGGAATAAATAGTAACTTCTCTTAGAAGCAAAATTTATTCAAAGACCTGTGCTAACATTCTTAAATATCTGCTAGCTGTAATAAGGAAATTGTCAGGCCTCTGAGCCCAAGCCTGCATGTATTCACCCAGATGGCCTGAAGTAACTGAAGAATCACAAAAGTAGTGAAAATGGCCTGTTCCTGCCTTAACTGATGACATTACCTTGTGAAATTCCTTCTCCTGGCTCATCCTGGCTCAAAAGCTCCCCCACTGAGCACCTTGTGACCCCCACCCGTGCCTGCCAGAGAACAACCCCCTTTGATTGTAATTTTCCACTACCTACCCAAATCCTATACCCCCACCCCATCTCCCTTCCCTGACTCTCTTTTCAGACTCAGCCCACCTGCACCCAGGTGAAACAAACAGCCTTGTTGCTCACACAAATCCTGTTTGGTGGTCTCTTCACACGGACGCGAGTGAAAGAAATCAACGAACTTTACCTTCTTAGCTCCCACAATGTAGCCTAAATATTTGCCCTGACATGCTTATACTGGTCCAAGCAAACGTTAGATCATAGCCTGTTCCTCTTCCTTATTTAAAAGTGTTTTTACCTTTCTTAGCATTCCACAAGTTACTTCCTCCTTCCTTTGCTCTCCTCTACCTTTGCCTCTTTTAAAAATTTCTACGTTGCTAGCCAACCGGGACAAATACAAATATGAGGTCCCATTCCAGCCAGTGGAAACCAGACACATCAGTAGGGTGGATGCATCAGGTGATAAGTGATCCCGTCTCCTTTGTTCGGTGTACTCTTGTGGCAAAACTGCTGGCGAGTGTACCCTTTCTGCAGGAAGGAAAAATGGCCTTACTAAATAAACTTATGTTCAAGTGGTATTTCTTTATGGCACTGGGGAAGAAGCATTTCCAACAGTGATTATGAAACTACTAGACAATGTAGGACATTAATTTCACATTTACACGATTATGTCTGATCCAAACACATAGGAGTGATAAAATACAAAGATAAAGCAAATATATATAAATATGATCAAAACGAGGGTAAATATTAGTAAGGACTAGAAACAGAAGGCAACACTCATTCATAATAAAAATAATTTGCAAGCTAATATTTTCATGCACGTCTGTGTGAAGAGACCACCAAACGGGCTTTGTGTGAGCAACATGGCTGTTTATTTCACCTGGGTGCAGGCAGGCTGAGTCCGAAAAGAGAGTCAGTGAAGGGTGGTGGATTATCATTAATTCTTATAGGTTTTGGGATAGGCGGTGAAGTTAAGAGCAATGTTTTGCGGGCAGGGGTGGATCTCACAAAGTACATTCTCAAGGGTGGGGAGAATTACAAAGAACCTTCTTAAGAGTGGGGGAGATTACAAAGTACATTGATCAGTTAGGGTGGGGCAGAAACAAATCACAACGGTGGAATGTCATCAGTTAAGGCTATTTTTACTTCTTTTGCGGATCTTCAGTTACTTCAGGCCATCTGGATGTATACGTGCAAGTCACAGGGGACTCGATGGCTTGGCTTGGGTTCAGAGGCCTGACATTCCTGCCTTCTTATATTAATAAGAAAAATAAAATAGTGTTGAAGTCTTGGGGCGGCGAAAATTTTTGGGGGGTGGTATGGAGGGAGAATGGGCGATGTTTCTCAGGGCTGCTTTAAGCGGGATTAGGGGCGGCATGGGAACCTAAAGTGGGGGAGATTAAGCTGAAGGAAGATTTTGTGGTAAGGGGTGATATTGTGCGGTTGTTAGAAGAAACATTTGTCGTGTAGAATGATTGGTGATGGCCTGGACACGGTTTTGTATGAATTGAAAAACTAAATGGAAAAGGTCTAAGAATTGGGAGGACCCAGGACATCTGATTAGAGAGTGCCTCAGGAGATTCAGCATAGTCCTGCCAGCACAGATTATTGATTTACTTCAAGAGTTAAGAGTGGCGGTTTGGGGATAGCACGAGGAGATATCAGCTGTGATGGCTTGGAGAAACAGTGTAAACTGGCAGTGTAAACAAGAGCAGGGCATGTATGAGTAGTTGAGAATGGAGAATAGGAGTATGACTAGACAGAAAAGAGTAGGGATGACAAGTTTTTTGGGGCACAGTCTAAGTTGGTCCGGTGTCTGGAATGAGACTGGGGCCTAATAAAAAGGAGCTCAAATGGGCTGTACCTTGTAGCATTCTGAGGACAGGTCTGACTTCTGAGAAGGGAAAGTGGTAAAAGTATTGTCCAGTCCTTTTTAAGTTGGTGGCTGAGCTTGGTGAGGTGTGTTTTTAAAAGACCTTTAGTCCATTCTACTTTTCTTGAAGACGGAGGACCATAAAGGATATAAAGGTTTCACTGAATACTAAGAGCCTGAAAAACTGCTTGGCTGATTTGACTAATAAAGGCTGGTCTGTTATCAGACTGTATAGAGGTGGGAAGGCTAAACTGAGGAATTATGTCTGACAGAGGGAAGAAATGACCGTGGTGGCCTTCTCAGACCCTGTAGGAAAGGCCTTTACTTATTCAGTGAAAGTGTCTATTTAGACTAAGAGGTATTTTAGTTTCCTGACTCGGGGCATGTTGAGTAAAGCTAATTTTCCAGTCCTGGGTGGGGGCAAATCCTCGAGCTTGATGTGTAGGGAAGGGAGGGGCCTGAATAATCCCTGAGGAGTAGTAGAATAGCAGATGGAACACTGAGAAGTTATTTCCTTGAGGATAGATTTCTACGATGGAAAGGAAATGAGACGTTCTAAGAGGCGGGCTAGTGGCTTGTACTATAGCATAGCCTGCCTTTGCTGGTGTGTGGCGATTAGGCCTGGTGGAACTGCCATCAATAAATCAAGCGTGATCAGGGTGAGGAACAGGAAAGAAGGAAATATGGGGAAATGCGGTGAATGTCAGGTGGATCAGAGAGATACAGTCATGGGGGTCAGGTGTGGTATCAGGAATAATGTGGGAGGCCAGATTGAAGTCCGGGCCAGGAACAATGGTAATTGTGGGACTTAACAAAGAGTGAGTGCAGCTGAAGGAGCAGCGGAGCAGAAAGTATAAGCGTCAGGTATGAGAAAGAAAATAGATTTTGGAAGTTATGAGAAATGTAGAGAGTGAGTTGAGCATAGTTTGTGATTTTTAGGGCCTCTAAAAGTATTAAAGCTGCAGCAGCCACTGCACACAGACATGAGGGCTAGGCTAAAACAGTAAGATCAAGTTGTTTGGACAGAAAGGCTACAGGGTGCGGTCCTGGCTCTTGTGTAAGAATTCTGACCGCACTAACCATGCCTAGGAAGGAAAGGAGTTGTTGTTTTGTAAGGGATTGAGGTTTGGGAGATTAATTGGACACAATCAGTAGGGAGAGCACCTGTGTTTTTATGAAGAATTATGCTGAGATAGGTAACAGATGAGGAAGAAATTTGGGCTTGACTGAAGTAATGGGGGCTGTCTGTGAAGCTTTGCGGCAGTACAGCCCTGGTAATTTGCTGAGCCTGGTGGGTGTCAGGGTCAGTCCAAGTGAAAGTGAAGAGACACTGGGATGATGGGTGCAAAGGAATAGTAAAGAAAGCATGTTTGAGATCCAGAACAGAATAATGGATTGTGGAGGGAGGTATCGAGGATAGGAGAGTATATGGGTTTGGCACCATAGGGTGGATAGGCAAAACAATTTGGTTGATAAGGCATAGATCCTGAACTAACTTGTAAGGCTTGTCTGGTTTTAGGACAGGTAAAATGGGGGAATTGTAAGGAGAGTTTATAGGCTTTAAAAGGCCATGCTGTAGCAGACGAGTGATAACAGGCTTTAATCCTTTCAAAGCATGCCGCGGGATGGGATATTGGCATTGAGCGGGGTAAGGGTGATTAGGTTTTAAGGAGATGGTAAGGGGTGCATGATTGGTCACCAAGGAGGGAGTAGAGGTATCTTATACTTGTGGGTTAAGGTGGGGGGAAACAAGAGGAGGATGCAAAGGAGGCTTTGGATTGGGAAGAAGGGTGGCAATGAGATATAGCTGTAGTCCAGGAATAGTCAGGGAAGCAGATAATTTAGTTAAAGTGTCTCAACCTAATAAGGGAACTGAGCAGGTGGGGATAACTAAAAAGGAGTGCTTAAAAGAGTATTGTCTAAGTTGGCACCAGAGTTGGGGAGTTTTAAGAGGTTTGGAAGCCTGGCCGTCAATACCTACAACAGTTATGGAGGCAAGGGAAACAGGCCCTTTAAAAGAAGGTAATGTGGAGTGGGTAGCCTCCATATTGATTAAGAAGGGGACGGGCTTACCTTCCACCGTGAGAGTTACCCAAAGCTCGGCATCCGTGATGGGTTAGGGGGCTTCTGAGGCGATCGGGCAGTGTCAGTCTTCAGCCGCTAAGCCGAGAAGATCTGGGAAGGAGTCAGAGAGCCTTGGGCCAGAGTTCCAGGGGCTCTGGGAGTGGCTGCCAGGTGAGTTGAACAGTCCAATTTTCAGTGGGGTCTCACACAGATGGGACACGGCTTAGGAGGAATCCCGGGCTGAGGGCATTCCTTGGCCCAGTGGCCAGATTTCTGGCATGTGTAGCAAGCTCCTCGGGGAGGAGGTTCTGGAGGAACGCCTGACTGCTGCGGTTCAGGCGTTTGGAAGTTCTTGTGTGCTGGAGATGTGGCCGGGGTTTGTCTCAGAGTGGAGTCAAGGAATTGCAACTTTTTTCTATTATTTTACACCTTGGAGGTGAGGTTAATTAAGTCCTGTTGTGGGGTTTGAGGGCCAGATTCTAATTTTTGGAGTTTATTTAATGTCAGGAGCAGATTGGGTAATAAAATGTATATTGAGAATAAGATGGCCTTTTGACCTTTTAGGGTCTAGGGCTGTAAAGCCTCTCAGGGTTGCTGCCAAATGAGCCATGAACTGGGCTGGATTTTTATATTTGATGAAAAAGTGCCTAAACGCTATCTGATTTGGGATAAAGAAAAAGGAGCATTAACCTTGACTATGCTTTTAGCTCTAGACACCTTTTTAAGAATAAATTGCTGGGCAGGTGGGGAAGGGCTAGTCATTGAACGAAACTGTAAGCCAGACCAGGTGTGAGGAGGGGAGGTGATAAAACGATTATAGAGTGGAGGAGCAGAGGCTGAGGAAGAATTGGGACCTAGCTTGGCCTGGTGAGGAGGGGAGAGGTCAGATGGGTCTGTAGAAAAGGAAGATTAGAAAGACTCAGTGACACTTGGGGTTGGGACCGAGGGGACAGGTGGGAGGGAAAGAAGGGAGATTTGGGATGAGTTGCACTGGGCACAGAGACTAGGAAGGGACTGATGTGTAAAAGAATGCCTGGACGTCAGGCACTTCAGACCATTTGCCTATTTTACGACAAGAATTATTTAGATCTTGCAGGATGGAAAAATTCAAACTGCCATTTTCTGGCTATTTGGAACTACTGTCAAGTTTGTATTGGGGTCAAGTGACATTGCAGAAGAAAAAAAGGCATTTAGGTTTTAGGTCAGGTGTGAGTTGAAGAGGTTTTAAGTTCTTGAGAACACAGGCTAAGGGAGAAGAAGGAGGAATGGAGGGTGGAAGGTTGCCCATAGTGAAGGAGGCAAACCCAGAGAAAAGAGAGCGTAGAGACACGGAGGGAAGGGGTCCTTCCCCTCCTCTAGAAAAGCGGGACTTGCCACTAAGGGTGAAGGAGAAGGCATTGAGGGGTACTTGCCCCTCCCCCAGAAAAGCAGAAAAGGGGTAGAGACACGGAGAGAAGGGGTTGGGGTACTTGCCCCTCCCCCAGAAAAGTGGGACTTGCCGCTAAGGGTCAAGGAGAAGGGGTTGAGGGGTACTTGCCCCTCCCCCAGAAAAGCAGAGAAGGGGTAGAGACACGGAGAGAAGGGGCTGGGGTACTTGCCCCTCCCCCAGAAAAGCGGGACTTGCCGCTAAGTGTCAAGTAGAAGGGGTTGAGGGGTACTTGCCCCTCCCCCAGAAAAGCAGAGAAGGGGTAGAGACACGGAGAGAAGGGGTTAGGGTACTTGCCCCTCCCCCAGAAAAGCGGGACTTGCCGCTAAGGGTGAAGGACCAAGGCAAGCATCCCTGCATAGTCTGACACCTTTGAAAGGTGGGTGAATAATCAGAGAGGCGTCCCTGCAATGATTAAACACCAAGGGAAGGCTGCCTTCCCAGTCCATGACCGGCGCCGGAGTTTTGGGTCCACGGATAAAACATGTCTCCTTTGTCTCTACCAGAAAATGAAAGGAATTGAAATTAAGAGAAGGAAGAGATTGAAGTGTAGCGCCAAGATTGAAAGGAGAAAGAGGTTGAGGGATAGTGAGGGAAGTTGAAGAAGAGAGTAAAAAGAGGCCGCTTACTGGATTTGAAATTGGTGAGATGTTTCTTGGGCTGGTCAGTCTGAGGACCTGAGGTCGTAGGTGGATCTTTCTCAAGGAGCAAAAAGCAGGAGGACGGGGGATTGATCTCCCAAGGGAGGTCCCCCAATCTGAGTCACAGCACCAAATTTCATGCACGTCCGTGTGAAGAGACCACCAAACAGGCTTTGTGTGAGCAACATGGCTGTTTATTTCACCTGGGTGCAGGTGGGCTGAGTCCGAAAAGAGAGTCAGCAAAGGGTGGTGGATTATCATTAGTTCTTATAGGTTTTGGGATAGGCGGTGAAGTTAAGAGCAATGTTTTGCGGGCAGGGGTGGATCTCACAAAGTACATTCTCAAGGGTGGGGAGAATTTCAAAGAACCTTCTTAAGATTGGGGGAGATTACAAAGTACCTTCTTAAGGGTGGGGGAGATTACAAAGTACATTGATCAGTTAGGGTGGGGCAGAAACAAATCACCATGGTGGAATGTCATCAGTTAAGGCTATTTTTACTTCTTTTGTGGATCTTCAGTTACTTCAGGCCATCTGGATGTATACGTGCAAGTTACAGGGGATGTGATGGCTTGACTTGGGTTCAGAGGCCTTACAAATATAAAGTTATTTTAAGAAATAATGATCTATTACAAATGTAATAGTGGTTAAACTTTAGAAGTATTCCAGTAAGAGTTCAGAAGACAAAGATTTACCTTATATCAATTTCTATTAAATATTGTAATATATTTCTGAGATAGTAAGACAAGTGATTAGAAAGAAATATGAGGTATAAATATTAGAAGGAAAGGTACAATTTGTTTTTTTAAAAGATATAACTGTTTATAGAGAAAAATCCATGAGAATTAAAAAAAAAAACCCTAGTAGAACTTATAAGAAAAGTCATCAGCTGGGCACCGTGGCTCATGCCTGTAATCCCAGCACTTTGGGAGGCCGAGGCTGGTGGATCACGAAGTCAGGAGATCAAGACCATCCTGGCTAACATGGTGAAACCCCATCTCTACTAAAAATACAAAAAATTAGCCAGGCGCAGTAGTGGGCGCCTGTAGTCCCAGCTACTCCAGAGGCTGAGGCAGGAGAATGGCATGAACCCAGGAGGCAGAGCTTGCAGTGAGCCAAGATCGCACCACTACACTCTGCACTGCCGCCTGGGTGATGGAGTGAGATTCCATCTCAGAAAAACAAAAAAGGAAAGAAAATTTGTCAAGATTGCTAGAAATAAGATCACCATGTAAAATTAATACTATTTCTATACTCTATTAGAATATCAGAATATGGGCCAGGCGCGGTGGCTCACTGCCTGTAATCCCAGCACTCTGGGAGGCTGAAGTAGGCAGATCACGAGGTCAGGAGATCAAGACTATCCTGGCTAACACGGTGAAAACCCGTCTCTACTAAAAAACACAAAAAATTAACTGGGCGTAGTGGCAGGCACCTGTAGTCCCAACTACTTGTGAGGCTGACGCAGGAGAATGGCGTGAACCCAGGAGGCAGAGCTTGCAGTGAGCCGAGATAGCGCCACTGCACTCCAGCCTGGGCCACAGAGCGAGACTCCCTCTCAAAAAAAAAAAAAAAAAGAATATCAGAATATGTAATCAGTTGACATTTCCAATCATAATAGCAACAAAATCATCAGAACTTGGAAATAAATTTAACAAAAAAATACAAGAACATTTTTGAGCAAATTATAAGATTGTCAAATGATATAGAAGAAGATCTGGCAAGACACAGCATACATGGATTAGAAGATTTGAATTTTAAATATACGATTTTCCCTAAATTAATCTATAAGTTTAAGGCAAACTATAAGGTTAAGTTCAATCAGTGTCCACACGGTCTTTTGCAAACTAGATAAGCTAATCATAAAATTAATAGGGAAGAGTAAAGGATCAAGCACATAAACTTGAAAATTTTAAACGTCTAAAGAGGAGGACAGCACAATTGTGTGGTGTGGGAGGTGGAAGGAGAGTTTTTCCTAGAAGGTGGGCAAGATATATTACCCCTCCCCACCAAGCTAGAGGAAGTTAGACCGTGTGATAGTGTCAAAGGACAGCTAACCCCATGGAACAGCATAGAAAGCCAGGAATAGACCCATGTGTATAAAGAAACTTGAAGTATGATATAGATGGCATTACAGATCAGTGGGGAAAGGAGAAGCTATTCAATAAACACAGTTGGTACAATTGTTTATCCAAATGGAAAATAAAATTAGATTTTTACCTCACATCCTGTGAAAAACTGCTTTTATTTTTTTCAAGTATGATAAAGCCCTAAATATAAAGATATTTAAAACTTTAATGGAAAAAATAAAGGAGAATATTTTGTGACCTCGGGGCAAGAAAGACTTTCTTGAATAAGACAAAAATATCACAACCATAAAGAAAAAGATTGACAACTGTGACTATATTGGAGAAGAATAAGACTATTCAAAAGGGCACTATAAATGAAGTAATGACTGAACAAAACAAAACAAATCAGCCACAGACTCGAAGAAGATATTTGCAAGACACATTACCAACAAAGGATTTATATTTGAATTATGTTAACAAAACACAGCTCCTACACACTCATCAGGAAAAGGCCAGGTGTGGTGACTCACGCCTATAATCTCAGAATTTTGGAAGGCCAAGACAGGCAGATTGCTTGAGCCCAGGAGTTCAAGACCAGCCTGGGCAACTTGGCAAAACCCCGTCACTACAAAAAAATATTGGAGTCGGCCGGGCACGGAGTCTCATGCCTGTAATCCCAACACTTTGGGAGGTCGAGGTGGGTGGATCACGAGGTCAGGGGTTCAAGACCAGCCTGACCAACGTGGTGAAACCCTGTCTCTACTAAAAATACAAAAATTAGCTGGGCGTGGTGGCAGGCGCCTGTAATCCCAGCTACTCAGGAAGCTGAGGCAGGAGAATTGCTTGACCCCAGGAGGTGGAGGTTGCAGTGAGCCGAGATGGTGCTACTGCACTCCAGCCTGGGTGACAGAGCAAGACTCCATCCCCAAAAAAATTGGAGTCTGTGCCTTCAACCACCATACCATTAAAACCACTTTGCAAAAATGATAGCAGTAAGAAAATTATGGCATGGGAGAAATCTGATCTAGCCAACCCCTGTCTTGCTCTTAGGCTTCAAAGTTGTCCTTAATTATTCCTTGGTTTAAGACAAGCTAACTTTGGGAGACAGGTAGCTTGCAGTTTTAATGATAATAGCCCTTCCCCAAAACTCTTTGGTGAAGCTTTGTAAAGCTAATGAGCGACCACCAGGTTAGGAGGATGGAGGAGCCTGAATTCTGCTCTGGTATAGAGGTAACCTTAAGGGATCACCAGCCATTATTCCGCAGGTCAGAAGATATGCAACTTACACAATTACTGCTGCAGATAATGTCACCATTGAAGGGCTAAGATTGGGCTTTTGAGATCTCTTTTCAGGTTTTTTGCATGTCTGACTACCTATGGCTCCACCTGGACCTGCCAACAGCCCCTGTGGCCCCACCAAGAACAACTCAGCACAAGAGGACAGCTTCAATCTCCTATGATTTCATATCCAACCCACCCAATCAGCACTCCCCATGCCCTAGCTCCCTGCCTACCGAAGTATCTTTGAAAAACCCCTAACCACTGAACTTTCGATGAGATTGATTTGAGTAATAACTCCATCTTTCCCGTGGTGTGGCTGGCCTCGCCTCAATTAAACTCTCTCATGGCAATGCCGTGGTGTCTGCGAATTCATTTTGTTTGTGCAGTGGGCAGAAAGAATCCATTGGGCAGTTATGCTATACACCCTTACTCATTTGCAAATATGGGAAAATCCTGATATTTGATGGAGGTGGAGAACATGTTTTCTTAAAAACTATGTTACATTGTAATAATTTTATTACACAGTAAACATTTTAGTTGGAAGAAAGTATATTAATACACTAAAAGAATGGTATTTATAAGAATAACGCTTCCCAATGATTCAATTCCAACCATTTTAATCAATAATAATAACCTTAATAATCATGAAAATAAGCGATTTTCAACTTTCCCTTATTTCATAAGCATTCAATTTTTGTCTTCAATATTCCTAAGCAGAATTCTTTAAAAATAGAACTCAGTACTACCATTATGTGGAAACCAAATTCAGTTATTATTTGCTCATGAAGGGACGCCATTATGCTATTTATGTAGTTATAATATCTTAATCACCACTATGGCATTCAGAATTCTCTGCAGGAATGTACCACAGCAGCTATGAGGAGATTTTTGTGTGTAGTGAATTATAAATAAATATATTCAATAACGGAGAAAACAAAAGAAGGAAATTGCCTAGATTCCCTTCGTTTGTGGTAACACTTGCTTTCCCTATACCAAAAGCTACTTCACCGAGTTCATGAGCTCTCTTAAAAACAACTAAGATGTAAATTCTATCCTGTTTGCCTAAGATCTTTGTGGAGATAAACAGACAATGGCAACTTTGTTCAGTGCTCTGAGTCTTGAAGTATGGAAATGAGCTGGCCCTCCAAAGATATTTTAGATGATCGGCAAGAGGAAGGAGGTGGGGAGAAAATCAGACAATAACAATTGCTGGAACTGACTACCAAATTGAGAATGAATCAGGTTTTCTTCCATGGACACCACTGCTCTTCTTCCTAGGGGCTAAGCATGTGTTTCATTCTTAAAGAATTTTTTTAGGTTAGCCATCAACAGATCCATGTCTTAGAAACATGGTTGAATTCTTGATCCAAAAAATACATTTCATGGTCCTAAATTCTAGCCTCAAAACCCAACAAATAAAGCACCAGTGGCAAGAGAAATAATAGTGCCAAGTCAGGGAGGGAGTATGGGCTGATGAGACCTCAGGCTCCTAGAGTCTATGCATGTTCCCATTCAGAGTTGTATGTGCCAGTTTGGTTTTGACCATTCTCCCTGTCCCATCTGACTAGGTAAACATTTAAAGGGTGAAGGTAGTAACATAGCCAAACAAGTGATGCTGCAGGTTTATCTACAAATTCAAAAGGAGTCAAGGGTTTCAACATTAGATGTGTAAAGTTCTTGTATTGGTTCGAACCCCGAGAGCACACCAACAAATAACACGAGGCAGTATGGAGCAACATGCTGTTTTAATGAGTGCCTGGGTGCAGGCGGGCTGAGGCCTAAAATGGCATCAGCACCAAGTGAGGATGGGGCAAAGGTTTTATAGTCTCCTGTAAACAGGAAGTGTCCTAGTCTGACCTAACTGCTACGTTGTACCTGGATAGCCTCTTTCTTGATCTTCAGAGTTACATGTCTTCCGGCTGGCTCTTTTCCTGCTTCTGCTATCTTGCTGGCGCACGCTGCTGCTGCAAGTAGCCTTGCACCTTGGTACCGGGCCTGAGAAGGGAGGAGTTATTCATCTCCTTAAGCTTTCAGGCCTGGGGAAGAAATTTAAAAGATGTACCTGTGAAGCTCTTGCTTCCTACACATCAAGCAGAGAAGCACTTCTCTAACTTTTTAGTTACCTGAGCCTTATTTCCTGTTTGTTTGTTTGTTTGTTTGTTTGTTTTGAGGGCAAAGTAAATGTGACGTGCTTTTGATATCTATGCCATCGTACTAATGCCAAATTGAAATTATGATGGTGATGACTTACGTGTAGATGCTATTTCATGTTGTTATTATTTTTTATATTAAAAACCATTGGATTCTGGCCAGGTGCAGTGGCTCACACCTGTAATCCCAGCACTTAAGGAGGCCAAGGTGGATAGATCACCTCAGGTCAGGAGTTTAAGACCAGCCTGGCCAACATGGCAAAACCCTGTCTCTACTAAAAATACAATAATTAGCCAGGTGTGGTGGTGAGAGGTGAAGCCAGCTGGACTTCCTGGGTCGAGTGGGGACTTGGAGAAGTTTTCTGTCTAGCTAGAGGATTGTAAATGCATCAATCAGTGCTCTGTGTCTAACTAAAGGATTGTAAACACAACAATCAGCACTCTGTAAAAAGGCACCAATCAGCACTCTGTGTCTAGCTAAAGGTTTGTGAATGCACCAGTCAGCCCTCTGTAAAATGGAGCAATCAGTGCTCTGTAAAATGGACCAATCAGCAGGACGTGGGCAGGGCCAAATAAGGGAATAAAAGCTGGCCACCTGAGCCAGCAGTGGCAACCCACTGGGTCCCCTTCCACACTGTGGAAGCTTTGTTCTTTCGCTCTTCGCAATAAATCTTGCTGCTGCTCACTCTTTGGGTCTGCACTACCTTTATGAGCTGTAACACTCACGTCGAGGGTCTGCGGCTTCATTCCTGAAGTCAGCGAGACCACGAACCCACCGGGAGGAACAAACAACTCCAGATACGCCACCGTTAAGAGCTGGAACACTGACTGCGAAGGTCTGAGGCTTCACTCCTGAAGTCAGCGAGACCACCAACCCACCAGAAGGACGAAACTCTGGACACATCTGAAGGAACAAACTCCGGACATACCATCTTTAAGAACTGTAACATTCATGACGAGGGTCTGCGGCTTCATTCTTGAAGACAGCAAGACCAAGAACCCACCGGAAGGAACCAATTCTGGACACAGGGGCACATGACTGTAATCCCAGCTACTCGGGAAGCTGAGACAGGAGAATTGCTTGAACCTGGGAGACAAAAAACATCAGATTCTCCTTCCTATTTAAAAACAAACAAGCAAACAAACAAACAAAAAAACTTTAAAGCACATTATTACTTTTACTAGCATGTAAAAGATGAGCTATATAAAAATGTAGACAGACCTGGAAAAAATGGCAGATAGGAAGCAGGACTAACTTGCAGTTCCCACTTGAACAGACAAAGCAGCATTTGGAGACTCACACTGTGAAATTTTGCTCCAAGAACTACCATAGGAACATACCAGAAAAGCTGAAAGAATCCACAGACACTTTAAAGGGGGTGGATTGCTGCTGCAGGCTGCATGGGACAGCCAAGGAACTGTGAGTCCGCTTGCTTTCTCAGCTGGGAGGCTTGTAGCCTGGGGCAAGTTCTCAGCCCTGCTCATTGCCTGCCTGGAAATAAACTCGGTGCTGTTGTGGGGGCACAGTGGGAATGAGGCTGACCTTTCAAGCTGCAGGCTGCAGGCTCCATGGGAGCTGAGTGAGGCTTGTGGCTGCCGGCTTTCTCCCACTTCCTTGGCAACCTATGTGACACAGCAGAGGTAGCCATAATTTCCCAGGAACCTAACTCAATTGGACTGGAAACCACATCCCATCCCCCACAGCAGCCACAGCAAGCCCCACCCAAGGAGAGTCTGAGCTCAGACATGCCTAACCCTGCCCCCACCTGATGGTCTTTCTCTACCTGCCCTGGTAGCCAATGACAAAGGACTTAACCTCTTGGGAGCTCTATGGACCTGCCCACCACCTGAGAATCCTGAATGCTTATCCAAAGGCAACTCTAGGGAAAGCTTGTATCCTCCATATACTACTGCAGCTGATGCACTCTTGAAAGCTCCACCTCCTAGCTGAAGACCAACCAACACAAAACCAGGGCATTCAACAAAAATACAACCAAGGACCCTCCCAGAGTCCAGTTGACTCCCCTGCTACCTCCATTATTAAGCTAATCAAGAAGGCAACAGAGAAAGGTGAAGTCCAACTTAAAGAAATAAAAAAAAATGATACAGGATAGGAATGGAAAAATCTCCAGTGAAATAGATAGCATAGATAAAAAAACAATCACAACCTCTGCAAATCAAGAACACACTTGGAGAAATGCAAAATGCACTGGAAAGCCTCAGCAATAGAATTCAACAAATAGAAGACAGAACTTCAGAGCTTGAAGACCAGGCTTCTGAATTAACCCAATCTAATAAAGACAAAGAAAAAAGAACTTAAAAAAATGAACATAACCTCCAAGAAGTTTGGGATTATATTAAACAATCAAACACAAGAATAATTGGTGTTCCCAAGGAAGAAGAAAAATCTAAAAGTTTGGAACACATATTTGAGGGAATAATTGAGGAAAAGGTACCCATGATTGCTAGAGATCTAGACATCCAAATACAAGAAGCTCAAATAACACCTGCGGAATTTCATTTCAAAAAGATCATCACTTAGGCACATAGACATCAGGTTATCTAAAGTCAAAATGAAGGAAAGAATCTTAACAGCTGTGAGGCAAAAGCATCAGGTAGCCTATAAAGGAAACCCTATCCGATTAACAGCAGATTTATCAGTAGAAACCCTACAAGCTAGAAGGGATTGCTTCCAATTTTTAACCTCCTTAAACAAAACAATTATCAGCCAAAAATTTTGTACCCAGTGAAACTAAGCTTCATAAATATACAGTCTTTATTCAGACAAACAAGTGCTACCAAGCCAGCACTACAAGAACTGCTAAAAGGAGCTCTAACTCTTGAAACAAGTCCTCAAAATACACCAAAATAGAATATCCTTAAAGCATAAATCTCACAAGACCAACAAAACAATAACACAATGCCAAAAAAAAGGTATTCAGGCAACAAATAGCACAATGAATAAAATAGTACCTCACATCTCAATACTAACGATGAATATAAATGCCCTAAATGTTCCACTTAAAAGATACAGAATTGCAGAATGGACTCACTAACCAAGCATCTGCCATCTTCAAGAGACGACTCACCTGACACATAAGGACTCACATAAACTTAATGTAAAGGGGTGAAAAAAGATATTCCATGTAAATGGACACCAAAACCAAGCAGGAGTAGCTATTCTTATATTAGACAAAGCAAACTTTAAAGCAGCAGCAGTTAAAAAAGACAAAGAGGAACATTATATAATGATAAAAGGACTAGTCAAACAGGAAAATATCACAATCCTAAATATATATGCACCAAACACTGGCGCTTTCAAGTTTTATAAAGCAATTACTGCTAGAGCTAAGAAATGAGATATATGGCAACACAATAATATTGGGGAACTTCAACACTCCACTGACAGCACTAGACAGGTCATCAAGACAGAAAGTCAACAAACAATGGACTTGTACTATACCCTAGAACAAATGGATTTAACACATATCTACAGAACATTCTACCCAACAACTGAACAACTGCAGAACATACATTCTATTCATTAGCACATGGAACTTTCTCCAAGATGGACCATATGACAGGCCACAAAACAAGCCTCAACAAATTTGAGAAAATAAAAATTACAGCAAGTACTCTGTCAGATCACAGTGGAATAAAATTGGAAATCAACAACAACAACAACAAAAAACCCTCAAAACTATGCAAATATATGGAAATTAAATAACATGCTCCTGAATGATTGTTGGTTCAACAATGGAATCTGGATCCAATTGTTCTCATTGCATTTAAATTTTGTAGTTGAGTGACTGCAGTTTCCACTGTTAAATCTGGCATAAAGAGAAGATCAATCACAGAGCTCTTCAAGGATGTAGGTGCTCCCCTCACAAATCTATTTTGCAAGGTATTGTTGAAAGGTATGTCTTCTGGACCTTATCAGTTGGGATGAGTAGGCCTAAGGTAACTAATCTATTCTAGCTTTTCAATCTCCCTAAGCCTTTGGATCCCTTCCTCTACACTAAACCAAGGGAGATCAGGTATTTCCAGCTCACTCACAGTGGGCCACCTTTTGATCCATGTTTCAGCTAAGCAAGCAAATAAACTATTAGAACGTTTTTTAACTCCCCGAGTTGCAACATTAAAAGCAGAATCCTTGTTTACTGGGCCCAGATAAATAAATTCAGCCTGATCCAACTCTATGTTCCTTCCACTATCATCTGACATCCTTAATATCCATTCCCATGCCTGTTCTCCAGATTTCTGCTTATATAAATTAGAAAACTCAAGCAGTTCTTTTTGAGTGTAGTGCACCTCCTCATAGGTCACATTCTGAACTTCACCTCTAGGGGTCTGCTGGTACTTTGGTCTAGTTATAAGTCTAGAAGCAAACAGGGGTGTTGGGGGTGGCTCCTGAGGAGAATAATCATTATCTTGTCTGGAGCTGCCTCAAGGGAGGCCATCACTGTTGTCTTAGGCAGCACAGGGTTTATCTCCTCAGACAAAGGTGGAATGGCTGATGGCAATGTGGGTCAGGGAAGGGATGTTGACACTACTGGGGATGGGGAAGCTGTTTCTTCTGGTAAGAAAGGTTCATCAGAGTTTACAAGCTCAGTGTCCCCAGCTTCAATAGGGTCCTCCTACTTGTCCCTATTCCAAATTTCAGGGTTCCATTCTTTTCCAATCAATGCCCTCACTTTAACAGTAGACACGTGGCGAGGCTGTGCATGCACCTTTGGTTGCAGGTCAGCCACTCACATGAGAAGATCCTGTGTCTGATTTTCCACAATTTCATCTTTTTCTCTACAAGAGATGACTCTCACTCAGGGCGATCTTAGCAGATTTGAGGCTCAGTATCTGCTCCTGAAGCTGGGAGTTAGAATCCCTGAGTTCATCATTTTCTTTCATCACTTCATCCAGTGAACTTAGAAGAAACCAACCAACTACACTATGTTCCTTGATTCTCCACATATAGTCAAATTTACTATGTATAGAGTCACTAAACTCCTGGCCTCTCACAAGCAGTGAATCAGAAGTGTCAAATGCATTTATTTTGCATAACTCTCTAAACAGTTCATGCCAAGGACTATCAGTGTTCTTCATACTATTAGAAGTAGAGTCCTTAGCATTTTGTGGTCCAATCATATTAAGCAGCCAACTCCAGAAACCCCAAAACCAACAAAAGAACTCCATCCTTAATGGAGAGGTTCATCTAGAACCACTCCTGGTACCAAAATCTGTATTGGTCAGGGTGCTCTAGAGGGACAGACCTAGTAGGAGATATATATATAAACGGGAGTTGATTAAGGAGTATTAACTCACACAATCACAAGCTCCCACAATAGGCCATCTGTGAGCTGAGGAGCAAGGAAGTATATGTCCCAAAGCTGAAGAACTTGGAGTTTGACATTCAAGGGCAGGAAGCATCCAGCACAGGGGAAAGATGTAGGCTGGAAGGCTAAGCCAGTCTTAGTCTTTTCATGTTCTTCTGCCTGCTTTTTATTCTGCCCTCGCTGGCAGCTGATTAGATTGTGCCTACACCGATTAAGAGTGGGTCTGCCTTTCCCAGCCCACTGACTCAAATGTTAATCTCTCTCCTTTGGCAACACCCTCACAGACACACTCTGGATCAATACTTTGCACCCTTCGATCCAATCAAGTTGACATTCAGTATTAACTGTCATAACCACTATGGAAAAAGTGTGGAGATTCCTTAAAGAACTGAAAGTAGATCTACCATTTGATCCACCAGTCCCACTCCTGGGTATCTACCCAGAGGAAAAAAAAATCGTTATGTGAAAAAGATACTTGCACACTCATGTTTACAGCAGCACAATTCACAACTGCAAAAATGTGGAACCAGCCCAAATGCCCATCAATAAAAAAGTGGATAAAGAAAATGTGGTGTATATATATCATGGAATGCTACTCAGCCCTAAAAATAAATGAAATAATGGCATTCACAGCAATCTGAGTGGAATTGGAGACCATTATAATAAGTGAAGCAACTCAGGAATGGAAAATCAAACATTGTATGTTCTCATTCATAAGTTGGAGCTAAGCTATGAGAATGCAAAGGTATAAGAATGATACAATGGGCTGGGCATGGTGGCTCGTGCTTGTAATTCCAGCACTTTGGGAGGCCAAGGCAGGCAGATCACCTAAGGTCAAGAGTTCGAGACCAGCCTGGCCAACATGAGGAAACCCTGTCTCTACTAAAAATACAAAAATCATTTGAACAGAAGAATCATTTGAACATGGGAGGTGGAGGTTGCAGTGAGCTGAGATCGCACCATTGCACTCCAGCCTGGGGAACAAGAGTGAGACTCCATCTCAAAAAAAAAAAAAAAAAAAATGGTCAATGGACTTTGTGGACTCGAGTAAATGGGTGGGAGGAAGATGAGGGGTAAAAGACTACACAATATGTACAGTGTACACTACTCAGGTGATAGGTGCACCAAAAATCTCAGAAATCACCACTGAAGAACTTACTCATGTAACCAAACACCACCAGTTCCCCAAAATCTATTTTTAAAAAACTTAAAAATATAAAAATATAGAAACTCTTATGCAAATGTGGATTGGAGACAAAGGCCTTAACCCCATCTCCTCACCAGACTTTGACCCTAATTTCATTCAGGAGCCTGTGTAGCTACATAGCTCAAAGCAGGTCACCTTATAATGCCCCTTTTTTTCTATACAACGAAGTTATTTTCAGTAATAATCATGAAGTAACACGAACACATTTCTCATATGTACAAAAATTCATACTTACCAAACTAATACACTTTACAGTGTTCATTCATTCTGTCACCGTTTTACATTTTAAACATGAATGGTCACATAGAACAACAGAATTTAAGGCCGGGCGCAGTAGCTCACACCTGTAATCCCAGAACTTTGGGAGGCTGAGGCAGGTGGATCACGAGGTCAGGAGATCGAGACCATCCTGGCTAACACAGTGTAACCTCATCTCTACTAAAAATACAAAAAATTAGCCAGACGTGGTTGTGGGCATCTGTAGTCCCAGACACTTGGGAGGCTGAGGCAGGAGAATGGCGTGAACCCAGGAGGCGGAGCTTGCAGTGAGCCAAGATTGCACCACTGCACTCCAGCCTGGGCAAAAGAGTAAGACTCTGTCTCAAAAAAAAAAAAAAAAAAAAAAAAAAAAGAACAACAGAATTTAGTAACTCTGGTTGTTTCTTCTTTATAATATTCTGTGTGCTAAAATGTTTATTTCAAATCTACTATTTAAATGCAGGAATCTATAACATACCACCAGGATTGGAGATGGAAATTTCTCTTGACACAAGCTCAGATGATTCTGAACTAAATGCATGTAGCTGAGTCCACATATACAGGGGATGGGGACAACAGTTGAGTGAATCCATTTTCATGCCAAATACAATGTATATTAAATAATAAACACAAAAACATCAACAATACCCACAGTAATGACTTAGTAGACCAATGACATTGTTTTCAGAGAAGCTTTTTTAGCAGTCTTACATCTTTTTTTAAAAATGTTAATTGACACATAATAATCATACATATTTATGAGGTGCATAGGGATGTTTTGATACATATAATGTACTGTGATCAGATCATGGCAATTAGCATATCCATCATCTCAAATATTTTTCATGTATTTGTGTTTAGAACATTCAATATCCCCCTAGCTATTTGAAACTACATAATATACTATTGTTAACTGTAGTCATCCTACAGTGGTATCAAACACTAGAACTTATCCCTCTTATCCAGCTGTAATTTTATGTCTTTTAACAAATCTCTTCCTATTCCCCTTGTCCTCCACCCTTCCCAGCATTTAGTGTCCTCTGTTCTACTTTTTACTTCTATAAGAACTTTTTATTTTTTGTTTCCACCTATGAGTGAGAACATGTGATGTCTAACTTTCTGTCCCTAGCATTTTTATCTGAACTTAATGTCTTCTAGGTTTTTTTTTAACACTAACATTGTTTAGAAATGCTACTATGTAGGATAAAACAAAGCAGGTTAACTTTTGGTCAGTTTTATTATTATTTTTAAATTCTCTACAGCCATTGAACCTTCTTATTCCCAGAAGGTATGTAGACTGTACCCATTGTTCTGACCTTGGTAAGCCACTGGTCCATCCCATTTAGAAATCCTGGAGCCCAGGCCAGTCTCCTGAAGGGCAGAGTGCCAGAAAAAAATTGCTGTCTGAGGAAACTTGTCCTGACTGGCTATGCCTTTACTCTGGTCTTCACACCTACTCACTTTTTTTTTTTTTTTTTTGAGATGGAGTCTTGCTCTGTCGCCCAGGCTGGAGTGCAGTGGCACAATCTCGGCTCACTGCAACCTCCACCTCCTGGGTTTAAGCGATTTCTGCCTTAGCCTCCCAAGTAGCTGGGACTACAGGCACATGCCACCATGCCTGGCTAAGTTTTGTATTTTTAGTAGAGACGGGGTTTCACAATATTGGCCAGGCTGGTCTTGAACTCCTGACCTCGTGATCTGCCCGCCTCGACTTCCCAAAGTGCTGGGATTACAGGTGTGAACCACTGTGCCTGGCCCCTTTTTATACTCTCATCTTTCTAACGGAAATGCACAAAAATGAGATTGCCTGCCTTGTGGGGGCAATAACCTCCCTAGCTGATGCTTTTGGGGTGAACAGATAGAAACTGTATTTATCGCACCAACCCAGGTGATAAGATAAATCTGTAATAAAGGTCAAACTATTATGTGTAAAAATTGCTGCTCTAGAAAATAAATGGCTAGAAGTAAGTCTGATTAAAGAATATGCTTTTCTCCTCTCCAGTAATGATTAAAGTTCTTTTTGAAAGTCTGACAATTTAAAGCAGATAGAAATAATGCTACATGAGAAAGGGACAAACATTTATTGAGCACGTATTTTATATTAAGCACTATACTTACTTTATCTCCATTAATCTTCATAATTTCCATTCTTCAGAATGCAGTGGTACAGAACACTAGAACTTATTCCTCCTATCTGGTTTCTGTAGGACTCCCTAACCAGCTGCCCCCAGTGGGGGCTGTGATGGTGTTTTGGGTTCTCTGGTATCAGTTTCATTCAAATGCTATGATATGGTTAGGCTTTGTGTCCCCACCCAAATCTCATCTTGAATTGTAATCCCCATAATCCCCAAGTGTCAAGGGAGAGACCAGGTGGAGGTGATTGAATCATGGAAACAGCTTCCCCCATGCTGTTCTAATGACACTGAGTGAGATCTCATGAGATCTGATGGTTTTATAAGGGGCTCTTCCATCTTCACTTGGCACTTTTCCTTCCTGCTGCCTTGTGAAGAAAGTGCCTTGCTTCCTCTTCCTGTTCCACCATGATTCTAAGTTTCCTGAGGCCTCCCAGCCATGCTGAACTGTGAGTCAATTAAACCTCTTTCTTTTATAAATTACCCAGTCTCAGGCAGTTCTTTATAGCAGTATGAAAATAGAAAAATTGATGTTATATCTAACAGTTTTAAAAGGTTTTGGGTATTTCCTTTTACCTGTGGTCAGGTACCCTGAATATGGTAGCAGCTCCCTTTGAGGAAGAGTTCGGGAAATATTTTCAGGTGACTGCTGTGTTGAGTCAGAGTTTTCCCTAAATTATAAATGTTTTGAAAATTAGAAGAAGGTGTTTACACACAGAGTTAGGGTGAAAGTGTTTACACACGGAGCTAGGGTGAACAGTAAGAGAAAAATTAGCTTTCATTAGGGATACATTATGTGCTGGGCATGAAAGAACTTGTTTTGAGTAACATTCCAAAAAGACTTGCAAAATACATATTCTCAGAGTACAGAGAATGAAACTTGGTTCAGAGTTTATGATACTCAACTCAGCTCTGAGTGTATGATACTCACCCTTCATTACCATAAAATAAGTTAGTAAGACTCAAACCCAAGACTATCTATATCCCCCTATAAAACCTGCTTAATTTACTACAGTGTGCTTTTTCCTGTGGAAGTAAGCATGGGCTTAAAGCACTAAAAATAAATCAGGCTAGACCCAATGAAAGTGAAGTTCAGAGTCTGACATAAATTTAGTAAATTCTGTGTCCTGATTATAAGAATTGGTGTCTATGGGAAATGTAGATGTATGCCGGCTGCAGACAAATGTTTTGCTATTCTAGCCCAGTAAATGGAGTGGAACAAGGCAGGCATGCTTAGAAGAGAAAGAATTGATGTTAACAAACTGACAAGAACCCATGCAGTTATTATACTGTGATTTAGTTTGGTTGCCCCAGAAGCAAGCCCTCACTGAAGGAGTCAAGGGTGAATAGTTTATCTGGGAGGTGATCCAGGACATACTGGAAGGGAAGTGGGCAAGTGAGGCAGGGAAAGGGAAGTAGTACCTTCAGGAGGCCATTCGGATTTTCTCTCTGGCTATGTTAGTGGTTGATGTGGTGTATAGGAAAGATTGCTGGATCCCATGATTATGTGCTCTTTGTCACACCTCCTCCCTCATAAAGTGGGTTCATTCATCCAAGCAGCGTTATGTGTGATCCTGTGGTAATGCACCATGATTCTGTGAGCTCTCAGAAAGCAGTGCAGGATGATGCACTGTAGAGAGGAAAGACAAACCTATATCCAGAACATGTATCAGTCCAAAGAAGCATGAATTGCTGCCCTACAGGATGACGAGGGCACTATGTAATCAACTTGGCACCAAGTGCAGTATGTGCTATCTCCAAAATTGGAAGCGGTCTACTAAATTTACTGTGCCTCCTTCTTAGGAGGTGCAAGATGTAACACTTGCCCTGGGAATCTGAATAAACTAGACCTCTTCAAAAACTTCACTCTGTAGCCCGCCTCTTATATCTGAAGGGTTTTCCTTCTAAATTCAGGCGTGAATGTTTCTTATAAGGACGCACATGTTACTTGTCCATTTCTGCTTCTCAGGTGAAATTAACATGATGTCATCAATGCGTGAAGCAGTGCGATGCTTTAACATTCGGATGACGAAGTTTTCTTTGGACTGTACTGTGAAAGAGAGCGGAAGAGTCAACATAGCCCTGGGATGAGACTTTTAATGTGTACTAGTGTCAATTCTAAGTGAATACAAACTTCCAGTTCTCCTTCTTGGTGGGGATTGAAAAAAACCCAATTACCAGATCAGAAGTAGCATGCTTTTTCTATAAAAAAGAGCCTATCTGTCACTATGGTTGAGGTTGGGGCTAACACTTGGTTAAATTCACAGTAGTCTTTTGTCATTCACCATAAGGCACCACAGGAGGCTGATGAATTCAATAGGGACCTTATGAGGATGGCTGATAAGTTTTGAGGATGGCTCTAATCTCGACTTTTTCTCCCAGTGGGTAGGTTAGTTTCTGATGTCCTTTCCTGGCCAGAAGGGAGGTGGCAGTTTCAGTGGTTTCTACTTGGCCTTTCCTGTCTTTATAGCTCTTACTCCACAGATCAGATGCTCAAGTTGAGGTTTCTGCCACCTGCTAAGAATATCTAATCCAATTACACACTCCCAGTCTAGGGAAATGATCCAGGTGGTGTGTGGGTGTATTAAACCCACTGTGAGACAGACTCAGTCCAGGAATCCACCTTCCACCTGGTTTCTGTAGGACTCCATACTCACCTCCCTGCTGTGGGAGCCATGATGGTGTTTTGGGTTGTCTGGTATCAGTTTCATTCAAGTGCTATGTCTAGGAGTCCTAAAAGGATTTGGGTAGTTCCTTTTACTTGTGTTCAGGTACTCTGGATATCATAGCAGGTCCCTTTGAGGAAGAGTTGGGGGGATGTTTCCTGATGCTTGCTCTGATAATTCAGAGTTTTCCCTAAAAGAATCTGGCCTCCCTTTAGATTAATGGGCTCTTGATGTAAGAATTGGCTAGGTCTAGAAACTGGGAAAGAAGTCAAAAATTTCAGTTGCAGGAGCTGAAATCACCCACTCTTGATCCTTTCTGGATATCATAGTTAAACAGAACTCTCATTAGCTGCCCATTTGTGTTGCTCCGAGGAATACCATGGTCTATTAGCCATTGCTAAAGATCCTTGCTACTCAGAGCCTGGCTGCTAATCCAGCTCTGTTGTCCTTTAACAGAATTTCATTCCTTTTTCCTCCGATGATGAGGGGCAACTACCCATCTCTATTGTTTTGAAATCATTCCATCTTCTGTGACACTATGGAGCCCATTTTATAGTGGCATTTCCTGTCATCAACACTGGCCTATGATACAAATCATCTGGTTTATAAAAAAACAAAACATTTTAGCACACACACACACACACACACACACATTCTGTTAAATTTGAATTTCAGATAACGAGTAATATTTTTAACATAAGAATATCCCAAATATTGTATCCTGTATTTTGCTGGGCATCCTCCACACAGAGAGCAGACACCACTGAAATTCTCAGTGATGCTAATGCCCCCTCAGTAGTGAAGTCTCTACTGCTTTAGAGAAAGGAGTGTTCTCTGGGCCCTCCGAATATATATGGGCAATTGGTGAAAATAGTATCTATTCTAAATTGTATTTGCTTTAGCGTGATCAGCTCTCTTAGCTTTTTGACCAATCCTCAATACTCTGCTAAGGAAGTTCTGGCATCAGCACTTAATTTATGGTTTGCCAATGTTTTTTCAAAGTTGTGCGAAGACATCTCAGCAGTACAGACATCCTTGTCAGAATGTTAAATCCTCAGTCCCAGGAGAGTGCCCCATGGCAATAAACTCTCTTTTAACCAGTCTTACATTCCATTCCCCACTTCAGCCTAGCATCTTCACAATCCCTTCCCAGGCATGTTCTCCTGGTTCATCCTGGTACCTTTTAGCCAGATCCTGTGGCTCTTTGGGTAAATAGTATATTTTTTCCCATAGTAGACCATGCTGTGATGCAGCCCTAGTTATTAGTTCAGAAACAACAAGGAGAGGTGGGAGCAGATCTTGAGGGAGATTAATATCACCTTGAGAGCTATCTGTGTAAGGTGAGGGCTTTGCAAGCTCTTCACACGAAAGGATGCTATTGCTTTCCAGCAAGGGACAGTGTGCCACTCCTCCTAGCCCTGTGGATTCAATGACACTGGGGTACAGAGTGCTCCAGTGCATCCCTTAATTTCCTCAACCCAGGTCTCAAGGTCCCAATCCTTTCGTATCAGAGTTCTTATTTGACTGTAGAAGGCCATTAATTTAGCCTTCTGTGTAATGCTACTACTTGTAACATCAGATCCTTGGTTGATTTTGTAGCACAAGCTATTTTCCAACTGCAGACAAGAATCCCTCTAAACACTGCCACAGAGACCTTCTGGATTTCACCATGCCTTGAGATAACAGTTGGTGACCCAAAGCTTCCCTCAGTCCTTCATTTAATCTTAGCAACAATCAACTCCACAATCTGTACAATTATCATTGCCCCTTTATCTCTCAAAATGCTAGAGATATTTCACAAGCCCAGTTTGTCCCCTTGAATCTCTATCCCATTCCACAGGGGAAGTCTCCATATGATGATGCTATGGCACACCAGAAATTACCACTTCACCACTAAAATTCTAGGACCAACTGTCTTAATGTGGGTTCCTCCAGAAATAACCCCTGCAATGAGGACTGGAGTATAAGTAGTTTATTTTGGAAGTAATATCAGGAAGCATCAGTAAAGGAGTGAAGAAGTGATCACGCCTGTAATACCAGCACTTTGGGAGGCCGAGGCAGGCAGATCACGATGTTAGGAGTTCGATACCAGCCTGGCCAACATAGTGAATCCCTGTCTCTACTAAAAATACAAAAAATTAGTTGGGCATGGTGTCACATGCCTGTAATCCCAGCTACTCGGGAGGCTGAGGCCGGAGAATCGCTTGAACCCGGGAAGTGGAGGTTGCAGTGAGCCGAGATCGTGCCTTTGCACTCCAGCCCAGGCAACAGTGTGAGACTCAGTCTCAAAAAAACAAAACAAAACAAACAAACAAACAAACAAAAAGAAGTGAGAGAGAGAAAGGAAGGCAGCCAACAAGGAATGCATGATCAAGCAAGTCACCATCTTCAGCGATATCGCTTAATTCCAGGGTAGAATACAGACCTCACTGCCCAACCTGAGGGATGGGGAACTGGGGTATGGACTGCACCACCCTCTCCAGTGATTGGTTATGGGCTGCTTCTGAGGTAGAAGATTAATTCCCCAGTACTTCTTGCCTGCTCCATAATAAGGTAAAGCAGAGACTGAAGCAGATGCTGATGGTTGAAAATGGAGGCTCACACTAAAGCCATAAAGGCAGGGGAGATTGGAGCAGGCAGGGACAGCATCTTCCACAAAATATGCCAGAATTATCAAGGACCTAATTCATCCAACAAATCCTGGTCCCCTTACAGGTGATGTGTATATGTTAGTCACCTTTTTTCTTTTATTTTAAAAATTATTTAATTTGTGCCTACTGAAAATATTCACAAGGTTCAAACATAAACATAAAAAATTACAAGTGGGGGCAAGAGAAAAGCATCCCCCCATTCCTTTCTTCAGATGCTTATTTTCCACCTCACCTCTTACCACTATTATTAAGTGTATTGTTTCAAATATATTTTTCCAGAGATCTTATTTATTTATTTATTTAATTTACTTTTGAGATGGAGTCTTGCTCTGTTGCCCAGGCTGGAGTGCAGTGGTACGATCTCGGCTCACTGCAACCTCCAACTCCTGGGTTCAAGCAATTCTCCTGCTTCAGCCTCCTGAGTAGCTGGGATTACAGGTACGCACCACCACACCCAGCTAATTTTTTGTATTTTTAGTAGAAACAGGGTTTCACCATGTTGGTCAGGCTCGTCTCAAACCCCTGACCTCGTGATCCACCCACCTTGGCCTCCCAAAGTGCTGGGATTACAGGCTTGAGCCACCGCGCCCAGCCCAGTGATCATATTAAATATAAATACATATTCTCTCTCTCTCCTTTATTTACATACAAATGGTAACATACAATGTACATTATTCTCTATCATGTTTTTTCTACCCAACAATATCTTGAGAGTCTATGTCAGTACATCGGTATATCCATTGCATAGTAATCCAAAATATAGTTGAAACATGCTATGAGAAGTGTACTAAGGAAGAACATTTAGATAGTTTTTATCATTTGTTATTACAAAGATTCTTCTATAAATAATTTGAAGACAAATCTATTCACGTATGTGAAACTATATCTATATGTGTGAGTATACCTATCAAATAAATTTCCACAAGTAGAATTTCTGTTAAAAGCTATATGTACTTTTAATTTTCATAGATATTGCTAAATTGTACTTCTAAGTTCTTTAGTAAATTAAAACTATCTAACATTTTAAATAAATATTCCATTATCTTTCCTCTTTGTGAGAAAATCTTAACTTGTTTAAATTGATGGAACAAGTGAGTTAACACTTCTAGAATAAATTCATAGTCTGTAAAATACCCAATGACATTCTGAAATTGTCAGTGGTATTTTTATGCTAAAGGACTGTCCAAAGCAGAGAATAAAATAATTTATTTGCTACTGTGCTTAAATAATTGATAAAGTCCTTAGAAAAAAATTATATTTTTAGAGGATGAATATGGAAAAATTTGACAACTTTTTTTTTAAATGAATGAAGTCAATTTGGGCATGTCTGTTCTAACAAATTATTTAAGAGTTTGGGGGATAAAACTCATCTGCATGGAATCCTTGCATTTTGAACAACACCAGAAATAAATACTGCAATTAGTAACAATTCTGAACAGACATTTATCAATCAGTATTTGAGTTTGAATTTAACAACAGCAACAAAAAATCACCTGCTATTTTATTGTTGCCAAAGAATTATTTTCCATAAACTTATGCATTCCAGGGGTTTTACTTTATTTCACTGTTGACATCATTGTCAAAATCAATCAAAAACCATGTGGCAAAAAGAAACTTTAACTGCATTTTCTTTGATTTAGACAAGTTGCTCTCACTATCCTCTTCTGTTGGAAAAGGGAAATTAATTTCTTACACTCTCGTCAGGCTGAAAAGATACTCTATAGCACACACATCAAAATCCTTCTCTTTCCACCTGCAAGATTGATTAATCTATAGCATAAAAAAATGTAAATCTTTGGGGATCTTGTCACTTTTATGGTCTGTAAAAGATGAATTCAAGCAGGATTTCAATATTGCTTGGCCTCTAGTCCCAAAATAATATAGCCATGTTACCAGGGGAAAGTCTGCGGGAACATGCCGTGCTGTAATAGTTTACAGATTCATAAAAATTATTGATCAAGCTTTGTCTCCTGTAGTTCTAAATAGAGTATTAAAGGATTTTATCTTCTTGACTGTAGCAGTCCAATAATTCTAAGCATGACAATGAACAAACACATGAAAATCAAATACAACCAACAAACACAAAAGCATCTGGCCTTGTGTTTAACTCTACTATCATCAAGTTAATGGTGCAGTCATGTAAAGCTTCTCCTTTTAATTAAATAATTAGCCCTTTTCTGATGCATAGCTTTATGCTTGGCCACACTGGCTGTTCCTAGAAGCAGAGCTGTCAGGCATGGCATGGCAGAATAATTCGTATAGCTTCAACCAGGTTTCAAAAAGCATCTATCCACTTCCTTTTGGATGTAATCTCCTGTCCATTTTTTACAAGTTTTCGCTGATGCATTGGGTTATTAGACTATTAGTAACGTCAGCATGTCAATAGTACTGAAAATTCAACCTGGTTCTGATTCTCAGGTTCAAAAAGACAAGTCTAGACTTTAATTTTCTGAAATAGGCTTGCAACAAATCACAGTAATTTTTACTTATTTTTCTGAAATTGCATCTACGATTTTTTCCCTAAGTAATGCAATGCAACTTTTAGCACTGACACCAAAGTTCACTGCATGAGTAAGATATTTCTGCTTTCTTGACTGCCCTTTTAATTTTAGATGTTTGTACAGATATTTTTGAAGGGGAAGTGAGAGATCCAGATCAGAATGCTAAAATTCTTTCATCATCTTGTGATGAGAAAACTTCAGAAAGATGAAATAATACCTGTACCACTATCAGTAAATCCTGTAAATAAATGTATAGTGTGTGCTGCTATATATAGGGAAGTCCTGAATTCCCTAGTTCTTTTAATATGGAAGAAAATATAAAGATGTCAGTCTGCTTGCATACATAAACCCTAACACCCACTTATAAAATTTTGCTTCCTAATATGAAAAGAATTCCAAAGAAGAGTGACATTCACATTTTTTCCCCCTTCGCAGGGATTGATTTGTGTGTGTGGGGGGGGGGGGGGGGGGGATGGGGGGTGGTTCAAGGTACAGGGAATTCTGTAGAAAAGATACATCTTCATTGTTTTGTCCGTCAAAGATTTAAAACGGAATTGCTAAAATGTTATTTGTGTATATTTTTGCAACACTTACTAGTCAATGATGGTTAATGGATATTTAAATGTTTTTCTAATTAAATTGGGAAAACAACTTATCTTTGTTATGAATGACTTTCTTAAAGAGGCTTTCAACAGAGCCTCAGGGTAGTTACTGACAGCATGTTTACCTCTATATATGAGCGAGATACTATTATTTTCAATAGTCATTTTATGATAGATTCAGATTACAGTTCTTATTTTATTGTTGATGAGATCAGGCCTCTTCCTGGATCCGCATGAGAGAATAATTTCCAACCACACTGTTTAGACATTGTATTTTTTATTTTGAATAAACTTTCCATCTAATAATGCACATATTTTTAATAGAAAGTCAATATCTCTTCAAGAAATAAATCTTTTATTCTCAAGGACACATTCTGAGCTTTAGGTAAACAATGAATTAACAACAGCCTTAACTTTACTAATATAAAAAATTACCTTGTAGATGTTCAAACAGTTCAATAATGTGGTATTCAATTACACAAACCCAGTAGAAAAGTATGACTTTTTTTAAAATAAAATTTTCAACCATTTCCGTGAAAGTCACTACATAAATGAATGTTCTTGAAAGGATAGTGTGTGAATTATATATGGTGCACACACTGTAGAAATAGACATAACCTGGACTAAGTTTCTTGTTCTGTAAAATGAGGAAGTTAAGCTAGAGGTTTCCCAAGATCCTTCTGATTCTGTAAGTAATCTCATTACTAGCTGAGACTCATCACAAGAACATGCACTGTTACTGCACTCTGGTCCAGAGGTCATTCACTTGGATATCCCAGGGGAGGCAGTGTAGCTGTGTTTCTATTTCCCTTATGGCAATCTTAGGAAAATTTTGCCAGGTCGACGTCAGACTCCTAATTCCATAGGGGAATCCCTGATTCCACTGGAAACCTGTCTTCAGGAGGTTCTGCATTTCCCCATACCTTGGAAAGACATCAGTCCAAGGCACAAACGTGTAGTAATTTAGGGCCCTAGAGATCCACTTTCCAAGCAGGCCTCTGATTTCTTGCTGTCTCTCCCTTGACTGGGCAGTGAACATTCCTGGAGGAAAGCAGGGAAATTGGATACATGGTTCCTCCGTTATCCATAGTTCTTCAGCTTCTTTTAAAATGTAGTCATCAGTAGTGCATAGAAAAAAAGCTTATCAGTTGATTTCCAAGACTCCTAGGACATGTCTAAAACTAAAAGAAACGCTCTCTACTGTTTCCATGAAATGACAGCAGAAATTGTGCTAAAGGATTAGTAGGCACCAACAACTCCTTTCAATCATGTTCATTTTGATATTTTGATTTATTCTATCTGCTTAGTTAAAATTCCCCTGGCTTAATAAAGAAGAGTTGATTCCATATTTAATTACAGCTATGGTTTGAATGATAGTGTCCCCTTCAAAACTTAAGTTGAAACGAAATCCCCAATACTGTTCCTATTAAGAGGGTAGCCTTTGGGAGGTAATTAAGTCATAAAAACTGCACTCTTATTACCGGGATTAGTGACAAAAGGGCTAACCTTATAAAAGGTTAAAGGGAGCACTCTTTTGCCCTTCTGCCTTGTACTATGTGAAGACACAGTGAGAAGGGGCTATCTTGAGAGCAGAGAGCAATCAGCACCAGACACCACTGCTGGCACCTTAATCTTGGACTTCCCAGCCTCCAGAACTATAAGAAAGAAATATCTGTTCCTTATAAATTACCTAGTCTAAGGGATTTTGTTACAGTAGCACAAATGAACTCAGACAGTTACTAATATTATTACTCAGGTTACTGGGAAGTGCAAACATCTTAGCCTGGGTTAGAAGCCACATCCTTTAAACCAATTTGAATTTCTCTGGAATTTACTTACAAATGCATAGTTACTTTTGTTTCATAACTCCATGACATGCTAAAGAAGCATCCTATGGGAAATACTTATCAGTCTCTGTCACTGCCCTCAGCAGCTAAAGTGAAGACAAACAGGGAAATATTTAAGATGCTCTTCATGAGTTTGAGATATTAATATCATTTAATAGTAATTTTTTTATGAGACGGAGTCTCGCTCTGTTGCCCAGGCTGGAGTGCAGTGTGTGATCTTGGCTCACTGTAACCTCTGCCTCCCCTGTTCAAGCGATTCTCATGCCTCAACCTCCCGAGTAGCTGGGATTACAGGTACGCATCACCATATCCAGATAATTGTATTTGTATTCTTAGTAGAGACGGGGTTTTGTCATGTTGGCCAGGCTAGTCTTGAACTCCTGACCTTAGGTGATCCGCCTTCCTTGGCCTCGGAAAGTGCTGGGATTACAGGCGTGAGCCATTGCATCTAGCCCTAGTAGTTTTTCTTTGAATTTTTTCTTTTGCATGAGAAAATCAGTATTTGGTAGATCCAGAAATACATATATGAGAAAAATCAACTTTAAATACTTGTCTGAATAAAATTATGAAAAATTAGAATATAAAACCAAAATAGAATTTTGTAATTGTTTATTCTATTTAATAATTAGAACAAAATAATGATGCAAGATATATAAATATATTTAGAATGCAGAATATACCACAGTGAGAATATAAAATATTTTTTTTAGCATATAAAATATCTTTATTCCCTTGTGAAAGTGGAAGGAAAATTCTAACTCAGAAACATTGCACTGGGTAAACTGGAAAACAAACAGTTAAAAATATGTCAGCTTATATATTCCTAGAAAAAAGATATATGAAAGGCTGAAGAATGATCGATACCATTCAATGGATTATCAAAATCCTGAGGCATTTGTTCTGACACTTTATATACTTGCCAGCCTTTGTCAGTCACAAAGTTTTGTCAATAAATAGACTCCAGTGAAATAAGGAGAGAGAGAAAAAGAGACTCTGTGTGAATAAGAATAAAAGCTTGGTTTATTTTGTTTTATTTTCCTCCTTTACTGGAATTTTAATTTCATGAGCAAATGTTCCTCCCTTGTTTTTAGCCCTTATAAAAGCTACTTAGATGTCTGTTCTCTCTGAGCACCTGTATCTCTGGGGTTAAGTGATGATTGAGCCCCCAGAGGTCACATTATCTTGCAAGATAAACTTGCTTGATATGTTATGAATACATTAAAAGAAATAGTTGTCGGAAATTCAGCTTGCACTATACACCATATAATTCACTCTTCAACTAAACAAAACATAACCGGTGCCAGAACTTGGAAGAAAACAGTAAGATGCTCCCAGAACATGGGGATAGATAGAAAATGTGTAGCTGAGGAGATGTGGGAAACAACTTATCTAATACCCATAAGTGTATCTATAATTTATGACCAAGATCAATTGGTAAAACAGGTTGCTGGAGCTTAATCAATGATGTTAATCTATCTATAATAAAGGATGCGTCAGTAAAAGAAGGTGGTATGCCTAGAATTCAGGGGAAAGATACAGTGGTGATGGATGAGGAGATGGGGAAGAGACAAAATATAAAATTTGTATCTGTGTCTATAATAATTTGTTTTGCAGTTTAGGAAAGAGGGCATCCTGATAAACTCTAGTCTGTGATTCAGGCTATTTGTCAGGCTGATGTGTTTGTGTTAGGGATGGATACATTGCCTCTCCCAGCACGGTGTACCCTAGCCATAGGGAGAGTTAGTATGTAAATGTATCCTTTTGTTTCTTTTCATAGTTACTAAATAACTCTCTGAAAATCATATGAATTACCTTTTATACTTTTCCAAGCTTTCTGTCCTACTCTACATGGACAGCTCTATTTCTTGTTAAAATACATACAGTAGCATTCTAGTTTTTACAAGTACACGCTCTTATTGGCGCTAGATGCACTAAAAAAAATGAAACGTCTAGTGTAAGCTCAGGACTGGTACCACCACTGTGATGGTCATTTCACATAATGTCATTCTGAGAAGTGCTGATTTTATACATTTGGCCTATAAAATATATGTAGTTTTCAAAGCCACATTGTTCTTCCTCACGTATACTCTGGATCTCTTTGAAGCTCATACCGCATACCATCCATCACTACCTCCCTTCCTTTAGCTCTTCTCATTACTGCCTCCACCTGATCTTTTAGACACTTGGTGTTTGACCAATAGCCTCTTTTTACCATGCACTCTGCCACACCCTGCCACAGCTCTTTTTGGATAAGAGCTAGGCCAAAATGATGATTCAGGCTCAGTTTAGGACTCAGAGGAACTTTGATTAAAACAACAACAAAAATTGTAAAACCCCAAACCAAACAGTACAGAAACTGACATTTAGAAAGACAGGCCAAATGACCTGGGTACCTGATGCAGGGGCTGAGAAAGCTGCCAGGTCAGAGGCATGGCAGCCCTGAATTGGCTGGCTTTTAGGCTGCTTGGCTGAAGGAAAGAACAAGTCAGTACTCGTTCTGCCCCAGGGAAGGCTGAGTGGGCACTGAGGTGTTCTATTACCCAGCATATAAGCAGGAGAGCAGCAGCAGCCATGGCTTACCAGTGAATCCCATCCGACTGCCACTTCCTTTCTAAATTGAACAACAGCCAAGAAAAGTACAGCTTGAGATTCTCCTCTCACTCATGTTCTATTTTCCTTAGTCCTAGCCAGAGATCTTCTATTCAGATGCCTCATTGCAAGCGGGACTCCTCTTTTCCGCAGCTGCAGCCTGATTGAGAAGAATGCAGTTCCACTGGCACCTCCAAACATGAATTAACGTAATCATGTTAACCAATATCCCCTGAGTCCCAATTTTCCAAAGGTTAATAAAATACACAAGGACCTTGATGTATCAACAAAACACCCTAAACATTGAGAATTAAATTCAAATTTACTTATTCCAAGCTGGAAAACTGCGTATATGTAACTTAGACCCACACTGCTATTGTCAGTCATGCTACTAGAAGAATGAGATCACCTAAGTGGCCAAAAAACCAAATCTTTTGTGGTTCACCTTATTAAAATACCAGCAAATCTAGGGCACTTACACTAAATCCCTTAGAACTGTGAGGAGCCAATGATTTGGAATTCCCACTTACTGCATGATTAGGATTGCCTTTCTGTAGACATTATTTTTTGTTTGTGTGTGTGTGTGTGTGTGTGTGTGTGTGTGTTTTGGTTTTTGTTTGTTTGTTTGTTTTTGTTTTTTGAGACAGAGTCTCCCTCTGTCACTGAGGCTGGAGTGCAGTGGCATGATCTCGGCTCACTGCAACCTCCACCTCCCGGGTTCAAGCAATTCTCCTGTCTCAGGCTCCCCAGTAGCTGGGATTACAGGCTCCCATCACCACACCCAGCTAATTTTTGTATTTTCAGTAGAGATGGAGTTTCACCATGTTGGTCAGGCTGGTCTCGAACTCCTGACTTCAGGTGAGCCACCCGCCTCGGCCTCCCAAAGTGCTGGGATTACAGGCGTGAGCCACTCGTGCCCAGCTGACATTGTTTTAATCCATTTCATGTTTTGTACCGAATAATAGGCATCTCATTGTATTTTGTATCTCAGCCGTTGGCCTATGCCCCTGATGATCTCCCTCAATAAATCAGTCTTGTTACTGTTACCAAAGTGACATAATTGTTTAACATTCTCAACCTCTGTCTGAAGTGCTGGAAGTTTGGACTGTAAAGTTCCACATCTGAATCATGCATATTCCTATAGGCTCTAACTATTCGTGTTAGGATTTCCTGCCTCAAAATCTGGAATTTCAGCTTGTGCAGCTCTTCTCCAAAATATGTTCTACAAAAATACCTGTAGCATTTCTACAAACTGCCTGTAAGATCTGAAGACTTTACAGACCACCCTGAGCTCCCTGAATGTTAGCAGAGAGAGAAATATCTTCCAGGCTTAGTGTTCCCCTTCCCAATTTACTTTATTACTTTGGAGTCCTGTATTCTCTGGTTACTCTTTTGATAATGTCACAGCTCACAAAAATACAATCAGTTTGGAGAAATTTGGGTTGAAAACAACAATCAATCACCTTTACTGTTCAAATGTTTCTTATCTAGCCACTTGCTGTTCAACATTTCAGTCTATTTGCTGTTTGTGGGAAGCAGAATTCTAACACAGCTCACAAGATTCTCAGCCCTGTGTATATATGCGCACTGTGTTCCAGTTATTCAATGAAACACTAATTGAGGTGTTGCTGTTGAAAAGATCCTGCAGATGCAATTAGTTCCAAAATCCATTGACCTTCAGATAGGGAAATATCTGGGCAGGCCTGACTTAATCACATGAGCCCTTTAAATGTGGGTTCAGGGGTCAGAGAGAGAGAGAGAGAGAGAGAGAAAGTCAGAGAGATTTGAGGTGTGAATTAACAATGACTTTGGGGTTGCTCATGCCTATAATCCAAGTACTTTGGGAGGCCGAGGCAGGCAGATTGCTTGGGTCCGGGAGTTCAAGACCAGCCTGGGCAACATGGTGACACCCCGTCTTTACAAAAACTACAAAAATTAGTAGAATGAGATGGTGCATGCCTGTAATCCCATCTACTTGGGAGGCTGAGGCAGGAGGACCATTTGAGCCTGTGATGCAGAGGTTTCAGTGAGCCAAGATCACACCATTGCACTCAGCTTGGGCGACAGAGTAAAACCCTCTCTCTCTCTCTCTCTCACACACACACACACACGCACAGACACACACAACTAACAATGACTTTGGAAATGGAGGGGGCCTCTTGGCAAAGAAGTGCTTGGTTTTTAGGAGCTGAAAATATCCCCGAGTTGACAGCCAGCAGAGAAATGGAACTCTCAGTTCCACAACCACAAGGAACAGATTTCTGCCTCTGGAAAGTGGATCCTGAGCTTCAGATGAGAACACAGCCTGATCAACACCTTGATTTCAGCATGTGGGACCCCGAGCAGAGGACCCAGCCAGGCTGTGCTTGGACTTCTGACTTACTGATCTTTTATCTAATACATGGATGTTGTAGTAACAGTATTCTGTAGCAACAGAATACATTCAACTATTTCTTACCTAGCCATTTATCATGCAAGTTTTATAGAGTCTTCCTTCCAGACTACTTTTTAAGGCTATTGCCCAGAATTTGAATCCATAATTGAACTTTACATATAGAAGACAGCAGTAGGGTGAGAATGTAAGGAGCATAATGTAAGGAGCATATCTGAGTCCATGATGTTTCCATATAAGGCACTTGTAATGATCCATCAAGACTTCCTTTTTAAAAGAAGAGAAATCATGATTTTGTCTACTACCCAGATGTTCAATATAAACCAGTTTTTCACTTATCAAATGCATAAAAGCTTTCACTGACAATTTTGGAATAAAACATATTTCCTTCACAAATTCCATTGTATGTATACAGCCATATATCACTTAACAATTGGTTCTGAGAAACATGTCATTGGCTGATTTCATCATTGTGTGAGCGTCATAGAGTGTACTTACACAAACCTAGATGGTATAGCCTACTACACACCTAGCTATATAATATACCCTATTGCTCCTAGGCTACAAACCTGTATAGATGTCACTGCATTGAATACTGTAGGCAACTGTAATACAATGATAAGTATTAGTGTATCAAACATGCTGAACATAGAAAAGGTATAGTAAAATTACAGTATTATAATCTTACGAGAACACAGTTATATGTGTGGCCTGTCTTTGAAATGTCATTACATGGCATGTGACTCTCTCTCTCTCTCTATATATATATATATGTGTATACCCATACATACACACACACACATATATACATTTGAGAACTTTTTAAGGTGTGTATTTTATTTTCTAAAATTGATATATTAACTAGAATTTTGTATTACATGTAGATTTCAGGTTATAATTAGTCATAGTGAAAAAATTCAGCAATATTTTAATTCGGTACATAATATCATTTATTGTTGAAACTACTCAACTCAACAGGAAATATTTTAGATACCAATGTGGGTGAGAGGATACATAAAGGAAAACTGATATTTTCAAGAATTAAGACAATAATGAGTTAGTACTCCCAGGATATAAGTATTTAAGGTATAAACGTTCACTGAAAAAGAAAAATGAGAAAAAAAAAGTCAAGAATAATAAGTGGTTTTCTTTTCTAGCACATGGAAAAAATAAATGTCTTACCAGTGTATTATGATAGTAAAAAATAAGGAGAAAAATGTCATCAAGGACGACAACATGTTATCCACTGATTAAACCTCTCTAGGGACCTAGGGGCACACAAAGATGACCCAGAATAGGCTTGAGAGAGAGAAACTGTGGATGGAAATATAATAACCACCCACAAACATTTGAACATTACACCAGAAATGGAACTATATATCATTTCATGCCACTACAACTGAAAGTGATACACAAAGAGGTCAGTTTATCTTAATCTTATATAAAAGTTCTCAGTAGTAATCCATTATCTTTGGGGTTTGGGAAGACTAATAATTTGATGCGGTGGATTTGCTTTGTCAGAATAAATTCATGACCCAGGTCAAATTTAAGTGTTTTTTTTTTTTTCAAGGTTTTTACTACTGTCACATTTTAAAACATCTTTATATTTTTTATTTCCCCAAATACCTTTTATCTAAAAAATATTTTTGATGATTATTTGTATTTATAGTAACTCTGTTTCAGACATTTCTGAAAACTGGAGACTTTTTTTTCAACTCACCAAGCTGATAATCAGTGCGAAAATCAGTGTAAAAACTTAGTAAACTAGCAAGTGATATTACTTTGTCCTAAAAAGGATAATAATTTTTTTATATTGAGCAAAGCATTTTGCTGACTAAAATATAATATGTCTTACTCATAGTTCAATGCAGGCTAGACTGTCTTAAAAAATAGATAAGGAAAGACATATTTAGGTGCTGAGAATCATAAAGATAGCATTTGTAAGAATTTTTAATTTTTAAAAAAGAGTAGTTCTGTGAAGACTTGTTGAATGCATTACTGAAACAATATTCCCACCACAAACAGCTGTTGTAAATTTTTTAAAATATTATGTAATGTATTTTATTCTTGCTTAAGACTAATATTTACCCAGAAAGATAATGGAAAGCTGCAAAACACATAAGAAAAATCTATAATCACTAAAGACATATTATAAACATAGTTTTAAGAAAGGACAGCTGATTAATTCACCCACGAAATATTTACTTGGGGCAGACTGTATTGATGGCCCTGGTTCAAACTGCAATAAAGTCAACAACAGTAGTCTTAACAAAGGCTATTTTAGCAATAATGAAAATGCTTGACTGAAATTCTTGAAAGGCTATGAAAAGTTTGAAGTTCAGCTTTAACACCGATAAGCAGAGCTATGTATATTCTAAAGTTCAGTTTGATATAGTATTGCCTGTGTTGCCAGCGGCAAGTTTCCTATAGATTACATCTCTCCATTCTCTCCACTTTTTTCCCATTCCGACTGCTAAGACATTTGTCCTGGCCGCTATCATCTCTTCCCTAGATTAATGTGTCAGTTTCCTCACTCATTCTCTGCCTCCAGCCTTGCGCAGTCACCTCTCTGCCTGCAGCCTTGCACAGTTTCCATGCTGCAGACAGCATGAGCTTTCTGAAGTGTTAATCCCTTGTTTATTACCTCGTTCTCCCCATTGCTTTTGGAATAAAGTTCACACTCTTAAAACAACATGCAAGACCCTTGGTACCATTTGCGACCTCATATTACTCACTCCATCAGGGTCTATGCTGCAGCCATGCTAAGCTGCTTTTTGTTCTCCAAATATGCCATGTTCTCTCTTTCACCCCTGGAACTGGATAAATATTTTTCTCGCTGACCAGAAAGTCCACTTTCCTTCTCATCCCCTCTCTTTGTTTCCTATCCCCTCCCTTCATGCTTGAAATTAATTGCTCCTTGCAGAAACTATCTTTGATTCTCCTTAACTGCTACCCCAAGGTTAAGTGGTCCTCCTGGTTTCTTCTGAGGCATTGCCTTGAATGAATACTCAGTACCTTGAGACCCACTGACCTTATATTCCCAACACCAAACATACACCCAGACCACAGTAGACAATAAATATGTTAAATTAAATAAATGGTTAAATACATGTGTCAGGATGAGACCCTGTACTACATTTTTTTTTTTTTTTTTTTTTTTTTTTTTTTTTTTTTTGAGACAGGGTCTTACTCTGTTACCAAGGCTGGAGTGCAGTGTTTTAATCATAGCTCCCTATAGCCTTGAACTCCTGGACCCAGGTGATCCTCCCACCTCAGTCTCCTAAGTAGCTAAGACAACAGGTACATGCTACCACACTGGTTACTTTTTAACAGCTTTTTGAAGAAATGAGGGTCTCACTGTGTTCCCCAGGCTGGTCTTGAACTCCTGGCCTCAGGCAATCCTCCCATCTTAGCCTCTTAAAGTGCATTTATTAAATGATGTGATTGAACTGAAAATATATTTATTCTTTGGTCTGTAGAACCCATCTTTATGACTTCTATTTAGCAAACAGAGGAGTCCAACATTGAGAAAAGTTTAATAAATGGGCTATTTGCAAAGATGTGGGTGAGTTTTAAGGAAATCACCCAGGAATAGTGTAGAATCTCGGGGTTTATTGAAGGGAATTGAAGGTGGTGCAGAGTTAGTACTCTTAGTCCTGGGAAAGGAGGGAGTGGTTCCAGGACCCAGCACTGGTAGCCAGCTATTGAAAATACCTTTGGAAGAGCATCTCAGCTCTCTGTCCTATCCCCTAAGCCTACCCCTCTCCAACAACTTGGGAAACTGGGAGCCAAGAGAATAAATATCTCTCTTCTCTTTTCTCTTGTTCTCTGACCTCCAACTCCACCATTCCTGTTAGCAAAACCCAACCAGAAGCCAGAAGGCAAGGAAATCTGTGAATAGAGCCCATGCAGATTTGTGCTCCAACAAAGGGCAGGGTGGGGAGGGTACCATCTGGGTGTGGAGAGGCAAACAGAAAAAAGTCATCACAGTGATCTAGTATTTCAAGAATTAGAAAACTGTAACAATTTTTCAACATTACACCAAGACAAATGCCTAAGTTAAGAGAAATACGTCCTAACACCAACTTGGAACTAGTCTTATAATCAGCATGTTTCAATGAATTAAAATAACCTAATCTTCTAATGCAATGGTTAAAATTACTTTGCCTCATATGCTCCTTTCTCCTATGTTCCCAATCTTCTCATTTCTGATAGAAACATCACATAGTAATGTCATTCATCACCTTTGAAGTCTCCTTTCTTAAAGCCCTTACATTAGGGATAAAAGAAGGTATCTCAGCATTGCAAACTTTATTTAAATGAGTAGAAGAAACTAGAGATGTTTGAGTAGGGCAGTACAGTGTGGGTAGAAGGTGAGAGTTTGAAAGTCTAGGTGACATCAGAATTGTGAGGTTCAGAGTTGAGCGAGTTTCAGTGAGGTCCAATCTGCACAAATACATTTTAACTATCTTTCCTTTGATTTTTTTTTTTTTTTTTGCATTTCTTACCCCCGTCATATCTCCTGCAATTTTAAGCCTACAAATTTTCTATATAACTCTAGGATGCATTTTCTCTCCTGAATTATGTTGCCTCCAAGGATTTTGGACAGCCCACAATTTTAGAACATGATTAAAACAATAACAGCAAAACAGTGAAAAAAATTCCAAATACTGTGGAACACAACCAGCATCCACCGGGCAGTGGGATGAGGGCCTGTTGTTTCCTGTCATCAGAGAACAGTCTGTGGGCTCCACTTTGTGAGTGTGCAGCTCAAGCTGGAACTTTTCTTTAATAAACCTTAAAACCAAGCAAGTCTCTGAGATTACTGTTGTTTCAAGGTGTAAAAGTCTAAAGAGGTCAACAATTTTAGTGGAAATACCAATGATAAAAATGGAAAGAGACACTAAGAGATCTTCAATCTGCAGACCACTTTTTAGCCACAGGAAAGATCTTTTCATCACATATGAAAAGCTCACCAGAATTAATTATAGGACTGATCCTGAATTTCATGATGAACCAATGGTGTGATTTATGATTTTCATTAAAAATGTACATTAGAAACAGAAGTAATTGACTTGCTATATTGTATGTGTGTATGTATGTGTGTATGCATAATGCAGGCATAAGGGGGCCCACATTATGATTAACAACATAATTATTTACACACAGCTAGAGATAGGCCCAAATATGGAACATTCTTCAAGGAGAAAATTTTCTATTTTAAAAGATCTTTAAAAGATGGTTGCTCATGCCTGTAATCTCAGAACTTTGGGAGGATGAGGTAGGAGGATCACTTGAGTCCAGAGTTCAAGACCTGCCTGAGCAACATAGGGAGACCATGTTTCTACAAAAATATCAAAATAAAAAATTAGCTGGGCAGGATGACATGCACTTGTAGTTCCAGCTACCTGGGAGGCTGAAGTGGGAGGATCACTTGAGCCCAGGAGCTCAAGGCTGCAGTGAGCTATGATTGCATCACTGCACTCCAGCTTGGGTGACAGAGCGAGATCCTGTCTCAAAAAATATGTATATATAAAATCTATATTAACTCAACTGTTGTCTACTGACATCCACTATCAAGAAATACAAATCTGACTATCTCTATTTAAAAATCTTCTGGAGGCTTCCCCTACACATAAAATGAAGTGTGGATGACCTGTCCTGTCCCAACCACCCTCATAGCTGGGCCCCTTCCATGTCTTTAACCTCAACTCAAGGTGTCTCGCCTTGCCACAGTACTTGGCTTCCTTTCTTTTCTTTAAATAAGCCAAACTCTCTCGCAGCTCAGAATCTTCACACATGCTGATTCTTCTGTCTGAAACACCATTCCCTAGGCTGTTGGCTTAGTTTACTCCTTCTCATCTTTAAGGACTCTGTTCAAACAGCACCTTCTTTCTTGCACTACTACTTCAGTATCCTGTCCCCCTATTAACTATTGTAGAACCCTGGTTATTTCCTTCATTAAAATTTTGGTCTTTATTTCTCTTGTTTATTTATTTGTATGTTTATTTAGTATTCTTTTCCTGCTAGAATTAATCAACATGAAGGTGATTTTCTTGCTTATGTGGCAATCTTCAAAGGTCACTGTAGACATGGAGAAGCTCAATAAATATTTGTTAAACAAATGAACAAAAGAAATGGCTTCTCATATATATATGTACATATGTATACACTTATATATATAACATATATGTCATAGTATATAGTACTTGGTGCTTTACATTTTAGCCCATTTCTTTTTTTACAGTAATTACTAACTATGGCTTTTTTATTTGAATTTTTATTTCAGTAGGTTATAGGTGGTTCTTGGTTACACAGATAAATTATTTAGTGGTGATTTCTGAGATTGTAGTGCACCCATCACCTAAGCAGTATACACTGTACCTGATATGTAGTCTTTTATCCCTCATCCCTCGCTCAACCTTCCCCTTTCCTGAGTCCCCAAAGTTCATTATATCATTCTTGTGCCTTTGCATCCTCGTAGCTTAGCTCCCACTTATAAGTGAGAGTATACGATATTTGGTTTTCCATTCCTAAATTACTTCAACAAGAGTAATGGCCTCTAGCTCCATCCAAGTTGCTGAAAAAGACATTATTCCTTTTAATAACCAAGTAGCATTCCATGGTGTATATGTACCACATTTTTTTATCCACTTGTTGGTTGATGTAGCTCATTTTCTTTAAGATATTTTTCTTTCATAAATCTTGAAGACAGCTTTAAAATGCTAGATTATTTGGTCTTTTCCATGGATCTTATTTTAAATTCATTTTTTTCTTCTTTTTTTCTTTTTGAGAGAGGGTCTCACTGTCACCTAGGCTGGAGTGCAGCAGCACAATCACGGCTCACTGCAGCCTTGGCCTCTCAGGCTCAGCAATTCTCCCAACCTCAACCTCCCAAGTAGCTGACACTACATGTGTGCACCACAATGCCTGGCTAATTTTTGTATTTTTTTATCAAGATGAAGTTTTTCCATGTTGCCTGGGCTGGTCTTGAACTCCTGAGCTCAAGCAATCCACCCACCTTGGCCTCCCAGAGTGCTGGGATTACAGGTGTGAGCCACCGCATCAGGCTTACAATTTAAATTTTAAAACAAATGCTTACCAGAGGCCATGTTTATTTTGATAAAGTGACAGACTACCTAAGGTAGCCATGGTATCTATAAATATTTGCTAGTTCTTTTCATCAACAGACATGCTTCAAAATATTCAAATAATAATAACAAACACGAGCTTTTCTTTAACCTCCCTAACTTGATGCTTTTTCGTTACTCATTAAGGTCACTTCTTTGCTGCTTTCTGTTTCATCCTATGTGATATAGTCATTTGTGTATGCAGAACCTGTGATAACTCATTATCGTTAAAAGTAATGCCATTTTGCTGTATTTAATCTGAAGGGTGATTTAAAAGTTTATTCATGGCTAACGAGTGGCTGTTGAACATTCCATTTTCATGCTTTAATTCCTGATACCACATTTACAATAAAGTTGTCAACTGGGGCATATTTGTTTCTAGATTTTTTTTTTTTTTTTTTTTTTTTTTTGAGACAGAGTCTCACTCTGTCACCAGGCTGGAGAGCAGTGGTGTGATATCTCGGCTCACTGCAAGCTCCACCTCCTGGGTTCAAGTGATTTTCCTACCTCAGCCTCCCGAGTAGCTGGGACTTTAGGGGTGCGCCACCACGCCCAGCTAATTTTTGTATTTTTAGTAGAGACGGGGTTTCACCATGTTGGCCAGATGGTCTTTATCTCTTGACCTCCTGATCCGCCCGCCTCGGCCTCCCAAAGTGCTGGGATTACAGGCATGAGCCACGGCGCCTGGCCTGTTTCTAGATTTCTTATGCGATACCTTTGCTTTCCTTCTTGCTACTTCTTCACATTGAAACACATTTTGTTTTTCTCTGCTATTAAAATCTTTAGTCAGCATAACCACTGACAAGGGCCAGCTCCTGTGCTGGGAAAAATATTTGCACACCTAACCCAGAAGTATAAACAGTGTTCAGAGGTAATAGGTATTTAATTCATTTGCTTTTAGTTGTGGTTGAAAAAAGATAGCACAAGAATTCTATAGTTTCTGGGCAAATAATGTAGAAGTGAGTTAGTACTCCATAAAATGCAGTCACATGTGTCTAAACAATGGAGATTGGATATCTTTTTTTTTTTTTTTTGAGACGGAGTCTTGCTCTGTCACCCAGGCTGGAGTGCGTTGGCGCCATCTCCGCTCACTGCAAGCTCCGCCTCCCGGCTTCACGACATTCTCCTGCCTCAGCCTCCCGAGTAGCTGGGGCTGGGACTGCAGGCGCCCGCCACCATGTCCAGCTAATTTTTTGTATTTTTAGTAGGGATGGGGTTTCACTGTGTTAGCCAGGATGGTCTCGATCTCCTGACCTCGTGATCCGCCCATCTTGGCCTCCCAAAGTTCTGGGATTACAGGCGTGAGCCACCGCGCCCCGCTGGAGATTGGCTATCTATGTGCAGATTTGTTAAACAGTCCCTCTAATCAAGATGAAAAAGAAAGCTTGAAAGATGTATCAAATGTGATATTGTGAAAGCTTATAAAATTTGTGACCCAACATAAAAAATTAGACTGTATCGCAATGTAACTAATAGAAGAGCTTCTGTGCATGGAGATTTTTTGACAAAATAAGATTGATATTTGAAAATCAAGAATTAAAGTGCCCAGAGCAATGGCTAGCTACTACATAGAACATGAAGCAACAAGATAGAGAGAAGAAGAAAGGGAGACTTATCAGTGTAATAGTGATGCCATTTCATTGAGCTATTTTAATTAATTCAAAAATTAATTCATAAATGCCTAAATCTATGATTTCCCACAAGCTGAAATATGAAAACGTTCCAAGGTAATTGCATTAGGACACATTCCTCCTTGGAAATTTTATTCTTAGATGTTACCATGTGTATTAAGAAATGTATTGAAGAATAGACTTTAGCAAGAGATTATATCTTGAACTTGTTTATTTTTACCTTAGTAATTAAGGTTCAGGTTACATTCACAATTATTAGTCAGAAAGAGCATCTTTGTTTTCCCTCTAAAACAAGGCAGTCTTTCAAGTTCTAAGTTCCACTGTTTTACCCCTCACAAGTACAAGATATAAATATCTAATAGATACTTTCCTTCTTTTCTAAATATTAGGAGAGAATTTAAAAACATTTTTATTACAAGGGGGGAAAAAGACTTTTAAATAGACCAAATATCCAAATGTTATTTAGAATAGCTATATGTAGACATAGATTCAGATGTAAATAACTAGCTAAATAAAAGCATAAGCTTAATAATACTAAGCTGAATTGGTTTCATTTTCAGCTCACTTTAAGTATTAACATTAGAAATAATATTTGTAGCACACTGCTAATATTATACTTATTTTATGATGCTACTGAGTATAAATTTTCTTTTACACTAATTTTTCATCACAGGTATTAGTCTTCAAAAATCACTATTTACCTTTATTTGAAAAAAAATCCTCCCATTAAGGACAACACATTTTGAACAGTCAACAAAATCCCTTCCCTCAAAAAGGCTAAGTCAGTCACCACACTCTGTGTCCCTCTGGGCTGAAATGATATTAGATTTAGTGAGGTGAGCCGTATATCACAAGTACTCCCAGTGCTGGACGAGGAATTATTTCATTGCATGGGATTGGAGGTGGATTTAGAATTACTCTGTGCCCTCAAATTCTATATTTTATCTTAGGATACATCATTGACATATTCTCTATTTCATCAAATTTCTTACCAGCTTGCCTGTTGCCTGCGTTCTCTCTCTCTTTCAAGTACACGTACACACACACACACACACACACACACGCACATGCACACCATTGATAGAAATCACAAAGCCATTTTTTCTTTTACCTTTTATTCACTCCCAGCAGATCTTTCTTTTTCCTGTAAGCTTACCACTTCTAAATTTAATGATATGTGTTTTGAGCTCATTATTTAAAGGAATCACATCTTGGTAATCACATCCAAGGCACCAGAACATAGTGTCTATACTGACTGAACAGGCCAAGGTTCGTGAGTTAATTAATAAAATATTTGGTAAGAAAAGGTCCATCATTATCTTATCACTTGACATGACAATGTTGAAACTTACAGGATGGAAGGCATCTCATTAATTCAGACCATTTCAAATCAATTTTATTTTGACTTACAGTCTTGAAATAACATATCATTATCTTTGGCCATATCAAAAACTGAACCCAGTTGGAAAATATTTATATGTCCAAATATTGGTTTAGAGGAAAGTATAGCATTTTTTTGGTAAAGTGTTCACACAGAATTTTCCCTATTCCAACCACCTATCAAAAACCATCAAAGATATAAAATATAATTTCTTTCTACAGAAGCACATTTATATTTCCATTTATATTTCCACATTTTATCTATTTCCAATTTAGGTTTTGCTATATATAAACATTATCTTATAAAAGATTTCATTGTTTAGGATTTAGAGGTAACTGTTAGGAAAGGTTTTTGTTTTATATTGTTTCAAAAGGAAATTTATACTTGCTTAGTTTAAGAAATTACATGCATAACTTCCCAAGCAACTTTGATTTTCCTAAAATAACTGCAAGCATTTCTTATTCAATCAACCAATCAATATATATTTATTGACCTGCTCTATTTACCAAGACTATTAGGTGCTGACCATTCTAAGTTATTTGACCTTGAATTATTGCTTTACTGGGGCAGCTGATATATAATAATAATGGCAACACATCTTGTTTCATTTTTATTTACTTACAATTATCTCTTAGTTTTTCTGTTTTACCAATATTATTTTTCATACAATTTAAAATTTATAATTCTTTAGGAGTCATAGTTCTTCCTCATTTACTATTAATCCTATGCTCTTTCCATAAGGCATTTTTCCTTTTGCATTCTGCTTTTTCTCCCCAATATTCTTCTGAACACTTAATTTGTGCTTTAGTTATAGATATTTGGTCCTTGATTTGTTCTTGATTTTTAAGAAAATAATTCCTTCCTTAAAAAAGGTTAGAGACAGAGTCAAATCTTTTTTTAATTATGTCTTCGTCACACAATAATTTTGATCTACCCCAAATCATAAAATTTGCTATACCATGCTTGCTATGGCAGGAGGTAAATCATTATGTTTCGAGATCTCTCCTTGACTGGAAAATCTTAATGCTTTCTCCTTTTTCCTGTTTATTCCTGATGTTACAATGATTTCTTCTTAAATTTCAGAAAGGAATTTCTACTTTGTGCAATGCCACATTCTGTATCCTATAGATCGACTTCTGGTAATCAGGCCTTTGTTTCTCTCTTGTATTCACATTTTTTTATTGTCAATTTCTTCTACTGAAGAAATCAGCCTTTTATTTCCTAATTAGAATTCACTTTAAATGTCACTACACAGATAAATCAATATGTGAAGGTGAAAATGACTTGAAGAGCTTTGTCAGGGTAAGTGTTCTATATCAGACGTCATGGGATTTTTGAAACCAGAAGGATCCTTAGGGCTTATGGAGTTCAATGACCTCATGCACTGCAGATGAGGAAACTGAGCCCAGGAAGAGAAGACTTGCCCAACTTAACGTGAACAAATCCTGTTCTCCAAGACTCTTTCTATTTCATAGCACTAATGGAAGGAAGCTTTCTAAAAGTGATTTTAAATTTTTGATAGTTGTTTTTATTTTTCTTCCCAGCAATATCTGGATACGGTGGGTTTTATCTCCTCTTTCAAGAGTTCTATTACTCTTTTCTTCTGGTTCAGTGGGCCGGCTTGTGTTCACTTGACCAGGAATCAGCATAAATCGCATTCTATCATTTTTTTCTAGTTTTACTCCTATGCTGCAAAATAAAAGCAAGATAAGATAAAGGGAAACTACTGTAGCAACTGGACCATCCTCTATTGACTTGTGTAAAAATATCTCTTCCCAGATAAATATATCCCTGCTTTCCCTCAAAAAATAGTTGGAGCCATAAATAAGAAGGTTTAGAGGTATTTGCAACACCCACATGACCTGGCATATTGTGCTAAATGCATTTCTGCTGAATTTTGACTTTGGCCATTCATTAAGCCAAGTCATCATTAACACCGGCATAATTAGAGAAAAGCATAAACTCAAAAATAGCAAGAAGTATCCCTTAGCAGTGTCATGCTGATACCTTAAATTAGTTTTTTTTGTTTTGTTTGTTTGTTTGTTTGTTTGTTTTTGGTACATAAGGAAACCAGGAAAATATCCTTTCCTACTCTTTTCCTACCTCTCTACCCCAGGTCACCTTACACACATTTTTCATCTCTGTGAGCAGCTCACTGAAGTCATTCTTTATACTACTAGTTATACTTTCAAAGTTTTAACTTTATTGTTGTGCTTAGCCTAGCGGTATCAGCATTGTATGTCTTTTCCAAATAAACCTGAGAATGATGAAGTCTTCCTTCTATGAAGGCACTTTTGCTATTGAATGTACCTTGAGATTTGATGCAGAAACCACGTTTATGGACCATAATTGTTACTAACCTATTCATTAAAGGATCAACAATACATAAGCTTCACACTTGCCCAGAAACAGTCAATAGTTAACATTTTAAGAAATTGAAAGAACTAAACAAAATTAATACACTGGAGAGTTTAGAAACATGCTGTGAATCAATGTTTTAGAAATAATTCACTGTGTAAAATTAAATTAGTTTAACTACAAAATTAAAAGGTAATATTTTCACATAACAATATAACTCCCAATCAAATGGCATGAGAACATGCATCTTATACTGGTGCTTGGTATACATTTTAGGTAATTTTTTGATCCTTTATTCATCAACCTTGGATATTAACAATATTCAACTTTCTATAATAGTAATTCTTCAAATTTTTTAAGTCAGTTTTAAACAGAGGTCTAGGAATGAAAGACAGCCACAGTTCTAAATATTTGATTTGCTGTGATAGATAAGTGAATAAAATAGATTCTAAAGACTGGAAAACCCCATAATGGACTAGCAATGTCTAGTAGCTCATCAATCAAGCAAATTCAATAAGTTGATCTGATCATGCCCAGTTCCCCCATTAGCTACTAAAACTTTTCAATTTATGCCCATTTTGAGCATAGAACTATATTCAAATACAGTTCTAATGATATTCTTGCTCAACTTCTGAGAAGGCACAGGCTACAAAATTTGCATGTTTTGCAACAGCCTAGAAGTAGAGTTCATGTATTATCAGGTTGGCCTGAATTTCCTCACTGCTGTGATATAATGGATAGTACCAACTCCAAGAATTCATAGAACATGGATGGATACACAGGGAACCAAACCAAGAGTGAGTAAGTTAAATGGTTAGTTCATTCAAGGAGCGCTCATCAATTGCCTACCAGGCATGTGTCAGTTAAATACAGCTCAGGGAACACTAGCTTGTTTCTTTCAACTCAGGAAACAGTTATTCTATTGGAGAATGAGGATTTTCCCCATATGAAGGACTGACTCTGGGTTAAAAGTTAATAACAAATCAGCAAGTTGTATTACAATGGTTTGCTTGTGGAATGATTTGTTTACTCTTTTTCAATTTTCCAAATTTTCAATAATGTGTTTATATGGATGGCATTGATAACTTTAAAACTCCTTTACAATTAAGCTGAAATAAAAAGAATTGTATAAAACAAAACAAAAAAACCCCAGCAAATACACAAATTTTAAAAATTAAACTCTTATGTCTATTCAAGTCCTTTGCCCATTTGTATCAGGTTATTTGACTTTTTGTTGTTGAGTTATAGGAGCTCTTTATATGTTCTGGATATTAATCATATCAGAGATCTAACATTGTCAAATTCATAGAAGCAAAAGGTAGGATGGTAATTACCAAGTGCTAGAGGGGAGAGGAAAAGGGGGAGCTGTTTGATGGATAAAGTTTCAGGTTTGCAAGATGAAGAAATTCTGAAGATCTATTTTAAAGCAATGTGACTGTATGTTAACACTACTGAACTGTACATTAAAAATGATAAAAATGTGGTTTTTACCCCAATTTTTAAAAATGCATGAAAATAAAACACTTGTGACAGAATAATAAATCAGGTTCTGTTTAAAAAGAAACCTGCATCAGGCAAACAAGTCCTATAACGGTAATTCTTCAAGGAACCAAAGTTCACTACTACCAGATGTGTTATTACTAAACCATTAAGAATAAGACCTACTGGAAGTGCATAAGGCTAATATTTCAGTTTCAGCAAAAGCAACAACAAAATTCTAATGTCATAATAAGGTAGGTTTAACTAGTTAATGCTTTTAAAAAAATAGTTGAGTTTTTCTTTGTTAATTTATAGAAATCATCTGAATGCAAAATAAGCAATCAAGGATTCATTTATTTTTATTTGCCCTAGTTTGGTCAAATTGTTGCTAGAATAATGTTTAGAACTAATTTTTAAACCTTAATGAACCATTTTTATTTTTTCTTTTCTCTGTCTTTCTTTCTTTCAAGACAAGGTCTTGCTCTGTTGCCCAGGCTGGAGGGCAGTGGCAGGATCAGAGCTCACTGCAGCCTTTTACTCCTAGCTTCAAGTGATCCTCCCGCCTGGGCCTCCCAAAGCCTGGTGTTTCCTTTAATGATTTAAAAATGTTATTCTAGTGTTGGTCTTTGCAAAGCCCTTTAAAACCGCCAACTTCAGCTTGTTCGATTTTGAAATGCGTGGCCTGAGAAATCTCCTAGGTCTTGAACATTATAAATGGGTACTATCCTCATTTTGAGGGAGCCCTGGCTTACACAAACCTGCTGCTGAACTTAGCTGTACTTACAACAAGCACTTTATTGATCTATTATAATTGATGTATTAAAACAAACAAACAAACGAACATCACCTCCTGTCTGTAAAGCAAAACACATTTTGACTTTGGAGTTAACGTTTGCGACAGCCTTCTAACCTATGGACGTGTTCCTCAGAACTGGGTTTCTAGAAAAGCTAGGAGAAGACCCCAGCGCAGGGGAGAGGAGAGGGCGAATTGGGAAAGAACTGCGAGGGTAATCACTTCCTCGACTGGGCATGGGGTGGCACCTGAGCCCTGGCACGCGGGGCTGGGAGGGCGAGTCGCCAGCGGAGGCGAGGCCAGAAAGTCAGAGGAAAGAGGGGACGAGAGAGCCACAAAGGCAGAGCGGGAGAAGGCAGGGCGGGCAGCGGGGGCGAGGGAGAGAAAAAGAGGGAGGCGGAGCTGCCCGGGCGGGCGGGGGCGGGGGCGCGGGCGGGAGCGGGCGCGGAGGCGGCGCCGCAGCCCCAGCCGGGCCGGACGCGGGAGGGCCAGGGCCAGGGTGAGCGTCCGACTCCGAGCTGTCCCCGCTCCCGGCGCGGCGCTCCGCTCTCAGCCACCTCACGGCTGCCAGGAGTGCGCGGGAGTTTGCCCCGGAGCGCGGGGAAGTTTCCTCCGAAGCTGCGCTCCTGGAACAGCAGCACCTGCAAGCGCCGGGCAGCGGCCCGCGAGGTAACCGCGCTGGGGCTGGGGTTGGGGCTGGGGGGCACTGGAGGGGCAGAGATGATGGCGCGCTGCTGGGTACCCGCGCCGGGAGCGGGCTCTGGTGGGCGGGGACGTGCGCCCTCACCTTTCCAGGTGCTTCGCCGCTGGAGATGCGGGAGGCTTCTTCCTTTTTCTATCTCCCCTACCTCCAGTATTCCAACCCACTTCCCTTCACTTCAGTGGACGGATGACGGGAGGTTGGGGGCGGGAGCAGGAGGGGATCCTGACTTTGAGGGGGCGCTGGAGAAAGACGGCCGCCTGAACTTGTCAGCTACCTGAGCTTCCTTCCTGCGCCCCGGCGGGGCACCCTGGACTCCAGGATTCCGGGGTCAGACCCCGCTTGGGGCATGCAGAGGTTGGAAAGAGGACGGCAGGAACAGTCTTTAGTTTCTGCTGCCAGTCTGTCCGGTCCTCCAGGGTGTGTGGCAGAAAGACGAGCATCTCTGCTGCGGGGGTGCCTCCTTTGCGTCAGTCTCAAACTCCGGGACCTGGCTCAGGCTCAGGCGCAGGCTGCGGGCGAGGTGGGAGGGAAGTTAGGGGGACCGGGAGGCCAGGTGCGATCGTGGCCAGAGCAGAGGGGTTGGGAGGGGCGATCTGAGGAGGGGCTGCAAGTGGGTTGGGGGGAGAAGGAATGGTGTGTTTGTTTCTGCTGCTGTTACTTTCACAGGGTTACCTGCTCCCTCTTCTGCCCCATTTGAACATCCTGCCTATCAGCATGTTTCTGTTAGAAGGTGTTATGGTTGATGTCTGTCAGGAGTTATTTCCAACTAAGTTCACAGGTGCTAAGTCTAGAGCTGCAGGCCTTCCTCCTTTCTCTCTCTCTGCGGTCCACCCCCAGCTCCCTCCCACAAACATACTGTGCCTGAATAATCCCCAGCGTTTTGAAAGCGATGGCAAGTGAATAATACACAATGTGTGTGTGTGTGACTTTTTTCTCCCTATTATGCTATCAGATCCAAATCAAAACGCCGTGGATGCTTAACAGGACTCCCTTTTTGCAGTTTTTCTGATAATTGAGAGTATTACCAATGTTTATTTTTCTTCGCTTTAACCTCAGAATTGCATTAATCTATCTTTGTACAATTTTATTTACATTGTTATTATTCCTCTCAGTTTGAAGGACAGGGGCCTCTTTTCAACTCACATATACACACCCAAATGCATTGTGACCATATTTAGTATTTATCTGTCTTCTGCTTCAGTTGGCTGGCACCTGTTAATTCCAGTACCTAATCATAACACCATATGCCTGCCAACCAACGTGAGGATAAGGTGAATGCTATTGTTTTTCATGGGCAACAGCACCCTGAACTACCACTTTTTATTATTGCTCAAAGGGTGTAAGAGCTTCAATCAAAGTGAATCAAATTTACACAACAATATTACAATTCTACACCATACGATCAAACAATATGATTCCTAGGCACTTACAGCTGACTAGTAATTGAGGAAAAATTAAAATCCTCTCATCATATGGAAAACATTTAGATTGCATATAGTCAATAAGAAATAGCACACACTGAATGCCCCCAGAAAACGAGAGGAATGTTCCTCTTACCTCATTTGGTTTTTATCCCCTTCATTACAGTACCGTCCTCCAGAAAACGAGCACCTTGCATATAGATGTTGGTATGTACTAACTAAACACCATATTTTTTAATACAGAGGCTTGGTGATAGTCCAAAAACATAAATGTTTTAAATCATTACCAACCATCTGTTCTCTCCCACTCACTTACAGCACAATGTTTTATTTTCACAGGTATCAAAACGTACTTACTCATTTCATACATTCCCATGACTATCCTGAAAGCTGTAATGGTATCCAATGTTGACTCAAGTTCAGTAACTGTTGTGTTTGGCTTATTACACCATAAGCTCTGCTTCTTTTATTTTCAATGAAAGAAGACATTCTAAAAGTTTCAAAGCACTTGGCCAAGGCTGGTGTATACTCCAGTAAAAATCTGATTGCTTTCCCCCCACCCCCCACCTTTTTGTTAACAGAGAGAAGCTAGAAATTAGTGCAGCTGCAGGGCCCTCCTGATGACCTTCTTTTCCTTTCTTCCTGGTCACAAGGGTAGCATTTGATACTCTGAAGAAGTGCATTAAAAAGCCCTGTGACTTCAGAAACTTAGTATGGCTTCCAGGAGAGTGTAACATCTTCCAAGGAAGAATTTACAAAATAAGAGACTAACTTACTCTTACAAATTCCAAATTCAGTAAACCTAAGAAATACACATTGTTTCCCACATCAGTATTGCATATGAATAGCATAGGATGTGAGATAGGATATGAATAACTTGTTTACCTGTATAGTGTTCTTTATATTTGTATTTGGGAATCTGGATGAGTTGGGATGTAATCAGCAGATAGATTCACACTCTTTGTTTGGTTGATGTCATCAATAAAGCAAGATTTGAGATATTCAGTTCCCTATCCAAGAAAGGTTTCCCATTTAGGGGTGTTTGCTCTAATTAGTACTTCAATATTACGGTATTTTATCATTCAAAATTAAGTTACATAATACATCCTTTGTTCCTTTAGCCTAGCCAGCACATTAGGAAAATTCTTTTCACTCAAATATGGGTGCAATGTCCCAAAGCATTTTCATATTTTTTGAGGAAAAAGAGAGTGATGATCTTTTTCACACTTTGCAAATAATTGATATGTACTTGAAGATTATCAGGAACCAAGAAAAAGTGGGCCATTATCACCAGCTACACTGTTCTATACTGCTCTTTTCCCTGAAAGCGTTAAGATCCTCCTAACTTAGAAGAATGGCTTTGGACAGAATAAACCCAAACTACAGATAATTTTGAAAGTAAAGTTGCCTTTAAAAATATAGTCTAATTAAAACCTTTGGATATTACATAAGAACATGTTACATCTTATTTTTCTGTATACTAAAAATGAATTATTGAGGAGAAACCGTTTCACCATGTATAGTAAATACTCTGAATTATTCATGTTAATGAGAAAAATAGAGGCAAAGATAATGTAAAATCATGGTTATTTAAAAAGTCATTTGTGTTTGTCTTTGGAATGTATTGCATGTTTGGTTTAAAAAAGATTTTCATTGTTATTGTGGGCAAGTTGCCTTTCTAATTATTTTCTTGTGTTTAGGTTAATTTTTAAATGAGCTTTCATACCTCAAACACCAAAACCCATTTGTGGGGAGGTGGGGAAGATGGGCAGACTGCCCAGAAATGAGCTGGGTGGCAGAAGTAAGCAAATCTGGTATGAAAACTTTGCAGGAAATCATATGTAATTCAAAGAAAGATAAGCAAGACTTGATTGTATACCTGTTTAATGAATATGTGTTAAGGATTAGATATGTTCCCAGCAAAAATAAAAGTCTTATAGTCAAAGTCTGAGAAATTCAATCCCACTTTACATGTAACAGAGGTGGTTAATATATTTTAAGAAGTGATAATAGTTGCTCCTGAAAATCAAATAAGAATGTGTTAATGTATGCATCTTACTATTAATACACTGCATTTTTAAGTGTTTTCCTAAAGCATATGTATGTCTTTGGCGTTAAATGGCATTCCTAGGCCTTGTATATTAATATGTCCTTTCCAAGAGAAGGAATAGCAAGAAGCCATCTAAATAAGGGGTTTGGTCCATTTCATCTCTGTACCTATGCTCCAAATCAAAAACACATTTCATCAAAGAGAACCTCTCAATTATTGTTACAGTGGACCAAGCTAGATAAAATAGTTGAAGTTCAGCAAGACTGCCAATTTAACAGATTTCTATTGTGTTTTTCAAAAGCTCTAGGGCAAAATTGGTTGTAGATGAGTTACTTGAGCAAGAAGCTGATTCATACCATAGCATTAAACATCTTGTTTATAGTCAGTTTTTAGTTGGACATAGATTTTGTTGAATTGTTAGTTCTGTGGACTGTTAGAATTTAGAAAACCTCTGTGTGGAAGGTTAGAACTGCCAAAAATATATGATGGGAAAAGCAGATAAGATCATTTTTATTTCAAATATTCACAGCCAAACTGTAACTTTTATAGAAGTAAGGAGAATGGTGATAGAAAAGTAGATGTACCCTTCAGAATAGAGACTATGTTCTCATCATAAATGTGCTCACTACATAAAGTGTAGGGATGCTTTTTTTTTAAGGAAACATTTTCATTTTTTATAAGGCATGGAATCTTTTAAAGACTTGACTAGACTGAATATTTTAAAAGAAATATTGTGGTTGGAAACATAATTGAGACCCACAGGATAAATTTTATATACATTTATTAAAGGAATCTGTTTCTTCTTATCAATGCCTAAGTCTTAGGATCAAGATTATGCATTTTTTAATAGAGCTGGAAAGAATCTTAAAAGTAATTTATTCCTGTGTCCTCATTTTACAGTTGCAGAAATAATGGGGACCTACAGTGATCATGATGAACTGCTAAACGTCACACTGGTAGTGGCAGAGCAGAAACTAGAAACCTGGTCTCCTGACTCCTCATCCAGCTACCTCTTAGAAAGTTAGATTAGTTAGGTAGGGGTGTTAACTCTTTCTGGCCATCACAGTATCAACTAATATGTGATAGTCACAGAATGAAGCAGTACAGAGGTAAATGTAGAAGGCTTGTGATTTGCTGTCTTCTTTCACGCATTGAGTAGTCATCGTGGACCAGACTGTGATCCTTGACCCTCTCAGACTCTGTCCTCTTTTTTAAAAACAAATATTTTGTTACCCCCTTATTATCCTCAAAAGTCATTTATAAATAATTACAGAATATAGTTGTAATTTTTAAAAACTAATAAAATAAAAGTAATGTGTATTTCACTACTAACGCTCAGGGATAACTTCACTAGACACATAGTAAAGTCAGCGCTTGTATGAATATATGATGAATAAATTTGAATTTAAGGCAAATAAAACATTAGAAGACATCCCGTGCAAGAAGTGCACGAAAGTGAAAGAATGAGGGTAGACTTAAACTAGTGTTGAGATACTAACAACCCAGACTTATTTGTAGATGAAAACCGGAAGAAGAAAGTTAATGGTATAGGGAAAATTTGCCAAGTCAAATGTAGACTCTTGGAGTGGAGAAAATTTTAAAGTATGATATTTTGCAAATGAGAGAGTAAATACCATTGATATACTTCCACTAAAATCCCAAAAGTACTTTCTGGAACATTTCCATGTTGTTACTAATGTGAATTCTATTTCAAGAGATGCAGGTTACTCACCGTATTGTCAATAAGTAAAATACTTGACGATAAAAATTACAGATTTGGTGCTGAGTTGGTCTTAAGTTTCATTTCTATCAACATTATAGTCTATCAAGTCTAGAGTTAGAAGATAGAGTACATGAAATAACTAAACTATTTTTGTAAATTGCTCGGCTTTTGGTGGGAATGTAAATAAAATTCTTAATTATAATTATGTACCAGATTCTACAGTTTGATATGCATAACATTTAGCTAAATAGGACACATAAACTTTATATGGAATATTTTTAGAAAAACTCTTCATTAAATTGGGCTGCCTCCCCCATATACACTAAAAGCCAATAGCACACCACCACTACCACCACCAATAATTTGTGACAACCCTGAACATACCCAGTCCTACCTAAAATATTCTGTAGGTGTGTCACTTGCCATTATGAGAGCCATAGAGCTAGATAACCAAGATTTTTATGTAGGCATGGATTATTTTTCATGCCCCTACCTATCTATCTTTACTTCTTTTAAGTAGGACCATCCCATTTGTTCACTGATACACTGGCTCTAATGGACCAGAACCACAGACTTCACTGCCCTCAAGCAGGTCATGTTCTAATCTTTTTCTGTCGCTGTCACCTTGGTAAAAATTCACTTCTTCTGGTCCTTATTTCTCTTAGGAATCTATCTTTTTTGGGTGACAATAAGTGGTGACAAACTGAAGTACATGCTGGGTAATATTTTAGTTGTCTTAGGCCTTAACTGCTTAAATGTATATCTCCATAAAGCACTGAAAGTTTTCATATATATATATATAGAGAGAGAGAGAGAGAGAGAGACATTATCACACACATGTATGCATGTATGTATATGTATATATGTGCATATTTATGAAAGCATATATGTATACACACATAATTTTAGGCTTTGAAAAAACAGGAAAGGAGGTATTATTAAGGCTTATATTTTTAATGCCCTTGAAACATGCTTATGCAAAAAAGAACTGCACTAGTCCAATACTGGAATTTATACCACAAAACTACGTGCTATGAAGTATGCTTATAGTAAAAGCCCAAGAGCTATTTCCAACCCAAATAAACTGCTGTATTAGAATTTTGTTATATTGTTTGTGGTAGATGAATCCTGTGCTAGCATATTAGAAGTTGAGGGTAAGGGGTGTGGTCAGTTTTGTCTGTTTCAGAGGTATTTAACCTGTGCACTCTTGACATCCTAAAAGCACACCAACATCTCTTCTCTTTGTGCAATATACAGTATTTGCAGAGAGATTAGAGGGTTTTGAAGATTACTCATATATACAACATACAGGAGGGTGTAGGATCCCAGAAGCAAGGAGGAAATTGAGAGTGAAATTCAAACTTTCTTACTTCTGTCTACTGGACTGTAACTTAAGATCTGCTCTTGAAAATGAAGAGTTGATATGAAATGTAATTTGAGTGTTAGCTACACCATCTTGAATTTATCAAATTGTGAGATATTTTTTCTTAGATTTCTTCCCAGTCAGGGTCCACATTACATGTTTTTAGACCATTGTATATCTTATTCTTTTTAAAGAAAGAAGCTTTTTAATGTAAGCGCAGCACTTGAGATTGAAGTCAATAATATGTGTGTGGTGTGTATGTATGTGAATAACCAATTGCTTTGACACAATCACAAAATTCTCTACATAGAAGGACACGTTTTACCAAATCAAGAGAGGCAGCTTTTCCGACAAAGAGGATGCAGCAATTGTACAGAACACAATTTGATCTGTGATTGTTTTCTGTGTATTGTTCATTCTTACTGGAAGCTTCTTGGTCTGTTGAATGGCCCAACATTCAACCTCAGACTGACCCCTAACTTTATTCGGTCTCCTTTTGTTACAATTTCTAATGCAAGTATAGTGGTGCAATGGGGATTCAGAGAAGATGAAATTGAAGTTGTTGGATTGGGGAGGCGATAAGGAAAATAAGGTGTTTCTTTCATTTGAACAGCACAAAGATCTATATAGGCAGTGAAATTTTATTGGAATATCTGCCTTTTACTCTGCTTTTTATTTTTGTATCGAATAGACGGAAAGATTGTGAAAGTAAAACCCTCCTTCCTCTTTGTACTGTTAACTCTGCTATACAAGAGAAAACCTTCTTTGTCAGAGTAAACAGATATGGCACATTCCACTCCCATTGTTCAGAGTGCCTCCTTTTACTATAGTACTTCAATGCTACCCTAAACTGAACTCTATAACACTAAAGAATATGGTTAAGAAAAGGAAAAATATACCCAGCTAATGTGGTAAAAGAAATTTCAGAAGGCTCTGTTAGATTTATGTGAAAATGGGAAAACCAAATAAGATGACACCGTCAATTCAAATGAAGAAACGATACTTACTTTTCCATTAATTTCAGTACCAAGAAGCCCAAAATTCCACTTAGTTTTGCGGTCATTTCTATTGTTTTCTTTCTTTATTTTTTTCTTTTCACAGATGGAATTAAAGTGGTGACCTATAGGTCCAGCTTACTTTAAGCAAATATAGTCTGTAAGGATTTAGGTAAAATAGTGATGTTGATTATATACTTTAATGAATACATTTTAAAATTAAATAGGCACAGTTTTAAAGAAATTATCATCTAAATTAATTTAGTTTTTTTACAGGATTCTTTGAACAGTCGATTAGAAGGAGGGTAATTTTTTTCCCCAAAAGATCGATTTCTCAAGTTATTAAAAAAAATGCTTAGGTGTTAGTGACATTTTTTGGACAAAAAGCAGTAACTATCAACACCCTTTTACCTTCTAACATTTGCACTCTATTTTCAATTAGGAATTTTTATTATCAGAGAATGAGATTTTATTACTCCAGCAGGGCTGGCATTCAGCTAGATGCACTGGTATAGTCTTACTGGTTATTTGTAGCTGGAGTCCAAATTGTGCTGATTGTTAAATAATTTAAATACTAATCCTCCTCTTGCATGATCACTTTTGTAACTTCAGCCTATAAATACACCACTTGCTACTTGCTAAAAGTCTAGCAAAGTCATTTTTTCAGATTTTGCAGATCAGGGAATTAGAACAGCATTTAGAATAGAAATGAATTTGAAAATCACTGAAATCCCAGGTACCAGAGCTTATTCATCTAATACCTCAGACCTTTGATTCACCTTGGGGTTTCTCAACATACATATACCAAGTACTAACCAGTAAGAATGCCTTGAGATTATTGATATATATTTAATGAAGAACAGTCTATAAAACATAATCGCAGCTCAGAAAGTCCCTCCACATTGCCCACTTGTAGATACAGCTCATACACCTGGCATTTCTTCTTGTCTATCTTAAAGAAACATCAAATGAAACATGTCAAAATCAAACTCCTGATCTCCGCTCATCTCGCCTCAAGGGTGCAGGGTTCCCATAGTCCAATCTGGTTTTAATCTTGACATTACTTCTCCTTCAATTCCATTACCAAGGCTTTGATTTTGACCTCCAAAATTAATTACAAAAATCTGCCTCTGCCGTCACACAAGTGTAAGCATTCACCATCCTTTGTGTAGAAAACAACAATGTCTCCATGACTGATCTCCTGGCATTGTTCCCCACCCCCAAATTCATCCTCCAATGGGATACCAGGTATTATATTTGCATTCAAAATGCAAATATGATAACTATCACCTTCCAACCACGGATAACACTTAAATGAATTACCATTGCTTTGCTTAAGATAAAGACCAAAACTCAGCACCTGATTTTTGTAGCCCAGCAAGGACAGCCTCTTCCACTTTTATCTCTTTAGATGCTCCCATTCTTCCCTCAGCTTCAGCTGGCTGGCTTTCTTCAAGCTGCCTTAACATTGCAGCTCTCTCCCATCCCCCCATCCCCTAAAAACACAAACTCAAGAATTCTCTAGTTAACTCTTAGTTAACACTTTGAAAATATCAACTCAAATGTCACTTCCTCAAATGAACCATCTCTTACCCCTGAATTGAATTAAATCCCTTTATAAAATACATATAAGTATATACACATTTATGTATCTGTATCCATTGTGCTTAGAAGAGTTGCAAATTCACATTTATTTGTATAATTATTTAATTAACCACTAAGATAGGGATCCATCTGGTTTTGATGGTCCTTGTATTCCTAACAAATACCACAACGCCTGCTTCAGAGAGGAAGTATAATAAATATTTGTTGAATAAATGTTGAGTGAACATCTCTAACTCCACATGTACAAAGTTATACACATGTACCATATGCAAACACACACATGTATCCACCCTCACATTCTAATAAAAAATACACAAATAAGTAAATAAAAGAAACTTTGTAAGCTATGATGCCCCACTTTTTTCTTTGTGACCTCTCCAAATATCATACTCCTCGTTCTATTTCTCTTTCCTCTCCATAATTTAGATGTGGTTTGGGTGGTGCTACATTTATTTAGAAAGTAGGGCAGGTCTGTTGAATTTCTTACACCCCCCAAAATAAATAAATGCCCAGGCATGCCTTTATATTACTTCCTCTGACATGTGGAATCCCTTGATAATTTCAGGAATTTTAAAAGACTTCACTTTATGGGGGTTTTATGCTCTGCTGTTTGTATACATTCCAGCATTAAGAAGTGGTCTAAGATTTTACCATATTGAAGAAAACAAAAATCCTCTGAAAGTTACCTATTCATATGGCCCCCATATGAAAATAAGGAAGATAAAGGAGAACAAAAATTAAAATGAGAAAAAAATAGGTGAAATTGAAAAAGTAGTATAAAAGTCTATGTTATAAATTAAAGGTTTATATTTTTAAGAATTGCACAAAAGATTCAAACAAGGTATAAAATAGTTAAGGAAGACCTATATCATACTGATGGGCACTTACTATGTTTTAGATACTATGCTAACATTCGTGACTAAATTCAAAATGCTGCATTAAAACTGAGTTGGGTTAGCACTGTTTTTATTTAAAGCCTTCTTGTTTCAGCTAGTTTAGGGGAAACTCTTGAACATTTTGTCCCAGAAAGCAAGGAATTGCTCCAAAACAAATGAGGGCACATCAGAAGGACATAGCCAGATTTAAAAGACTCTCCCTGGCCAAATTTGGGATCTTTTGTACATGAAGAGTAATAATGTATGCAATGGATTAGAGCACATTGACTAAGAAAAGTATCCATGAACCCAGAGTGTGTGAATGCACAGATTGGGTGGAGAGAAGGAAAGGCTCTGTTTCACTGAAGAATACAAGCTGATAATGAAAAAGAAATAGTAGAGCCACATTTTGGCAACCACCATAACAAGAATAATAAAAAAGTCATCTGCCATTGGGTGAATGGTTGATGGGGACAGGAAATTCACATTATCTCTACATGTCACCCTACAGATTGCTTATTAATTGAAAAGGGGGGACATCCCTTTATGGTTGGTGTCTGACAGATACCAGCTAATCAAATGATCAGACTTGACATCACTAGAAGTAGTACAAACTGAAATCATGTATTTTTTTATGATACATGAAGAATGACACAAAAGTCTCTTCTGAAGTATTCTGCTAAAAATGTTTAACCTGAGTCTAATCACGAGGAAACAAACGATCAGACAAATCTAAACTGGTAGATTTTCTTCACTACAACTAACCTGGACACTTCAAAAATGTCAGTGTGATTAACAAAAAAAGCCTGAAATATTGTTCAGGATTAAAGGAGACTAGGAGACCTGGCAACTAATTGCAAGACATCCATCCTTCTTGATTAGATTCTGGATGAAAAAAAATCTATAAAGGATAATATTGGAACAATGGAAGGAATGTGAATTTGGGCTATAGCTCATATAACAGTATTACATCCCCGTTCAATTTCTTGAGTGTGATCATCGTATTGGGGTTATATAGAAGAATGTGTCTTTAGGGAGAGGATATATTTGAAAGTATTTAGAAGTGAAATCTCATATCTGCAACTTTCAAATGGTTCAGCAAAAAGAAATGTTTTAAGTGTAAGAAAGGGAGAAATAGGCAAATAATTATGGCAAAATGTTAATAATTTTTACATCTAGATAAAGAGATTATATGCCACTTGTTATATTGCTAATTTCTGTAGGCTAGACATTTTTCAAAATAAAAATTAGAAAAAATATCCTATGATTTTGTTAGCTATCCAAAGGATAAAATAATTTTTATATCTTGAAGTGAGCTTAAATGTTTGAAAGTTGTTTAATTAACAGAGTGTCTTCTCTAAATTATCTAAATATCTTAATTCAACATTCTATAATAATTCCATAATTTATATATAAGCACTAAAGAAAAAATTATCCTTAGAAGAATATGTTTCAGGCAATGTAGGAGACAATACATAACATGATAATATCAGTATGTATTAGATAAAATAATTTTTTTCATTTTTCCAGTTATATATGAGAACTTTTCGACATGAGAAATTTTAAAGGGAAATGAGTCATCTATGGCAATATGTGTTTTATTCTTCCATGTCTTTCCTAAACATTGGTGCTCGCCTACAAAACAAAGTATGAGATTACTGATGATTTTCACTAAAATGTCTACAACCTAGCAGAATGCAGTTTCAGTGTAGAATAGATCTGGCCAGGGCTACAGTGAGATTTAGAATCCTGTGTGATTCTCAACTCTGCAACTTCAGGAAGACTGGCAAGCACTGTTAGTGCTAATATATTAGAAGCAGATACTTACAGCCTAATAACACAGGTATACAATTATCAAAAGACAAAGCTCTCGATTTAGTCAACAAATATCCATCAAGTACAGGTTCTATGAGAGGGACAAAGCAAATGAGGTTAAATAAAAATATTTACAAATTTGTAAATAAAAATTTATTTCTTCAGGAAAATTTTAACTTCAAAATAAATGTTTAAAATATTCCTTATACTGTAAAAGCATATGATATAATATTTCTAATCAGGTCCCTGTAGGAATACTTTGCATGGTGCTAAGATAATATTTAGGGCTCATTCAGATATGTATGGTAACTTAATCAGAGCAAGTAGAGTGGTGCCTTTTGGTATATGATAAAAAGAAAACATGTAGCTCTTCTTATATCTTAACATACAATGTATCATGTATCTTAATGTACAATATAATAAACCAAAGATAAGAATATGGATAGTTATTTCCCCTCATATTTCATATAGTAAGTTGATAAATTATTATAAATAATAGCAAAGAGGGAGAGTTTCGAGTTTCTGAAAAAGTCAGAAAGAACTGGTCTGTTGATACTGCCAGCCTACACTATCTTGAGGTTAAAATTCACTATGATGGAATCTCCTTATTAGGAAAATTGCAGTTCATCTTCAGCTTATACTAAGACAAATATTAGTAATCAGTTTAAACTTGATATTGTTTTAATAAGAAGAAAATAGTAACAAATTGTTGTGGAGATGGAGCATGTTCTTAAGAAGTACTGATTATCTTAAAATAAAGGTAATAATGTAACAGCTTTGCTCTTATACCCCTATCCCCCTCCCACTCCCATGCTACTCATATTTATATCAGTGGTAAGACAAAGGACACTCATACCACTAAGAATTTCAACACCCAAGAAAACTGGGTAAAATCACATTTAGTTATCTTATTAAACTGTTAATACATTTTTATTTCAGATATTTTTTAAAAGTTCCAAGACCATGAATAACATAAGTTAAAAGTTGTTTGAATTTATAGCAGTATGAAAGGTGGACTTCCATACAGAATTTGACATTAAAAGAAAACAGCTATGTAAGCAATTTGTGTAGGTAATTATTAGCTGGAAGCTATTTGTACTCTAAGTTTATTGAATATACAAATATCATAATAAGACTTTGCACAAATGGAAACTTTTGATAATAAATCCATGTAAAAGACTGTGCCTTGGGGAATAATTCTAGATATTATAAGTATATTTGAATTCCCTGCAAACAGAATGCAGACCTCTAGACCAAGTACATAACCATTTTTCATTCATGGTATTTAATAGGTCATTTTACCTAAAGTCTCAGAAAGGACAAGTAAAACAATGGAGAGTGAAGCTGTTTTATTTGTGCATGTATTAAAACATTGCAATCACAGAAGAAATAGCAAAGTAGAACTATAAAACCTATCTTCAGAAGTAAGCAAAATTACACTGAAAATCATAATTATTGGAAATAAATAAATACCTAATCATTACCTGAGAAGTATTCCTGATATTGCATGTAGAACTCAATGATTAACTGTTTTGTTTTTTGTTTTGCCTTTTGTGGTATTTACTGACCAGTTTAGAAAAAACACTTTCGTGGTAAAATAAAATGTAAAACAACCACGTTCTCTTTATGAACCTTGTACATTTACAATACTTTATAGGACTGTACGCTCCCCACCAAGTCAGTTTTACCGTATACTAAGAAAATAAAAATGAAATATAGAATCTTTCAATTTCCTTTCCTCATTTTAGATTTTGGTTACATTTTTATTATATTATGTTTCATATTTTCATATTTAAATGTAGTCAGTGCACAAAACCAGTCTTTTCACTCGTCTCTCTTTATTTTAGTTTATTTTGTGAATAAATAGATTTCATGATCAAGGAGTTTCTTCTAGGAGGACTCATGTAATGCTACCTCCTGCATTCTTTTGTGCCTAATCCATGTCCTCCCCATGCCCACCCTTTCCTCTTGCCTGCGCCTCTAGTTCATAAGCCATTTTTTGATTGTTTTCCATTCTTGAAGGGGACTAATGATGTGGAATGGCAGGAGGTGTTGTACATGGGGAGCCTACAGCTCCAGTGTGGGTCTTGTTTAGAATATCCTCTGTCACCAAGTTTATTTCACTTACCCTCAAGTTGGAAACATGCAAAGCCCCTAACACTGTGTTGTGATTTTGTAGTCACGGCCTTTTTTTCTGTTTTCTCCCACAGTACCCTCATCTGGGAGACCACTACATAGCTAATAAAAACGGTAGGAGAGTGTGCTATTTTCTTCAGCCTGATGTCCCCAATTATTCTGAGTTTCAGTAGGAAAACATACACCTTCTTGATAACCTATTTATATACCACTGTTCCAGTAAGATTTGCTGGACAGCCTTTTGGGACTAATATTATTTGTACAAAAATCTATATTAAGCTCAAGGTTTGAAGGTAGATGTGTCGATTCTTGTTCTCTTCTCCCTCTAGATTTTACACAATTTAGCAGGTATGCTTGACAGTTAGTGGTTTTTATACTTTGTATTTTTGTTTTCTTTTTTTCCAAAAAAGAGGCAGAGTAAAAAAGCCTTTACTTCATCAATAGCAGAAGTTTCAGAGTTCTAGTTGCCACTTTTTTGCATTAAATATTTTATTTAATGTTTAAAGTAAAATTACATATATTGACAATTTAAAGAATAATAAAAGATAAATATCCATGTATTCACTATCACACTCAAGGGAAAGAATTTTTCCAGTATCTTTGAAGTGTCCTACTTTTGTCAGGGGAGATTAACTGCTTAATCAGGGGAGATTTGACCAACCAAATATCTCAGGCATTTAATACAATAAATGCCTGTTTCACATTCATGACACAATTCCGTGAGGATCAATGGAGAAATTCTGCTCCATGAAGTCATTCAGGGACCTAGGTTACTTCCATTTGGCAGTTCTGCCACCTTTCACCACCTCAAGTCATCCCCTGGTTCCTCTGCAGATGAAAGAAAGAGAGATAATGTGAGAATCTTATAGGATGTTTTAAGGGACCAGGCCATGAAGATGTGTGTATGACTTCTGCTCATATCCCACCTATTGTAAGGGGAAATAGAATAAGGAAAATAAAAGGGAATTTAGCATTGTCTCAGCATACCTTCTGTGTTCTCCTCTCATTCTCTCTCTTCAAGAGGTAACCAGCCTCCTGATTTTGGTGTTAAGGATTCTCCTGTTTTGCATATGTACCTGCCTCAAGCAAATCTTGTCTAGTTTTGCCTGTCTTTGACTTTTATAAAAATGGACTCATACTGCTGATATATGTTGCTTGGCTTGGTTTTGCTTCTTGCTGCTTAAAAGAATATATATTTTCTGGCTGGGTGCGGTGGCTCACGCCTGTAATCCCAGCACTTTGGGAGGCCGAGGCGGAAGGATCACGACATTAGGAGATCGAGACCATCCTGGCTAACACGGTGAAACCCCATCTCTACTAAAAGTACAAAAAAAATTAGCCGGCATGGTGGTGGGTGCCTGTAGTCCCAGCTGCTCGGGAGGCTGAGGCAGGAGAATGGTGTGAACCTGGGAGGCGGAGCTTGCAGTGAGCCGAGATCGTGCCACTGCACACTCCAGCCTGGGCAATGAGTGAGACTCTGTCACAAAAAAAAAAAAAAAAAAAAGAAGAATATATGTTTTATACATTTTGGAAATAGTGTACTATGTGTGTCCATTACATAAAGTTTTTAAGTCTGTTATTCAAATATTCTTATTTTCTTGCTAATTTTGTCTGAATGTTCTATCAAATACTGAAAGAAGTATATTTAAAAAATGCTGACGATGGATTTAGCCATTTCTTATAGTTCTATCAATTTTTGCCTTGTATTTTTTGATGCAATGCTATTAGGTGCATATAAGTTTAGAATTATATTTCTAGTAAATTTAATTTTGTAATCAAAGTGTAGTGATCATCTATATGCTTATGACTTCTAAATTTATGTATTCAGCCTAGACCTCTCCTGTGAGCTTGTATTAGTTTTCTATTGCTGTGTGATAAATTACTGTAAATTTAGCAGCTTGAAACAACATACATATATCATGTCAGTTTCTATGAGTTAAGAGTATGGGAACAACTTAAGTGGACTCTCTGCTGAGAATATCACAAGCCTACAGTCAAGCTGTTGACTGGGTTTCATTCTCATCTGAAACTCAGAGTCATCTTCCAAGCTTGAACTTGTGGGCAGAATTCTGTGTTTTGCAGCTATAGGACTGACGCCTTCAACTCCTAGAGGACACCCCTCTCCATAGGAAGTTCAAGATGTAGTTTTTTGCTTCTTCAAGGCCAGCAGGAGATCATTTCTAACTTCAGGGAAGTCCTGGACCCTCTTTGAACGGGCTAAACTGATGAGGTCAGCCTCACCCAGGGTAATCTCCCTTTACATTGACTCAAAGTCAACTTATTAAGAACATTAATTATTTCTGTAAAATTTCTTTACCTTTTTTCATGTGCTATTCATTAGAAGTGAATTACAGGTCTTGTTTGCATTCAAGAGGAGGGGATTATAGAGGACTATTGAGGTTTCTCTCGTAATTCTCTACCACAGAGACCTTGTCTTACATATTCAACTCCCTATGTGATACCTCTTACTTGGTTTTCTCATTAATATCTAAAATTCAACAAGATCAAAACTGAACTCTTGATTTACTCCTTCAAAAATTTCCCTGTATCATAAATGTCATCTCAGAAAATAATTTCAAATTCTGTCACTTCTTTTTATCTCTAGTGGTATTACCCTGGCCAGGTCATCAGCATTATCTGTATTTGTAGATTGAAACAGCCTCCTTCCTAATTAGCTTCTTTGTCTCTCAGTGTATTCCTCCTACAGCAACAGGAATGATCATAAAACATAGGTATAGGCTGGGCGCGGTGGCTCACGCTTGTAATCCCAGCACTTTGGGAGGCTGAGGCGGGCAGATCACGAGGTCAGGGGATCGAGACCATCCTGGCTAACACAGTGAAACCCCGTCTCTACTAAAAATACAAAAAATTAGCCGGGCGTGGTGGCGGGCACCTGTAGTCCCAGCTACTCGAGAGGCCGAGGCCGGAGAATGGCGTGAACCCGGGAGGCGGAGCTTGCAGTGAGCCGAGATCGCGCCACTGCACTCCAGCCTGCGCGACAGAGCAAGACTCCGTCTCAAAAAAAAAAAAAAAAAAAAAAGGTATATCTTTTCACTCCTCTGATTATAACCATTCAATGCCTATCTGTTTCCCTTTAGAATTGCCTTCAAGGCCTTGATAGGCTTTTTGCCTATCTTTCTAAGCTCATTCTAGACCACTTTGCTTTCATTCATTAAGCTCCAGCCATACTGTCTTATTTCAGTTCTTAGGATGTGTTAAGTTCTTTTCTGTTTCAGAGCATTTTGATAGGGGATTCACTATTTGGAAACCTCTCTTCCTTCACTACAACTTTGCACATGATTAGATCCTTCCCATACTTCAGATTGCAGCTTAGATATCACCTTCTTAAAGATACTTCCTCTGACCAAAATGTCCAAAGAGGTCTCCTGTGCCCTTTACCCAATATTCTCTACCTTACCACTTGATTTTAGCACTTGTCACACTTTATAATCCTATGTTCAATTTGTTGTAACTTCTTTCTTTTCTCCTGCTCACCTTTGTATCTCAATACCTAAACACTGCCTGTGTAATAATAGGTCCTGAAAATATATTTGATGAATGACAACTAAAGTATTGCTGTTATCATCAGAGTATGCTAGAGTAACTCCAGGAAGACTTTCTGGGGACATCAGCCTTGAGCCATTTGTTTTAGGACTGAGAATCAGAAAAGAAGAAAGTTCTATGACAGATGTAGTGGAGAGCAAAAACAAATTGATGGATATGGAGATGGGCATGGAGGGCCCAGGAGTCAGTACACCAGAAGAGGCAGTTGGACATTAGGTTGCAGAGGTATAGTGACCAACTTATGAAGAACCTAGAAAGGCAGACGTAAGAGTTTTCCACTTTAAATAAGGATCTTGATGGCTTTTTAGGTGAAGAGTTAAAAATAAGCCACTCTGGCAAATTGACTATGGTGAGTTAAAAGCATCTGAAAAGCAGCAGGTGCAAAAAATCACCCTGACCTTTCTTCTGTTTCTCCAAAGCAGGAGATGAAATTCCTAAGAGAAAGATGTCCTCCCTTTACCAGAAGGAATGCGTCACTCTTACTATCATCAAGAACAGAAGTTGAGGCCCAGGAAAATCTGTGCAAACAAACTTAGACTAATCCTTATGCTCCTAGTCATTTCTCCACTGAATTAAGGACTCTACCCCTAGCTCCTTTGCTGTGTCACATTTTCCTAATTTCCTACTCTTTGTCTAATTCAGTACATATGTTCATCACTGACTGCATCTTCGGGTCTTCATTTCCATATGAAGGCTCCTGTGCCACATAAAACTTATATGAAATAAATGTGTATGTTTTTCTCCTGTTGATCTGTCTTAGGCCAATTTAATTATTAGGTCCATCTGAAAAAGCAAAAAACCCTAAAACAGTAGAGGGAAAATTTTTTCCTCCCCTACATAGGCAAATGAAAAATAGTTAAAAAGCAATGTTTAAGAAAGATTAATGAAGCACCATTATTTCTGTTGAACTGAAGAGACTATCTAGAGATAGATCATCTACCCAAGAGTCTTTTTGTTTTTTCATTCAATAAATATTTCTGTTCCACTCACTATGTCTAAGGCACTGTCCTTGGCATGGAGGATTCTGTGAGCATCACTTCAAAGATGAGTTCTAAAGAACAGAGATCAACCCAAGGTTGGTGGAGGATCTTAAAAAGAAAGGAGAGAGTGTTCATGTGTCCAGAGACAAAAAAAGAATGCAGATAGTTCTTAAGAATTTTAATAGTTTAGTTTTGCTGGAGAGTAGAATTTGAGGGACAGGTATGAATGATAAAATTAACGAAGTGATCAACAGCTAGATCAGGAAGAGCCTTGTTTGTGATCATAAGAAATTTGGACAAATTAAGAAGTGTGAGAAATGGTGGAATATACAAATGAAAATTTCTAGTAGGCATTGACAAATATGAGACCAGAACAGATGAGTTATTGGAACTGGAAATACAGATTGAGATTTCCTGTTTGAGAAATTAGGTCATTTTTTGGAGGACTAAGCAGAGAAGAGAAAGAAGGGTAGAACTCCAAGACAGAAGAAAGAGAAAGGGATGAGATTGTTAAAGGTTGAAAAAGCAATGATCACCACTGTGGAAGCCAGGATTGTGAAGCCTTTCAAAATAGTCTGCAGGTAAAATGTCACAAAGGGGTCAGGAATTCAGAAGATACATTTTGTGATAGCAAGAACTTGTAGCCGTTAAAACAGGAAGTTCTATGTGGCTGTGGTATTTCAGTGTGGATGTCCACTTTTGTAAGCACTTAGATGTTGGTTAATGATGAAAAACTATTTGCCAGTGTTAGAAAATACAATGTTTTCTTAAGATAGTAGCACTAAGTTACTTAGGTTATCATTTATTTAATCAACCCCTTTTGTAACTAATAAAAAATTAGCTCCTTTAAAAGAAATTTTTGATACATTTCATAATTTTGGCATCACTACGGAAGTTTTATTAGCAGGGGACACAGAAACAATGTAATTTGGAGACAGACAAGCCTATGTTTGGATTCTGGCTCTGCTGGTTATGAGTCATGTGAACTTTTATATTTGGTGCTTACTTTTGTCTCTCAACAATATCTATATTGGAACTTGATATTTTAGTTTTAGGCTTTATCTACTGACTTCCCACCATGGGATGAGAGGATTTAGTCATTTTTCCTTCTTCATTCAACCATACATGTATGTCCTGGTCCTTCCAACCCCCCTATTCTTCCATTATAGTGATGCCATTTTGTTTAGAGTCAGTGCTTTCATTATTATGACAATGTAAATGTTATCCACGATTTAGCTGTGCAGCTTCATCTAATTTTTTCCTTTTCTGCATTTTCTATTTTCCCTGAAGTTAATAGCTTCTTACTCTTTCATTTGCTCAAAGTTCTAAGTTTGTATCACTTATCCAAGCAAGCTCTTCATCATTGTCTAAATATTCTGTCTAGATTTTAAGACAAACCATCTTGTCTGCCAGTTTTATCTTTCCAAACAGTCTCCCAAGCATCTGTTCTGCTCCAATTTGAAATGCTTGCTCTCTACACCTGTTACACAGCTGTTATCCTACCAACCAATCAAAATTTTCTTTTCTCTCTCTCCTTTTTCAGATCAGGTTTCTGCATCCCATTTCTTCCGCTCATCTAACTCCCTTGCCTTGTTATGTCCTCTGGTATCTTTCCGAGAGGTAGATATTTTGAGAACTTGTCTGAAAATGTTTATTTTACACACACAACCTCGATTGACACATTGATAGAATTTGGTAGCATTTAATACAATTTTAAGTGATAATTGTTTTCCTTGAGAATTTTGAAGGTATTCTTGCTCCATTGCCTTATTCTAGATTCCAGTGTTGCTACTGACAAGTCTAACACAATTTTGATTCTTGATCCTCCTCATGTGATCTGTTTGTTTTTCTCTGACAACATATATAGAACCTTTTCTTTATTACCAGTGTTCTGAAATGTCAAGACAATGTCCCAAGGTGTATTTATTTTTTTATCCATTTTGCTAAGTACTCAGAGTGATCTCTTTAGATCTAGAAACTCATGTTTTTCAGTTCCCTGAAATTTTCTTGAATTATATCATTAATGGTCTTCTTCATTTTGTTTTCTCACTTCTAACCGTCTGAAATTCCTATTACTTAGACGTTGAATCTCTTAAATTAATCCAATTTCCTGGCTTTTTTTCCTCTTCAATTTTCCATCTTTTTTTTTCTTTTTGTTTACTTTCTAAGAATCACCTTAACTTATCTTCCAACTCATATGTTTTTCACTTGGTTATATTTTTCATTTGCAAAAGCGTTTTTTTTTTCTGATTTCTTGTCTTTTTATTAAACATAGGGCCTTTCCTTTTTTGGTGGAACCAATATTTTCTCTTATCTTTCTGAGGCTGTGACATATAGTTATTTTAACTTTTTGGTTTTACTTTGTTTTGTTTTGTTTTGTTCCCACATTCTTTGCCTCACTTGTGTTCTGATAATCTATTGCCTTCTCTCTTGCCTTCCCTCTTCTGGGCAACCTGGTCAACCTTTCCTGGATTTTATAGCAAACAACATCTTGCTTCTTTTTGGCATCTATGAAAAAACTTTCATTTCAGCTTTTATGATCTTTAAAGTTAGTTATCACTCCTTTGTCTGCATTCCATATTTATAAAACTTTGTGTGAAACAAGGGTGGAGCCAAGATGGCCGAATAGGAACAGCTCCAGTCTACAGCTCCCAGCATGAGCAACACAGAAGATAGCTGATTTCTGCATTTCCAACTGAGGTACAGGGTTCGTCTCACTGGGGAGTATCAGAAAGTGGGTGCAGGACAGTGGGTGCAGTGCACCGAGTGTGAGCCAAAGCAGGGTGAGGCATTGCCTCACCCGGGAAGTGCAAGGGATCAGGGAATTCCCTTTCCTAGTCAAAGAAAGAGGTGACAGATGGCACCTGGAAATTAGGGTCACTCCCACCCTAATACTGCGCTTTTCCAGTGGTCTTAGCAAACGGCACACCAGGAGATTATATCCTGCACCTGGCTTGGAGGGTCCTACGCCCACGGAGCCTCGCTCATTGCTAGCACAGCAGTCTGAGATGAAACTGCAAGGCGGCAGCGAGGCTGGGGGAGGGGCGCCCGCCATTGCGGAGGCTTGAGTAGGTAAACAAAGCGGCCAGGAAGCTTGAACTGGGTGGAGCCCACTGCAGCTCAAGGAGGCCTGCCTGCCTCTGTAGACTCCACCTCTGTGGGGCAGGGCACAGCCAAACAAAAGGCAGCAGAATCCTCTGCAGACTTAAATGTCCCTGTCTGACAGCCTTGAAGAGAGTAGTGGTTCTCCCAGCATGCAGCTGGAGATCTGAGAACGGACAGACTGCCTCCTCAAGTGGGTCCCTGACCCCTGAGTAGCCTAACTGGGAGGCACCCCCCAGTAGGGGCAGGCTGACACCTCACACGGCCAGGTACTCCTCTGAGACAAAACTTCCAGAGGAACGATCAGGCAGCAACATCTGCTGTTCACCAATATCCACTGTTCTGCAGCCTCCGCTGCTGATACCCAGGCAAACAAGTGTCTGGAGTGGACCTCCAGCAAACTCCAACAGACCTGCAGCTGAGGGTCCTGACTGTTAGAAGGAAAACTAACAAACAGAAAGGACATCCACACCAAAACCCCATCTGTACGTCACCATCATCAAAGACCAAAGGTAGATAAAACCACAAAGATGGGGAAAAAACAGAGCAGAAAAACTGGAAACTCTAAAAAGCAGAGCGCCTCTCCTCCTCCAAAGGAACACAGCTCCTCACCAGCAACAGAACAAAGCTGGATGGAGAATGACTTTGACGACTTGAGAGAAGAAGGCTTCAGACGATCAAACTACTCCGAGCTAAAGGAGGAAGTTCGAAGCCATGGCAAAGAAGTTAAAAACCTCGAAAAAAAATTAGACAAATGGCTAACTAGAATAACCAATGCAGAGAAGTCCTTAAAGGACCTGATGGGGCTGAAAACCAAGGCACGAGAACTATGTGACAAATGCACAAGCCTCAGTAGCCGATTCGATCAACTGGAAGAAAGGGTATCAGTGATGGAAGATGAAATGAATGAAATGAAGCGAGAAGAGAAGTTTAGAGAAAAAAGAATAAAAAGAAAAGAACAAAGCCTCCAAGAAATATGGGACTATGTGAAAAGACCAAATTTACGTCTGATTGGTGTACCTGAAAGTGACGGGGAGAATGGAACCAAGTTGGAAAACACTCTGCAGGATATTATCCAGGAGAACTTCCCCAATCTAGCAAGGCAGGGCAACATTCAAATTCAGGAAATACAGAGAACGCCACAAAGATACTCCTCGAGAAGAGCAACTCCAAGACACATAATTGTCAGGTTCACCAAAGTTGAAATGAAGGAAAAAATGTTAAGCGCAGCCAGAGAGAAAGGTTGGGTTACCCACAAAGGGAAGCCCATCAGACTAACAGCGGATCTCTTGGCAGAAACTCTACAAGCCAGAAGAGAGTGGGGGCCAATATTCAACATTCTTAAAGAAAAGAATTTTCAACCCAGAATTTCATATCCAGCCAAACTAAGCTTCATAAGTGAAGGAGAAATAAAATCCTTTACAGACAAGCAAATGCTGAGAGATTTTGTCACCACCAGGCCGGCCCTAAAAGAGCCCCTGAAGGAAGCACTAAACATGGAAAGGAACAACCAGCACCAGCCACTGCAAAAACATGCCAAATTGTAAAGACCGTCAAGGCTAGGAAGAAACTGCATCAACTAATGAGCAAAATAACCAGCTAACATCATAATTACAGGATCAAATTCACACATAACAATATTAATCTTAAATGTAAATGGGCTAAATGCTCCAACTGAAAGACACAGACTGGCAAATTGGATAAAGAGTCAAGATCCATCAGTGTGCTGTGTTCAGGAAACCCATCTCACGTGCAGAGACACACATAGGCTCAAAATAAAGGGATGGAAGAAGATCTACCAAGCAAATGGAAAACAAAAAAAGGCAGGGGTTGCAATCCTAGTCTCTGATAAAACAGACTTTAAACCAACAAAGATCAAAAGAGACAAAGAAGGCCATTACATAATGGTAAAGGGATCAATTCAACAAGAAGAGCTAACTATCCTAAATATATATGCACACAATACAGGAGCACCCAGATTCATAAAGCAAGTCCTTAGAGACCTAGAAAGAGACTTGGACTCCCACACAATAATAACGGGAGATTTTAACACCCCACTATCAACATTAGACAGATCAACGAGACAGAAAGTTAACAAGGATATCCAGGAATTGAACTCAGCTCTGCACCAAGCGGGCCTAATAGACATCTACAGAACTCTCCACCCCAAATCAACAGAATATACATTCTTCTCGACACCACACTGCACTTATTCCAAAATTGACCACTTAGTTGGAAGTAAAGCACTTCTCAGCAAATGTAAAAGAATAGAAATTATAACAAACTGTCCCTCCGACCACAGTGCAATCAAACTAGAACTCAGGATCCAGAAACTCGCTTAAAACTGCTCAACTACATGGAAACTGAACAACCTGCTCCTGAGTGACTACTGGGTACATAACAAAATGAAGGCAGAAATAAAGATGTTCTTTGAAACAAACGAGAACAAAGACACAACATACCAGAATCTCTGGGACACATTTAAAGCAGTGTGTAGAGGGAAATTTATAACACTAAATGCCCACAAGAGAAAGAAGGAAAGATCTAAAATTGACACCCTAACATCACAATTAAAAGAACTAGAGAAGCAAGAGCAAACACATTCAAAAGCTAGCAGAAGGCAATAAATAACTAAGATCAGAGCAGAACCGAAGGAAATAGAGACACAAAAAACTCTTCAAAAAATCAATGAATCCAGGAGCTGGTTTTTTGAAAAGATCAACAAAATTGATAGACGGCTAGCAAGACTAATAAAGAAGAAAAGAGAGAAGAATCCAATAGATGCAATAAAAAATGATAAAGGGGATATCACCACAGATCCCACAGAAATACAAACTACCATCAGAGAATACTATAAACACCTCCACACACATAAACTAGAAAATCTAGAAGAAATGGATACATTCCTGGACACATACACCCTCCCAAGACTAAACCAGGAACAAGTTGAATCTCTGAATAGACCAATAACAGGCTCTGAAATTGAGGCAATACTTAATAGCTTACCAATCAAAAAAAGTCCAGGATCAGATGGATTCACAGCCGAATTCTACTAGAGGTACAAGGAGGAGCTGGTACCATTCCTTCTGAAACTATTCCAATCAATAGAAAAAGAGGGAATCCTCCCTAACTCATTTTATGTGGCCAGCATCATCCTGATACCAAAGCCTGGCAGAGACACAACAAAAAAAGAGAATTTTAGACCAATACCCCTGATGAACATTGATGCAAAAATCCTCAATAAAATACTGGCAAAACGAATCCAGCAGAACATCAAGAAGCTTATCCACCATGATCAAGTGGGCTTAACCCCTGGGATGCAAGGCTGGTTCAACATACGCAAATCAATAAATGTAATCCAGCATATAAACTGAACCAACGACAAAAACCATATAATTATCTCAACAGATGCAGAAAAGGCCTTCGACAAAATTCAACAACCCTTCATGATAAAAACTCTCAATAAATTAGGTATTGATGGGATGTATCTCAAAATAATAAGAGCTATCCATTATAAACCCACAGCCAATATCATACTGAATGGGCAAAAACTGGAAGCATTCCCTTTGAAAACTGGCACAAGACAGGGATGCCCTCTCTCACCACTCCTATTCAACATAGTGTTGGAAGTTCTGGCCAGGGCAATCAGGCAGGAGAAGGAAATAAAGGGTATTCAATTAGGAAAAGAGGAAGTCAAATTGTCCCTGTTTGCAGAAGACATGATTGTATACCTAGAAAACCCCATTGTCTCAGCCCAAAATCTCCTTAAGCTGATAAGCAACTTCAGCAAAATCTCAGGATACAAAATCAATGTGCAAAAATCACAAGCATTCTTATACACCAATAACAGACAAATAGAGAGCCAAATCATGAGTGAACTCCCATTCACAATTGCTTCAAAGAGAATAAAATACCTAGGAATCCAACTTACAAGGGATGTAAAGGACCTCTTCAAGGAGAACTACAAACCACTGCTCAATGAAATAAAAGAGGATACAAACAAATGGAAGAACATTCTATGCTCATGGGTAGGAAGAATCAATATCGTGAAAAAGGCCATACTGCCCAAGGTAATTTAGAGATTCAATGCCATCCCCATCAAGCTACCAATGACTTTCTTCACAGAATTGGAAAAAACTACTTTAAAGTTCATATGGAACCAAAAACGAGCCCGCATTGCCAAGTCAATCCTAAGCCAAAAGAACAAAGCTGGAGGCATCACACTACCTGACTTCAAACTATACTACAAGGCTACAGTAACCAAAACAGCATGGTACTGGTACCAAAACAGAGATATAGACCAATGGAACAGAGCAGATCCCTCAGAAATAATGCCACATATCTACAACCATCTGATCTTTGACAAACCTGACAAAAACAAGAAATGGGGAAAGGATTCCCTATTTAATAAATGGTGCTGAGAAAACTAGCTAGCCACATGCAGAAAGCTGAAACCGGATCCCTTCCTTACACCTTATACAAAAATTAATTCAAGATGGATTAAAGACTTACATGTTAGACCTAAAACCATAAAAACCCTAGAAGAAAACCTAGGCAATACCATTCAGGACATAGGCATGGGCAAGAACTTGATGTCTAAAACACCAAAAGCAATGGCAACAAAAGCCAGAATTGACAAATGGGATCTAATTAAACTAAAGAGCTTCTGCACAGCAAAAGAAACTACCATCAGAGTGAACAGGCAACCTACAAAATGTGAGAAAATTTTTGCAATCTGCTCATCTGACAAAGGGCTAATATCCAGAATCTACAAAGAACTCAAACAAATCTACAAGAAAGAAACAAACAGCCCCATCAAAAAGTGGGCGAAGGATATGAACAGACAGACACTTCTCAAAAGAAGACATTTATGCAGCCAAAAGACACATGAAAAAATGCTCATCATCACTGGCCATCAGAGAAATGCAAATCAAAACCACAATGAGATACCATCTCACACCAGTTAGAATGGCAATCATTAAAAAGTCAGGAAACAACAGGTGCTGGAGAGGATGTGGAGAAATAGGAACACTTTTACACTGTTGGTGGGACTGTAAACTAGTTCAACCACTGTGGAAGACAGTGTGGCGATTCCTCAGGGATCTAGAACTAGAAATACCATTTGACCCAGCCATCCCATTACTGGGTATATACCCAAAGGATTATAAATCATGCTGCTATAAAGACACATGCACACATATGTTTATTGTGGCACTATTCACAATAACAAAGACTTGGAACCAACCCAAATGTCCAACAATGATAGACTGGATTAAGAAATTGTGGCACATATACACCATGGAATACTATGCAGCCATAAAAAATGATGAGTTCATGTCCTTTGTAGGGACATGGATGAAGCTGAAAACCATCATTCTCAGCAAACTATCACAAGGACAAAAAACCAAACACTGCATGTTCTCACTCATAGGTGGGAATTGAACAATGACAACACATGGACACAGGAAGGGGAACATCACACACTGGGGCCTGTTGTGGGGTGGGGGGAAGGGGGAGGGATAGCATTAGGAGATATAACTAATGTTCAATGATGAGTTGATGGGTGCAGCACACCAACATGGCACATGTATACATATGTAACTAACCTGCACGTTGTGCATATGTACCCTAAAACTTAAAGTATAATTAAAAAAACAAAAAAACAAAAAAACTTTGTGATGTCTCTCTTGTAAAATTCTCCCTTCCCTTATCTATATTTTGTAACTGTATTTCTTTTCTAATTCATTTCCTTTCAGTTTAGAGAGGTTTGATGAGGGAGTAGAGATCAATGCATGAGTCCAATATGCCCCCATTTTACTAGAAATTCTCTTCATTGATTAGTTAACTAAACTAACTAAAATTAACCAGCATATTCATAACACTAAAATTATCACTAATTATTTATAATTTTATGGTATCCTTAAAATTTCACAATGCAGTTTTTTTTACATGTTTTGTATTTTAAGCTTGTTTTTCTGGAATTAATTTTCAGAGTTATATATTATTTCTGCTTTGATTTGCTGGCATTATTCTAGGCTTCTCTATATATCTATATTTATTTCAGTAACTACCTTAGGCAGTTACTTTGAAATTTTAATGTGAGCACTGTTTGGTGTGGTTTTTGAAAATGCCTTAAGAGCTTCCTATACGTTTCTTGTCAGTAGATATTTTTGCAGATTTAATTTAGTTGTCTTTTCTAAACCAAGATTTCTGGATTAGGACCTCTGCTGTTTTAGTCCATGCTATTTCTCTATTAAATGGTTGCAGGCTAACCACACATGGGCTAGAATGTGAAACGAGAGGTAAGACAGGGAGCATATAGTAGAATTTAATAAATATTTGCATGTGATTGCTTGAAGCTAGCAATGAGTTCATGGCTCACAAACTTTATCTATAAGAAACAAATCATATTAATTTCAGAATATACACATACTTCTAGTGTTTTATAGAGTTTTATGTTAGCCATTGAATTTTACTGTTGTATGGAAAGCAGTATTATTCTTCCTATAAAAGACACACTACAATAACAACACATCAGATGCCTAGATAATATATGATGAAGGAAAAAAATCAATCTTCCAAATAGGTATTGACTGCTAATCATTAACAGAAATAGCTATGTCACATATCTGGCATAAGGAAGGAGGATTCTCTATAAATACGATACTTCTACAAGGATTTTATTGTTATGTGATGAGCAGAAGGGGGAATTCAGAAATAATGTGACAAAAATAATTCAGAAATAAGGTGACAACATATAAACACATCTTATGTAGATAATAACCAAAACAATTATATTTATCTACATTTTATTATCTCACCATAAAAATATTTATTTGAAAATATACCTAGACACTGTTTAATATTGAGCAATGCCAAACATTTTGTATAAATTATTTGTCACAATAATTTGTTGCATAGATGTAGCCTTAACTATTTGACATTAAGTGCAGATGTTGCTATTTTACTGTAAATATTTATATTTCAAAACCAGCTTGATCCATTCTGTTTTACATTGTGGCTAATAATCTAATTTGAACTACTTTTTATTCATAGGAAGTATGTGGAGAGATCATAATGACTTTCTAGGATTCTGTTGCCCATTGCCTCTTAAATGCTGCTCGTTTTTGTTTACTTGTTTGTTGAGATCTTAACACTATGAAGCTTTTAAAAATCTTTGTCTCTTTCTCATTCTCCTGCATTATCCTGTTTTTGGAATATCTCACTATTTTCAGTCACAACACCCCACCAAATTCACTCGATTTTATGTATTATACTACATCCGCCTGAAAGGCAATTTCTTCTATTTAATTGACATGAAAAACTCATGTACTGTCATCACTGAAACAGAAAATGAAAATTTAAATTAGTATTGATTATATACATAGTACCCAAAATACCTTATTTTTATTTAAGGTTAAAGGGTATATCTCACATACACTTCTTCTTTTCTGACATTTCAAACTAATGGGAGGGATACTAAATTTCTCATCTTTCAATTCCTTTCTTCAGAACCCTTTGGTCCTTTCTGATTTTCTCTCAATACTTTTGACACTGACAAAATCATCTTTTCAGGTTCATCTTTTTTCACTGTTTTTTTTTTTGGCCATATTTCATAGTTAACCCTCATTCCTACTGTTTCTTAAATCCTTTCCTTGTACTTGTTTATTAATATATATTAAAAGTTTGTTTTCATGCATATTGTGTGATAATATCCTATCTCGGTTTCTTAATCACATGTTTTTTATAATATGTTTCCTACTTCATGATCTTTTCCTTTGAATTATTTTTTATATCTTGTATTTTCCTGTCATGTGAGCTAAAAGAATCCCCTAAGGTTCTAACATATAACCTGCTTTATTCTCCCATTTTACCTGTGGATGCATTCAAGTTTAGCCACCATTTTTATGGTGCTGATTCTCATAACACTATTTGTCCATTTAATCATGCTTGGATTATTGTATCTATTTCTGAGCCCTGGATTTACAAAAAGGCATTAACAAACTAGAATATGTCTGGAGAGAATGATTAAACTGATTGAATTATCCTAAACCATGTCCCATACTAAATGGCTGAAGGAATTGAGTATATTTATTGTTTATCCTGGAGTAAAAAAGATTAAGTGTAGACAGGATAATTGTTTTCAATAATTGGAAAGTCTTTCATGTAAAGGAGAGAACAGATTTGGTATGAGTTGTTCTAGAAAGCTCAACTAGAACAACCAGTACAAGTTATAAAGAGATAGGTTCAAATATTCTCTAATGAAGATCAGGTATTAAATCCTACTCATTCTGGCTTTGCCACGTTGTCTAGCACAGGGCCTTAGTCATATCTGGGCCTAATAGGTGTTTATTGATTGATTTGAATTGGCATGAATGGAAAGAATAAACCTCTCTAGCAATAAAAATAGACTGTCTTTTGAAGTAACAGTATCCAATCTTTCAACAAAGAATTATTCATTACCTACAATGTAGCTGTCCCTGTGCTAAGCATCTGGAATATAAAGATACTAACATCTTAATATTGTAGATCATTTCTATGGGCAAAGCATTCTTCTAAATATTTTTCATGTACTAACTTATTTTGCAGCAGCCTTTTATGGTAGGGGCTTTTATTATCCCCAATTTAGATGTAACTGAAGCACATAGAGGTTACTTTTTTTTTTTTTTTAACTTTTGAAACAGTCTCACTCTGTTGCCCAGGTTGAAGTGCAATGCTGTGACCTTGGCTCACTGCAACCTCCACCTCCCAGGCTCAAGGGATTCTCATGCTTCAGCCTCCCGAGTAGCTGGAATTACAGGAGTGCACTAACATGCCAGCTAATTTTTGTATTTTTAGTAGAGACAGGGTTTCACCATGTTGGCCAGGCTGGTCTCAAACTCCTGATCTGAAGTGATCCACCCACCTCAGCCTCCCAAAGTGCTGGGATTACAGGCATGAGCCACCACACCCGACCACATAAAAGTTACATAATGAGCTGTGTCACAAAGCTAGTAAGTGGTCAAGTTGTGATTTGAATTCAGGCAGTCAGGCTCCAGAATCTGCATACATAACCGCTGTGATAAACCTCCTCCAAGAACAAGGCAAGATGTGCATATAAACCAAAGGACAGAAAGATTTTTATGTTGGACTATAATCTAGTATAGTTCTTTTCTGGTGATTCCCTGGCCAATGGCTAATCTGTCGACTTGAATGCCTGTGGTCTTCTTTATTTTCAGTCAGCTTGCACACCACGTCCGGGTGACCTTCCCCAAAAGTAAAGCTGATCATTCCACTCCCTTGTCCACAGCACAAATCTATTCATTCTTCTTGTCCACAGAACAAATGTAATCACCATAATTTAGACACCAAGGCCCTCTGCAGTCTGTCTCCACCCGTACCTCTTACCTCATCTCTCCCTGAACTCTGAATTAGACCGTGTTCTTAAATGATATTTCTTGTCTGAAAAGAAAACAAGGTTATTGTGAAAATTAAGTTAAATAATCAATATAAAATGCTTAGAGTAGTAGCACCGAGAATATAATGCTTAAGAAATATTAGCATATTTATTATCATTTATTTCTGATTATCATGCAAAAAATGCTGTACCCTAACTATAGCTTATTTTTAGTTCCCTCACTATACCTTAAAATTGCCTCATAATAAAATTGAGAAATAAAAATGTATTGGCTTGCCTAATTTACAAATTCAGAGGCAGGGTGGGTCTAGTTGGGGTCCAGTCAGAGCTTTTCCTCTGTTTCTCTACAGGTTTCTCAGCTTAGCCTCTTCTGTGCCAGCTTATTTTTCAGACTGGCTTCCATCAAGGCAGCCAGAGAGCTGCCAGCAACAGCAGGAACTACATGCTTTCTTATTCACATTCACTAGGAGATAAAATATTACTTCCCATAACCATCCAACTGAGGCTCTGAGCTTCATTCTCAGATCACCTGCAAAATAATCACTGCAGCCTGGGAAGCCCTGAGTCACCTGGTGTAGTGGGTTGAATGGTGACCCCAAAAAGATATGTCCACATTCTAACACCCAGAATCTGTGATTTTATTTGGCAAAAGAGTCTTTGCTGATGTAATTAAGTTAAGGATCTCAAAATGAGATCATGCCAGATTAGCTGGATGGGCCCTAAATCTAAGGACAAGTATCTTTATAAGATACAGGACAGAAGAGAAGGCACACACACACACACACACACACACACACACACACACACACAGAGAGAGAGAGAGAGAGAGAGAGACAGAGAGAGAGAGACAGAGACAGAGACAAAGAGAAAGCAAGAGAGAGGAAAAGGCCATGTGAAGTGGGAGGCAGAGACTAGATCTACGCAACCACATACCTAGAGCCACCAGAAACCTAAAGAGGCAAGGAGGATTCTGTCCTTGCCTCCAAGGGGAGTGTGGCCCTAATCACACCTTGATTTCAGACATCTGGCCTCCAGAACTGTAACAGAATACATTTCTGTTGTTTTAAGCCACCATATTTGTGGTAATTTATGGCTGCCACAGGAAACTAATATAAGTGGTCATTCCTGAACCAACTATTTTGACAAGGAGCATAGGATGACACTGTTGGGATTACACTATTTCAGGCCCATCGCTGGAGCTGGAGGTGGGGGCAATCCATTCTAAACTGTGTAACTTCCACACACAGGAGCAGAATGGATATTAGAGCAGCAACACAGCATCCACTTCGGTATTCTTTAATTCCACTTCCTGCTTATAACCTGCTCGTTTCTATTGGTTACAACACAATGGATCCCAATCATGGTCTTTATTCAAGAGCTTTATTCAGCACTTCTTAGTTTACATGATTAATTACGACATAACTAAAACTTGATCATCTCATTTGAGTTGCTGACTGACTTACCCAATCCATAGTTATCTTAGCTCATCAGACACATCCCTCACTGATAACTCCTTCAAGTCATCTTAGATATGACCACCCAAATTACCATTTTTTTGTACCACTGCAGACAAATCCCAGGACTCCAAAAATTTTTTAAAAGGCTCCCTTTAAAATCTTCTATCTCTACCTACATTGGTCTCTTTAATAAATTATAATTTGAGTCCACATGTACCTTACATGTTACTTAATGCAATGATGATTCTCAACATATGTTGGTTAACATTGATCCTGATTATGCTTAACTGGCACGTAAGTGCATGCTGCATATTCTTGTGATTATGTGTAAACAAATGTCAAATATAATATCTTTCTTTCACCCAAATTTAATGCTTTGAAATTCTTTAAAACTTTGAAATCTTTATAATGGGGAACAAGCAGACTTGAGGGATGGGATGAACAAATCATTTTGCAATAACCTCTGTGTTTTTTCACTCTCTAATGCAAATGTGTACAAAGGCCTTTGGTTTTAGCTTGTGCAGTCTTTAAAGATAGACTATTGTTGCTTAAAATGAAAAAAAAAAAGACTCTACACTGAATACTAGAATGTAAAATATGAGTTTAAAACTTTTTCTTCTAAAACAAAGAATATAAGGGCAAAGGGTTGTCTTGCTAAAAATTTTAATTATAATTAAGTCTTAATCACAACAGCTAAAAGTAGAAGATACCTGTTAATTAAATTATAGAGAAAATCAAAGCAACAAGATGTATAAGGAAGCACCTATAAATTAGTGTCTAGAAAAAGGATATATTTCTGTGTTCTGTATGACAAAACACAGTGAGCAGTTGAGTTATTACAGGAATAGCCCATGAAACACTGCATCTGAGAAACCATTTGAAAAATACGTGAAAAAATCCCAGAAGGATTTTACCCATTCAAAGCAATTTTACTACTGTCTTCCTTCAAAATGATACTTTGCAAATGGCATTGTACTGTGTTCGTTTTCTTTGCTGCTGTAACAGATTATCACAAATTTGGTGGCTTAAAACAATGCAAATGCATTATCTTACAGTTCTGTAGGTCAGAAGTCTGACAGGGGCTAAAATTAAGGTGTCAGCAGGACTGCGGTCCCTTCTGTAGCTCTGGGTAGAATCTGTTTCCTTGTCTTTTTTAGCTGCTAGAGGCCACCTACATTCCCTAGCTCATGGTTCCCTTTCTTTATCCCCCAAATGAACAAAGGTGATTCCAGTCGTTCTTAATATCACATCACTCTGACTTCCTCCTCTGCCTCACTCTTCCATTCTTCAAGACTCTGTGATTACATGGGGTCCACCCAGATGATCCAGAATGATCTCCCTATGTTAAGTTGGCCTATTAGCAAACTTCATTCCGTCTGCAAACTCAATTCTCCATTGCCATGTAATGTCACACATTCACAGCTTCCAGTGATTAGGGGATGGACCTTTTGGGAGACTCATTATTCTGCTTGCCACATACACCATTGTCAAATTCCTGGTTTTGGTAACTGTACTGTGCTTACGTGAGGTGTTATCCTTTGAGGAAACTGGATAAAAGGTATGCAGGGACTCTGTGCTATTTTTACAACATCTGTGTAAGTCTAAAATTATCTCAAAATCAAAGTTTAAACAATCCCACTTTTTTGGAGAATTGAGTGAAAACATATAGAAATGATTACAAAATTTCAGGAATTACACAGTATTAAAATAGATTAAAATGGGGATATTTAACTACTAAACTAGTAAATGAAATAATAAATGATAAAGGTCACATTCTTTATTTAATTAAAAACAATTTAGTAAATATTTACTGTTTATGGTTGTTACACATTTTACAAAGACTTATATGAGTACCATCTCAGTTTCTTTTCCTTTAAATAAACCAAGGCCCATAATTGACTAAATATCATTAAACTACATACCACAGTTTAATTTCACTGTGGTTGATAGAAACAATACATTTTCAAAACGTTTATGTGCCTACCAAGCCTATCAAATGAAAATCTAAACCCCTTAAGCCAATTTATACTAAGGTGCTTTATAATAAATTTCATACTGTTTTTATAGTTTTCTAAAAGACCATCACATTCTGTTTTACTTAATATTTTGTAAAGCTGTTGGATACATAGGGTAGATTTTATTGACATGTTCTTACAGACAAAGAAAACTAGGATTGAAAAGTTACATGAAGGTTTCTGGTCAAGAAAGACAAGCGTATTTATATTTGGGTATTCTAGTCTGCTCACTAAACAAACCAAAGGCAGATAAAATTTAAAAATGAAAAAACAGGAAGACATAACCAGGACTCAAAATCAAGAACAGAAGTAAACTAACAAAAATGGTGAAATGGGCTGAAACTGTAAGCCTGTTAGACTTTAAATTTGGAAGCTGCTGGAACAGCTAGAAGATTAACCCCTAAGTAAGAGCTGGGAGGCAGGCTCATTGATTGAAGACAAGGACAGGGACTAAGGTGCCAATCTATGCCCCAGTGAGAAAGAAGGTGGAAGTAAAAGAATGGTAGCAATCTCCACCTGGAGCTGTAATGTTTAGAATGTGCTAGGCTTAGAGAACCAGACTCAGACACAGACACAGTAGTGCTGGAAAACCAGCTAATCTCCAGGCTAACTCTCTTGTCTGCACTAGTACCAATGTCACTCTGGCTCAGGGGACACCAAGCCAATGATGGGAAAACTTAGCTCTGAAAAAGAGCCCAAAGAGCATTTTAGAGATAACTGCAAAGTTGTTTGATAAGGAAGGAAGTGACAAAGAGAAAAAGAAGATAAAGAGAAAGAAAAAAAAAAATCTAAAGCCTTTCACTAAAATGAATGTAAACATCAGAATTTAAAATAAAGAAATAAATCTAGTTCTAAGAAAGAGAGGCCACAATACTACAAGCAAAATGTAACTTTTATATTGCAGTCTGACAAAAACTTAGATATATATTTTAAATATGCAAAGAGATAAAGGATGATTTTCAATTAAAGGATATATAACTTGAAAAGCAAAGAAAAATGAAACTTGAACAAGTGAATATGAAATAAGTAGGAACAGAATATTAGAAATAAAAAATACGGCATTAGGAAAACACAACAGGCAAAATAAACACTAAGATATAGATAAAGACAGAGAAATTGCTAAGTTGCAAAATGGCTCAGAAGAATTTACCCAGATTACAGCTTAAGAAAAAAGGAATGTTTTAAAATAAATGGCAGAGCAGTTGAAAACCTTGTGAGGTATATTGAAAGGCCTCAACATTTAGTAAGAGTTTCAGAAAAATACAATGTAAAAAGCAAAAAAAAAAAAAAAAAAAAAAAAAGGCTGAAAATAGTTTGTAAAGACAACTTCAGCAATCCCATTACTGGATATATACCCAGTAATATAAATCACTCTATCATAAAGACACATGCACATGTTTGTTCATTGCAACACTATTCACAATAGCAAAGACATGGAATTGACCTAAATGCCCATCAATGATACAATGGATAAAGAAAATGTGATACGTCTATACCATGGAATACTATGCAGCTGTGAAAAAGAATGAGATCATGTCCTTTGTGGAAACATGGATGGAGCTAGAGGCCATTATTAGACTTCATGTCTAAAACACCAAAAGCAATGGCAACAAAAGCTAAAATTGACAAATGAGATCTAATTAAACTAAAGAGCTTCTGCACAGCAAAAGAAACTACCATCAGAGTGAACAGGCAACCTACAGAATGGGAGAAAATTTTTGCAACCTACTTATCTGACAAAGGGCTAATATCCAGAATCTACAATGAACTCAAACAAATTTACAAGAAAAAAACAACCCCATCAAAAAGTGGGTGAAGGATATGAACAGACACTTCTCAAAAGAAGACATTTATGCAGCCAAAAAACACATGAAAAAATGCTCATCATCACTGGCCACCAGAGAAATGCAAATCAAAACCACAATGAGATACCATCTCACACCAGTTAGAATGGCGATCATTAAAAAGTCAGGAAACAACAGATGCTGGAGAGGATGTGGAGAAATAGGAACACTTTTACACTGTTGGTGGAAATGTAAACTAGTTCAACCATTGTGGAAGTCAGTGTGGCGATTCCTCAGGGATCTAGAACTAGAAATACCATTTGACCCAGCCATCCTATTACTGGGTATATACCAAAAGGATTATAAATCATGCTGCTATAAAGACACATGCACATGTGTGTTTATTGTGGCACTATTCACAATAGCAAAGACTTGGAACCAAGCCAAATGTCCAACATTGATAGACTGGATTAAGAAAATGTGGCACATATACACCATGGAATACTATGCAGCCATAAAAAAGGATGAGTTCATGTCCTTTGTAGGGACATGGATGAAGCTGGAAACCATCATTCTCAGCAAACTATTGCAAGGACAAAAAACCAAACACCGCATGTTCTCACTCACAGGTGGGAATTGAACAATGAGAACACATGGACACAGGAAGGGGAACATCACACATGGGGGACTGTTGTGGGGTGGGGGGGGGGGAGGGATAGCTTTAGGAGATACACCTAATGCTAAATGAGGAGTTAATGGGTGCAGCACACCAACATGGCACATGTATACATATGTAACAAACCTGCATGTTGTGCACATGTACCCTAAAACTTGAAGTATGATAATAATAAAATTTAAAAAAAAATGTGGTACATCTATACCATGGAATACTGTGCAGCCATAAAAAGGAATGAGATCATGTCCTTTGTGGAAATGTGGATGGAGCTAGAGGCCATTATCCTTAGCAAACTAACCCAGGAACAGAAAACCAAATACTGCATGTTCTCAGTTATAAGTAGGTGCTCAATGATGAGAACATGTGGACACATAGAGGAGAACAGCAGACACTGGAGCCTATCAGAGGGTGGAATTTGGGAGGATGGAGAGGGTCAGGAAAAATAACTAATGAGTACCAGGCTTAATACCTGGGTGACAAAATAATCTGTACAACAAACCCCTGTTACGTGAGTTTATTTAACAAATCTGGATTTATATCCCTGAACTTAAAAGTTAAAAAATAAAAAGAAATAGTATAGTATTGAATCAATAGAACAGAATAGTGTCCAGATAAACACACACATATTAGGTGATCACTGGAGGGATTTACAGAGGAAGGAGTCACTGAGAAAAGACGTAGAGGATAAGATCGGACTGGGGAGGTGTTGATGGAGTTGCATTTCACCAGAACCTGGAAAAGATAGAGGCAAAAGTGAGGACTCCTGTTTTTCAGAGACAGAGGCAAAGATGTGTGGGTGTGGACCAATGAAGGTAAACATGTAAGGTTTAGTAGTAAACGGAGGGAGTTCATCCCTGCTGGTCTCGGTTTACTCAGAGAGTGGGAAGGAGATAGAGGATGGTGTAGCTGCTACCGGAGGGGAGAAAGAGTGGGCTACCAACACTCATCTGGGAACAGCAAGCCCCCGACTCCTGGTTTCTTTTCTGCTAAACTGCCTGCATCATTTGGTCCAAACCGACATTCCCCCAAACCCCACCACTCCTTCCTTAAAATCATAAATGTCTGCTGGGTGCGGTGGCTCACACCTGTAATCCCAGCACTTTGGGAGGCCAAGGCGGGTGGATCACCTGAGGTCGGGAGTTGGAGACTAGCCTGAGAAACACGGAGAAACCCGTATCTACTAAAAATACAAAAAAATCAGCCGGGTGTGGTGGTGCATGCCTGTAATCACAGCTAATGGGGGAGCCTGAGGCAGGAGAATCCCTTGAACCCAGGAGGTGAAGGTTGTGGTGAGCTGAGATCGTACCATTGCACTCCAGCCTGGGCAACAAGAGTGAAACTCCATCTCAAAAAAATAAAAATAAAAATAAATGTCTGCTAAACTGGGAAACTCATAATTTAATTTATGTGAATTGCCTTCAGCAAGTAATTTATTGCTATACTTAAGTCCCAAAATACTTCCGTTTGTAGCCACAATTATTTAAAAAAATAATTTTTAAACTTTTGGAAAAGAGATGACAGAATGAAATAATTATATTTCTTTTCATAATTGTTAGAGATAAATAAAAAGATATGCAAATGAAAATATTTTTAACAAAGAAACATCGACCCTATCTTTTAGTATTTCTCCATGTTTCTTCATTTGGAGGTTAGGACTAAGGATTTACAAATACAACTATAAAAAGTATCAATTACCTGTATTTTGTTATTGGAGCTCCAAATTCAGTTCAATGCATCAAGTTTTTAAGTACCTTTTAGGCTCAAGATATTGTGTTTATGGGAAGGGAGAAGAAGGAGTTGTACAAAACACAGGAAGCCTTTGGCTGTAGAAATGTATAATGCTCGTACATAAAGCAGCATTATTCCAAGTAATTTCAATCTCCAGTAGTCTGCACTTTTTCCACAGGCTTGGAGATAGATATATGATCTCCAAATAGGTGTGTTTTCCCATCACAGCTGACCTTCAGGTTTGCTTAAAGCAATCCTGCTGCTCCTACCACCTCACCTTTGTTTAATGAGAGCCATTTCCTAACGCCAACGTTGGGTTAATGGACTGAGATGGGAGAAAATCAAACATATCTCTCCATTTTACACCAGATTGCCTTTCTGCCTTGTGGCTTTAATCACTCAATCCTACTCACATCTGCCATAATAACAATGATGGGTTTTCTACTGCTTTCTCACCCAGGAGGATATGTCAGAGGATAGTAACATCTCCTGAAGAAAGGAAGGGCAAATTCTTAATCTTTTTCCAGCATCGTAGGTAATAATTTTCCTCTGCAAACCCCCGAGGAGTACTCCTTTTGGCTCTTACTCCCACCGTTCCCACAGGTTCGTGGCTCTGCTTGGATTTATGAGTTTTCTTCTAGCCTTTTCTCTTCTGAGATAAGTTTTAATTATGTAGACAGATTGTAAAAGTCTCTTTCTTCTTGTAAACAACTATTTCTTTGTTAGTACTAGATTTTGTTTAACTGGTTTCCTCCTATCTGAATCTTCTTATGTACCCAGGAATTATGTCTGTTCATTGTTTAATGGCAGCATCAAGAGAAGAGAAAGCTGGCTTCATTTCATAGCTTCCCTTGAGGGATTCAATTTGGAACACCTCAAATTGCAAGTCTCCCTCGGGAACTGTTCTTTGTTACATATGTTTGGAAGCCCATAATATTTTAGTTTAGATTCAATATAAGAGCAAAGTATCACCCATCAAATAAGCAGTATGATAATACTCTCGGCTCTTCTACTTATTTAAAAAGTTTCTTTACTACCTGAATCAAGGAAATGTCTGAAATCCTCAAAAGCACTAGTGAAATGTTAAACAGTTGCCCCTTCCTCAGAGAACTCAGAGAACTGGATTTGAGAAAGCATTTTAGGTAGCGTTGACAAACAGCTCTTACCCTGGCCCCTTCCAGGTCAGAGTTAAAATATAAAGAAAAATAACTATTCAGGCCAGGGGCAGTGGCTCACGCCTGTAATCCCAGCACTTTGGGAGGCTGAGGCAGGAGGATCGCCTGAGGTCAGGAGTTCAAGACCAGCCTGGCCAACATGGTGAAACTGAGTCTCTACTAAAAATACAAAAATTAGCTGGGTGTGGCTCAGCTAATTCTAGCTACTTGGGAGGCTGAGGCAGGAAAATCGCTTGAACCTGGGAGGTGGAGGTTGCAGTGAGCCAAGATTTCAGCACTGCACTCCAGCCTGGGCGACAGAGCGAGACTCCACCACAAAAAAAAAATAAACAAAACAAACAAACAAACAAACAAAAAACGGAAAAGAAGTATTCATGACATGACATTTTTCTCATTTTGCATAAGAACTTTTAACTATTTGGTGGGTTTTTTTTTTCTAATCAAGAAATCATTCTAATTACTTAATACATTCACATCTAATTCTGAACTCTTACATTATCTTTGAAGCTGATTTGTTTGAGAATTGGTTTTTTATTTTGTATTTTTTTTTGAGACATGATCTTGCTGTGTTGCCCAGGGTGGAGTACATTGGCACAGTCACAGCTCACTGCAGCCACAACCTTTCAGGCTCAAGGGAAGTGCCAGCCAGCCTTAAGGACTGTAGAAATGCAGGGTTGACAGGAGGGCTCCCATTGAGTCATCTCTTGTTCTGATTTCTGAGGTCACTTTTTGAGCTCCTTTAAGAGATGAGGAATTCTATCACCACAAAGTTAAATGTGGTATCATGGATATCAGCTACAGTTTTTTTGTTTTTGTTATTTATTTATTTATTTATTTATTTGAGACAGAGTCTCGCTCTGTTGCCTAGGCTGAAGTGCAGTGGCCTGATCATGGCTCACTGCAGCCTCCACCATTCTGGGCTCAAGTGATCCTCCTACCTCAGGCTTTCCAGTATCTGGGACTAGAGGCCCATGGCACCACGCTGGGCTAATTTTAAAATCTATTTTATTTTTTGTAGAGACAGGGTTTCACCATGCTGCTCAGGTTGGTCTTGAACTCTTAAGGTCAAGCAGTCCTCCTGCCTCAGCCTTCCAAAGTGTTAGGATTACAGGCATGAGCCACCTCGCCAGCCCTGAAAATTGGTTTTGCCAAGAATACCTAAATATTATCCTTTAACCAGACAAGCAATTTCCCACAGCAGTTTTTAACTTTTAACTGGCACCCCATAAAACACCTCTTAAACAGGCAAAATCAATATTTTCCATCAAAGACTCTCCTCAAATATTTTGAGGCAGTGGAAGAGAAGAGATAACTTTTTGATGCAGCAATGTGCATGATATCTTCACATTGAAGAAACATTTATTCGGCTCACCCAGAGGGGTTGTGTTCTGTGGCCAGGGAACTGAGCCAGAGTTTCTGGCCAGCGTTAGATACAAAGCCGTGACCTTGGCCCCATTAGCCGGGCTGCTAACTAGGTGAGCTCACCACGCGGGTTACTGCATACTTGTGTGGCAGTTCATTGGGAACAGGGATTCTTTTTGTTTGTTTGTTTTTTCTATTTTTATTTTTATTTTATTTTACTTTAAGTTCCGGGATACATGTGCAGAACGTACAGGTTTGTTACATAGGTATACATGTGCCATGGTGGTTTGCTGCACCCATCAACCCATCATCTAGGATTTAAGCTCCGCATACATTAGGTATTTGTCCTAATGCTCTCCCTCCCCTTGCCCCCCATCCCCCAACAGGCCCTGGTGTGTGATGTTCCCCTCCCTGCATCCACGTGTTCTCACTGGGGAACAGGGATTCTTAATGTGGGTTTCAGTGAAGGTACATGAACACTTTGGCATTTTATGTAAGATTTTGTATGTGATTATACTTTTCTAAAGAGAGGGCTCACATTTTCATCAGATTCTCAAAAAAGGATGCATTTTTTTTAAAAAAAAATAAAAGGTTAAGGTTATATTAAACGAGATTGTTCTAAAAGAAAATCTTTTCAGTATTTTTTTAAAAATAAAATAGCTCTTTATTACTGAGGTAGATTTCTGTAATCTGAGGTAGATTTCAGTAATTTCATGTTATTGTGGGAGGGGTCCTTGAACCCTGACCTTTTATTATTTATTTTTTTATGCCTTTGAAGGATTTTAAATGTGCTCTTTAAATTGGAGAAATCTGTTACTTTATATGAGAGAAAAATGATATTACACCTTCCATTTTTGAACTTTGTATATTCTTAAGACAGGAGGTGATTTTTCCTTACATTCTACAAACATGTTTTTCAAAACCCGTCCTTTAACAACCCATTCTGTTATTCTTCCTACTTGCAATTATTTTAAGGTATCCCAAACCTTACTTTACACTTTACAATATAGGAGGATTTAAGTCTGGCCAGACTTTGCCTAACTAAATGTTAGGATGTTACTTATTAACTGTAGGATAATACATTCCTTAGATAAGATAAAAGTATGCAATAGAAAATTGCCATTCTAGGAACACCTACTACAGTCTTTTCTGTCTTCAGAGCATTAGTGTGCACATTAAGTCTGCAGCGTTGTTGAGATACTGAATATTTATGCCGTATTTGAGAATTAATATTAGCAGAAATGTACAATGTAGATTTCTTTTTAAAATTCTAGGTTACTTTATGGAATTGGGCCCTTAGAGAACAAGAAAAGACTGAAGTTTTACAGGAAAACAAATCATGTGGTCTTCAGATTCTGAAATAAGGAGAAATGCAGCCATCTGAAATGGTCATGAACCCCAAACAAGTCTTCCTCTCTGTGCTGATATTTGGAATAGCTGGGCTACTCCTCTTCATGTATTTGCAAGTCTGGATTGAAGAACAACATACAGGTAACACATGTGCTTTTTCTTCTATTTTAATTGTAACAATAATAGCTATTTTAAATTAAATTAGTTGTGATGCTTATTAATATATTGAGAATCACAATATTTTCAACAACAAAAAATGAGTCATAAGATAAAATTCCCAGCTCCTAAAAGGAAGGAAAATTATACAACTCTGGTAGGCATTTGTCTGGTGGATTAACAATGGAAATTTTTGTTATCTCAGTGGGGAATAGCAGTGCTCCCATAGTCCGGCAAGAACTGCTTGTAGAGAATTTGTCTCCAAAAGTATAGCATTTATCCTACTTCTTATCTGTCCGTGGAGCATCAGGCATAAGCCTAAAAGGCGCTGAATGTACAGCAGCCTCTCCTTTAATTCTTTCTTAATTTATGTTGATACTCAAATTTGGTATAAATATCATTTAATACCTTTATTATAAAGGAGGGGTTGGCAAATCTTTTCTATAAAGGACTAGATCATAAATGTTTTACTCTTTGCAGGCCATACCATCTCTACCACAACTATTCAATTCTGCTAATATATCAAGAAGCAGCCATAGATTACATGTAAACAAATGGAACAGGCTGTGTTCCAATAAAACTTTATTTACAAAAACAGCTGGTGGGCCAGATTGGGTCCACAGGCAATAGTTTACTGATCCCTGCTGTGCTCATCTTGTACTTTTGTCTTTCAATTTGCAATTGCTGCCCATTAGAGGCACTCAATTACTGTTAAAAATGATTATATTTATAATGATATAGTATTATTAAAGTAAAAGACTTAGAATATCATAGAAATGTATACATACAGATCTTGTGAAGTTCTGATGGTTTCCATTGGTAGAAATAGACTATGGCTTATGACTGTTAAGGATAATAAAGTAAAAACGGAAGAATGATTTTTTGATTGTCTCCAATTGTGGCCCATTTTCTTTTTTTTAAGTTATTCTAGATATAAAACCCTTAAGAATCTTCTCCAAAAGACAATTTAATACTGAGTTACAACTATGATTATTTTTAAAATTGTTTCCATTTTTAAATTCCTTTCTTTGGTTTATCCTCCTACTTTTTTTTTTTTTTTTTTTTGAGACAGGATTTTACTCCTGTCGCCCAGGCTGGAGAGCAATAGCATGATCTTGGCTCACTGCAACCTCTGCCTCCCAGGTTCAAGCGATTCTTCTGCCTCAGCCTCCCAAGTAGCTGGGTCTACAGGCACAAACCACTGCACCCGGCTAATTTTTGTATTTTTTGTAGAGACGGGGTTTCACCATGTTGACCAGGCTGGTCTTTTTTGTTGTTGTTTGTTTGTTTTTGAGACAGAGTCTTGCTCAGTCGCCCAGGCTGGAGTGCAGTGGCGCGATCTCAGCTCACTGCAAGCTCCGCCTCCTGGGTTCACGCCATTCTCCTGCCTCAGCCTCTCAAGTAGCTGGGACTACAGGCGCCCGCCACCACGCCCGGCTAATTTTTTTTTTTTGAATTTTTAGTAGAGACGGGGTTTCACCATGTTAGCCAGGATGGTCTCGATCTCCTGACCTCGTGATCCACTCGCCTAGGCCTCCCAAAGTGCTGGGATTACAGGCGTGAGCCACCGTGCCCCGCCCAGGCTCGTCTTGAACTCCTGAGCTCAACTGATCCACCTGCCTTGGCCTCCCAAAATTCTGGGATTGGGATTACAGGCGTCAGCCACTGCCCCTGGACAACACTTTTGATGTATTTAATTTGTATAGTAACCTTTGTGAAAAGAGGTTGCATATAATGATTTTCTAGAGAATATGTAACATATTGTCAAAATATATTCTTAATTCCCTTTACAGTTTACATAAACTATTATGCTAACTTTTCTATACTACTGAAATAATTTATCATAATAACATCATATTTAATGAAACCACCTGTAGTAAAATATATAGGCTAATTCCTCCTGAAATATAACCCTTAGCATAGATCCTGTAACATAGTAAGCCTTCAGTAAGTTTTTGTTGAATGAATGAATGAATGAATGAATGAATGAATGAATGAATTGAAAATTCACTGAAGACTATAGACTGAAATACAGCAAAGGAAGAAGAAAGAAAAAGATCTCATTATTTGGAGTTTTGCTCATATCATGGCCTCATAACAAATTTCACAAAAAGACTATCACAGCAAGATTTTAATACTTAAGGGAAAATATATTCATATATATAGACTACTTTTTGCAGAAATGTGTTTAGTCTGTCACTAAGAAATTATATATCTAAGGAAACAGGTTAATAATACCATACATATAAAATGTAGTTTACCAAATGTGTCCATTAGCATTAATAGCTACCATTTATGGAGAGCTTAATAAGTGCCAAATGTTTACATAAATTTTCTGTAATCCTCATATCTTACTAGGTGAGTATTATTCTAAATTTACAGATGAGGAAAATGAGACTCCAGAGGGATAAGGGGCGTATCCAAGGCTTTGCATGGCCTTGTTGCAGAGGGGAAAGCCTGGATTTGAACCCAGGTTGTACTGCTACGAGGTCCACGCCTCTGCTCAATGTATCACTTCCATAAAGGAAAAAGGTGAATTATTTCTCTATAGCACAGATGAAACAAGGGAGACTCAGAAAGTTTAAATGACTTAACCTGTAGCTATAAAGCTACAAGTTTTTGAAGTGTAACCCATACCTAGGTTTTCCTAATTGTCGGAATCCCTAAAAGAGTCTCCTAACCAAAACACTGGATTATGTAGGCATATAATTATAAATGCAGTAGTATCAGTACAGATGTTTTTAAATCACTGAAATTGGTAAATTAAACGACATACAGATGTGTAACTTCTTCTACAAGCTTAAGTCTTAACTTGAGTTCATAATTTTCCCAAGTGTTGGAAAATTATTTTCCTTGGTTAAGACTGGTAAAACACTTACCATTTATTCTCTTAAATTTTATTTGTAATTTTGATAGAAGTGCTTTCCCTGATTCTTGATATATTTTAAATGAATTATGTAATATTTCATAAACTACTCATGACAAAAAAGCATAAATGTAAAAGTCAAGAGTCCTGTAGATAACTATTTCTCTGAAGAAAAACTGTAATATTCTTTAAGAAGACTTCCATCTGAAGTTCTGCCTTATACTAGGTTAGTGCTGTGGGTTGAAATTCCGCAGTTTTCTAGGTAGGCAGACATTTATATATATATATATATATATATGTGAGTGTGTGTGTGTGTGTTTCAAATAACATCAGGAGCATTAGGCAATTTTAAAGGCAATCTCTTTAAATAAATAAATATATGAATATGTGCTTTGATGTTAAGTTTAAAAAAATGGAAAATCTGTCTTTTGGACACTTTAGAACTGTCACTCAAAGAAACTTTGAAAGATGATCTGGTTTGGTTCCTGAGACTTTCTATAAGTAATGCTGGTTTTAAAATCTAAATGGCTTTGATCTCACATATATTTCAGTTATATATGAGAATTCTTAGGTTTTCTTCATGTCTTTTATTTGAGGTTTTCCAAATCTAAGATATGGACTATTTTCTAAGCCTCCCTGGTTTTCTTGGGTTTTTCGTATTAAAATAAAATACTTTAGAATCCAAAAAATCTGAAATATGCTCTGATATACTGGTAAAGGATTATGAAAATAGATTTTTTTGGAAGTAAAGAGAAGCTGTATGACAGAGAAATTAAAATCTATCCAATTATGCAATAGAGTTCCATAATACCATCTACTTTTCCAATGTCACTATCCATTAATTTATCCATTTCCTAGTGCTAATTTGCAGGATGTTGATATGTTATCACAAATTTTATTTTAGTTTTTTTTTCGTAGTTGTTACAGGTACAAATTTTTCATTCAGAAGGATCTTGAAAAATTTCAGATCTCCTGTTTGTTAGCTTTGTAACTCTGGGCAAATTTCTTTGCCTCTCTAAGCCTCAGTTTCCTTATCTGTAAAATGAGGATACTCATATTTTTCACAGAGGGTTGCAGTGAAGATTAAAGGAGACAATGCTTGCAAAGCACTCAGCATGGTGCCTGGCAAACAGTAATGCACAATGAATGTGAGCTGTTATTATTATCCTGGAAATGACGCAGAACATCTGCAAACTTGCTTTTTCTGAGTTGCCACAATTAAAACTCAGCCACAATTCAGGAAAATTCAATTGTGCCCAAGCTTGTGCCTTGACTGATTAAGGTTTAAAAAAAAAATGAAGACTTAGATCCAACTTTGGTTAAATTAGTTGGGAGAAGCTAATTGGTACAGAGCCATTCTGGTTCCTAATGTAGAAGCTGGCAGGAGAAGGATAGGATTGAGTGCATAGAGAGAGGTCATTGTCCAGGGGTATCTCGTGTCCATACAAGCTGCCTCCATGGGCAGAGGAATCACTCATCCAGCAGTATTTCTTGAAGACTTAACAATTGGATGTGCTGAGCACCATGGTGAATACAGGCATGTAATAGTGAGCCAGATATAATCCTTTTTCTCAAGGAGAGTGCAGTCAAATGAATTGTAAGGGAGAAAATGGTCCTGAGTCCAGGCCAAGCCATTGGGACAAAAGGAGGAGTCCTTTGTGACAGAAAAGAGACAGGCCCTCCATTATGGGATAAACTAATGAGTTGCAGGCAGGAGAAGCAGCACAGTCAGTTGTCAGGGATAGAATTGCTGACCAGATAGAAGCGCTAGAAGGAGGGGAGTGGAGGCTGGGCAGGTGAAAGCATGCAGAGGACCCAGAGGACCAGAGGAGAGCAGGGAGCTATGGGTATGATGCAGCAGTGATGAGGGCTGGTTAGGGTAAATCACAAGAATGGCTTGTTTATTTTTCCCCCCAGCTACTGTTTAAGTTTGTAATTGGCATTATTTGTCTAGTTAGAATCTTACTGCTAAATGGAACTCATACCAAAAGTCATGGTGTATAACTGTTTCGTATGTGCCGTAAGACAGCTTTGAGACCCTCTAACAACAGAGTCACCATCTCAGCTTTAGATAAGAATTCAAAGATCCTCTTGAATCCACCCATTTTTAAAAAATACAAATTGGATTATATCACTCCCATGTTTAAAATTTTTCAGTCATATTTCATTTCCTTTAACAAAAACTTCTCCCCAGAGCCCACAGCTGTGTGAGCTGTAGCCACTGCCTGCCTCCTCAGCCTCATTCTCCATTCACTCACCGTGCTTCTGGAGCTGCCTCTCTTCCTCTGCTAAACCAAGCCCTTTGCTGACTGAATGTGCTCAGTTTCAGGAGCCTGGGATCCCTTCTGTCCTCTCACCTGTCAGGGCTTGGCTCAGATGTCACCTTCTTTGATCACCCCCACAGTCAATCAGTGCCTCTTTCTCTCTCTCTCTATATATATATACACACACACACACACACACACATATATATATAAATAAATCAATATATACAGATTATATAATTATGCATATAAATCAATATAATCAATTATGCGTCAGTATAATTAATAAATAAATTATATATTCATTATATGTATAAATCAATCTCTCCTTATTCATTTTCTTCAGAAAAATTATCACAATCAGCAATTGACTCCTTAATTATTTGTTGACTTATTAATTGTCTGTATCCTTTCCTATTTTATGAACTCTGTATGGAGAGAGAGCACATAACGTGTTAGAAATACTCATATGTAACAACATTTTCTATCAAGTAATGAAGAGTTATATGCACATATTTTAAAATATACAAAGCAGTAAAAATCAATACAGATTGCATCTAATAGTTTACATTATATATTTTCCTGAGATGCTCCAGAGTAAAGTTTAGTTTGAGCCATTCCAAACTGAAACCATTTCCTCAATGTAGCCTATATTACAACAATCTGTCCAAATAACTTCTAAGCATTTCTATCTAGGACCAATAATTTTTTAGCTATTTATTGATAACAATTTTACATGTTTACTTAAAACTCAGAAACTTCTTTAAAAACTGTATAAAAAAAACTTTTTGTAGACAAGAATGGCAGCATTATAGTTGAGCAGTTATTGGGTCCCAGGCAATGCTCTAAACACATCACACCCACTATCTCATTTAATCCCACAACAAGTCTGAGATAGGTACCATTAGTATTCCCATTTTTCAAGACAAGAAAACTGAGGCTAAGCAAATAAGAAACCAGAAGTCTGATTCAAGCCGCCTCATTCTAGGACTCCAACTAAGCCACCCTGCAGTGTGCAGAGATGGTGAGCATTGTAGAGTCATGCTAAGAGAAGGCACTAGAGAAAGACACAGTGCACTGGCCAGGCAGTGGGCAGCCTGGGCAGTCACTCCAGGTGCAGAATGACACTCCGTGCTTCCAGACCACACCACATTCCTGGGATGCCTCGCTGTGCCACAGTAGGTCATCACGTGTTTCCTGGTTGTGCAACCTTTCCTGGGTTCCTGTGAAGCCTGATCTCATTTCCACAAGTAAGCCTTCTCCATTGCTCTGGATAAACTATGGTATCTTCCTTTCTTGCCCCTCAAAAGCCTAACACTCAAGTAAACTCAAAAATATTATCCAATCCAATAGTTGTTCTCAAACTTCAATGTACATCAGCATCCCCTTAAGGTTTGGTTAAAACAGACTGTTGGGTTCCACCCCCAGAGTTACTGATTTACTAGATCTGGGATGGGGCCCAAGAATTTGCATTTCCGACAAGATTTCTGTGGACCCTGATGCTGCAGATCCAGGGATTATATTTTGAGAACCCCTGATCCAGAGTCTCTGTACCCAAAATGTGGAAAGCAGCAGAAGCAACAGCATCACGTGAGACTTGTTAGAATTGCAGACCCTCAGCGCCCACACAGGTCTGCTGCATGGGAATCTGCATTTTAATAAGAATCTCAGGTGCTTGCTGCACATGGTGAAGTGAGAAAAGCACAGTTAGATCAGTGGTTCTCACCAGCTGCTTGAGAAAGACCAGACGTTTTAAGGAACACGTGCCTTGGTCCACACCCTGACATGTTGATTTTGGTTCCTGGCCTCCTCCCCAGAGATGCTAATTTGCCAGGCTGGGAGTGTGGCCCTGATACGGAGATTTTTAAAATCTCCCCAGGTGATTTTAATATTCAGTCAAGGTTATGAACCACTGACCCAGAGGTACGGACTTTGGCTGATTTATTGGCACTTCCTCTTACCTCTCACTCATCTACAAGGCTTGCACTAGAAGAAAAAAGAGTGGTCACTGTAATACTCTTATTAAGCTGACAGAAGAGGAGAAAGACTGTAAATAACATTATGTCTGAGGTCTCCATTTTCACCAAGACAGGCTTCAAAGCTATAAAAAGTTGAACAATAAAGTGAGACCAACAAAGTGAAATTATTTCTAAACCCAGAAAATATTACTGCAGTATGGACCAGCTGACCCAGCCAAGGAATCAGACAGAAAAATATACTCTTCCCAAACAAGTATTTGTTCCCAATATGAAACGGTTCACTACTGCTTCCCTTCCTTTTAAAGCACTTTTTTGTCCCTTGTTTTGTGTTATTTTTAAATTTTTTTAATTGACAAGGAAAAATTGTATACACTTATGTTACACAACATGATGTCTTAATACATGTACACCTTGCAGAACAGTCAAATCAAGCCACATAACATATGCATACTCTCACATACTAATTTTTTTGTGGTAAAAAACACTTAAAATCTCCTCTCTTAGCAATTTGAAAATATACAGTATAATATATTGTTATTAACTATAGCCAGCATAGTGTACCATAGATGTCTTGATGTAATTGTCTCTGTCTAACTGAAATTTTTTGTTTTCTAACTATCTCCCCAGAACTCAGAAACTTTTTAAATTTTTCTTGTATACTTCTAGTTAGATTTTTTTTCCTGACTTTTACCAGTTTTTATCTGATTTATGTCAAATAAGTACAATGTCTGAATTTGGGATTCAGCATTAACATCTAAGGTCAATAATTTAGCTATGAATTATCATTGCTAGCCTATAAGAGAATTATATAAATATAACCCCACCTTTTAAAAACTTATTGTCACCAATCCATGCTCTGTAGGACCCTGGTCCTGAACATATTTTGCCTGAAAATACTCTTTTTTGGTCAGTGATATGACCTTTTGGTAGGTCGAGGTTCTATTCACATCCTACATGCTACTTGCAGTGGCAAGTTGGCCAGAATAGATGGTGACTTGTACTAGTTTTTGTTTTGTTTTGTTTTAAGCACTATAAACATCAGTAGTCCTGGTTGTATTTCAACCCTCCCACTTTGTATGAAAATGAAAAGTAGTAGCTGCAAGCTTCCGATTTCAGGCAAAGTAAAGCCACCTTATTGCTTTTTCTCAGATAATTGATTCTGGTCTGTGCATCTGGTGTTTCTAAGGAGACTTCATCTTGCTTTTTTTTCAAACTAAGTACACTTTGTCTCTCTACACTGAAGCATATTTTTGGCATATAAAGTTTTGTTTCTAGACTGGACTGATACAATTCTTTTCCCCTGAACCTCTCTGATGAGAGAGTCTGTTCTTTTCCTCCAAAAACTAGGCCGTTCATCCTGATTGCGATGTTGCTGTTTTGAAATTGTATTTTCTTTCAGGTTATCTCTGTATACCTGAACTAGAACAAAGCCATTTTTTACATAGAAGGACTTTATGTTTACTGTCAATCATATACTCAGGGAAATAAAATTGCTTTTCTTTAAAAAGTCACTGATTTGAATTACTTTCTCCTGTATCTGTAAGTGTGGCAAACAATTTTTTTAATCAAATGAGCACATGCTCCTGCTGCCCACTTCTGGACAGCGCCACACCTCGTCTTCCCATTATGTGATTATTCCCATGTCAGGGCTGTTCCCTCTTCCTGGAGCATGTTTCCTTGGCCATTTCCATGGCTGACTTTTCTGAATCCTTCAGGGTACAGCTTCAATATCACCTTCCCCAAACATCCTATGTAAAGTGGAAGTTTTCTCTCTCTGCAGCTGTTTCATTGTATTTTAAAATTTACTTCATGGCACTGATCTCAATTTGTAATAATTCCTTTTGTTTGCTTACATATGCTCTCCATCTCCCAGTAAAATGGAGGCTTCCTGAGGGCAGGAAACTTGTATTTTGGTCACCAGTGTCCCACAACTGCCCCTGCTTCCAGATGCACATTTCAGTCCTCACCTTGCCATGTACCCCAGCAACCCTAGTCACTCAGCCAATTACAACTCAACTCTGTGGGCTCTGTCTTAACTCTCTGCCCTAGCTTTTTGAGTCTCTTGTATTCTTATGTGCTGTCCCCTGCTTTTGCCCGATACCCCAGAAGTGAAGGAGTCATGGATGTCAAATTGCTTAAAGTCTTCTGAACCTGAATAACATGCAGCAGCCAAGCTTTGCAACAGAGTCGATCCCATCAACATAGATGTTTAACATCTAGTAATATATTGAATGTGTTTGTTCTCCCAACATGTTTTGAGCACATATAAACAATGATGCACTTGCTATCTACGAAGTGGTACCAGGAACTGCCATATTACAATGTAACCCTTCATTAGTTCTGTTGGCAGGTACCTGGCCAATGCTAGACCTGTTATTCCTAGTGTACCACACATGATGAGCACAGTAAATTTATCGTCCAGGGGATGGGAGGCTAATCCAAGCCTGGCCAGTGATTCCCTTTCTGGGCATTCTGGCTTTTGAGACTTGGAATATAGGCTGAGTACCTGGACTGTCTGATGCAAAGCTCAGAAGCTTGTTCAGCTGTTTTCTACCAGGTGGACCAGAGCAGCTGAAGATTCTAGGCTTAGAGCAAGAGAAAGAAGAAAAGCAGACAGGAAGAAAGGAGCAGAGTTATATAAAGGGAGCCCCAGCAAATGTTGGGGTCCCTTGATCCGTTTACTCCCAGACCTAACACTATTCCTACTCTTTCTTAATTTTCTTTCCTACCCACGGTGAGCACTCATCTGTCTCAGAGAAGGCTTACTGAATTTCAGAGGGGCCTCATAATGGACCCCATTTTCTCTATTTACCTCTTAGAGTAGAGGGTAAAGCAGAGGATGGCGCAGAGCAATCCTTCTTCACTGTTTTTAATTCATTTTACACCACAAACCCCAAGGTACTGCCTTGTTCACTCCTGTGCCCTACGACTGAGCATGGTGCCTGGCACGTAGTAGATGCTCAGTAAGTCTTTGCTGTATGAGTGAATTCACCCCAAAACTAAGCATCTAAGCTAAGGAAGACAAGTGAAACTGGTGTTTAACTCGATTTTTCAGAAGTTAAATTGCTTGGTTTGGGGTGGGGTGCAGATTTTCTCCAGGGATATCCTGAAATGTCTTCGTTGAGGTCAGAAATGTGTTATCTGCAGTTTATTTTTCCTTTTGCAATAGAGTATTTTGTTTGAATAAAACAGTGGATCATCATTTAGCTGACATGTTGTGAAGAAAAGTCAAAACCTGAATGAGGAATTATAGAAGATAACCTTTTAAAGTCTTTTACAATATTAAATTTTATGTGACTATCACTTTGTGTCTAAAGGAGATGTTAATTGAAAAAACTAATCTCTGTGAAATATTTTAAAGAGGGTTATTCCAAGCCAATATAAGTGACCAGAGCCCAGGGTAAACACAAACCCAAGATGCCTTTAGTAAGTGGCCCCAAGGCAGTTGGATGACGGTTTGGTTTTATACATTTTAGGGAGGTGGGCATTACAGGCAAAGACATAAATTAATACATGAAAGGTATACATTGGTTTGCCCAGAAAATGCAGGGTATCTTGAAGTGAGGGCTTATAGGTTAAAAATGGATTCAAAGATTCTTTAACTTACAATTGGTTGAAGCAGTAAGACTCTGTGTAAAATTTGGATTCGCAGAAAGGAATTTAAATTAAAATAGGGATGCTGTGTAGCAAGATTAATGGCCTACAGGTGTGACTTCACCCTTGCCTTTCATGGCCTTAGGTCTTATTTATAATTTGTTACCTATTGCCACAAAAAGTCTGTTGTGTCAGACTTATGATCTCGATTTTAACATTAATGATGATCAGTTGTGTCTAAACTCCAAAAGGGGTGGGGAGGGCATAACAAGTCATGTCTGACCTTGTTTCTCATCATAGCCAGGAACTCAGTTTTTGTTTTTTTGTTTTGTTTTGTTTTTTGATACGGAGTTTTGCTCATGTCGCCCAGGCTGGAGTGCAATAGTGCGATCTCGGCTCACTGCAATCTCTGCCTCCCAGGTTCAAGCAATTCTCCTGCCTCAGCCACCCAAGTAGCTAGAAGTACAGGCATGCGCCACCATGCCCAGCTAATTTTCTGTATTTTTATTAGAGATGGGGTTTCACCATGTTGGCCAGGCTGGTCTCGAACTCCTGACCTCAGGTGATCCACCTGCCTCATCCTCCCAAAGTGCTGAGATTACAGGCGTGAGCCACCACGCTTGGCCAGGAACTCAGTTATTTAAGGTTTCTCTGGGGTCCCCTGGGCCAGGAGGGGGTCTATTTAGTCGGTGGGGAACATAGGATTTTATTTTAAGTTTACAGAGATATTAACAAATAAGTCTCAGAAGCTCTCCAAAATGGATTAGTATTTAATGCTCCAGTTAGTAGTTTGTAGTGAAAAGTATTCTCTAGGATACTCACTTCTAACCTGCTTTGTGTCTTTGAACAAATTGGTAAATCTCTGTACATTATGGTTTCTTTTCTTCTCTCATTTTCGTACCTTCTTTCTTGCCTTCCTGAGGTAACCCCATCCTAAGTTTGATGTTTATTACCACATTCCTGTATGTCTCTATAATTTTTAACACATGCATGTATTCCATTTTCATATTTGTAACCTTATATGAAAGGTATCTATCTGTATATACCCTTTGGCAACTTGCTTTTTCTTTCAACAGTAGGTTTTTGAGATTTATTTGCATTGATATATATAGCTCTCATTTACCTAACTGCTAACTAATATTTCATTATATGAATAAGCTGTAATTTATATATACATTCTCCAACTGATGCACATTGAAGTTGTTTCTAACTTTTGACTCTCACACATAATTCTGCTAAGAACATCATTGTATAATCTCTTTGTTTATATGTTTGAAAGCTGCTATAAGGGGCTGAATTGTGTATTCTCCAAAATCCTGTCAGCTTCAAAATTCTATGCTTCCATATCATATCTATTCCTCGGCTCACATGAATCCAAATTAGGGTTTCTTAAAACAGTAGAAGTGTTCAATGAGAATTCTAATAAAACATACACAGAACTATTTTTTTGGATACACTGATTGCTATTCAGAATTATAGCGGAAAGATATAAATATAAGACACAGAATCTGCTCTCAGTGTTTCTTACTTTATTGGTATGCCAACAGAGTATTTCACAGTTCATTGAAAATCAATTAAAATAATTACTAGGTCATTAATGTGGACTTTGAGTATGAGTGTAAAGACCTCACTCACTAAATAATTCATGGCAGTCAGCAAGTTAAGTCCTGTTAGCAAGTATTGATTCAGTAATGTAATACTACCTAGTCCAAACTACGTAATTTTCCTAATAGAAATAAACTCCTTTAAATGTCAAAGCACCATCTAGTCCCAGCCTCCTCCTTTTACAGAGAAACAACCGAAAAGCTTAAATTTGCATAGCCAGTAGGTAACAAAACTGGAACTAAAACAGAATTCCTGCTAATTGTTTTTCCATGCTGATTTTTTCCTTTCCCCTTCTCCACCTTTGCCTTCTTCTTTCCTGCCTTCTTGAGATCCAAGAGGGCTCAAGATCCTTTGGAATTATTGGCTCATGTCCCAAACTGGTTTGAACATAGCTTTTCCAAAACCTAGAATTAGGAAGTTTAGCAACTAGATGCACCACGAGGAGCAAGAATATGGTTTCTGTTCTCCAGCTGAAAATCTGTCTGCTGAGAACTTACTGCTGTACCAGCCCCAGACTTCAAGAGAAAGTTCAGAAGTACAGAACCAATGTCTTTGGAACAATTCACTGAGGTTTTATTTTCAAACTGAGGTATTCTTTTCAAGAATAAACCAAGGGTCATGCAGTGGCTCACATCTGTAATCCCAGCACTTTGGGAGGCCGAGGCTGATGGATCATTTGAGGTCAGGAGTTCGAGACCAGCCTGGGCAACCTGGTGAAACTCCATCTCTACTAAAAATACAAACATTATCTGGGCATGATGATGCACATCTGTAATCCCATCTACATGGGTGACTGGGGCAGGAGAATTGCTTGAACTCGGGAGGTGGCAGTTGCAGTGAGCTGTGATCACGCCACTGCACTGCACTGCACTGCACGCCAGCCTGGGTGACAGAGCAACACTATCTAAAAATAAAAATAGAAATAAAAAAATAAAAATAAAAATAAACCAAGCAATTAAGGCAATTAAGAGGTTTGGTGGCAAGTTGCACAGTTTCTCTAATTCATCACAGACCAAAGAAGTATAAAACTTGAAAATAAAATAAGGATCATTTTTAAATGAAAGAAGAAACTTAGTTTTCATTAAGTGTTCTGTCTGTTATTTTTCCCTAAGTCACAGAATGCTAAAAGTTTTATCGTGTTTTATACAGAAACTTGAAAGTACATTTTGTGTGCATGTGCTAATCCAACAGACAAAATTAATTAATTCACTTTCCTCTACTATTTCTCAACCTTTTAGCTTCATTTCTTACTGCATGATTCTGCCTGGGTTTTAAACATTTGCCATTGTGCCTGCCTCCTTCCCTACTGAAAGCCCCATGAGGGTTAGGACCACAGGGCCTAGAACATAGGAGACCCCAAAAAGGAATTCAATGGAAAGAAATGGAGGAGACATTCCAAAAAGACAGAGCAGCCAACGGTTTATCCATGATTCACAATATATCAGATCTTTGGTGTAGTCACTACCTTCTAGGTCCATTTATGAGCATTGCAATTCTAGATACTTCATTTTGCCAGTTTCCAAGAATTAAACAACTTTTGGGTCACTAATCATACTACACAGTCACATAGGAATTTAATGTATAACCCAAAAATCATTTAACCAATGATTATCACATTAATGGAGTAGTATCTTGCTACTAGTTAGGTAGATATATGGACTGGCCAATCTTCTCCGTTTTGCTAGGTTCAGAGTGTTTGAGAAAAAATTTACTGTTCCTGGATTCACTTAATGATTTGGGGCCGGGCACGGTGGCTCATGCCTATAATCCCAGCACTTTGGGAGGCCGAGGCGGGTGGATCATGGGGTCAGGAGTTCAAGACCAGCCTGGCCAATATGGTGAAACCCCGTCTCTACTAAAATTACAAAAATTAGCCAGGCGTCATGGCACTTGCCTGTAGTCCCTGTTACTCAGGAGGCTGAGGCAGGAGCATTGCTTGAACCTGGGAGGCGGAGGTTGCAGTGAGCCAAGATCGCGCCACTGCACTCCAGCCTGGGTGACAGAGCAAGACTCCATGTCAAAAAATAAATAAATAAAATAAAAATGATTTTGGAATCTTTTTGTGGGTGTGTTTTGCTCGGGTCATGAAGAAGCCTCATAACCAATGTATCACAAAATACTATATTTCATGATTTCATCCCCAAGATCAGCCAGGGTGTCTGTTTTTATATATGGCAACTGTAGATTGTGACAGAAAATTACACAAGATGGATTGGTACCAGGATAAATTGATGAGTCCTTAATGTTGCTTGGCCATCCTAAGTTCTCTACTGAGCTTTTTCTCTCCTGTTTTCTAGAGAGGCAGCTTTTATGTTACTTTCTCCTTGACACTCCAAACACATCTCCTCCCCGTGTTACTGCAGATCACCTCTCCTCTGTCGTCACAGAAAAGAGATGGCTAGTATCAAAGAAAACTCCCAGAGCTTCCTGCTACCAAGACATAGACTCACTTATTTCCACCTTCATGCCTGGCTCCCCTCTCAGCTACTTCCTCCTCCTCCTCCTTATTCTTCTACTCACATCTGGCTCCCAAGGGCTTCTGCCTCCTCAGTGGTCTTGCCCATCGTCTATGTATTCTTTTCTGTATCATCGTCTCTTTCTGTATTGCTTTGTTGTTTCTGTAATTATACACAGTTCAATCTCTTCTGTCTAAAAATAAAGCACAACTCAAATATCTAATTCTTTCAACCATATTTTCCCTATTCCCCCCAATTTATTCCTTCCCTCCTCTTTAACTTCTTTGAATAATTTTGTGTCATAACTATCTCCACTGTATGACCATCCTCACCCTCACCTTTCTTACTGGAGTCTGCCCCTATCAACCACTGGTCCTTTTCTCCGCAACCACCTTCCCACCATTAAATCCAATAAGTCCTTTTCAGTCCTCATCTTTTGAGTTCTGTGCAGCATTAGATACTGGTGATGTCCACTTCATGCCACTTTCCCTTGACATCCATGAAGACAGGCCCTTCCAGTTTTCTTACTGCTGTCTGGCTGCACTCTCAGTTTGCTCTTCAGACTACTTTATTTCCTTTTCTCATCCCTTAGATATTGATGTTCTTCAGAGTTCTACCCTTATTCTCTTTCATCTCACTCTACTTGGATTCCCTGTGTGATCCCATACACAGAAATTTGATCCCTTGCAAGTCTCTGTAGTGCCATTTGTTCCCTGGGCATCTATACTTGAATGCCTCCAGACCCCTTTAAGTCAGTAATTGAGCTAAAGTCATAATTTCTCTCCAAAGTCTATACTTCCTCCAGAATAGTCCGATTCAGTAGTGGTGCAATTGCTCCACCTAAGACTGTTGCCATGTATGATGCCTCCAGTTTCCTCTTCCTTCCTCTCTGCCTGCACCTACATGTTATCCAGAAAGATCTTTGTAGCTACTCCCAAGTGTGTCTACTTCTCTCTATCCCATTACTACTGCTTCAGTCTATGTCACAATTATCCTTTTCTGAGGTTGCTGCAGCAGCCCCTAAAGCAGCCTTCCTCCCCATCCCATGACCTTGCCCTGTCACCATCCCATTGTCCTCACTGAGCCTCATTGTCCACCTTGGAAGCCTGATTATCTTCCTGCTTGAAGCTCTTCATGTCTCCCCAGTGGCTCTCGGGACAAACCTCAACTCCATACTCGGGCTATCAAAACCCTTCATGATGTGGCCTCTGCCTAACTCTTTAGGCTCATTTCTGGCCACATTGCTCACATTGCCGTAAACCTCCAGCTGTCCTAAATTTTCAGTTTCTCAACTGACCATCAGATCTCTCAACCCTAGGCCTCTGCAGGTGCCTCTCAAACAGTTCCTGTTACTCAGATGCTTAAGTTGCCTTTCCCTTGTGCTCTCTATTCTTCCCAGTTGAAGCCCTCAGGAGGGTAGATTTAAAGTGTTGTTTAATATCATCCTTATCACACTCAACCAACTAGACCATGAGATCTGTGATGGCAGCACTGGGGGAACATTGTACCATTGCATGCCCTGTGCCTAACATATGTGTTCCTTGGCCACAACTGGTAGGATTTTGTTAACTCAATTTGAAAATATCAAGTTAGAAATCTTGGAAACTAAATACAGGTGTATGCCTTCTCTCTTAGTCAGAGGCACATGTATCAACCTCCAAACTTCCGTAACCATCAAAATGATGTTTTTTATCAGAATGTCTGTGAGAATCCATCATCTGATTTCATGGAGCGAAAAGTGCATGATTGTACTCTGTCAGAGCAACATGCTTTTGCAAAACTTCTTTATCATGCGGTATTTTACTGAAAAGGTAGCTAAATTTTAGTGTAATATAATTTTGTTTTTTTCTGTAATAAATACAATTTACTATTCAGATTAGTTATTAAACTTTCATTCTGTTACCCAGACTCCTTATTTCTCTTATTTTCTCCATGTTACCCTTTTACACTTCCTTTGTTTTGGAGAATATTGAAACTCACTTGGGTAGCCTGTCTATGTGACCCACAGTAGAAAGTTGTTGTCTAAAGTACTTGTGATTTTTAAAAGCCAACAAAAAAGAATATGGAGGCAGAGATAACATTAGTGACATTGACAGCTATCTTCTCAGGAAGCTTCCCATTTGTTTGGCTCCGTCTCAGAGAAAGAACAAAATATATCCTGTACAGATGCCATTTTCTTCTTTCCCATTGACATTTAACTGATATGTGGGTGGCTGCTGGCTACATATTTAGTATGAATCTCTTTAGCAAGAATCTTGATGAAGAATTTTTCTCATTAATTTTTAAAAAAATTGAGAAGGGGAAAAGTTAATATCAAAAATGGTTCAAATTTATTTAGAGAGAAACCAATACAGAAGGAAACTCCCCAGCTTCCCGTGCTGGGGCTGTGTTCTGAGCCCAGTACTGGTAGAAAATGCCTAAAAGTACTCTTAAGAAAAACATCAGAATGATAAATGTAGAATTCCAGAATGTTTATTAGGTACCATATGGGCAAAGTCTCAATTAATACTTGTTTGCAAATGAAAAACAATAGACATAAATACTTATATATTTCATGGTCTTGTGAACAGCTTTCAAATTACTTTTATAACTAATTTAATGTGAATAGCTAGTTTGTATAAATTAGGGCTCTCACAGTTTTACATTTCTTATCATATGAAATATACTTAAAAATTGGAATGATTTCATCATAATATGTTCTCATTGCTTTCTATATGACCCATCACATAATAATTAGCTAAGAAAGACGTATTTAGTAGCACAAAGAAAAAATCCTCAATTTGAAAATTCTTTTCAGATGTATAAAGCCAAAGAATGTCTAGTAACAGGAATAAACCGAGTAGCAGCCAGCTTTCATACACTCAATAAACCAATGTAGGTTTTACTAAGCCTTGTTTTAAGTTTGCTCGGGAGAGAGACAAATCCATAAAGCGATCAGGCTGCTTATTATCACTCTGCCAGAAATATACTGTAAACAATGAAATTGCTTCAGAATTTTGGACTCAGAATTTTGTGATTGACATTAAGGGTCAGTGCCTGCATTTTAGACCCATCCCAGAAGCAATTCAATAATCAACAGAAATCAGAACTCTATTCACTGAACCAGTGGCAGAAAATTAGGTAGAGACTCCTGGTTTGCTTTGAATCAAAGGTGTGTCCAATAAACTAAAGCTAAGGGAAAAGTTATAACTGCAACCTGAAACTCCATATCCAAAAAGCAGGATGCTGTAGTTTTGGAAGAGGTTTGAAGAGTTATGAGCAATCAAGAATTGATGGAAAAATGGTGGTGTGCTTAAATGGAAAACTAGTGGTAATGGGAAAATGTAATGGGTTTTAATTCTGTTTCTGGTCCTTTTGAGGTGTTTTTGCCTCAACTAGATTGAGCTTGTAAAAGCAGGTATGCATTTGAAATCATCCAAACATATTCAAATTTTACTCTGGCACTACCCATTGATATTTAAATAGCATAAGTCTTTGTTCATTCACAGCAACAGGTAGGCAGCTTTTTCCCTCTGTATCTCTGAAATTTAAATTTCGTGCTCTCTGTTTACAACTGGCAAGAATCAGGTTATCCTTGATTTCTGCCAGGATGCCAAGTTAACTTGGCTCATGTTGGATTCCAGAAGGTAAAGAGCCTTCTTCCCTGAAGCAATTTCTGATTAAGAAGAAAATGAGATCTCAGGTGTATTTTTAGCATCTGGATTTCTTAAATATTCATTTATTCAGTTTTGACTTTGGGGACCCTTTGGGTTGTTACATTTGTGTGTGTGCAGCGGGTAGCACTACAGCATGAATCACTGTATTAACTTCAAAGAATTGTGTTGCCTTTCCTTTCTGTCAGCTCCTTTGTACGGCTCATATAACTTCGTAAGGGCATACGTCTGTCCGCATTTGTACTCTCCAAATATTCATGAAAGTCACTGATGGCCAAGGACTGCAGAGAGGAGAAAGAATTCCTGAGAGAGGTGGGTCTGTGAAAATGTGACGGGATAGTATTTCCTCTGCTTGGCCCAGTATAAGATGGAGGTCCCAGGTTTGCTGTGGTGGTGGTGGTTTGCAAAGAGTAGCCTTGTTGCCAGTCTCTCTCTGACCTCCTCAGATCCTAGCAGACCATGTTCTTGATGTCAGCACATAAGAAATACTCTCTTCTGTTGCCACAATATTTATTCCTGCTTTGCAGCAAACTGCTCACCAGCAATTCTAAGAACTAATAAGATGTCTTGGAGAAATAAGTAAATCTTTTCTGATTTTTGACATTTTTCCCCATTGCCTATTAGCCCTCCCCAGACTTCTCTTTTTTTTCTGCTCCTGTAGAATTTAAACCCACAGCATGATGGTCTATCTTTATGGTATTATAAACTATTTTTTATCTATAAATGCAAGTCTCTATTTTTAAAAACCCTACATAATTTCAAAAGACTCTCTAGGATATTATTGAATACAATGGCCTTTTACCAGGGTGATGGTGTGTTGGGAAAAAGAAGATAATCAGATTTGGGGGGTATTACAGGGCACCAGCTCTGAATTGGCGCTACTTTTGGGAGACCCAAAACATAACTATCAGAGTATGGGTGTATGGAGGTCAGGTGATCAATGGAGTTTCAGCTCAGCTCCATCTCATAGTGGATCCAATGGTCCCTATATCCATGCTGTGGTCATTTTCCCTGTTTCTGCATGCATCATTGGAATAGACATACTCAGCACTGATAGAATCCCCACACTGGGAATTCTGAGAAATGTGTCTAATATAAGAACTGTGCTTGATCTGTATGTTATTTCCTCATTGATATATATTTCAGAGAGGGAAATAAGTCATTAATTGGCACCACAAGAACACCCATTTAGTAGCTGCATTGTCTTAGCCAAGGCCCTCAGTCCACACAGATGCGTCTCCTCACCTAAACCATGAGGAAGTTATAATAGGAGTTGTTCAAGTTTCCTTCCAGCTCTGCAGTGCCGGTCCTTTCACTCACTTAAAATGCTTTCCTTTTACCCTATTCTTTTTCTTTTGAGAAGTCAGACTGGAGATGTATTAGGTTCATATGTGTTTCTCCATATGATAACCAAAATAAACCTTGGCACTCCTGCACATTTTTAGTAACAGATTGTTCAATCAAAGCTGATGTTTTCCTATGCTCTTTTGCTTCCACATGCATCAAATTTGCCTTTTTCTCCTTCACTCTTTCAGCTCCACCTCTTCATTTTGGAGTTCTTGCTAGTTCTGTATGACAAATGTTCATTAGTAAGTTGAATGGATAATTACATGGGATGGAGGGGGAGAGAATGATCTAGATTTCAAATGTGGAACTATTACCTAAGTCGTAACTGAAACTAGCGTAATTATGTACTTTCTTTCCTTCAACTTTTTTTGCTGTTGTTCTACATGTACAAGGCTGATTTTTCATTAACTTTTAATGTTGCTTGTAACCCTATTCCAATTTGTATTCAATGTAACTCTGAATAGAGGTCTACTCACAATAGAATGCAATATTATAAAGCTTTAATGTAAGACAAAAGCTCTTATTGAAGTTGTAAGAACAGCATTTTTATTAAGGTTGTTTAATTTAGTGGAAAGAACAGGCCCACACAAATCCAGAATTATATCTGGGCAGTAGCAAAATTTCTGAGCAGTTCAGATAGTAAATCAATTTTTAAACTTTTTATGAGAAATGTCTCTAATTCATTCATTTTAAATACACTGGTGCGTTTGTTCTTCCGTAATTATAATACAAAGACTGCTAAAGCAGTTATGATCCTGCCTCCATCTCTTATCCATACTCCTGCTTTTACTCCTCTGGGTTGTTAGAGAGAGACAGCCTCAGCCTCAGCCTCTCACGAGCTTCAAACACAACACCCCAGAATAAGCCACATTGACCACCAATTTATCAGAAAAAAGACAAGTATATCCAAATGTATTGTACAGAACTCTGGGTTTTAAGTGGCAGAAATTCATCTCCAAGTAAGTTAAACTAATAGATACATTAATAGATAGATGCATAGAAACCGAGATGCATTCATTTGATGAGAGACGTTCTCAGTATCGCCCCTGGAAAGTCCAGAGTGATTTCAGAATAGCTAGATCCAGAGGGCCAACAATGTTTTCACCAGGGCTCTCTCCATCCATGGCTTCTTCTCTTGACTCTACTTTCCTCCATATGGTGTCATCCTCAATCCTCAGCAGATTCCTGCATTTGGCATCAAAGATACCCACTGGGAAGTTCCTGCCTTTTATCATCTTTATTGATAGCAGTTTCAAAAAGGACTCCCTTTCTTCCCTGTTTCCCCCATTATTTACCAAAATTGGATTCTGATTCATCCTACTGAGGTCTTCTGCTAACCTATGTACCAGCTGCCATACCCACAGAAATAAATATTCTGATTGGCCAACCTGAGTTATAGACCTTCTTCACCTGTGGCTAGGAAAGTATGATTTGAGAACTGACAGCCTCCTGCCAATCAACAGGGAGGGGGAGTAGGGGCAGTACTCCAAAATAGGCATGTGGTACACCAAAACAGGCATGTAGGCAGGTTTTATAACAGTAGCTGATGCCAGGCATGGTGACTCATGCCTGGAATCCCAACACTTTTGAAGAATGAGGCAAGAGGATCACTTAAGCCCAGGAGTTTGAGAGCAACCTGGGCAACATAGTGAGACCCTGTCTCAACAAAAAATAAAATAAAATAAATTTTAAAATTAGCCAAGTATGGTGCCTGTAGTCCCAGCTGCTGGAGAGCCTGAGGCGGGAGAACCACTTGAGCCCAGGAAGGTCAAGGCTGCAGTGAGCTGTGATTGTGCCACTGCACTTCAGCCTGGGTGACAGAGTGAGACCGCATCTCAAATAAATAAATGAAAACAAAAACAACAAAAAAACTGTAGCTGATATCCGTGAAACCACATTTAACTCTGTGGTGGTAGAATTGCTCATCTCTTAAAGGAGCTCACAAAATGACCTCAGAAATCAGAACCAGAGATGACTCCATGAGAACCTTCCTGTTTTGGGGGAAACCCTGAGATCCTAAGGCCTTTAGAACTGGCATTTCCTTCAGTGGCTGAGTTTCCCATCCAAATATGTTACATGAACTCTGAATTGTCTACATCTTTTTATACTGACAACACTCTGTGAGATAGGTACCATTATGATTCCTATTTTATAATTGAGGAAACTGAGTCACAGAGAAAATAAATAATTTGCCCAAAGGCACATAACTAGGAGTGAGACAAGGGTTCCTAGCTCTCCTTCAGATCATAATCACACGAGAAGCATTTTTTTTTTTTTAACATAGATTACTGAGGTCTTTCCCTGGGACATTTCAGTTCATGAGTTCTGGAATTGTTTGGGGAATCCTACAGTTTCTAAGATGGCCAAAGTTATTCTGATGAGTACTTAGGCTCAAGAACCACCAACCTTAAGAACAAGAAGGAAGCAGAATGGCAGAAGGTCCAAGGGTTTTAGTCATAAAATAAGCAATAGTAAAAGGCTAGAGAAGAAAAATAACATCTGTTATTACTGGTGGTAACCTTATCAGGAAACTCTGCTGCTGCGTCATCAGGAAAGAGTATTCTGGGAAGAGGATAAGTGGTAACGTACTTGGATCTCTCCTTCACCCACTAATTTCTTTACCTGTATCAAAAATGTACTTGTAATGTAGGCAATTGAAATATATCCAACTGTTTCCTTGCCAGCAATATTGAAAAATGCATGGTTTCATCATTGGCTAACTAATACTTGTACTAGTGTAAAATGTAAAACTTAAAATAAAACCTTGGGATCATTCTAAATGCTGTTTCTCTTGATGGGGACTTTCCCCCTCTATCCATCTCCATTAGGTTCCCTGGATATTCTCTCTCACAGCACCTTGTACCTTTCCTTCATAACATTTATCATACTTTGCAATCATTAATTTACTTGTGTGACTTATAGTCAGTCTAGTATTGATCTCCCACACTAAACTGTAACTGAGTGACCATATTTTACTGTTGTATTCTCAGCATGCTTTACTGTGCCTGACCCTTACTTAACATTGGATCATTCTCTGTTGAGTGAATGAAAAGACTCTTTTAAGAAAACATCAATACCTAGAATAAGTGCTTAAGGAAACATCACTCTAAATGGAATTTGAACCACTCAAAAGAAAAAGGTGTGGAAGAAAGTCTAGGAGAAACTTAGAAAAGGCTTAGAGAGCAAGTAGAAAAAAAAAAACCCCAAAACAAAAAAACTGATAAGTAGGCAATTATCACCTGCAACCTAAGTATAGACATAAACAAACAGAGGCTTAAGCTGTGAAAATAGCTAGAGACTCACTGGAGAGGGGCAAGTAATCAGGCTAGAGAAATAAGAGCTAATTACAGTGAAACAGAGATAATATTCTTGGTAGTATTTTGTTGTTTCTTTTTCACAGAATGTTACAACTGAAAAAGACTTTTAATATTACCTAGCTAGTAGTCCACAAACTGGGGTCCCAATATCCCAGGTACTCAGATCTGAGAACTATTAAGCTAAGTTCAGAACTTCTAAAAGCCCAATGAATGTTACACCTTTTTCTATGATGTGGCTGAGTGATGTAGAAAACAAAAGCCCTTTGCATTTGTTTCTAGGCATATCGATTCTGTGAGGTTATAAGAACACATTATTAATTAAACCGAGAAGGCAAATGTACTTGGTTTGGTGGGTTAATCATTTAAAAATGCTGGGCCAAAGGGGAGATGAAATGTGGTTGGATAATTTTTTTCCAGTGGCAACTCTAATCAACCCCTTGCCCAGAGCCTATGATCTTTTCAAAGACTTGTGAAAATGTTTCGGTGCTGAAAAACATAGTTTTTGGTTCCAAAAAAAGAAAAGAAAAAGGAAATTGCTAAATCAAAATGAATACATGCCAACATAAATGCCTACAAAACATAACTGTTAATCAATTTTATTAATGGTTAAATAGAAATAATTAATGATTTCATTATTTTTGAAAACCATATAATTATTTAGGCGAGATTTTGATTTGCATACGGTGGGTGATGGAAAAGGAAAAGTTAGAGGAATAGTGGCCATTCTGGCAAGACTGTGGGACTACTTGGGAAGAACTGACCTCACCAGTGGCTAAGTGAAGGAAGCCACCTGGGCAATCCAGGAGCATGATCATGTTTCAAGGCAGCATAGGTAAGCATGGCCTCAGGGGCCATAGGGGCACCATGGGATGCCTTCTCCAGAGCCAAATGCAGACCTAAGGGTCATTGGTATTATTTTTCATTTATTAAAAATCTCTTTCTAAAGCATTTTGTTGAGTACCTGAAATCTGGCTTTTCAGCCAAACAACCTGGTTTCAGATCTCTCCTCGATTGATGGATATCTAAATCCCTGACGTTGAACTCTCTGTTTTCTCATGTGTAAAATGAATTACTAATACTTATTTTGAAGATGCTTATAAACTTACTACATAATGTAGGGAGAAGAAGTAATTGATAAGCTGGACTTCATTAAAATTAAAAACTGTTCCGCATAAGACAATGTCACGAGATTGAGAAGACCAGCTACAGACTGGAGGAAAATATCTCTCAAGGACATCTAATATAAGACTGTTATCCAAAATATACAAAGAACTCCTGAAGCTCAACAATAAGAAAATGAACAACTCCATTTCAAAATAAATGGGCGAAAGACCTGAATAGACACCTCACCAAAGAAGATAAGCAGATGGCAAGTAAGCGTATGAAAGATGCCCAACATTGTATGTCATTAGGGAATTGCAAATTAAAACAGTAAAATACCACTGCATACCCACTGAATGGCCAAAATTCCAAACACTGACACCACAAATGCTGGCAAAGATGTAGAACAATTGTAGCTGTCTCATTCATTATTGGTGGGAATACAAAATGGTACAGTCACTCAGGCAGTTTGGCACTTTCTTTCAAAACTAAACATACTTTTTTTATGTGATACAGCAATCATGCTCCTTGGTATTTACCCAAATGAACTGAAAACTTGTATCTATGCAAAACATACACACAAATATTTATAGCAGTTTTATTCATAATTATCAAAACTTGCAAGCAAATAAGATGTCCTTTAGTAAGTGAATGGACAAGTTAACTGTGGTACTTCTACACAATGTAATATTACTTGGCACTAAAAAGAAATGAGGTGTCATGCCATGAAAAGACATGAAGAAAAGTTAAAAATGCATGTTAGTAAATGAAAGAACCCAATCTGAAAAGGCTACATACTGTATGATTCCAATGATATGACATTCTGGAAAAGGCAAGACCATGGAGACAGTAAAAACATCAGTGGTTGCCAGGGTTAGGGGAGAGGGAAGGATAAGTCAGCAGAGCGTGGAGGATTTTTAGGGCACTGAAACTACTATGTAAGATACTATAATGATAGATATATGTTGTTATACATTTATTAACCCTATAGAATGTGCAATACCAAAAGTGAATCTCAATGTAAACTATGAGTCCACTTTAGTATGTTCATGTGTAACCAGTGTTCCACTGTAATGAGGGATGTTGAAAATGAGGGAGGTTGTGCTTGTGTGGGGCAGGGGGTATATGGAAATTCTCTATCTTCAGCTCAGTTTTTCTTTGAACCTAAAACTACTCTAAAAAATTTAGTTTATTAATTTAAAAAATGTAGGAATCACTTAGCACAAGGCCTGACATAGGGTAGATATATTTTTTTCTATCATAAATATCCAAGTAATTTAAATATAACATACATCTTCTTATATATTGCTTCATTATTATTTTTATTTTTCAGTCATTTTAGGGAAGAATCATCAAAATTTCATATGAAATGTATAGTTAAAAAGTAAAGTCCAGTATGTAGATTGGAAAGGAGAAACTATCTCTTGAAAAATCCTAAATAATCCACCAAAAAAAAATTAGAATTAACAAATGACTTCAATGAGGTGGCAGGATACAATCACTTATAAAAATGATTTGCATTTCTATATACTAGTAATGAACAATTTGAAGTGGAATTAAGAAAATAATTTCATTTATAGTAGCATTACAAAGAATAAAATACAAAATTAAGGACACATTTAACAAAACAATTGCAAAACTTACACTCAAGCTATAAAACATTATCCAAATAAATTAAATAAAACCTCAATAAATGGAAAGATATCCAATGATCAAGGATTGGAAGACTTAACATTGTTAAAATGGCAATAACTCTCCAAATTTATCTATAAATTCAACATACTTGCTGTTAAAATCCCAGCTGCCTTTTTTGCCAAAATTGATAAGCTGAGTCAAAAATTCATACGGAAATTCAAGAGACTCAGAATAACTAAAACAATCCTGAAAAACATGAACAAAGTTGGAAGAATCACACTTTCAATTTTAAAACTTACCATAAAGCCATAGTAATTAAGACAGTGTGGTTCATCAATGGATTGGAATTGAGAGCTCAGAAATCAACCCTCATATTTATGGTCAATTGATTTTCAACAGGGTTGGCAAGACAGTTTAATGGAGAAAGAATAGTATTTTTAACAAATAATACTGGGGTAAATGGATATTCATATGCAAAACAATAAATTTGACCCTTAACTCACATAGATAAAAACCTCAAAATTAATCAAAGACCTAAATGTAAGAGCCTAAACTATAAAACTCTTAGGAGAAAACATAATCATAAATCTTCATGACAATGGGTTCCTTAACTCTGACACCAAAATCACAAGCAACAAAAGAAAAATAAGGTAAATTAGATTTCAACATTAAAAAACTTTGTGTTTCAAAGGTCACTATAAAGAAAGTGAAAAGACAACCCAAAGGATGGGAAAAATATTTGCAAATTATATACTTGATAAGCCACTTGTAACTAGAATATACAAGGAACACTTACAACTCAATAATGAGAAACAACTCAATTAAAAAACAGGAAAAGGATCTGAATAGACATTTCTCCAAAGAAGACGTATGAATGTCCAATAAGCACATAAAAGGTGTTCAGCATTGTTAGTCATCAGGGAAATGCAAATCTAAACCATGATGAAATATCACTTTACACTCCTAGGAATGGCTAAAATAAAAAAGACAGGGCTGGACATGGTGGCTCACACCTGTAATCTCATCACTTTGGGAGTCCAAGGTGGGAGGATTGCTTGAGCCCAGGAGTTCAAGACCAGCCTAGGTAACAAAATGAGACCCCATCTCTACAAAAAAATATTAAAAAGCCAAGTTGGTGGCATGCACATGTGGTACCAGCTACACAGCAGGCTGAGGCAGGAGGATTGCTTGAGCTCAAGAGGTTGAGGCTGCAGTGAGCCATGTTTGTGTCACTGCACTCCAGCCTGGACAACAGAGTGAGATTTAAAAAAACAAACAAACAAAAAAGATAACAAGTATGCCAAAAATGTGGAGAAATTGGAATTTTATATATTACTTGGAGAATTGTAGAATGGTTCAGCCACTTTGGAAAAGTCTGATGGTTCTTCCAAAGGTTAAACATAGGGTTATTATATGAACCAGCTATTCCATTCTTAGGTCTATTCCCAAGAGAGTTGAAAATATATGCCCACAGAAAAATTTGTACATGAATGTTTATGTGTTTATATCATATATTATTTATAATATCCATAAAGTTCAAACAATTCAAATATTCTCAGTTGATAAATATATCTGTATTAGTCTGTTCTCACACTGCTATGAAGAAATACCCAAGACTGGGTAATTTATAAAGGAAAGAGGTTTAATTGACTCACAGTTCCGCATTACTAGGGAGGCCTCAAGAAACTTACAATCATGGTGGGAGGTAAAGGAGAAGTAAGCACATTCTTCACAGCACAGCAGGACAGAGTGAGTGCAAGCAGGGGGAATGCCAGGCACTTACAAAACTTCTGATCTCGTAAGACTCACTATCATGGGAACAGCATGGGGAAATATGCCCCCATGATTCAATTACCTCCATCTGGTTCCATCCTTGACACGTGGGGATTATGGGGATTACAGTTCAAGATGAGATTTTGGGTGGGGACACAGCCAAATCACATCAGTACCCACGTATCCAAATGTGGTATTCTGCATAAAATGTGGAATGTGGTATTCTATACAGTGGGAATGATATTCAGCCATAAAAAAGTACTGATAGATGCTGCAACATTGATGAACCTTAAGAACATCATGCTTAGTGAAAGAAGCCAGACATAAAAGGTCACATGTATAATTTCATATATATTAATGCCCAGAATAGGCAAACCCATAGAGACAGAAAGTAGATTAGTGGTTGCCAGAGGCTGAGGGTTGACTGCTAATATCTATAGAGTTCCTTTTGGGGACAATTGATAAATGTTTTGAAATAAAATAGTGGTGATGGGTGTACAACTCTGTGCATAATTCCCCAAACCATTGAATTTGTATACTTTTAATGGATGAATTGTATGGTGTGCAAATTATACCTCAGTATAGCTGTTAGTTTTGAAAAAGTAGACTCTGAAAAAGCTTGATTAAATATAAGGAAAAACATCTTAGCTGGGTGTAATTAAACACTAAAATGTATTGAGGAAGCTCATAGAATCCTCAGGAATTTAAAAATAGGACAGACAACCATCTCGTCTATATAAAGTATAGTTCTGTTTTGGGATAGAAGACTATATACTTAGATGTTACTTCAACTCTTTTTCACTTATAAAGATTCTGTCATTATAATTGGGTCATAATCCTCAAACATAAAACATCACCTAGTGCATAACATATAACATTATAACACAAAAATTCACTCATTTTCAAACTTCAGTCCACTAAGCAAGTTTGCATTATGTCAGTTTGTCTCTTTATATCCTCTGCTGTATTTACATCAGCTTTATCTAGGTCCAACAGCAGTATTACTTAGATTAACAACATTAACAAATAGTGTGGACAAGGAAGTGTCTGCATTATGTTCACCCCTAACATTTAAATTTTCATGCAGAGCTGTGTATAATCTAATTAAGACTTGTTTTTCTATTTGCAAAATGCTAAAATTTTTACAAATTCACCATTTGATATAGCTCATTAGCTATATTAAACTAAATTTGAATTTAAGTACCTTAAGTTGGTTTATGTGACCAGCAAGGGTTGTGTCTTAGTCCATTTGGACTTCTACAACAAGATACCATAAACTGGGGAGCTTGTAAACAACAAAAATTTATTTCCCATCATTCTAGAAACTGGGAAGTCTAAGATCAAGGTGCCAACAGATTCAGTGTCTGGGTGAGGAGCTGTTTTCTAGCTCAGAGATAGCACCTTCTTGCTGTGTCTTTACATGGTTTAAGGAGCAAGTGAGCTCTCTGGGGTCTGTTTAAAAGGGCACTAATCCCATTCCCAAGGGCACCACCCTCCTGACCTAATTACCTCCCAAGGCCTTGAGGTTAGGATTTCAACATATGACTATTAGGGGGACACAAACATTCAGACCACATCAGGTTGCTAAATAGGTTTTAACAATTATTAAATGAGGCATATTAATAGTTTTTTATTTTTCCTTTTAAAGTAGAAAAACACATACTGAGGAATAAAAACAAATATGACATTTGAGTTAAGTGGGATACCAGCTGAGTAAAGAAAATGACTAGAAGATATTTGACTAAAATGAATTATTTAAACTACTTTTGTTACTGAAAAGACCAAGTCTGGGAAGATGATAGGTTATGTGATAGTACTGATTGGCGTCATCAATTGATTTTTTTTTTTTTTTTTTCTGAGATGGAGTCTAGCTCTGTCACCCAGGCTGGAGTGCAGTGGCGTGATCTCCGCTTACTGCAAGCTCCGCCTCCCGGGTTCACGCCATTCTCCTGCCTCAGCCTCCCGAGTAGCTGGGACTACAGGTGCCCACCACCACGCCTGGCTAATTTTTTGTATTTTTAGTAGAGGCGGGGTTTCACCACATTAGCCAGGATAGTCTCGATTTCTTGACCTCGTGATCCACCCGCCTCGGCCTCTCAAAGTGCTGGGATTACAGGCATGAGCCATCGGGCCCGGCCAATTGATTTTTAAAAAGACATAGCCAGCAAATTGCCAGAAAGAAGATATGTCGTATTCTTAGGGATGTATGGATGACTACTTATGGGAAATGCGTTGCCATTTTGAAAATTAATCATTTATATGTGATGTACTCTAAGCATTTTTATTTTTATTTTTTTTGCTTCTTGACTGCATGACTAACAAAATATAGGTGGTTTTATTTCAAGACTTAGAGTTTTGTGTCAGGAAGTTTATTAAAGTTTTCCAAGAAAACAGAATCAATAGACTATATATATATTATATATATAATATATATGTATCCTACACACACACACACACACACACACACACACACACGTTGAACATCCCTAATCTAAAATCCTGAAATCCAAAATTATTCAAAGTCAAAAACTTCTTAAATACTGACATGACACCACAAGTGGAAAATTCCACACATAAGTACTTAACATAAATTTTGCCTTATGCACAAAGTTATTTAAAATATTGTATAAAATTACCCTCAAGGTGTGTGTATAAGGTGTATGTAAAACATAAATAAAGTCTGTGTTTAGACTGCGGTCCCATCCCCAAGATATTTAATTATGTATATGCAGATATTCCACAATCCAAAAAAATTTAAAATCTGAAACACTTCTGTTATACACACACACATACACATCCTGGGTTTCCAGCTTGCAGATGGTAGATCATGGGGCTTCTCAGCCTTCATAATAACATGAGCCAATACCATATATATATATGTAGGTATATATAAGTATAAATATAAATATAGTTATATGTTTTATTAATATATATACATTATTAATATATTTATATGCATATATAAATATATAAAAATATATATCTATATGTATATTTTTAGAAAGAAATTTATTTTAAGGTATCAGCTCACAACAGTTATGGAGTGAGAAGACCCATGATCTGCCATCTGTAAGCTGGAGACCCAGGAAAGCTGATGGTATAATTTGAAGGTCTGAGAGCTGGAAAGCCAATGGTGTAGATTCCAGTCCAAGTCTGAAGACCTCAGAGCCAGGAGTCAAGGGCAGAAGAGCAATGCCTAAGAGCAAAGTCAACCTTTCTCACCTTTTTGTGCTATTCAGGCCCTCACTGAATTAGGTGATGCCCACTCACCTTGGGGAGGGTGATGTGTCATCTGCCAATACAAGTGCTAATCTGTTGCAGAACCATTCTGACAGATGCTTTCAGAAATAATGTTTAACCAGCTATGTGGGCATCCCATGGCCTGGTCAAGTTGACACATAAACTTAATCATCACAGACAGCAATTCAGTTTACTTCAGTGGGTGATCTTTAACTGTTTTAAGTTTGTGTGGCACTGTTGAATTCTTATGTGTGTAAGGGGCTTTGTGTCATTTTCTTGCTACTCAAAATACTTTCCTGGAAGCAAGGAAGTGCTCCCCCATGCCTGTCCCTCCTGAGCCGTGTAGTTCTGCCCTGACTGGCCTAGACTCTAAAACTTCAAGACTCAACTCTCATTTCTACCACAGAAGGATAAAATATAATTCAATTTTCTTATAATTTCTAAATCTTTCATATTTTGGCATTTCCAAAGCCCTGTAAGGTCAATGTATGCACTAATTATCTGAAAAGTGGTGATTAAATTGCTGGTGTTTCTTATAATTTATGGTGTCTTAGAAAGCAGGACATAGGGTGGTTTCTGATGATAATGGAAGATCCAGCAGATAATAGTCCCATGTGCTGTTTCTCCTGGGTTCATTCACATCAAAGAAGTTACCTACAAATAAGGTTTGTTCTCTCATGGTCATCAGCCCCGCAGCATCAGGGAGCCCTGTTCTTTGTAGACCTCTCTATGACTTCAGCAACTCATTTCTTCTCACAAGAGATGGTGGAGAAGCCACACTGATAGACTTTAAAGCCATTCTATCCAGGACGATCAGTGGAAGTCAAAACTGAACTTGAATCAAAATCACTGGAGGGTTAAAGCACAGATTGCTGGTTCCTATCTCCAGAGTTTCTGAAAATGTAGGTTTGGGGCTCAGCCTGAGAAGTTGCATTTCTATCAAGTTCCCAGGTGATACTGATGCTTCTGGTCCAAAACCACACTTTCAGAACCACTAGCCTTAAGTCACAATGCCCTAGCTCAACAATGTCCTAGGTAAGCAATGCTCTAGCTGTCCACAGATGAAGAAATTGGCATGTGATCTGAATTTGGCCTCTGAAGCATGAGGGGATGTCTGCTAGGAGACATGTCATACCTCATTTGGGAATGAACAGTGTCCCCTCCCAGTTCCCCACTCTTTTCCCTCTAGGTAGTGTGTTTCTATATGTGCAACCTAGAAACAACTGAGGCCATGCTGGACCATCCTATAATCTTGGTAAAGTAAGCCCTACCATTACTCCAGCCTGAGATTGCCAGAGCAGGGAACTGGAAGTAATTTGGTTACGTGATGACAGGTGGCCCAGAGAGTAACTAGCCTGGGGCCTGCACTTTCAGAGAAAGTAAATATCTTCATTCATTGTTTTAGCCCGTTTGAGTTAGATACTTCTGGTTTTTATAATCTAAAGTACCCTGATTAATACAGAAATGTCAGGGAATCCGAAAACTATAAAAGGAACAGAAAGAGGTAAATAGAAAAAAAAAATCATCACATGCAAACGAGGAAATACTAGACAGTGTCAAACAAGAGGAAATATTTAGACCCCTAAGTGGTAAGAAAGCAACCAGGCTAAAGAAGTAGCAAATTAGCAAAACAAACCTTTTTTCAAGTGGCAGGAATAATCCAAAAAAAAAAAAAAAAAAAGACTGGGCTAAAAACACTCTGCTGAGGAACTCTACATTGAATCTTTACACTTTTATAGTAGGATTTATTTTAATGTGTTGAAACCCTGAGACAAAAGCTCTGTCTTTCTCCATCTGCCTTCCCAGACCACCCTGGTAATAAATGACTCAACTCTGCTTATACCTAAATAAAGGAAATTGGACTTTCCCATTTCTGTGCTCATCCGAGAGCTTCCCCTCCTGCTAATGGATAAGACATAGAGGCCTAACTTCTCTCCACGGTGCCAAGGACTCAGGGTCTGACTGCCTTGAACCATCCCTGATTATGAAGAGAAACATCAGACTGTCAAACTCACCTACGTAACTGGGGCACAGCTTTGAGGTTAAAACAAAAAGTTGTCAGAACCAATTTTATAATTCACCAGGAGCCCCTGTCAGACAAATGAAGCAGCAGTGATGAACGGATTCAGATAGATCGTGATGGGAGTCAAGCAGCTGGCGTCAGCACCAATTAGATCTGGCACTACAGCAGTCAGTGCGCGCATGGCCCTGCGCTCCCTTGAAATAAACAAGCTGTCGCAGCTACATTGGGACTGAACAATGACATAAACACAGATCTCAGTTGGATCAGTCAAACGCTTTGCGTAGTCTTCAACTGTGGCTGCATGCCCTTTCCTCTCTACGCTCAAGACAGCAGCTATATCACTTAGTATTTTGCCGCATAAATCCAAAGCGAAAATGAGCGACTTCTCAGCACAATTTAAAATAACCCAAGCTTTTTCATACCATAGAAAAATACCACTTTTCAGGGTAAAATAGAGACAATAAATCCCAAGAATCAACAGCTTGTGTCCTATGGGTTTGCGGGGAGAAAAAAAAAAGGTGCTGATGTCTTAATTAAGAACTGCACTTATGCGCCAGCTCCCAGGTGGCTGGAGGCCATCCCAGGTGTGGGCATGAATTCTTGATATTGCGGTATCATCTGCTTTCCTGTGCTTTGCTTATTTTCTACATAAGTCTTGCTGTGTAGTGGGATTTGTTAGAAACACAACTGGCATCTAATTTTGGTTACAACTCAAGACTTCTGACCTCCTCAGCATACAATTATCCCTTACTGCCTTGAGAGTTGTCGCGTGATATTTTGGTGTGTCCATCAATGTGTGACAGTGCAGTTCTGCGTAGTAAGGACTGTAGTATAGAGAAGTAGAATAACAGTTATTATAAACTTTGAAGCAAATTTTAAAAGATATTTTAGTTTAAAATTTCTAGGAAAAATAAAGTTTCAGTTCACTCCACCCTCTGTCCTGTTAAGGACCAGAATTAAAAAACAAAAAACAAAGAATAATTTTTGTGTCCCAATATGAAAGACTAAGTGTATCTTTATATTATGTTATGTTTGCAGTTTAATTAATCATAATGACTTCTGATTGGTAGGATAAGAAGTGATCATTTTTCTTACCTCTCCATGATTCCTTCCTTCCCTTTCAACTTGTCCACAAATATTGAGATATTTCTTTGTAAAAAGTGAAATAGGATGATCTTGAAGAGAAAAGAATTCTTTGGGACAGAAAATTTCATATTTCTAATTGGATGCATTTTTTTCTTTTCATTCTTCCTGCCCCAATCTATCTTTCAGTATGTGTAAATGTGCAATCTAAATCCCATCTTTTAAAGAAATTACCTGTATTTATCAGGTAAAACTCTATCAAAGTGAAAAATAATTTAATATGTTAGTGACATACCATTTAAATACTTGCCCACACTAGAAAAATCTCATTTGCTTATTGCTATACAATAATGTACGTGTTGACATCATTTTATATAAAAAGTCCTAAAGAATACTGGCTTGACTGATGATTTTTTAAAAAGTCATACCAGGGAATTTTGAGACACAACACAACACAACACCTCAGCAGAGACATGTATTTGGAAATAGATCCAGCCACAGCTGTGAGGGGAGAGCTACACAGGCAGGTGAACCATGATTACAAGAGTCATGCAGGCCTAATAAGGAATAATTAGTGGGTGTCCCAGCAAACAAGTAGAATAGGTCAACAGAGAACTCTGGGAACAGGCAATAGTTAGGTGTCTAGGTGGGTAGATTGTTGACATTAGGAAGTTTCAAAGAGAACTGCTTAGGATAATGGAAGACTCATTTCTGAGAAACTGGACAAGTAGACTGGGAACCAAGAGAAACAAGCCCTGAGTAATAACGTGGACGTGAGATTGAGTGTAACTAGAACACAAAGCAGAAATGCACATGATGGGGAATCTGCAAGATCTGCTTCATTGTTGTCCACAGTTGCCCTTCACCAAGACTCTTATCCTCCAAACACAACACATTTAGAAGGAAACACATTCCATTAGATTAAAGTTCTGGAGATAGGTATTTATCAATTCCTCATAAGTTTTCCTTGAAATGACTCAGAAAACTTGTGGCTATCTCTGTGGAATGTCCTGTAGGATGATGTGGTAGCCATCTTTCCTCTTCATCAGTGCCATGAGAAGTGTCGGCTAAAGACCATGTGCACTCCAGAGCTGTTAACAGATGCTTGGATAGGAAGCACACTAGGAAGACAAAAGTTTTCAGGGCTTTTATTCTAGCTGCAGTGTATTACCTAAGCCTGCATGTCAGCAATAGTATTTCAGCATCTGTATAATTCCAGAGAGCATTTAACTGACAGAATTGACCCATAAACAATGAGAGCTTAGAAAATTCTCAATACAAGTCTTTGCTGTTTTTATGTAAAAAGCAGGGAAAAAGATGATACCCAAGCAGTCACACTATACAATGAACTGAACAGGCGACCAAAGCCAGGGAACCCTCATCAGCTCTGTTCTTTCCTAGTCCACTTTTGATACTGCTGAGAAAGTTGTTTTCCTAAAATAAGTCCCCATGATACCACTGGCGGAAACTTCAGTAACTCTTCATTGCTTATAAAATAGTCATAGAATTCTAACTCTATAGGTGAGTATTTAATAACAATTTGACATATAGTCACTATTTACCTTTCAAGACCACTTCACTATTCTTCCACATAATCATATACTCCATTCCCCCAGGGCCCTCACCTTCTCTGGCCACTTTTCGTACTTTCACACTTCACCTTTTTTCTTCCCAATGGCCTTTCCCATCTATGGAAACCCACTCCATCCTTTGATGCCAGATTTAAGCTATGTCAGTCACAGATTGTCCAGCATTGTCTTCCAGTGCCCACCCACCCACAGGTACACATATATAACCTAGTGAGATATTTAAGTGGAACCAAAGTGCTAGGATTATTTTCCTTTTTATTGATGAAAAAGTGCTAGGATTATTTTCCTTTTTATTGATGAAAAAGATCTAGGTAAATAAAAAGTTTTTTTATGGAAATAGGGTAGTAAGTAGGTAGATTAACTTGCCAACTGCAATAGACTGGTAAATTGTTCATTGTGAAATTTATCAAAATTAAGAAAGAAAATTATATGATTTCTGCTTTTTGACAGGCATTGCAAAGTAAAAGGATGTGTTATACAAATAAGCAATGCTTTAATTTAGGCTTTACTCCTAAATTTTTTACCATTAGCCAGAAAACAAACTATAAATACTAAATAAATTCTTATTTCAACATAGTTGGGAATAAATTATCATGCATACAAAATAATCTAGAAGGGGGAAAGTTTTAGTACACAAGTTATAAATGTGTTTTCCAAAGGTCATGTGCAAAGTCTGAGAGAATAAGAAGCTGTTGCTAAGACAACAATTACAACAAAATAGGAACAAATTGGTTGGGCTAGTAGGCGAATTTATCCGACTCCAATAATGGCGTTAACAAAATTAGAGAGCTACTTTTCAAATGGAGCTAATCATTAAGACGGGAAACTAAGAAGAATGATCCTTAGTCAATAATGTTGTTCAAAGTTGAGGCTCAACTAATTTTACTCTTAGAATTAGTCCCACACAGCATGGGACTGTCTTTATTTCCTCAGAGGCAAATAAAAGCAGTTGAAAAAATCTATAATTCAATTAATGGTCTGGATGATGATGGCAACCATTACTAAGAATAATGTCTGACTGAGTTTCCTGGCTGTTTATATATTGATAAATCCTTAAGCTTATAAATTGCTAAATCTTTAAGAAATTTAAGTTTCTAACTATATAAGTTACATTTTTTCCTCTACACATTTAAATTTTTTAGTTTCGTGAGTAAAATAGCCTGCCTTTCCAGAAGTAGAAAGTTTACACAGTGAGTTGGAATCCTAAAAATTTGAGAAATATATTTGATAACTTGTATCTAATTGATACATGTTTTGCCAACTTCCTACATTTGAAGGATACTTCATCCTTATACCTTAAAATCTCATTCTAACTTTATCGTCCATTTAGACTATCACCTTAAATTTTAAAAAAACAGATTATTGCCTGTGTGAGGGGTTGAGTGCCAAAGCACATTTCTGGTCCAAATAAACTTTTAAAAGTTTTCATAACTGCGTGTGTAATCACAATCACACATGCATCAGATTTTGCATAACATAATAGTAAAAGCAATAGCCAAAGAAATTAAAAGAGAACTTCCATATTCAATTGGGTCCCTTGCAGGACTTGAAAGAGGTGTAATTCATTGCACATAGGGATATTTCTCAAAAGTTTCTTTCCTTTTCTTCTTAACTTCTCTTCTCTTCTCCTCTACTTTGGGGCTGCTTCAGAATTTCTCATACACCAAACCTACAAAACTTTCTCTCAGTAAACATGCATAACTTTTCTGCAGATCACCCTCCTTTCTCTCTGTTCCTTATTATGAGACTCTCCAGGTTCTAAATCACAATGAGTCCTCAGATTGGTCTGACAAAGACAGAAGTCTTCTTAGGGAGAAGTCAAGGAGAAGAAATTGATCAAAGAGAGATTTTCTTTATTGCTTTCTTTTCTTTAAGGCAAGTAGAGTGGCTTTAAGACAGGAAGAGGAAAAAGACTTGAACAAATTCAAAATTAGTAAATTCTGTCTTTATTATGCAAACTTTGATGAGTAAAGAAAAGTGAAAGGCCATGTATCTTTTTTTCATAGTAATAAATTATTTTTTAAAAATTTTATTTATTTTACTAATGCCTCACATGCTGTCTCCTTTTCAAATGTCACTAACAAAGAAAGAAAAAGAAGAAAGGACAAAGGAAGGGGAAAAGAGAAGAGAGGAAAACCTGAAAAAATAGATGCTAATAAAACTTCATTTCCATAAATTACTGGAAGGCGAATGGTTCCTATGCTTAAAGTGACTAGTATTTGCATCTTTTATTCATTTAACAACTATGTCTTGAGTGCCTTCTATGAGCCAGGCACTAAAGAGGCATCCTGCTTCCTCAGATCCAAATGCTAAACAAATTTCATTTTTTTTCAAGTATTCAAAATGAAAGCATGAAAAAGAAGAAAAGATGCCATATTCTAAATAATCTGTGGGCTATAGTTGTTTGTCCTAATATGATTACACTGCACCCTGGCTTCATCTTAGTCTATGAAATTTGATTTGAAAGTTTATGGAAAGTGCATATCTCAACAGCACCATCAATCATTTTTCGAAGTTGAAATAGGCAGTCAAAATCAACAGCTTAGCCAAAGGTGCTGCTTGTGGTGTAGAGATGCACCATCAGAATTACTAACCAGAATAGTTTTGGGACTATCTTATTGGCATGTTGCAAGAATCACTCTTATATGCTGAATTGTCTCTCAGCAGCATCTCTTGCCTGAGCAAAATCTGACTTTCATAATAGTCTAAGGAAAGGGTCTTCATTAAGGGTGATTTATCACCAGTTACAGAAAACAAAAGTAACAACTTCTGATAAAAATTTCTACCCATGCAAAGCAGGCAAAGAACCTTTACCAATGAAGTTAGCGCAGCACAGAAAATTTTGCATCTGCCAATCAGTCAGACACACAACTTCTTGTTCAGACACTGTGAAAAATCACAACAATGCCCTGACTATGTATTTGAATATATTCAGTCCATCTGTTGCAATTTATAAGATAAGCTTGGAAGGATGTAGAATTTACTTAAATTACATATGAAGCCTTTTCCTTGGGTGCCCAGTGCAGTGCCTAGTTCTTAGTAGGTGCTCCATGTGTGGTGGTTTTGGTGGCAGGAATAGTGGTAAGATAGCAGGTAATGGCTTTTTTAAAAGTATGATAGAAGATTTTAAATATCATATTATATATTTAATGCACATTTAACATAGTATGCATTTAGAGTTTATTAAAATAAGTTGAATTCTCACCCCCTTGCATCAGGTAGTATTGATTAGTAAATTACCTGTAAATCCTAGAAATCTCATAATATTCAGGGACTTCAGGGTAATGAACCTCTTGCTTCTCTGTACTCTTTACTATAGTATTTATAAACAGCTATGTGAGAGCAAGAAAAGCATTAATTGAATTGTGTGGTTGGTGATTACAATTAATTACTTGCCTTGGACTCTGCTAATGACCAGCAGTTGATGATTTAAAGAGATCTATGCCACAAAAGGCCACTTGGCTTAACTTGCCAAAGGCATCTATATACTCCCATGGAAGGAATCCAGTCTTTTTCAATAATCCTTATTGATTGTAAATGATATCAGAGGATAACCTGGTTTTGGTAAACTCCCCTTAAAAGCCCCTCATTTGATCGCATACTCTTGCGGTCACCATCTTAGCACCATGCTGGTTATTTGCAACCTGGATTGCCAGATACCATTGTTTTTTCTTAGAGTAGATTTTCATTCACCTTGATTGAGTCTTAGGAGTTTGTGGAGGGGGACCTTGACTGAGCCGTTAACCTTGTGCTTCCACACCTTGAGGCCAGGGATGAGGCTAAACCAGAGGCCCTGCCTGTCCACTGAGGCAGAGGTTAGCAGAGACTGACCAGGTACAGTACTTCCTCATTAACAAGGGGAGTCAGGACTGGGGGCAGCAGCAAGGAAAGTACACAGCATGGAATCATCCTGAGACAATGTAGGTGTTGGTTCTGATTCTACTATCTTGTTATGTCATCTTGAATCAACCACCTACCCGTTCTATGCCTCAGTTTACTCATTTTAACAATAAAGGGAAAAGGTTAGAGAAGGTGTCTCTAAAGTCTATTGAAGCCAAAGAATTCCAAAATTCTATTTGTCATTTAAGTGGCCATTTTTCCCTTCTTTTTTCCACTGTCTACAAACACACTTAGTTGAAGACTTGGGCAACAACAAGAATACATTTGGCTACTATCACATTTTCAAGACTAATGAGTCTCTTTGTCAATGACAAACAAATGGCCCATTATGCAAGCTGATAATTGCAATATATTACCTTCTCACATTAAGTTAGTCACAAACAGTACTTTAAAATTCAATACAGAAAAAAAAAAGTGTTGAATCCCAGCTTTGGCTAAAGTAGACACAATCCCTGCCCTCAATGTAGCTTTGAGTCCTCTTGGAGAGGCAGATATTAGACAGATAATCACAGGAATGAATACTGTAGTTGAGAACCTGCCTGTGAGGGAGAAGTTCAGGGTGATACCCAAGTATGTCCCAAAGGAACCCAATCTCTTCCAAAGATTAATGTGTGAATAAACTTATCTGTGCAAAGCTTAATATCAAATTTTGAGGTGATAATATCGTTGTCTAAGAAGTTGTTACATATTGTTAACTGAATAAGATTCTATATTTCCCCAATGAAGAATGCTACATGTGCATAGAAAAATTTATCATTTAGGATGGGGTAAATATGGCACTATAATTTTAGACCCTTTTTATAGTCGAGGATGGTCCATCTTCAATAGTTTGCGCCACTAGACCAAAGTAGAATGAATCCCCAAATAGGGAAAATCACAGCCCTTGTTTCTCAAGCCTTAATCATCACAACACCTTCATAAATTTTGCCATAGCCATCAATCTGTTCTATAAATTACTAATACTTTTCCTCAAATTGACTTAAAAATGCTTACTTACATTTACCCTAAACAAGGATATCCATAAATTAGTACAAAAGTTTTAACATACTAATTATATTGTTTTATTAACTTTTAAAATGAATGCATATCTCTTCAAATAAAACTTGATCATCAGTATAGTTAACATCATTTTGGGTACCAAACTTTGGAAAACACTGACCTCAACTCATGGCCCCATGTGTACACCCAAACACAAAACATAACCCTGGGAAAATTCTTCAGTTAGTGGGAATGATGCAGAAGCCCAGTTGCAACTCACTATCTATGCCTTTCGGCAAAGTTTTTATAAATTTTCCTCATGAAGCCACCTGTGATTTCCAGTGGTTTTTAATTTACTTAATAGGTGATTATGAAGGAACAACTGTGTAGTCTTATTTCTGAATGCAATGACACCTGATCACTCAACATACAGAAATTTGGAGCGATTTTGATTTGACATGATGACTAAGAGCATTTTGTGCATCCAGTCTAAGAATATTCACACCTAATATAGTTTTGCAATAACGTGTTAGGATATACAGTTTCTCAGAAAGGTAAGTTAAAGTATTTGCAGTGATAGCGAGAACCCTTGGTAATTCTGAGAGCAGAGATGTCATTTATAGTAGTTAATAGCCGTGAGATTTTTTTTCATTTTTTTTATTTTTTATTTTATTATTTTTCTTTTTTTTTGAGACAGAGTCTCGCTCTTTCACCCAGGCCGGACTGCAGTGGCGCAATCTCGGCTCACTGCAAGCTCCGCCTCCCGGGTTCACTCCATTCTCCTGCCTCAGCCCCCGCCCACCCTCACCCCCGCCAGTAGCTGGGACTACAGGCGTCCGCCACCGCGCCTGGCTAATTTTTTTTGTATTTTTAGTAGAGAGGGGGTTTCACCGTGTTAGCCAGGATGGTCTTGATCTCCTGACCTCGTGATCCACCCGCCTCGGCCTCCCAAAGTGCTGGGATTACAGGCGTGAGCCACCGCGCCCGGCCTGAGATGTTAACTACTATGTAAAAAGAAAGTGTTTAAAGTCAAAAAAATTATATATATTTTTTACCTCTGTTTATATGTTAGCTTCACTCTATGGTATTCAAAAATAATAATGCATGTTAAATAAAATAATTACTTGACAACAAAGAAAATCAATTATATTTTGGCTGTTCTTGGATTTAGATTCCTGTGTTAATAAATTGACAGAGATTAGGGTGTGCAGAACAAGAGTTTATCTGTGGCTGGAGACTCAAAGCTTCCTATAGTTCTCTTGACAAGCATACAAACTATTCCTTAAAAAGGAGAATTAAAGCAAGCAGTGTACTTCACAGACAGCAAGATGTAACTGACTTGGCTGATAACATTTGGCTGCAACAATCTCCTCTGTCCCAACCAATAGGAAATGCCAAAATCAATTAGGATGAACTGTGGACTATACCATCATGTCTGAATTACATGCTGTAAGTTCTTCCTGTTCATTTTTTATCTGAAATTATTTAAAAATCTAAAATTGTGACAAACATATTTGAGGCCACTACATTGATTTTCTTATTATGATTTATTTGTTGCCCACATAATATACACACTAGGAATTCTAGTCATGACTGAGCTCTGTTCAACTTTATTTTTACATTTTTGTACATTAACTTATTTTTTATTTACACATGCATCATATTTTACTGCAAACAAAGCAAAGTCAAATTGAATACCATTTTACACATAAAACCACAGGGGAACATTTGCACTGTCCTCTAGCAGTCAGTCAAGAATCAGTGCCTACCTTTCCCTAACTGTTCCATACCCACTCTTATTCTTCCTTCCATAGGTGTGTGTTTTTTACTTGCTTGACTCCCTTCTTTACTGCTAGCACTTATTTATCTTTTTTTTTTTCAATTTTTGTTTTAGATTCAGGCAGTACATGTGCAGGTTCTTTTCCTGAGTATATTGCATGATGCTGTGGTTTGAGGTATAAATGATCCCATCACCCAGGTACTGAGCATAGTACCCAGCAGTTGGTTTTTCAGCCATTGGCTCCATCCCTCCCTCCTCACTCTAGAAGTCCCTAGTCATAATTGTTGTCCTATTTATGTCCATAAGTAGTCATTGTTTAGCTCCTGCTTATAAGTAAGGACATATAGTATTGAGTTTTATGGTCCTACATTAATTCGCTTAGAATAATTGTTTCCAGCTGCACCCGTGTTACTGTAAAGAACTTGATTTCATTCTGTTTTATGCCTTTGTAGTACTCCATATGTGTATATATATGTGTGTGTGTGTGTATATATATATATCATTATATATATATCATTTTATTTATCCAAAATACCATTGATGGACACCTAGGTTGATTCCATGTCTTTGCTATTGTGAATAGTGCAATGAGCATACATATGCATGTATCTTTTTAGTAGGATTTGTTTTCTTTTGGATATATAGCCAATAATGGAATTGCTGGGTGAAATGGTAGTTCTGTTTTAAGTCCTTTGAGAAATTAAAGGAATTAGATTTCCACAGTGGCTAAACTAATTTACCTTCCCACCAACAGTGTATAAGCATTCCCTTTTCTCTGCAGCCTTGCCAATATCTGTTGTTGTTGTTTTTTTTTAATTTTTAAACCAATAGCTATTCTGACTGGTGTGAGATAATATCTCATAATGGTTTTGATTTGCATTTCTCTTGTGATTGATGATGTGGAACATTTTCTCACATGTTTCTTGGCCACTTGTATGTACTCTTTTGAGAAGTGTCTGTTCATGTCTTTTGACCATTTCTCAGTGGGATTATTTGTTTTTTGTTTGTTTTGTTCTGTTTTTTTGCTTGTTCAAGTGTTTAAGTTCCTTATCAATTCTGTATATTAGACCTTTGTTGGATGCATAGTTTGCAAATACTTGTCTCCTGTTCTGTAGATTGTCTATTTACTCTGTTGATAGTTCTTTTACTGTGCAGAAGCTCTTTAGTTTAATTAGATCCCACTTGTCAATTTTTGTTGTTGTTGCAATTACTTTTGAGGACTTACTTTTAAGTTATTTCCCATGGCTGATGTCCAGAATGATGTTTCCTGAGTTTTCTTCTAGGATTCTTGTAGTTCGAGGTCTTACATTTAAATTTTAATCCATCTTGAATTAATTTTTGTATATGGTGACAGGTAGGAATCCAGTTTCATTCTTCTATATATGGCTCATCAGCCATCCCAACACCATTTATTGAATAGAGAGTTATTTCTATTGCTTATTTTTGTCGACTTTGTCAAAGATCAGATGGCTGTAGGCATGCAACTTTATTTCTTGATTCTCTATTGTGTTTTATGTGTCTGTTTTTGTACCAGTACCATCTTGTTTGGGTTACTATAGCCTTATAGTATAGTTCAAAGTTGAGTAATGTGATGCCTCCAGCTTTTTCCTTTTTGCTTAGGATTGCTTTCACTATTCAGGCTCCTTTTTCATTGAAGTGAGTTTTAGGATAGGTTTTTTTTTTTTTCCCCAGTTCTGTGAAAAATGCCATTGGTAGTTTGATAGGAATAGTGTTGAATCTGCAGTTTGCTTTGGGAAGTACAGCCACTTTGTACTCCCACTTATGGGTGAGAACAGGCAGTGTTTGGTTTTCTGTTCCTGTGTTAGTTTGCTGAGAATGATGGCTTCCAGCTTCATCCATGTTCCTGCAAAGGAAATGAACTCATTCTTTTTTATGGCTGCATAGTATTCCATGGTGTATATGTGCCACATTTTCTTTATCCAGCCTATCATTGATGGGCATTTGGGTTGGTTACAAGTCTTTGCTATTGTAAATAGTGCCGGAGTAAACATATGTGTGCATGTGTCTTTATAATAGAATGAGTTATAATCCTTTGGTTATATAACCAGTAACGGGATTGCTGGGTCAAATGGAATTTCTGGTTCTAGATCCTTGAGGAATCGCCACACCGTCTTCCACTATGATTTAATTAATTTACACCAACAGTGTAAAAGCATTCCTATTTCTCTTCAGCCTCACCAGCATCTGTTGTTTCGTGACTTTCTAATCATTGTCATTCTAAGTGGCGTGAGATGGTATCTATTGTGATTTTGATTTGCATTTCTCTAATGACCAGGCATGATGAGCTTTTTTTTTTATGTTTTTTGGCCACATAAATGTCTTCTTTTGAGAAGTGTCTGTTCATATCCTTCACCCACATTTTGATGGGGTTGCTTTTTCCTTGTAAATTTGTTTAAGTTCCATGTAGATTCTGGATATTAGATGTTTGTCAGATGGGTAGATTGCAAAAATTTTCTCCCATTCTGTAGGTTGCCTGAATGCTACCTGACTTCAAACTATACTACAAGGCTACAGTAACCAAAACAGCATGATACTGGTACCAAAAGAGATATATAGACCAGTGGAACAGAACAAAGACCTCAGAAACAGTACCACACATCTACAGTCATCTGATTTTTGACAAACCTGACAAAAACAAGAAATGGGGAAAGGATTCTCTATTTAATAAATGGTGCTGGGAAAACTGGCTAGCCATATGCAGAAAACAGAAACTGGACCCCTTCGTTACATCTTATACAAAAATTAACTCAAGATGGATTAAAGACTTAAATGTAAAACCCCAAACTATAAAAACCCTAGAAGAAAACCTAAGCAATACCATTCAGGACATAGGCATGGGCAAAGACTTCATGACTAAAACACCAAAAGCCAAAACTGACAAATGTGATCTAATCAAACTAAAGAACTTTTATATTGATTTTATACCCTGAAACCTTAGTAAAGTCATTTATCAGTTCCAGGAGCCTTTTGGTGGAGTCTTTAGTGTTTTTTAGGTATAGAATCATGTTGTCTACAAAGAGAGATAGTTGGATTTCTTCTTTTCCTATTTGGATGTTTTTTATTCCTTTCTTTTTCCTGATTCATCTGCCTAGTGCTTCCAGTATTATGTTGAATAGGCATAGTGAGAATGGGCATCTTTGTCTTATTCCAGTTCTCCAAGGAAATGGTTCCAATTCTTGCACATTCAGTATTATGCTGGCTGTGTTTGTCATAGATGGCTCTTATTTTTTTGATGTATGCTCCTTCAATGTCTAGTTTCTCAAGGATTTTGAAAACTATTTCTGCATCTATTGAGATGATCATATGGTTTTTGTTTTAAATTCTGTTTATGTGGTAAATCACATTTATTTGATGTATATTGAACCAACCTTGTATCCCAGGAATGAAGCCTATTTGATCATGGTAAATTAACTTTTTGATGTGCTGTTGAATTCAGTTTGCTAGTATTTTGTTAAGGATTTTTGCATCTGTGTTCATCAGGGATGTTGGCCTGTAGTTTTCTTTTTTCATTGTTTCTTTGCCAGGTTTCAGTATCAGAGGGATGCTGACTTCATAGAGTGAGTTGGAGAAGAGTTTCCCCCTGATTTTTTTGGAATAGGTTCAGTAGAATTGGTACCAGCTCTTTGTACATCTGGTAGAATTTGGCTGAGAATCCATCTGGCCTGAGGCTTTTTTTTCGTTGGTAGAATCTTTATTACTGATTCACCTTTGGAAGTCTATGTTGATTTATTCAGTGTTTCAGTTTCTTTCTGATTCAATTTTGGGAGATTGTGTGTGACCAGGAATTTATCCACTTCCTCTAGGCTTTCTAGTTTGTGTGCATAAAGGTGTTAATAATACTCTCTACGGATCTTTTGTATTTCTGTGGGATTGGTTGTAATGACACCCTTGTTATTTCTGATTATGCTTATTTGGACCTTCTCTCTTTTTTTCTTTGTTAATCTAGCTAGCAATCTACCAATCTTGCTTATCCTTTCAGAGAACCAACTTTTGGTTTCATTGATTCTTTGTGTGGATTTTTTTTTGGGTCTCAATTTCATTAGGTCCACTCCAATTTTCGTATTTCTTTTTTTCTGCTATCTTTGGGATTAGTGTGTTCCTGTTGTTCTCTAGTTCCTTGAAATTTGATACTAGATCATTAATTTCAGGTCTTTTTTTGTGAGGTAGGCATTTAGCACTATAAACTTTCCTCTTAACACTGCTTTTGCTGCATCCCAGAGACTTTGATATGTTGTGTCTCTGTTTCTATTTATTTCAAGGAATTTTAAAATTTCTGCCTTGATTTCATTGTTTACTCAAAAGTCATTCAACAGCAAGTTGTTTAATTTCCATGTGATATTGTGGTTTTGAAAGATCTTCTTGGTATTGATTTATATTTTCACTCCACTGTTGTCCAAGAGTGTGACTGGTATGATTTCTATTTTTTGGAATTTATTGACTCATTTTACGGCTGAGAATGTGGTCGATCTTGGAGTATGTTCCATGTGCAGATTTAAAAAAATGTCCATTTTGTGATTGTTGGGGGCAATATTCTGTATATGTCTATTAGGTCCAATTGGTCACATGTTCAGTTTAAGTCCAGAATTTCTTCGTTGGTTTTCTGCCTCAATAATCTGTCTAATGCTGTTAGTGGGGTATTGACGTCCCCCACTATCATTGTGTGGCTGTCAAGTCTTTTTGGAGAACTAGAAGTACTTGTTCTATGTATCTGGGTGCTCCAATTTTAGGTATGTATATTTTTAGAATAATTAAGTCTTCTTGAATTGAACCATTTAACATTATGTAGTGCCCTTCTTTGTCCTCTTTTACTGTTTTTGGTTTAAAATCTGTTTTATCTAATATAAGAATAGCAATCTCTGCTCTTTTTGTTTTCCGTTTCCATGGTAGATCTTTCTACAACCCTTTGCTTTGAGCCTATTGGTGTCATTATGTTTGAGATGGCTCTCTTGAAGACAAAGGATGGATGGGTCTTGTTTTTTCATCGAACTTTTCACTCTGTGCCTTTTAAGTGGAGCATTTAGATCATTTACATTCAAAGTTAATATTGACGTGAGGTTTTGATCCTAACATGAAATTGTTAGCTGGTTGCTTTCTAGTTTCTATTGTGTGGTTGCCTTATAGGTTCTGCAGGCTATATACTTAAGTGTGTTTTTACGGTAGCATCAACCTAATTTTCATTAAAAGATTATTCTATTCATCTTCATGCTAGATTAGAGAATGATGAGGAAATTTACAATATACATTGCTTTTCCTTCAAAGTGGCTCTTGTTTCCTGACTGCAAATATGTGGTGCACAGTTCACAAACCCCTCATCTTGCTAATTACTCATTGTTTACTCTATGCTTGAAACTAACTTGCACATTTTGTACGTCCTGGAAAATTGTGAGTTAAACTTTTTATGTAATACACTACTTCATTTTAAAGGGGATCTTCCCCAAAAGAATATTTTTTAATGTCAACTAACCTGTCTCTTAACATATAGTGGATAGATTGTGGATAGTAGAAATAGAAAATTTGGGTTTTAGTTGTGCTATAAAAATTGTTCAAATCACTTAACCATAATTAGAGTGCAATTACCTTGTCTGTAAAAAGAAGACAGAATCTTAGGCTTTGAAATAAAAAAGACAGAGGTGTTGATTCTGCCTTAGACACTAGCTAGCTATGTGATCTTTGATGAGTCACCTGAACTCGCAGAGCCACATTGTGCTGAATTATACATTTGGGGTTGTAGTTTGAACTTTGTTAGGTTGCCATGAGGGTTAATTGGAGTAAAAATGTCCAAGCTTTGTATCTATTATTATATGAACATAACACTTTATAAATTCCTTCTGACCATTGCTTTTTCTCCAAGTTGTTCCTGAAATCTCTCTTTGATATATTTAAAATGAAACATCATTTATAATTTTCATTGCTAACGTTTCATGTAAATGCACATTATTATCAACATAAAATAGTTATACATAAGAAATTGCTAAATCTCCTTGACAATTTGGTAATGAAAACTTGAGAACTCAGTCATAAACATTTTGGTCACTTTGATGTTATCACCTGACAGAAAGGCTTTTTACATTTTCAGATGTTAATATTTATTCTGAATTTTAAATAAAAGAGGGGTTGCTATTTTGTATATATAAAACACCAACAATAAACAAATGAGAGTTAAGATTTTCTTTGAATAAGCTTTTGTTTTCTTTATCAAGTGTTCAATAATTTTGTCCCATTCCACATCCCTACTGTGAATATGATAAGGTGTTACAGTTTGATCAAGATGTCCCAGTGTTTTATGATTATGATTCCCCCAGTTCATTCTGTTGTCTATAGCAAATAAGAGTTTTCCACTATGTATACATAGTTCCCTTATAAAAGACACAAATAAAAGTAGGAAAAAATTAGTTTCCATCACATACTTTAATTCCCTCATTGTGAAAATAACCCCTTTTCAGATATTTAACCTAAAATTTGCGTGCTCCACTATATGGTTTTTTACTTTGATTCTGACTTAAGATGAAGATAAAAACTAAGAACATACACCTTTTTATGTTTGAGTAGCATTATTCAATCATCTCTCAGCCTCTTTGTTTAAAAAAAAAAGGAAGGGAAGATGGCTGAAGAGGAACAGCTATGGTCTGCAGTTCCCAGTGTGATTGACACAGAAGATGGGTGATTTCTGCATTTCCAACTGAGGTACCTGGTTCATTTCATTGGGACTGGTTTGACAGTGGGTGCAGCCCATGGAGGGCGAGCTGAAGCAGGGCAAGGCGTCGCATCACCTGGGAAGCACAAGGGGTTGGGAGATTTCCCTTTCCTAGCCAAGGGAAGCCGTGACAGACTACCTGGAAAATCGGGAGACTCTTGCCCAAATACTATGCTTTTCCCAAGGTCTTAGCAACCTGCAGACAACGTGATTCTCTCCCATGCCTGGCTCAGTGGCTCCCACACCCACAGAGCCTTGCTCACTGCTAGTGCAGCAGTCTGAGATCGATCTGCGAGATGGCAGCCTGGCTGGGGAAGGGGCATCTGCCATTGCTGAGGCTTGAGTAGGTAAACAAAGCGGCCAGGAAGCTCAAACTGGGTGGAGCCCACCACAGCTCAACAAGGCCTACTGCCTCTAGACTTCACCTCTGTTGGCAGGGCATAGCTGAACAAAAGGCAGCAAACAACTTCTGTAGACTTAAATGTCCCTGTCTGACAGCTCTGAAGAGGGCAGTGGTTCTCCCAGCACAGCGCTTGAGCTCTGAGAATGGAGAGACTGCTTCCTCAAGTGGGTCCCTGATCCCTGTGTAGCCTAACTGGGAGACACCTCCCAGTAGGGGCCGATGGACACCTCATATAGGTGGCTGCCCCTCTGGGATGAAGCTTCCAGAGGAAGGATCAGGCAGCTGTTCTGCAATATTTGCTGTTCTGCAGCCTCCGCTGGTGATACCCAGACAAACAGGGTCTGGAATAGAACTCCAGCAAACTCCAACAGACCTGCAGCTGAGGGACATGACTGGTAGAAGGAAGACTAACAAACAGAAAGGAATAGCATCAACATCAACAAAAAGGTCATCTACACCAAAACCCCATCTGTAGGTCACCAACATCAAAGACCAAAGGTAGATAAAACCACAAAGATGGGGAGAAACCAGAGCAGAAAAGCTGAAAATTCTAAAAATCACAGCATCTCTTCTCCTCCAAAGGACCGCAGCTCCTCGCCAGCAACGGAAAAAAGCTGGATGGAGAATGACTTTGATGAATTGACAGAAGTAGGCTTCAGCAGGTTGGTAATAACAAACTTCTCCAAGCTAAAGGACGATGTTCGAACCCATTGCAAGGAAGCTAAAAACCCTGAAAAAAGATTAGAGAAATGGCTAACTAGAATAAACAGTGTAGAGAAGATGTTAAATGACCTGATGGAGCTGAAAACCATGGCATGAGAACTTCGTGATGCATGCACAAGCTTCAATAGCCGATTCGATCAAGTGGAAGAAAGGATATCAGTGATTGAATATCAAATTAATGAAATAAAGCGAGAAGATAAGGTTAGAGAAAAAAGGGTAAAAAGAAACAAACAAAGCCTCCAAGAAATATGGGACTATGTGAAAAGACCAAATCTACGTTTGATTGGTGTACCTGAAAGTGATGGGGAGACTGGAACCAAGTTGGAAAACACTCTTCAGGATATTATCCAGGAGAACTTCCCCAACCTAGCAAGGCAGGCCAACATTCAAATTCAGGAAATACAGAGAACACCACAAAGATACTCCTCAAGAAGAGTAACTCCAAGACACATAATTGTCAGATTCATCAAGGTTGAAATGAAGGAAAAAATGTTAAGGGCAGCCAGAGAGAAAGGTCAGGTTACCTACAAGGGGAAGCCCATCAGACTAACAGTGGATCTCCCGGCAGAAACCCTACAAGCCAGAAGAGAGTGGGGGCCAATATTCAACATTCTTAAAGAAAAGAATTTTCAACCCAGAATTTCGTATCCAGCCAAACTAAGCTTCATAAATGAAGGAGAAATAAAATCCTTTACAGACAAGCAAATGCTGAGAGGCTTTGTCACCACCAGGCATGCCTTACAAGAGCTCCTGAAGAAAGCACTAAACATGGAAAGAAACGACTGGTACCAGCCACTGCAAAAACAGGCCAAATTGTAAAGACCGTTGATGCTATGAAGAAACTGCATTGATTAACGGGCAAAATAACCAGTGACCATCATAATGACAGGATCAAATTCACACATAACAATATTAACCTTAAATGTAAATGGGCTAAATGCCCCAATTAAAAGACACAGACTGGCAAATTGGATAAAGAGTCAAGACCCATCAGTGTGCTATATTCAGAGACCTATCTCACGTGCAAAGATGCACATAGGCTCAAAATAAAGGGATGGAGGAAGATCTACCAAGCAAATGGAAAGCAAAAAAAAGCAGGGGCTGCAATCCTAGTCTCTGATAAAACAGACTTTAAACCAACAAAGATCAAAAGAGACGAAGGCCATTACATAGTGGTAAAGGGATCAATTCAACAAGATGAGCTAACTATCCTAAATATATATGCACCCAATACAGGAGCACTCAGATTCATAAAGCAAGTCCTTAGACACCTACAAAGAGACTTAGACTCCCACACAATAATAATGGGAGACTTTAACACCCCACTGTCAGTATTAGACAGATCAACGAGATAGAAGGTTAACATGGATATCCAGGACCTGAACTCAGCTCTGCAACAAGCAGACCTAATAGACATCTACAGAACTCTCCACCCCAAATCAACAGAATATACATTCTTCTCAGCACCACATCGCACTTATTCTAAAATTGACCACACAATTGGAAGTAAAGCACCCTCAGCAAATGTAAAAGAACAGAAATCACAACACACAGTCTCTCAGACCACAATGCAATCAAATTAGAACTCAGGATTAAGAAACTTACTCAAGACCACACAACTACATGGAAACTGAACAACCTGCTCCTGAATGACTACTGGGTACATAACGAAATGAAGGCAGAAATAAAGATGTTCTTTGAAACCAATGAGAACAAAGACACAACATACCAGAATCTCTTGGACACATTTAAAGCAGTGTGTAGAGGGAAATTTATAGCACTAAATGCCCACAAGAGAAAGCAGGAAAGATCTAAAATCAACACCCTAACACCACAATTAAAAGAACTAGAGAAGCAAGTGCAAAGAAATTCAAAAGCTAGCAGAAGGCAATAAATAACTAAGATCAGAGCAGAACTGAAAGAGATAGAGACACAAACAACTCTTCAAAAAAAAACAGTGAATCCAGGAGCTGGTTTTTTGAAAAGATCAACAAAATTGGTAGACCACTAGCAAGACTGATAAAGAAAAAAACAGAGAAGAATCAAATAGATGCAATAAAAAATCATAAAGGGGATATCACCACCAATCCCACAGAAATACAAACTACCATCAGATAATACTATAAACACCTCTACGCAAATAAACTAGAAAATCTAGGAGAAATGGATAAATTCCTGGACACATACACCCTCCCAAGACTAAACCAGGAAGAAGTTGAATCTCTGAGTAGACAAATAACAGGCTCTGAAATTGAGGCAATAATTAGTAGCCTACCAACCAAAAAAAGTCCAGGACGACAGATTCATAGCTGAATTCTACCAGAGGTACAAAGGGAGCTGGTACCATTCCTTCTGAAACTATTCCAATCAATAGAAAAAGAGGGAATCCTCCCTAACTCATTTTATGAAGCCAACATCATCCTGATACCAAAGCCTGGCAGAGACACAACAAAAAAAGAGAATTTCAGACCAATATCCCTGATGAACATCAATGTGAAAATCCTCAATAAAATACTGGCAAACCAAATCCAGCAGCACATCAAAAAGCTTATCCACTATGATCAAGTTGGCTTCATCCCTGGAATGCAAAGCTGGTTCAACATATGCAAATCAATAAACATAATCCATCATATAAACAGAAACAATGACAAAAGCCACATGATTATCTCAATAGATGCAGAAAAGGCCTTTGACAAAATTCAACAGCCCTTCATGCTAAAAACTCTCAACAAACTAAGTATTGATGGAACATATCTCAAAATAATAAGAGCTATCTATGACAAACCCACAGCCAATATCATACTGAATGGGCAAAAACTGGAAGCATTCCCTTTGAAAACCAGCACAAGACAAAGATGCCCTCTCTCACCACTCCTATTCAACATAGTGTTGGAAATTCTGGCCAGGGCAATCAGGCAAGAGGAAGAAATAAAGGGTATTCGATTAGGAAATGGGGAAGTCAAATTGTCCCTGTTTGCAGATAACATGATTATATATTTAGAAAACCCCATCATCTCAGCCCAAAATCTCCTTAAGCTGATAAGCAACTTCAGCAAAGTCTCAGGATACAAAATCAATGTGCAAAAATTATAAGCATTCCTATACACCATTAACAGACAAACAGAGAGCCAAATCATGAGTGAACTCCCATTCACAAGTGCTACAAAGAGAATAAAATACCTAGGAATCCAACTTACAAGGGACGTGAAGGACCTCTTCAACGAGAACTACAAACCACTGCTCAATGAAATAAAAGAGGACACAAACAAATGGAAGAATATTCCATGCTCATGAATAGGAAGAATCAATATCATGAAAATGGCCACACTGCCCCAAGTAATTTATAGATTCAATGCCATCCCCATCAAGCTATCAATGACCTTCTTCACAGATTTGGAAAAAAACTACATTAAAGTTCATATGGAACCAAAAAAAAGCCTGCATTGCAAGACAGTCCTAAGCAAAAAGAACAAAGTTGGAGGCATCACGCTACCTGACTTCAAACTATAATACAAGACTACAGTAACCAAAACAGCATGGTACTGGTACCAAAATAGATATATAGACCAATGGAACAGAACAGAGGCCTCAGAAATAACACCACACATCTACAACCATCTGATCTTTGACAAACCTGACAAAAACAAGAAATGGGGAAAGGATTCCCTATTTAATAAATGGTACTGGGAAAACTGGCTTGCCATATGTAGAAAGCTGAAACTGGATCCCTTCCTTACACCTTACAAAAAATTATTTCAAGATGGATTAAAGACTTAAATGTTAGACCTAAATCCATAAAAACCCTAGAAGAAAACCTAGGCAATACCATTCAAGACATAGGCATGGACAAGGACTTCATGACTAAAACACCAAAAGCAATGGCAATAGAAGCCAAAATGGAAAATGGGATCTAATTAAACTAAAGAGCTTCTGCACAGCAAAAGAAACTACCATCAGAGTGAACAGGCAACCTAGAGAATAGGAGAAAATTTCTGCAATCTACCCATCTGACAAAGGGCTAATATCCAGAACCTACAAAGAACTCAAGCAAATTTACAAGAAAAAAACGAACAACCCCATCAAAAAGAGGGCAAAGTATATGAACAGATACTTCTCAAAAGAAGATATCTATGCAGCCAACAGACACATGAAAAAATGCTCATCATCACTGGCCATCAGAGAAATGCAAATCAAAACCACAATGAGATACCATCTCACACCAGTTAGAATGGCAATCATTAAAAAGTCAGGAAACACTGGGCGCGGTGGCTCACGCCTGTAATCCCAGCACTGTGGGAGGCCGAGGCAGGAGGATCAAGAGGTCAGGAGATTGAGACCATACTGGCTAACACGATGAAACCCCATCTCTACTAAAAACACAAAAAATTAGCCAGGCATGGTGGTGGGCGCCTGTAGTCCCAGCTACTGGGGAGGCTGAGGCAGGAGAATGGCGTGAACCTGGGAGGCGGAGCTTGCACTGAGCCCAGATCGCGTGACTGCACTCCAGCCTTAGCGGCAGAGCAAGACTCTGTCTCAAAAAAAAAAAAAAAAAAGTCAGGAAACAACAGATGCTGGAGAGGATGTGGAGAAATAGGGACGCATTTACACTGTTGGTGGGACTGCAAACTAGTTCAACTATTGTGGAAGACAGTGTGGCAATTCCTCAAGGATCTAGATCTAGAATTACCATTTGACTCAGCAATCCCATTACTGGGTATATACCCAAAGGATTATAAATCATGCTACTATAAAGACATATGCACATGTATGTTTATTGCAGCACTATTCACAATAGCAAAGACTTGGAACCAACCCAAATGTCCATCAATGATAGACTGGATTAAGAAAATGTGGCACATATACACCATGGAATACTATGCAGCCATAAAAAAGGATGAGTTCTTGTCCTCTGCAGGGACATGGATGAAGCTGGAAACCATCATTCTCCGCAAACTATCACAAGGACTGAAAACCAAACACCGCACATTCTCACCCATAGCTGGGAATTGAACAATGAGAACACTTGGACACAAGGCGTGAAACATCACACACCAGGGCATGTCGGGGGGTGGGGAGCTGGGGGAGGGATAGCATTAGGAGAAATACCTAATGTAAATGATGAGTTGATGGGTGCAGCAAACCAACATGGCACATACCTATGTATCAAACCTGCACGTTGTGCACATGTACCCTAGAACTTAAAGTATAATAAAAAAAAAATGAAGGAAAGAAAGAGAAAAAGAGGAAGAAAATAGAGCTTCATTAACAATTACATGGAATATTGGTTCTAAGTTTTACGAATAGTGTGAAGTTGGAAACTATGGAAAACTAACCAGGCTGTTAGCTTATATGTTTTAATATCAAATCAAATCATGACACTTTATTTTTGATCAGTGACTGAAGGGTAGCCTTTTCTCCTCTCTGTTTACAGAGGTTCTGAAGGGCAGACTGTTAGAGCTGCCAGTTCATTGACCTGGGCATTCTGCAGGAGGATTCTAAACCAGGTCCCTGGTATGTGAAACCCTGTCTGGCAGCTCCTCTCCATAGCATGTCCCTAAATCTGTGCATCTATCTCAAAGATGGCATTAAATTTACTAGCAGCTTGAGTAGATAGTCCTTGTCTGTCCCTAAGGGAAGTTTCCCAGCACACAGGCATTAAAAAAAGTGATAATAGGCCAGGCGCAGTGGCTCACACCTATAATCCCAGCACTTTGGGAGGCTGAGGCGGGCAGATCACGAGGTCAAGAGATCGAGACCATCTGGCCAACATGGTGAAACCCCATCTCTACTAAAAATACAAAAATTAGCTGGGTGTGGTGGCATGTGCCTGTAGTCCCAGCTACTGGGGAGGCTGAGGCAGGAGAATCTCTTGAACCAAGGAAGCGGAGGTTGCAGTGAGCCGAAATCGCGCCACTGCACTCCAGCCTGTCGACAGAGCGAGACTCCATCTCAAAAAAGCAAAAAAAAAAGTGATAATAATTGGAAATGCAGTACAAATGCTTGTAACTAAGTATATTAGTAACATGGGAAATTGAATGTGTGAGGTACAAAGGTGTAAATTATTGGGAACATAAAGAAGACTTTTCTTGGTAGTTTTGTGTCCCTTATCTTTGCCAGGAAAGCCTGTCTTTCCAACCTTTTAATTGCTAACATTGTTCTCCTATGGCCGTATGTAAATTCCCCTCTCATTTACTGAGGAATCCAAAACTATATGCAGAGTATTCTGCAAAATCCTGGATATTACATATTCTAAAATGTTGGGATAATTATCACTAATATAAACTGGGAGCCTATAATGTAATATTGTACTTACAGAACACAAATAGGTCTCCAAAAATTCCAGTCTTTGAAAAGGAGCATTTGGCTTTTTGACAAGTCATCAAGTGGGAGAAATTGAAGTGATGAAGAATTTTTAACATGATCTTCTTGGAATACCCAAAATTGTTGGGAGATTGCTCATTAACACACAGATCACCTTGGGCAGTGTCTAGGACCAACAAGTGTACGGGAGAAGCTCTCATTTCCTTACAGATGCCCTTTTCACAAAGGCCATTCCCTAGGGGACTGTTGTATACATTAGCTTCCTCTGGAAGTTAGCCCACTAGTAAGGTCATCTGGTTAGCTATTGTTAGCTAATAAGGTTATTAGATACTTATAGTTTAATCCCCCAATTCATTGTGGGATAGTGTTCCAACTGATTTAGTGAGGTCTCAGAGGCAAGTATGTATGAAAATACAGTCACCATGAGTTATAGTTCTGTGTATTTCAATTGTTACAAATTTGCAAAACAGGATCTACTAAAATATTAAGGTGAAATATGCCTGGTACACTTTCCTTATTAAAAGGAGGTACTCAGTACATATTAGGGAGAAAAAATGAATGATTGAATAATTTACTGCAACATACAGTTGGAAACCATCCAAAAGGGCAAAGAGACTCAATAAAAGGGCAAAGAAGCTCAGTTAGAAAGGTGATTTTGCTAGTGTTTCTGCTAATGTTGGGTCCAGATGAGCACTGAAAGTCACAGATACTGTCAACAGGGATGACAAGACAGAAACATGCTTCCTGACACCTTTTAAATTATTTTTTTCTTCTTTTCCTACTAGCTTCATGCTGACATTTCTGATGTCAATAAACATAAATTTTTAGAAGGGGCTCTAGGAAAGAGAATAGAGTCCAATTCAAGAACGCTAACTTTCAGATATCCTAATAAGTGTTCTGTAGTTTTGTTATTATATGATTAGATTCATACAGTAGAAAACATAGGAGCCCCTACTGTCTTTATAGGTTGACTTTCAAGACAGTATAACACACACTTCAATTCTTGCTTCATATGTCTATACATAAAAGCCATTCTGCTGCGCATAAATCGTGTTTTAGGATACTTCTTTCTGTTTCATTTAATTTTTTTTAGAAAATTTAAGAAACCACCTCATGTTAGAGCCCCACATTTCAGTTAAGCAAGATTATCCACACCTTATAGTCTGACAACTTCCTTACTTTATAGAGACCCTTGAAGAAACAGGTTAGAATCTTCTCTGATTCAGTTGAGTACTCATTAAGGCTTTAAATCTCTGAAAGTGTATATAGTATACTCACTTTCTCTAGAGAAAAAAATCAAAAATTATTTTATGTGTATGTGTTTTTTTAAAGTAATTATCACCTTTATTAAAAACACTTTCAGATTGTGTTTTAGTTTCATGTTAAACACTCCCGCTGTAGAATCAAATAAGCTAGATTCAAGTCCTAGTTCTGCTACTTAATAGCACTGTCACCTTAGACAAGTTACTTAATTATTTCACTCTTCAGTTTCCTTACCTGTTAGAAAACTCTTTTGATTACTGTCAGAATTCAGTGAGATGATACTTATGAAGTACCAGATATAAAGGAAATACTCAATTAGGAATGACTATTATTCTTTGATTTTCTTAGACAGTTTTAGGATTGCAAGTCAATTTGCAGAAAACAAATATCCCCAAACTTTTGGCAAAGGCCAACTCACCAAATTTTTAGTCCCTTGAATTGTAATTTGTCAAAAGAAAAATTCACTTTGAACTGTTATACAAATATATATATTTTTCTTTCCAACTTTCATTTTAGGTTCAGGGGTTACATGTGCAGGTTTGTTACATGGGTGTGTGTCATGGAGGTTTTGTGTACAGGCTATTTCATCATCCAGGCAATGATCACAGTACCCGATAGGTAGTTTTTAGACCCTTACCCTCCTCTCACCCTCCACCCTCAAGTAGGCCCGTGTCTGTGGTTCCCAACTTTGTGTCTATGTGTACTCAGTGTTTAGCTCCCACTTATAAGTAAGAACATGCAGTATTTGGTTTTCTGTTCCTGCATTAACTTGCTTAGGTTAATGGCCTCTAGTACCATCCATGTTGCTGCAAAAGACATGATTTTGTTCTCTTTTATGGCTGTGTAGTATTCCATGCTATATATACACCACATTTTCTTTATCCAGTCCACCATTGATGGGCATCTAGGTTAATTTCATGTCTTTGCTAGTGTGAACAGTACTGCAATGAACATACACATGCATGTGTCTTTATGGTAGAAGAATTTATATTCCTTTGGGTATATACCTATTAACTGAAATGCTGGGTCAAATGGTAGTTCTGTTTTAAGTTTTTTGAGAAGTTTCCAAACTTTTTTCAACAGTGGTTGAACTAATTTACATTCCTACAAGGAATGTATAAATATTCCTTTTTCTCCACAACGTTGCCAACATCTGTTGTTTTTAGATTTTTTGGTAATAGCTATTCTGGCTGGTGTCAGATGGCATCTCATTGTGGTTTTGATTTGCAAGTCTCTGATGATTAGTGATTTTGAGCATTTTCTCATGTTTATTGACCACTTGTATGTCTTCTTTTGAGAAGTGTCTGTTCATGTCTTTTGCCTACTTTATAACGGGGTTATTTGTTTTTTGGTTGTTGATTTGTTTAAGTTCCTTACAGATTCTGGATAGTAAACCTTTGTTGGATGCATAGTTTGCAAATATTTTCTTCCATTCTGTAGGTTGTCTGCTTTCTCTGTTAATCATTTATTTTGCTGTGCAGAAGCTCTTTAGTTTAATTAGGTCCCACTTGTCAGTTTTTTATTTTGTTGCCATTACTTTTGGAGTCATTATCATAAACTTTTTGCCAGGGCCTATGTCCAAAATGGTATTTCCTAGGTTTTCTTCTTGGATATGATAGGTGCAACAGACATCTACAGAACACTCCACCCAACAATAACAGAATATACATTCTTCTCGTCTGCACATGGCATATACTCTAAAACTGACCACATGCTTGTCCATAAAGCAATTCCCAATAAGATAAGAACCAAAATCATACCAACCATACTCTCACACCACAGTGCAATAAAAATAGAAATTAATAATAAGAAGATCTCTCCAAACCATATAATTTCATGGAAATTAAACAACCTGCTCCTGATTGACTTTTGGGTAAATAATGAAATTAAGGCAGAAATCAAGAAATTCTTTGAAACTAAAACAGAGATACAGCATACTAGTATCTCTGGACACAGCTAAAGCAGTGTTAAGAGGAAAATCTATAACAGTAAAAGCCCACATCAAAAAGTTAGAAAGGTCCCAAATTAACAACCTAATATCACATGGGATGTGGGAATACAAAAACAAGAGCAAATCAACCACAAAGCTAGCAGAAGAAAAGAAATAACCAAAATTAGAGCTGAACTAAACAAAATTGAGACCAAAAAAACCATACAAAAGATCAATGAGACCAAAAATTGTTTTTTTGAAAGAATGGATAAGATTGGTAGATCACTAACTAGACTGATAAAGAATAAAGAGAGAAGACTGAAACAAACACAATCAGAAGCAACAAAGGGGGCATTACCAGCAACCCCACAGAAATAAAAAAAAAAAAACCAAACCCAGCGAGTGTTATGAACACCACTATGAGCTCAAACTAGAAAACCTACAAGAAATGAATAAATTCCTAGAAACATACAAACTCCCAAGATTGAACCAAGAAAAAATTGAAACCCTAAACAGACCAATAATGAGTTCTGAAATTGAATCAGTAATAAAAATGCCTACCAACCAGAAAAAGCCCTAGACCAGGTGGATTCATAGCCAAATTCTACCAGATATATAAAGAAGAGCTGGTACCAATCATACTGAAATTATTCCAAAAAATTGAGGAGGAGGAACTCCTCTCTAACTCTTTATATGATGCCAGCATCATTCTGATACCAAAATCTGGCACAGACACAAGCAAAAAAAAAAAAAAAAAACTTTGGGCCAATATCCCTGATGAACATAGATACAAAAATCCTCAACAAAATACTACCAAACCAAATCTAGCAGCACATCAAAAAGCTAATCCACCACAATCAAGTAGGTTTTATTCTTGGGATGCAAAGTTAGTTCAACATCCACAAATCAATAAATATGATTCATCACACAAACAGAACTAAAACCACAGACTACATGATTACCTCGATAGATATAGAAAGGGCTTTCAATAAAATTCAACATTCCCTCATGTTAAACTGTTATACAAATATTTTAAACAAGACCCAGGATATGTTGTCACAGACAGAGACGAGGGTAGACATAAGAACCCAGATGGAATGGGGCCCATGAGAAGACTAGAAGCAGATGTTCCAAGAGTTCTAGGCATCTGCATTTTGAAACATGCCAAATGAATATTCACCCAATTTGGAATAAGTCAGTGGAAAAGGAAGCAGGGAAGACATGATGAAATTAACACTGAAAAAAATGTTGGATAAAATGGCAAATTGGTCATTTGACAAACTGGTTTGTAGTGAATTGGCTTTGGATAAATTAGTCATTTAGCAAATTGGTCTGTTTTGCTATGAGGCCTATTTTTATACCATGCAGGGGAAAATTAACATTTTAAATTTATCTTGTGAAAAGACATGTTCAGAGGCAATCAAATCATATGTTAAAGAACATCAGTCTTGTAATACAAAAGTAAAATTTTCGTCCCACCCAAAGTTTTAATGGATTTGGATCTCCTGCAGAATGTGCCTTAAACAATTAATCGCAACATAAAGTATAATTCATATTAAATTTCAGTAACTAATAATAAGCCCTTCACAATTGTACATACGAGAATAAGTGGTAATTAGAAAGAACACTGCATTGCCTCCCTTCCAATGCCTATTTAAGCAAGCTTAATGTTGAGTTAAATAGGAGTTGATGAGTGTGCGTATTTACCTGTATATCTATATCCATCTATCTACTTATATATATATATCATTCTTCAGATTAAATGTATTACCTTTCCTTATGGCTATCTCTTCACATGGATTATATATTTCTTTGTGGATCCTTCATCATTTGGGTTGAAATGAGCAATACCCTATACTTTAATAACCTGTCTAACATAAGATCCAACACACCTACCAAAGAAACATGATGTTGTCTTACCCTGAAAAATATCTATTTGCTAAAAGATTTGTGAAAATCTCCTGATTGCTATAGGGATTTAAACCTAACAAATTGCACGTAACACACCAAGTAAGCATTTAGAGAAAATTTTCTTGTGCTTGAGTGCCCTTTCAGCTGGACGTATCAAAGGCTTAGTGGGTTCCTCTTATACTGTCACCTCACTCTCTCAGGTAGAAAAATGCCCAAAGTTATATCTTTTCCTTGTGTATTGATAAAACTTCAAGTAAATGACAGTGGAAACCAACTGTGAGAAGCTTTTGAAATTTTTGCCCAAGAGTTTTACTTAGAAATTGCCTTGGTTTGATAAATTAATCCCAGTTCCTGAACAGTGTAATTCAGTCATTAATTTTATTTTTTATTTTTGTTGTGCACAGTGTTGAGGCAAGGTAAGTGCTACACTGAGGATGGGAGAAGCCCCTAAAAAGATTGATGGGCCAGGTGGATGGTCATTGTCATAAAACTCACTTGTGGGACACAGCATTATAAGGAGTTTGTACTTACTTGGGTGTGGTAGAAACATAATCTGTACATTGTATGTTTTTCCATATAACATTGTTCTTTAGATAAATCAATACTAAATCTGAGAATTATCTGATAGTAGGAAAACTCGTTGAAGTTAGTATATTATAATTTCTTTTATGCTTAAGTATAAAATATGAACATTTTGATGAATTTCTCAAATATCTGTTATTTTGACAGTACCATAAAGCAAATTTTCATTATCTAAATAACTTCACATATGTGGATGTCCTTTGTCCTGAGTCTTTTGAAATCTTGTCTTATGAGATGCATTTGTACTTAATATGTTTCTTAGGTACACTTTTAGGGGAACTTGGTGGATCTTTTGTTAGGGCTACATTTCTAGTATCTTAGGTACCAATTACCCTCAGGGGAAACATTTAGTCAGACTGGCTGATAAACATGTCGCAGGTGACTTTAGAATTAAGTCTCATCTTGGAGATAGAAATCTTGGGTTTATATTTTTAATTAAGTGCAGGCTTCTGTCCTTTACTTGAACCTAAGGAGTATCATGTAGCAGGAAGTTTCAGTTCCGCAGGATTCTGACTATTTTCATGCAGTTCCACTTTGCAAACAAGATAGAATTAACACAAGGTGTGCTTTTAGCTTCTGGCTATGCCCAGTATTTTTAAGCTGCTTTGTAACATTTTTTTCATTCCAGGACCTTAAGGCAAACTTTAGGAGAATCTGGATATATTATGAAATAAAGAAATATCACAACATCTGACTCTTTCATTTATTACTCCATTGATTAATAAATATACTAAATGTAAAGAGGTGAGTTCAACACCCAGGAAACATAAATATAAAAAGACGAAGCCCCCACCCTCAAGAAATATACCATCTAGGAGGGTTGGGATGGGAGACAAGTTCCATACTCAAAGAACAATAATGTAAGGTAGGTGCACTGCTTTCTGCTGTCTAGCAGCTCAGAGAGGGGGGCACTTTTCCTGTTCTCCTGCAATCAGAGAAACCATCACCTGAGAAAAACTGCTGCAGCCTTCATCTGATGTTGATTCTTTTTTCTTTTATTTTCTTCTTTTTTGTTTTTTTGAGTCAGGGTCTCACTCTGTCACCAAGGCTAGAGTGCAGTGGTACCATCATAGCTCACTGGAGTCTTGAACACCTGGGCTCAAATGATCCCACCTTAGCTTCCTGAGTAGCTGGGTAGCTGGGACTACAGGCAGCTACCACCATGCCCAGCAAACTGTTTTTTCTAATTGTTTGTAGAGATGAGGTCTTGTTGTGTTGGCTAGGCTGGAACTGATTCTTTAAAAAGTGCCCCCACCTAGGGTCCCTCTGAATATATTCACCAACATTCTGCCCCAGATGTTTTTATCTTCTCTTTTTCTCTTTTTGTCTACCTCTTCCTTTAAGCCATCCCTATGGCTTGTACTATCACTCCTAGGGAAACTAGCCTCAAACATAACCCTGATTTTTCTTCTAAATTCCATTTCTTTACTTCTTGGTCATGTCAGTGAGCTGTTACCTTAAATTCTTCAGATTCATGGAGCCTAAAGTGAAACATAGATCACTTCTGTACTACCTGCCATTCCCTTGGGTATTTATGTTTCATTTCTGTTAAAGACATGACCATTTGCCTGGTTACCCAGGCTTGACAGTTGAGCTGCATTCTGCCATTTCTCCCATCTTCTTTCCAGATCTCCCTGATAACTAGTTAGTTGAAAAGACCTACTTGCCCCTAGTTCCAGTGTGTGGCTCACTTTTCTACTCTGCAGGATATCCTCAACACACCAAATTACACATCTGGCCACCTATGCCTTCTGTACACAGTGCCTACCCACATTAACTCACTCATCAAGTATTCACTGAATGCCTATTATATGCAACTCAGCGTGAGGTGCCAAAGAATACAAAAGTAAAATTTTTAAAAAGTTGGAAGAGTTTTATAGAAGACAAGCATTCTTTCTAATGAGAGATATACATAAGCTATTTTTCAAAAACAATGTGACAAAATTACCATCTCTGCTTGGGCATCCCGGAGCATGTCCTAAAAGAAATGACTTGAATTTTAAAGGCTAAGTAAGAGTTAACCAAGTAGAAGAGGAGGAAATGGCATTTCCAGATGAGAGACAAGTATGAACAAAGGCATATATTGCCTTGTGGAGATACGCAGGTTGAACCATTTTTTGGTCAGTTAATGACCCATCTCTTTCTTTTCTGAACTCCCATATGACATGAAAGTTCCTCTACCTTGTTTTGTGGTCGTTTTAGTATTTGCCAGCTCCTGCCTAGATTACAGGTTTTAAGGGCAAGGACCATGCATCAATTATCTTTGAACTCTCTATAGAACTTGGACCAATTATACATTTGTGGTAGGCTGAATAAGGGCTCCCAAAGATATCCACATCCTAACCCCCAGAACCTGTGACTCTGTAACCTTACATGGGAAAAAGGGCTTTGCAGATGTGATTAAGCAAAGGACCCCAGATGGGGAGATTATTCTGAATTACCTAGGTGGACTCCATGTCATCACAAGGGTCCTCCTAAGAGAGAGTTGGGAGCGTCAGAATCCGAAGAGATGTGAGAATGAAAAGCACAAGTGAGAGCAGTGGGATAGCCAAATTTTAAGAGGGTTGTGAGCCAGAGAGTATAGGCCGCCTCTAGAAGCTGCAGAAGGCCAGGGGTGGACAGAGTCTCCCTGCGAACCTCCAGAAGCAGCACAACCCTGCCCACTCACAGTAGACTCCCGATCTCCGGGCTGTAGAATAATACATCTGTGCTATTTTAAGCCACTGTTTGTGATTGTCTGTTACAGGAGTAATAGAAAACTAATATGATGTTTAATATTCATAAATGTTTTATAGGTTCATGACATGATTTTTAAACTTTTTTGTCTGTATGGTATTAGGATGGCAGCTATAATTTTTTTTTTTAATTTATGCAGGGAATCCTTAATGTAACAACCACTAGATTGTGCTAATTTGTTAAAGTAAAAAAAAATAGAAAATATTATATCATCAAAGAGGATTTTTAAAATAGTGAAGAGAAATTCTAGATATTGTGATTTTAGAGTCACATTATTGAACTAATGATATCCTATACTTTATAACACAATTCCAAGAAAATCTGACTGGGTGTAATTATCACAATCTGTGAATTTTCACTCAAGATTCCATAAAATATCATCCTCCATTTATCTTTTACTAGCTCCATAATTTAGAGTAAAAAGACAGTATGTAATGTACATTTCAAGCTTCCCAGTATTTTCAAAGAAGAAAGTCCATAATCCCTTTTAGTAAATATTGGTGGACAATGAGGATGAAATATGGTTTACAGTATAAACAGTTCTGCCATTATTAGACCATAGGAGGGCTTCAGAGTACACCCACTCATTGCCACAAGCTGATGATGGAGACAAATACCTGTGGGACCCCAAGCATGCACAGGACATTGCTCATGGCTTTAGGAACTGAGCTACTCCGTATTTGGTCCTAACCATAAATGACTGCTGATGTGAGATTTACAAATACAGTAAACCTCATTAATGAATTCTATATCTGCAAATTCACCTACTCACAAAACCTTATATGTAACCCCAAAATCAATATTTATGGCACTTTGATGGTCAAAAGTGGATGTGTGCAGAGTGGCAAAAATTTGTGTTGTCCAACTGTGTACATTCCTAGCTGAGGCTAAAGAAGGCCACGCTCTGCCACCCTTTTTCAGCTCTTTATACAGAGATGACAAGAGGATGGAGATGGAAGAGACAGTCCAATGTAGTGCAAGAAGACTCTGCTCTGGGGCCATCTGGACAGCTTGAGTCCCATCTCTGATCCCTGTTAGTGGGGAAGCCTCAGGCAAGTCACATAACACCATTGAACCTTGTTTTTTCTTGTGTAATAAAATAGTATCTACCAGGACAACCTTGTTTTTAAGATGTTTTTAAGGTTTAAGATTATAATATATGTGAGATATATATATATATACTTTACATACACATGTATATACTTCCCCTAAGCACAATGGTTCAGTATTCATTAATTCAGTGTTTGCAGAGGCTTTGTAGAACAAAACTACCATGAATAACTGGAACTGACTATATATTTCAATGTGAAGCATTTTATAGAGGAACTAGAGCTGGTCATGGTGATACTTAGAAAATGCTCATAATGAACCTCAGTTGGGAAGATGGGCTTCACTCATGTGTTAGCATGCAGGCTGGCTGTATGTCACACTCTGTTACCCTGTTTCTCTCTTAGAGAAACAATAATGGATAAAATAATGAATTCCTTCTACCATGTTTGATATGGTTTGATTCTGTGTCCCCACTCAAATCTCAAGTCAAATTGTAATTCTCAGTGTTGGAGGAGGGACCTGGTGGGAGGTGATTGGACCATGGGGTCAGACTTCCCCCTTGCTGTTGTTGTGATAGAGTTCTCACAAGATCTACTGTTTGAAAGTGTGTGGTACCTCCCCCTTCATGCTCTCTTTTTCTTGCCCCTGCCGTGGAGACATGCTTGCTTCCCCTTCACCTTCCTCCATGACTGTAAGTTTTCTGAGGCCTCCCCAGAATCAGAAGCCTGTACAGCCCACAGGCTGTGAGCCAATTAAACCTCTTTTCTTTATAGATTACCCAGTCTCGGTTATGTCTTTATAGCAGTGTGAGAACAAATTAATACAATTTGTATATTTTTCTGTCTTTATATGAGCAAGATACTTTATTTACCTACTAATAATTGGCAAGTTATAAGTTTTCCTCACAGTATTACATTTCAGAGGTGTAGATAAAAAGATATACAGAATTCATAGAGATGAAATCACTTCATCATTCCCCCACATTCCCGAAAGAAGTTTATTTCTTAGTTGCAAAAACACATCCAGACAGAGGGTCCCTCCCCCACAATATTTCTCTATTAGGAAACAGAATCTTTTTTTCAAGACTCTGATTTAACAAGGTTTTATTAAGCACTGCATTGAGTGCTATGGAAGATTCAAATATAACGGGTATTTTTCTTTCTCACCAATGCATTTCTACCATTTTGGGGGACACTAAGTGAAAATACAGAAAAGAAAAACTATAGAATAAAATATATGCAAGTATATTAAAGTCTAAACATTTAGTCACTAGCTTAAGGCATTCCAAGAGAATTTGAAGGGTATTCAAACTAAAATTTTAGCCATTTGGAATTTTCCTTGATTTTCATTTATGTTCTAATTAAAATTATAATTGTTTTCTTCTATCAGCGTGATTGACTCTAAACATTAGTAAAGAAAAAGAAAGAAAAACCCACTAGCCCCACCAATGACTATAACAAAAATTGTTCCAAAGTTTCCACACAGAGTCAATAAACTCTATCTTGGTGGGTTAAATGAACCATGTGAAGCTATAAATTCAGAATTTTATGCACCTTATAAGAACACAGTATAAAATATAGATGGACTGCCTTTTCTAGTAGAGTGAGAACTCCCTGATCAATTTTTGCAGTTATGCCTTGTATGAAAGCCTCTCGAGTCCATTTGACAGATCACCTCTCTAAAGAGCTAAATGTGTGGTTAAATGATTGATTATTCTCCCACTTCAGCTCCTTTCCCCTCATTGGACATGTAGCCCCCTTTTCCCATCATGTGCAGAAAATATGGAACAACCTCTGTCCTAAGCTTTCTGTCAAACACTTTATTGGCCTGATGGTGGATGAGGAGAGATGCATAGGATTCAAAGCTTACACAGAGGATTCATACGCTGAATTTAAGTTGCAAGACCTCAAGGTTATGCAGAGGAAAACCAGGAGTCCCTCGTGTAAGCTGTGGATAGAACGGTCTGTTCTGGACTTATTTGAGTATACGCTAATGAAAACCTAGCTGCTGTCAATAGGAGGTGGTAGGGAAGTATAGGCTCACGGACTGTGGAATTTCATTCTGAACTCCTTTGGCTCTCACTTGCCACACTGGCCCACACCTATACCAGGATTTGCTTCCTGGTCAGGCACCAAAGTGTTCCAAGAATTCTAAAGAGTTTCTCCTTTGAAAATAAGTTTTAAGTGGAAACTTAGTGACCTAGAAAAAAACTAAACCTACTAAAATGGACCAATACTACACACATACACTTACACACACACATTCATTAATAACAAGTCAGTCCTTTAAATTAAATTAAACAGGATAGAGTTACTGCTACTGCTTCTGGAATTGTCCCATATCAGAAAGAGCCTGAAATTTCTAATTATCTCTCATTTAACTAAACTCTCAGGAATTTAATCCTCTTCAGAGAGCCTATTGTCTTGAAATTGCACATTTAGATGAGGAAACCAAGTTCTTTTTATCAAAGTACTTTATGAATGTTGAGAAATGTCAGATTCAGTAATTTATCACCTGGATACCATGTGCTTTGAAGTGGAGGATGCGATAACAATGGTAATGACACAGTAAATTATGTTACCATGGCAGGACAGCCTTCAATGGCTACTCGGGTTTCAGCTCTGTGCACTTCACATCTTTATCACAACCTGGATCAAGGGGGTATGGGGATCACACAGGTGTTAAAATGGTTTGAGCTCCTAGAGTTTAATAATTTGCTCCATGGATCCTGGCATTCATGACAGTATTTTAGGTGCCATTAAAATATCCCTAAATCTGGCAGATTTTTAAAAATATTTAGGTGTTGTGTAATAAATTTTAGTTATTCTTACATAGTACATACGAGAAGAGTGAATGTTTTCCATGTCTAATAGGAGATGTAAGAAGTTTTGCACATCTGGGAGTATGTGTGTGGAAGAGATACTTCATTGTAGGTAATTGATGCTGGCAAATGAGTTTTTAAGTTTTGTTAAAAACAAAGTGTTTCTGGTACAGTCTAATATTATGTGTTATTATGATCCAATAAACTGTGTTCACATGAATTCCACCTGCAAGTGGATAAAGTTAATTTTGTAAGAATGTCAGACTACTTGGAGTCGGAATGTATTTTCTCAACACTTAATCAGAACCTAGGAAAGAATGAATGATACTTTCAGATAAGACCAGTTGGCAGCCTAGAATTTGTTTTATTTTTCCTTCTTTGGTATCTATCTGAAAATAAGGCTTTCTGTTTTCTTCTCTGTCCCCCTCTTTGTGTGTGTGTGTGTGTATCTTGAGTACTTTGCTTTCTTAAGCAGTGGAAATTTAGTATGTTTGCTATCTGGTTGGAAAAGTTTGTAAACTGAGTGTAACAAATATCAACCCACCACTGGAGCTCCTTGCAGCTAATGAAATGTGTCAGCCAAAAAAAAACAAACAAACAAAAAAACAAAGCAACACCCAAAACCCTCTCATAAGAGCTGCAATATACGCTAGTCAAAGAGGCAATGGCTGCACCAATTTAGGAGTGTTTCATTTTTCTTTATCAGTGATCTACAGTCTCTATTTCCTAGCTTTTACACATAAAAAAAGAAAAACATAGTGGAAAAACACTTTCTTTAAAGCATTACATTTTTCCTATTTGGTGACCATACTATAGATGTTAAATCTTATATGTTATTGTCCTTTCAATATATAAAATATAAAATTTATATATTAGATATATAGATATACATAAACTATATATCATATATTTATATAATTATAATGTATATTTTATAATTATACATAAGTTAATATTATTTATTTTTATTAAGATTATATATAAATCTAACACATTGACATACTCTCCTAACCTCACCAATAATTAAAAAATAAAGTATAAGCTTTGTTAATTTTGCAAAGCTAGGAAATATCATGTGTTTTATATAAATAGAATACCAACATCAAACCCCCGCAACCCTAGACAGGCTGATGGCTTTATGTCAATGCCAGGACTTGGAGTAGGGGAAGACAGGTAGTCAGGAGGATGGGAATGCTTTGTCATCCTCATCTCCTAGAGAAAGTCAAAATTTGACAGACGGGGGAAGGATAACTTTAGTAGATTCCATTTTATTTAACTCTATAAACACACAAACCTTTTACCCCCAGGCTATTTTTTAAATGCTAATAATTTTAAAGGCACTCTCATTAACTTGAAACGTTTTTATAGTTTTGTTTTTGTTTGAAAACTCATACCAGTCATTAAAGACTATGTCAGTTACTTCATAGATGGTATTCAGTGGATTCAGATATTTGGGGTAAATAATAAAGAAGAAAAGAAAATGAATTTGACGAGAGATCCTTCATGCTAAGCTGGCCAAAATAAATCACAGTTTTGAAAATAACATATGCCTTGGGAGAAAGTTGCTTCCATGCTTTATAACTTAAGGATGTTAGTCTCATAAAGTTTCACACATTTGAAGTGCATGGTAAACAGCTAGTTGTCATATTCAAATGTGCTAGGATAAAATATGAATTTCTTTGTTCTGTTCTTAACTTTGTTGCCAAATATATGCTGGTTTAGGTGAGACGAGTTGTTCTGTGTCTCAGTTATAGCTTTGTTGCTACTTATCAAAGATGAGTGATGCCTGCACCTCCTCATAGAGTTGTAGGGTGCAACTAAGATTACAAAAAATAAGAAAAGATGAAATAGTAAATGTGAACCCAAAGAGACAGAAAATGTAATGCTGCTACTTTATATAATATATATATTTGTGACTATATATAGTCAGTATATATATATAAATAGTCACAAAAAGTAAGCAAAATACTGTTTAAAGAGGTACTGAACGTCAGAAGCCACAAATAGCTTCTTGCAGGGGGTTGCGGGGGAGTAGGGAAACCACAGAGAGTGCAGCAGGAGTGGCTACTGAATACGTCAATCTCATGGAATGGCGACCTTGACTGTCCTTCCTGCAGCAGCCTCTCAGTATCAGCCCCTCGATGACCCCTCTCCATTACCCCTAGGAACTTTCCTGTCTAGGCTATGCCATCTTCCCTCTGGTCACACTGCAGGTTTACCCGTTCCTGACTACATACTTGCTGCTGATGTCACCTCAGTGTGTCACATAGTGTTTTACAGTCTGGGCTACTCAGTCTAAGGGTTTCACTTCCCTGCTTTGACCCAGCACCTGCGCTGCACCCCCCCCCCCCCCCGCCCCCATCAGCTGGGCACTACCAATGCACCAGCTTAACTTGTTATCCCAGCGGTGACATCATTCTTATCATGGGTTGTCTCCTTAGGAGATCCTGGAAAATGCCTCAGCCAGGCCAGCACTCCAATGGGATAACTACATTAGGTTAAGCAGTTATAGCAATGCCCCTCCAGAACATACTCTCTGCTCTTCCAAGCCACGGTGGCCTTGCACGTCATAGCGGTTGGAGTTCTCAGAACATTGTGAGGCAGACCAGTGTGAATTCCAGCTTCTTCATCCAGCTACATATTCACCTACAAGTACAAAATTCCCATTGACAATTAGAGGATGCCCTGGTGCTGATTCTGCTCTAATCACTTGGTGATTAAGCCCAACACTTCTCAAATTTCAACGGGCAAACAAACTACTTAAGTCTTGCTGAAGTCCAGATTCTGATTTGGTAGATCCTGAAATGTAACCTGAGACTCTTCATAACTAATGAGTTCCTGGTGATCATGCTGCGGCTTGTCCCCCATACTTTGAGTTGCAAGGATCTACCCAGAGTTGGATTGTACTTCTCAAACAGAAACAGAAGCCCCTACTGGACCAATAAGTCTTAATAAGGCATACTTCTATGCTTCCATTAATTCTAGCAGTTACTTTAAAGCCATAAACTGGACTAAAGTCTTCTGCCAAGGCTTGGATTACTGGAGCAACAAAGCCTTTTGTATCTGTTAGGAAAGAAGCTATCTGTCAGGATGATCTGACCTGATTTTCTGGATCTCATCAGGTTTGGGTCCAAGTGAGGCTGCACATCTGGCCAAGGAGAACTGGTCTCTGTGTAAGGCAGAGTGTCAACTTAGTTACAGGTCACACATGTGGACACACAAGCCTACAACTTCGACCTCTGGCACATCCTATGTCCCCTACTAACTTAAAGCATTTCATCAGCAATGTAAATATTGCCAAGAAGTTGCTAAGGAAAAACCTTTTGGCAACTAGATGGTCTGTCTTCAATGTTCATCATGAGTCCACGGGAGCTAACAAATCATGAAATTGTTGCTGACAACCCTGGTTGTACAGCATCCTGAAGTGAGGGAAATGCCAACAATTATGCCAGAAGGAAAGCTTTAAGGATATTCTACATCCTGGCTTCAAACAACAAAGCTTTACTGCAGACTGCGAGGAAGTGGCAGACACAAGGAAATGAGGCTGGTGCATTGAAATCCACAAAGGAAGAACTTTTCTCAGAGCAGAGACTTCACAAGCTCACTATTAGTTTAAGATCTAGAGCTACAAACAGTCACAGCCTCTCAAAAGCCCAGCTATAGTCCAATCAAAGAACAATCTTCACACTGGGCAATATGGAAAAAGCTGTTGAGTCAACATTCATCCTAACAGCCACACTTATACATAATGGTAAGCAGGAACAACATCACCGTCAAATAGAAAAGACAGCAAATATGTAGAAGGCCAATTGGTAATAAAATACATCACATTAGATATATACCAGCAGGAAAAAGGGGAAGATGAGAGACTATACTAATTCATTGTGAAGATGTCTATAATTGATGCAGTCTTGGAATCATGAAAATAGGGATCCCCCCCCAAGGCCCTTTGTTATTATATTAATGCCTGCTCATTATTTGTATGTCCTCTAGCAATAATGTCACTTTTATATGAATAATGCACAGTTCATTTTGTCCTGGCAGCTAATTTCTCAACACTGTATTTATGAGGATAATACAGATATTTTAGTGATTTCTCCAAAAGAAACAACAAAGTTTTTGAATTGAGAAAAAAAGTCTAATATTTACCACTTAGAGGAATGCAACAATATATTTATTGAGCACCTTCTTTGAGTGAAATATTTTCTTAGGATAAATCTCACATTATAAGTGTGATTGCTCATTTATGCTAGAGTGTGTCCCTGTGCTCAAGGACAGCAGATATATTTACATAAGTCATTATCTGATGAGTTAGAACATTTTAAATATCACAAGAGAACTATAAGCAAACTGTTAGGGAATTTCAAATATTAAGTCTAGATCATTTCCAGTTTTATAGTTCAGGGCTGGGGAAGAAGCCAAGGAAACCTTTATAACAAGGTGGATTAAACTTGTGCCCTGAAGAGTGAATGAAATACTGATGTGTATCAATGATGGAAGGCTAGATAAAGAGGAAGACTACTTCAGAAGATCAGGATCCAGTTAGAGAAAGAGAAACTACTCTGGTTACAAAGGTGCTAGAGAGCTGAGGAGCCTAACAGTGGATGGCGAGGTACCCCAAGAAGAACAAGACCAAGAGGCCACCAGGGTGGAAGGATAGTGCAAGGAAATCGTTCTCAGAGCCCAGAAACTAGTGCCAGTTGGCAGAGGCTGGCCACAGGGAGGTGGAGCCATGAAGGGAGAGGGAGACTCATGGGAACTAGGCCCACGGAGAGGCCACAGGACCCTGTGGGGTACTGGGGGGTCAGCAACAGAGGAGAGTCTGGCTAGTCCCCTCCTTTTATCCTCCAAAGGTTCATCAGTAGCCAGCACTGACCAAACCTACCAAAAAGCACAAGCAAACTTGGAAAATTTAGCTTCTGCTAACACAGAGCAAAGTAGGATAAGGGTGTGAATAAACCTGAGAACAAACCAGCAGTAGACCTGCATAACTGGCAAAAGCAAGGATAACAAAAAGCAAGGAGTGTTTGGGAAATGGCAAGTTCTATAGTTTACCTCTAACAGGGGGGTGACATAGGACAAGGTCAAACCACTTTTGTTCCCACTTAGTGGGGGACCTAGAGTACCTGACATATGGTAAGTCTCAATAAACACATCTTCATTAAATACATGCAAGAGTGAAATCATGTAAACTAAATATGGAACCATAGATTGGAACCCTATCATGGAAAATATTAAATGGCAGGCTAAAAGGTTTGACATTTACTACTATTTGACATTGGTAGGCAATGGAGCCATTTCAGACCTTTATGCGTGGAAAGATGATCAAAATTATGCTTCCTATTGAACAGATATAGAGATAAGCCTTATTATATTTGGCCCAGTCAGCCAATTATATTATGTATAATTTGTAAGGCTTAGTATAAAATAAAAATGTAGGGCCTCTGGTTCAAATGTTATTAAGAATTTTATAAAGAGCATTAAGTGTGGAGCCCCTGAAGCTGACCCAAGCCCAGTGCATTATATTAGATGCCTCTGAAAAATAAATTTACTAGTATCATTGTTAATTGTCAAACTTAGGGCAGATAGTAGCTACAAGAAAGTTCTAAATATAATTTAAGACAACCACCATTATCTGATTTATTCTTGAATGGGCATTATCCTAATCTTTTCTAGAATTAACTTTTTATGTGCCAAACAGTGGCATAGAGGGTGATTTAAATACCAATTATCTTCCTATGAAATTATTGCTTTTTAAATCATTTAACATGTTCAAGGCACTGTTGCTAAAATGGTAACCCATGTTCTCCTGCATTATTTAATTCATGTTCTTAAAACAGTTCATTTTGAACCTCTTTCTGGCTCAAATGCAAACTAGTTTACTGCTGCTGCTTGGTTTACTAGTATTCAAATTAGAGCAGTATCCTTTTGCTGTAATTTGTGTCTGGTGGTGCTCAATTCAATTTAGGTAGCCCCCAAATTGGTTTTCACATATCTGTTTAATTTTCATTTTGTAGCAATAGAAGACAGGTCTATTCAAAAAAGTCACAATGAATTAATATAGCAGGAATTTGGAAACTGGAGTTATAGTGCATATAGCCCCTATGTTTCAATAGATATTGCAGAGTATGTTCAGTAGCTTATAGCGGATTTATTGTGCTATCTGTGTAATGGTTGGCATCTGCAATCCATCAAGACTTTATGCTTGTGAAGAAGGAGTGTTGATTTTGTATTTAATATGAGTATAGGAAGAAGACTGGCTTTTTGGAAAAATTTTCTATCATTCTGATTTTTTTAAGTCATACATTTTCTCACTTTTTCACGTTGAGGACTTACAAAAGAAATTCTTAGAAATGTTTGCAATTGTCTCACAGGCTTATTGAACCACAGAAATGGAGATAAGAGAGTATGTCACAGGTGGGATCATTGCTTTTTATAACTGCAAAATTATATTAAGGAACTATAGGGTACATTAGAGAACATAAACAGCCTTTATTATAGGATGATAAGAAAACTGGTGGTCCAAAAGTTAGCAATAAGTAAAAGTACCAATTTCATAAATCAATTTATTAATATGTCTTTATCTATTCTACAGTTACTTATTTAACCCTAACACCACTTTACATTTTGGCTGCTCCTGATAGTAAGAGCTTAAAATCTACTGGAAGGGAAAAATAATTAAAGAAAAGTAAGCAAGGATTTCCAGGCAATTTGGCAACCTGAGCTGATGTGAAGGAATTTCTTCCCCGAATCCAAACACATAAAATGGCAGGCAAAATACAACAAAAGCTTTCAAGCTCACCATAAAACAACAATAGAAAACCTTCATGTCCTAGAAAAGAAAAGGAGCTCAAAGTAAAAAATGTGAGGAGGAGCTGATTCCATTCTTACATCACGTTTGAAGAGAAATCCAGGCCACAGGCTTCATACATATGACGATGTGAAATCATGACCACATTTGTGAAAGGGGCCTGGAAGAAACCTGCAGTTGTCCCAGAGATGCAGCACTAGCAAGTAAGCCAAAGGCCACAAGAATAAAAGATGCATCCCAAAGAAACTTGAACCTCTGACTTCCATACTATGTGAATGAATATAGGGTACAAATTCAACTACCCTAGTAGTATGTTGGTAAGTTAAAATAATAAATGGTCCAAAGTTGATGAAATACCTGGATATCATCAGGAGCAAATGCAAATTACTCTAGAAAAATTTCCACAGCCAAAGACATATGTAACATACACAAAGAGTTATCCCCATCTTTCATTGGGGATAATTCAAAGATTTAAACTTATATAATGATATGAATTATTTGAAGGGAGATCAGCACACATAACACAAAAGTTAGTTTTTACCCCAAGAACTAGAAACAAAGAACCTGAAAATGAAAAGACCTCAAGTACATCTTAAATGTTCAAAGAAATAAAAGAAATAAATGAATAGCTAAAAACTCTAAGGAAAATGTAAAGTCAGTATGAAAAAAAGGACATATGGTATAAGTAAAAACCAAGTAAAATTTTAAAATAAAAAAGTGCCTATTATGATAAAATTTAATAAATGGGAAGGACAGAGGAGCAATCATAGTTTTCAAAATTACTCTATCTCTCTTTATTCCTCTTATTTTCTCTAATTCCCACTCGAGTATCTGTAACATATACAGGTTCTTATCAATATAAGCAAATAAAGTAAGCACTTTATTTTCCCTTTTAGGGGCATGATTAGATTTGCGAGACAGAGGAGCAGACAGTGAAAGTTGAGGAAGGGAATGTTTCAGATAGTCTTGGGGACTCTATGGGAGCGAGGAAAATGGATCATTCAAAAGCAGCTCCCAAAGTAATATGATATGCAATAGTTATAACTTCTTTGTTTTCCCACAGATTATTTTAAATACCTGCTTTGAGTTTTGGTACCCTTTCTCCAGACCACGCCCTAGTGTGGCTGCAATAAAATGATAGAGGGACAGAGGGGCTTAATAAACTAAACTGGACGGGCATTCCTAGAATCATCAGGGCCATCAGATTCAGTCAATCTCAATACATTAGGTTTAACATTCTAAAACTCACAGTAACCACTCCTTTTTTAAAAGCTGCTTTATGCAAGAGTACATATGGGCCCATAGAAAAGTGAAGATATGAGAGCAGAACTGTAAATCCTCCTCAAAACAAACCACTTCTTGATAAAAATAGATACATGAAAAAGAAACACCTTGGGTACTATCCCACCATTAAAATTGACAGAATTGAGTTAGTAGTTGAATCCTTTGACCCTATTACAGGAAAGCCCTTTATTTATTTATTTATTTTACTTTTTTCTTTTTCTTTCTTTTTATTTTTCTAAGGAGAACGAAAATGCCAGACAGCAGTGTGTTGTTCCTGCCACAAAATATTATTGAAGCATAACTAGCAAACCAGAAAGCATCGCCCTGTAAATTTAATGCAGTGTCAGTTTTGATCTAGATGTTTTGCTCTCCAAAGAGATGCTTAATCTTCTAAACAAAATTGAACTGAATGATTTTCAAAAAAAGTCTGTTATGGTGAAGTGTCAGTGCAGTTTACCAGCCAAGTTATCCACTAGTGACATTCCCACAGGTTAGTATATGAATCTGAAACTTTGGTCTAACTATGAAATTATTGCAATAATAAATGGTACTATACCATTTTACTTTCAAGAAAGTAGAATTAGAAAATTGGGTCCTACTACTGGAATTTAATGTTTGGAATATAGATAATAAATGGTACCATACCATTTTACTTTCAAGAAAGTAGAATTAGAAAATTGGGTCCTACTACTGGAATTTAATGTTTGGAATATAGATAATTCTATCTTAATAAAAAAGATCAGAGTAATCAAGAGATCACACACATGGAACAGAAACCACCACAGAAATGTAAGGCCTTATTAAAAATAATCACTAGTAAGACAAAGATATTTACTGAACTTTGTGCTCTCCTAGAAGTCATGGTATTTATAAGTTTAATGAGTCCTATTTAGTAAATATTTTTAGAATTTACTCTAGCTTTTCAATAACCAAATAAATACATGTAAGAAGTTAAAATAATTTAGGTTATATAGTGAAGTATAATTAATGAAAAACACAACCAGGTGTATGTCAAATTATAAATGCTAAAATATCACCAACTAGTTAAGGCACTTAATTAAATAATTAATGTAGGAAATGTGAATGATTTAGGCCTTTGGGGGTCAGTGTCATCCTGACAGGTATAACAATCATATTGGCTGAGTACTGTGGCTCATGCCTATAATCCCAACACTTTTGGGAGGGAGGCTAAGGCAAGGGGATCGCTTGAGGCTAGGAATATGAGGCCAACCTGGGCAACATATGGAAACCCTGACTCTAAAAAATAAATTTAAAAAACAGAATCATAGTTATTTTTATTTTACTATAACTTAAGAGTTGTGAATTTATATTTGTCATTTATTCAGCATTTCTTTTAACTTTTATAATAAGCCTAACAATGTAGTATTATTGCTTCCACCTTGAACATGAAGAGATGGAAGTCCAGAGAGGACAGCAACTGGCCAAGGTCACTTTACTACACGTGGAAGAGAGACGGTCCAAATGCTGGCCCTTTCGCTATTTTACCTTGTTAACTCCTAGCAATTAAAACTTAAAATATGCAAATAAGTAATAGCTGCGTTGCAGCAAGTTCTTCTCCTTTTGACTTTGTTGCCCAGATCCAAAAGTCTCCCACCCTTCATGAGGTACCCATTTTTTAAGATCCAAATAAATGGACTGTTTTTCCACCCTCTGTGAGGTCCTGTGCCCTCTACATACCACGAATAAGCTCTTCTGGTTATCACCTGTTTCATTTTCTGCTTATGCCACATTCTTGTTCCTACTCCATGTTTTACCTCCTAGAACAAGACACTCTCTGATGTATATCAACCCCAGGATGGTCCATAAACTTTTGCCACCCTCACAAGGCACTATAAAGCCAAAGTGACTTTTGTTAACTGGAAGATTGATAGAATGGGGTCCAACATAATGCAGAATTGGAAATAACTTAATATTGAAAGTAGTTATCATGGTTCCAAGTATTTTCTTTTCGTTTCCTAAAAAGCGAATTTCTTATTGATTGTATCCTTCCTTAGGATCCAACTGACTACCATATTTGTATATTCACCTAGGGGAGGCCTCTTTTTTTGTATCGTTTCTCCCTTTACTATTTTCAGGGTCATTAAACCTTATCTCTCTCAAAAAAAAAAAAAAAGCAGTGAACGACTCTAAATCCTGTTACTTCATTATACCTTTCCTTTTCTCCACTCTCTCCCAACTGGACTATACCAGGAGTCTCACTTTAATAACCAAAATGAATTTTTAAGGAATCAGGGAATTTTCCTAAAGAATTATTTTTTTTTCTGGAGATGGCATTCTGCTCCTCCCCTAGAAGGCAAAAGAAAGTGGCTGCCATTTGTTTTGTTTTGATAGCAAACTCCTTCTTGTTACATTTGTGTTTTTAATACTATCTATTTGCACACAGTGGTTATAAAAGATTCCAGAATAAAAAAAAAATAAGGTCTAAAATTCTTGGCTTTCCAAAATTGGAGAAAAACAAAATACCTCGAAGACTCTCACATTCCTCTGAAAGCAGACCAAAGTCCGACTGAATGTAGCTGGCTGTGAGCTGTTCTTTACCCAGCAAACTTCCTTAATATGTATGTATTTTAATTCCATTACATGACATTATCCAGTCTTCAAGATGAAATATTAAGATGTTTATGGAAGAGTTTTCTGCCACTTACACACAGGAAGAAAAGCTTCAGGCGATGGCTGTTCTCTCTGTCCCCTCAAGTTTATACATTACAGACCTTATTTGTATGCACCAAAACTAAACATCTTGCCAGGGGATACAGATCCCTGTGTGCCCTGCTAAAGAGGTGGCATGTGATGCTTGAAATGTTTGAGATGACAAATAGCCCAGCAGGCCTGGCCTCTTCCTCTCCTGCCCTGGGCTGCTGGCAATCTATTTCAAATTGTGTGTGCATTGTAGGGTGAAGCCTGTACCAAGAAGTGCCAGCCTCACCCCAAGCAGTGTCCTATTGAATATGGGATTAAGTGAAAGTCTCTGGGGACTAGCCAGAGAACAAAAGAGCGTATCATCACCAGAGGCAGGAGCAGCTCACCAGAAGGAACCTCTATACTCCACATTTCTTTCAAATGTTTATGTTGTCATATGGAATTCTGTCAAATGTTTTTAAATGGAAAAATGCACCCACCATGATTCTTTAAATGAATAGTTCCACTCTCCATGGGGGCATCATCTGAATGCCTAGAACAAAATCTGGAGTTCGAACTGTCTTGAGTTGAAGCTAGCCTTGCCATTTTTGCTTATAGCTCAAATAGTAATTTCCAGTGCAAAAATGTCACTGCTCTGATGCGTGCGGAACAGAGTGCTCTGCTTGTATTAATCATGGTGCCGTCTGCATGGGTGGATATTGTTGGAAGCCAGAGACAGCAACCTGGGCCCCATCCTGCTGGCTCCAGGAAAATGTTGGCAGAGCTCACAAGCTGATTTTTTTTTTTTTCGCTGTAAGGCTTAGGTATTACAAATGTGTGATCTGAATTTTGTAACATTTTTCTTCACCCTTTGAAATTACTCTTTTCTCTATCTATTATCACTTTCCCAGGGTTTCCAATGAGCTTGTTAAGAACTAAGATCAGCCAGCCTATTCATACTCAGGCCTGATTTTTCTTTACCCATAATATCTAGCAGTGTCACAACAGAGCTTAAAAAAAAAGTCACTGTATATAGCCCATAGGTATTCAGGATTCTGGAGGATACCTGTTAGATGTCCCTGGAAATATAATTGGATTGTGCACATTTGGGATTGGCTTCTCCTCCTTCCAGAGCCACCCCATTAAGATGGAACACAATACTACAAAATTTACAGCCCTCGTGGCCTTGCACCTTCACCACCCCCACCACCCTCACCCAGATTTGAATACAACTGGTTCAACTGAAGGATAAAACTTCAATTAAAAAAAAACCACACATGTAATATGCAAATAATCTCATAACTTTTTTGAAAAAAAAATCCATAGCAAATAATGAATTGAGGAGTTTAAAATCAAACTGACAGATTGGGGCTATGTAAGCAGCCAGTTCAGATAATTTTATGGAAGGAAAAACTTACATATTTTGCACAACAAAGGAAAAAGAATAGAAATGACCCATTTCCACAAGACTTCAGAGAACATTTTATACACATGACAGTGGATTGTCTGTATCCTATAAAATAATGCTAGGAGGAAAGGCTAACTCCATCCCACTTTATTTACTTCACACCAGTATAGGATTTTTAAAAAGAATTTCTTCAATTTTTAAAATGCACAACAAATTTGATGATGATCATTTATAAAGATACTTGTATTTAATTTATTTGTATTTTATCTCCTTAGGATAAGCTTTGCTAGGTGTGTTTGAGATAGGAAACTGGAGACTGTATAAATCAAAAGGATAATTTAAATCAATTTGTGTCTCTCAGTTTTGTACATAAATTAGACCAGTATCACAAAAATATGAGGGAGCATATGTGGTAAACAGTGTGATTTGTGAAAGCCCTGGATTCTAATCCAGGATCTAATGTTTACTGGGTAATCTTGGGCAAGTTTACCTCTCTGAGTCTCTATTTCTTATTTACAAGCTATGGACAAAATATTTCTCCCTTCTTTCCCCTGGGACTGAGCTGAGAATCCAGTGACACAACGCATGTGTGCTAGTCATCTCTGTGCATTCTCCCAGGAACCACCCTTGGTGTTTTGTCATGACATACCTGCCCCTGTAATTGCTGGGCCTGAGGCAAGAGAACTACCAGGTGAGGTGTCAGAGCCCTGGCAGCAAAGAGTGGTTGGCTCTTGGCAGTAAAAAGAATTGACTCATCATTACTGGCCATCAGAGAAATGCAAATCAAAACCACAATGAGATAGCAACTCACACCAGTTAGAATGGCGATCATTAAAAAGTCAGGAAACAACAGGTGTTGGAGAGGATGTGGAGAAATAGGAACACTTTTACACTGTTGGTGGGACTGTAAACTAGTTCAACCATTGTGGAAGTCAGTGTGGCGATTCCTCAAGGATCTAGAACTAGAAATACCATTTGACCCAGCCATCCCACTACTGGGTATATACCCAAAGGATTATAAATCATGCTGCTATAAAGACACATGCACACGTATGTTTATTGCAGCACTATTCACAATAGGAAAGACTTGGAACCAACCCAAATGTCCAACAATGATAGACTGGATAAGAAAATGTGGCACATATACACCATGAACTACTATGCAGCCATAAAAAAGGATGAGTTCATGTCCTTTGTAGGGACATGGATGAAGCTGGAAACCATCATTCTCAGCAAACTATCGCAAGGAGAGAAAACCAAACACCGCGTGTTCTCACTCATAGGTGGGAACAGAACAATGAGAACACTTGGACAAAGGAAGGGGAACATCACACACCAGTGCCTGTCATGGGGTGGGGGGAGGTGGGAGGGATAGCATTAGGAGATACACCTAATGTAAATGACAAGTTAATGGGTGCAGCACACCAACATGGCACATGTCTACATATGTAACAAACCTGCACATTGTGCATATGTACCCTAGAACTTAAAGTATAATAATAAAAAAAAATTGACCAAACAACAGTATAAGTTTGAAGAGGAATGTTTTATTAGATAGGAGGAATGCTGCAGCAGAGTGCAGCTTCAGTAAGAGAGGACTGAGTGTGCCCGGTTGGATCTTCCTTAGGGGTATTTGTGGACTTAACACAGGAGCTGAAGGGTGATTTGGACCATATTAGTCACATTGGTCATGAGAAATGATTAACATTTGTGGATGTTTTGGTGCCTTTATGTCAGCAAAGGTTGTACAATGGGTTTCAACATGCTTGCATTCCAGAAATGTATAGAAATTCTAGAAGTCTAATTACTTCTGAATTCCTCAGATAAGGAGTTTTGCCTCTAGATGATCTGCTTGGTGGCCACCAGGTGATCTTTGCTCTCATCGAGAACAAGTGTAGGTCCCCTTTTCTTTCTACCTTCATCATAGTCCCTCCAGCATTGCAAGGGGCCTCATGCACGTGCACTGGGGCCATCGATACACACATCAAAGCCCCAGGAATCCTTTGAACACTCCTCGGGCCTTGGAGCCTACACACCAATGATGCAATCTGGTCCCCTCCTCCAGAGATCTGATCTGGGCATAGTTAGGTCAGAGAATTCTGGCATCCCAGGTACTCAGTGCATGGTCTAGGAAAGGTGTGGATGCCACAGACAGACACCTGGGCCCTCCTCACCTTCTGTGAAAGTGATGTGTGTGAAAGAGAGCAAGAGAAGATCCTCTAAAGTACAGTGCCTGGCTGGGGAAGAGTCTCACGCCTACAATTTTTGGAACTGTCTTAAAGGCAATGCTCTTTCCTTTAGGTTTTATTCCTAGCGTATTTAGCATTGAATATTATTTTTGTAGTTGGCTTGTGTATGCTTTCAGCTACAAGTAAGCAAAAACTTGAACTTATACCCAAAAAGGTTAAATAACACATAACAAGAAAACCTGATGTAGGGTGGTCCCGTGGTGCATTAATTCAGAGGCTTGGTGACTTCATCCTTGGGGTGTGTTCCCCTCAGTCATTCTTGAAGTGAGTTGGTTTTGTCCTCAGATAAGGAGTTTTGCCTCCAGATGATCTGCTTGTGACCACCAGGTGATCTTTACTCTCCTCAAGAACCAGTGTAGGTCAAGAACCAGTCATCATGCCCAGATGTGACAACATGCACTGAAAGAAAAGGAGATGGTTTCTCCCATGCGTGTCTTTTTATTGGCAAGAAAAACCTTTTAATGAAGTTCTTCAACAGAATTCATCTCACCTATAGCTGGATGTGATGGCACATTGCCTGTAATCCCAGCTACTTGGGAGGCTGAGGCAGGAAGATCGCTTGAGCCCAGGAATTTGAGTTTAGCCTGCTCAACATAGTGAGACCTCATCTCTAAATAAATAAATGTACATGTCATTAGCCAGAAATGTCAAACGACCACCTAAACTAAGGGAGATGGGGACCACGATGATTAGTTTACATGTTTTATGCATGTCATGTGAGAAGAGGGTTGGGTACCAGAGTAGAAAAAGAGGAGAACGGACTGTGGACAGGCACTCAGTTGTGTTTTTCACAGTAAACAAAGCTAGAAAGTTACTGCCCTTCCCTGACAATGCCAAATTCTTAGTCTTGTGCAAATCTTAGCTCTCAGTGACTGCATCTAGTTGGGACCCTCTTTTCAACATTCCCACTCTCCTTCCTGGAGCTCACCCGCACCCACTCCCTGGAGTACCCTACTTCCTGCCCTTCTGGTGAGCTGCACTGTGCCAGTGCCTGGCTTGCTTTTTCTGAAGTCAGCAATTCACACTGAACACTAATAAAAGATTTTTCCAGAAAATAGCTTGTTGCCTTAGGCATTCAGACAATATTTCTCTTCACTCCTGGAGTGTCTCTTCCTCCATGTCTCTATTATTAGGTACAGGCCCACTTCCAGCCCCCACTTGAAGGCCCTATCAGTTGCACCAGTCCACAGCCTCTTCTCTAGGGCCCCTCCCTGAACCTTGACTCTTGTTTACTTTTTATAATAGCGTTGCAGACATTAAGTACCTATCTTTCTGTCTTTCACATAATAGACACTCAACAAGTTGTGCTCTGGTTGTTTTCTCCTAAGTGCCCAAGTGGTGGGGAGCCTCTTCTACACCTAAAATGAACTAGACAATTAACAATTTTCCTAGTAAACTCCATTCAACCAAGTTTATGGGGGATAGTCTTTACAAGCTTACAAAGTAGCCTGTAAGGCCTGAAAGCAATTAATCAATATCCACTGATCTAAACATACTTTTCTTGTTTTCTTCCTTCTATCCATGAAATATCGGCTTCCCTGAATGTCTAAGGCCCAAACCTTTGACGTGGGTCAATGTGAAGGAAAAGATGAGTGTGAAGAGGATATTTTCAAGATAAAAAAGGAAAAACTTGGGGCTAGCGGGATTAAAACCTGTACTGACATCTCAAAGAAGAAAATAAAGCTCACCTCTGGCCTCCACCAGTTTTCTCCACAAGCTAATGAGATGATGATTAAGAGTGTGGGGAAAAAGAGCAATGAAATGTCCTTGTTTCCCCCAGATGAAAATCTAGGCAGGAGTGTGTGTTCATTAGCCACATAAATTGCTATTTAAAGTGAACAAACTCAGACTTCACAAGCATAGATTCTGTTTGGACTCATATCATTACCTTTCCTAATGAAATGCTTCCCGTTGTTGCCTTCATACAGAAAATTAACTCTAAATAATATTAAAACTCTTAATTCAATATAGATTCCACTAATTGATCCTTTAGAAGTAAATCTACCCAGGGAAAATAAGACTATTTTAAATTATTTACCAAAAATTGTGTTGAATCTTTTGAGTGTTTCAGTTCAGAGGATTTCTACATAATTCTAACAATGTATGGTAAAGTTTTCGAAGCCTAGATACATATTTTAATGTCGTTGTTTCAAATGGGTACCCCAATTGATGGTTTACAAGTTCTGATGTGCTGGACCACTGGCAAGTCTCCACTTTACTTTTACTCCACTTTACAGGGTAAAATTGTAAAACTCTAATAAAACAAAATATGTAGTAATCTATAGAAATTGTGCTTTAACTGCACTCCTAATAACAGGCTTTATTCTTTTTTCATGAAAAGGAATAATTTTAGATGCTAAAATGCTGAATAATAGAACATATTTATAGGTATATTGAACAAACCCTCTTAGGAAAGAAGGAATCTAGGTGAGCCCTGCTTCAAAGGAAAAAAAATATCAATATATATTGATATGTATGTCAATAAATATTCTCATTATGAAAAAAAGAAAAGCGTTGTTTTGACTATTCCTGTGTAACCAAGTATGACAAACCTAATGATATAAAAATGATATTTTGCTTGCAGTTTTGTGGCTTAGGGATTTGGGAAAAGTTTGGCAGGGCAGTTTGTCTCAAATCCACATGGCGTTTGCTGAGGTGACTAGAGCTGGAAAATCTCCTTCTAAAATGGTTTCTTGACCCACATATCTGGTCCCTGGGTTGGGATGGCTGGAACACCTGGGAGCTGGTCACATACTGTTCAGGCAGCTCTCTTTCCATGTGGCCTCCATGTGTGGTTAGCTAGAGCTTCCTTACAGCATGGTGGTCTTAGGGTTGTCTGATTTCTTACATGGTGTCTGGAGCACGTTTTTAAAGATGGAAAGTAGAAGCTGCCTGATTCTCAAGGCCTAAGCTTAGGGATTGGAAAAACATCATTTCTGCTGTATCCGACTGGGTAAGCAAGTTACTAGGCCTGCAAAGATTCAAGGGGAAGGGAATTAAACTCTAACTCTTAATGTGTTATCATTTTTTTCTAGCACAGGAGTGAATAAACGTATTATGAAAAGATTTGTCATTTTACAAAATAATTCATTCCAGTTTTTCTCAATATAATAAACACACCAAAGACACTTAGAATATTATATTATTTAAAAGTGACTACTCACACCTAACTTACTAGAAACACGTTCAATGCTCAGAGGAAAGTACAAATGCTCACATCCCTCCTTTAGTCAGTAGCTGCAGCTTATGCAATTAAGACTAGCATTCCTATTTTGCAAAGCTATTTAAAACCTGGCAATAATTAGGTATTTACTATTGCCAGTCTGACTTCAACCTCTAAAGGTCTTCCAAAAATCTTCTCTGCCAAGAAATGACTGCCTCAGAATGAGATCCTGAATATCAAAAGGTTTACTCTAAGATTTAATTCAGCCAGACCAATGTTGGGAATCTGAAAGGGGCTGTTGTTTGTCACATTAATTATGTGCTTGTCGGGTAGATCTCAGTGGGAAGAAATTTTGTACTTGGGAATTTCCAAGACAACCTAAAACTGTTGTTTCTCATACTGATTTTACTATTTCTTTACTGAGAGGTCAGCCGCCTGCAAATCTTTGAGCATTCAGTCCTTCTCAGGCTTTCTCCACGCTATGCCGGATGGCAGACCCCAGGGCTGGGGAGTGCAGATGGAGAGTCAGCCCTGCCAAGGCAGATGGCCGACCTCAGAAGCCCAGATCTATCTCTATCGATATGTTTCTGAAGGGCCAGTTTTTGTATCTCAGTACACACTGTCTGGAGCTCACAGTACTCGCTGTGCTCATAATGGCTCTCTTTGCCTAAGCGTCCTAGCAACATATCAACTAAGCAAATAGAAACAGACAGGAGCAAGTGGAGTTTATCTAAACCTGCAGGAGGGCAGAGAGGATTCACAGCCATATAGAGGCTATCCTCAATGTCTGCGGAGGCTGGTGTTTAATCAGCAGCATGAATCCAGCCATAAATTATAAAATAAACTCCTCATTCTTTTATACCATTGACCACACAGAAGCTATGCAGTTTCTACAGTTTTATGTAGACTTCTACAGACCAGTTGGTTTTCAAATTGGCCCAGTTAAACTTCTCTGTTCCTCCTCTTACAATATAGTACATAAAATCCTCTCACATCCCTGTTTGCATAATTTCTTTTGGAATTATTGAAAGATAGCATTTACCTATCTAAATGAATAGACCATTGAATCTTGCAAGAGCCAAGTTACTTGTTCAAGATCCTACTACCAATTGTGGGAGAACAAGTTCTGGCAGGGAGGTCTCTGATTTCTAGAGCAGCTCTCCCTTTCTCTTCAGACCACATTAGACTATTGACAGTCCACAGTTGGTGGTCACTCCAAAATGTGAATAGGAATTTAAGCCATAAAGCCTGCATCCTAAAATGATGTGATCTTAGCTCATAACTGGGGAGAATTTTGACATGTAAATTTGGTTTTCATCAAACTAATTTGTATTTGAAAAGAGTTAGGACATGAGGATGAGAGAAAGGGAATCCACTAAAATGGGAAGCCCCTTTTTCCTTGGAAACAAAAAGAAGGGAAGAGAGGGAGGTGATGTAAACATATCAGAAAACTCCCAAAGTCTCAACTTTATAATATTCATAATAGAAGTCATTGACCCTAAGGATATAAAGAATTATTATATGCTATTAAGGACTACCTGATACAGAATATTTATAAAGAGGAGCACCTAGCAATGTACTATTTGCTATGTCCCAGGCACCAAGGTGAGAGCATTATAAATATTGTTGTGTTATGCACTCAAAACATGTAGAGATTATTATTAAACACATCATTTTATTTAATCTTCACAGTGACCCTGTGAAGTAGGTACTTGTATTACTCCCATTTCCAGATAAAAACAATTCACCTTAGATTAAAATGAGATGCCCACAGCCCACAGTGATCAAGTGGTAGAGCTACAACTCAAAGTTCTTCACCACTCTACAAAATTGTCCTTAATCACCACAGCTAAAAAGCACAGAAAAGGTAAAAATCTCTGGATTCATATTCCAGTTCTGACATTCATTAACTGGAACCTTGTGCATGTGAAAAAAGATTCTGAGCCTGCCTTCACCATCAGAAAATGAAAGTCATTTACTGGGAAAATTAAATGAAATATTTAAGTGTCAATAGAATGCCCAACTCATAGTAGGTACTAAATAAATACTTACCTGATAAAAAGAAAATTGCAAGATCTTTCAAGTATCTTACTCCTGAAACATTGTGGTTAGATAATTATAAGTTAAAAAAATTGTTTCATTCAAACAAATAATTTGATAAACAATAATTGACTAATAAAAAGCTAGTCTGCAGAATTTTTTTTAAAATAATTTATTCCTGCAACTTTTAAAACCTAGAGACTGATTATATATGACTTATGGGTATTCCAAACATATCTTGTGTACACACACACACACACACACACACGAAAGAGAGAAGAGGTGAGAACAAAAAGCACATGTAATGAGAAGGTACTCAAGACCTCATTCCCAGATTACATGGCTCACAAGCATCCCTGGGTAGGATGAGAAGTTAGTCCATCGAACTCCAAATCCGTGTTCCTTTTGTTATATCATGCTATTTTCTGTAGGAAGAGATTGACTAAGAAAATCTTGCATTTAGGTGGATTTTATGTATCCATATTCTCTCATGACAACCAATAAGCAGGAATTTTTGGTGTACTAGCACCCAAGACAGCAGTAATTTTGAAATTATTTTAATATATTGATAAAGGCTTTTTTTTACTATTATTGTCCAATTCCACATCCCACTTTTCTAAAAAATCTTGCATTAAAATAGCTAAACATGGCAATAGTGGTGACCTGGGTTTTAGGTCTGGCCCTGCAAATCAACTAGCACTATAACCTAGTTACCCTGTCTGTAAAGGAAGCATTTGAAGCATTTCAAGCTCCTTCCTCTCTTAAATCCCTATGAAATGAACAGAACCAAAACCCTACCACCTTCCACTTTTTCTAGTTAACTCAGAAGTATAGAAGCACTACAGATTCTCATTATCCAAAAATATTGCAAGTTTTTTTTCCATTAAAATCTAGGTGAAACAAAAACGATATTAAACAATTCATGGCAGTTAGCATTATATTATCTGGTGGTTATGCTCTTCCTCCCTTTTTTAATAAGTAGCATGTGCACAGTAATTTTCATTGTCATGATTCTATGCCTTCTTCATAGTGCATTTTGCCAAAGAAACATCAGACATAAATGAACATTCTCAGGTATCCTAGCAACAGGATGTGATTAATAATACCTCTCAGAGCAAGGCAGATAAAATGCCTGAAAGTGAATGCAAACTCAGAATTGGCTACTGAGAAATTGGTGAGGTGAGGCAAGTTTCATAAGATACCACGACAGACTTTATTATAAAAAGATGGAAGCAAGTAGAAGAGAGAACATATTTTAGAGAGGAGACTATAGTTGAGCATGAAAATATAGTATATATGTGTGTGTGTGTATATATATACACATACATATATATAGTGTACATATAAATGTGTATAAACATACATGTGTGTGCATGTGCATGCACACACACACACATATATCATTTCCTTTTCCTGAGAAGTGACATGAGATACTGAGTTATGACACAGATGCCCATACTCATTATTGGTGAGACAGCATCAAATTGCCATTTATATGCCTGTGGTTTTAAAAGATCAGAAACAATCACTGTGATTAAGAGACTACTTCCATACTGAAGTACTGAAAGGTACTGTAAATTGACATATATGTAATGTTTCTCCATGAAACAATATCCACAAACTCAAGTCTAAAATAGCTTTTAAAAATATTGAGACTCAGTTTACATAGATAAATAGTCATGAGATGCGGAACTTTAGTGTTCAATTAAATAAATTTTCTCATATAAGAAAAAAGTTTTATCTTGCAAATTCAATTTTTATGAGGTTATGGTCCATTTTTATTCATCGCAAGTGGAGTGCTGCATCCAGGTTTAAACAGAAATAAGATGCAAACCATATTTTAATGTTTTGTTTTTAAACTAGAATCTGTGATAAAATAAAGCACAACTAGGACAGAATGTGTGTTCATTATTCTGAAAGCCTTTCTATTATTTTATCACCCACTTTTCTAATATAATAGTTTTCTTGGTTGTCAGTTGTAATATACATACCTGCTAAAAGCTCTATTCTTGGTTGTACTTTCACTGCATTTTAGCAGTACTAAAATTGACTTCATGTTCTCCAGCATTTCAGAGTGAGTTGGAGCATTTGTGTTTAAGGCACGGTGCTAGACATCAGGAGAGAGAACGATGTGGGACTCTCGACTTGTCCTGAAGGAAGCCACCGTCCAGTCAGGAAAACAAACACACAACTAATTGTGAACCAAAATAAGAATTAGTGCTATGGCAAAGGCGTAAATGAAAGGTTACAGAAGCACAGAAGAAGGGTGCTTCACTCTGCAGGGCATGGAGAGTTTGGGGAGCTGGCACAAAAGGAAAGACTTCACAGAGGACTGGCAGCTGAGCTGAGCTCTAAAAGCTGAATAGGGTTTTGATAGGCAGGAGCCGTGTGACAGGACATTCTAGGAAGCAGAAACAGCATGAATGGGGAACTGGGGTGAAGGTGTAATTCCTGGTGTAATGGGTAACTCCTCTCTGTGATGCTTGAGGAGTGACAGCAGAAGGAAAGTTATGGCCAAATTGTCCAAGGTCATAAATTTTATATTAAGAAATGTAGAGTTTGCTGTTTAGGAGTGATTGGATTACAATGACAGAAAAAAACAACAAACAAGTTAGGAGCCCATAGAAAATAGATAACCCCAGGAACAGATATAAAGTTCATGAACTAGGGTGATGGCAGTGAGAAAGGAGAAGATATGTCTCAAAGTCCTGATAGAGGGGAACGTATTGGACTGAGGGACAGATTAGATGGGAAGAAGGAGCAAAAGAAAGAAGCTGGTGGTTCTTAGGTTTTATGTTTGGGTGCCTGAGCATACACCAAGGATGAGCAGTTTTGTAGGGGACTATTATTATTGTTTTTTTTTTTAATGAAATCTTCTTCTTCTTCTTCTTCTTCTTCTTCTTCTTCTTCTTCTTCTTCTTCTTCTTCTTCTTCTTCTTCTTCTTCTTCTCCTTCTTCTCCTTCTCCTCCTTCTCCTTCTCCTTCTTCTTCTTCCTCTTCTTCTTCTTCCTCTTCCTCCTCTTCTTGTTCTTTCTTCTTCTTCTTGTTCTTGTTCTTCTTCTTCTTCCTCCTCCTCCTCTTCTTCTTCTTCTTCTTTTCTTCTTCTTCTTTACTTTAAGTTCTGGGATACATGTGCTGAACGTGCAGGTTTGTTACATAGGAATACCTGTGCCATGATGGTTTGCTGCACCTATCAACCCGCCATCTAGGTTTTAAGCCCCGCATGCACTAGGTATTTGTCATAATGCTCTCCCTTCCCTTTCCCCTCACCCCCAACAGGGTCCAGTGTGTGATGTTCCCCTCCCTGTGTCCTTGTGTTCTCATTGTTCAACTCCCACTTGTGAGTAAGAATATGCGGTGTATGGTTTTCTGTTCCTGTGTTAGTTTGCTGAGGATGATGGTTTCTAGCTTCATCCATGTCCCTGCAAAGGACATGAACTCATTCTTTTTCATGGCTGCATAGTATTCCATGGTGTATATGTGCCACATTAAGCTCATCATCACTGGTCATTAGAGAAATTGGGACTATAATTATTTAAGTTAAATACATGTGTTGAAGTGTAGTGGAGGACACAGGTAGAGATTTCCAGGAGGCTTTAAAACCTAAGTAGATTTTGGAGCTAGAGATGTAGTGTCACAGTTGTCTCTTTGGGGGAAAGTGAACATTGAGAGAATGAGAGATAAGATCACCTATTCAGACTGAGATAAAGATACTAAAGAAGGAAGCCTAGAGGGTCGTCTCCATCTAAACAGTTCAATCTCTGTGTCCATTGATCAATATAGTACTCTCCTACCATGTACTTTTTATTTTTCTAATTTGATGTTTCGTGTGTATGTGTGTGCATGTATAAATATATATACACACATATATATACATATATATACACACATATATACACATATATATACACATATATATATATACACACACACCTATATATACACACATACATATATATAACTAAGAAATCTAAGTAGATTCCTGTAACAGGACTAATTCATGATAAAACTAATAGGTGGAATTTATATAGCACTCTACAATTTACAAAGCCCTTTCATATAACATAGGGGCTGAGAATTGTTCAAGGTCTTCATAAAAAAATTATTTGAGGTATTCACAAAAAAAAGTTGCACCTTTCAGCCTCCCTTCTGAAACATGAGATGCCAATATTTCATGTGAATTTTGTCCATTTCTTGCTAGCTTTACCATATGGAATTGTTTCATCCTCATAGCATTCAGAGAAGCAGGCCCTGATCCCCACTTTAAAAATGAGAAAATCAGGGAGACTGATTGATATGCCTGCAATTAGCATTACTGTAGGTATAGTATATTAAATGATAAATTATTACAGACTTTTGAAACATATATTTAACACTTATCTCAGAATTTAGCAGCTAAAAACAACAATAAACTTATCAGCTCACATGGTTTCTGTGGGGGACTCTGGAATAGCCAACTGGATGGTTCTGGTTTTGGCTTTCTCAAGATTACAGTCAAGATGTTGCCCAGAGCTGCTGTCAGCTGAAGGCTTGACTGGGGCTGGTAAATGGATTGCTCATATGCCTGGCAAGTTGGTGGGGGCTGCTGGCAGGCCTTTGTTCCTCATTGGCAGTTGACAGGAGGCCTCGGTTCCATGCCACATGGACCTCTCCACAGGCCTGCTTGAGTGTCCTCACAACTATTATCTGGCATCCCCCAGAGGGAGTGATCCAAAAGAAAGGAATATTGAAGCCATAGTTTTTTGTCTTTGTTTTTTGAGATGGGGTCCTGCTTTGTTGTTCAGGCTAGAGTGCTGTGGTGCAGTCATAGTTCATGGTAACCTCAGACTCCTTGGTTCAAGTGATCCTCCTGCCTCAGCCTCCCAACTAATTAGGGAGGTGACAGATGTGTGCCACCATGCCTGGCTAATCTTTAAAAAAACAATTTAGAGATGGTGGTCTCATTTTGTTGCACAGGCTGGTCTGAAACTGCTGGCCTCAAGTGATCCTCCTGCCTCAGCCTCCCAAAGCACAGGGATTACAAGCATGAGCCACCACACCCAAACTGGAAGCCACAATTTTCTTAAGGATCAACCTCAAAATCACACTATATTATTCCCACAAAATCCTTGATTATACTGTCAATCTAATTCAGTGGGATTACACAGGACGTGAATATCAAAAGAAGAGAAGATGGGAATCATTTGGGACACCTTGATCACTACACCATATTATTTATCTCAAATACATACACTTCCAACTTTCAGAATTAGTGAGTTATTCTAATATAGGTTAAAGACACTCCAAAAAGTTGTTTTTGTTTACATATTTTACAATTCAAGCCTTGAATACCATTTTTTAAAATTTATGAAAATGTCCGAGGCCTCTAGTATTCATAAGTGAATAATCAAACAGTAAGCAGTGGCTTGCCCAGTGGAAAACTTAAATGAGAAGGTGCCCTGTCACACTTCGTAATGAATGAGGCCTTTAAATGGATTATTCATGTTATTTATCTGTTGGAATCATTGAAATAAATTGCATCAAACAAGTCCTCTGGAAATCACCCAAATGAATATAACATGCCATTAATCAAGGTGCCAGTTAAATGAATTCTACACTTTTGGCAGCGACATGAGGGAAGATTGTACATTTTCCACCTTATATGGTAGGATTTTAAAAGACTTGAAGGGCTGTTAGAAAAGCTTGGATAAAGTTTACATGTAGCTTCAACGTGTGTCCTAACTTGTCAGTAACTAGCTCCAGCTGTGGAATGTTGATAGATGACAAAAAAAGTGACAGCTGGAAGGATGGTCTTCACTTATCCCAAACCACGGTCCTCACCTCTACCGTGGTGTTCATACACACCATTGCCCAGGTACACAGTTTCTTACCTAAGTCTATAAGCATGCTTAGGATTTCCATAACTTAGCAAAAACCTTTAGTTGGCTTCTAGTCAAGCTATTACCCCGTTTCACTTATTCGACTCATTTGGAGGCTGCCAAAGTTGATAAACAAGAAGCCATGTCCTCAGCTCCACTTTCTCATCACACACTTACTTCTCAAACCCTCGCAGTCTCTTGTGTTCTCTGCCCACTCTCTGCTAAAACTACTCTCTCACAATCTAGCAACAATCATGTGAACTCAGCAAGCAGTAGCAACATGCTATTGAAAACCCCCATACTTCTAAAACTTGATTTGTGGTACCGGAGCCTGCACTTTGTTGAGGTCCCCAGATCTCAGCTGCTTCTGACTTCCCATGGGCCTACATCACAAAACAAAAGCAGCAGTCATGTTATCTTAGTTATTGTCCTCCACCCACTCCTCTGTGCTGTCTGCCTTTATGCCCCATTCACTCCTTCAGCTTCAGCCATCTTATGATGAACATTTCTTGCATCTGTAATTTCAACTCAGATTTTTTTGAATTTATTGAGACTTGCTTTATGACTGAGCACGTGGTCAGTCTTAGAGAATGATGAGAAGAATGTGCATTCTGTGGTTGCTGGATGGACTATTCAGTAGATGTCTGTTAGGTCCATTTGGTCAAAAGTTCATTTAAGTCCACAGTTGCTTGGTTAGTTTTCTGCCTCGATGATTTGTCTGATGCTGTCAGTGCCTGTTGAAGTCCTCCACCATTATTGTGTGGCTATATCTCTTTTCTTAGATCTAGTAGTATTTGTTTTATAAGCCTGGATGCTCCAATGTCAGATGCATATATATTAGGATAGTTAAATTTTCTGACCTCTTACAAGCTCCTTGTCCCCATAGTACTTCAAAGTCAGTAGGTCTAACACTGAACTTGTTATTCCCAGCCTCATCACATTCTATAATACCATTTCCCCAACTTGCATCTCTATACCCAAAGTCACCTAGCTAACCACTCATCTTGACTTCTTCTCCTTCCTGGCAACTCACATTTTATAAATCACTGGGCCCTATTATTTCGGCCTCCCCCCGGTCTCTTGCATCCACTACTTCCCTCCTCTCCACTCCCACTGCCATGACTCAGTCCACCCTTTCATTGCCTTGTGTCTAACCTCTAGGATAGTCCTCCTCCTATGCACTGCTGTAAGTGTGCAAGTTCTTCTTGTGCAAATACCCTGTCCATTTAGCCCATACTGTTTCCTTTGCCAAGAGTCAGTCATTTCTCTATTTCAAATTTCTCAAATCCCATTTGTATCTCAAGGTCAAAATCAAATACCACTTTCTCCATAACTTCATGAGCACCCCCTCCTTTCTTAAAATAACTGTTCCATCATCTCATATCTTTAAACATTCTACACTGTTTGAGGCACATCTCACTTCATATTATATTGTCCTTTCTATTTTTTCAAGGTGGGTTGTAAGAGGGCATAGTCTTATTTAGCTGTTTTCCCCATAATGGTTTCTATGGGGATTTGCCCTTTGTAAGTTTATTGTTGAGTAAATGACTCTGGCTAACAAGATTTTAAAAATCCAACAGCACATTTAATGCATAGTTATTTATTTTTTACTTTCATAAATTGGTTTGTAAGCAGTTCTCATGCCTGTCAGCTGAGCCCAGTCATCTCTAGGAGCACACTGGACATGGCTGAAGTAGAGGTTGTGTTTGGAAATTGCTGTAAACTGGGCTTTCATCTTATTTTCATCATATTCTCATGACTCCATGCTGCAACTTATCTTCCACTTCTCATTTCAGGGAGAGTGGAGAAGAGAAGAGAACAAAAAGTAACTTCAGGTAAGATTTTGTCCAATGGGCTCCAGCTTTATTTCCTGATTTTATTGCCACCTTTAAAATTTTTTTAATTTATTATTCAAAAATTCACACTAAAATTAATAGTTTATGGTTTTTGAACTGATCGATATTAATTTAATTAAAATAAATTCATACATTTAGCTTTCTCACTTTCACATCAGTTATGCCCTTTTCATTTAATCATTACCTTCAAAAGAAAATGAGATGGGAATGTTGCTTAATTTTTTCATGATTATCTATTTAAAGGTAAGTCTTGCAACCAACAGTATTAAAATACAGACATTGTGATGTGATAGTTGACAACCAGTTTACTTTCCCAAATGACTATGAATCTCAATTTTATTTCTTAAAACCGTATATGTAGTGGATGCTTTTCAGGACAGTGTTAACTGAGAAGCATCTTTATATTTTGGAGGAATTTTAAGAATGCCTTCACTTCTAAATTCATATGGATTCAGAAGTGAATCATGCTTTGGCAGAATGCCATTGCACATAGTAGGGGTCAGTATTTGCTAACTAATACAAAATTAAGGTTTTACATTTTCATATTTCCATGACTTGCCTTTTAGCTTAAAGTTGTGAGGTAAGATAGATTTTCATTTACCAAGTCAATCTTTGCATAGGAGCAGTGTTGCAGCTCACAGTGCCCAGAAATTGCCAACAGTCATAGAGAATGCTAATTTTGCATGTGTACCTATGCCCGCCATCCTTCCCAAGTTTCTACCAACCCACTACTCCTGTGATAAGCGAGAGCTACCAATCACTCCCATCCACTAGCTTCTTTTAGCTTCATTTCCTGTCTGGTAATAAGATATTATGTGTGTTTCCAAAGAGTCAGCATAGTCAATAGAAGACAAAGATCCATCTTAATCTAAAAGTGTATAAACAGCATAAGCTCCTGTCTCTTTTGTCCTTTCCAACCTTAGCATTCATTTCAGATAAGTGGGCAACTTAATACCTGCATGAATTTCCTGGTAAATATTATTGTTTGCATTCTCTGGGAACCTTTTAAAGCCTAATCATGAACACACACACACACACACACACACACACACACACACACACAATTATGAAGGCAAGAAAGTGTCTGATTCCCTCACAGGTATGATTACCTTCATTATTGCTCCTTGGGGGAGAAATTATTTCTAAATAATTTCTAAATTGCTTCTAAATGCTATTTCCATAATGCTCTAAGTACTACCTTCTTAGTTAAAGAAAATGCACAGTTTGGAAGAAAGCTAAGTTGGCCAAAGTGTTAAGTCTGATGCCTCATTAGGTTCCCTCAATAGTCATGGCTTCTAAAATTACTTGTGATCAAGGTGTCACCAAGGTTAGAGACAGAGGCAGGACAAGGACTCAGGCGTCTCCACTCCCTATCCTTTCCTGCACCCCCACCATGCTAACGTTTCTTTTCAAAACAAAGTGCTAATCACTTTAATGCTTTGTTCAGTTACTTGGTTAATAAAACACTTTTCAACAAATGGAAAATCTTTAAGGCAACAGCATCTTTGATAGGGAACACAGGTCACTAGGGCTATGAGAAAAATCCCTTTACTAGTGGAATTTTTACTAATTTGCCCTATCTGATTTGTAGCTTGTCAATTGCCTGATTTCTATGAGAGGGTGAGGTTAAGGATAACTAATGGATAGAGCCCATATTCTAGAGGAATGTTAGGGGCTTCTAATCATTTCAAATGACAACAAATCATGCCATCAGGAAATCTAAATTTGTAACAATAGTCTGAGTTTTCAAGACTGGAACATACTGTTTGCCACTATAGTCATAAATACTACAATCAGTCTGTGGTACTGGCCTGAATGTAGACTTCTTTAGATAAAGTGTGTGGCTAAGATACCAAAAACATCATGGGAACTCCTATTTCTGACTTCCTGCTTGGAATTTTTTACATCTTAGTTCATTTTCCTCAGGTTCTATGTCCTGCCTCCCCAGTCACTATATACCCCGCACCCTCTTGTTTACAGCTGAGTTTATCTCCTGGCTAAGAAAGACCAATATTAGGTTCTGGACCATTTCAATCTACCCTATCCTATTGCACTAAATTTATAATAATTGAAACAAAAAAATTAGAAAATATTTTAGACAGAATATTCCTATTAAAGCCGGGACCTACCAAGACCCTCATTTTTTGGTTGTTTAAGGTTAATTCTTTGTTTAAAGAGTCTTGCACTAAGATGAAAGCTACACAGAAGTAACTTTTTATTCAGGGTAACTTCATAACAAGGAAACCTGTCTCTAGCATTGGAAAGAATGAGATTATGTTTGTAAACATGTGCAGGGGTTGGGCACCCCCTAAAAGAATGTTGACAAGAGATTCATAAAGAGTTTGGTTAAATCATTGCTAAAGTTTTTTCTAATTTTGTGTCTATGATTCTATTGCCATTTTCACTTAATTGAAATGGCTCTACTATGTATAATGGTGGTCAACAAAACTTAAGTGGCTTTCATTTCATTATATAACTGAGTGAATCATGTTCCAAAGATTACACTAATTTAGTTTGGACTGAGTTTCTCAGTAAAGCATCTAGCTGATGGTGCCAAGACTATGGAATAAAACTGTCTTGTAGTCTATTTAGTGACTTCTATTTAGAGTCTGTCTACACTGATTGCAATCCGGGCTATTGATTCATGTGTGATGCTATTTTTCATAAGCCAGAAATAACTTCACAAGAGAGTATGTATGACTTGGTATCATTCATTGTCATTTTTGAAACCCATTCAAATTATATCCTCCTTGACACTAAGCTTGAAAGTCTATGTCATAGTCATAGAATATGGTTAGAAACATCAAAACTAAATTTGGCGATTTGGCTTGGTAAAGAATATTATAAAATATATGGTGATATAATGATAAGTGGATACATATGAGGAGGCAAATACCTGATGTCATCAATTTTCTATTTTCCCTTGATTCTCTTTACTGGGAAAATTTTAAAAAAGATCAGCTATTTCATAGATTTTATGTAAAAACTTCATTGTTTGAAGTACCTTTATCTCATCAGAAGAAAGACCTCTTTGTGGGCCATGGAATTCTCGATATTAGAAAGCAACACAGCATAAAGTGCAAAGAGGAATTCTTGTGAAGAAAAGTGGATTATAAATTATTGTTTAGAAAAAGCTATGTTAGGATGCTTACTAACATAAACTAGGGGAACACCATCTGTTAAATCTATATTCCAGCATTTCCAAAAAGAAGAACTCTTTCAAATTCAGTTAAGTATAATGGAAAGAATAGCCCTAGTGGACCAGAGAATGGAGAAATCAGTTGCATACTTTTCATTTATTACATTAGAGCATCCCAAAAGTTAGAAATGGTTTGTTCATTTACATCATTTGCAAAAAGCTACCCACAGAGAGGAACAATGTTTTTTTTTTTTTCTCAACTCAAAAGGTGAAATTCATTATCGGAAATTTAGCAAATGTAGAACATCTGCTTTGCAAACTCAGTCCCTTGCGGCTTACTTTTTGACTGAGTGTGTTGATTTTTGGAAATGTTCTACAACAGCAATGGCACCTCCATTTTAAAACTTTTTAACACACATTGAACATGCAGTCATTCAGGATAAAAAAAATAGTTAAGTAGATACTGAATAAAATCTTCCATCTGTGCATGAATAACATGTTCATTTTATTATATGTCACATTTATTGAATGCAAATAATATTTAGCACATTTAGCATGATTTTTCTCTAGGCTATTTCTATTTTTATAGTGTTTTTGACATAGTTCCTATACACTATCCAAAAAAAACTTAAAAATCAAGAGTGAGAAAGACCTATTTTGTCATAGTTTTAATTATTGGTGACCAACATTAAACATATGAAGTTAGCAGGTAGAAGACATTGTGACAAATACATTTAAGCAAACTATTATCCTTGAAAAGCCCATTATTTTGGACATTGGTATTTTGCAATATCTACATGTTTCATTCTCACTTTGAGAATCATTATTCCAGTTAGAATCAAGCTTAAAATGCTTATCATCCTAACTTGTTCGTAGCTTATAAAAGCTATTTTCTTGACAGCACTTCAGGCACCACAAAAGGGGCAGAGAAGGAATCTGAGGTATTTATAAGTTGGTACTTTCAATTTGATAAATATTTTAATGGTCCAGGACTTGTGCTTAACATCAGAGATGCAAAGGTGAATAAGATGTGGGATAAATACCCTTAATTCACTCACTTTCAGTTCAGGGAGAAAAGCAAGTACACATGATTACAACATGGTGTGAAGAGTGCCTTTTAGAGAATGATGTACAAGGTATCATGAGGAATTCAGGGAGGGCTTCCTGGAAGAGGTGAGACTTGAGTCAGTTCTTGAAGAAAGAATTGGAGTAGTTTACCAGGTTAAAAAAAAGGGGGGGGGGAAGGGCTCGCTGTCCAAAGGAATGTGTTTATGCAAACTAAACAAATCTGAAACACCTAATAGTTAATGAAAGAGACACTGCCAGAGAGATGAAGGTAGTGGGAAAAGGCATGGCCTATTGAGGGAAAGCTTAGTGATTTAATAAGCCTGGAACAGAGTCATAAACAAGAGGTGGGAGATGTGGCCAAAATGTAGGCACACACTAGAATCAACAAGGACCATCTATGCCGTTCCATGGAGTTTGGACTTCATGCAGTAAGTGCTGAAAGCTAATGAAGTACAAGGAATTACAGAATCCATCTGCATTTTCTAAAAATCTCTCCAGGAGAGAGATTTCTAAAAACCTCAGCGGAAGTATGGATTGGAAGAGAAATTGACGGGAGGCAAGGAAATCAGGAAGCATATCATTTTAATTACCCAAGAATAACAGGATGAAGGTCTGAGGTGTCTTTACTAAGACAGTGACATTAGAGAGGAAGCCAAGAAAATAGAATCCAGATACATTTACAAGATCAAACTGACCTGGTTGGATATGGAAGGTACGGGAGGATAACTCTTAGGTTTCCCGCCTTAGAGAAGAGAGGTATACTGCAACCTGTGTAGGGAATACGGGGAGAGAGACAAGTTTGGTGGAGAAAATAATAAATTAAGTCGTATCTATGTTGATTATAATGTGGCATGTGCGATATGGGGACAGAATTTTGTCAAGAATGTCAAATAAGTGGTAGGTTATGGGCAATAGAGCCTAGAACTTCAGAGAGATGCAGATTTGCCTTTTAAGTAATTGGTTCCTGGATAAGAGTTGAAGCCCTGGATATGAATGAGCTCCAAAGGGAGTCAGGAGTGAGAAAAGAGACAAGGCAAGGCTGAATCCTTAGAACATCCCCAACATTAACAAAGAACACAGTAAGATAACTCAGAGACCGAGAGCCTAGGAAAGATAAATCAAAGCTGTCCTGTGAGAATCAACAGCATTCTCTGTCTCTGAATCCAAGAAAGACAGAAAGTTAAAAGGAGGGACTGGTCAAACCTGTCCAGTGCCACAGAGTGAGCAAGTAAAATAAGCACTGAAAACATCTATTGGAGTTGCAGGGAGATATCTACTCATCACCACAGAGAAATTATGCCGGAGGAATTCTGTAAGTGAAAACCAAGTGACAAGGGGTTGGGGAGCAAATATAAGACAAATGCAGACTTGTTCTTTCAAGGAATATGTGAAAGGAAGGAGAGCAAGAAGGAAGAAGATATAAAAGAGAGAGAGAGGGAGGGAGGGAGAGAGAGAGATAGAGAGAAGAGCTTAATCCTTAGGCCATTAAGTTGGGGAATTGATGTTTATTGAACCGCTATTTTCAGGCTCTGTGCCCAGTATCTTCTATTTGAGCCTTTAAATGAACATGTAAAGTTTGTTTATGGTCAACATTTTAAAAATTGGAAAGCTGAGATTGGGAAGGTTAAATTACTTGCTTTAGGCCCCATTTATTAACTGGTGGAACCAGAAATGGAACCTAGGCCGTGGCTTGCTGGAGCCAGCTTATAATATCTGGAAAGCTGTCTGGAGAAAACTGATTGTGCTCCTCTCTTCCCAGCTCTGCATTCAGTGAGGTCACGCAGGTAGCTTAAAATTGGCCATGGTGGGAGTATTTACACCATGGAAATTGGCAAACACTACAAACCAGGGTTCATTCAGTTTTAAACATTGACCAGTGTGCCCCTGGATCTAGGTCTGTGTGATAGCAAAGCCTGGTCATTTTGCACTGCCCTGCTATGTGACTTGGTCAAGGTCACTTGGGTTAGCTAGCAGATGGCAGAATTGAGACTTGAACCCAGACCTGTGATCCACATCCGGCTTAACACAGACCCCAAGGAATTGCTGAAAAAAGAAGCAAAATATTTTTTCCTAAGATCTTATGCCCAGTGGCCCAGGTTGGTATAAACAAAGTCTCACATTTTTCCATCCTGTAGTTCTGAACTACCAATTTTCTGCCTCGGCCTCCCAGGCAATCCATCTCCAGCATGTTTGCTTTTTTAAGCAGCTTTGCTGAAGACCTGGCTCTCTGAACTATGTTAATGAAGTCTATTTTTAAAAGCAACCAATTTTCTCAGGGTTTATGGTTTCGGAACAATATTTATTATTGAATGAAATAAAGTCTCTTAGATGCGTTTTCCCTTCCTCAAAATGGAAGACTTACACTTGGGCTGTTCATTAAAAGAAGTCCTACAGGTTTTATCTTTAAACAAATTTCATTTTCCAGCCAGTCGAATTTATGATAGAGATTAAATAGCAACACAGCTGTGCCACATTATTTTTAAAATACCTTAAATTTTATTGTGTAACACTGCATTTAAAGGAGTGTGTGTATGCAAACTAGACAAATCTGAAATGCTAAGTAGCTAATGAAGGAGAAATTGCCATGTCACACCACATAGTCAAAGTACAGATATGAACACATCTACCTGAAATTCCCTCCACATATTTGATGTTTAATTTGGATTGCTATTATACTACACCAAACAGGATTTATTTGCTCACAGTTGAGACTTGAAACATGCTTTCTTTAGGTGGCAGGGGAGAAATATTATCTTCAGCTGCATCACAATAAATTTCACAGGGTGCCTCCTTGTGTAACTGAAAAAGAGAAACTTTTATCTGTATTGACTCTTTCACAAACAACATGTATGTGTTTCTTTTACCCAGAAGAGGAAGTGGAGAATAATTTCATAATTGGTGTTAGCCAAAAATTACTTTACACTTTCATCTTCAATTAAATATGGTATTACAAACACAAATCACAAATAATTCCCAATTGAAATAGAAAGTAACTCAAATAAAAATGAACATTCAAGAGCTAGATGACAAATCTCATCAAGGCAGCATGAGATGAAGCAGGTCTTGACAAAATTGGGCTCATGCTATTAGGCTCATATGTATGTGTTGAATGATCAACTAATTTATCGTGGAAGTTGTATCAAAGGGCAACCTAGGTGTGTGTATCTCTGTATCAGTCAATATAATAATGACAGTAACTACACTCTTATGTGACATGACCTGTAATGGAGCATTCTAGGTAAATGCATATTTTGACTAGCTGAAAGTGTCATTTATATAAACAAAGGATTACAAATGCACACAGAAATAGAATATCAGAGATCCTCAGCCTGGCTTGTGAAAGGAGTGTTAAGTCATACCTGATTTTCCCACAGGGTAAAAAAATGAGGTGGTTATTTCTAACCAAGAAACAGATGCCTAACTTGTTCTTTTAAATAGAAATGACCACAAACATTTTAATCAACTTAAATGATATACTTGTATACTGTGCAACTTAAAACCTTCTAAAGTGAATGTATGTCACTTGAGCCATGCAGTACAGAAATCAATCATATACATTGTCCGATTATTTAACTGAAAATCCCCAGATAAGAGCATTCGTAGGACAACAGAGAAGCCATGAAACTCTAAGGAAACATGAAACACCTCAAGTCCACTCACCCCAGAAGTGAGGTTATGACTTGAGTGGCAGTTGGAGGAATTCCAAGAAAGGCTAAGCTTTAGTGGGAAAACAGCAAGACCCACAAAGGGAGGTACCTGTTGTGGGGGACACCAGAACCAGGGGTCCCTTTCAGAAGCAGCTGAGTGATCTGATTAATTAATTCACACTGAGGAGTTACAGATGACCATGAATTACTACATTATTGAGTGTAGCTAGCATATTTAAATTTTCTTAGACATGATCCGGTATCTTGGCTTCCATTTGGACCATTTAAAGGGTGGGATGATCCCCATGCCTTTCTTTGAACATCTTTCCAACATTGCTTTCTTCTAGATTAGCAATATCCAATAAAAATACAATGTAAGCCATATATATAAATTACATTTTGAGTCCTTGGCAAATGTCCGTCTACCCTAGCTTACCTTCATTTCCTTACACACCTTTACTATGGCCTAGTTATTAGTATGACTATATATCTCTAATGCATTTCACACTGTATAGAAACAGTCTGTACTTCTCAGATATAGTCCTTTGCTCCTCCAAAAAGTCCCTGAAATGCAATTTTACCAAGCCTTCTCTGAAAACGAATAGTTCTCTGTTTCACTGATATCCAGAGACAAACAAAACACTACATTCAAAACCTGACTTTATTTAATGCACTTTTATCTTGTTTTCTCTGGCCATTTTTCTTACCTAATCTGCTAGCTTTCTTGCCATTTAAAAATGTTCATCCTAGGACATATAGATAAGCAAATATGAACTACATTAAATTTAATATTTTTCCTTAACCTTCATGGTAACTTGAAATGGACTATATCTTTCTGCAGCAATAGGAGCAATGTAGCTATATGATTTTCAAAAATTATTTATTTATTTTTTAAAATTATAAAATACACATAAAACTTACCATTTTAACCATGTTTATGTGTTAAAAATGTTCAGTGGCATTAAGTACATTCACATTGTTGTGCAACTGTCACCACCACCCATTCACAGAAATCTTTTCATCTTGCACAGCTGAAACTCTGTATTCCTTAAACAGTAACTCCCCATTCTTTCATCCCTCTGTCCCTGGCAAGCACGATTTCACTGTCTGTCTCTATAAATTTGACTACTCTGGGTACTTTATATAAGTAGAATCATACAATATTTGTGGTTTTGTGACTAGCTAATTTCATAACATCAAATTTCATCCATGTTGTAGTATGTGCCAGAATTTCCTTCCTTTTTAAGACTGATTCAATTGTATGTATATATTGCATTTTATTTATCCATTCATGCAACAATGGGCGCTTGAGTTGCTGCCACCTCTTGACTGTTTTGAATTATGCTGCTGTGAACATGGGTGTACAACTATATCTCTTCAGACCCTGCTTTCCATTTTTTTGGTATATACCCCAGAAATAGAATTGCTGGATCATGTGGTACTTTACAAGGTTTTAACTTAGGCAGAAAGAACAAGTAAATTTGTAAGACTCTCCAGATTTCATCATTATTTACTTGTTGGTGTATTTTTTGTTGTTGCTGTTGTTTTTTACTCTCTTGCTTTCTTCTGGATCAGCAATATCCAATAAAAATACAATGTAAGCCATATATATAAATTACATTTTGAAAAGCTGCATTTCAAAAAGTAAAATGCAATAGGGGAAATTAATTTAATGATATATTATTTAAGCCAGGATATTGAAAGTATTATTGCAGCATGCTATCAATATAAGAAATTATTCATTAGATGCTAGAAATGATAGATAGGCTGAACATGTGTATTATAATAGAAAATAGTAGATTACATGATGCAATCATTGAAGAAAAATGTAGTCTATGGAAACAATAAAGTTATGGTTAATGAAAAAAACACTTTACACTACTTCAGATTTTAAAGTAACATTTTAATTAATTAAAATTAAAAATTCAGTTTCTGAGTTGTGCTAGTCACATAGCAAGTTCTCAACAGCCACATGTGGCCAGCAGCTACCATAGTGGACACTGCAGAACTGAAGCCCTTGCTGGAAGTTCTTTTTTTTTGAAACTGAGTCTAGCTCTATCACCCAGACTGGAGCACGATCTCAGCTCACTGCAACCTTCACCTCCCGAGTTCAAGTGATTCTCCTGCCTCAGTCTCCCAAGCAGCTGGGATTACAGGTGCATGCCACCACACGCAGCTAATTTTTGTATTTTTAGTAGAGACGGGGTTTCACCATGTTGGCCAGGCTGGTCTCAAACTCCTGACTTAAGTGATCTGCCCACCTCAACCTCCCAAAATGCTGGGATTACAGACATGAGCCACTGCACCTGGACAGAAAGTTATCTTCTTTATTTAACCCAATGCAAATGTACAAAATATTTTTTAAAGTAAGATATGAATTCATTTTTAAAATTTACTTTTCTAGTGTTTATCTAAAACATAAGAAAAAACAATTCTTGTCATTTTCATAAGAGAGAGAATAAAAAGAGAGATAATCAATTTTTTAAATATTACCCCATAGCAGAAGTCTTTAAATAACAGTTCCCAACATATGTGTATTAGGTCCTGGTTTCACATTAAAGTACCAGTAATGTCCTATTCTTGGTATCCTAATTATAGTTGTAATGTTTGAATTTCAGTGACCTTCTGAAGAAGCATTTAATATACATACTTGGCAGCAATGCTTTCTTATCTGAATGGCTTGAGAATTGGCAGTAGTCAAAGACCTTGAGAGCTTGTAAAAATTTAAAAAAATAACAAAACTTAACTAAATGACCTGAAAGATGGATTTAATCATCTCTTGTTTTTAAATAACGTATAATGATTAGTGGCAAAAATAAGCAAACAGGTGTCTCCAATCACCTTGCATTGTTTGTCTTTTTTCTTTTGTTTTGCTTTTGAGACAGGGTCTCACTCTGCACTCAGTTGCTCAGGCTGGAATCCAGTGGCAGAATCACAGCTCACTGCAGCTTAGACCTCTTGGGCTCAAGTAATCCTCCTGCCTCAGCCTCCTGAGTAGCAAGAACACACAAGCGTGTGCCACCACATCCAGCTAAATTGTTTTTATTTTTAGTAAAGACAAGGTCTCACTATGTTGCCCAGGATGGTCTTGAACTCCTGAGCTCTAGCAATGCTCCTGCCTTGGCCTCCGAAAGTGCTGAGATTACAGGCGTGAGCCACCATGCCCAGGCATTTGTTTGTCTTTTCAGAGACCACTGAGTTGTGCCCGGTATAAACACAATAGGATCTAGTTCAGTGTAAGTTAGGCATCATACCCTTTCCACTAGTAAATTATCAAATTCATTATTGTTACTCATGAGAAAATGTCAAAGGAAGATTTCTTTTCTGGGTAAAAAGTAACAGGTTTGGCTATAAAGATGGCAGATGTGAGGGACCACTCAGTTCATATTGCTGGAAAAAAATGTAAACGCCAAGGCTAAGATGTGACCAATTTAGATTTTAAAAAACAATTTGACTTCAGAATTTGTATGAGCAATATACTACGTGACACAATAATCAATACTCATTGATGAAGGACCTCTCTAAACGACAGAAAACAAATGTGCCCAATAAGCATGTAGATGTTCTTCCCAGCAGTGGTGTAAGGAGACTTGAAGACATAATTTAGTTCAGAGCTTTTTCAACCAACAAAAATATAGCAGCTGTTTAGCAACTCCCCACTTCCCCCTCCCTGCAGCCCCTGATAAGTTCTAGAGATCCACTGGACAGCATCATACCTACAGTTCACAATACTGTATCATACATGTAAAATCTGTTAAAAGGGCGGTTCTCATGTTGCGTTCTTACCATAAAATAAAATTTAAAAAAAATAGTCTCTTTCTATCTAGCAAGAGTGATTGGCTCATTGCAGGTATAAGCACACTAAAAAGGTAACCAAAATGTCAAAAATCATGTCGTGGCCCAGTCCTTGGTCCCAGGCACTTAGAGATTTAGAATATACTGGTCTTAGGCAGGTAGGAAGTTTTGATGTTGCTTGGCTTTGCCTGAAGTGGGAGAAATATGATCTTAAGAAATGAAGCTTTTCAACTTTTCAGTGTGTTTGAAAATTATCTTAACAAAATGTTGGGAAACAAAAACAAAACACAGCACCTGTGCCTCTGTATTTCCTTCTATAGAAACCCTGTAATGTAATTCTAGGTTACATTATTTAATTCTAGGTTACATTGTATTCCCAGAGGTCTAGTTGGATTGCCACATCAGTTTGTGTCTTCCAGACAGTTTAGACAAGCAAGAGATATTTGTTTCTTTTTTTAATTGTCTATCCTTCTTTCTTTCCTGAACTGGAGATAAAGGAGAGGTGGAAGTCCAGTTATCCTCAGCCTTGAGACTTACCTATGAAGCAGGACTCTTGCTTCTTCCATGTCCCATTGGAAGAGCTGATGCACCTTGCTCTCTTTTCACCAACCTGAATCATCCAGTGTCTGTATTCGGTCTGCATTCAAAATATCATACGTACTGTTACACTAGGAAAAAGGATGTGTACTTTTGAATTTGGCACACGAATATAGATATATATATAGCATTTTATATATTTTTATTTTTTCCAAATTCATTGAGGTATAATTGACAAAATTATATATATCTAAGGTGTACAATTTGATGTTTTGATATTTGCATACATTGTTAAATAATCACCATTATCACACTAATTAACATATCCATCACCTCACATAATTACCTTTTGCATGTGTGTGTGTTGAGAACACTTATGATCTACCCTCAGCAAATTTTAAATTTTACAATACAGTGTTGTTAACTATAGTCACCATGCTCTACATTGGAGCTCTAGAACTTATTCATCTTGCATAATTATATCTATGAGTTCAACAATTTTAGATTCTACATATAATTGAGATTATATAGAATTTGTCTTTCTGCCTCTGGCTTATTTTACTGAACATAATGTCCTCCAAGTCCATCCACGTCATCACAAATGGCAGGATTTTCTTCTTTTTATGAGGCTATATAATATTCCATTATGTATGCATTATATGTAATGCATTATACATTATATGTGCACATATATAATACATATACATATATAAAATGTATATATGTGCACACATAAACAATGAAATACACACACAAACACACGTCTCACATTTTCTTTATCCATTTATCTGTTGGTAGACATTTAGGTTGTTTCCATATCCTAGCTATTTTGAATAATGCTGCAATTATATAAGAAATGCATACAACTTCATAGCAAAAAATAACAACAACAAAAACCATGATTTAAAAATGGGCAAAGACCCTGAATAAACACTGCTCAAAAGAATGCATACAAATGGCCAATAGGTATATGAAAATATATTCAACACTGCTAATCATCAGGGAAATGCAAATCAAAACCACAATGACATATTAGCTCACACTTATCAGAATGGCTATCATCAAAAAGAGAAAAGAAAACAAGTGTTGGCAAGGATGTGGAGAAAAGGGAATCCTAATACACTGTTGGTGATAATGTAAATTAGTACATCCATTGTAGAAAACCATATGGAAATTCCTCAAAAAATTAAAAATAGAGCTACTTATCATCCAGCCATCCCATTTCTGGGTATGTAGAGCCAAAAGAATTGAATTCAGCATCTCAAAGAGATATATTAAACTATTTTTCTCTAATTTTAAATAACCTGCTTCAGTAGGCCTATATTTTCCTATTTTAAGAAAAAAAGCTTTCAACTTTTTCAACTTTCAACTTTTTTAGTTAAAAAAGAACACACACATTCATCAGTCTATGGTAATTATCCCATCAGAAGAGATAAAATTAAATTCTGGGGAGTTGTAGACAGGCATCACATTAGCCAGAATGGGAGAGGAAGACTTCTCTGAGGAGGCATTTGAGCTAAATCCTGAGTGATATGAAGGAACCAGCCTTGAGCAGATCTGAGAGAAGAGTGCAAAGGCCCTGAGGCAGGGCAAGCTTGGTGGGTTGAGGAAGAAGAAAGAAAGTTGACATGGCTGGAGCATGGTGAGCAAAGGTGAACGTGTGGCAGGATGCAGCTTACATGGGGCCTTATAGACTGTGGGAAGCAGTTTGGATTTTATTATAATTGCATTGAGAAAAAAATAAACACTGGACAATTTTAAGCCAGGTAATGAAAATTTTTTTAAGCTCTCTGACACAGGTGGGATTTTAGAAAAAAAGTGGAGATAGGGAGCCCATTTAAGAAAGCTGTTAAAGTAAACCAGGAGAAAAATGAAGTGGCCGAGACCAAGGTGGTTTCAGTAGAAATAATGAGATGCTGTCAGATTTAGGAAGGATTTTAGAAGTAAAACTGACAGCACATGCTGATAGAGTGGATGTGGAAGGATACGAAAACAGAGATAAAGGATGACTCCAGGTTTAAGCTGAGAACAAGCTGGTGAATAATACTATTAGCTGAGATACAGCAGACACAAGAGGACCCATTTGGGGGGCTGAGGATAAAAGGAGATTTCTATTTTATTTATCTTAAATTTGAAATGACTGTTAGCTACCAAAGCAATGATGCTTCTTGGATATCTACTGCAATTATCTAGGTTAGAAACAGGGAAGCAGCAGTGCGGATGGGGGAGTGGGTGGATTTGAGAAATGTTTGAAGAAGGAATGAACAGGACTTGGTTATCGATGACATGTAAGTAATGGAGGAACGCAAGAGGAATTCCAAGGCCCCTGATTTGAGTGACTGAGTGCCACACTCCCTGAGAGGCGGCACAGGAGCCGGAGCATGTTTGGAAGGGAAGAAGAGGACTTCATATTTAGGTAGGCTCTGTTTTGGTGCTCATGGAAAACCTGAGGCCATGTGCTCTGGGCACATTCTTATTTGAGCTCAGGTAAGAAATACAGTTCAGAAATTTAGGAGTCACCAGTGCTAATATAGTTGTCATTAGAGCCAACAAAATGAATGAGATTACCCAGAAAAGGCCCATAGCATAAAAAACAAAAAGAGACTTTCAGATCAAAAGAAAAAGCTTGATGTGTGTCATGCTGGTGAGCAAAGTAATCTTGAAAATGAGAAAAAGAGAAGGGAGGGAATGACGCAAACATCCTTCCAAATCAGATGCATCATTTTATCAGAAGTAGCTCCTCTTCAGCCAGGACCTGCAACAAGGAAATATTGGACATAAGTGCAAGTCTCACATCCAAAGAGCAAAACCTGCAACCACAGAGCAGGATGATAAAGAACTCAGAAACTGAGACGTTGATCTTGAACTGCGTGTATGAAAGGGGTGGGGTAAAGGACAGACCACTGTATATCCAGGTGATTATTTGGGTTGGGTGATTGTCTACCAGACAGTTGAGGACAGCAGATGACAAACTGGAAGTAATAGGTACAAACCACGGTGACAGGAACTGATAGCAAGGGTGCTGGGCTAGTCAAAGAAACCTCATTCTGACTCCAAGATTAGTGAACACTCACTGCCCAACAGCTGCCTTTCTGGAATAATACAAGGTCTGTGTCTGGGAGGAATTCTGGAGATTACTTGGTGCTAATTTTTAATTTTACAAATGAATTGAATAAAGCCCTGGGAACACCTGCTTTCAGGTAAAGTGTGTGATGATAGTGGAGGCATTCCTGTTGTACCCTGATACTGTTTATGGAGCTATTTTCAAAGGATATGAAACTAATTTTAAATATGCCTCTGGTATGTTGCAAAGCTGTATCTACTTCTGGCGGAAGTCAAGTGTAAAGGGTAAGAGTGCAGGCTCTCGTTTCAAACTACCCAAACTAGAATCCTTGCTTGGTCCCTTATGAGTCCTATGACCTTCACCTTTCTCACCTTATATGTAAAATGGAGATAATAATCTTTTTATCTCATAGAGTTTTAATAAGGACTAAGTGAGATAATATCTGCCAAGCCCTTGCCTAATGTCTACCTGGTGGTATGCTCACAATACATTTTAGCAATTTTTTGTTGCTTTTGGTAATTACCTAATATCACTTGGCTCTGTCTTTTAGCAGCTCCGCAGAAACCATTAGTAACAAACCCTGAGGTGCGTTGTTCTGGCACAGGGTGTGCGTAAAACAAATATTTGTTGAGCAAGTGACAAAAGAAGGAAGAAAAGAAGGAAGAGAGGGAAGGAGGGAGGCTGTACTGTTCAAAGACCTTTCTTCATTATCTGGCCCACATTCTGAAATGTGGAAATGTATCGGGTATTTTTATTAGTAGTATTACTCTTTTTCTGATCTATGAAATATGCAGTCAGCACTTTTGTCAGAGTAGAGGAAAGATCAAGAAGGAAGGTGTATGTCTCTGTGTGTTTTGAGCCCAGAGACACTGTCAGGGGTTTGCTCTTGTTTCTACTGCTAAACTCCATCTCTGGACCTCTAAGGCTGCACATACGGGGTGTTTCTGTGTGCCAGTCACAGGCTACAGAGCACAGAGACAAAGAGCCTTCCCTTAAGGAGCTTGCAAATGCTAGAGACCAGTGGCACAAAAGGATTTATAGAGCAACAGAAGCTTTGATAGATCGTGTGGTGTAAAGGTTAGAAGCACAAACTCCATGGCCCGACCACCAAGGTTTGGGTCCAGCACTTGGCAAATCTGTGACCTAGACAAGTTATTAACCTCTCTGAGCCACATTTGCTCCTCTAAAGTAGGGACAGTGATGATGCATGCGTGGTAAGGTTAAGAGCAGATGAGTTCATGTATATATAAAGGGCTTGGCCTGGCATGCTGCTCATGCCTGTGCTGTTGACTTCCTCCCAATGAGCAATGCCTGCTGTAGTTCAGAGGATGGCCACTCTGAAACTGAGAGAAGAAACCATCTTAGCTCTTGAAGAAGCTATATGAATTTTTCAAACAGAAGGATGAGGGCTGTTTCAAGCTTGGGATTAGAAGTGGCCTATTCAGGGGACTTTCAGAATTTGTAGAGGAGAATTCTGAGTTACACAGGGAAGCAGAGATTGTATTTAATGCAGTTATACTGGATCCTGTAACAGTGAAAGGAAAAAGCAAGGTTTTTGGAGAGGAGTGTAGCATAGGAAAAACAATTTTTAAAACAATTCATTGGATAAATTAAGATGAAAATGGATGCTGAAGCCAGGGATACCAGCTTGGAGACAGTTGTAATTTGATGTGCTAAGGACCTTGGCCAGAATGCTGCAGCGCTGAAAAGCTAAAAAGAATGATTATGAGATATAGAAAGAAAGGATCAAAAGGTGGCTGGGAGCAAGTGTTGGGGAGAGGAGATGGTGGGGAGAGATGTCAAAGCTGCATGCCTGAATGGCAGGAAGAAGTGTCCATATAATAGACACTTGTGCAAGTTCAGAGGGGTGGGTGGTTTGGGGACAAGGATTACAAGTTTCATTCAAGTCCAGCTGCACTTGATGCAACAATGGGACACTGATGTGGAAGCTAGAATTTGAAGAAGCAGAATTGAAGTTCAGGAGAGGTCAAAGCGAAGATTGCATAAATATTTGGAACTGAATCAAGTATAGGTGAGAGTGAAATAATTGAGAGAGAGAGAAATAGTATGGCAAGATTAAGGCAGGCTACCATGCCAGCCAGTAAGCCCACCATACTTGGGAAACTGCTGTGAGAATTACATGAAGTAACACATATGAGAACACTTATGGGATGGGGGTGGGGTGGACTATTAAATACAATATAAACAGGAAAATCTTGATGATTGCATGATAATGAAGAGCTTTTTTGTTTGTTTGTTTTTGCCCTATTTCCTAGAATCTCAAGGCTGAAGTGGACATTAAAGCATTGTATAGGTGAAGGTGAGGGAATGAGGGCTCAGAGAAGCTGAATGAATGGGTTTCCCATGAGATCGCTGAAGAATCAGGCCTGGGATCAGGCCCTCCACCCCTTTTCAGTGCTATTCTCACTTTTGAGGCTGCCTCTTGAGCTAGTCCTGTCTCTCAGACACTCCCCGAATATGATTTGATTTTCACTCTATTTTACACAAAGCGTGCTCTAAAGTGCTGGATTCTCCTGCACAGGGGGTCTGGCACATGGACAAGCACACCCGGCAGCTGGCAGTGCACAGGAAGCTGCCTCCACACAGGCACGGCTTTATGCAGGGCATCCTGAAAAGAAGCACTTATTTCAGACACTGATCTTGCATCTTGCCGTCTTTTAAGCTTGTGTTTCCTTTTAATTAACTAATTTTACAATCTTTAAATCATGAAACAAGCCATCTACTCATATACTCTTTACTTGTTTACTCATGTTAATCAAATAATTAATCCATGGCTTGTAATCTCCTTCCAAAAAGATATTTAAGCGGAATTCTATTTTATAAAAAGAAAGTTTTCAATCTCAACCACATCATGGCAATAATTACTTTTATAACCAGATCGGTTAAAAACTAAACAGCTATTTTTCAAAGTCCATAAAAGTGATGACCCATGTACAAACATTTTGAACAATTTAACATAATTTTATTGAAGGGATAGCCATTTGAGAGCTTGACCTTTTTATGAATTCCTTGTGAAGTCATAGAAATCTGAGTACCTTTCAAATTTTCTTCTTGAAGGAAATAACTTGGGAAGTGCCAAGGAAATAAACGGAGAAAGCATTTAGCATAAACTGAAATCATTAATACCTAATGGGAAAACATAATATTCTATTCTGAGGCATTTTAAAACAGCTACTACAAAATCCCTTCTAGGGGACTAGGAAGTTCTTCAAAACTGGTGCTTAAATAGTATTACCTAAAGAAGGACTTGATGGAAATAGAACATATGAAGCCCAAAAATTAGAAAAAGGTGGATGATGAGATTCAAATTACAATCAGCCCTTCATGTATGTCGGTTTCTGCATCCATGGATACCATCATATGTGGATTTAAAATATTTGGGGGAAAAAACATGGTTGCGTCTGTACTCAACAACTGCAGACTCTTTTTTCTTGTCATTATTTCCTAAACAATACCATATCACAACTATGTACATAGCGTTTATATTGTATTAGGTGTTATAAATACTCCAGAGATGAAGTATATGGGAGAACGTGCATAGGTGATATGCACATGATATATATCAAGGACTTGAGTATTCACAGATTTTGGTGTTTGCAGGGTGCCCCAGAACCAATCTGCCACAGATACCAAGAGACAACTGTACTTCATTTGAAGTACAGTTGCTATTTTTGGTCACAAATTTCCTTAAGCTTTATCCCACCCTTGGTTCCCTGGTTCCCCATGGGACCATTGCATCATGGGTTCTTCTGTGTTGTTACTGTTTGCTGGAGAGACGCGATGCCCTTTCAAGATTTCTTCAATTTTAGAGTTAGAAAAACCAGTTCCATTAGCAAAATTTGTATGCTAAAACCCCTTTTGTTTTGAACCAGTGAGGTACAAAGTCAAGAAATACATGGGTTAACTCAAGGAAAACAGAATCAGAGTGCTCTTCTTTTGCAAGAATAGTCTTTTTTCTAAGACTATTTCATCACTTTGTGGTTTCTTCTATCTTCTTTCGCTCTGTTCTCCTGCTGACCAGGAGAACTGTCTTGAGCCCCCTTTCTGGTCTGCAGCAGCACACCCAACCCACCACAATCATCCCTGTCCTAACGCATAATGGGAGGGAGCAAAAGAATTCTAGACTTGGAGGCCAAATTCAGGCGTCAAATTCTAGTTCCACCACTAGTTTTGCAATCTTGGGTAGGATACCTAAACTCATTCTCTTCCTCCTTGTCCTTCCATTTTAAACGTTTTAATAATTTTATCAAAGTAATGAATTTTATCAAATGCATACATAGTTAAAGTATAAAATACAATAGAAGTTACTTTTACTGGCTGGGCACAGTGGCTCGCGCCTGTAATCCCAGCACTTTGGGAGGCTGAGACGTGCGGATCACGAGGTCAGGAGATCGAGACCATCCTGGCTAACATGGTGAAACCTCGTCTGTACTAAAAATACAAAAAAAGTAGCCGGGCCTGGTGGTGGGCGCCTGTAGTCCCAGCTACTCAGGAGGCTGAGGCAGGAGAACAGCGTGAACCCGGAAGGCAGTGCTTGCCGTGAGCCAAGATCGTGCCACTGCACTCCAGCCTGGGCGACTGAGCGAGACTCCATCTCAAAAAAAAAAAAAAAGAAGTTACTTTTACTGGCCTCCTAAGTGATTTGCCTGATTAAGCAACTCTCTCCGTTCTCTCAATATATCCTACCGACTGATGCTCACAGCCAGCTCAGGACCGGATGCCCTCTAGCACGCCTGTAAACTCCTGATCCCTCCTGTGGAGATGTATGTGGACCAAGCGTCAGTGGTGTTTGTACCCAGATGTGCTGTGCCAGTTTTGCTAGTTCATATAATTATTCAATGATAATTATGTAAACCAATGATATATGGGTGTGTAGAAGAGAATTGCTATTTCTATTAAAATGTTTTGTAAAGACTCGATAAAATTGAGTTACTAAAAATAAAAGGCTATATAGGCCGAGCGTGGTGGCTCACACCTGTAATCCCAGCACTTTGGGAGGCTGAGGCAGGCAGATCACAAGGTCAAGAGTTCGAGAATAGCCTGACCAACATGGTGAAAATCCATCTCCACTAAAAATACAAAAATTAGCTGGGCATGGTGGCACATGCCTGTAATCCCAGCTACTCAGGAGGCTGAGGCAGGAGAATCGCTTGAACCCAGGAGGCAGAGGTTGCAGTGGGAGGAGGCTGCAGTGAGCCGAGATCGGGCCACTGCATTCCTGCTTGGGCAACAGAGCAAGACTCTGTCTCAAAAAAAATACAAAATAAAATAAAATAAAGGCTATAGAATTATATGTGAGCTAGATAGTGGTAAAATATTGGGGAAAAACTTAAATCTAAAAGGACTCTGCTTTGTGCCTTTTTCAATCTAATGAAACAGAAACTGAGAAATATACATGATGATTATGGGTGTAGTTTATGTAAGAAAATGCAGAACTGGAAATATGTGGCTATATTCTATATGCAGAAATCCTGGTAGTATTTCCATGGGATTCTTATGATACTAAATTAGATAAGGTTCACATAACGCACTCAGCAGCATGTCTGATATTTAATAAGCATTCAATCCATGTTAGCTGTTATTGTGGTTATTATTCATTTAATAATTGTGCATCCAGGCGACTTTAAAAGAAAAGATAAAACAAAAGGCAAGGTGAGACCAAATCAATCTTTCAAAAGAAAATATTGGGATAAACTTTTAAACCCAGCAACCAAAGGACCTAAACTTCACTGTGATTATTTTTTTCTTTGCATCCAAATATCTGTGTGTAAAATTAAGAGGATATTGATGATCAAATATCTACAAAGTTTAGCTGGAAAAACAAATCCTGATTCATTATTGAAAATAAAGCCTTGGCATTCCAAATGTAACCCTATTTCAAGTTTAACAACAAACTGCCACATAGCTTCAGGAAGCTCTCTAACCTTTTCCTATCCTTGTATTCTCAGTTAGATAAGGATGATGACAAACAACTAAATTAATTTATCACATGGCCAGAAGAATGATTTTGAATTCTTTGAGAAAAGTACACTATGGTTGTATTTGTGTTCTCTCACTTGAGTGTGAGCTCTACCTGGCTCAGTGCTGTGTGAAGCCCTCCAACCCTCAGGATAAGGATCAGTGAAATGCCAATTTTTTAAAAAATTAAATTTTCATCAAAGCTCTAGACCTATTCACTTATTATGATGTTTATGCCAAGTTTCAAGAGGTAAAACATGCTTCACCACAAAAAACGATGATCAGAATAAGTTATGGAATGAAAGGCAAAGATCCTATTTTATTCGATTATCTAAATTAAGTCTTAATTCTTTTTCAATCTTGTAAACACAATATAAGAACAGATATACTGGATGTGAGGTTTAAACTCATTAATTTTAGTGGCTCTGGCCAAACCCAATTAATTTCTGTTTGTGAAGCAATCCCCATTGTTGGGGTTTCAAGTTATTTTCACAGTTAACCATGGAAGAATATGCATAGCTATTCAGTACATGATCTTGTAGCTAGTCAGTCAGTCTATATTGATTGTATGGACTGAGCCCAACATCCTACATATTTATTATGTACAAATATGCAGAAAAATAACAATGATTTAAAAGATATAGTTAAAGCCTTTAAAGAGCTATATACTATATTACTATTATTGAGAGGTGGGAGAGGATACTTTTCCTTAGGAGACAATTCAAAAGATAAAAAATAAATTGTATTTATTTCCCTATCATTTAATCGATGCTTAAAGAAATAGCTCTTTCAAAAACTTAGGTTAATTCAATATATATGCATAAGACTAAACTAGTTTCAGAGAAGTTAAAAAGAGGAACCAGACTGGATCATCCTAGTGTTCAATAAGTTTACTATAGTGGGGGAGAACGGCATTTATCTAACTAGTATACTTCCATCCATGATGTGTGGAGGGACAAACTAGACCAGGGAAGAATTACCAATACCTGAGTGTACTCTCATTGTAATGCCCTAATATCAGGTTTCCAGACATCCTTAAGAAATTGCCAGATTTGCACAACCTTCATATTTAAGCCATCATGGAGATGGAGGAAAGAGCCTATCATGTCCACATTTTTTAAGGAAATGACTTCATTGTTATAAGTCAGATAGCTTAAAAGCAATATTTGATGAGAACAATCTCTCATACAATCAATAAGCAACTTACCAGAATATTGTAGGATATAAAGAAGCAGATTTTTTGAATAACCAGTTTTTCCACACCAATTTAACTTCCTTCCTTGATTCAGTGACAGCCTGCATAAATAATGATAATATGCTAGAAATAATCAATTTTGTGTGGAGGAAGATTTTGTTCTAGTCTAAACAATATTCTTATCACTAAGCCATGATAGTGTGACCTTAATCATGCTACCATTACCTGGGTGAACAGGTAAATATAGAGTTGCAATTACAATAAATTGGGTGGGAGCAATGCATCACATATCCAGGTCCAGCCCCTGGGGATCAGTTGTACTGAAGGACCTGTGACTTACTGATGAGCTATATGACTCATAAATACCTGCCTCCAAAATGCAGATATTACTAAATCAAGTAGAATGGCCAGTACCTTACACCAGGAAGTTCATAACAAGACAATTAAAAACGCCCTTGGATATATGCTTTAAATGATTCTAAAAACAGAATAGCATATCATTGATGCAAGTGTAAACTGGTATTTTTTGGCACACGTGAAATTTGCTAAAAAATAACTTAAAAGACAAGTGCCAATAAGATTTTTATCTCAATTAGGGTTAGCAAAGCAATATTATAAATGAGTCACACTGAGACTAGGTGATTTAAATGAGGCAGGCTAGCAGGACAGACAATCCTACCATTGCTTAAGCCACACCATCCTTTAGTGCTCATTCAAGTTTTAGTCAACATATGTTGAAAGATATTTTTTAAAAGGCATGCAGAGAGCAAAACATTACATATAGATTTATAAAATACAGAATAGACTATATATTAATATATAATATATGTAAATGTATTATATAATATATATTTCATTATAGTGATATATTATATAAAATATATGGTATGACATATAGTATATATGTTATAATATGTTGTATTATACATATTATATATATACATACATATATATATAATGTTTTAAAGGAAAGAAATGGAACCATGTAACCCAAAAAGCCAAAAACTAAGTAGTCATATAATTACATTCTTACTGTTCTGTAAGATTGTTCTCAGAAGGATCTGAGGCTCTCCTCTCCCCATAGGTGACTAGGCCAGAAGAAATATACCATGTTACAATAGGCCAACTTCATCTGGCAGAAAGATGCCCTTGGTAATCACCATGAAAAATCACCGGTTCAAGGAAAACCTTAATATTTCTTTCTTATAGCTGTTTACTACAGAATAAACTATCATTCGTTCTGGATAATTTAAATATCCGTGGGGTTGCTGCCTCAGAGCCCTCTTTTTTATCCTAGCTTTCTGTTCATTTACTCTTCCAAGCTTCCCAAACTAAGGCATCCAATAGTGGGCCACTAATACTCAATGCCAGGAGCTGTACATGGCATCTCTATCTCAATTTCACCCAAAGACATCGAGCCCAAGTACTCAATTTTACACAAAGATTTTATTAATAAATGAAAATATTGTATATTAGCACATTGATCTGTTATGGGGTGGAATGCTGAGAATCAAAGGAAATTGTCTTCCTTGTGATGGTCATTTTCCAATGCTACCCACCCCCCAGTCCCTGGCTCCATTTCCCTGCCACAAAGAGTACAGGCTCAAAGCCCAGGCTTTTCTATACCAAATTTTCATGGTAATGCCAGGTTTCCTAATAAGTGACACCAAGCTTAATCAGGCCAGAAACACAGGGGATGACACATTTTATTTCATGACCCTCTCCCTTCCCATCATTTTCCTTGTTACAAATGAAATATGAGAGGCTTTGAGGCATCTTTGTGTAGAAAGTTTTATAAATGTCTTTGGATGTGATGGTAATATATGAATTTCTTTCCTCTTCTTTTTCAGGATGGGGACCAGTGAAGTACTTGCGGCCTGTACCCAGAATCAGTGAGTAACTTCCTCATGATGTTTGAATCTTGGGTAGTTATAGATAAGCAGAGCAACAACTAGAATATCTGAAAACCTCAGAGTGTGGCTTTTAAGCACCTATTCTGCTGATGATAGCCATCCCTAGGAAGCACAGCCTAGGTGGCATTTTTGGAGTGCATAAAGTCTTGGAGAGTGGGGAGAAAAAGCAAGCAAACCATGATCCTTGTCCTCAAGGGATTTACAAAGGAAACTAAAGGCTCTGAAGACTGATTTCAGTTATATATAGGATGGTGTTTACCTTATTTGAAAAAGTTTACATATTTTTCTATTTTTATTTTAAAAGTACTTAACACTTTCCTGGCACATTGCACTATAGTCTATTTTTTAAAGTGTCTTCCTCTATGAATAGAGTAAAACCTCATTAATTCAGATACTGCTAATACACAATGCTTGAGAATTTGATCTAGACTAAACTGAAATTTAGCTTTGAATTTTCTGCAAGGAATGGATTTGCTAAGTGAAATGGAATATTTGTGACCCATGTAAAAAGAATACATTGTTTTCATGGCTTTGGCATACAGTGGTCTTTAGGCAAAAAGATTCAGCTGTAAAATAAAGATTATTAAGATCATGAAGTAGATATCCCCTTAGACAGACTTTATTGGCAGGTAATAGTATTGAAAGTAATAAATTCTGACTTCCATAATTCAGGCTAGATCTTCCTCTCCTCCTTTCCAAACTAATTATTCTAATCTAATGAGGTTTACTATTGTGTAACATGTGGATGGAAGCATTTAGTAATAGGAGATGATCAATTCCTATTATCTTAAAAATTTATAAATATAAATTCTAATTTTGGGATGCATATCTGTAATGTTGATCACCTAGATGACAGTAGTATGTTTACTTTACAAGAAAAAAAAGATATATTATTCCATTTTCTTTTTCATGATCTCACATGGCAGGTAACATTTTTTTTCATTTAAAACTCAACATTTTTGCAAAGCAAGCAAGTCAGATTCCTAGGGCAATAGCAAAGATTTGAGGTGAGGGAAAAAAACAAAATCAGACCATGCCCTCCTAGGGGTATGTTGAAAAATCGGAGTAGTAACTGAGTCACCATGCATCCATTTATTCCTTTATTCATTCAATAAACACTTAGCCAAGGGCCATGCTTATTGCATCAAGGGATGTAGAGATAAATAAAATTCTCTTTTTGTCTTCACTTTACTGGTAGCCCATAAGTTGAGACACAGATGGAGACAAGTGATTTTCTCATGTGATAAGCAATGTGTTATCCCAAAAAACAAAGTACTTTGGGAATGCACAGAATACACTGTTAAATCTAACAGGAAGAGTTGGGGAAATATTCAGTAACAGTTATCACGCTTGAACTGATTCTTTAAAGAATGAATGGAATTTCTACAAGTAGAGAAAGGGAAGGGCAGCATTTCAGGCAGTACAAGCAAAAGCATGGAGACATCAAAGCACATGTATTGCCCAAGTAAAACAACGTAGACTTAGAGTTAGTTGTATAGAGCTGAGGGAATGTGGGAGTAGTGTATGGTCTATACATAAAGGTATATTACCAAGAAAAGATACCCTTTAAGTGGTCGAAAACAATAATTGGAGTTTAGAGAAAGAAAGATTTGAGAGTCTTTTGCATAAAGAGTTGAAATGTGAAGAAATGGAAATGAATAAGATCATTCAAGGGCACAGGAGAGAACTTTTAGGAACACAGGATAGAATCAACTTCTTCCTGAGACAGGAGAAAAGGATGAGTGGGGAAAAACTAAGATGAGTTTAAAGATGGATATAAAGAAATTTGAGAGAGTTTATGCCTGAAAGCTTCCATTTTCTTGCCACTATACTGTGAATAAACATGGGATGTAGAATAGGAGGACACAAGTTCGAAACTCAATTCAGCCACCCATGAACAATGCAACATGGGTAGGTCACATAACCCCTCTAAATTTCCATTTTACCATCTGTGAAATGGAGATAATAATAACATGCAATTCATAGGTCAGAGAACTTCATAACACATGTGGAGGCATTTTATAAACTATAATGCACTTGGCCAGAACACATGCTGGGTGACCTCACTGAGCTCTTGTTTATAAAACAGGGACAAGCTGGGCATAGGGGCATGTGCCTGTCATCCCAGCTACTCAGGAGGCTAAAGTAGGGGATTGCTTGAGGCCAAGAGTTCAAGATTGTAGTGTGTGATGATTATTGTACCTGTAAGCAGCCACTGCAGTCCACTCTGTGCAACACAGTGAGACCCTATCTCTAAAAAATCAAATAAAATAAGGACAACAGCGCATAGCTTACACGGGTTACTGAGAGCATTAAAGATATGTTATCCACCATGTGTGCTGTATAGATGGGAACCACTGGGTTACTGTCTTCTGTGAGTAAGAGCTTGTCTCTGGGGAAAGAGGAAAAAATTCTGCAATGGGGAAGCAAGACAAGAAAGAGACATGGAAAAATATTTTTGAGTGGAATTAAAAGCCCATCCTGAAAACATGAGTTTGCAGGTACAGCCACACCTGTGTACTCTGGAGCAATCAAAATGAATGAATTGATGGTCTGGGGTTGGGGTAGATCAAAGCAGGTATACTAGTGGCTGAGAGCAAGTGCCATTGAGGGGACAATTGGAAACGTTGGCCAGTGCAGATCTCAGAAGTTTAGAGGCCCTGTTCTCTGGCCTCAGCATTAGTTTGACAGAATGGCGCCCTTTCTATTCAGAGTCCGCAGCCTGTGATCCTGTGATTTGTTGTTGTCAAGTAAGTGAGTGGCTTGTGCAAAGGACTGAGCAGCCAGATGCCTCCAAGGTTATATGCTGTCACCATCAGCTAACCTCCAGCCCTGACGCTACTGCTCAGATTTAGGACAGTGGCCAGCCAGACCCCTGCCTGACCCTCCTACCCTCTCACCTCCCACCCTTGTCTCACATCCCAACTGCAGCCTATTCCCAGCCTCCCCTTTCACTTGAACTTTCATTCTTCCCTAGCACATAAGGTAATAAAAAAGCTGTCCACCTCGTCTGAAATAGAAAGGTAAAGTTTCAGCTAACTATTAATAAAAAGGAGCCAGACTGCATGCTACCTGCCCCTCGCACCTTTAGCACCAAGTCTAAACCTCATTCCAGAATTTGCTGGTTGCAACAGGCAAGATTGCACTTCCTCCCACACTTGGAAGTGAGTTATCTCACCATCCACTAGGAAAATGTTCAGTGTCCTCTTAAAATGTTTAGTGAGCCTTGGGGACCCCAAGAGAGAGCTGCCAAGATCTTTCTTGATAGTTACTAAACTTACCTCCGAGAGGGATTTGAATTGTTAGAGCTTTCATCCTCAATTTGCCAAATGGCAGTAATAAAGGAAATATAGGCTATATCTTGCACGTTATTGACTCCTATTTTAATTAATATAAGACACATTCCTCATTTGGGAGCATGGTTGATTCCCTCAGTCAATGGCTATTCATTAAGGATATATCAAATGCAAAGTGCTAGCTCCTAGTCAAGATCTTTGGAGATAATGAATATAAACATCTCCCATGAATAACATTTGAAACATCTGGGAAAAACTATCCAATTGGACAAAATTCCAGGCACCTGTGAAAAGACAGCTCCAAAGACTCATTAGGGGTTGAGAGACCCAGAGCATTTTCTTCTCTCTTCTCAGCCTTGGCTCCCAAAGCCCACTCTTCTGTGACTTCCAACATGAATCACGTGAAATTCACTTCCAAGCACCTTGCTTCCTGTACATTTCTTTCGGTCCACTGTGGTAACCTGCTAATGTGGAGATTGCCCCATGGCACATTACTACCCTCAACCCCACAGGTGGGACTTCCCTACACAGCATGAACCACACTGAAGTGCAGCCCTGCCTTTCCCAGGGTAGGAAGCACCAAGTAATGTGTCTCCTAATATGGTTTCAGACAGGGTACTCTCTCCCATTCTACAAATGCACATCAGTCCTTTCTCCAAGGTGCTTTAATCTCCTAGTGTCATGCCAGACACCCACCCCCGCCAGTACCCTCTACAACTCCCATTTTATTTCTGCCTGGTTTGTACCCAGTTGTCTGCTCAAGAAAGCAACTCACCACTCATTAAAAACAAATGCAAAGACAAGTATCTATTCATTTTATTTCTTTGACCCTAATTACACCCTCCTTATATTTCCTCCTGTAATCAACATGTCTCCCATTTCTGGGTTCTTTGTGTATGTTCTTTTTCACTCTTGTTTCTATCCTTTACATATCTCACAGATTTTAGTAATCCTTGGAATATGGTCTTTTAGTTTATTTCCCACTTAGAACACAAGACTCACATCCATTCAGTGGCAAAGCCAACATTAGGGACAGGTGTGCAGTGGCACGTCATTAACATGTTTTTCTCTTTTTTTTTTTTTTTTTTTTTTGCCAGGTAGTGAAACAGTGGTCAATTTGGACCAATTCTGTGAGTCCTTGACAGCAAGAATATAACCCAGACTAGCATCTCCGATTTGGAGATCTCGATATAGTTCAAAGCAGAATCTAAAACTTGACTCTTCTGACTCTGACTCCTTTACGTCTCTAGGCCTCCATTTACAGGAACTGAAAGAAAATACTTTTCCTCTATTTTGTAAGTGGAGAGTAATTCAAAATCATTTCTTAGGGTCATTGAACTGAGAAATGTTCCTTGGAATTTCATGAAGAATATCTTGAGGCAGGGTTTATGTACCAGCAAAAGGATACACATATTCAAGGGTAATACCTTTTTACATATTGATAGCATACTCTCTCTCGGAGTAGAGGGCTGCTTTTGTGCCAAACTGCAGTGCCGTGTGATTTTAAAGCTAGAGTTAATCCTTGCAGGCTACTGTGGGTCCACAAACCGGCACTTGGTGCCCTAGAGCTTTGCATTTGGTAGGCATGTTCTCCTGGGCACGGGTCCTGAAATGGACTATTGTTTACCTGTACTCAGTGTCTTTGCCCTCATTTGGCAAAGGGAGGGAGGTACATTGTATTCACAAGCACTGCAGATTGCAGAGATACAGTTCCCAAACATAAGTCAAGACTCCAGCCCAGCACGGGGAGTGGCTCAGGGTATTTTCTGGGGCACACATTGCTAGCTCCTCTGCACTCAGTTTCTCCGGAGAATGAGACAAATTGAGAAGAAGGTGCTATGGTGTTAGAATCAAGGGTGTGGTTGTCACGAAGGTTAGAGGGTAAAGAGGGCCGGTACCCATCTCATAAGTGTCCATATCTGGCAGGCCCATTCTCCTGCTCTCTCTCCTGCTTGCTTGGGGGCATGTTTCCCACCGTCAGCCTGAACATTCTTTTCTGTAAATCCAGGATTACCAAAGTTGGCAGGAAAGGATAGTTAGAGACTTTTCTGCAGACTTCCTAAGCTTTTGTGAGAATTAAGCCTTACAAATCTTATAAGAATTGATGAACATGATGATATTTTTTAAAATTCAGCATAAATCTTCAGATTCGTAGCCTAACAATCTCAACTGAAAAGCCCTTATCCTGCAGGGGAAAGAAAAAGTACTGTTTGCCAGCCTTATCTACTGTCAGACCAAGCCTCGATTTTCCAACAGTTTGTACCTTCTGCACACACTGGGGCTGTCCTTCTCACATATATAAAAATAAACTGTGAAGTTGTTGGGTTTTTTTCTTTTGTAGGGAAAGGGCTGTGTATGATTATTCTTGTATGAAAATAATTAGCAAAGAAAAAGTGGCACCCTGCAGTTAATTTAGCTATTCTCTTAAATATTTTCCTGGTACCTGAATTACATGAACATAATATTCTAATAAGCTGATCAGCAAGTATTTTTCTCCTTCTCATTGAGGTTCGGAGTAATCTAAAGGGTCAAGGTTTTCAATCTTTTTCTCTTGCATTAAAATGATCTGTCATTTCCATCATGACAACACTCAAAAGTCCATTTTTGGGGCCTTGTTAAAGTGCCCCGTAGATAATTCAGCGGTGATGGAGATGGAGCTCTTCTCAAAGTGTAACTACTCCCCTTGCTGGCATAGTGTAGCAATGACATTCATCTCTGAAAATTTGATCTTGATTCTGGACAAGGCTTTTTGGTTTTGGTTTTCGTAATTCTTTATGTTTTTGAACTTCACAATAAATTGAGGCTTAATCTAAGGAAACTGGATGCATTAATGTTGTCATCATACTTGATAAACTAAGTTGATAAATTTATAAAATACAAGAATTCTAAAAATGTTTCACATGCCTAGAAAGTAGGGAAATATTCCAAACAGTGTTCAGTAATACAATTTTAAACAAAATAATAGAATCTCTTAATTTTAAAATTGATGTATAATTTACAATAAAATGCACAGATCTTAAGTATTCTCTCATTCCAGTAAGTTTTGAGAATTATATACACCTGTATACCAGCCACCTAAAATAAGGTATTGAATCTCACACCCTAAATAGTTTTCTCTTTGCCCTTTCCAGTCAATTCCAATTCAAAACCTCATCACCTACCTCCCTACCCTTCTTCTACCTTCTCTCTACTTCCCAGGAAACCACTTCTTACGTATTTCACCATAGTTTAGTTTGGCCTATTCTTGGACTTAATATAAATGGAATCACACAGCATGTACTTTGTAAAGGCCCCTTTCACATGCCATAATATTTTTGAGATCGTTGCATATATCAATCATTCACCCCTTTTTTATTGATGTGTGATATTCTACTGTATGACTACATTACAAATTACTTATCCATTATCTTGTTTTTGACATTTGGATTGTTTCTAGTTTGAGGCTATTATGAATAGGACTGCTATGGACATTTTTGCACAGATCTGTTTGTGAATATGATGTTCTTTGACTTATGTTGGGGTTATGTCCCAAGAAGCCCATCGTAAGTCAGAAATATCGTTATGTTGAAAATGCATTTAATACCCCAATAATTTGTGATTAACCGTAAATTTTCCAGTGTCTCCTTGGTTTACTCTCTTTTTTCTGAGAAATATAAAGTAGAAATAGAAATTTGAGTGTTTTGAAAATTGTCAGGCTTGAAGTACTAGAAAAACTCAGTGTGAGGTTTGAATGTCCCATGTATGATAATGACTTTAGATAATGATCTTTATATCACAAGTGATTTTATAGCATTATTCACTGTCTTTCAGCAAGGACTTCAGTTCCAGGGAGGCAGAACATATGATTTCTGTTCTTTATCCTCACCTTTGCAGCGAGAGGATGATGGCAAATTATGAAACTCTCCTAATAATATTATGTATTGCATACAGTGATTTAATACTGTAAATCAGTATTTAAATAAAGTCTTTAATATCATACGTGCATACTATATCTGTCATCATAGATGTATACACACACACAACTATAGAAAGAGAGATTGATGTAGGTATAGATATATAAAACATCCTCATCACCTTTATTAAGATAATGTTCTAACACAACCTAGAGCTTAGGAAAGCTCTAACACTATTTCCTTTGATTAGTGTTTATTGACCCATATTGTGCTAGGCGCTGGATATACAGTGGTGAGCAAACGTCCAGGTACCTGAACTCCGGGAGCTTACTGTCTGAGGGGAGAGTTAATCAAGTAAACAAAGGTACAGTTTTTGATTTTGTGAGATTTTCTGCAGGGAAGCAACAGAGTGCTATAAAGACAGGAACAGGGGCCTGCCTGTGCAGGTGGCATCTAATCACAGACTTAGATCAAGGGGGATCCAGCCATGTAACCAGTGGAGAAGAGCACTCTGTGCAGGAAAAGCAGCAAAGGTGAAATCCTTAGGCAGGTAAAAGCCACGTGTTCTAGGCCAAGGTAACAGTAGAGGAGAGAAACAGGTAGAGTGAGGTAGGAAAGAGGCGGTGGTGAGCATGCTGGTCATGCTCAGGGGTGATAGCAATGCAGACTGCTCTGCCTTTCAGCAGCTTATAAGCCAAGCCACACTCCTTACAAAAGAAGCATGAGGTGTATATAGCCATAATAAGCCAAAATTAATGCTTTTGTTTAGAGTGCCCAAAAAGTAACTTACATTTATAAGTGGTGACTGATAGCCCATGGCCGGGATGAGCAGGGTCAGAATTCTCAAGACAGGAGGTCTACAGAATAGTGAGACAGAAAGGGGGATGCTCACCAAGTGGGTTTGAATTTAGGATCCACATCAGGTACATGTGCATGCATATACTGAAGAAGTTTGTAGAAGGCCACGCGTCACATGATTAGGCTGAAGCAAAGTCTTGAAATAATATCCAGGACTTAGATTGAGACCTTGCGAGGGACCCAAATCTCACATACACCATCAATCTGAAGCAGGTAATATGGACTGCAGAGAAACAAGAAGCAGAGAATTCTACTAAAAATGGTTTTAAAGAATTCATAGAAATGATGCAGAGTGATAAAGGAAAAGAAGGCCTGAAACCATGTGTGGAATCCTCTACCCTTTGGTCAGCCTAGTCTATTGGAGTATAGGAGCCCCTACATAACCCTCTCTGACTTTTGAATTTTTCAAGCCATTATTTCCTGCTATTAGGAAGTATGTACACACATGCTAGCACGTATCCCTCCACACAGAGTCACCAGGAGAGGCAGGGGTCTGTGTGACTGGACGCTCCCAACAAAGCTGGGGGCAGGCAGATGGATGAGCTGGGTGCAGAGTCAAAGTCAGTGTCCCCTCCTTGATTCCATGCCCTACACTGGCCAGGCAGCATTTGCTCTCCTCTTCTCAGGTCCCTTCCCCTCACACTCTCCGAAGGATGTGCAAGTGCCTGCACACACACACACATACATGCACACACACACACACACACACACCCCCAACTGCCTCTCTGGTGATCATTTAAACTTTGGAAAATAAAAAGTATGTTTCTTTACACTGAAAAATTGGAGAAATGTGCCAGGATGTCTAATCATGGGGCATGAAATTCCAGGCCGTTGAGCTTGCAGCATAGCCAGAATGCACCAGCTACAAGAATATCTCAGCAGAAAACTCTAGGAATTTTAATACTTTTTTTTTGAGCTTTGGGATCACATTAGATATCTGCAAATGACCATAAATAAAACCTAGTTTTAGGAAGAGGCTCAAATGGAAACAAGTATTCATGAAGTAAATCATTAACTTCATAGGTGGAGTCAAAAGACTAAAAATGTAGAAATGAATGAGTAAGGAATGCAGGGCAGAGTCCTTGGTGACCCCCACTAAAGATTGATAAAGAAATAAGAAAAAAGAGACAATAGAAAAGAGAGAGGCCCTAAAAGATGACAAAAACTGCGAAAGCAAAAAAAGAAGAGTATCACAGAAATAAAGGTCAAGAAAATGTCTAGAATGTGTTGTGAATAGTGTTTACTACAATTGAGAAATCTACCAGATGTAAACCAGAAAAATTCCCCCTTTTCTGGGGGAATGTGTACACAGAAAATATTTTTCAATCAATCACTGTTCAATTTAAATGTTTTTTTCAGGAGGTGGACTTTATTTCTTATATAAATCCTCTAGTTTTTGATTCGCTGCTTTCAAAATCTAGAAGTAAATCTGTAGTTAAGCTTGGCTGTTTTCTAATGGAGCAGTTTGAGGGGCTCTTACAATATAAAATATATGTTTGTTGAGTTGGTTGCAAAAACATTCATTTTAACAGATCTGTAATTCTTTAAAAGGTTTTCCATTCATTGTATTAGATATTTTTTCATACCTCCTGAGGCTAAATTCAGCTAGTTGATATCAACATGGAATTGGAACATAGGAGCATAGAACTAATTTACTCATTTGACTTTTAAATTAGTTTTGTGTGTGTGTGTGTTAACTAAAATTGAAATGTTTCGATTATGAGTAATGCCAAGATGAACTGGTACACTCCATTGACTTTAATGAAGTGCACATGTTCTTGTAGGCTTGTGAATGAGGGCCTGGTTGCAGAGTTCTTGAATCTTGTTATTTAATATTTGTTGCACTCACATATTTTATTTATGATAATACCACAATCATAGCTTTTTAATTTCATTAATACAATTGAACTTAAATTTTATTTATCAACTTTTCCAAAGGGTTGATGTTACCAAAGGTGTGCCCAACCTACTTTTACATAAAAGAAAGAGCTGGCAATCAATTTATTAAATTCAAATTAGTTTACATTTTCTACATTAATATTATTTGAAAGGCACTGTGTCAAGACATTAATTTTCAAGAAATAAATGATCATCTAGGAAATTCTAGGTAATTAGAACTTTAAAATGAAATTTTTGATTTTCTGTGACATAACAAAATGTGTATAATAAGTTAAATACAAAACAACACCTGCTGCTAATATATGCAAAAGAGAGAAGCAACTAGGAAAATTCTCAATAATGATATTAATTGCACAGTACCTTGAGTAAGGCTCTGCTAATTTTTTTAAGTCAAGGAGTCCTTTCTTGAATTAAATCTTTAGAAGTTGTTAGAAGAGTAAAATATGCTCAGATACTCATAAGTGTATTTGAATTTCATGTCATGGATCAGGGCCTCGGGCTCAAGCTTTGGCTTTCTTGTTTGTTTAATTATTTTTCCTAATTTTTTCATGCCAAATGATCAATCAAATTATAAAAGAATATTTAAATTAACAACTGTTCACTCAATAGTAGAAAGGTAAATGACATAATAATTCATGAATCTGCCAATGTTGTGTGTAAAGGGCTCTGAAATGGACAATACATTCAGCGCATGTAACATGCTCTGAAAATTAGCTATTGCTATTACATGCACAGACTTGGCAAATATTATGCACCACACAAGTTCATGGAATGAGAAACTTTGGATACCACTTCACTTGTTGCTATTGGATATACTGCATGTGTCATGAAAGTCATTACTAGTTGAATCGTATGATCCTTTATTTCATAAATGACAGAGTTTGAGTGGCCCTACCCAAGCTCATACAGTAATGAAAGAATTAGATCTGGAAGGCAGGACTCCACTGTACCAGTTTGACAGAGGTATATGACAGAGGTGACACTGTACACTATAGGGGTAGCCTAACATTTTGCACACTGTTAGGCCACAGTATGTAAAATTAGATCCTATGTACAGTGTATTAAATTAGATATAATTTAATATCCAGTTTCATAGTTTACATTTGTTGACAGATGGCCACTAGCTATAATTTTTAGCCGCATGTCCAAAACTATTGAGAATTAAATTGACTTATAATTACTGTACCTTTTGTTTTATTTTGGACTCTGAACTTGGAAATATATCACCTGGAGTAGAGTTCTAAGTTCACTACATCCTGTCTGTGTGATTTGGGAAAACTTGTTCTACCTTGCTGAACTGCAAGCATTTGTCTTTTTTGTTTGTTTGTTTATAGTTTCCATTTCCATGCCAAAGTGCTCTGTAAACTGTAAAGAACTACAGTTAACCCTGGGAACAACATGGGTTTAAACTGTATGGATCCAATTATATGTGAATTTTCCTCTGCCTCGTCCACCCCTGAGATAGCAAGACCAACTCCTTCTCTTCCTCTCCTCCTCTACCTATTCAATGTGAAGACAAGGATGAAGATCTTTATGAGATCCACTTCCACTTAATGAATAGTGAACATATTTTCTCTTTCTTATGATTTTCTTAAAAATATTTTCTTTTCTCTAGCTTACTTTATTGTAAAAATACAGTATATAACATAGATAACATTAAAATATATGTTAATCGACTATGTGATCAGTAAGGCTTTTAGTCTACGATAGGCTATCAGTAGTTAAATTTTGGGGGAGTCAAAAGTTATACTCAGATTTTTGATGGCACAGGGGGGTTGGCTCCCCCCTAAACCCTGTATTGTTCAAGGGTCAACAGTACATAAATTATAATTAACAAATAGGAATGTACTTATGTATTTGTCAGTTTATGGACTTGGGGGCATACTACTGGCATCAAGAGTCTGGGCAGATGCACGCCTCCCCTTTCCCCAGTATCATGTAGAAAGGCTTGCATGGACCAAAGCACAACTAGATACATGTGGGCCTGTGCACCAAAAGAGGAGGAGCTTGCTTCCATGTTGCAAAGGGCAAAGGCAAAGGTGGTCTTGACAGTAGAAGGCAAGCAATCTAAACTTCGGATCCAGTGTGCAGGGAATTGTCAGGAATCACCAGCAGCCAGCACCTGCTGGCCTTGTGGGAACTCTCCTGAAGAGGAGAAACTGGGAAGCAGAAGCCGTGAGTCTAGCTCATTGCCTGGCACTCTAGAGAGAAGCCCAGCTCACTCACTGGTATATTCCAGTCTCCTTGAGACTGAGAGTTTGGAACCTTTTTAAGTAAAATAAATAGATACAATAGACAGCTGAGCAATTCAAGTTCAAAGGCTCCCTGAACTTATTTCTATTGTCTTCTCTTAAAAGATCTCCCCTTTTCAATGTCCACCCCTGTTCTGGGTAGCCACTCTAGTTTCCTGGTGGGATTTCCTCATTCTAGCAGCCTTCATTCTGCTAACCCTGACTTGGCCCCTCAACAAGTGATTTACTGCATGGTGCTGCTCTTGTCTGTTTTTTTCCCCAGCCTGAGAATGGTTCAAAGTTTTCTTCATGGGGCCCTGGCTCTTCTATTCTGCCTGGGCGGCATCCCTTACCTTCCACTCACGGCCCTGCACTCAGGGCATTGGTGTGCCTGATTCTATGAACTGTTTGAAGCATGTCTGTTTACACCAATGAGCACTCTCTGCTCTGTTAAAATAATTCCTGCATTCACCAAGAGAAAATGAAAGCCACTTCAGTGGTGTTTTATTATAGGAATTTAAATAAATTAATGCATATGATTATAGGCTTGCTATTTTGTCATTCTTTTTTGACTTTATTACTACATTGTCCAGGCCAGACTTCCATGTCACTAATTACCCAAAAAGACCCGGAGATAAATCTTCCTGTGGCTTCAAGTCCTCCTTATTGTTAATCTCCATGTCAGGGCTTCTCAAGCTTGGCTGCATATCAGAAATCACCAGGAGCCTTTACAATATCTGAATACCTGGTTCCACCCCAAGAGCCCTGGCCTCAGCAGACCTGTCACTCCTCAGCCACTGCCTACCTGAGGATGGTCTGCTGAGTGTATTCACTGCCCTCTCTTTCCTTTCCCCACCCATCTGCCCTTGAGACAGCTCATGGCCATAATTCCTGCAAGTGACTATAGCTTCTGCAGCTGGTGTCCTGAGCCCGTTAGAAACAGTCCCGATCAGGAAATTCCCAATCAGATATCAAGATGGGGCTTCCCATCATCCCTTGAGACATTTCTGCTGATGCCAAAATACACAGTAATGATAGGTACTAATTCTTGAGTACGATGAGAGATGGGAACTCTCTCTCGTTCAATCCTCAGATCAACTCTGTATCAAAGACATTATTATCTTCATGTTGTATATGAGAAACCCAAGGTTCAGAGCAGTTTCATTCCCCATCCACAGCCCCACAGGAAGTAGAGGAGGAGTTAGGATACAAGTTCGAGGCTGTAGGGCAGCAGACCTCACACTCCTCCCATTGCACTTGCCTTGTCTCTGTCCTGGTGGAACATCAGATCACTTGAGTTGACTGTAAGACAACAACTGTCTTGATTTCACCCTGACAATTACTTCAAGTCATGTAACATTCATGTGTGGCCAATGACTTACAATAGACAAGAACACAGGGAGAGGAGGCTGTTTTTCTCATATGTCACTAAAATTATAATAGTCTAAAAGAAGGAAGTCGAAGTGAGGAAAAAAACATAGACCATGAGAGTGACCTCCCTTAAGTCCCCAGGGCTAAAAGTTAAGAATATGAGATCTCCCTTTCAGCTGTCAAGTATCATTTTGTGATCTTAAATAAATTTACGTCATATGAAAAGAATATGTATCTTCAGACATGTTATAAAGGAGAATGATTCTGAGTATGAGAGAATTATATTTAAGTAAAGAACCTAGTAGAATTAGAAATATTGCAGTCTAAGACTTATAAGGCTTCACAGAAAACTGAGGTTAGAGGGTTAGATATAAGTGAAAACAGTAAAACAAAAGTATTACCTTTTTACTTTTGCTGGTTTAATTTAGAAACTATGCCTTCTGGTTTTACCTCCAAGGTTCATGAAGTGTGTATTTCTGATGCAACCCCAAATAATTTACCATGGATATGATTCTACCAAAGGTAAAAGCAGAAGAAAAGAAAGTCATAAAGTGGATGAGAGGAAGGCTTCTTCACAGTTCAATAATGCCAAAGAACTCAGAAGCTTTGTTTCAGAAGATATGTTTTTTATTTAAAGTGTTTCATGGTACCCTTTTCAACAGAGCCACAGAATAATAAAAGCTTATTTAATTTAATTTTCCACTTCATTACTGCCCAAAGTACAGGACCAAGTGAAGGAATGCCCTCACAGATTGCATGCCATGTGTCAGAAATTTATTACCATACTTACTGGCATTACTTCACCCACCTATCTATAATATTTTAATTCTGAACTGAAAGAAGGGAAATTATACTAAGACCCAGATCTTAGCCTGATGATGACTTGGCAAATTCCATTAGTCCAAAGATCTGTGCTTATTTTTTTTAGTAAAGGATCATGAACAACGAATTCAAATTATCCAGCATTCATTAAGCAATAATGAGTGCAGAACACCATGCTAGAAAAATGAGCATGTAAATGCCTGGCCTCCTCCTAGGAAAGAGTTCTTTGTCATGTTCATAAAAACTCTAAGGTCATTATTTTACAGAATGGGCTCCTCAGGACACACACTTAACCATTGTAGGTTTTGTCATCCATAAAATAGAGTGTAGTCCAGGCTGGAGGGGAGATGAAACTGTCTGTACGATCCTTTTCAACATTAAAGACTTGAGATTCCATGACTGAATCAGAGTTACAGGTTGTTACAAATTGCAACAAAATATTTAAGCAGAATCAACAGGACCCCCTTTCCTCTTTAAGTCCTTGATATACAGTGCAAAAACCCTACCTGAACTATAGAGGTATATTTCTATATGTGTGGGAGAGAAGAGCACAGGACGAGAGTGAGAGCACTCACAAGTGATTCCTTTGGTTTTCAATTCTGAGTTTCGGTATTTTTGACAAAGGAAAGGAAAAAAAAAAAAAACAGAACAGAACCAAAAAAACAAGAACCTGCCGCAATCCTGTCTCAAGATTGAAGGGCCACTGAAGATTCAACTCTCCTGATGATGGCAGAAGAAGGGAATGCCAGTATTCCAGAATACTTCCTGTGAGCCCAGCACTGTGGTAGGTGCTAAAGGAATAAGAAAGCAACCGAGATAGGTAGGGAAAAGAGATAGATACAAGAGGACAGGGGGAGCAGTTGAATGAACGACTGACTCCTAGCCTAGCAAGGAACTCATTTAACACTTTTTGCAATTTATTTTTACTTTTTCCAATTAAGGATTGTCAACTTAAAGAAACATCTGCTCAATACACACTGTTTCAAAGCCAAAAAGATATATTAAGTGGTGGAGAACTACAAACTAGAGAAAGAACTACATTTAAATTGATTGGTTTTAGTATAGCATGCTTAGGAGGGACCAAGTATAAGAGGGGAGATAATGCTTTTCAGATTTATATGTGATATGCTCTCATTTCTAACTACTTGATTGTTGTTATTAATACAAATGCTTGAAAGTACTGCTTGACCATGCTGAAATTACTTCTTTAGTTAGGTCAGTTCTCTGAAGTAACCATTCCATATCTCCCCTAGTTTGAAATTTTATCTCCCAACCCCATCTTCTTCTCCTCTTCAGTGGATGACTTTCATGTTCCAGAGAAGTTAATAGAAGGCACCTGCTGAGATCTATCTCTGATATCTTCACCAGATCTGTATACACCAATATGCTTTGCTCTCATTGTCTTCTCCTTCTCTCCTGTTACAAGGGAGGAGTGGACCCACCTCCTATCAGTGGTGAGTCGTCCCTCCTGTGCTGTGGGTCTCGTTTCTCCGTGTCCTCCCATGAACCTCCCTGATGAGTGACTCACTTTCTCTTCTGGATCTTTAACCTCTTCTCTACTGGATGCTTTCTGTCAGCATTTGCAATGCTCTGTATTCTCCCCCACCAAAAAATAAATCAGTCAGTAAATGATCTTCCTGAATCCTGTATCCCTTTCCAGATACAGCTCTTTTCCTTAGCCATGCATTTCAGAAGAGCTATCTATACCCTTTCCTGTCCCCCCAGACCCTATTTTCTCCATGTTCACCCCAGTCTGGCTCTGTCCCAGCCACTCCACTGATTTGCACTTGTGAATGGTTGATCTCCATGCTGTTAAATTCAGAGGACACTTTATTGTCCATCTGACATGACCTGTCCTAATCTTATTATCCTCTCCTTCTAGAAAAATAGGATTCCCCCTTCCCTTTCTGACTGTTCCTTTTCCATCCCTTTGAGTTTTGTTCTTCTATTGGAATTTTACTCACTGGATTATTCTTGGCTTGGCCTTTTGCTTTTTAATCTATCCTCTTTCCCTCCTACAGTGATTATATCTGCTCTTGTAAGCCAATGTCTCTTCTTCACTTGCTTATCTTCAGAACATGAGAGCCACGTAACCACCTGCCTATTGATATGCCATTAGTGCTACCTGCCTCACCCCTGGCCCTCTTCCAAAATCCCTCAGTTCAGTAAATGTCACCTCCTTGCTCCTGCTGGAAACTTAGGACTGGACACTTTCCCTCTTCTTTAGTCTGCATTTTCAATTAAGGGCTATCTATCAATTTTACCTCCAAAACATATATTGTGCTGGCTGTGTCTTTCTCTCTCAGCCACCATCTCTCACTGACTATGGAAACAGGAGACAGCCATTTTATTAAATAGTTGTAATTGAAAGGGTTACTTAAGCAGAAAATGTCATAAAGAGGTAGCATTGTCAACTATTCACATTTTAGTGAATCCACACTTCAGTGAGTTTCTCCACCATGGAGACTTTGATACCAGAGTGGGGATTGCGCCTGTTGAATCTGGAATTTTAGGAGCTTGAAGTAAGCTCCATGGAATGCCCACACACACATATACACGCACACACACATGCACGTACACATGCTCACATACACACAAGGGGGACTGGAATACGGAAAGCATAATATGTGCTCTCTCCTGCTTTCATGCTGTGTTTGATATTGCCATGAGAGGATCACCATCTCTGCCCATTCACCAGTGTCTAGTTTACCTGCACCAAGGCTGTTCAAATGACCTGGCTTTGCTGGCTTTGACTCAATCTATCTCAGGGAGATTGGACTTTTCTCTGCAGTTTTTATGTGACAGGTTGAACCGAAATAACGTCTAAAAATTGCAGCAATCCCAGAAAGACTGAGAAGCAATCACATAAATCATTTGAATCTGGAATGGTGGAGGAGGCAAGCAAATGTAGTACAAAAAGAGCTGCAACTGCAGATGGGAAATGGGCTTTAGAAACAAACAATTGTTCCAGCTATCTAGGACACTATGAGGATAAACAACTAATGATCTCTGACATCTCAACAACACTTGAAATCAAGTGAATGGAAATTAAATAATTAAACAGGCCAAACAGCATTATAATAAAAATTTATATGGCAGGGAAAACTATTATAGATTCAGTTCATGACCCACACATTGCTGGAGGTTTTCAGAACAATCAAAGTACTTATTTGTATCAAGTTCATTGGAATTGGTGGACTTCTTTCTATGAATATAGCATACCCTCTCCACACCCGGGGTATAAATTTTAGAGAGCTCTGAAAATAGATTCATCAATGGGCACTTGATCCTGACCAAATAAATAAATAAATAAAATTAATAAAGCCTAGAGCAGTGGACCTCCTCTCTTAGGGCACAGACTGAGATCTATTTTTCTGATTACATCAGAGAGAAAATTCCAGTGGCATACCGATCGTTTTAACTTCATGCTAATCAGTTTTCCTTTTAACTAGCTCTGTAAAAAGGTGATGGAAGTAAGACTAGGGCGGTACAGGGAGTGCAAGTGAGAAAAAACACAAATATTTGAAGCTAAAAATTCTGAATAAAGAATTAGAAGTGAGTCTCCTTATGTAGCTATGGGAATATAAATATAATAGACCTAGATTCTCATTCAAAATCAGTTACTAGCCCAGTAGTACCTAACTTTGTTTCCATCCCAGAAGTGGCTAAGAAATTCAACATGCTTACATCAATAATAGTGGCTCAGGGACTGCAAGGGCAGAACTGTTCAAATCTTAAGCTTCTCCTGCCCCTAGTGGAAGAAGAAGGTTCGTAGCTAGGAAGAGCTTCCCCCTCACCCCCAGGAGATGTTGATGCCTCCCCTGGAGACTTGCCCCTTCCCCCATGGAAACCAATTGATATAACCCCTCTGTGCCTCAGTTTCCTCATCAATAAAATGAGGAAAATATATTCCAGGATCTTTTAATGTGTAAAACAATATACAAAGAGAAGTTATAATATCTCCTATTTGCATGTTTAAATTCATAGACAATTTGCTAAATATGGTACAACAGAACTGGATTTGTTGAATGTTCTAGTTAAGCTCTTGAGTACTCAGGATCTAAAGAGAATCTAAAAATAGCATCGATTTGAAGTAAATATCATCCCCACTCTATTTAAAGGTCATTGTGACTCTGCTTCAAAGTATTAAGATCGGTTCCACCAAATTTTAAAGAGAGAAGAAAAGACCCAAGGTTGGCCTCTATAAATTATTGGGCTGAGCATTTTAATAACTATCATTTATTAAGTCCTAAATATATGCAGAGATGCTGCTAAAAGCTTGACATGTAATATCTCATTTAATCCCCACAATAATCTTTTTATTAGTAGTAGTAGTATTCCCATTTTACAGACATAAAACTGAGGCTTAAAGAAATTACATAATATGCCCATATCACACAAGTCACTAAATCAGTATTTAAGCCTTAACATTTATTCTTGCAATGTCTATGTTTCATGCTAGAATTATAGGAATATCAGAAGTGATCAGGAGAAATCATAACTGGAAAAGTATAGCCTGTCATTCTTCATGTCTGTGCTGCTATTTTGTTGTTTCACAAACTGAATTAAAAGAAACCATGTCAGGAATCTGAGTCTTCATATAACTTAACAGAGGAGAAGGGAATGTGACTACTCACAGTCCAAATAGTTTATTTTGTTAATAGTGTGATTTGGAGAGGCCTGATTTTATTCTAAGGGACTGTGAATTTTTCCAATTATAAATTAATTTATAAAGAAAAACAGTAATTTATTATGGTGTCCTAGACCTACTCAAGAAACCCTCCTTTCTGCCTAATTAAAATAAATTGATCGAAAGTTGGATTGTTTGTCCCTACGACAGCCACATTTGTACTACGAAAAGGGAAACCGTTAGAACAAAATTACTGTGAAAGAGATTTTGAAATTGGACCTTGTCACTAGGGGGCACTTAGGGATATAAAATCAGCATTGCCAAAAGTACTTTCTGAAATAAAACAATTAGTAGCATATGTCTTTCCAAGAGAGGGAAAAAATACATTTATCGACATAAGGATTCAGCACCTCTCTTGATGGATTATTGTTAGGTGCCAAATGGGTTAGAGAAAAAGGACCATTAAAAGTGGGCACAATTTTGAAGTGAGAAATCTTATCTTTTCTCTGCCTCTGCCTTTTACCACTGGAAGCACAAATGTGTTGTTAAGGAAAGAAATATAATAATAAAAAAAAAAAAGACAGAAAAGAAAAGCCTAGCAAAACGCCCCTGCCCTGCTTGATTCTTTTCATTGCTTTCTTGTGGCCTCTTTCTCTCTGGCCTTTTCCCTCCTTAATCCTCCCCTGAGGAAATTCTCCTTCCCTCTGTTGCTCACAGTAATTTGCTCTTCCTTTTTACGAGCCTATCTTTCATTCTGTTCTTCCTCCCATTATGCCTGGTTGTGTTCTTCCACTTTACTGTTCTTCTCTGCTTTCATTAGGTGTGAGACTGAGTTCTGGTTTTGGTTTTTATCTCTGTTTTGTGAGTACTTTTTTTTTTCCAGACACTCATATTCCTATTTCCATAAGAAATCAATAAAATGTGTTTCCAGGCTCTGTTTTACCTAAACGTGATGGTAATAGATAACATGTTATCTGAGGCTAGAGGAGAAAAGTTTCTCACACTGATCCAAGTAAATGGGGAGAAAAATTGGAGCAAATAACACATTCTTACATTACAGTCTTTTATAGGAAACAATCAAGCAGAAAAACATATTTCATGGTGTATATACAAGACTAAGTCCATAGATTGAAAAGTGAAAAGTATAGCAAAAAAACTCCCAAAAGCTTGTTTTTGTCCATGTGATACCCAAAAACCAATTTAATTCATTTTCTTTTCCAAATCCACCATTTCCTTTGGCTGTCATGTGCAGGTGTTGTAAAGTACAAAAAAATCACCAAGTGCTATATGTGAGGAATATCAGATGTCTCAGCAACACCTTATAGGAGAAATGGAAGACCTTCAATTGCCCTACTCCTTAGTGTGAGGGGGAAAAAATCTTTCTATATTATACACCCTATCTGCGGAAATTACCCTGCAGTTATAATTAAGAAAATAATTGCAAGTACAATTTACCAGGTCCATGCCCATTATTTCATCCTGTAAATTGAAACAAAGAAAACTTCGCTGCACTTCACCCAGCGACCTAGTTTGTGAGCTTTGGGCTAACCTCCCATGAGTGGTAGATCTAGGTCTTCTTGAATAATGAAATGGTGGTCTGGGACTGGGAATCATGAATATGATTCCTTGTTCCCCTGACTCGCCATGTGGTCATGGGAAAGTCTACACATCATCAGTTTTTCTGGTAGGAAAATGATTAGGATAATTATTATGCAGATTACTCTAGAGCTTTGATTTCAATAAGCCACTCTTAGCACCTCACTCTGCCCTCAACCTTTAAATAAACTTTTCATTCACGCAAACAACAAATGTTATTTCCAATGCCAGTTTTCACACAATTATTATTTTAAAATTATTTTCAGGATACTGTTAACTTTTTTAAATTTATGTAGCGCTAGGTCAAATTATAAGATTTCTATCCAGTTAGCCAACCCATGTCGTTGAGTTACAATGTACAGATAAATTAATTTTAATTTCAGTTTTTTAACTTAGTGAAAGATTTTCATCTTTTCACATTTCTGCCATTAACATTTCCTCCCACTTGAAACTACTCTGCTGACCTAACTTCACAATTTATGTGTTTATTCACACAGTCATTACTTTAACATTGCATAATTTCTTAACATTTTTCCTAGGAAGATAGAATATTTGCTTTTCTGTGAACTGTAATCCACAGATGCTCCTCATCTTATTATAGGGTTACATTTCATTAAACTCATCATAAATTGAAGATATCATAAATTGAAAATGCATTTAATACACCTAACCTACCTAACATCATAGCTTAGCCTAGCCTACAAAACAGTTACATCAGCCTACAGTTAGGCAAAATCATCTAACACAAAGCCTATTTCACAATTACGTGTTGAATATCTCATGTAATTTTTTGAATAATTTACTGAAGTGAAAAACAGAATGGTTACATGAGTACTCAAAAGTACAATTTCTGCTGAATGGATATAGCTTTTGCACCACTGTAAAATTGAAAAATCATAAGCTGATCCATCATAAGTCAAGGACTTAGGTCTGTATTGCATTTCTATATTGCATTTACTTCCTGGTTTCTAGGAATATCAAGATGATCCACGTTGGCAAAGAGCTCAGTTTTTGTTGCAGGAGGCTACATAATGCAATAAAGGAAATAGCAAGGCTATTGTAGCCTTCCAAGTGAGCAATGAATTAAAAAAAAAAAAATTAAGGATGGTGCAGGCCTCCAGGTAGGATTCTGCAGTTTGTGCACTGCAGGGTGAATGGGGGCTGAAAGCTCACTTACATTGTTTCTCAAGCTGTGGGTCCTGGCCCAGTAGTGAATTAGCCTAAAGGAAGGAGTGACTCTTTCTCATTCATCCACCCAAAGGATGTGCCTTTTTTTTTTACTTTGTCAATCTTGAGTGGGCATTTCTTTGAAAAATTGTCTTTCTGCAGGGGCAGCATTTTGAAATTCACAAAATGTTGTGTATATGCTTGGCCCTGAGTTTAGAAGTTAGGTTGTTATCTCATAATTCCACTGTTCCCTCTGCCTTTCCCCCATCTTCCCGGTAAATGTCTTCTGTTCCGTGGGTGTTTCTGATTCTATGCCATTCCTCACCTGAGTGTGCCAATCCACAACCCATGTTTGTGTTGACATTTTACCCAGTCCAAACTTCTGTCGTAAGTAGTCTTATCTGAAATGAGATCCTCAATAACTAAGTTCTGTCCTATCCCTCCTGCCCTCCCACCCTCCCACCATGCATTCTGAGGTATCTGAGGAAGGGTGTGCACAGCAAACAGAATCAGGAGGGCATAGTCTTTTTTTAATAATGCCTTTATTCCAAGCCCCATGAAGTCTCTGCAAAACAAAGTTAGAAGCAGGCCAACTAGCCTCCAACCTAGTTAAGCCATGAACCTTCTTTTCTCTCTTAACTAGTTCCACATCCAAATCTCAGCTTGTCTTAAGCGTCTGAAAGTAAAAGCACTTCTAGGAAAGCAATAAAAAATTGTTTGCAAAACAAACTTCTTTATACTTTTGCTAATGCTTCACCCAAATACATTCTTGGACTAGATGCAGCATCTCAGCACTCCTTGGGCATGGAATGTGAGCAGCTGAGGGTCATGCCTCTTTTCCAAGGGAATAGAATTCTTTCTCTTCCTCCTCTTAATCTACCAAGTTTAATGTCCAGTCCTAGAGTCAGTCTGGCTTTTTATTATTCCCTTAGAGAAGATCAGTGCATAATCTACTTATATGCACACACATCATCACCTCCTACATTATGTTTTGTATCCTCCTCATTTTTCAAAGACCCTGTTTATAAATCTACTCTCCCTGTAAAGTTTTTCCAATTTCCCTAGGGAGTTAGTTGCTTCTATCTCTGTGCCTTCTGGTGGTAATCTGTTCACATGCTTTATAACCTTTGGGGGCACTGATCTCCAGTGTGGGTTGCTCGTATCCCAAGGGGTATGCAAGATCATCTACTAGGGAGAAATGATTAGAACTTCCATTTGTTCTAAGAGCAAAGTAGATGTGATTAGACAATTCAGAGATGGGGGGGTGAATCTTGAGAGCATGGTTAGCTATATACACAACTTTGGAAACCCACATGGGTATCTGTAATGTGATCCCTCCAGGGATGTGGTAGGAGGGAGTTGGAGATGTCATTTGTGTGTATTCTTTATCTTTTTAAATCTCTATTTTAGGGGAGAGGTAAATTTTATGAGATCAAAATATTCTACCATGGTGGTATATGATAAAGGATGGTTGGATAGATAGAATAATAGATAGATAGATAGATAGAGATAGATAGATAGATAGATAGATAGATAGATAGATAGATAGATAGATGATAGATAGATAATAGATAGATAGATGATAGATAGATAATAGATAGATAGATAGACAAAACAAATAAATGATGGAGAGAAAGTGCTGTACAATGAAAAAGGCTTTAAGACTGTTTCTCTAGGCTGTGGACTGCTAGGCTGGGGCTTCATCTTATGTTTCCACGTCACATATCACTTGCCCGACAAATTAATTTTGAAAGAATAGATATATTATTTTAGATTCTCTACATTTGAGTTATCTGAAAGCAAGGCATACCTGGACTAAAATTTTGATAAGTCCCTTCATAAGTGAACACCTTTGCCACTTAACTCATCTTGCTATTCTTGAAAGACTATTCTATGTCTATAGTTTTTTCTTGCTGAAGTTGCTAAAGCCCTCAGATGTCCAACAAATCTAGAGTTCTGTATGTGGAAACTAAGAGCAAAGCAGACGTGGTTACACAATTCAGAGGTCTGGGGTGAATCTAGGAGCATGGTTAGCTATCTGCACAACTTTGAAAACCGGGGTGGATATCTGTAATGTGATCCTACCAGGGATGGGGTAAGAGGTAGTTGGAGATATCATTTAGAGTCTGTTCCCCAAAATGAAAAAAGACAGCCTAGGTCTCTGTATTTACAAGCATGTTACTGAGTTGAATGTGCACATCATCAAGCTTCTTTTCTGTTGCATTTTTATTACGTGGTTCTCTTGTATTTAAGGGGTTTCCCCTCCTATTTTAAGAAATGTGCTTTATAACCAGCTACTAAATAGTTGGCTTTGCATCATTACACACTGTCCCACTTAACATCTAAGTACCCAACTAAACTAATTGTATGTATTTGTTGTTTTTATTTTTATTTTATCCATAGACTTCCCTTAATATTTAGATAATAATAACTTTACTACTACCAACTCTGTTATATTTTATACATTATAATACTTAAAAATCCCTGAAAGGTAGGTAATTTGGACCTCATTTGTTAGAATTTAGAAAGCTAAAGAGAAAAATATAACTTTCTCAGGATATACAAAATGATATAATATAGTGAAATTCTTTTTCTTTCACCAATTTTTTTATATAAACTTTTAAATGTTTGTTCTATTTAAATTTAAAATTAAATATTGAGTTTCATCTTACAAAACATGTAATTACTTTTGGAAATGCATTTTATGAGACCTAGTAAAGTCAATATCAATGATATGGACTAAAAATCTAATATCATGCTTGGAACACAAGTTTTTAGAACACACTGCATCAGTGATGCTATGTACTTTGAAAAATGAATTACAGCATTATGGACTACATCCTTCCAGAATTGATTTTGAAAATCCAAAGTTGAGTATTTTAGAAGCTATAGTTTAATAGGAATTGAACAGCAAATAGTATTTTTATTTTTAAAAAGTAATAAAAATGATTTCAGAAAGTTGTCACAGTCATATTTATTACCTGCTCCATGGCTCTGAACCATAAATCGACAGCTATATCTGAAGTGTAAGCAAATACTGTTTCATATAAATGTGGTATAAGCATTTTCAAAGCTTGTTGCACAATCTCATTATTGTGATCTGTTATTGCTTTTCTTCCCAAGAGAAAGGCTGTCCATCCTAATTTAGTACTGAATAAGTGATTTTTATTATGTTCTCCCAAGTGAAAAGTAGCTCCAATTCTTTCAACTGAAATGATAACCAGAATGACTTAAAAGGAAATGGGGCTGGGGAATTGTGGAACCTCCTGCTACCCAGAGAAAAACCCATCGGTGCCATGGACAACGCACCTCACTGTCACCTGAGGGAAAGAGCGTGGCCTCAAAGGTCCTTCCCGGATGCTGCCACATGATAGCCAGAGACTGCCAGCATTGACAGGAAATTCTTTCCCATTTGGTATGAATGAAAAAGAACAGTAAGACATAATACTCTATCTGGATTTCTTTTTTTCTTTCTTTCTTTTTTTTTTTTTTTTTTGTTGTTGTTTGTTGTTGTTTTGTTTTGTTTTGAGACAGAGTCTCACTGTGTCACCCAGGCTGGTGCAATTTCAGCTCACTGCAGCTTCCGCCTCCCAGGTTCAAGTGATTCTCCTGCCTCAGCCTCCCAAGTAGCTGGGATTACAAGCACACACCACCACGCCCAGCTAATTTTTGTATCTCTAGCAGAGACAGGGTTTCGCCATGTTGGCCAGGCTGCTCTCAAACTCTTGACCTCAAGTGATCCTCCCACCTCAGCCTCCCAAAGTGCTGGGATTATAGGCATGAGCCATCGCACCCAGCCCAATCTGGATATGTTTATACTCTCATTAATACTTTTATTTCTTTATTTCATCTTTCATATTATTTATTCTCCTTGTCCATTCATTGATTATCAAAAATTTTTAAATATCTGTTTAGTGTCTATCTCAGTATCAGATCCTGGGATTGCAGAGGCATGGGATTTATTCCCTCAAAGGGGATACAGGAGTGCAAACCAGTGAGTGAGATCCAGCGATATAGGTGCCACAATAAAATATGAGCAGGGTGCCAGGAGGGCACAATGGAGAGAGCCAAGTCAGACTGTGGGGAGTGTGGAAGAGCTCCATGCCCATCACCCTGTGCTGTGTCTCAAAAGATGAGAAGCTGTTCTTCAGCTGGGATTTGGTGTTGGGCCCTTCAGCAACAGCTGGCTATGACTGTTGACACTGCTCCTCCTGTTGATTACAGAACAAAAAAAAATGCAAAATAACTAGCTATGCAGAATGGGAATTCAAAATAAAAATAACGCTTCTTCATAGTTCCACATCATATGCTATGGTTTAGAACTGTGTGCTTTGTGGCAAAAATTAATGGCAGAGAGTATATGTAAATGGCCCTATGCAGGCCCTGACTAGAGGCCTGTGGCAGAAATTTATATTAGGCCCGAAAAATCATGGTTGAGCCTTATTCCCAGGCCTTGAAGACAGTGATATTACCCAAAATGTCTTGTTAGGTAGTATAGTAAAGTGGTTATGTGCTATTATAAAGGGAAAGTGATTCGCAGTTGGAGATTAATTTTGAGTGCTATTCTATGGTGATGTCGTGGAATGGCCACCAAGCTACAAGATCACATTTATCTTAACCCTTTCCTTATCAAAAGTTTCCAACTCCATTTGCAGAACTCTTTCCCATGGCATTATTGTCTAAGATGCATGTCAAGACATACCTTTTACATGAAGCTTAGCTAGGAATCTTGCATTGTGCAGATAAATCTCATCACTACATAGTGGTTTCTCCTCTAATTCCATGCCATGAGATCCTCTTCAATGAGATTATGTAAGAAGAAGTAACCAAACCCCCACAGATGGCTTAGAAAGATGGATTACATTATACTAATTGTGTTTATAATGGATAATATAGATATTACTGGAGCATTTTATTTTATAGCTCAGGATTATACTACTAATAATAACACTTTCTCTACTTAGAATTTTGTTTGCAGTTATATGCCAGAGAGTTACTTATTTTAAGAAAGTTGTTCCACCTTTCCGCATGATCACCAACATTTATTGATTAATAGCTGTGTGTGGATCCTAAGCACTCTATAGCCCTGTCAGTAACATCTGCTGTTATTCCCTTTTAAAGATGAAAAGGTGGAATTCACAGAATGGAACAACACACCTACGTAGCTAGCAAGTGGTAAAGCAAAATTGGAACTCAGGAGGTCAGAATTCCAGACCCATGCTATGACTCATTGTGCTAAGATGTTTAAAATACTAACAAAAGATACTGCATATTTTTCTGATAGTTGTGGGACATGTGTTTAAAATACAAAGGATTATTGCTGACGATAGAGGAAATATGGCCCAAATCAAATTTTCTACTGCTTTTCTCTGACAAGCAGCATAGAGTCAAATTAAGAGATTAGGCATAGTTTAGGTACCTGTATATACACATAGATATAGCATCTGATGTTAGATTACACACATACACGCACGCAGCCATGCATTTCACATACATGCACACTGTGGAGGGACAAGAGAGTATTTTGGACAGTAATCCAAGGCAGTACTTTAACTAGAGTCTGTATCCTCAGGCCTGTCTGAAAATTATGAAACTGCCCATTCTCTAACATCCTTTGGGGCAGGTATCCCCCTTCCTGCCTTGCAGCCTCTCCAGCCCATGGAGTTTGGTTTTGTCCTATATAGAAGCACTGCTACCCTAACTGTTAACCAATGATTATAAAAGCACGGAAGAAGAGGCCTTTCCTCTCCCTCACATCCTGCATGTACCACACACTTTTAAACAACCAGATCTCTGAAGAACTCACTCACTATCATGAGGACAGCACCAAGCCATTCATGAGGGATCCGCTCCCATGACCCAAACACCTCCTACCAGGCCCCACCTCCAACGTTGAGGGTTACCTTTCAACGTGGGATTTGGAGGGGATAAAACATCCAAACTATATCAGTGTGTCTAAAGCCTTCCAAATAAAAAAAATGTTGCTGACTTAGAATCATGTTTACAGGGTATAAGTTGTAAGAGCATAAGTACAAAGAATGAGAGTGTAAGAATGGTGCATGATGGACTACCCTGGGTATCACCCAGGCCTGCCCACATCATCTTGGATGGACAGGGCAGGTGCCTGAGCACCATGAGAAACAAATCATGATGGACTCAGATATTGGACCAGACCCATTCCTGGCTTATAAGACATGTGAGCAATGAGTAAAGAATCTGGCTCTGTCATCCAGATGGGCATTTCATATTAACTATATAATTTCTTATTGCTGACACTATTAATTTTGTAATTCTTGAACTTTTAGCTCTCTCTTAAGAGGGAAACTAAAATTGCAGCTGATTTATTTTCAAAATTCAGCCTAAACTAAATTATTATAGAACTAAAATGTAAATCAATTACATTAAGATACACAATAAGCAATTTTGCTTTAATAATAGAAAGACAAAGCAAAGCAGTCTTTCTTTTCAGGTTTGTTATTGTGTTGAAAACTTTCATCCTAGGTTTTTCATCTCAATTTATAGGTGTTAATGAAAGTTTTCTGAAACTGGTTTTTGAAAACACTTGCTTATTTTTCATGTATCCCAAGCTACAGCTTGAAAAGGAAAATTTGGACTGACATTTGCAGGCTAAGCTTGTATTAGTTATCAACTGCTGCATAACAAATTATGTCAACATTTAGCAGCTGAAAACAGCAGCCATCTATTATTCCATGGTTTCTGTGGGTCGGGAATCCAGCCAGCTTAGCTAGAAAGTTTTACCTTGGGGTTTTCCTCAAGGCTGCAGTCATTTTTTTTTTTTTTTTTTTTTTTTTTTTGAGACGGAGTCTCGCTCTGTCGCCCAGGTTGGAGTATAGTGGTGTGATCTTGGCTCACTGCAAGCTCCGCCTCCTGGGTTCATGCCATTCTCCTGCATCAGCCTCCCGAGTAACTGAGACTACAGGTGCCCACCACCACGCCTGGCTAATTTTTTGCATTTTTTTTTTTTTTAGTAGAGATGGGGTTTCACCGTGTTAGCCAGGATTGTCTCGATCTCCTGACCTTGTGATCCACCCGCCTCGGACTCCCAAAGTGCTGGGATTACAGGCATGAGCCACTGGGCTGCAGTCATCTTAAGGGCTGCTACTTGCAGGCTCATTCATGTGGCTGTTGGCAGGTCTCACAAGCTCTGCTTCCATCTCAGTCACATGGGACCCTCCACAGGGTTGCCCAAGACACGTCCACCAGCTTTCCCCAGAAGTGAGCACTCAAAGAGAGAGGCACCCAAGATGGAAGCCACAGTCTTTTCACAGCCTAATATTAGAGCTGATGTCCTGTCACTCTGCTATATACTACTTGTTAGGAAAGAATCAATAAATCCAGGCCAGGCACAATGGCTCATGCCTGGAATCCCAGCACTTTGGGAGGCTGAGATGGGTGAATCACTTGAAGCCAGGAGTTTGATACCAGCCTGGGCAACATGGTGAAACTCCATCTCTACTAAAAATACAAAAATTAGCTGGGTGTGGTGATACACACCTGTAATCCCAGCACTTTGGGAGGCTGAGATGGGTGAATCACTTGAAGCCAGGAGTTTGATACCAGCCTGGGCAACATGGTGAAACTCCATCTCTACTAAAAATACAAAAATTAGCTGGGTGTGGTGATACACACCTGTAATCCCAGCTACTCAGGAGGCTGAGGCAAAGAATCACTTGAACCCAGGAGGCAGAGTTTGCAGTGAGCCAAGGTTGCACCACTGCACTTCAGCCTGAGCAATAGAGCAAAACCTGTCCACCCCGCCGCCCCGCAAAAAAAGAATCAATAAATCCAGCCCACACTCCAGTGGATACACAAGGGCATGAAGAACAGGAGGTGCAGACCACTGAGAGCCATTTGGGAGGCTGCCTAACAAACGTGTTATCAGAAATCAAAAGAGAAAAAGTATTGAGAAAAGGTACTGAGAAAATCGCTCTTTCTGGCTCTGTCTCCCTGTGTCTCTTTGTCTTTCTCTCTGTCACACACACACACACAGCACAGAGTAAGCATTTGGCTGATCATAACTATTATGAATTAGGTCACTTTAGCCCTCAGAAAAATTATAAGAGAAAAGAAAATGAAAAACACATTTCTAGCATTATCTTTTAAATATATACATTGATGTGTAAAATCTTTTTGGAAACCTAGAGTTAGGAACTGAGTTGTGTGTCCTGAAAATGTATATGTTGAATTCTTAACCCCTTGTACCTCAGAATGTGATTGTATTTTGAGATAAGGCCTATAAAGAGATAAGTACGTTAAAATGAGGCCTTTAGAGTGGGCCTTCATCCATTCTGACAGTCATCCTTATAAGAGGCAATTTGAACACAAAGAGACATCAAATCTGTAAGGTCAGAGAGGAAAGATCATGTGAAAACAAGGTGAGAAGAGAAAGAGGGCCATCCCCCAGCCGAGGAGAGAGGCCCCAGAATGAAACGTGCCCTGCCGGCACCTTGCCCTTGGACTTCTAACCTCCAGAACCATGAGGAATACATCTTTGTTTAAGCCCGCAGTCTGCAGCGTTTTGTTATGACAGCCCTAGCAAACTAATACAACTTGTTATTTTATGATCAGAATCTCTCTGTGCAATCTCAGTTCACAGTTTCCAAATGGCCATATTTAGAACAAAGTAAGTGCTCTGTTTTGCTTTTACTTTCCTCCAGACATAGTTCTAACTCTTATTTTTAACATTGTGTGTAATTTTCTAAAAACAATTAAATTGAATATAGTCTTTCTGGTTTTCTTTCTTTAGTTGTCTTTCTTTTTACTCATTTATTATATTGTTTCCTCATTTATCTTAAGATAATATTAAACTGCCTTTACAGTGTCTTAGTAGCAATACTTGTGGCTTGACAGAAATCTTGGCTCTATGTTGGTAGTATAAAAAGTCACAGATAAAGAACTTTTCTTGGATTCTTTGGTTATTCTTTATGAGACAGTCATCGACATTAGTTTACTAATACCATTTTAAAACCACCTTCATTTCTGGACCTAAAAGTTCTGATTTTTCCCCAGATAATAAAATTTAAGGTTTCAATTCTCTTTAATTTCTGTGATTCTTCCTTTTTTAAAAAAAAGCTCATGGTACCTAAGTGTTTTTACTATGAAGTGGAAGTATTCTGGGTTGGGACAGATTTAACACCTGCCATGCTAAGCAAGATTAACCATGGAGAGCTCTGTGTGGATAGTCTGAGATTTGAATCCTCTAGAATTTACGAGAGACTGGTTAAACCATAAGGTGTCCCTCCCACTCCTTCCTATTGGTTGTCATCAACAGCAACATGGGGAGAGGAGAGTGGTGATTATCATGCCTAGTAGACAAATGTTCTTAATGAGTAGTTTGAAGTTATGAGATGTGTTTAAGTATTTGAGCTGCATTTAGGGTGTCTGCCTGCAGATTATAAGGAAATGAAAACTTCAACTAAACAAGAGCCTGCAAATGAATACTTACAGAAACTTGACTCACAGTGGATTTACAGGGTATACAGGTAAAAATGCCCACTTTAAACTCAAGCATAATTATTTCTCTTCTTGTTCTTTTTATTTAAAACTATTATAGTGGCTTAATGCCATTGCATTGCTCAAGAAAAAAAAATGCTATTGTTTTTCATTTTTCTGTCCTGTTCTTCTCCTTTTCCAGTATTAACGCATCATGTGAAATGTTAAACAGGCCATTTAGTCAATACCAAATATAAGGTCTGATATCAAGGCACACAAAATCACATTCCTTTAAAAAAAAAAAAAAAAGAAAGAAAGAATTTCAAAGCAATCCTAACTTCAGTTCTGTCCCTTTAAGTCTGATTAAGTTCTGCTAAACAAGGGATAGTGATTGAAGTATACCTTTGAAGTGAATTTTTTCACACTCTAATCTGTCAATCAACCAACTAAGTAAAACTAGTCTGTATTCATTTATTTATTCATCACATATTTAATAAACTTCTGCTTGGTATCAGGAACTGCGCTAGGCTCAGGAGCTTCAGTGGTAAATAAGAGACAGTCAATCCCCACCCTCAGTGATTATAAAATCCTTTAAAGGAAAACATAACACTTTTCTTTTTCTCAAACTTTCTGTGTCTGAAGGCTCACTAGCATCTGTTTCTGGCATAGATGTGGTGTGATTTGTTCTTCATGTCACTCGCTTCTAATTCAGAGTGAGGGGCTGAGGCATCTGGTAGTAGAGCTTCTTGTTCCTGTGCCCCATCTTTGTGGATTCTGGGAAAGTGAGAATCTAGGATGTGTGGGCTCAACCTCAAAGTTGGGATCCCCAAACATAGGAACAGGGTGGGATATGAACAAGAACATAAGTGACAGATAACAACATCAATTTTTCCTTTTTTCGCTGGATCATTCCTTCACCACACAAACATGCCGTTCTTCCTCCCATCCTCAGTATTCTCTTCTAACCCTACTTTCCCTCACAACAACTGCCCACTGCTCTGCCTCTTGCAGCAATGCTCTTCAAAGGAGTTCTTCTTGTCCATTCCTTCTCAAAGCCCTTCCACAGGGACTTTCACTTCCATCACTTTACAAAACTGCTCTGGGCCATCAGTGAACACCCTATTACTAGATCCAGTGGTCAGGTCTTAGTCCTCGTCTTCATCAGACCTGTCAGAAACATTTGACACCGTTGATCACTCCCTCCTCCTCAGAAAACTGTCTTTGCTTGGCATCTAAGTCACCACCGTCTCCTGCTTTCACTGGCAGGTGCTTCTTAGTTTCCTTGCTGCTTCCTCCTGTTTCCCTAGTTTTCTAACATTGAGGTAGCTCAATGCTGTTTTGTCCTCTTCCCTTCTTACACCGTGGTAACCTCAGCTAGTCTCATGCTGTTAATCATCAAATTCATATCCAACCACATCTCTCTCTGGATCCCAGCTTTATATATCCAACTGCATATTTGGCATTTATCATTAAAAGTCTAAGAAGCATAATATGTCCAAACTAAACATGTTTTTCAGTTTTATTCCCATGAGTCTACAGTCTTCCACATGTCCATTGATGGCATCTTCATCCTTACTTGCAGTTGTTTGGGCGATAAAACTTGGAATCATCTTCGATTCCTTTCTTTCTCTCACATCCCATATCTAATCCATTAGAGAATTAAGAGGATTCCACTTTCAAATGTCAAGCACCACTTGTCCCCATTGTCGCTGCTACTGCCCTGGTCTAAGCCCCCATCATCTCTTGTTTGGAATATGCCATAGCCTCTTAAGAAGTGACCTTGCTTTCTTTCCCTCTTATCCTATACTCACCACCGTCTAATCTCAACAGATATGTTTAAGTGATTATTTTAATATGTAAGTGGGTTCAGAGACTGCATAGGTCCCCCATTTCACACAACCTTACAAATCCCTATCCCCATGCTGCCAGATCTCAGCCCCAAGTTTCTCTCTGACCTTATTACCTTCTCTTCCTTCCTTTTCTCACTCCATTCCAGCCACGCTGGGGAGGCAGCAAGCATGTTGAAGAAAAATAAGATAGGCCTGAAGAGCAGAAGGAGGAAGGGAAGGGAAGAATAAAAGAAAACTGTGGAAAGGTAACAAGGCAAGGAACATGGGATTGCAATGGACTAGAACTTACTTTTCCTCAACAAATTTGTGTTCATTTATTAAACACAATTTTCAACCAGTGATAATGAGCAAGATAGGAGACAGATTCTGCAGGGTGCATGAGGAATGAGACACAAAGGAATGAGGCACACATAGTCTTGCAGGGAAGACACAGCAAACACCTAAATTACTACAGCATGCTAGAGAAAATGATGCATGACATGAAACATGCAGATAAAATGCTAAGGCCATTAATTAATTGATGGAGAGTTTTAAGGCTCACTACCAAAAAGCCATTGGCTACAGATTATTTTTGGAAGTGAAACATATATAACTTTTAAAGCAAAATAGTTTTTGGAGCATAACATACTTATAAAAAAGTGAATCCCCTTTGGGAGGCCGAGGCGGGCGGATCACGAGGTCAGGAGATCGAGACCATCCTGGCTAACACGGTGAAACCCCGTCTCTACTAAAAAATACAAAAAATTAGCCGGGCGTGGTGGCGGGCGCCTGTAGTCCCAGCTACTCGGGAGGCTGAGGCAGGAGAATGGCGTGAACCTGGGAGGCGGAGCTTGCAGTGAGCCGAGATTGCGCCACTGCACTCCAGCCTGGGTGACAAAGCGAGACTCCGTCTCAAAAAAAAAAAAAAAAAGTGAATCCTAACAACCCAATACATTTTCATTCATGTAACCAGCATGCAGATCAAGAAACAGAGTTACTTGCACCCCAGAATCCCTCCAGCCTCCTTCCAATCACTAACACTCAGCTGTATCCCATTAGCTTTTTAAAATAGCTTTATTGAAGTATAATTAATATACAACAAATTGCACATATTTAAAGAAAGAGTTTCCTTGTGTCCCTTTTGACCCTTCCCTACCACCCCAATCACTGTCTGTCACAATAGGTCATTTTATATTTTCTAGAGTTTTATATAAATGGAATCATATGGTATTTACTCATTTCCACCTGGCTTCTTTAACTCTACATGGTCATCGTGAGAATCATCAAGATTGAGGTATGTATCAATAGTTCACTCTTTTTTTGTGGCTGAGTAGTTTTCCATTGTATTGGATATACCACAATGTGTTTATCCATCCTCCTGTTGATGAACTTTTTTCTTTATTTTTAAATTTTATTTATTTTTTTACTTATTTTTTCAGACAGAGTCTCACTCTGTCTCCTGGGCTAGAGTGCAGTGGCATGATCTTGGCTCACTGCAATCTCTGCCTCCTAGGTTCAAGCCATTCTTGTGCCTCAGCCTCCTGAGTAGCCAGGATTACAGGCGCCTGCCACCATGCCTAAATAATTATTGTATTGTTAGTAGAGATGGGGTTTTTCCATGTTGGCCAGACTGGTCTCAAACTCCTGGCCTCAAGCAATCCAAAAGTGCTGGGATTACAGGCATGAGCCACCACGTGCAGCCTCGATGAATATTTGAGTTGCTGCCAGTTTCTGGCTGGTACAAATAATGCCACTATGAACATTTGTTTACAAGTGTTTGTATAGACATTCTTTTATTTCTCTTGGGAAAAATGCCTAGGAAGGTTGGATCAAGGGTAGTTATATGTTTAATTTTTTAAGAAGCTGCCAAGCTATTTTCCAGAATGGTTGCACCATTTCATGTTACCATCAAGAATGTATGATATTTGTAATCCTTTTACATCAATGACAATGCAGGTATGGTCAGTCTTTCTCATTTTAGCCATTCTAAATAGGTATGTAGGGGTATATCATGGTGCTTTAATTTATATTTCTGTGATAACTAATGATGTTGAGCATCTTTTCATATGCTTATTTGCCATCCCTATATCTTCCTTGGTGAAGTGCCTGTTCAAATCTTTTGTTCATTTCTTTATTCTACGGTTTGTTTTTAAATTAAGTTTTCTTTATGTATTCTGATATAATTCTTTTATCAGTGATATGCTTTGCATATATTTATCTTGGCCTATTCTTTGTCTTTTCATTCTCTTTATTTCCTTTCTTCTGCTTAATGTGGGTTCAATTTGCTCTCATTTTTCATGTCTCTTAAAGTAGAAGTTGAGGTCATTAACTTGAGACTTTTCTTTTTTTCTTATATAGGTGTTAAGCACTATAAAATTCCTCCTGGGTACTGTTTTAGGGACATTTTTAAAATTCTGATATGTCATGCTTTCATTTTCATTCATTTCAAAATTCATTTCATTTTTTCTTTGACCTTTGTGTTATTTAGATTTTCTAGAGATTTTCACATTATTGATTTCTAATTTAATTCCATTATGGCCAGAAAACATATGTTACATGACTTGAATACTTTTAAATTTATTGAGAGTTGTTTTATGGACCAGACTTATGTTCTATTTTGTTAAATATTGCATGTGCACTTGAAAAGTGTGTATTATCCTATTGTTGGATAGAGTCTTCTTAATAATCAAGCCAGTTTGATTAATGATGTTTTTCAAGTCTATTATAGCCTTAATGAGTATCTGTCTATTCTATTCTTTATTGGAAGAGAGGTATTGAGTTCTCTGACAGCAATTATGGATTTGACTATTTTTCAATGGTGCCCTATCAGTTTTTGTGTCATGTATTTAGAATCTCCATTTTTAGGGACATAAACACTTAGCATTGTTTTGTCCTTGTGACTTGTTGTCGTTTTATTATTATGATATGACCTTCTTTATACCTGGTAATATTCTTTGCTTTGAATATTACTTTGCCTGGCTCAATATAGAAACTCTAGCTTTCTTTTGACTGGTTTTACAATGGTATATCTTTTTTCAAACTTTTACTCTTATTTCTGTCTTTATATTTGAAGTGCCCTTTTAAAGGCAGAATATTCTTGTGCTATGCTTTTTTATCCAATAACCATAAATATCTTTTAATTGACATGTTTACACCTTTTATATTTAATGCGATTATTGATATGGTTAATTTAAATACTATCTCCTTGCTGTTTGCTTTCTATTTGTCTCTTGTCTTCTTTGTTCCCTTTTTCCCTTTGTCAGCCATCTTTTGGATTAATTGATTTTTTAATTATTCAATTTTATTTCTTTTGTTAGGTTATTTTTTTTTGGTCATTCTTTTAGGGTAAATATGCATCATTAATTTTAGCAGTCTACTTTTAAGTTATTTTATTTTAGTCCATTGTGGCTACTATAACAAAATGTCATAAACTGGGTATCTTATACACAATAGAATTTATTTCTCACAGTTCTAGAGGCTGGGAAATCCAGTATCAGGTTGAGCATGGTCAGATTCTAGTGAAGGGCCTTATCCAAGTTGCAGACTGCCAGTTTCTCTTTGGGTCCTCACGTGGTGGAAAGGGCAAGGAAACTCTCTGAAGTCTCTTTTATAAGGGCACTAATCCACTCATCAGGGCTCTGCTCTCATAACCTAATCATCTCCCAAAAGACCCCACTTCCCAATGCCATTACCTTTGGGGTTAGGTTTCAACATATGAGTTTGCAGGAGAGAGGGGGACACATTCAGATCAGGGCAGACATTGTACCACTTGGTGTATAATATAAAAGCTTTATAATACTTCCATTTTCCCCACCCCTGTTGTTGTCATATATTTTATTTTTATATACCATAAATCCCACAATACATTATTATTATTTTTGCTTAGTCAATTGTCTTTTAAAAGGTTTAAACAACTTTTTTCAGTTTTTTATGTTTATTGTTTTAGTCAATTTTGTGTTGCCATAACAGAATATCTGAGACTGGGTCATGAAAAAATGTTTATTTGGCATATGATTCCACAGGCTAGGGAGTTAAAGCACATGACACTGGCTTCTGACAAGGGCTTTTGTGCTGCAAAGCATGGCAGAGAGGTCAAAGAGGAAGCAGACACGTGCAAAGAGAGCCAAAACCTAAGGGATGTCTTGGTTATATAACTACTCTCCCTAGAACTAATCCATTCCCTCAAGAACTAATTCAACCTTACTAGAGCTAGAACTGACTTATTGTCATGAGAATAGCACCAAGCCATTCATGAAGGATCGGCCCCCATGACCCAGACACCTCCCACTCTGCTCCATCTCCCAACACTGCCACATCGGGGATCAAATGTCAATATGAATTTTGGTGGAGACAAGCAAATCATATCCAAACCACAGCATTTACTCACATGGCTAATAATTCTATTGCTTTTTATACCTTTGTATAAACACAGGTTTTCATTCAGTATCAATTTCCTTCTGCCTAAAGAAATCCTTTTTATTTTTCTATAAATTATTTCAATTTTTATATGTATACAAACATCTTTATTTAACCTTTATTTTTGAAAGACATTTTTGCTGGATATAAAACTCTAGATTGACAGGTTGTTTTCTTTCAGTACTATAGAGTTGTTACTCAAAGATCTTTTACATGCATTGTTTCCAACAAGAAATCCTGTCATCTTTAATTTTGTTCTTCAGTATAAAACATGTCTTTTGTTCCTCTGGCTGTTTTTAAGATTTTCCTTTTAGTGTCAATTTTGAGGAATTTGATTGTGATGTGCATTGATGTGGTTTTCTTCAGATTTTCTGTGGTTGAGGTTTCTTGAGCTTCTTAGATCTCTGAACTTAAAGTTTTCACCAAAAATATGAAATTTTCAGCTATTATTTTTCAGATTTTTAAATCTTCCTCTCCTCTTTTCAGGTAGTCCAATTACAAAATATTAGGCTGCTTAAAGTTGTCTGATAGCTCACTAATTCTCTTTTCTTTTTTTATATCTTTTCTCTGTGTTTTTGTTTTTGATAATTTCTATTGCTGTGGCTTAAATTTCACTAATCTTTGTCTAATCTGATATTAATCATATCCTGTGTAATTCTTTTGTCCCAAATATTCTAGTTTTTATCTCTAACAGTTTAATTTAGGTCTTTTTTGTATTTTCCATGTCTTTACTTAACTTTTTGGCCATACAGAATATAGTTATAACTCTTTAAAATATCCTTGTCTGCTAATTCTCATCTCTGAGTAATTTCTGTTTAAGTTAAATTGATTTATTTATTTTTCTGATTATTGATCTTACTTTCCTGCTTTTTTACATACCTTGTAATCTTTGATTGAATACCAGACTTTGTTAATTTTATCCTGTTTTATATTGGATGTTTTTGTATTCCTAGAAATTTTCTCAGGCTTTATACCAGCATGCAGTTAAATTACTTGGAGAGAGTTTTATCACTTTGGTTCTTGTTTTTATGATTTAGATGGATCTAAAGCAGTGACCAGTCTAAAACTAATTAACACTGAGGCAGGACCTTCTCGAACATTGGGAAGATTTTTGCATCTACTCAATGCCCTAAAAATTGTAACTTTTTCCAGTATATTTGGTAGGAATAGGCGCTGTTCCCACCCTTGTGTAAGTGTCAGGCACTATCCCCTCTAATCCTTTCTAACCCAGGTTCTTTCCCTGCCTTGGGTCATTATGACATATGCATGTACTCATCAGAAATTGCTGAATACCCAATGGGAAGCCTCAGCAGATGTTCAGCATTCTGTCTTTGAACTGCATGCACCTTTCTGGTTCTCTGTCTTGAGAACTCTAGACACCTTGTTCATGGATTCTCATATTTGTCCCTTAAACTCAAAGAGTCTTCTGGGCTCTATTGTAGTTTTCTCTCCTTGTGTTACAACCTGGGAACTCAAGTTGGTAAACTGGGACAATCGCATGGCTTGCCTTGCTTGTTTACTATCTCTCAGAAATTACTGTCCTCCTTTTCCTGCTGTTCAGTGTCATGCAAACCGTAGTTAATTCTATTTTGTCTTAATTTGTTTGGTTGGTTGGTTTTGGCAAGAGAATAAATTTGGTCCCAGTTATTCCATCTTGATCAGAAGCAAAAGTCTCTTCTCAACATAGATTCATTTTGACTGGTTTAGAACACTGCATAAATTGAATAGTGTCTGTCTTCTTTTGCTTAATCATATGCTTATGAAATTCATCCATGTTGTTGCATGTAGTAGTAGTTCATTCATTCTTGTTGCTCTGTGGTTTTCTCTTATGTTGATGTACCACGTATATTTATCTATTTTACTCTAGCTAGACCTTTGGGTTGTTTCCATTTTGGATCTGTTATAAACAGTATTACAATAAATATGTTTTGGTGAACATGTGCATGCATCTCTTTCTGGTAGGTGTACAACTAGAAGTGGAATTTCTGGGTGATGGGACAGGCATATGCTTTGCTTTGGTTGATACTGATTGCTGAAGAGTTTTCCAAAATAGTTATGCAAATTACATTCCTCCATCAGTGTATGAGAGTTTCTTTTCATCTATACCCTCACTAACACTTGGCATTGTTCACTTTTTCATCTTAGCTATACTGATGAGTGTGTACAATATAAACGTTTTTATTTTCCTCATGACTAATGAAGGATTGAGTAGCTTTTCAATTTTTTTTTTTTTTTGTCTTTTGGTAATCCTCTTTTATAAAGATTCTCTTCAAATTCTTTGTCATTTTTCTGAGAGATTGACTTTACCTTCTTGATTTATGGGAGTTATTTATATATGCTTTTGTCAGATACATGTATTGCAATATCTTCCTATTATTGATAAATTTTCCTTTTATTCTGTTAATGGTGTCTTTGGATAATAAAAAAATTCTTAATTTTAATGTAGTTGACTTTACCAGATTTTCCCCTTATTGCTAGTTCTTTTATATCCTGTTTGAGAAACTGTTGCCTACTCCAAGTTTATGAAGATATTACCCTATGTTTTCTTCTAAAAGCTTTATCATTTACCAATCTCAAGTACTTCTACAATCTATCCAAAATCAATTTTTGTTTGTGAAGTGGGAGTCAGGATAGAAATAACTAATTGGTCCAGCATAATTAATTGAAAAGACTATCCCTTTTTAGTTAGAACTTTTTGAGCATTGATTATGCTTCAGGCACTAGGCAAGTTGATATTTCATTTTATCTTCACAAAATCCCTATAAATGTTTCCCCATTTTATATATTGGAAAAGTTACAATTAAGTGAGTTAAATTAATTTCCATAGCTCATGGCTAGTCAGGTGTAAATTTGGGTTTTGAGCTTAGGTCTTGACTCCAACCTTGCCTAAGGTTACCTTAAGTCAATGTCAGCAAAAAGGACACTTTCATGTTTTTGTAGTGAAAAGCCAAGCTGGTAAAGGGGTTGAAAACCACTGGGAATGTGGGAGTGAAGAGGGGTTGACCCTAGAAAAGAACAGGGTCTTGAATAGTGTCTTTTGTATATCAAGACTCAGTAACAGTTTACTGAATTGCAAAAGTTATCCACTTTTAAATAAGTGCAAAGCTTTGTTATCTACACTCGTGAGGCACTTGTAACTTTTATATATAAAACTTAGTGATTTCTTCCTTGTCTAATTGCCTATGGCAGTGGTTTTCAAAGTGTGGTTCCTCAGATCCATAATATCAGCACTACCTAAAACTTGTTAGAAATGCAAATTCTTGTCCCCTTCCAAAGACTTACTAAATCAGAAATTCTGAAGATGGGACTATATTAGGCCATTCTTGCATTGCTATAAAGAAATACTTGAGGTGGGCTAATTTATAAACAAAAGAGATTTAATCAACCCATGGCTCTGCAGGCTATACAAGAAGCTGGCATCTGCTCGGTTTCTGGGGAGGCCTCAGTGAGCTTTTTTTCATGGGAAAAGGCAAAGAGGGAGCAGCCATGTCACATGGGAGAAGCAGGAACAAGAGAGTGAGTTGGGGGCGAAATACCACACACTTAAACAACCAGATCTCATGAGAACTCACTGTGGCAAGGACAGCACCAAGCCGTGAGGGAATCCACCCCTCTGACCCAAATTCCTCTCAACAGGTCCCATCTCCCACATTGGGAATTATATTTTAACATGAGATTTGGTGGGGACATATATTCAAACTATCAGGGACCTAGAAAACTGCTTTAATAAGTTCTGCAGGTCATTCTGATGTCCACTAAATTTGAAACACACTGGTCTAGGGCCTATACTTTCTCCAAACATACTCTCTACAGAGGATTCCCCTAACCTACCATGCTTGGTTATACCACCAGTGATTGCTTATTGACGGTGCCTCTTCCTGGACTCCCGCTGTGATTCTTAGCCTGGCTAATATTTACACAGAGGTCAGATCCTCCCTCTCCTTACACAGATGGTCACACACTTAGAGGTCTATATTCAGTCCCTCAGTCCTTCTTCTTGTCACATCACTTTGTAATTGTCTATCTGCTTGTCAATATCTGCCACAAAACTATGAGGAGCTTAAGGCAAGGGCCGTTGAATTCCCAGAGTGTGGCATATAATTTTTTGAGTATATGAATTTTATTCCATCTTATCCTTGAAGAACTATCATGTGGAAAAGAAATGACTTAATATTTGAATAAATGAATAAGTACTTGAAGGACCATCATGTGGAATCATGGAACAAGGTACAGTAAATGGAGACTTCAAGGAGGTTAGGAACACAGAGATACCTGTTGCATGAGATGTTGAAGAAAAGACTGGAAAACCTTTACTGTATAACCCCTCATCCCCACCCCTTCTAAACTGTGAGCTCCTTGAAGCCAGCAACAGTATCCCATTCACTGTGTATCCCCCGTCCCCAGTAAGGTCTGGAACGGTGTCTGAAACACAATGAATTTACTGTAAGTGAATGGCAGAATGAACCAAAAGGTTGCTTAGTGACATATGTTGAGTTTTGTTGCTACTGTTTTGTTTGCTTGACTGTTTTTGCTAGAGAAACAGCTCAGTTCTAGATCACCCAACTGGCAAAGTTTGAGTATTCTTAGGGACACTTGCAAAGCAGAGGCCAAAAAAAAAAAAAAAGGTAAAAGGAGTTTAGCTTTGATAAATTTATCCAGAATTTTGTAATCAGAACTGTTTTAAGAAACTATTTTAACTACAACATACGTATGTGTTTCATGTTTTATAGTTTCTTCCCTTCTTAATTACACGTGGATGAAGAGACGAGGAAGTAAAAAGTGGATCACTGTAATCTTTTCAGTGTTGAGGGACTCAGAATTCAGCCTCTGGGCAGAGGCTAGATCATGGGTCGTTTTTACTCTGTGGAGGATTTTGTACTTTATCTTAAAGGCAGCTGTAAGCCATTGAATGACGTTAAGGAGGGAAAATAACATAATAGATTTGCTTTTCTAAAGGTCATTCTGACTGCTGTGTGGAGGATTTATTGGGAAGTGGGAAGGGGAGGATGGGAGACTGGAATACAGAAGACTGGTTAGAAGAAATATTGCAGCTGATCGAGAGAGCTGATAAGAACCTCAACTAGGGCAATGACGGCATGGAGGAAAATGGACTGGATTCAACTTAGCAGTTGACTCAACCCACTAAATTTGCTGACAAAGATAGGGGACTTGTCAGAAATGATTACAGTTAGCTTTCAATTTAATAGTAATAATTAAATTGTCAGGCCTCTGCTTCTACTGGTTGTGCAAGTTTATGTAATGGAAGTCTTTGTTAACTACAAAGCACTGTACACATGCAAAGTGGGATAATTACCCACAGAAATCATACCTCCAAATTCCATGTGCCAGAGGCAAGCCCTGAGGGTTGGAAAATGAGTTCATGTTTATCGGCCATCAACAGCAGGATTGCACATGTATTCCTGAACAATGAACTTACTGTTCATTCTCAAATGCTCATTACAATGGAAATTAGTAACACTTGAATGATAGATGTGGCTCTGTTCTGAATATGCCACTTAGCAAATACTTGCTGCAGCTAAGTGTCAAGAATTCACACATTGATGGATCCTAGACATGAGTGGCTACTTTTTGTGAATGGAATGAAGGTGGATACCTCACCCTGAAGAGTAAGCATTATGTCTACATGGGTTAGGAGCAAGATTTTTTTATAACTTGGTATTTAGGTGTGAAGGACTTTGTCTGGTTATGCATATTTATGCTTTTGGCCTTGTAAAAAGAAACCCTTGGCTCTTTCTTACCAATATCTTTTTAAGTCAAAAGCCTTTAACATGTAAAGCCTTTAACATGTAAAATTCAGCCTGTAACCAATTCTAATTTCCCAATCTACTTCTTAACTTGAGAAACTAGAAAAAATGCAATAATCCAACTCTGCTATTAGAGAATGTGAATATAAGAAAAAGAGAGCCTCCTGTGGCTCCATCAACATCACAGAACTCTCCTTACATATTTAATGATCATTTCTATATAGATGATATTGATCAGCATGTTGAAGAAAAACTGAACAAGTGAAAAAAGCACATATATTCTTTAAGATCACTTCATTTTTACATATTCTTTCTGCACTGGGATTTAGGACATAGCATATTTAGGCTTCGTTTTGGCCGATGGGTTGCTAGGAAATAATCCCATAGCCTCTTTCGTACCTCTTTGCTCATTTTCTGCCCTTGGTAAAATATTCATTATGAACTCTTATAAATTATAAAACCTTTTTTTCCCCAAGAAAAGTGTGGACTTTTTTTTAACAGATTTAGCACTGATAGGACTGCTTGCCTTAGGCAGCACTACCAGTAATTGAATCTGCATGCTGAAGTGGTAAACCCTAAGAATTTTTAGAGGAAGGAAACCTGACATATAAAATGGAGTAAAGGCAGGCTGATGGAGAAGGGAAAATTCAGTGTTGGGCAACTTCTGACTCCAATGTGTGAACTGTTGAATAATCAAACATTATAGCATGTACTGAACGTTAAGTCTGTCAAAGTTTCCAGAGTAAAGAATAAATCGGTAGTCTACTCATCTCTCTCATCCTCCAATTTATGTTTGGTACATAATCATTGCCATTATTATCTTCATTCATGGGTCAATTTTATTATATAGTTGGATTAAGCACTGGTTTCTTACAGTCAATAAGAATGTATTGTGAATCTGTTACACTTCTAGGCGCTAGGGATTGTAATAATTTATTACATTTGCCTCTTCCTTTAAAGGAGCTCATAGTCTTCTTTGGAAGAAAGACAAGTAAATATATAACCATAACAAAACATCCTAACTCTATAGTGAAGGGTTATATAGAAGCACAGAGGAGACACACCTAAGCTTAACAGGTAGAGTGGGTAGGGAAACAGAGATGGCTTCCTGGAGGAAGGAGTATCCATCCTGTCTTAATGTAGTCTTGATGAACTCTGGGATATAGCTTGAAAGTGATGAAAGTAGATACAAGTTCTTTAAAAGCAATTGGAAAATACATGTCAAAATTCATTAAAAAATATTGAGACCTAGAATTTCTCATTTATGAATCTTAAGTTTAAAAACAATCTGAAACACAGAAAAAATACATTTAAAATGTTAATTGTAGTATAGTAACAATATGGAAACCAGCAATTGAGGAATTTTTAAGGAAATTATAGTTTATCAACTCAATGGTCTAGAGGGCAGACACACATGATTTTTGCTAAGAATTTATCATAGGAATTGGTAGTCTATTCCACAAATATTTCTTGAGCAGTTTATGCCAAGCACTGATCTGATCTCTGTGTACAAAAAGACAAATAGACATGGCTCCTACTTGAAGGAGCTCTTGGTAAAATGACAAATGTAGACAATTAAATTAACTCTTAGAAGAAGAAGAGAGATGGATTCTAGTGGCAGAAACATGTCATTAGAATGCAGATGAGGCCTTGTAAATCAAATCAGCAAAACATGGGGAGCTACCAAAGGAAGATGAGGCAGAACATGAGTTTTGAATGATAAGAGGGCAGAAAAAAATGGAAATAAAGGAAATTTCTTATTTTACCTTATGTGGGAAACAAAAGCAGACTATAACATTGGATATGCAGTTTGTCCATAACTATATAAAACCAAATATAGTTTTTTTCCATATATGCATAGAAAAAAAGAAAGTGAAGAAATAAACTAATGTTAACAGTGATTGTCTTATGGGTGATGTTTTTCTCACTTCTCCTTTTTGGCCTCCCCCAAATATTCTATTATAAGAATTATTATTTGTAAAATGAAAGAAAGATGCAAGGGGTTGCCAGCAAGAAGATAAAAGGCACAAAGTGTTCACATTTTAGAAGAGAACTATTTATGGTCAAACTCTCACAACAAAATAGGATGGGCATATTTCCAAAAGGCAATAGCACAGGGTAACATGCTCAAGGATAAAAGACCCTTCTGTGCCCCGACATACCTGCCACAATCTTTAAAAAAAAAAAAAAATAGAATAAATAAATAAACTGAAAACAACAAAAACCACAGATATAGGACTTGTCACATAAGTCACCTAGAAAATTCTTATTGGCTAAGGTCTTGACTCTCCCTTGGGTTCGTCCCTTTGTAGGGAACCCACTCTGTTCAGCTCTGAGCCAGGCACCAAGTCTGCCATTTACTCAGTGCATTAGTGCCTTGAATTTGCATAACACTTTGAAATTTATGAGGCATTTTCATAATGTTTACTTTCATTTTATTTTCTCCACAGCCCTGTGAGGTAGGAAGGACCGATATTATTTTTTCTCATTTTACAGTTGAAGAAACTAAGACTTAGATGAAGTTTCTTCCCTCTGGTTACGAGGCTGGTAAGTGTTAGAAGCAACACTGGAAGTCAGATGTTTCTCTGAACATGTGTTTATCCCTCTGCATCACAAAACTCACATGATAGACACTTCTGTCTTCGCTAACAAAAACAGACGAGTGTTTGTGAGAACAGAGAGGTGTCTTGTTTTTCATCTAAGTGGGTTCAGGTGGCTAGGAAAGCTCTAGCACACGAGAGATGCTCTATACATTTGTGAGGGGTGGCAATAAATGAAAAGATTATTAATACTTAATAAACTTAATAAATGAAAGGATTTAAAAATAAATATACAAGTCCTAAATAAAGTATCTAAATAGATATTGTCATTGTCCTTAGCAATCTACTCTGAAGAGCAGCACACACACACACACACACACACACACACACACACACACACACACACACATCAGAAAAAGAGAAAAGAAACGGGTTAGTTGGGAAGAGTAAAAAGAAAAATTTTGAGACAAAGAGATTTCTAATTAAATAAAATAGAACAATTTGTTATGAATTTGTTTTATTCCAAAAAAAATCTATTTTCCACTTTGAACAAAATTTTACATTGGGAGAAAAAAAAAACCACAGGAAAAGAGCAGATGTCTTTGAGAATCATCAAAGCATGTCTTATTTCTTACACATGCACATGCCTGCTCTCTTTCTGCCTGCATCTACAAAGGGGACTCATTTAGCATTCACTGATGAACATAAGAGTATTTCTATACTCCTGCTGAGCCTCTGAGTTTTTTTTAACTTATTAAGGTGGTGCACGCATCATGCCCTAGTGACTTTGGCTATATATGCCCTTTGAAAATCTCTAATGACATGTTGGACACCCTGCATATAAATGTCACCACTTGGAATGAGAGTCAGACTTTTGCTCATGGGAATGTTCTCTGCCTGGCCTCAGTGTAATATCCCTGACCTAATGAAAGCAAATGGTTCTCAGTAACTCCCTCCTAAGTGTAATAATGCATATTCTTTTTCGGATGCTTATAATATGGTGTTGGTAAATAGCTTAGCAATGCACATAGGAACAATTCTACTAATGGATAGGGAAAGAAAATTAAATTGCTATCTGTATAGCCCTAGACCTTTTAGATTATTTTCAAAACTCATCACTGCAGCAATGATTTCTCCCATAGTATTTTAACTAGCATGGCAGCCTTGGCTTTCTACATGTACGGAAGGTATCTTTAAATCCATATTACTTTTTTTTCTTTTTTTCTTTTCATTTTTTTTTTTTTACAAATGACCTTTGGAAATGATTTCCAATAACTGCAGCCAACTTTAAGCTCAAGGCTTGGTAGTGAAAGGTCACTCTACATTTAGACTAAATGTGGATAGATGTATACTCCCTGCAGCAGGCTATTGCTTTAGGACTTGCTATTGTATTTGACCCAATCTTCTTTCTAACCCAGGCATTTAGACAGCTTCCATCTGGGTTTTGTCTAAACTTTTTTTTAAGCATCAGTACAAATTAAAAGGCTTTATATATTGGCAAGTAACTTTTTTTCTTTAGAGATGCACATTTTTCTTAGAAATCTAAGACCATAGAAAAGAGTAGGCATGCTGAACTTCTCATAAGAATGACTCCATGAATTTTGCATGAAGGATGCTCCCAGTCCATAAAAGGGCCTGGCAAGGTACATGAGACTGCTCAGATCCCTTATCTCTCACTCATGTTTTTCCTTCAAATAACATCTTTCCTTATAAAAGAGGAAGAAACAAAATGAAAAAACCTTGGACTAGGCAGCTATACATAAGCACTGCATAAGACTGCCTGAAGAAGAATGTAAGGAGATGGATTTTTTTCCTTCTACTAAACTCTGAGGACCTTCAGATCACAATTGTCACTGTGATAGCCTTCTCAGGAGCAAAGCAGCCCCCTGTCCCCAGCTTCCTTTCCTCACTGTGGCCTGATGGCTTCCTGTATTCATGTGACTTTGTCACATCATGCAGTCTTTACAAATGAGTCTCAGGAATGCTTTCCTTCCCATCCACGGTAGAGAAGGACTTGAAAAGCATTCAAGAGACTTAGTCTCTCTCCATGTCTGAGTGGGCTTCAAAAATGCTGAAGATCAGAGTCAAAGAAGGGAATGTCTCCCTCACTTCTTCCCTCCTGGATCCCTGTCTGGCCCAGCTAGAAAGCAAAATCGCTTCCTAATGCTGGGCAGGCAGGGACTGGAAAGGACTCTGGACTGGGTGTCTGGAGACCTGACTTCACATTCAGCTTCTGTCAATTACCAGTTATGTGGCCTGGGGCTAAATCACTTGTCTGCTAGGCTTGATCTTTTATCTGAACAGAATTAGTTAAAAGAATTAATTCTGTAAATTCAGTGAAACAGTATCCAGCTTTGGCCACAACTCCTTTTTCTAAATGAGTGTCTTCATATCAGATTCCTCAGGGAGAGAGTCAGATTACTGCAAGTGTGTCTGATTCTGATTTCAAAGAAGGTTCTGGAATGATTCCATTTGTCCTAAGAATGCACCAGAATAAAATTATTTCTTATATTCAGGCAGCGTTTTTAAAATTCTAAGTAGCTTTTGCTTATCCCACTTATTTAGTCCTCCTGTTGAGCGTAGATTTGGAGTACATTGTTGGAGCCCCTCTAATGTGCTTTGCTGCTAACAGGCTGGCACTCCCACCCATGAGAAGATTGCTCGGGCTCACTGGGTCCTCCTTGTTCTCCTGGTTCCTCCCTGTGGTGGGGGACACCTCCTGCTGACTGGCCAATAACAGAAGTACGTGGGAATACAAAAGGCCAACTCCTTTGCCCCAAGGTGAATAAATTCTGAGATGTAATTTATGCTCTGCAGTGCCCCTCCCTCAAAAATCAGGCTGAACTATAGCAAAAATGTAGAATCAACCCAAGTGTCCATCAATGAATAAGATAAAGAAAATGTTTTATATATATATATATATATACACACACACACATATACACACATATATATACACACACATATATATACATATATTTTTATATATATATACACACATACATTGGAATACTGTTCAGCCATTAAAAAGAATAAGATCATGTCCTTTGAAGCAATGTGGATGAAACTTAATGCCATTATTTTAAGTGAAATAAGTCAGACATAGAAAGACAAATACTGCATGTTCTCGCTTATAAGTGGGAGCTAAATAATGTGTGCACATGGACTTAGAGTGTGTAATGATGGACAATGGAGACTCGGAGTGGTGGGGGCAGTGGGAGGGGCCAGACGATGAGGTATTATGTAAGGAGTACACTGTACATTATTTGGGTGATGTATACCCTAAAATCCCTGACATCACTACTGCACAATTTCTGCATGTAACAAAATTATACTTGTATGCCATACATTTATACAAGTAAAAAGGAAAGTCAGGCTGAGTGTGGGCTCCTTCCTGTTCCCTATGTCTCTTCCCCCCACCCTCACTGGCTTCTCCTGGAAGCAATTGATCACTACATCACTTGCAACTGAAATCTTGGCTCAGGAGAACCTTATCTAATAAAACAGTAGATTTAAACAACAAAGTAAGGTTAGCAGGACACAGTAGGTGTGTTATCAAAAGACCCATGTTTGCAGCTCTGCCGCGTAACAGCTCTCTGGCCTGGAGCAAGGTGCCTAGAGCCCCAAGCCTCTCTTTCCTCATTTGTGAAATGAAAATAAGTACGCCTGGGCTGGGCGCAGTGGCTCACGCCTGTAATCCCAACACTTTGGAAGTCCGAGGCAGGTGGATCATTTGAGGTCAGAGTTCAAGACCAGCCTGGCCAACATGGTGAAACCCCATCCCTACTAAAAATACAAAAAATTTAGCCGGGCGTGGTGGCACATGCCTGTAATCCCAGCTCCTCGGGAGGCTGAGGCAGGAGAATCGTCTCAGCTTGGGATGCAGAGGTTGCGGTGAGCCGAGATCGGGCCACTGCACTCCAATCTGGGTGACAGAATGAGACCCTGTCTCAAAAAAAAAAAAAAAAAAAAAGGAAAAAAAAAAGAAAGAAAATAAGTATGCCTGCTCTGCCTACTATATGCTTGTTGGGAGGACCGGATGAGATCATGGATGATGGAAGTATCTGAAAGCTGCCAGGCACCATGCAAATATAAGGAAACTAATTTTTAAATTGGAAACAAAATTATAACCTAAAGCTAAAGTCACTGATAGGGTTTCAGAAGAAATCAATTCAACAGCAGTTATAAAATACAGAAAACATACTTCATATCTTATTCTTCTCTTCCCTCTTCCTTTCCCACATTTTTCATACTTCCACCATCCAAAATGTTTGCTGTTCTTTTCAGGATTCCACCTGTGTTGGAACACTGATAGTGACTAGAGAAAGTGTTGCATTCACCTCTTTTGGTTACTCGCAGTTTTTCACCTAGTTAACCATCTTTGCCATGCCTGCCTGTGTCCACTGTCCACTCCTAAAGACTGCTTTTCATCTTATTAGTCCCTTATTTCTTTCATTTCAAGTTGCATTGGATCTTAAAACTTCAGGAAGGAAATAGGCATCTCCCTGAGTTGTTATAGGGCATAGTTCAAATGCCATACTTCAGATTGTGTGAGGCTGCCATGAATTGATGGAACACAATAAAATAGAGTCACCAAAATGTATGGCCCAGATGGTGGCTTGATTAAAAACATCTCAGTGTGTCCAAAATATCATGGCAGGCATGCACAATTTTTTTTTTGTCCATGAAGGCCCTACAAGATTCATGATAAGATTTTATTTTTAATGAGGATCTAATTAGAGAGCTCAGCATGAGAGTCTGAACACACGAGCAGTCAGTATAGTTTGGTGCAATAAAATATTCCTTGAGCCCGTAGGCACCAAGGTTAAAAGGAAGAATAGCACATAGCCCCTGGTGGGGGAAACAGATACAAAAACCAGGTCATTAGAATATAAGGGCCCAGCATGCTCAGAGTGACGGCACCCACTTTGGGGTTCAAAAAACACTTTCCCATTTAAAGGGGTGTCCAGTCTTTTGACTTCCTTGGACCACATTGGAAGAAAAAGTATTATCTTGAGCCACACGTAAAATACACTAACAATAGCAGATATGCTTTTAAAAATTGCAAAAAAACATAATGTCATGTTTTAAGAAAGTTTACAAATTTGTGTTCGGCCACATTCAACACCATTCTGGGCCGCATGCCGCCTGCAGGCCGCAGGTTGGATAGGCTTGATCTAAAGCAACACCTTCTCCAGCTTTTATGAGACTACTTGAACCGGGGTCCTTCTACGCACTGTTCCGCACCTTCGCCTCCTTGATGCCTTCTCATCCCATGGGACTTTTGACTCATTCATTTTTTTCATGCACACACTTCTTGTGTGCCTAATTCTGCCAGGTACCACTCTAGACACTGGAATTTCCACACAGAACAAGACACAGCCAATCCCAGCTGTCTGATTATAGAGCTTATGTTCTAGCAGTAAGAAATAGACCATTGAAAAGGAATTAGGTAAACTATAGGACTGCAGACTGCAGTAACCACCATGAAGGAAATACAGGGAGTGGTGAGACCAACGATAAACAGGAGAGGCCTCCTTGAGGTCAGGGAAAGCCTCTCCAACGGGAGACATTTGAGCTAAGACATGAAAAAGGAGAGAACATGTTCTAGGTAAAGGGAATGTCCGCGAGGCTGGAAGAATTTGTTGTAATCAAGTGACCAAAAGGAGGCCAGTGTAGCTGGCTTCAGTAAACGAGGAGCGGGGTGCCAGGGGGTGAAGCCAGAGGGTGAAGCTCGGCCGTCTTCTGGGTCGTGGGAAGAAACTGGATTTCATTCTTAGTGCCACGCAGTGTTTGAAGCCAAAACTGCATTTTAAAACACACACTTGAAAGGAAATCTGGTATCAGAGCCCATGGCAAGGAAAAGCGCCATCCCCGGGTGAGCCGCCTCAGCTCTCATCTGGATCACTGTCTTGCTCGCCGCCGCCCCCTGCCTCCATCTTTACCCTCCCAGAGTCCATTCCCAACACAGATCCTTTATCAAGTTAATGAAATCGGGTTATTTTTCTGCCTCCAATTCTGACACGGCTCCTTGTACCATTCGCAGGAAAAGCTGGAATCCCCAAGGCCTCATGCCCCAAACTCTGTCGGTCCCCATCTGCTCCACCACACTGGCTTCCTTGCTGCCTAAACACACGGCCATGCTCTCTCTCCCTTTAGGGCTTTTGCGCTGCTGCTCCCTCTGTCTAGAACCCTTTCTCCCAGGATAGCTGCATGACTGACTCTGTCACCTCCTTCAGTTCCTTGCTCAATGTCACCATCTATTTTTTCTTCCTTTTTTTTTTTTTTTTTTTGGAGTTGGAGTCTTGCTCTGTCACCCAGGCTGGAGTGCAGTGGTGCGATCTCGGCTCACTACAACCTCCGCCTCCCAGGTTCAAGTGATTCTCTTGCCTCACCCTCCCGAGTAGCTGGGACTACAGACCCGTGCCATCACGCCTGGATAATTTTTGTGTTTTTAGTGGAGATGGGGTTTCGCCATGTTGGCCAGGCTGGTCTGGAACTCCTGACCTCAAGTGATCCGCCCGCCTCGGCCTCCCAAAGTGCTGGGATTGCAGACGTGAGCCACGGCGTCTGGCCCAATGTAACCATCTTAATGAAAACCCCATTCCCCTCCACGCCCCTGCCACACCTCCACCACAACCTCCTCACCAAACTGCTTTTTTTCCCCATAATACTTGTCATCTTCTAACATGTTCTACCATTTACTTACCTATCGTGTCTATTACTTATTGTCTGTGTTCCCCTTGAGAGACTGGAATAAGCTCCACCAGGCAGAAATCTTTGTCTGTGGGGAGTCGTGGGAGCTATCCATAGCCATGGGCGCTCTGTCCTTCCAGGTCTAGTGGAGGAGTGGATTTCCCTGCCCACCCCTCGAGCTGGGCGTGGCTGTGTGACTTGCTTTGGCCAATAGAAAGTGAGAAGAAGGGATGCGTGCTGCTGCTGCGGGCAGAGCTCTTTGCAGCCAGCACATCTGCCACGTCCATTGCTCCCTCTGACACAGCATCTGCACCTTTCCAGATGGAAGCTGCTCCACTGGGCTTGCTCCCTGAGTGATTAATTCGAACATTATTCCCCTGGCAGCCATCAAAGGACATAGAGTATGATAAATGAATAAACCTTTCCTTTTAAGCCACTGTGACTTGGCAATTGTTTGTTATTGCAACACAACCTAGTCTATTCTGACTATGTCTCACATGTTCAGGGATGCCTCATGAGTACTGACAACAGTGCCAGGTGCACAGCATATGCTCCATAAGTGTTTGTTGAGTGAATTTCTCTGTCTTTATTCTGAAATTTTTACACAGCATACTTTAAATTTAAATGTGCTGAAGTTGTCACCAATATCTAGACACCAGCTTTATTCCATTGAGTGTTCTATGACTGACATGGTCAACAATCAACATTAAGTACCTACTATGCAAGTTAGGTCTTTCTAAGGGCCCCAGAGGAATAAGCCACTGTGTCTACCTTAAGGTAGTTTGCAATCTAGTTGCAGAAACAGAAGATGTGCTCAGAATCATCTGCTCCACTGTGTAGTAGTGGGTGATACATCCTAAAACTGTCCTGAGAGTTCAGAGGTGGAAGCCACTAATGAGGATGAGGCTGGTGAGAGAAGGGGATAGGAGGCTACCTGAGCTGGGCCTTGAGGACATAGACAAGCAAAAATAGAGCTGAGAAAAGATTTCTGCCAGAAGGAACAACATTCAGTCACACACAAGCAGGAATAGATCTTGAAACATTAGAAGGTAACATATATCACCATGGGTAGAGGCCAGATTTCTTCGATTGCAGTGATGGATGTCTATGTGCTGGCTCCACGACTTTAGACGAGTCAGTTAACTTCCCCATGCTTCAGTTTCCTTATTTATGAGGTGGCAATTATGATGATACCTTCCTCAGCCAGGCACATTGGCTCACGCCTATAATACCAGCACTTTGGGAGGCCGAGACAGGAGGATCACCTGGGCCCAGAAGCTCAAGACCCGCCTGGGCAACATGGTGAAACCCCATCTCTACAAAAAATACAAAATTAGCCAGGTGTTGTGGCATGTGACTGTAGTCCCAGCTACTTGGGAGGCTGAGGAGGGAGAATCGCTTTAGCCCCAGAGTCAGAGGTTGCAGTGAGCCGAGACTGTGCCACTGCACTCTAGCCTGGCTGACAGAGTGAGACCCTGTCTCAAAAATAATAATAATAATAATAGTACCTACCTCAAAGGGTTGTTGTGTAGATTAAATGAATCAATACATACAGCATTTAGAATTGTACCTGGCAGATAGGAAGCATTCATTTGGAAAGAAGAGTTGAGAGTTGAGCAGATCTCAGATTTTGCAAGATCTTGAATCTGAAATAAAGCAGTCTAATGTCATTCTATAAGCAAAAATACTTTCCATTTGCAGCTCAAAGATTTTGATCAGAAATCTGTATTTTAGAAGCTTAACATCACAGCAGGGTGAGTCTGGGTTGAAAGTGGGAGACACTGGAGGCAGAGACACTGGTTTAGAGGCAGACATGATAATCTCACTATGGGCAATTTTAAGCACCCAACCATGGTAATGGCCAAGGAAGAAACATGCTGGAGACGCCCTGGAGAAGGTGCTCTGGACCTACCAATGGGTCATGTGGGAAAGGAAACAAAGAAGTAAATGGCCCCAAAATTTCAGGGTCTGGACGACTAAGAAATATAATGATAACACTGACCAAAATGGTGAAGATCAGAGGGGAACAGATTTTAAGGGAAATATAACAAATTCTATTTTAGACACTAAAGTATCAAGGTCAAACTATTTAGAAAGAAATTAGATACGATAAACTGAAGCTTAACTTAAGGCTACGCTCAAATGTCACTCAGAAAATCTTCCCCAAATAACTTATCTAAAATACCTCCCTCCTCCCTCACTCTCTAGCTCATCACCCTAATTTATCTTCTTCATTTCACTTCATGGCACAATAAGACCCTATACATTTGTTTATTTGCTAATTGTTTGTATGCCCCTCCCCAACTCTCTAATGTAAGCTCAGCAAGAACAGGAACCTTTTCTTCCTTATTCATTGCTGTGTCCGCAGAGCGCAGGAGAGTGCCTAGCCCGGTAGGTTTTCAAGAACTATTTTGTGGAATAAACTCATCTTTATCTGGGAGCTTAATTGCCAAATATATACTCACAACCCAAGGTCACCTTCAACCTGTATAGAGACTTCTATCCTTTTATTATTAGGGCTTAACACACACACACACAGAGAGAGAGAGAGAGAGAGAGAGAGAGAGAGAATCAAAAAAGGAAGACTAGCTAGTAAAGAGTATTAAAATATAAGACTGCATAAATTCGTGGCCAGGCGCGGTGGCTCACGCCTGTAATCCTAGCACTTTGGGAAGCTGAGGCGGGTGGATCACAAGGTCAGGAGATCGAGACCATCCTGGCTAATACGGTGAAACCCCGTCTCCACTAAAAGTACAAAAAATAAATTAGCCAGGCACGGTGGCGGGCGCCTGTAGTCCCAACTACTTGGGAGGCTGAGGCAGGAGAATGGCGTGAACCCGGGAGGCGGAGCTTGCAGTGAGCCGAGATCGCACCACTGCACTCCAGCCTGGGTGACAGAGCGAGACTCCATCTCAAAAAAAAAAAAAAGACTGCATAAATTCAAACGAGAATGGTCAACGGAACAGAGTGAGTGTAGATAGACTTGAACCCATGTGAGGATTTTGTGTAAGTAAAGTGGTAATCAGTAGAAGAAAGATATATGTTTCAATCAACATTTTGAGCAAAACTGACCAGCCACCTGGAAGAAAAACATATCTGGATCCTTTCCTCAAACATTAAACCAAAATAAATTTCAAATGTGTCAAATTTTTAACCATAAGGTAAGAAATCATCAAAATAATTGTAAAAGTCATAGAAGAAAATAGCTCATTTTTAAAAAACAGCTGTGGATTGAGAAAAGCCTTTCTAAAAATGGTATGAAATGCATGCACCATTGTAGAATATTTAATGAATATATACATATTAAAGACATCCACACACATGCAAACAAATTTTCATGACTTCAAAAGACAGCAGACTTAAAACTTATTTAGAATTTGGCACACAGGTATCTAATTTCTTTAAAGTGCAACAAAACTATTATAAATAAAAAGTAGATGTGTGGAAAATGGACAAGCTATAGAAAAATAAACACCAATGGTTAGTAAACATAAAAGCACTGACCTCACTCATGATTTTTTTAAACGTTGGTTAAAAACATGAGATAGCAATGCCAACAGTTTCAAAGTCTGACAATGCTAAAGGCTAGAGGATGTGGGTGAAATAACAAGCTCTCATACATTGTTGGTGGGAGTGTAAATATATATTACTTGTATAATATATATTTTTTGGTCATTTAGCAATAACAACCAAAAATTTCAATTTCCGTACTGTATTAGTCAGGGTTCTCTGGAGGGATAGAACAAATGGGATAGATGCATATACGAAGGAAAGTTTATTAGAAGAACTGAGTCACAGGACCACAAGGTGAAGTCCCACAATAGGCCGTCTGCAAGGTGAGGAGCCAGGAAGCCAGATCCACAGTCCCCAAAGCTCGAAAGCAGGGAAGCCAATAGTGCAGCCTTCAGTCTGCGGCCGAAGGCCTGAGAGCCCCTGGCAAATCACTGATGTAAGTCCAAGAGTCCAAAGCTGAAGAACTTGGAGTCTGATGTTCGAGGGCAGGAAGCATCCAGTATGGGAGAAAGATGGAGGCCAGAAAACTTAGCCAGTCTAGTCTTTCCACCTTCTTCTGCCTGCTTTTATTCTGGCCGCACTGGCAGCTAATTAGATTGTGTCCACCCAGATTGAGGGTGGGTCTACCCTTCCCAGTCCACTGATTCAAATGTTAATCTTGGCAACACCTCACAGACACACCCAGGAACAACAATACTTTGCATCCTTCAGTCCAATCAAGTTGACACAATATTAACCATCACACACACCTTTTCGCCACATAATTCCACTTCTAAGAATTTAACCTATAGAATATACTTGCATGAGTACACAAAGATTACAAGAAGTTTCATTGACAGATTGCTTGTAATAAGAAATTTCTAAACACATACAATAGTTATCTGCCCACAAAATTATAGGACTTCTATTCAGTAGAATACAATGCAGTTATTGAAAACAATGAGGTAGATCTATAGGGACCAACAAAAAGGTGTTTACAATATACAGGTATATTGTAATATACAAAAGCAAAAAACAAGTAGCTGAAGAGCATCTACAGCATGGCCCTACTACACGTGTAAAAAGCAAAAAGACAAATATAAATATCCCTGTAAATGCAACGAAAACTTTCAGAATGTTAGATAAGCAGTCCCTTATATAAGCAGCTTCCTACATAGCATTCAGAAAGCTTTCATTGCATATACAAGGATTTTTGTATTTGTCTTCTTGCTTTTAAAGACATAGGGGGTGTGACTAAGGGTGAAGTGACCCTTTTGATTTTTGCCTTACACTCTCTCAGTATTGGAAACGTCTTTCATGATGAATATGATTAGTGTTAGAATTCACAAAAGGAAGAATAAAGCCCTCAGTGTTTCAGTCACACTCTTCTTTTGACCCATCCCCCAAAAAGCGTATCTGTAGTGTCTGCCTGAGACTGAAATGACAAGTCCTCAGGCCAACCCAAGATATCTACCAACTGGAACATTAGGAAATCATGTCAATTTCCAGAATCTTCTGAAACTCTGCAAGAGCTTTTTTTTTTTTTCTAAAGAAAGTAATAATGAAGTCTTGTTTTCTTATCTCCAGTAATCATCAAAAACTTAGCCAGGGACAACCAGAAATCCTAAAATAATTCATGTGCCTTAAAATACCCAACTTTCCTTCACTTGTTCAGTTGATAACAACTTGGGATCTTCTTCACCACTGCCAGGGGAGCTAGGAAGCTGAAAGAATGACTGGCAAGGCTGTGTCATGACAGAAAGGTCTGTGGTCAATCCATCTGAAGGTCCAACCATTCTAAACAGCTATGTCACAGGTACACGTACAAGGGCACACATGAACGTGTGTGTAGTAAGAGAGAGAGATTCCAAGCCAGTATCATCATTTCATCAAAGACGTTTAAATCCAGAAGTACTATATGTATTATTTATATTCATGCCTTGTTTCAAAATCATTTAAGGCAAAGAGATGAAATTTTTAAAATCCCCAAAGATCTAGATTATTATTCTTGCAACTTAAAATGAGTGTATATTTCTGCTTTGGGGTCTAAGACACCGATAACATATTTTTAAGGCTTTAACTCACTTTTGCTGTGCCTGATCTTTTCTAAGAATTTAAAAGAGATTTCTTTAGAAAAATGAAAGAATATTTTCAATTGTACTTTGTACTTGATTTTTTAAAAGAGCTGTCATATAAAGCATAGTTTTATAGTGTCCCACCTTTTTAATACATCAGAAAAATCATTAAAAGTTGTCAAGATTGGATTTTCCTAACTTACCCTTTCTACACTAAATGATCAATTGAGTCTATCAGTTGGGATTGCCAGACACTTTAGAAAGAAATAAAAACAATTAGTTGGGAAAATTAAAAGCAGCATTATGAATAAACTATGTACTTTTTGCCAAACTGTACAACATTAGGCATAGGAACTGAGGCATGGATCATATTATGTCTATTCTGTTTTAATTGTCAATCTTGTCTCACTGGATGGTAGTCAGGGTTCCAAAGGGTTTTTTTGTTTCCTCAGTGTCTACTTCTTTGACACCCTTTCTTGTCCTCCTGTGAGATGTTTTCTTCCTGAGTCCCTCACTAGGCCTACCAGTTGACCATGAGGCTCTGATCTCTGTGAGTTTATTCAGCATCTGATGCTGCTAGTATAAGATCTTCTTACCCTTAACTCTACAGATGATTTTTGCTGTTGCTGCAGGAGTGAAGAGGAGAGTGAACATGTGTTAAGCTCTTCTAGATACGTGGCACACATTATTCATTTAGTCTTCATAGCAATACCATGCAGTAAATTTTATTGTTATCACATCTCTCTGATTTGCAATCAGTGGCTTAGAGATGTTAAATAAGTTGCCCATTGTTGCTCAGCTAATGGTGGTAGCGCTCAGACTTGAACTTAGGTCTGTGAATTCCAAAACCCATGCTACAGGCCAGGTCAAACTAAAGGGCAAGCCAGATGGCCTGCTTCCCAGGGGTGCTAATCTATAAAAAGCACAGGACATTACTGGAGTAAATCAGTAATGTGTTGTCAGTTCACTGAGGTTCTCATACACAAATCTTCACATAGTTATAAACTGATGGCACTGCTATGGAGCTACACTGCTCCTGCAAGTGGAAATAACACTGCCACCAGCACAAGTACTTGCTACCTCAGTTGAGTATTTTTATGAAACACATTGCAGGCTGCACAGTGCAGCTTCGGGCCATGACCCACCAGCCAGGGGACACTCACATGAGTCTCATAATCCATTCACAGTCAGCTCAAATTCTAAACCCAAGAAACGCTGGTCCAATGCTTGTAATTGGGAATGCATTCAGTTGTAAATAGTTTTCATAATAGCTTCCCAAGAATTTCATCACTTTGGACAACTACAAATAATGAAGGAAAGAAATAAATCACGATTCTGGACATTAAAGAAGAGGAAACCCTCTTATTTTCTAGTCTAAGGCTCCTGCCATCGCCATCTGACCTTCCTTCTGACCACTAGGCAGAAAGACCTCCCATCTTCGCTCCTTTCCCTGTGCATTTGTCCCTCATGTCACCTCTTCCTCATCCTGTTTGCTTCATGCTCTCTTCTTCTGCTGTACTCTGAAACACAGGGTCAATCCTGCACATTTCCTTTAGTCTTGTTCTGGAAGGGCACAGCTCAAAGCTCCTCCTTCTCCAAGAAAGTGTTTTCCATCCTTTTCCACATCACAGCACACATGGAAGAAGGTGGTATTTGTGTAGCACACACAGTGGACAAGACTGCTCTGCTGGAGGTGGGAAGGCAGTGAGCTTAGAGATTTGGGCTGGCCCAGGCCCTGACTGGTAGACCCAGAAGCCAGGGGGCAAATACAGTGGCACACCTGTTTACGGCCCACAGTCTGCTGCCTGAGAAGCTCTGCCTTGAAGAACACTAGAACTTCTATAACTGTAAGCTGGGCCTAGATCTGATTTTCTCACTTATTGTAAATACATCAAGAAAAATAAAGCAGCAGATATAAGTAACATGCACTAAATGGGAAATAGGAATTTGAAGTCTAAAATGAAAATATTTGTTTCTGGAGAGAAAAAATAAAACAGATGGGTGGTTGAGAATGAACATACATTTCATGTAACCAATACCTTGTTAAGGTCGTCAACTGAAAATTATAAGAGCTGCCTCTGAAAACGTCCATAAAGTATTGCACTAATTTCTTAGTGGCCAAGTTAGATATGAGCAATAAAATAAAGGAAATTATATGGATTTCTATTTGGTCTCCAATTTTTATAAAGCGTTAGAACGTTAATAAATGTTGTCCAACTTGTGTTAGCCACATCAGCGTTCTGCTTCTATTTTTTATTTTAAATGTCTATGGTTTCCCTTGAAATTAATCAAAAATGCTCTTCTTATGAAACTATAAGAAGATCTAATTGCTTCCCTGGCTACAAATATTTAGATTACATAATCACTTTTTCTTTCCTTCTTAAGGTTGTGTTAAGTGAAAGAGATAATGCATATAACAGTAGTGACTATATTTATTGAGCACTTACTATGTGACCTGCACTACTCTAAGTATGAAACGTCCATGATATCATTTAGTCCTCATGAAAACCTCAAGAGGTAGGGATTGTCTCTGATAATCTCCATTTTAGAAGGCTGAATCAAGGTTTACAGATGCTAAGGAAATTGCCTGAAGTCACATGGCTACTAAAATGAAGAATTAGTCCTGGAACCCAGTCTCACTGACACCCAAGTTTGTGATCTGACTCACTACATTCTACTTTTACAAAATATTCTTTGAGTTGAAATAGATGTTTTCATTTGGAGAGACACTGAAATAATTGTTTCCTTTTTTTTTTTTTTTTAATACTCCTTAAAAACAGAAGCTGGAATCTGTGCTGCCCAGCACCCTAGGGCTCTGTGAAGTTTTTCCGTTTGAACAGATGGGGGAGCTTGTAGGCAGCTAATCTTTTCATTCTTTGTGTTCTTAAAAATAGACCCAACGGCTCAGTAATAAGCACCAACATTAATGTTTGTTTAGTCCTGGTGATGACTTACTAGGACACAGAGTTTAGGAGTTTGGAGATCCTGCCAAGCTTAGCGGAAAGTGCACATCTAGAAGAAAAGGTGCAAAAGCAGCCCGTGGTTCCAGGAAATGGCAGAGGAGTGAGTCCTTCATGTCATGTTTTGGAAAAATGAGATTTATCAAATGTTTAATAGAAGGCAGTTTGAGACAGTGGAAAGAACTCTATGTTGAGAGGCAGACTGACTTGGGTTCACATATGGCCCCATGAGTGTTTTTGTTTGTTTCATTCACTCTATGCCCAATACAGTGCCCAGTACATAATATGCCCTCAGTATTTTCTGAATGAATGGGTAAATTAATAACTTACTGAACCCTCAATTTTCTCATCGAAGTAATGGGTGTTCCTCAGAAAATGTCAGCTTTAAAGTTTCAAATACACAAAAAAACTTTCATAAAACTGTTTCTCTGGCTTCATCCCATCTCACGAATGATTTCTAGAGGTCTTGAGTTTGTTCCACCTGACTCATAAACACACCATCTACCATCTATCACCTACCACCTGCCAGTTTTCTCCCCATTTATGCCAGACACCTGCGGAGATACTTCCTGCAGCAGCCTTGGATCTCAATACCCAGGTGATAAGCAAACTACCCCAGGTGATGGTGATGCCACCAGCCTTTACTCTACCAGCTCCCAGCAGCTGCACCTGTCCCCAGGTGAAAGGCACCAACTATCAGTAAATGTCCCAAAGGAAACAGAGGCCACATTCAGATTGAGATAAGTTAAAAAAAGATTATATAGAAAGAGACTACAATGCTGAGCGCAGTGGCTCACACCTGTAATCCCAGCACCTTGGGAAGCTGAGGTGGGTGGATCACTTTAGGGCAGGAGTTCAAGACCAGCCTGGCCAGCAGGACAAAACTCCATCTCTACTAAAAATACAAAAACTAGCCGGGTGTGGTGGCAGATGCCTGTAGTCCTAGTTACTTAGGAGGCTGAGGCAGGAGAATCACTTGAACCCAGGAGGCAGAAGTTGCAGTGTGCTGAGATCGCGCCACTGCACTCCAGCCTGGGCGACAGAGCCAGACTTGGTCTCAAAAAAAAAAAAAAAAAAAAAAAAAAAGGAGACTATAATTCGCGATAGGAGTAGAGGGAGCAGCAGACCACAGAAGATAGTATAGTAACCCCAGGTTAGTAACAGTAGAGTCATTAACACCCCAGGCTGGAAAAGTCAGTGGGTGTGAACAGTTATGGGAACTAGAAAGGGAAAATTCTGTAAGCTGTGTCTCAGTTTAAAAGCTGGAGCCTTTTGGCAGTTTTTCCTGACACCCCCAGGCCAACTTTGGCCCTCTTCATCTGAATGGAGACTGGACTTTGCCTTATTCCTATGGCAACTCTCACTCCGAATCTGTCCTGTGTGTCTCCCTGCCAGACTGAGAGGAGGGGCTGATTATACCCTTTCGCCTTTGTATTTCCAGTAGCCAGCCCAAGACCAACACAAACTAGACTTTCAAACCCGGTATGAATGGTTGAACAAGTGGATGAATGAAGGAACGCCTGTCCTAATGTGCAAAAAAGAAAAGCATATTCAAAGCCTCACCCATGTTTCTTATCCAAAACAGAAACATTGTTCTCTTTAAACTGATGCAGTACATTTTCCTAATAAAAAGTTTTGAAAAGCAAAAGCAGGTCAGGCCCAGTGGCTTTCACCTGCAATTCCAACACTTTGGGAGGCCAAGGCAAGAGGATCGATTGAGCCCAGGAGTTTGGGAACAGCCTGAACAATAAAGTAAGACCTTCATCTCTACACATTAAAAAAATCAACTGGGTGCAGTGACGCATGCCTCTAGTCCCAGCTACTTGGAGGATGAATTGGAGGGATTGTCTGAGCCCAAGAGTTCGAGGCTGCAGTGAGCTATGATTGCACCATTGCACTCCAGCCTGGGCAATGGAGCCAGTTGCTGTCTCAAGGCAAAAAAAAAAAAAAAAAAAGGAAACAGATGTGCTTAAATTAAAAGTAACTCTTACTCCTTTCCCACCCAGCCTTAATGTGTAACAAAGTGCTAAAGTATATCTCCTCTGACTTCTTTACATATAATTATATGTACTTTAAAAAACATATTAGTTATACACATTGTTCTAAAAATACAATGGAGGTATTGTTCTCTAGCCTTACATACAGATATGACCTTATTATTTTTAATTGCTGCACAGAGTTGTGCCTTTCCAAGCTGGACACTGAAAGCAGAAACCAGAAAAGAAATGATGTAGGCTCAGAAGTGAGGCTTGAGCTCATCACCTCCCAGCTGCAATTCCAGGCACGTTAGTATCTGTATGCCTCATTCTTCATCATCTGCAATAGCCTTATCCCACAGAAGTGCTGGGAGAACTGAGTGAAGAATGTATCGATGTTGCTGGTATGTTGTAAGCGCTTACTGAATACTAGCCATTGCTATAATATTCTTTTATTCCCTAAACATCGTAAACAAGTAAAGGTGAGTGACAAATTAGGACAAATATTCATAAAACATATGATGGGCAAAAATTATTATTACTAGGAGGAAGAGAATACTCCATTAGAAAAAAGAAGTCCTGGCATAGTGGTTCATGCCCGTAATCCCAGCTACTAGAAAGGATATGGCAGAATTGCTGAAGCCCAGGAGTCAGAGTTTAGAGTGAGCCATGATTGCACCACTAACTCCTGCCTGGGCTCTGCCCTTAACCCATTTATGCTGGAGGTTGCAATTTTTTGAATTTTTGCAATCAGACCTTGGCAATGACCTTGAGCAGTAGGATATAAATAACTCCCATATGCTTAGCGTTCCAATAATGGAATGCTAGGCATAAACAATTTTGTTGTTCTCCAATAAATTCTAAACATTCCTTAGCCTCAGTTTGATAAATAAGGAAATCAGCCTAATTTTCTTCTCCTAAAACTTGCAATTGTCTTTTAACTCCACAACCAGTGAGAACTTAAGCTCTTACACCAAACTTCAAATTTGCTAGTTCCTGAGAAAAAATCCTTGTGGTAGCTTAGAGAAGGAGTCTCTTCTTATTCACTATGGATGATGTAAAATTTGCATTCCACTATCTAAGGTGACTAATTTGAAACATCAAATTATTCAAATATAAATAAAATACAACCATTTTCCAAAGTTCAAATCTTGATATTTATTTCCCTTCAACTCGAGAGTCTTCTACGCTCTCTTCTCCCCATCATCTCTCTGCAGAAGACTGCCTGGTATTTTCCTGATATCTATTTCTGCCTCCTGTGGGATGTTTTACTGGTATTTTAAACCAAATAAATGCTAAACCGAGCTTATCATCCCACCTCCTCTGTTGCTCACCAAACTTACTTCTTTAAATTAAACCTATTTCCTTATTTTTACCTTTGCATTAATAGCATCTTCTCCCAAGTAACCAAGCTTAAAATCTCGCTCCTCTTTTATTCCTTTTTTCCCCATCCTACTAACCCCTCATCTGAATCTTCAAATCCATTTTACTCATACAATGTGCTCTACATTCATCTACACTTTTCCATCTCTTTGCCAGGATCCCCCATCCTCAAGGTTAATCTTCCTAGGGTACCATTTGGATCAATCTTTGGCTCAAAATTATTCAAGGACTCCCTCAACACATATTATGTCAAAAAATATTTCTTTAAGTATTTAGAGTCCTCCGTGATACTGGCCTATCATACAACTTTTGCTTTGTCTCTTATTACTTTGCCAATATACAGACCACCTTTAAGTTCAGCGCAACTATTTACTGTTCCTTAGACATTCCCTGATGTGCTTTTGCTCATGCTTTTCCTTCCAGGTGAAATACTGTTCCCCTAATCTGCTTCTGTTAATGTCCTATCCAGATCAAATGCTGTCTCTTCCATGAAGTCTTCCCAGGTTCCCACACCAAACATGAATCCTTTCTTTCTGTTTTTAATATGATTTCAACTTTTATTTTAGATTCAGGGGATACATGTGCAGGTTTGTTACCTGGGTATATTGTGTGATGCTGAAGTTTGGGATACCATTGATCCCATCACCCAGATACTGAGCACAGTACCCAATAGTTAGTTTTTCAACCCTTCCCCACCTCCATCACTCCTCCCTCTAGTGGTCTTCAGTGTCGATTGTTTCCATCTTTATGTTCATGTGTACCCAATGTTTAGCTCCCACTTATAGGTGAGAACATGTAGAATTTGGTTTATGTTCCTGGATTAATTTGCTTAGGATAATGGCCTCTAGCTGCATCTGTGTTCCTACAAAGGACATGGTTTCATTTTTTCATGGCTGCATAGTAGTCCATGGTGTATATGTACCACATTTTCTTTATCCAATCCACTATTGATGGGCACCTAGGTTGATTTCATGTCTTGCTATCGTGAATAGTGCTGCAATGAACATATGAGTGCATATGTCTTTTTGGTAGAACAATTTATTTCTTTTGTATATATACCCTGTAATGGGATTGCTGGGTTGAATGGAACTTCTGTTTTAAGTTTTTTGAGAAATCTTCAAACTGCTTTCCACAGTGGCTGAACTAATTTACATTCCCACCAACAGTGTATAAGCATTCCCTTTCCTCCACGGCCTCGCCAGCATGCGCTGTTTCGACTTTTAGTAATAGCCATTCTAACTGGCATGAGATGCTATCTCATTGTGGTTTTGATATGCATTTCTCTGATAATTAGTGACGTTGAGCATTTTTTCATGTGTTTGCTGACAGCTTCCTTTGAGAAGTGTCTGTTCACATCTTTTGTCCATTTTTTAATGAGGTTGTTTGTTTTTGCTTGTTCAATTGTTTAAGTTCCTTATAGATTCTGGATATTAACCCTTTTGAATGCACAGTTTGCAAATATTTTCTCCTGTTCTGTAGGTCATCTGCTTACTTTGTTGATGGTTTCTTGAAGCTCTTTAGTTTAACTAGGTCCCACTTGTCAATTTTTTTTTGTTTTTTTTTGTTTTTTTTTTGCAGTTACTTTTGAGGGCTTAGTCATTAATTCCTTCCCAGAGCTGATGTCTAGAATGGTGTTTCCTAGGCTTCCTTTCTTTTTTATCTGTGCCAATCTTATGGGAATTTTCATTACTCCTCATTCTTTTAAGAGTCAAAGAACGTAAACAACTATAAGCAAATTTAGTATTTATATCCCTGTTATGCAATAAAGACAAAACAAAAGCCAGGGAGGTGAAGTAATTTGCCAAATATCATATAGCCTGGCAAAGTCAAGACTAGAAATGTCTGAGAATCAGGCGCAGTGGCTCATGCCTGTAATCCCAGCACTTTGGGAGGCCGAGGTAGGCGGATCACCTGAGGTCGGGAGTTCAAGACCAGCCTGACTGACATGGAGAAACCCCATCTCTACTAAAAATACAAAATTAGCCAGGTGTGGTGGTGCATGCCTGTAATCCCAGCTACTCAGGAGGCTGAGGCAGGAGAATTGCTTGAACCCAGGAGGCGGAGGTTGTAGTGAGTGGAGATCATGCCACTGCACTACAGCCTGGATGACAAAGAGTGACCCCATCTAAAAAAAGAAAACAAAAACAACAAAAAAGAAAGAAAGAAATAAGTAGAATGTAATTTTTCATGTCATAAACATAAAATGTACCTAGGCACTTTTCTACCTTTCTTTTGCACAGGTGTGAGTATATGCATACATACCTGCCTGTTCACCCAATATAACCCACACATACACACACAATCTACTCACACCACAGCTATCTTTGCAAAATAGGTAACTGCAACTCCAGAAGAAGATTCTCTGATAGTGGTGAAAATTGTCATTTATTATTATGACGATGATGATTGTGATTGCTATTGTCGTTATTAAAGTCCAGATCTGATGCTTGGCTATTTTTTTTTTTTTTTTTTTGCAGTGTAGTTATAAACAATGAATACAGATTTTTAAAACAAAGGATCAAGGTAGTAGCTATGTATGACAGCTAAAAATTCCTATTTCTAAATGGCTCTCAGTAGGGGATAAAAAGCAATTGATAGCTCTCTTTGGGACAAACGTACTGAGATAGCATGTCTACACTATCTATATTAGTACCTGGTCCTCTTAGCCATCTGTCAAAGAAACAGACTGACTTCAACCAACAGTTTCCATCAAACTCATTTTCTAGACAAAGAAACTGAGGTTTGACAGCGAATGAAGTATAGGCTTGGTGAGAGAGCATTCTGAGCTCCGTAATTCACTTAGCCTCTGGGCTCCTGCACCCCTCATCCTTTTTATTCTCAGTGTTTCAGGGCATTGTTCCTTTAGTTTGCACTGGGTTGGTTGGAGGTAGGCACCACAGGTTTGATTGATACAGCAATTTGCATCTCAAGGCATCGCTCGATAAATACAGTGCAATGAAAGGCTACTCTCTCACCAGCCAATTTCCCCCCCTGGGCTGACTTTAGAAGCTCATTGATGTCACTTCCTTCCTCAGTCAGCCAGTGAATTTTCTTTAATTCTCAAGACCAGCTGTCCATGCTGTCAACAGAAAGTTATTAAAATTCCTTTAAAGTGAATAAAAATAGCCTAAAAGCAAATGTACTTGGAAACAGGAAAGAATCAGTATGCAAAGTCCACAAACCTCTGAGCAAAATAATGTTGATCCAACCAGAGATTTCAAACATTGTATATTCAAGTTGCTAGAAAAAAATAATTAAAAGATGCTAAGCCACATACTTCTTAATCTTTTATTAGCAAAGGCTTATACAGTTAAAATGTATCCCCCTAAATTTCATTCCGCCTTTTCAAGTATGATTTGAATAAATTTGAGAATGACTTAAGTTTTCGTTAAGTGGGATTCCCTCCTCTTTTCTTGCATAGGCCAGAGAATATTATCATCTCCACCAGGCTAAGGCTATCCATAAGCAAGAGACAAACATTATCATTAGCAGAATCATAACCACTAGGACCACAAAAATAATATAATTGTGTGTGTGTATATCTATAAAAAATTGTATATTATATATATATAATTGTATATATGTACACAATTATATTATTTTTGTGGTCCTAGTGGTTATATAATTGTGTATATATATATGTATATATGATATAATTATATATGATATATGTATATTTGTATATATGATATAATTGTGTGTGTGTGTGTGTGTGTATATATATATATATTTTGAGACAGAGTCTCACTCTGTCGCCCAGGCTGGAGTGCAGTGGCGCAATCTCAGCTCACTGTAACCTCTGCCTCTTGGATTCAAGCAATTCTCCTTCCTCAGCCTCCCGAGTAGCTGGGACTACAGGTGTGCACCACCACACCCAGCTAATTTTTAGTAGAGACAGGGTTTAGTATTTTCAGTAGAGACAGGCTTTTACCATGTTGGCCAGGCTGGTCTTAAACTCCTGGCCTTGTGATCCACCCGCCTCAGCCTCCCAAAGTGCTGGGAGTATAGGCGTGAATCACCGCACCTGGCGCTATAATTATATATTTTAATTTATTGGAATTTTACTAGCTCAAGGGAAGAGGTAATTTTTTCTCATATTTAAATGGCTATAACTCACAGAAATGAACTATGTGGCTCCTGAGTCCCCCTGATCCTCAACTGACTGCCTGACCTCAGTCACTGGAAGATTGCCCTGTTACCTTCTGAATCAGCCCTTGCTTTATCCTTCAGGCCCCCAGCAGCTGATCTCCTGCCTTCTTTCCTGAGTTGTACATGACCTGGTACCCAAGTCCCTCCAAAGCATGGATATGTTCCTTACCACCAGTAGTCACCTGCCTCTTCCTTATTTGGACAGATGTCATGAATGCTGGACTCTCTCTGACCTTTTGCCAAGGAAACTTGTATCCAGCCTGTCTTGTCATCCCCAGACACACCCCAAGCTTGTGTCTTGGGTTCTTCTCCAGTGCCTGGGCTCTCAATTTCAGCCTGCACTTGTGCTGTCCAGCCTACCCAAGGCTTCCTTGCTACACACACTGCACAAAGTAATTAAAAGAAAGTGCATATATTTACCACAGCTGTGCCCAAAAAAAACTATTTGAGTAAATAGTTTAGTGGAAAAATGGTAGAAATTTGGGTAAATTCAAAGTAAAAGGATAAGTATAATGTGGTTAATCATCAGGAAAATTGCAAATCATGATCTTGTAAGTTATCTAGAATTAACTCTCAGTCCTTCACTTCAATTCCCATAATTTGGAGCACACTGTATTCCTAATACAGACCTATGATGGTATAGATGTGTAAAATACAAAAAAAAAAAAAAAAAAAAAAAAAAAACAGAATTCTGGTGTAATTCCTGTTATTGAGGTGCTTAAACATTTTGGAAAATCAGTTGGGAACGAATATGAAAAGGGCTGCTATCACAAACAAAGCATTTGATATGGCCCAGAATTCATCAGCAGTCAAACTCAGGCCCTAATATCATCCATCTAAAGATTTTAAACCTATGTACCTTTTCTTTCATGAGCAAACCAGGGCCAGGAGCAGCTGCCCTCAAAATGTTGGAGGCTAGTGCAAGGCTTCACCCACTGAGATCAATATATATATTGAACACTCTAGGTGTTCAATACATATATTTATGGAATAATTGATAGTGGTCTCAGTATCACTGAGTTGGGTCCTTAGGATACAATAAACAAAATGAATGTAGTCCCTGGCCTCAAGGAGCTTACATTATAGAATAGGAAACAAGCAAAAAAGTAACCAGACCTACAAATAAAATAATTACAAGTTGTGGTAAGTGCTATGAAAGAAACAATAGGCTGAGATCAAGAATCACAAGAAGAGATGGGGTGACCAGGGAAGAACTCCTGAAATCTTAATATTAAAGTGAGACTTGAAAAATATGAAAGAACCAGACCTGCAAAATTGGAGAAGACAACAGCATGTGCAAAAGACAAGAGGCCAAAAAGGACCAGAAATGAACATAAGACCAGAGTAGATGGAGGGTAGAAAGGAAGGGAAACAGACAGCAAGGCAAGGTTGTAGAGGTGGTAGGAAAGAAGCAGATGGTGCAAGGCCTACAAGATGAAGAAAGGAACTTGGAGAGAGCCAGAGTGGCAACTGGGAGACCCCAGAAGGCTAACAGCATAGTCCAGGGGAGAAATGTTGATGGGCTCAACAAATTGGCGACCGTGGTTAGACAGCATGCATTGTAGATATATTCTGAAGACACTGACACACTGTCCTGCTACCCATGGACTTCTTTGAGTCCCTGTTCCCCACCCTGTCATTGGCCCCTTGAGCTATTTCCTGGTCCTGTGCCTTTTCATAAGCAATAGCTTCCTCTCTGTGCTTCTTTGAGAGGTAAGGACAGGGCCCCAGTTTGCTGAATGACCAAATCTGCCCTGTTTCAGATCACCATATTGGCCCTCTTTCCCAGATTCTCAGATTCCTTATTAAAATACAATTTGATGGGGAAAAGAGGGGGATGTGATACTCCAGAACTCCACAGTTCTGGAATATGAAATTACTCTACATGTGCAGATCTATAATGGGCATATTTGCACTCCAGGAAAGAGGAATAGATTCATAATCTCATCTCCTTTTCCTTGCCCCATTTCAAGACTTCACATGTGGCACCTTCAAAACAGTTCAAGCACCCCTACAGAAGTGGTCATGCTAAATGTAGGTGATAGTACAGAAACAGACAATGTCATGGAAAAGGGGAGAACAGAGCCAACCAGTTCTTTGGGAGAAAGGAGCAGGCTAATTGGGAGCAATGGTCTTGTTCACAGTTGGGTCTCCAGAACTTTGTACCCATCCATACATGACACCTGACAGCTGATCAAACAGTATTTGTTGGAATAAATGAATGAATAAAGTCAGGTACAACTCCTTCAAATCTTTATTCCCTGTATTCATTTGCTACCAATTTCTCTCAAACATTTCTTCAACAGGCTGTCTTTGATTTTCTTCATTTTCCTTCTCATTTCTACCTCCCTAGTCTAGGCCCCAACCCATCACTTACTTTATGCACCCCACCAATGCCTCCTAGATATTCTCCAATTTCTCCCCCTACTCTGAGCAATTTATTTACCAGTTTAATCTTCCTTTATAACCCACCTCTGCTGAAAAAACCATAATTGCCCCCCAAATTGTCTATCACTTTAAACATAAAGCAATTGACCCAGACCTGCCTGGGCAATGCTGTTTCTCTCTAAACCCTCTCCCCTAGTTAGGGTAGTCATCACCATTATTCTCCCCAACTTCTATCCATTTTTGAAGACCTAATTCAAATTCCACCTTCTAATTATTCTGATTCCTGTTACAAAGACAGGTCCTATCTCTGAACTTATTTTTAAGTTCTTAAACTCACCATATCTCTAGAATTTGCTCAAACATGCAAAAGAGATATCCAATAGATAGTACAATACAGATACTTAGATATCCATATTCAAGAGAGATTCTTGAACTCCATGAAGTGAAAGGCTAATAATAAATCAATTAAAATCATGGTCCCTGGTTGTTCAAGACATATTCCTGCATGAGTTAAAAGGGAGTATAGCAGTGACCAATGGCAGCATACCTCTTGGAAACCTACTTGTTCCCCAAGACCAATCATATTGGTTGTTCCCCATCTGTGTGCCCACAGCTTGCTATCCATAACTCTATGAAAACACTTCTCAGGAGGTACTGCAGTTTATCTTCACTTATCTCTCTCTGCCACCTGACCCTGACCTCCTTGAGGGCAAGCACCCTGCTGTATCATCTTTGCATGCCCAGCACTTAGGAGGTATCTGACACAGTGAAGGTATTATATTTTTTGGAATGAATATACTATACTATAAGATATTAAACTTACATTTTTAGTTCTTTAAGTTAGAGAAAATGACTACACAGCTAATGAGTTTGTAGTTTTGAGGGACTAGTAACTTACCCAGAGAAGCCTACATCCAAGAAATTATTTCACACATTAGAGCCTATGGTTCAAAATAAACTTTCACAAGGTGGTAAAAGATACACCCAGGTACCAAGTGCTGCTGGATGGACTGGTCCTCCAGGGTTTATACCAATTGTCAGAGCCCCAAATGACTGTTCGTTGCAGGAAATAAGATTTCCCTCCGGTAAAAGCTATGGTGCAAAGGCAGTCTCTATGTACAAAATCTCCACCACAGACAATTGTTGATGTCCCAATTGCCCAGGAGTCCTACCTGCCTGAGGACATAGTTGGTGGAGTTGAGATCCACAATGGGGATTGTAAAATGAAGGTTTCCAACACCCTGAAAAGCCGACTGGATCTCAGGCCAGCAGATGATGCCAGAAGTCCAGGGAGCCTTGTCTGGTCCAAATGCCAACAGCTTTTGGGAGGTGAAGTCCATCCCTAGCCCTCCTGCTATGATGTGGAAGCTTCTGATATTTGAAGAAACAAGAATGTCTAAGTGGCTTCCTCTTTGCTGTTCCAGTATTGCTCTGTCTTTTTCAGTGGATGCCCCTCTGTCACTAATGTCCTTGCCTAATTGCTAACAATGGGAGAGAGTGTCATGTAATATGATCAGGAACCCACCGCTAGTTTATCTCAAAGTAGCACAGCTCCAGTTGGTTCTGCAGCATTAGGTGATGGGAGCAGATGGTGGCTGCATGCACTTCACCAAGCTCTTCCTCTGGCTCCCAGCAACCTAGTCTAGAGGTGATGTGTCTGGTGTTCTCTGCCCTGAAGTCTCTGCTCTTGAGATTTAAGACACAGGTGGCACATTATTCCTTCCAGCAGTAGTAGCTTCACTGTTACTGTTTGGGCCTAGAAATTTTCCTCATCTATAAATGTGATCTAAAATCTAAGCCACGAATATGCTTTATTTATTAAAACAAAAGATTTATGTTGATTTAATTGTAACTTTTTATGTAAGGCACTACAAATTTATGGTTTGAGAGAGTAAAGTTCCTACTGAGATACCTAGAAAAGAAGTATTTTCCAAATCCCTTTGACCAAAAAAAAAAAGACTTTGAGCTACAGATAGATTCTTGCAGATCTGTGCATGGCTGAAGAAGGTCTATTAGCCTCCTGCCATTTTCCCTATTTTCTGTGTGTTGGCATTTTTCTGAAATGCAGAATCATAGCTGCTCTTAGATTCTCAAAGGGGCCTGTTACCTGAAAGAGGTTTAGAACCACTGCTTTAAACTGTTTAGGCAGCAAAATAACTTTCCCTAGAATTTTAATCAGTTCGGGGTGATTAATCAAGCAACTTACAATGAGAAGAATTAGTGAGTCTCACTGCAAAGTTTGGAGAATTTGAGGCAGTTGTCCTGGAATTATAAATCTTAGAGAAATAGGTCCTTCCCCACCCATGTTGATGATAGTGGGTTGGGGCTGTTTCCACAAATTTTATTCCTGAAGCTCATGAATGCACAGAAGTGTCTCAACACCACCTTCATCATAAGATGAGCCAACAATGTGCACGACCTCCCTCTGCAGTTTATTCTGCTTTGTTTTGTGAAGACATAATGAGATTAAAATTTAAGAAATCTGGGATAACTCTCCACTTAATCTGCCAGTCAGACAACTTTGTCAATTTATTTTTTCCCTCTTTAATCCTCTAACCAAAAGCTGGAGGGATAAGACCCAAATATGAGACAAAAAAGGCTAGTTTTATCCTGAAAGTTAGCTTTAAAAAAATTTTGTTTCAATAATTTTTGCAGAACAGGTGGTTCTCGATTACATGGATAAGTTCCTCGGTGGTGATTCTGAGATTTTGGTGCACTCATCACCTAAGCAGTGTACACGGTACCCCATATGTTGTCTTTCATCCCTCACCCTCCCTCAACCCTTCCCCCTGAGTCCCTCAAGTCCATTGCATCATTTCTACACCTTTGCATCCTCATAGCTTAGCTCCCACTTATAAATGAGAACATGTGATATTTGGTTTTCTGTTCCTAACTTACTTCACTTAGGATAATGGTCTCTAGCTCCATCCAAGTTGTTGCAAATGCCATTGTTTCATACCATTTTATGGCTGAGTAGTATTCCACGGTGTATATATACCACATTTTCTTTATCCACTTACTGGTTGATGGGCATTTAGGTTGGTTCTACATTTTTGCAATTGCGAATTGTGCTGCTAAAAACCTGCATGTTCATATGTCTTTTTTATATAATGAAAGTTTGCTTTTCTATGTCTTAAGAGTAGCTATGTTGTTCCTTAGAATGCTGGCTGTCCTTTCACCCATAGACCATGAAAATTTGGACAAGTTTCTGCATGTATTTGAGCCCTGGTCACATAATCTTTAAAAACATAGGAGGAATAATCTCTACTTTTCAGGACATAATGTCTGTGAGGTATGTCGCCTAGGCCCAGGACACAGCAGTTACTCAGCAGCAGTGTGCTTTCCTCCCCGTCCCTTGAGGAACAGCTGAGAAAAAGCATAAGAACTTGTTTGAATTCATTTCCTTTTGCTGCTGTAACAAATCACCAAAAACTTTGTGGCTTAAAACAACACAAATTTATGCATCTTACAATTCTAAAGGTCAGAGTTCAGATGGGCCTCACCAGACTAAAATCAAGGTATCAGCAAGGCTGCGTTCCTTTGCAGGGCTCTAGGAGTCATCTATGTCCTTCCCTTTTCCAGTTTCCAGAGGTTGCCCACAGTCCTTGGCTCACAGCCCTCTTCAGCAATGGCATCACTCCGACCCCTGCTGCTACTGCCACCTCGCCTTCTCTCTGCTGTAAACTCTCCTGCCCCTTTATTATAAGGACTCTTATGATTACACTGGATGTGTCCAGATAAGCTTCCCATCCACAGATCCTTAACTGAATCACATCTGCAAAGTCCCTTTGTCATGAAGGGTCCCATATTCACAGGCTGATTAGGATGTGGACATGTTGGGGGCCATTATTCAATCTGCCGTAATTGTCATGTCAGCTTCTGTAACCTACAGGTATCTTCCTCTTTATTACAGGCACAAGCCTCACTTATTAACTTCCTCTTCATTTTTTTTTCCTTCTCCCATTGTATCTTTTTGTTTGTTTGTTTGTTTGTTTGTTTGTTTTCAGACAGGGTCTCACTATGTTTCTAGGACTGGTCTTGAACTCAAGGGCTCCAGCAATCCTCCCACCTCAGTCTCTGGAGTAGCTGGGACTACAGGCACATGCAACCACACCCAGCTAATTAAAAAAAAAAAGTAGAGATGAGGTCTTGCTGTATTCTCATTGTATCTTTAATAATGCTATCATCTGCCAGATTCCCTAATAAAAACCTGAGTGTTGTCCTTGCTTCCTGCTCCTGTATTTCCCACATTCAATCAATCTCCAGAACCTATCTCAGAAATACCACCTGCTCCTGGCGTCCCTCCCTTCCCATTCTCACTGCCTGGGCTCAAGACCGCACGCCTTCTGCCTGGACACAGCACATGCTCATTGCTGTCTTCACCACCCACCTCTACTACCCCTTCAACCCATCTCCACACCACCACTCAACTCATCTTTCTCAAGAACCGCTTTGGCCACCTCATCCTCATCTGAAAGACTTTTGCTGGCCTCCTTCTGCCTGCAAAGCCTCCAATATCACCCCAAGTCACAACCTCCAAAGACTGGGCCCCTTCCCTCTTCCCACATTCCATCCCCACACCTGCTAAAGTGTATGCGTGTATTACATAAGCCACTCAGAACTTCTCACAATTCACCCACACACACCCTACACTTACCTGCCTCTTAGATTTCTTTACTTGTCCTGCCCCAGCTACCTGGAGTGCCCCTCTCTTATCCTTTACCTGCAAAATTCATTCTTATTTCATTCCATCCTCACAAATTTGGGAAGAGGTGGATATTGTTAACCCTTTGTTATAGATAGGCAAACAAGCCAGAGCATTAAAGTAACTAGCCCCAGTTCAAACACCTAGTAATTGTCAGAGCTGCTATTAGATACCATGCTGTCCTTTAGTTCATTTTCTAGAGTTCAGTAGGCTGCTGCATTATTAGGGTGTGAATATTTTATTGTTTGGCTCTTATTTGTCTCTTCAATTTCTGCAGATTTCTCTTAGTCCCAAAGGAAACAAAACTAAGGTTTTGTAGTGCTGCTGCCACCCGTGACACCCTGAGGAGTCGGTGTTTCAGTTGCCAACAAGAGTTGAATGGTCTTTTAAAAATGCAAATCTGTGTATGATATTCTCTTTTTTTTTTTTAACTTTAAGTTCTGGGATACATGTGCAGAACACACAGGTTTGTTACATAGGTATAATGTGCCATGGTGGTTTGCTGCACCGATCAACCCATCATCTACATTAGATATTTCTCCTAATGCTATCTCTCCCCTGGTCCCCCACTCCCTGACAGGCCTCAGTGTGTGATGTTCCCCTCCCTGTGCCCATGTGTTCTCATTGTTCAGCTCCCACTTATGAGTGAGAACATGAGGTGTTTGGTTTTCTGTTCCTGTGTTAATTTGCTGAGAATGATGGTTTCCAGCTTCATCCATGTCCCTGCAAAGGACATGAACTCATCCTTTTTTATGACTGCATGTTATTCCATGGTGTATATATGCCACATTTTCTTTATCCAGTCTGTCATTGATGGGCATTTAGGTTGGTTCCAAGTCTTTGCTGTTGTGAACAGTGCTGCAATAAACATACGTTCGCATGTGTCTTTATAGTAGAATGATTTATAATCCTTTCGGTATATATCCAGTAATGGGGTTGCTGGCTTAAATGGTATTTCTGGTTCTAGGTCCTTGAGGAGTCACCACATTGTCTTCCACAATGGTTGAACTAATTTACACTCCCACCAACAGTGTAAAAGGATTCCTATTTTTCCACATTATCTCCAGCACCTGTTGTTCCTGACTTTTTAATGATCGCTATTCTAACTGGTGTGAGATGGTATCTCATTGTGGTTTTGATTTGCATTTCTCTAATGACCAGTGATGATGAGCTTTTTTCATATGTTTGTTGGCTGCATAAATGTCTTCAAGAAGTGTCTGTTCATATCCTTTGCCCACTTTTTGATGGGGTTTGTTTTTTTCTTATAAATGTACTTAAGTTCTTTGTAGATTCTAGATATTAGCCCTTTGTCAAATGGATAGATTGCAAACATTTTCTCCTATTCTGTAGGTTGCCTGTTCACTCTGATGATAGCTTCTTTTGCTGTGCAGAAGCTCTTTGGTTTAATTAGATCCCATTTGTCAATTTTGGCTTTTTTTGCCATTGCTTTTGGTGTTTTAGTCATGAATTCACAAGCATCCCTATACACCAATAATAGACAAACAGAGAGCCAAATCATGAGTGAACTCCCATTCACAACAGCTACAAACAGAATAAAATACCTAGGCATACAACTTACAAGGGATGTGAAGGACCTTTTCAAGGAGAACTACAAACCACTGCTCAAGGAAATACGAGAGGACACAAACAAATGGAAAAACATTCCATGCCCATGGATAGGAAGAATCAATATCGTGAAAATGGCCATACTGCCCAAAGTAATGTATAGATTTAATGCTATCCCCATCAAGCTACCATTGACTTTCTTCACAGAATTAGAAAAAAACTACTTTAAATTTCATATGGAACCAAAAAAGAGCACGTATAGCCAAGACAACCCTAAGCAAAAAGAACAAAGCTGGAGGCATCATACCACCCGACTTCAAACTGTACTACAAGGCTACAGTAACCAAAACAGGATGGTACTGGTATCAAAATAGATATATAGACCAACAGAACAGAACAGAGGCCTCAGAAATAACACCACACATCTACAACCATCTGATCTTTGACAAACCTGACAAAAGCAAGCAATGGGGAAAGGATTTCCTATTTAATAAATGGTGTTGGGAAAACTGGCTAGCCATATGCAGAAAACAGAAACTGGACCCCTTCCTTACACCTTATACAAAAATTAACTCAAGATGGATTAAAGACTTAAACGTCAGACCTAAAACCATAAAAACCCTAGAAGAAAACCTAGGCAATACCATTCAGGACATAGGCTATGCATGCTATTCTGATGTCACTACCTGTGCACTCGCCTGAATCCCCTTAATGGTCAGTTTCCCACTGCTCTTGAGAGGATCTTAAATTTCCCAAAAATGGTCTACCTGACTTCTTTGCGGGGTTTCCTGCCTATCTGTGTAGCCTCTCTCACACTATGCCCTGCTCACCTCTCCACACCTGCCACGCTGGCCTCCTTTCTATCCTTGGATCCACTATGCTCCCTCCTATCACATGGCCCTTGTCATGTTCTTCCTTCTACCTGAAAGTTCTCCCCCCTCTTCTTGGTCAAGTTAACTCCTTTATCATCTTTCAGGTTTTGACTCAAATGTCACTTCTTTGGGGAGCCCACATTTCAACACCAGTGATCTGTAATTTAAAAGGCCAACCTTTTCCCACAAGCCATGTTGTCTCTTCTTTAAACACTCCACATATAAACTGACAAAAGAAATCTAAAACATATCAAGAGTATCTGATTGAGATTGCCCTTAAAAAAATGAAGAAAATTGATTCTTATTATCTGGCGAGTCTGAGACTGGCCCCAGGCATCAGGCATTTCCTAACAATGACAACATCAAACAGCCCACTCTGAACATCACCATTCAATTTCCCCTATATGCCTTACACTTCTACTGTATCTCATATGACATGGAGCTTGGTACTGAATACTTAACAAAATTTTTAAGTATACTTATTATTGGTTGACTAATTGACCAGTAAGTTTCACTTGGGACATCTTTTTTTGAAAACAGTTTGGCAGTTTCTCAAACAATTAAGCCTACAACTATTATATAACCCAGCAATGTCACTTCTGGACATTTATTCCAGAGAAATGAAGATTTATGTTTACATTATAACCTGTACACAAATGTTTATGCAGCTTTATTCATGATAGTCAAAACTTAGAAACTACCAAGATATCCTTCAATGAGTAAATGGCTAAACAAACTTTGGCACATCCATACCACAGAATATATCAAAAATAAAAAGAAAGCAACCACATTGACACACACAGCAACCTGGAAGAATCTCCAGAGAAGTATGCCAAGTGAAAAAAGCCAATCCTTAAAGGCTCTATGCTTTATGATTCATTTGTATAACATTCTTGAAATGACAAAACGACAGAAATGGAAAACAGACTAGTGGTTGCCAGGGTTTAAGGAAAGCATGGAGGTGGAGGGGAGGTGATGTAGTGTAGTGGACAAAAGGGGAGATACTTGTGGTAAGGAAAATACTCTTTGTATCAATATTAATACCTTGGTTGTAATATTGTACTATAGCTTTTCAAGATGTTACCATTAGGGGAACTGGGTAAAAAGTACAAGAAATCTCTCTGCATTATTTCTTACAACTACATGTGATTCAAGTTATTTCAATTAAAATTAAAGCTTGTTTTTTTAAAAGGGACACATTTAATAAAATGTTTGTAACACACTAAGGTGTTCACAAACACATAATAACTGTGATGCCACTAAATGTCTTCTCTCTTTTCTTTTCTCATGGTTTGTTTTTTATTTATTACTACTAAGGATTTTATTTTCATCTACTTAAGACATACATAACGTTGATCACTTTCAGGCTATTTTCACAATGACTGAGAAATATACTATATTAGAATCCTTATTCTTTATGTCCCTTGGTTGCCTGTCATACATTACTCTGCATGTTTTTCATCCTGATCAAGATACAATTTATAGAACTGTTGGTTTGTACTTCAATCTCTGGCAATACCATAACAACAAAGTATAATATTGCCTTTATCACTTCCCACGTAAGAAATGTTTTGAAGTAGCACTTCTGCCATCTGCCACCTCAAATCTCCTTGTCCAGTTCTCAGGGTTCCCTGAGCTATTAGTATTATACTTCAATAGGTTGTCATTGTTTGGAAAACTTTGTTTTGACTTGCTGTTGTTCAGATTTTTCTTCGGTCCTTTTCATCTCTTCATCATTTATCTGTGAAAGTTTAATACATTCTGCTGGTATCACCCTTATTGGATTTCCACTCCATTTTCTGTTATCTTTGCCTAACACAGTTTATTTAGGTTTTGGCTTTTTTTCCCCAGTTATTGAAGTGGTTGTAAACATCCACATTGTGATAGAAATCCTTGCTCAGAGAGTCCATGACCACTTTGGAAATGTTTACTGTAAACAGAGCAGCATCAGTACCACATTTTATTCATTTTCCTGCTTTAATGTAAAAATTCTTTTTGCTTTCTCTTTCAGTGAGTACAGAAAAAATCCAGGAACATATCACCAACCAGGTATTCTCTCATTTCTCATAAACTCTAATATAGAATTTTGTTTCAATGTTAATAAACATGTGTAAATGTAAAAAGGCAGGGGGTAATCTTAGCTGTTAGTTATGAGCAATATATATGTTATTGGTTCTGGGGAAAAAAACATATTTGGTCATATGTAGACGACCATGCACTTTCTTTGTCTCCTCCCAAGCCAAGTCCTTCCCTACCACATCCTATCCAAACGGGAAACAGTAGACTAATGAGACTCTGCCAGTTCTAACTTGCAAGTATCTCTGTGACCTTATTGTGACCTCTGCATTGATACTATCATGGCAGCAAATAGATACTTCCATCTACTTTTCCCTTAACTAAGGTGACTCTCCGTGATTTTCTCAGGTTTTCGTTCAATCAGCTAAAAGTCACTGCCTCCCAAACAGCTAAGAACTGGCCCCCTATATACCACAAGTTGATCTTCCATTCTGTTCTTTTGTTTCTACTCACAGTTGGCCAGCATCTTCCTGTCTGCATCACAGTTTTCTTATCCCATCTTCTTACTGATCTATTTTTGTATTTCTAGGTAGATGGTGTCCTTCTATAGAACTGTTTTAGGAGCTTGAGACCTGCAGCCACACAAACAAAGAGAGGCCTTCCCCAAAAGCATATCTTGCCCCACCCACCTAATTTTTCCCCAGGCCAGCTTAGCTACAGTTTCTCCAAACCCTGCCTGTGCCACTAGAGTCAGAGAATGCAGACATTGACCTGTGGAAAAATATGCTTGGGTTTCACCCATAGGTACACATTTCTATATCTTCTTTCTTTTTTCCTTTCAATGGCATAAATTACAACTTACCCTTACCAAAGAGAAGGGTGGTAAATCTACACTTATACCAGTCAAAGGTGCATTTTTCAACCTTCTAAGTGCACTCCAAAAGAAATTCCAATTCTAGTTCCTATTGTCAGTCCATCCCAATAAAGTTCTAGTTTTACCCAATCTGTGCCAGATGCCCTGTAACTCATCAAGCTTTCAAAATAGTCAACCCATTTGGCTAATATACTATTTTTCAAATTCAGTAGCCAAAATTTAATCAGGTGCCATTTTGTTTTTAAATACTGTTGTACATGTTGACTTGTAGTAGCAACTCTCTTAATACTTGAAAATGCCATCATTGTGAAATAGCAAAATCAATTGGCCATTTCAAATAGTTCATTTGCCTTTTAAACTTAGTTTCTTTCTTTTCTTTTTAGACGGAGTCTCGCTCTGTCACCAGGCTGGAGTGCAGTGACACAATCTTGGCTCACTGCAACCTCCGCCTCCCAGGTTCAAGCGATTCTCCTGCCTCAGCCTCCCAAGTAGCTGAGACTACAGGCGTGTGCCAGCATGCCCAACTAACTTTTGTATTTTTAGTAGAGACCAGGTTTCACCATGTTGGCCAGGATGGTCTTGATCTCTTGACCTCGTGGTCCACCTGCCTCAGCCTCCCAAAGTGCTGGGATTACAGCTATGAGCCACCACACCGGCCCTTAGTTTCTTTATTACTTCATTTAAAATTATTTGTATGTGCTCAAATGGTTTGGTGAGGCTCAGCAATGGTTAGCCAGTAAAGTTTACTGCTGCTATTTTTATTTATTTAAATCATATAGGAACACTTCTCCTTATAAAGAGCCCTGTTTTACTTATAAATGTAACAACCTACCTGTTTCCCTTATTAACTTAACAACCTAAAGCAATTGGTCAAAAAATATACTAAGGTCACTTCTCATGGGTAGATTTTCATTTCTTATTTTAGCTTCTTTTTATATTTAGCAAAACTAACAAAATATGTAGACACCAAAATAGAATGCCAAATATTTACTCATAATCTTAAATATTGATCTGATGCCATATAAAATTATAATGGTTTTCAGTCTCAATAAGAAAGTGAAATTCTTTAGGATTTAACTGAAGAGGGAAAGGTCTTAATATTTTAATTATACAGTCATTCTCAGAACAGATCGTCATCTCCTTCAATCATTGCTTATATTTCTAATCCTACAGTGAAATTTCTATTCATTCTTCTCCCAAGTAAAGAAGTGCTCCCCACTCTCAAGAATGATACACTGGCAATACAATTCAAAAAGGTATCTTATACCTCTAATTTATATAAACTCTGGTAGAGAGTCAAGAAATAAAGTCACCTTCTTTTTCAAATCACTATGCCACCAAAATAATTTGCCTCTTGAAAAACATTTCTGAAAACCCACTTTAGATAATCAATACAGTATTTTTTATCAGAAAAAAAGGCAAAATGGAGCGCCGCTGAGCATTAATCTTGCCCCTAAATCCTTCCCATTAGGCACTATAGATTGTGTAATTAAATTGAAATTGAAAATCAAGTCTTTTTTTCCCCCCACATCAGGCAGGCTATGAGTTGTGCACCAACGTGAGAAATCAGGAGTGGAGGGGAAGCTCTAGCCTGCTGGCCAATATCCAGCCTGTGCTTTTAGCCCACGGCTATTTTACCACACCTGAGCTCTGAGAACAAACAACTATTTGAGTCCTCTGGAGGGAACGCTGGATTCTTTCCTGTGCAATTCACTGGGGAAATTAGTATGCTTTTTAAAAGTAACTTGTTAACGCAGCTTGTTTACGAGAACAGGACAAAAATGAGCAGTGAACTGCTTGGCAGCCTCTGTTCTAGAATGGGATGAATGCATGACCCATTTTTTTTTTCAGCTGTCTCTTTGGCAGTTCAATGCTGCAATCATTTCCTATCTGAAAAATGTTACTTGCAGAGATGAAATCTTCTATAGGTTTTCTAAATAATTTTTATGATACTAGATGAAAGATAATACTTTAAAATATTACCAAAAATGCTTTCAAAATCAAATTAAAATATGGTCAGCATGAGAATGGGAAAACTAAATGTAAAAATCCTAATTTAATTTTTGGAAACTGCCTTATTATATAAAAGACAATTAAAACCTTTTATGTTTATGCCTTTTTATATAGCAGATAATTGAAACCCTTAGTGAATTAATACCTTGTGTTTGTGCAGCTAGATAACAAAGAGGAACACTGAATATGGGGCTCTGTTTCTGGTGCAGAGGATGTCTATGCTGTGGAGAATATTCATAGACAGGTGCTGTCTACGAGAAACGCTTGCCCTCACTGATGACCCAGTGCAGAGAGAGGCAACACCAGTGCAGGCCATTACAGCTCTGTATTCGGTCCCTAGGGCTGCCAAAACAAAGTACCATGAACAGGTGCCTTAAAACAACAGAAATGTATTGTCTCACATACAAAATACGGGGTCAGCAGGGCCATAGTCTCTCTGAAACCTGTAGGGAAGGATCCTTCCTTGCTCTTTTTAGCTTCTAGTGCTTGCCAGCAATCCTTGACATTCCTTGGCTTACAGCCACATCACTCCACTCTCTGCCCCTGTGGACACATGGCTGCCCTCCCTTTGTGTCCCTCCCCTTCTTATAAGGATCCCAGCCATCTTGGCTTAGGGCTTTCCCTCAATGACCTTCTCTTAACTTAATTGCAGTTGCAAAGACCCTATTATCAAACAAGGTTGTATTCTTAGGTACTAGGAGTTAGGACTTCAACATATCTGTTTGGGGGACATAATATGACCCATAACAAGCCGGAAACCTCAGAGTCATCCTCGACTCCATCACTCCCTCTGAGCACTGGGCACTTCTGATGGGATCTCCTGTTGACCTCTCCCAACCAGCTTCTCACCTCCACCCATAACCCCTGCTTTATCCAGGCCCTTGTCTCATTTGCTCAGTGATTTCCTGAGGCTCTCCTGTTAGCCTCACCACCTTTCTATTCATCTTCCATTCTGCTGCAGTTTGCTTTTTAAAATATCATCTTGCTGAGAAATAAAAACTAAGTAGAAAAACCTCCCCCATTGTTAACAGTGATTTTAACCCTGACTGGGCATTATAGTCACCCCTGAAACTTGTTAACACAGATCCTGAGACCCCATCTCCAATCCCAACCCCAAGACATTCTGGGTCAGTAGCTCTAGACTTGGGTTAAGACACAGCACAACCCTCAGACGAGACCAAGAAAGGTCACAGGCTTTAGGAGTCTCCAAGCATCACAAACACAGTCATGCAAAGACAGATTTTTTTTTTTTCTGAGCCTCATGTTTTAAAGTTTCATGACCAATTGAGAGCACACAAAACATGGAAAGGAACATAGCAGCTGAACTGGGTCATCTGGGCAAATGGGATAGACCAATAAAAGAGTGAAATTCCCTTATTGAGAGAGGTCAGGCTGTGTGGGCCCTGTGAAATCAAAGAAAGAAGGGACGCTTTAGTTTCTGGATAGCCACGCAGTAGCCCCTGAAGTGGGAGGATATATAGGCAGACTGTGTTCCCCAGGTAACTGTACTTCTACCCTCCCCTCTGCTTGGGGAGGGGGTGTGGAGTGGGTGAGTATAGTTTCAGCTGGTGCTTAGAACCTCCTGGTAATCTGGAATCAGAAAAGTAAAACATGAGGTAGGAGAACCTTTTCCTTCAGTAACCAGAAGACCTGGACTGAGTCATTTCCATCCTTGATGGGGGCAGATGCAGGCCCTGCCCACGAGTCCCCAGGCTAAGTCCAGGGTCCGTCCTGTTCCCCCCGTGAAGTCCCAAGCAATGAATCAGGCCTCTAGTGCAGGATGGCCTTGAGGGACAGCAGGGCTTCTTAAGCCTCCTAGTCCCAAAGCAGTCCCTTGGATGGGAACAAGGACCAGGTCTTTGGTGCAGCTTCCTTTAACACTTCGAAATAGTTTGACATATAGTATGTGGACCTCCATTCATGCTCTTGCTCTAGGCCCCACAAATGTTGGGAATGATCCTGCTCAGACATTTGCAGTTTCAAAAACTCAATATGTGATTCTGATGGAAAGCCATACAATACGTTTCTAACCTTGGAGTATGAAATACAAAGCCTTGGGATCTTGTACTCCTTTGGAGAGGATTCTCCCCACCTTCCTAGACTTATTTCCCATTCTACTCCTTTATATAAAACTATTGGTTCTTTATAAAACTATTTCATCAACATACTAATCCCCTTCTCTTCATGTACAAAATTTACTCATATAAGACCTAACTCAAATACTACCTTCTCCATGAAGCTTTCCTTTATCACATAGCCAAGAATAATCTCACTCTCTTCCATGACCCCATTTTATTTTCTCTGCCCTTTTGCTATAGATATTTTCTACCCTATATTCTAATCATTTATATACCAACATGATTTTTGAAACCACCTAGTATTGCCCTAAAGGGAAGAGATTGTGTTTGGTTCATTTCCATGTCCAACGTTGGGCCTTGCATATCATAAGAACTCGATCAACTGCTGGCAGAATGTAAATTCTTCAGATCACTAAATTCTTATTCTAGTAGCTAGAGGGGCTGCTAAATTTAGAGTCTACTCCCTATACACCGGAATGTTCAAACCTGCTGTGTCATTGATTCTTATAAGGCAGGAACAAGGTATCATTCCTTCCCCTCCCAGGTAAGGATTCTAAACCAAAAACAGAAGGAACAAGCCAAGACTGCACATGGTCATTATGAATAATGGTCACACAGTCAGGAAATGAAAGAATTGAAGGGCAGGGAGATCCAGATCTTCTTTTTACCTGTATGTCCATATCCATATTGCCTGCAGAACATTAAATGGTTTGCCTGGTTCCAGACTTGAGTACCTGATTCTTTCCTCTAATGTAAGCATGGCAATGCCACTCACTGATGACTTTTCAGTGTAGTGTGAACTTTAGAACTTCTAAATTTAAAGTGGGATTGCATTGACTTGCACTACTCTTATCAAAATGGCCACGCACTCAAGGAGACAATTTTGACTTAAAGATAGTTTCTCTTTGCAAGTTTGGCACTAATGGAGCTAGTAAAGATCCCACATGTCCCTAATTCCCTTTTAAGATTACCTTCAGAATTGAGAGAGTTGCACTTTTAGAAAAGCTATCCAATTTACGAGTCTTTTTCAAAATCCTGAAAGAAGGACTGAAAGGATCGAAAAGTGGTGACACTAATGGTGGTTAACAAAGAAGAATTTATAAAAGATGTCTTTTTTAAAGGTCAGGTGGCTTCTACCTAGAAAATACTTAAGTGTAAATGTCAAAGTGCTGGGCTTTGCCTCTTTAATTGGAAGCCAAGAAAGTTAAAATGTGAAGGGTACCTGTGGAAAGGTATCTAGATTGACAAGACAAAGCAAAGCTGAGAATATGGCCTTCAGATGTTTTAAAAGCATGACCACCAAGAAGAAAATAGTGGTTGGAATAAACACTGTGAGAACTATTCACAATCAAATATACAGACAGCTCTCACTCAAGCACTCAATGCTTCTGAATAATTGCCATCAATAATTGTGCTAATCACTCAGTGCTCCATATCTTATGTTTTGTTACAACAACCGTGTGAGGACCAGGATTTTAATCTCCACTTTATACAGGTGGAAACTCAAGCTTGAAATCAGGTTTAGTAATTTTTCAGGTCCTGCCACATTTAGCACGACATTAGTAATAATAATGGTTGGTGTTATTATTAAATGCTCGACAAGCTTTTTGTGTGTAGGCATTATGCTAAATTTTACGTTAAATTATCTGTCTTAAACCTCACAACAGTGACCCTGTGAAGTAGGAACAAATCAAAAGATTCATCTTAGTGAGGCGAATTAGTTTGTCTAAAATCATGCATGCATAAGTGGTCACACCAGGATTAAATAAGGCAATCCAACGCTGTCTACAGTGTGAGCAACAGCCACTATTCTGGGATGCTTTAAATATCTTTCCTTAATGGCACTCAGCTGATGAGTGGCAGCCCTCAAATGTGAATCCAGGTGTATCTCATTCTGAATTCCTTTCTCTCCACCATTATACTACACTCCCACCTCTTCTGGAAGCTGTTCTATTAATTAAGTGATCTCACTTGTGACCACCCTAATTAATCCCCCAATTCTGACACCAATACTGAAGCAGTCTGTTCTGAGACCCTGGAATACAGATTTTTATGATGTGGTATGTCTTTTTTCAAAGTGTTTTAACCATGAAGATGAGCATACATATACTCCAGGGTCCCTGTTGAGCAGTAAATTACTTTTTTAATTAAGTAAGTGAAAAATAAAGTGGATCTGGTCTAAGAGAAAACTATTTGTCACCTGAAAAGAGATTAAAAACTCAGAGGGGAAAAAAGTATACATTGGCATAATCCGTTGCCCACTGCCAGTTTTACTTGGCAGAGCCCAGGCAGAAATATCATGGAAATAAAAAGAGAATTTGAAGTAAAAACCTTTATTTTCACTCACTATAAAATGTTTTCTTTGTGTTTCTTAGAAAAGTATGTTACTTCTAAAAACTCTTACAAGTTCTTTATTGTTAGTAATAACAGTGTCATTGTGTATGTACCCATGTGAGAAAATATGGAATACTGAAACTCCGTACTGAAAATGTACCATTTATGAAAAATAAAAATAGTTAATTTACCATTTAATGTAAATTAGCATTAACCACACCACCTAAGTTGCTAACACCCAATAGGCTGGTGAAATATATTCCATGAATAATTTTCTAGTCAATCTTTTTCTCATCTTTTTCCTCCTTTCTGTTGAGTTTTTCAAATCATATCCTTCTCTACTTGCTAGTGTCTGTACCAGAAGATGAACTGAGTAACCGAAATGTTTCAGCTTAGCATATTTTATTAGCAAAATGGTTAGCATTATCATTTGAGATTTTTCTCTCAACACATAGCAACGAAAGGCAGTAGCCAAGTTCTAATAGCCAAAAGCACAATTTAGTAGCGCCGTTCAGTATTCAGTAACTCATCACCTCCGTGTAGAAAGACATTCACTCACTTCATAGGTTAAAGCTATTGTCAAAATGAGCCATAAGAGCCCACTTGTCATCATGTTTGAATATGCATTCTAAAATACAGTATTTTTTGGAATATGTTTGAATATGCATTCTAAAATACAATGGTTTTTTTTTTTTTTTTGGCTACCTTTAAACCATTTTATCCATGCTATTCTTTCTTCTTGTGATAAAGAACTTGAATTAAGGACTCAAATGAAAACTTGATATTTTCTGGCAATATGCAAAAGAAGTATTCGAGTAGTCATCATCTCAGATAAAAGTTGCTTGGTAACATAAAAGAGTTATGTTTTAAGAAACAGTGATCCTGAATACCAGGCTAATTCTGTGGAATTCGTGTTGTGTATATGGTCTACATCCCCTAAGGCAGATCCCTCAGATATCTATCTACGGACTTCTCTTAAATTTGATGTATCCTTTTGCGTATGTCTGCATTTTGCAGAGGTAATGTTCCTTGGTGCTCACCAGAACCTCTGGAGTGAATAAAGTCACCCTGGAGAGTTTGCTACCTCCCACTAGAGACAGAAAGTCACTAGGCATTCCTTGTATTATGCATAAATTGAAACCAATTTTATTTAAGCTTTATTTGACAAAGTAGCACTTGTTTTTCCCAGAAAACAAATTTCTGGGAAGGAGAAGAAATGCGGACAAATAGTGAAAATTCAGAGTACCAGTAAGGATCCAGTGAAAACTACCTTGTCTTTATTATCCTTAATGCTGAAAAAATTCTTATACACAGAAGTGTTATGTTATATTCTGTGATCGATCATCAAACAAGGATGGAATAAACAAGATTCTTCCCTGTTTCATCACTGGTATATGCCTTGCTCAAAATGTATTAAAAGGAATATTTTTATCATTACTGGATAATGCAATTAGGCCAGTGTTCTGTGGATGTGGAATAATGTAATTTACTATGTTGAATGATTAGCCAATCAGAATTCTCTCATTTTCTAAAGCAGTGGATTGATTAAAATGTGACCATAAACAAAATAGATTTTATTAGGCATAATCTACTTTGTAAACAAATGAAATTAATTCTTTGCCTGACCTAAAGCTTTGAAAATGAAAAACCAAAATTGAACACATGCTTCCAATTTTGGTTCTGTTACTAAGATGACACTTAATATAAAAGTTACAATTTAACTTCCCCTCAAGTATTCCATACTTGAGACTAAATGACTCTTAGAAATATGTTCATCAACAGATGGGAGCCACTTATGGCCTCATAAACTCTAAAGCAAGTGAAATTATCTCAGCAAAATAGAAGGAGATTACAATAAAGCCTCATCTGGTTATCTCAGTGATGATTAATGCATTGTACATTGGTTCAATGATGCAATGAATATTGACAGATAATCACCCTTCTTCATACAAGAGAAATACTGAAGAGACAAATGCCAGTGATATATGCTTTTAATCAATCAATAAGCAATTTCCACATGTGCCCTGTGTACAGAACTTTGCTAAGTGCTATGGAGGATGTGGAAGAAAGTGCCAGCCGAGTTCCTACTCTAAAGGGATTTTCTATCTTGAAAGAGAAGACTAAAAACCTGAAACACTGCACAGAATAGCAGAGGGTGTGTTATTCCTTGCTTGCTTGTTAATTATACAGTATGGATCATATGGGAGTTTGAAACAGCCAACCATCAGTGAAAACTACAGTGTTCAGGGACGGATCGTGGAAGGCTTTAAAAACCGAAGTGATTTAGACTTGATTCAGCAGGAAACACAATGTGGTGGCACTGAAAATGTTCGAGTTCAGAAATTACCTCAGGAAATTGGTATGAAATTTTTCCTGAAATTGTATCCTGTATTTTCCTTTTTGCTCCCTCTCCACTGGTACCAGCCACCAGTCTCTCTCCAGGCTCTTCGGGTTTCCTCCTGCTTCCACTCTTAAGAGGCCCAAGTCTGTTTGCCACTTGGCTGGCAGAGTACGCTTTAGAAAATGTAAACTACGGCCGGGCGCGGTGGCTCACGCCTGTAATCCCAGCACTTTGGGAGGCGGAGGCGGGCGGATCACAAGGTCAGGAAATCGAGACCATCCTGAGTAACATGGTGAAACCCCATCTCTACTAAAAATACAAAAAATTAGCCGGGCGTGGTTGCGGGCACCTGTAGTCCCAGCTACTCGAGAGGCCGAGGCCGGAGAATGGCGTGAACCCGGGAGGCGGAGCTTGCAGTGAGCCGAGATCGCGCCACTGCACTCCAGCCTGGGGGACAGAGCAAGACTCCGTTTCAAAAAAAAAAAAAAAGAAAGAAAATGTAAATTACTTCTGTACCTGTCTAAAACTGCCCATGGCTTATACTGCACCCCTGTAAAATCCAAAGCCCTGACCATGATCTGATATTCCTATACGGTGTGGTCCCGACCTCCTCTTTCATCCCATCTTGGGCCGTTCGCACTCACAGGGCAACCACAACAGCCTTGCCCTCTGTCCTTCCACCTGACCAGGCCCATTCACATGAGGGCCTTTGCACCCACTGGCCATGTTCGAAACGCTCTGCTTCCAGCCCTTGGATTCCTCGTTGTCATTAAGATCTCAGTCCTAGTAGCTTCTCCTCAGAGAGATCTTCCTTGGACATCTATTTAACGTAACCTTCCCACTCTCCCTCTGACATCTTCTATTGCATTACTGTTTTAGTGTTTGCATCATACTTGGCACCACCTAAATTTTTTGTCTGTCCAATTTTTTCCTTGTTTGTTATCTATCGTCATCCGTATAAATGTGAGTACCTTGAGAACAGAGACTTGTCAGAGTCGTTTGCCCCCTAGCCCCAACACCAGAAAATAGTGCACATAGTAGGTGCTCAGTAAATACTTCTTGGGTGAATGTGTTGCTTATTAATTCTTCCAGCTGAGGTAATAATCTGGACATGAAAACAAAATGTTTAAGCAAAATCTTGATCATGGGAACGAACATTTCAAGGGGAAAATGAATGGAGTTTGGTGTCTAAATATAGGAAAGGAATCTAAGACAAGATTAGCGCAAGGTTCTCAGGGTTGCTGCAGAAAGGTGATACTCTTGGCAAAAATATAAAGGTTGTGGTTAAAAGCCACATTCAGTGAGTATACACTACATGTCAGGCATTACATATTTTTCAGAACCCCATTGGGTAGGCGTCATTATCTCTTATAGATAAGAGATTGATTCAGTGACCCCAAGTTTTTCAGCTGGGTATCCTATTCCAGTGATTGAGGTTGACTTGGTTAAAAGTACTAATTTAAGATCAACTTACAGTTGCAAGCATGGATGGGGGTAAAAATGTACTAAGTCTGGTCTTCAGAGCTACCTCTCCCCCATTTGCCAAGTTACTGGGCTGAACTGGATGTGGGATATGCATCTCACAGCCTACGTTGGCTCACAGGTTCTTTTGCAACTTGGTCTATGCACCTGTAGATTCCTCCAGGTGTCCTCCTCATTCTGAAACAGTTCAGGGCGGGCAACTGAAAATACTTTGAAGAAGACGCTGAAGAGAAAAGTGCCTGGATAAAGGTAGGGGAACCAGATTAATAGAGCAGAATGACACCTGTTATTTTGGAGACAACCACCTGAAGGGTGATAAAACCTCAGAGAAAATAACTGAAATGCAATACATGAATGCTTTGCTTCCATCTTTTTGAACATCCAACTGATAAGTTACTACCTAGAATATGGAAACTTGATTTTGCTAAAAAAGAGTTCTACAAGAGAAGCCCAGAGAAGACAATGCTACTGATGCATCTGGGGAGTTGAAGATACTGCAACTGAACACTCAGGTGGTCTCTTACTGGTGGCAGGAAATAAATGTTCTTCTTCAATGTAGAAATCACCATGGAGATGGCATTATAGAGCTAGCATCTCAGTGATAAAAAGCCATGGGGACCAGGTTCTTTGGTCCCTGGGAGTTTATCAGGGGTTGAAAGGTACTTCAGCTTGCTCCCCTTCACCCCTGATCCAGCTAACACACACAGCTCCACAAGTGCTGGCTTGTTCTCCCAGATTTGCAGCTGTGGAAGTGCCAAGATTTAAAATAAATTTTCTTGAAAAAAACCAACATTGATGGAGTGAAGGTATTATTACTCCGTAACCACCAAGTCTCAGTATATGTGTTTCTAACAGTAGTGTGGAGGCAGAAGTGAAGATAAAGATCCCGTGAAGATAAGGAGATTTGTTGCAAGGCTGGCATAAAAGCTGAGCAGATGATCGCAATCTCTGTGTGGTTTATGCTACCTGAAGAGAGACCCAAAGTCCAGGCAGTGCTGGCTTATATCATTGTTTTCCAGGAGCAAGAGCCTAGTACTTTGGTCATTCCAAGAATGGTGTTCAGTAGAGCATCAGTTCTTGGTACCCAACATATAGTATTTTAAATTGGAGAGCTGAAGCAACCAAAGGTGGGATGATGTCCTCATTCATTCTAACTAGAGTTGACTCCAGCACATTTGGCTACCTCAAGGTAACTCGGTACAAAGGATAGTATTCACTTGGATCTGATAGCAAGGAAACACTCCTATAGTTACAGATGTGATGTCACCGAGAGGAAATCATGGGTTAGGTAGTGAGAGACATACCATTTTGGAGCTGGACAAGACTGGATTTTAATCCCACCTCCAGCAATTAATTGCCCATTATAAAATGCTGAGTAAGTTTAATAAAAATATGATCTCAACCACCTGTCAGAGCCGGAGAGAGGATTAAATTCAATTATTTTGTGCAGCATCTGGTGCATGTGAAGCCCTCAGTCCATACTCATTCAAAACTCACTCTTACCACACAGCCTCTCCCTCCAGCCTTGCTTCAGGAGGTCTCCTGTAACTGAAGGAGAGTGCAGCCCTGGCAGGAGTGGAGACAAACAAATGGACTTTCCTTGCCAGTTGAAATAAAGACAACCCTCTTTGCTCAGGAGGAAGCAGGCTCCAAGGACTTGGGGATCTCAAAATATGGTCATGAGTCACAGGTGAGACAAGAGGGTCTTCCCACAGGTCTGTGAATTAATCCAGAAGGGCAAGTCTTTTCTTTGGTTTTTACAGATGAATGGTACCCAAATCCATACACTTTCAACTTGCTACAGTACTGGCTATAGGTGAGTTACTATTGGCCTAAAATGATGGAAGGCCCTAGGAAAATTCCTTGTGTGGCACTTGAGACTTCCTTACCCCTTCAGTGGACAGTCGTTATCCCTTGTGTGGGGAGTAGATGGAGTTAATAAGCTGTGATACTATTTCTGGGCAAGGTGCAATAAGACGTGTTTGTTCCTCCCAAGGTGCAGATTACAGAATTGTAGTGAGGGAAGGGGGAATGATACAGCATCTAAGGAATGTTTAGAGAGTTATACTTGCCTGCTTTATGATATGTGTATCTCTAGAGAAGACTAGGTAGACTCCTGTCCATCAACATCTCAATGTAAAAGAGCATTGCAGTTGGATGTCATCACCAGTCCCCTTCCAGATCCCTGCAGCTATTGTGGTTAGCATTGCTGTTCCCATGGCTCAAGTGGCTTTGGACTAGTAGGTAATGGGTGGGGGCAGAAACAGCTCCCCTCACCTCCCCCACCCCACCCCACCCCACCCCACCCCATGTATATTCTGCTTCCTGAGACTTGGGCTATGCCTACAGGAAGTAACAGAAAGGGTTGGCGTGCCCCCAGCTCCCTCCCCTCTGCCAACTGCACATTGCACTTACTGAGGCTGGGCTGCTGGTGGCAGGTGCCCCTCTGCGATCCTCCCACGGCCAGAGGAACTCATTCTACAGCAGCTCTTGGGAGTAAAGTTGTACAGATACTGAAGACTTCCATCCTCAGGCCAAAAGGTCAGGATCAGTGCAACTTATACTTGCCCTTACAAAGAAAGGGAACAAAAGGAGAGGCCGTGGCCATGGCTGCCTCCAGTACCCATTTAATTGATATCTTGAATCAAGTACAACTGATTTTAGGAGAGGTAACCCATTTTGGAAACCCCAAAAAGCTGCAAAACTTAGAGTTAATGAAATAATATTCTAAAAAATAAAGATGATAAAATGTATGTGAATGCATGCATACATAGACCTTGCAAATATCCATTTGATGCTCGCTTAGTTTTGTTAGTGCTCTATTCACTCTGACCTCATCATATGACAACCCACTTGACTCCTGTCTTCCCTTCTGTCCTTCTGCTTTGCTGCTAGTGTAATTCTATATTCTTCCTTTGCATTCTTTCTCAGAATGAAATCCTGAAAAGAAACCCCACTCAGCATGGACTCAGAATCCCCATGGCATGATCTGATACCACAGGCAATCTCTCTTCCTAACTCAGGGCCCAGGTAACACATGGTAGCACCAGAGTGTGAGCTGCCTGCTCTCCAGTGAGGGTTAGACCAGGCTTTGGGGAGCTGTCTTAAGTATAGCTGAGTTGTCAAATATGCAAGTGACATAAGCCAGAGGGGAGTGTGTTTCACTCAAAGGTGCTGACACAGGCCAATCTGATCTGGGACCAGTAGATGCTTAATCCAGTGAGACGAATGGAATGCATTCCTGCCAGTGCCCCTACTACTCTCGCACATGGCAATGCTGCTCCCAGGACTCAAGTGGCTTTGGACTAGTAGGCATTGGCATGTCGGGCAGGGTTGGGGGCAGGTATATGCTGCTTCCTGGAAAAGGAGTGTCACTTACGTCATAGCCCCCAGCTTCACCTTATCTTGACTCAGATGCCCTCTCAGACTCCTATTCTGCTACTTTTGTGCCTCCTCTTCTCTCTTCATCTCTCTCTCTCTCCTCCTACCCCGTAATAACTGGCCACTCTCCATATTTTCCAGTCTACAGCCCAAAAGGGAGATGGACACATTGATTTAGCTAGTTACTCTCTACCCACTTGGACAGTGTCTCTTGCTCCAGGTCCCCTCATTGGTTGCTCACTGGCCTATGGATACTATTAATTGAATTAGCATCCACCTCTGTCAACTGCTTATGCACACAGGGACTGTTCCCATGGTCATCTTAATCTGAAGTTGGGAAAGCAGCATTATGGATGATATGCCCGGTATTTAAAGAAAATCAGAGAAGAAAGGCATAGAGACAGGATGCATTCACATTTTGGAGAAACCTACTATATGGCAGACACTATATGTCAGGTACTGTACTAGGTACTTTATAACTGCATTTATCTAGTTAATTCTCTAAAACACTTATCTTTTCCCAGTATCAGAGTTTGAGAATCAGAGGGCTGATATTTTGGCATGGCTCTTGGTTAAAGGGTCCAAAGAGACCTCCTGCCCAAAGTTAGGATTGCCTTCTCTGAGCAACAGAATTCCCACAGATCTATATAGTCTTAGCTGAACAGGATTAGGGTTCCATCTAGTTGTAGGGTGTTCCTTTTCTCAGCCTTGTGTGCATAGACACAAACATACACCATGGACACTTCCAAAGGAAGAGTGAGTATAGGAAGACAGAACTGAGATCTCTTACTACGGTAAGACAGAGTGTTTGGGGTGCTGGATCCCAGCCAATGCCTTCACTTACATTTCAACGTTTCCAAAATATTTCTTGGAATTCCCACTTTAAAAATGAGGAAACAGACTCAGGAATGTTAATGGACTCTCTGTAAGACTGCTAGCTGTGCCTTCCCATATTTATTCATCTCTTAACATTCTTTTGCACTCTAGCCAGACTTCCAACCAACTACCCACACCTGTGACTCTGCCTGAGTGAGTCCACCCTGCCCGCCTGTAGAGCAGACTGGAATTGCCAGAACTCTCCCTGCAGAAACCTTTAACCACAGCTGATAGGATTGTGTGGAATAACTCTGGGGAGATATGCTCTACATTTGTTCTGAGGGCTCCTCAGTAGAATTCAGCTCCTATTCCCACCGTGCTAACTTGCTCAATAATCCACCCTATACTCTGTGCCTTTCCTTTCTCAGTTCCCTACTCTCCTGCCAGTGTTTCCTGGAATCAACACTAAATTAATAACTTGCTGTCAACCCTTGACTTAAGGTCTGATTCTAGGGAGCCACAAATGATGACATTGTCCTAAAATCACCCAATTAATAGGTGGAAGACCTAGGCGATCTGACGCAAAAGCTAATGCTCTTCATACTTTGAAGCTCTATCCAGCCACCATGCTCCTGACCTCACAACAACTTTCTTCTCTCTTGTACTTCCAGTCTCCATCCCAGGGGAGCATTCCAACTCCCGTCACCGGGGATGACCCATGTCTCTGGCCCCCTGGTGCACCCAAGCCAATCCCCTGTTCCAGTGTCATCTTGTGGACTCATCCCCCTTGCCTGTGTGTGGGGAAAAGAAAGAGAGGTCAGACTGTTACTGTGTCTATGAAGAAAGAAGTAGACATAAGAGACTCCATTTTGTTCTGTACTAAGAAAAATTCTTCTGCCTTGAGATGCTGTTTATCTGTAACCCTACCCCCAACCCTGTGCTCCCAGAAACAAGTGCTGTGTCGACTCAACATTTAATGGATTTAGGGCTATGCAGGATGTGCTTTGTTAAACAAATACTTGAAGGCAGCGTGCTTGTTAAAAGTCATCACCACTCCCTAATCTCAAGTACCCAGGGAAATAAAACACCACGGAAGGCCGCAGGGACCTCTGCCTAGGAAAGCCAGGTATTGTCCAAGGTTTCTCCCCATGTGATAGTCTGAAATGTGGCCTCGTGGGAAGGGAAAGACCTGACCGTCCCCCAGCCTGACACCCATAAAGGGTCTGTGCTGAGGAGGATTAGTAAAAGAGGAAGGCCTCTTTGCAGTTGAGATAACAGGAAGGCATCTGTCTCCTGCTCATCCCTGGGCAATGGAATGTCTCGGTGTAAAACCCTACGGTATATTCCATCTACTGAGATAGGAGAAAACCACCTTAGGACTGGAGTTGAGACATGCGGGTGGCAATACTGCTCTTTAATGCATTGAGATGTTTATGTATATGCACATCAAAGCACAGCACCTTTTTCTTTACCTTGTTTATGATACAGAGACATTTGTTCACATGTTTTCCTGCTGACCCTCTCCCCACTGTTACCCTATTGTCCTGCCACATCCCCCTCTCAGAGATGGTAGAGATAATGATCAATAAATACTGAGGGAACTCAGAGACCATATGCTGAGCGCCGATCCCCTGGGCCCACTTTTCTTTCTCTATACTTTGTCTCTGTATCTCTTTCTTTTCTCAGTCTCTTGTACCGCCCCCTCACCCCGACGAGAAACGCCCACAGGTGTGGAGGGGCAGACCTCCCCTTCACCTGTGAAAATCTTTTTCTTGCCAAACCATGGCCATAACACACACACATAAAAAGAAAACTTGACATTTTGAAATTGCAACACAAGACAGCTGGTTCCTTCCTCTTCACCACATTCCAGAGAACAAGAAGAAGAACTCTGTCTAGCAACTGTATACTTTAGAACAAGGTGTCAGAGTCAGGGTGCACCCCTCCATTGCTCCTCCAAACCCTCTTGGACACACACATTGTTGTTGGCATTAACCTGAAATGCAAGGGGAGGGGAGGCTGGCTGACCAATACTAATTTCAGACAACTAAATACACGGAAATATTAAAGAGCCATATCCCAAATCCATTAGATATCTAAAATCCAATGAAATGTTTAAATCCTAATAGTGAAAACACCACTTATTCTACTTCTTTCCTGCCAAATATAATTTATTGGGTTTTGCTATTCCCATCCACATTTAATATGTACAGACACAAACCTAAGAAATAAAATAGTGAGGGCCAAACATTTTGAATATATTTCATTTATCAAGTTGCAGCTCCTCATTAAGGCTTTGAGTTTCTTTAAAAAAACAAGATATTCTGCTAACTAATGTTTACTGGGTTAGAATTAGAGAACTGGACTACATTCCTGACTTCTCCATTCTTTTTATAGAGTGACCTTGTGCAAGTTATTACACAAGTCTATCTTGATTTATTTATCTGTAAATTTGCAAACAAAAGAATCATCTCATTTTTCCCACAAAACTTGGAAGGAAGATAGAATGATAAATCTATAAAAGCGTATTGAACCCCTTGGGGAGTAGCCTTATCTACTTATATACATTAAGGTTATGTCAGTTTTCAGCTTCTGATGGTCTTGTCAAACCAGAGCACTATTTCCAATAGAAACTTCTCCTTGACATTCACATTATGTTACGTCCTCAGTCCTCATATTTTAAGCTTGTTTGGCTTCAAGCAGAAAAAAAATAGGAATTAAATCCAAAAATGGAAAGAACTGGCAAATAAAATCGTAGTTTCAATCCTTGAATCCAAGAGGGCCATAGAAATTAGCTTTTTGGATCAACTTGAATAGCCTCACAACAGAAACAGCTGTTTTGTGTTGAAGCAGTTTAAATATTTTAAAGCTCATAGCTTGGAGAAGACTGTAATTCAGTAGTTTCTCTCTTTACCCACTCTCTTCAAGTGTTCACTGTTCCTCCCTGTTACCCATAATTGTGATTTCTTTTCTTCTGTTTTCTTTCTTTGCCTTTGCCTCTGCTTAAGTTTATCTTTTCTCTTTCCCATTTCTGTCTCCCAATTGTCTTATCCTTCTCTTTTTTCTCACTCATTTTTATTGCCATTGAACATTTAACTTTGCTACATGTTGTGAGAGAGAAGGAAGAGGAGAAAGAGATGAAAAAAGCAGAATAAAAAACAAATACTTACCTAAAAACTGCTTATCATATAGAAATTGCTCAAAAATATTCAGCGCCTAAATCAATAAAAATATCTAATATTTATGGAGAACATATTTACATTAAGGAATCTCTACAGGCATTTCCTATAATCCAACAAGGTAGATGATGTTATTATCTTCATTTTCCAGATAAGGAAACGGAAGCTCAGAAAAACAAAATAAGATAACCGAGGTCACCCAGAGAGAAAACGACAGAAGAAGACACATAACCAGTTCTGTCTGACTCAAAAATCCATGTTCTTAATGACCATACACTCTTGTAACAGGCATATGCCTGGTGCTTTCCTGACATCAGTTCATTTAATGGACATTAAACAAGAAATAAATTGCTTGATATATGATGCAGCTGAAAAAAGCCAGACATGACTAAGACAGAGATTTGAGACACCAGCTCCAGCAATAGCTGTGTTAACTTGGCACATTATTTAAATTCTCTGAGCTCAGGTTCTTAATCTGTAAAATGAGCTTATCTGTATCTACTCTTCTGTTTGATGCAGTGATTAAACCAGCTTGCTCCATGCCCTAGTCTATTAACTAGGCAAACAAAATGGAGAAGAATATTCAAGAGAGAGGAAATAAGTCACAGAGACAGGAAATGGAAATGATTCTGCTTGGCTCATAATTTCTCCCAGATACCCTCCCTCACCTGCGAGCCAGGATTCCTCTTTCATGTTTTCCTGTGCCAAATTTTTTTTTGTCCTTTAATGCACCAAGTTTTTTCTCCATCTCATTACCTCCCATAAGTATAACTTTGGTTTTCTTATTTGTATCTCCCTACCCCACCCTGACCACAAGGATGCTCCGTAAGATCAGGGACCAAGTCTGTCTTGCTAGCTATACCACCAACGCACAGCCCAGTGCCTGGAGCACAGTTTGTGCTCAGAAAACACGTGTTTAATGAATAACTGAAGGTGGAAGGGCAAAGGGTGAGGATGGAGAGCGAGATGGGGCAGATGGCACTGGATATTAGGACTCCGTACTCACATTCTTCCCAATTGTCCTCAGGGTCTGTTGGAAATGCAGTCGCAGTCTTCACCCCTCTCATAACTATGCCATCAGCTTCTGAAGCCCTGGAATCAAGATTTAAGACGAGTAGCTGTGGCACAGAGAGACTCAGGAGAGACACACTGACCTGTGTCCCCAGAAAAGACTGACTTTTGAGCACCCCACCCTCTCCCATCATTTGTCTTATCAATGACTGGAGACAATTAGGTCTCCTTGATGGTGTGAAGAAATATAACTGCACTTCTATCTAGATTCAAGGTAAATCACAAAAGATACATTATTAAGAGTAATATTATAAATTACTCCCTGGGCAGTGCCTTCAAGGCCCATGAATCCAGCTGCACCTCCACCAGCCAACAACTCCTGAATCTATACCCAGCTTTTCAGTCCTGCTATCTACCTCCAGCTCTCTAAGGCACCTTAAACTCAAGAGGTCTGAAATTGAAGATAGTGAATGCCCACACCCACCCCAGGGCCCCCATAAAAACTGCTACTTCTATTTCTTCTCTCAGAGAGGAAATGGGGAGCCATTCTTTACACTTCTGTCACCCTTATGCTTTGAATCTGAGCAGTTTCCTAAGTTTGTCTCAACTCCCTTTTTCTTCATTCTTACCCCATTGTCTTAGTTCCTCTCCTAAGGATTCCTGATGGACAATCATAATCATCTTCCAGAAGATCCCTCTGCCCCCAGGCACACCTCCCCACTGCCCCAGAATGTTTTAAATGGTGAATCTTGTCACAACCTTATTGAAAATCCCCATCATACATATGGTAAAGTCTGACTGTTTATATCAGCCCAGGCCCTCCTGGAATGACGCCCAACCCCTCCTGCCTCTCCCTGTCATCTGAGTCTGGCCCCCAAGCAGACTCGATGTCAAGATGTACAGCCCTTGCCATCTCTGGCTTGTCCACCTGGTAGCTCCTCAGTCATCTTCCCAGGCTCATCTCAGGCATCACCTCCCTTGTGAAATTTGCCCCAGAAATCTCTCCAGAAAAATTAAGCACTTTTTTCTTTGTTTTCCAAATACCTGACCTATCCTTTTATTATAGCAATTGTCACATTTTTTCATAAACTGCTTATTTTCATCAGATCAATTAAACTTTGGTTTCCTTGAAGGGCCACAAATTTTATCTATCTCATCCTTATTTATATAATGCTTAAAACAACATACAGTAGTAATTCCATATATGTGCATTGATGAAAGAATGATCAAAGTCTCAAGTTTTATAGTTTCCATAGGATCCACAATAGTATATAAGGTCTTACAAATGTACAACACTTATCAACAGTATAAAACCAATGTGAATTTGTTGCCTGAATAAGGAGCAGTACAGGAATGATATTCTTTGCTTCAATCAAATTCCAACATATGTTATTAAGGCAAGATAGTGTTCTTGATGCTAGTGGGGGTTATATAGATTTAAAAGACTGCACACTGACATTTAATGAAATTAAAATAGATCATTACCTAAACAATTAACCCTAACAACTACCTAGAATAAAATAAAACACAATAAACAGAGGACTTAACACTCAAACTGGGCCAGTCTTTTCTTTGTATCCTGGACCCCCATTTCTGCTCTCCCAGCTTCCAATAGTATCTTGCTGGAGCCTTTGCCACTATGGTAATAGATTAATTAATTGTGCAGTTATTTGCTTAATATACTTTTCCCTATGAGAATACCAACTCTATATGAATAAAGTCCGCACTTGTCTTATAAACCCCACCATCTCTGGCATCCAGCACAGAACCTGATGTATAGGAGGTGCTCAACAACTTTGACAGGGAGAAAGAAAGTATAATTCATATCAGTGTTGAGGATCGATAAGAATTCACAGAGGAGATATGCTTGATACAGAAACCCTTAAAAATAACAAGAATTGGCCAGGCGCAGGGGCTCATGCCTGTAATCCCAGCAGTTTGGGAGGCTGAGGTGGCTGGATCACCTGAGGTCAGGAGCTTGAGACCAGCCTGGCCAACATGGTGAGACCCCTTCTCTACTAAAAATACAAAAATTAGCCGGGTGTGGTGGCATGCGCCTGTAATCCCAACTACCCAGGAGGCTGAGGCAGAAGAATTGCTGGAACCCAGGAGGCAGAGGCTGCAGTAAGCCAAGATCATGCCATTGCACTCCAGCCTGGGCAACAGAACAAGATTCCATCTCAAAATAAATAAATAAATAAATAAAAATAACAAGAATTAGGCTTTCAAGTTTATTGCAGACTTAATGAACATTCCACACATTTTTCCATATTTTTTTTAGATACTCATTTTTTTAAATCTGTAGTTACATGTCTTTCAGCTAACTCTGCAATATCTACTCTTTAAGGATATTTATGGAAAACTGTAGCTTTCCTCCATAGCTTACAATTTAGCTGCAGTTAAAAGAGTTTTTCCAACAAAACAATCAAATAACTGTGGAAGCTGGAATAAAATTACTTTCCTCACAGGAAGTACAGACTAAGTGCTATAGTCATTTCAAAGGGAGTAGAATCACTCACTGGAGACCTGGGTGGTTGTCATGGAGAAAGTAGGATTTTTACATCAAACTAGAAGATTTTGAAAGTCCCAAGAAAGGAGGAGACCATGAGTGGGGGCTGCCAAGAGCCCAGATAAAAGCAAGTGGAGGACAGGGCATGTGTTAAGAGAGAAGCAAAAAAAGCAAAAGGAGAAGAGGCTCAGCAGCACCAGGCTGCAAATGCCGGCAAAGGAATGGGGACGTTCACTGATACTAGAGGATCCAGTTCAAAATGTTAAGAAAAAACAAAATGTTTGGGGAAGAATAATTTAGTAATAATTGCAGGGATACTAATTAGGAGGATAATGAATATCCAATTGGGGGTAATTAATTTAGAAAGATACAAAAAAAGAAGTATTATGAGATGTAAAATAGCCAATTTACTTTCCCATTGTTAAAGCATCTCTCAGATTTTGTGAGTGGGTGACAGGAAAGTAATAGGACCTTTTCAAAAATGGAAAATAACACAGGGGGAGCCACTCTTGAAGGCAACAGGATAATTTTGGCTTTATATACATGTTTGCCTCAGGGACAATCAGAATAAAGTGTCCCAAGGAAAATGGAGATGTAAGATTTTACTCTTTTATTATTGTTGTGAAGATGATGATGATGATGATGATGATGATGATGATGATGATGATGATGATGGGACTTTGTTGGTATGAGCTTTAAATTTGAAATGTCATTAGCTATGATTTTAGTAATGCAAACCCCTTAGTCATGGAGTCTTTGCTGTGATTGGAAGAAAATGGAGTTGGGTGGGGGCTGGGAGGGATGTCATCAAACCCGAATAACAGATTTTATAAGGTGGATGACATTAAGATGAGGAGTTCCAGGAGAAGGTCTGGTGGCCACCCTTGTGGGTCGCTGGTGCCATTACTTTAGAGAATTAACCCTTTTCCCATATCTGAATTTGGTTAGACTAGAGGAAACTTACTAGCACTCAATAAAACAGGAGGACACTAATTTATATTGAGTGGTGAACCTTTCCCTCATGCGGTTATCTCCCCAGCTAAACTAGTCTTTAGAAAGTTGCTTGGAGATCCAAGACTTCCAGCAAAGAGAAATGGATAAACAAGAAAGACATTGCATCTAGTCTACATGAGGGTTCATGTGACATTCCTACTCTACATCCAAGTTATTTCTCTTCTTACTGAAATATTCAAGTCCACTGCATTTGATGTCTTTCTCCCCAGATAGGATGAAAGGAACTTTTCAAGGCTTGTGCCTTTTTTTATACTTTCCTTTCTTATATTCTAGTTCAGTAGTCCCCAAATGCTATGACTGCCACTGGAGTACCTGGGGATCTTGTTGAAATTAAAGTCAGGGGCCTTACACTCAGACATTCTGATTCAGGATGTCTGCAGTAAGGCCTGGGAATCCGGATTGCTGGCAAGCCCTCGACAGGTTTGGAGACAGCATTGAGTGACTTTGAACTGATCTGATTTGGCAGGCAGGTTAAACACGAAGCCTCCACATCTACTTTACTGCAAGCAGATTCCCATGTGCTTATTTTATTTGTTTTCTCTTTTGCCAAAGGTTTATTTAAACATAGATTCTCATCACCTTAACAAGAATTGGTCAATTGTTTATTCAAGTTTAACTTGACCTTTTGGTCAATGTTGTTTTTCTTCAACAAGGTCATAAAACAGTTGTTTAGAAGACCACTATTAAATTATAAGCACATTTACTTATTCAAGAATTATTTCCTTAACATCTTCTATGTGCCAGGCAGTGTGCTTAGTACCACAGAGAGCAAGAAAGATAAGACCTCTGTGCGGTTATATTCTAGTGCAATGGAGGTAGAGTGGGGTGAAAAAGACAACAGAGAAGGAAATAAATAAAATCATTTCTCAGTGTGATTAGTGCTATGAGAAAAATAAGCAGGGTTCTGTAGGAAATATTTTGAAAGGGAGGGAAATAACCTAGACAGGGTGAATAGGGAAAGCCTTTCTGCAGAGGTGACTTTCCAACTGAGAGCTGAAGAATGAAGAGCCAGTCATGCTGGCTGTTAAGACCTGGGTAACAGTGAAAAGTGGTCAAAGAATTGCAAACCAGGAAATAACACTGAACTGGAAGGTGAGACAAGAGTGGTCAGAAAGATGGTGGGAATAGTAAAGGCTCTGGTGATGACCAAGTTTGATGTGAAGTGGAGAGCTCCTCTGTTAAAAACAAAGTGGTCAAGGAACTGAGAGTTGATTGGATGTCAGAGTCACTAAATGTAATGACAGGAGCTGAGTTAGAAGCTGGAGTGTGTAAAGTGGACAGATCAGTGATAAAGGTAGATGACAACAAGAGGAGGGGAAAAGGGAGACTTAAGGAGAACACATTGATTTCACAGAAGCAGGGGGCTTTGCTGGGTGATGTCCTGGAAGCAGCCGTGGGCTGCAGGGAAATCACTCCCTATCTTCTGGCTGGAGAGACAAGTAGTTCAAGGAAGTCAAGTTTCATCTACTTGAGAAAGTGCAAGAGACACAGAGTGTTGGGAGTCAGCCAAGTTTCATTTACAGAGAGTCTTGGAAACAAACATTCCAGAAACCCCTGGAGATTAAAGGGGAATTTGATGGCCACAAAGCAGAAAGTCCAGAGGCCACAGGGGAAGGTGGATTTTGTTTTTATTTCTGATTGTCAAGCAGAGAAGAGACCTGGTGAGGGCATATGTAGGGACACACAAATTATAGTCTGAATAATAATGGACAAATGGGGAGGCTTTAAATTCACCAGGTCCCTGGGATTAAAGTACTATAACTACTACTACTGCTGCTGCTGCTAAAACAACAATAATAGTAGTTATTATTTATAGGAGTGTAATAGTATAAATATCATGGCAGTTTTATATTTGGCCTGTGCTAAGTACTTTCCATGCATGTGCACCCATAACCCTATGGTCTGTCAAACCACAGTCAAATTTTATATTTTCAGTGACAACTTTATGTACTACAAATCACTGATCAGAGTAAAGAAGTACAAAGGGCTTTGAAGTAATCCTGGCAGTCTCTGGAGAAGATAGCAGACAAATGGTTTTAGAGTTAAAACTCCAAATAGACGGTCCAATGGTATGGAAGATTTGGAGTGGCCGTTTTAGGGGGTGATATGGTTTGGCTGTGTCCCAACCCAAATCTCATCTTGAATTGTAGCTCCTATAATCCCCACGTGTCTTGGGAGGGACCAGGTGGGAGGTAATTGAATCATGGGGGTGGGTTTTTCCCATGCTGTCCTCGTGATAGTGAATAAGTCTCACAAGATTTGATGGTTTTATAAAGGGCAGTTCCCCTGCACACTCTCCCTCTTGCCTGCCACCATATAAGACAGGCCTTTGCTCTTCCTTTACCTTCTGCCATGATTGTGAGGCCTCCCCAGCCATGTGGAACTGTGAGTTCATTAAACATCTTTTTCTTTATAAATTACCCAGTCTCGGGTGTGTCTTTATTCGCAGCATGAGAACAGACTAATACACGGGGCTATACACGGGGCTATACACGTTGGCATATGGTATTCAGGGGGTTATTCACACAGTCCTCTTGCACTAGAAAAAAAAAGCAGTGCCCTTCAACCTCAGCTGGTGGAATGACCATGATGTCTGGAGGTGGCTCCATGAACAGTGCTTCATTCCTCTGTTCTATTGCTTAATTTGCTAGAAAATTACTAATTATCCTTGAAGACCTAATTCCATTCATTCATTCACTTGTTCATTCCACAAATATTTGAGAGAAATTATTATAGGCGTAGACCATTCTAGACACTGTTGGGGATACAATGGTTAAAAATTGTGTACACACACACACACACACACATATATATGTACTATATGTATATATGCAATCATGTGTATCATGTATATATATATTTGCAATCATGTTTATATTCCCTGGGCAACTTTCCCCACCACTCCCTCCACCTCTAGGCTGATGACACCATGCATTATGTCCACAGCACAGAATTTATTCATTTACTTTTCCAATAACATGCTGACAACCCTATATGTATATATCCAGTCCATTCCTTTCCACACCATCCTTTTCAAGTCTAAGTGAGATCATGTTACTTTTCTACCCAGAGCCCTACAAAAGTTCCCTAGTTTATCCAGAGTAAAAGCCAAGGTCCTTAAAATTTTCATCCCTACCAGAGGATGCCACCTTGTAAATCCCGTCTTCCATGTCTTCTTTTACTGTGAGAGTTGTAGGAAGGATGTGGCAAGATGAACAGTATGTGGTAAATGGACTCATTCATCCTACTGAAAAGATAACTACATTTTTGCTCTACCTTGATACAATTTTATAGAGCAGGAAGTCAAGTAGACTTTTCTGGTTTCCTTAGTCATTCTTCACTTGGGAAAGAGGGAAGGTCTCATATGTGAATGAGATTGTATACTATGATCATAATAAATTCTTAAATTATTGTGATAAATGCTTTAGAAAAATAAAACATTTTCACAGGAAAAAAAATACATGATTTTTGCAAGCACTTAGAAAACTGAAGTGGTCATCGAGATTTATAATTAGCCTTGCCAAAATTTTAAGTTGTAATTTATGATTTTGAACTAGTCTGTGCATTACAGAGTGCTCCCTAAAAACAATAAAAGTTTCAATCTCAAAACATCTCCATTTTGTATCTACATTCAGGTGCACAAACTAAAACAGTACTTGAAGATGACATACTTATTAATATCCCAAAAGTCACAGATGCTCAGAATGGTTGAGTTACATTCTATTGCATTACAGGCAAAGCCAGGACAAAAATCCAGGGTTCTTTCCTCCCTATCCTGTAGATGCCATTTCTCATTGCTACATTTTCTGTGAAGAAGCTCACTACAAAATGTATGTTCAGCATTCCTTGCTAAATTGTTCTGGCAGCTTATATGAAATATGCTCTCCTTGATACTATTTTAAAACAAATATGTGAAGTTCCTTATCTAGTATACCCACACTCGTGACTGTGCTTTCAACATTTCTCCTTCTTTATTTTAACAGAACCCCAAGTTTCACATGCCTGAGGATGTACGAGAAAAAAAGGAAAATCCTCTACTCAATTCTGAGAGATCTACTAGGCTCTTAACAAAGACCAGTCATTCACAAGGAGGGGATCAAGCTTTAAGTAAGTCCACAGGGTCACCAACAGAGAAGTTGATTGAAAAACGTCAAGGAGCTAAGACTGTTTTTAACAAGTTCAGCAACATGAATTGGCCAGTGGACATTCACCCTTTAAACAAAAGTTTAGTCAAAGATAATAAATGGAAGAAAACTGATGAGACCCAAGAGAAACGAAGGTCTTTCCTTCAGGAGTTTTGCAAGAAATACAGTGGGGTGAGTCATCATCAGTCACATCTTTTTCATACAGTATCCAGAATCTATGTAGAAGATAAACACAAAATCTTATATTGTGAGGTACCTAAGGCTGGCTGTTCCAATTGGAAAAGAATTCTGATGGTACTAAATGGATTGGCTTCCTCTGCATACAACATCTCCCACAATGCTGTCCACTACGGGAAGCATTTGAAGAAGCTAGATAGCTTTGACCTAAAAGGGATATATACCCGCTTAAATACTTATACCAAAGCTGTGTTTGTTCGTGATCCCATGGAAAGATTAGTATCAGCCTTTAGGGACAAATTTGAACACCCCAATAGTTATTACCATCCAGTATTCGGAAAGGCAATTATCAAGAAATATCGACCAAATGCCTGTGAAGAAGCATTAATTAATGGATCTGGAGTCAAGTTCAAAGAGTTTATCCACTACTTGCTGGATTCCCACCGTCCGGTAGGAATGGACATTCACTGGGAAAAGGTCAGCAAACTCTGCTATCCGTGTTTGATCAACTATGATTTTGTAGGGAAATTTGAAACTTTGGAAGAAGATGCCAATTACTTTTTACAGATGATCGGTGCTCCAAAGGAGCTGAAATTTCCCAACTTTAAGGATAGGCACTCTTCCGATGAAAGAACCAATGCTCAAGTCGTGAGACAGTATTTAAAGGATCTGACTAGAACTGAGAGACAATTAATCTATGACTTTTATTACTTGGACTATTTAATGTTTAATTATACAACTCCATTTTTGTAGTTTGCATTCATTTTCTAAAACTCTGTATATACTTAATGATGATAAGTTCAAATCAGCTGTAATTTTTCTATAATTCTCTATATGACAGAAATTTAACTAAGTGCAGTTGTCTTGATTTAATGTAGATTTTTACCAAATAGTATGACACCAATTGGCACAAAGTTATAGGAAAATCACCTACAGGAGATGTAAACAACTTGAGTTGCTCTAAAATGTTTGGAAAAGAGCTGCTTTTGCATTATGAATTATATTGTTGAAGCAATAACCTAGCCAGCTGTTGCATTAGCTAAAGCAGCCTCTTGCAATGGTAGGAAAAAAGGATCTCAAATAGCATGAGTGTATGTCTATATCCTGGAATTTATTGTCTAAAATGCATGAATATATTTTCAGCAGTCTGTGGCATATTAATCAAACTGTTGAATTGTTTTCTTACACCCTGGAAATCTTTCTATCAACTATAATGATAAATCCATTTGGAAGTGATATTTTGGACTTAGGCATTTTACTTTAGATTGGAAGGCATTATGTGATTTACAATATGAGAATATAGCGGAAAAACCAGATGAGGCTGTGGCTTTTTATATTCAACAGCCAATAAAAAATGCACAACATGCTAAGATCAAAGCAACAAAAGCAACCTTCTTCTTCCAGAAAAACTTAAGGGAATTGATTCTGTTTTCTTTTGAGCCTTCCACAAAGAGACAAAATGAACACAAGCACTAAAGGTCTACATTTCTGAAGCAGGCAGTTGAGAAGCTTAAGTCTCATCAGATATAAATGTGCTCCTAATTCTGGTTTAATTGAGCAGGGGGGGAATTGTTTCAGGATGGAATAATCATCAAAAACAAAAGTTGCCATTCTGAATATGGAACTCAAACAATAACAAAGTTTTATAAGTGTATTATTTGAATCAAAGCATCATGTGCATAGCTTTATATGTGGAATACACCCTAAGAATAGCTTTTGTTTTCAGTTTAATTATTCAGCTTAGGAATGACTTTTTAAAAACTAATATACCACTTCAAAGATAGGTTATGTTCTAGAGAATAAACATAAAAAGAGCCCCTAGAAATGTGTTTAATGGGCTTATGCATAAGTAAATTAAGGTATTTTCTTTTTAAGTTTAAATATTCTATACTAACAAAGTCAGATACCATTGCATTCAAATATTAAATCAAAGTCCTTAGAAAAATAGGTCCATGTGTCACCCTTATGAATAGTTGTAATGCATTTTGGAATTTTTTTCCAAGGGATCCTAAATTAGATCCCTTGGGGGAAAAAAAGGGATCATTTTGGATGGGAAACATTTGGATGGGAAACCTACTTTAATTGGTCGACTTTTACCCTGAGTTAAGAAAATCACAAGTCTTTCAAACCCTGCTTAAATGCTTTTCCTGAACATCTTCCTCTTCCTAAGCTATCATTTTTTTCTTATCAGTAAATATTCAGTAATGGCTTTCAAAGAACAGTAGGTATTAATAGTTGAATGTTAATAGACCAAGATAGTTGCAGTCATACTTATTTCATTTTGATTTTCTATTTCATGGCTGAGTATTCATGAATTGCTTCGCTCCTTACACACACCTGCCGTGTCCCATCTGTGTCTCCTAAGGAGTGAGTAAACTGCAATGGGCTGAGAGATCAAAAGTATTAAACCTTCTAATCCAACCTTTTACTACTTTTCCATGCCATTAACTCTTGCCTCTAGACCATACACTTAAGCTGTGCTCTCAGTTTTTAAGACGTTTTACTCTGGAGTAATCTAAATTACATAATTTAAAATTTTGCTACACGATGTAGAGTAGATTCCTAGTAATTTAGGGAAATTGAAATTATCTTTTTGTGGAGAGAGAAAATAGAAAATATTCCAGAAGCCTGAAATTTTATTCCTAAGCAACACAAAACTTGCTTTATATGAAATCCGCTATAAAGAATAAAGGCAATTTCCTCAAAGGTATTCCTAAAACTATATAAGGAACAGACAAAGAACTTTCAATAGCTTTAGAAGGAAAAAAATGGAAACAACAGTCCTACCTCTCTTACTGGCATTTGTAATGCATTGGGCAGGGTGGAATGCATACCTGTATAAATGTTTGGCTTTGATGGTGGAGAGGAGGGATGAGCGGAAGAAAATGATACCCAGTGTTCTCTATGGAAAGCTGTTATGTACCTTTTGCTGTACATGTTCCTTTCCTGACCCTTTCCAACAAGCCCATGTCACCATGGGTCATTCTTTTCCTAAATGGGCTCTCTGATGCCAAGTGACACCCTGTGTAGTTGCAAGTTCCAAAAGCCATGCATGTCTTTGCCAAGTAAGAACAAACTTTTTATGTACCTGCTCTTCATTTTAGATGGCTTATTTTCATGCTAGGACCAAAGAAGCCAGTCATCATCCTGGATTACTTGTGAGTTTAAAACCCAACTCCATTTTTCTCTCCTGACTTATTTGGCTTTGCAGACCAGCTCACATTCACCTTTGTCATTTCTGCCTGTGCATAAATCCAGGTGGGAACACCACTGTTCTTTAGGACCATTACAATTTCATGAATTTAATTCCTAAAGGCAAGTGACCAAATCCAGACTCATCTTCCAGATGTCCAAAGTTCCCATTTTAACATTAGGTGCAATTATAAGTCCTCCAATTAAACCCTAAGGATCCTATTTGTTTTTATAGGCAGCAGTAACACAATGGGCAGACCCCTTCGCTCTGTTATTCCCCTGTCTGGAATTACTATCAGGGTAACAAGTTGGCAATTAAATCCAAAACCACAGTTATGTAACCTGTAAACTATCTATAGATGTGCAATATTGATGTGATTGTGCCCAGAAACTGCCATAAACTTCAATGGAAATGTATGTACAGGACATCCAGTTTTCGGGTTTTCTCAAACATTTGGAAATATCCATTAATTCAATGGAAATGTGAGGCCACTTGCTAGATGTCTATAAAACATTCTGTAGCAGAAAATAATAATATTATTATCATTAGGGAATTAGTAGTTCTAATTCAAGAACTACTTGTATGTCATTTTTAATTAGAAAGAGGAAAAATACTTTTACATTTTATTCATGTATTATTATTCTTATCTCCTAAAATGTATAGTGTTTAGCAGAAGGAATATATAAGAAGATGCAGAGAATTTTGAATATTAGAGTGCCCTTTGAAAAGATCACTTGCTGAATTAATAGAACTTGGGATTAGGCTAGGACTACAGTAAACGTCTCCCTCCTGTGCATTCTCATATGGCCTCTCAGGGCATCCCAGCCTCTAGGCCTTCATGGGGCGTGGTGAAGCAGGTGTTTTGCCCAGGGCTAACCCTCCCAAGATGCTCTGATACTTGAAAAAGGATTGGCCAAAGGCGTTTAATTATAGCTCAACTACCTGAGAAACTTAGGCCAAGGCTAATTCAATTTAGTCCTACATTTAGGCTCATACCTTCTCAATCTCAATCATGATCATTATACAGTAATCGTATGCATGATCCTAGCTAACATTTATTCAATACTTACTGGGTGTCAGGCACTCTTCAAGTAGTTTACATGCATTAATTTAATCTCCATAGCCAGTCTAGCATAGGTACTATTATGTAGCCCTCTCCCTTTCCATCTATCATAAAGGAAAGTAAAGCAAACTATAACTGAGTAACTTGCCTAAGGAGACAGAGATGATAAGTAGGTCAGAAGCCAGGATGAAGCCAGGCAGCAAATACCACTACCAAACTCTTTGCTTAGAATATTACAAACCAATATTTACTTTTGCTTTCTGCTACCTCTATTCAGGATAGGTAGAGGCAAAAACAATATATTGGAATCCTGAAATTTTTTCCATACAAATATGGGTGTCTGTGTGTGTGTGTGTGTGTGTGTGTGTGTGTGTATTTAGCTAGTTAGTTATCACATTTCAAATCAGCTTATTTCTTTATTCCTGCTGAGTTAAACTGACAGGTTCAAAGACTTTGGAAGAAATTAGGTTTCCTCCCCACAACTTTTTTGTAATCCTTAGTTAATCATGGGAAACAATGTTTTTAAGAAGAAAAAATAGTCCCTGGAACAAATTTAGCCTTATGAAAACAAAATATCATTTCTTTGACAAGAAATTCCAGACAGCTACAAGACCGGTCAAGGATAAGCAGAATCTAAGAGGAAGAAAGTTCAGGCGAACTTTCCACACGTAGGCCCCTGACAGCCACTGCAGATGGTCACAGTTCAGCAAGCTAGTCACACACAGTGAGAACCACTCCTGCTAGAAACAGAGCAACTGTGCATTGTCCCCTTCTTCCTGAGTCTCCATCCCTAGTACTAGTTTGTAGTCAGATTACCCTGAGCCTACACGGGAAGACTGCAGAAAAGAATAGAGGAGCAAGCTGACTTAAACCAACTGAAAAACACCATGAAACCAGGTGAAAATAAATAAGCTCTTGCTAGAAGATGGCAGACATTTCCCAGGCCTGTGGACATTACCTGAGGAAGGACAGGTCTGGGGAGTTCAACAGAACATTGCCTCATATCATTTCATTCTCAGAATTTCCTAGTCAGTCACATCTTAGTTTTTCACCAGGATCATATGCTTCCAGGCAAAAGTATTTAAATCCATTTAAGCAGTCATCTTTTTCCATCCCTAAACCTCTCCTCAAGTCTCACACTATATTTGGAATGCTCCCGTCTCTATATATCTGGACATTCATTTCTTGTTAACTCACCAAGGAATCTCTTGAGATTATTCAATTTCAAAATCTCATCTCTTTATGAGCTCCCTGATAGGCAGAAAAAGACAGCAGAGTTTTCCCCTGGTGTAACAGGCATCAGATTATTCTCTTACCAATAAATGCAGGCATTCCTTTCCTCGATTTTTTTTGTCAGGGAGGTTCATTAATTTATTTGTTCATGTGCTATTTATCTCACTTTATATGAATATAAAATATCTGTTGTTGTCATTGGAATGTCTTAGGTCTTCCAAGAGGAAAGGAACTGTGTCTGTTGAATGCACTTTGTACCATGTCTAGCAAGGTGCTCAGTGGAAAGCGTTACTTTAACAGATGCTTTTGGTGCTGTTGTTTAAAGGTTCCTGTACAACTTCTTTTAGTGTAGAATTTGTATATTTCTGCCTGTGACCTTCAGGCATCTATAGGACCAGAGGATCTGAAAGGAAGGTGCTAGAGCAGGGCAGCTGAGGGAAGGGAGCTGAGCCACACACCTTTTCTACACTAATAGTCATCCCTTGACCTGAAGGATAGTTGCAGACACAGCAATCTTTTACATTCTAAGAAAAAGCAGTTGCTTGATTGTTTGGGGAAGAAAATTTTGAGGAAAATGCATGATTCTGGTCAATATAAGAGCCATTTACTGAGGATCTACTCAGTAGCAGACACTGGAAAAATACTTTGCATACATTCATTTAATGACATGAAGAGTAAGTCTAATCGTTTCCAAAAGTAGGTTTCAAAAAAATCAAAGTCGAGTATTTTTCCACCTATCATTTCATGAATGAGAAAACTGAGTATCAAAGAGGTTTAATAACAGTCTCTCTGGCTCCAAAGCTGAGACCATACATTGGCAGCCCATGGGGTAGATCTGGCTACAGATATGTTTGGTTTGGCTGACAGTGCATTTTACTTAACATCTGAATTAGCTGCCAACATTGGGCCTCATTAATGACAGGGGATTTGTTGCCCTGCATTCTATATGCCCACCTGAAAATAGTTGGACAGAGGCAAGGTCAGTCCCTTTAGATGAGGTTGGAGATCTCTAGTTGTTCACACTCTTCACTAATCCACCATCACTCATTCACCTTACTTGCCTGGCCCCTAAGCATCTCACTTTTCAAGTCCTGCTCTGAAGAGTGTATTCCTTCCCCCGCCAGGCTTCCAAAGGAAATCAACTCCTAAACATTATCCTTGACCCTATTTGTGTTGTGCAGGTAGTGAGGTTATCCCATTCCGGGTTTCCATATCCTTGCTCACAGTGCTGCTTGCCCTTTGGTCCTATATCCAGTGGGATCTCCAAACAGTATTTCATTGTTTGGGGAAGTCTCTTTTGACCAATGACAAAGATGTTGGGAGAAATCCAGTACCTTTTTTTGGCATCTTTCTGTCGTAGCCACTGGGTCCCCTGGCAACGACATTCCTTCCCACCTCTTTCTGCAGAGATGAGTCATTCTCCCAGGCTCTTGGAGCTCTAGTATCTAGGGACAGAAACTGGCTCCCACTGCTGCCTCTAGACTGCTGTTCTATAACCTTCATCCAAAAATCTCTTCTGTTTTGCAGGTTTGCCCGCTTCCTCAACTCTGAAAATCACCTGCTTCCCAGCCTTCTCTGAAGATTCTTCTTTCTGATTTATAACATGCCTCTCCACCCTACTTCCTGCTATTATCTGGGTGATTGTAGCACCCCCAGTAACATTCTACTCTCTTGCTTCTTAATGCTCTGACGACCTCCTCCTCCTCCTCCTCCTCCTCCCACTTCTATACTTAGAGAGGTGGAGAAAACAGGAGAAGGGATAACTATGACTTTTGTCCTCAAATACCAGGAAAACTAGTAAAATACACAGTATCTCATTTTATGCATTCATTTGCTGAAAATATTTCCAAAGTTTAGAAAAATGATTTTTGGATGTACTATATAATAAATAAAAATGCACTCAGAATGCTTGAGTGTCTACCAATTTAAAAGAACAATATTATTTGTTTGACTGTGATTATCCTTAGGAAAAAATAAGCCCTGATTTAACTTATCAATTTCTGAAAAAATAGTGTATGGACGACCTCTATCAGAATTAACCTAATTTTTGCTAAAAACAGATCCCCAGACCCCATCCAAGATATACAGAATTGGAATCTCTATGAAAACCACCTGAAAATTTCCTTTTTAATAATCTCTTGGGGTACTTCTCATGTGTGTGTGAATTTTTTAAGTCCTGGTTGATTATAAGTGATAATACAACCTGCTCTTTTCATTCTGTCACTGTGTTGAAAAGTTAACAACTTTCAGCTCAGAGAATTGTCAGTGGGTATTGGTACCAAAGTCCTCTGTGGGATTTTGACCAGCACTGAAGCAGAAACTTGGCGTCCCAAGTCTGCCAAGTGCAAGAACTAGAGCTGAAATGATGAAGTGAGTGATGGGGACAGCACTGGGCACTGCCCAAACTTTTTGAAAGCTTTCAGAATGAAATGGGGAAATGGAAACTTTCCTCTTTTGAAATATAAAAGACAAATGTGTACTGAAGGCAATTTTGGCAACTCAACTTCACATTGAACAAGTGAAGACAATATGAGTTTCTCCAATAAAAACTAAAAAGCTGTTTTCAAATTGACCTAAGATGATTGAAAATGGAAAATATTTGCTATTTGGGTTATTAGTTTGAGAGCAAGTGCCCCAGGAAATATTTTGCAATTTAACTTAAATGGTTATAATGTACATTTTCTTGAACTTCATTAAAGGATTTGTCTCTTTTTGCCTTTCTATTAGGTTGAACCATATGACATTGCCAACATTTGACTGACTCTGACATATAAACACAGCCCTTTCATATGGGTCCACTAACAGTTCTGCTGCTACCTACCCAATTCTAACCACATTGCCTCTCCTCAGAACTATTGGAAATAGCCTCTGAATAGAAGTCCTGCCTTTTTTATTTATTTATTTAAAAATTACTTCTTTTCTCTTTGCATTTTTCTTCTTTTGATATTTTTAATTGTGGCAAAATCCACATAACGTAAAATTTTATCATCTTACCATTTTTTGGTATCCTTTTAATGAATATTTTCCTATCCCTCCCCATCTTACCTATTTTTTTTTTTTTTTTGAGACGGAGTTTCACTCTTGTCGCCCAGGCTGCAGTGCAGTGGCACCATCTCTGCTCACTGCAACCTCCACGTCCTGGGTTCAAGCTATTCTCCTGTCTCAGCCTCCCGAGTAGCTGGGACTACAGGTGCACACCACCACGCCCAGCTAATTTTCGTATTTTTAGTAGAGATTGGGTTTCACCACATTGGCCAGGATGGTCTCGATCTCTTGACCTCGTGAGCCATCCGCCACAGCCTCCCAAAGTGCTGGGATTACAGGCGTGAGCCACCATGCCTTGCCACCATTTTTTAAGTGTACAGTTCAGCAGCATTAAGTGTAGTTGTGCAAGCATCACCACTATCCCATCACATACCTTTCTTCCTTGTGAAAAATGGATACTCTGCACCTATTAAACAACTTCACTTTTTGCCCTCCCCCAGTTCTGGCAACCACAGTTCTACCTTTTGTCTCTATGAATTTGATAATTTAAAATACCTCATATAAATGGAATCATACAGCATGTGTCTTTTTGTGACTGGCGTATTTCTCTTAGCATAATGTCCTCAAGGTTCATCCATATTGAAGCACGTACCAGAATTTTTTTCTTTTTAAGGCTGAATAGTATTCCATTCTTATTGCCTGGCCTCAGTCTCTCAAGACTATAACCCATTCCCAGCTTAATCACCTGATAGCTGCATCAAACCCACTATTATCCAGCCACATTGAACCATTACATTCTCTGAAAACACCTCTTGCTTTTTCCCCTATTTTGCTCACACTATTACACGGCCTGAAGTGTCCTTTATTCCTCTTTAAGGACCTCCACATGGGTGCCCCCTCCAAGAGTTGCCTGCCCCGCATGACCATCCCACATTCAGCTCGCTCTACCCTCTCTGCTTGGGGACTCTCTTCCACTCTCCTTGCTTTAGCTCCACCATTAGGCTGATGGTTCCGAAATCTTTTTCTAGCCTATGTTTCTATCACGAACTTTGATTCAGATTCCCGGTTTCTTGTGGGACTGCCTCATCTAGATGTCTCACTGGAGCTTCCAACTCAACATGACCAAAGCTGAACTCATCACCTAACCCCCAAACCTGCTTTCTCCTTATTTGGTGGCAACACCATCCATCTACTCCATCTTCTGAGTTGGGAACCTAGAAGTCAACCCCGATTTCTCCCTGAGCTGAGTCCTCACAGCCAAAGAATTCAGAAAGCCCATTAACTTCACTGCCTGACTTTTTCTCAAGCTTCTCCTCTCCTCCCATCCATTCTGCTAATATCTAAGTTCAGACTCTCACCTTCTCCTGTCTACAACTCTATGATAATCTTGAACTTCTCTCCCACTCTCATTTCCCTCGATGCCATCCTCCATATAGCTGCCCTTGTAATCACTTTAAAATGCAAATCCAATTCCAGTTCTGTTTCCCACTATACATTCTATATCCTGCATGATCCCAATTCTTCTCCAGGCATATTTCTGGCCATTTTCTGCCTCCTGGCTTAATCTCCAACAGCCTAGAATGGACATAATATGCTAACATTGGATAGTTTTCTTCCTCCTGGGTCTACTCAGCTTTTCCCTCTATTAGGGCACCCACCTACCCCCCTTCACCTCCCCAACACTTCCTAATCCCTAAACTCAGCTCAGGGAGGCATTTGTCATCTCTGCCTGGCTCAGATGAGATGCTCTGCCCTGAGCACTATGAGTGATCGGGAAGCAGGATTCTATGTAGGATGGTTAGGAGCCTGGGGCTTGTCAATTGAGTAAGAACTGGGTTTGAATTCCATATCCTCAACTTTCAAATGTTGGGACCTCTGAAATTGCTTTAACTTCTCTCAGTGCCAGTTTTCTCATCTGAAAACTGAGGATAGAATACCTACCTAGTAAGGGGGGTATGGGAAATGCATGTAAAGTATTTAATAAGTGCTCAATAAAACTATTGATTTATCTCATCATAGCCTGTGCATATTTCTATCTCTGTGCTTAAAGAATTCTAATGATTTATGTATGTGCCTTGCTTAGTAGAATCAATTCCTTGAAGTTAAAGTTTGTGTCTTGTTCATCCTTGTAACCCCAGAGAAGATACTATTTAAGTATTTGTTGAAGAAATGAATGCAGGAACAAATCCAGCACACGTGTTCCTGCATTCATATGGCACTCTGTCTTTCCCTTAAGGTACATTCTGACTTGTATTATAATACTACGAAAATGTGTCTTATCTTTCCTGTCAGATTTTAAGTTATCTGAGGTCAGGAATCACGTCTTACCCAATAAATGTACATACATCAAGTTAAATTTGAGGCTTTCAAATGTGGATTCTCGAATTAATGGTTTAGAATGGCAGGCTTCCTAGCCAAACGTAGAAACAAATAAGTAAACTAAAAATCACTTTGTTCAATCATCTTTAACCCTTTTCTTTCCATTAGCGCTACACCCTGACCGTGATGAACTTTTATCTCCTCAAATAAGCTATGCTTTTCTCTGCCTCAGGGCCTTTCTATGGGCTGCTCTCTGAGCCTGGAATACTATCAAACAACCTAATACATCACTGTTTTCAGAAAGCCTTTCCTGGTCCACAGATCAGGCTTATTCATTCATAGTTACATTCCCACTGCAAGATGAGATGGTCCTCTGGGTCAGGGAGAGTGTCTCTTAGGTTTCTTCTGTTTTTCTCAGCCCCAAGCGTGTAGTCAACATTCAGTAAACTCTGTTGACTGACTAAATAAACAAAGCTCTGAGTTTCAGTCTTCCTCTTTTCTAAGATATTGGCAAATGCTAGACTCAAACGGATTACACAGGAGTTACTCTACCAGAATTTACTTAAGACTAAATTCCTAAAGACTGCATTGCAGCAACAGAAGCCAAGACAGTATTAGTGCTTTGCTCTATAGCAGAAAAGATTGGAGAAAATTAAGAGGTGACCTCTATGTTGACCAAAAGCATTGACTAGTGTAATTTAGCTTGGCATTAACATGGTAGTGGAACTTGTTCAGTAATTGAAATGAGCAGGGGAAGACTTGAGAACAACTATTCTGTTCACACAGTTGGTCAGCAGTCCATCTGGATCCAGAGCTCTGTCTTGCTGAACCCCTGATGAGCAGTGTTTATTTCTGGTGTGGAGTCTGTAGAATGGGTACCACTCCTTCTAGGCATTTCTTGCCTGTAGAGGCTTTGCCATCCTTCCTCACTCATGTAATCTACCGAACTTTGGTACACCCCTCCCCACAAAACTTAATGAGGCTCATCATGACTGACACTCTGTACTCATGACAAAGACAAAACCCCAATCAACCCTCCACTAATTCAAGTGATTTTATGAAGTCTATAAAACAGGACCTTAATTTCTGATTTTCTATTCACTCAGTGGTGAATGAAAATAGTATTTAATAGCTTAATAGAGTCTCATAAGTGGACCTTCTCCAGGTACCTTGCATAAGGCCACTTTGGGAGAAGAGGTAGACCACTGGCCCAATGGTCCTCAGCCATAAGGACTGTGTTATGGTTTGGGTGTCTCCCCACCCAAATCTCATGTTGAATTGTAGTTCCTATAGTCCCCACATATCTTGGGAGGGACCCAATGGGAGGTAATTGAATCATGGGGGTGGTTATCTCCATGCTGTTCTTGTGATAGTGCGTGAGTTCTAACAAGATTTGATGGCTTCATAAGGGGGTTTTCCCCACCTTCACCATGCACTTCTCCTTGCTGCCGCCATATGAAGAAGGATGTGTTTGCTTCCCTTTCTGCCATAATTGTAAGTTTCCTGAGGCCTCCCCAGCCATGCTGAACTGTGAGTCAATTAAACCTCTTTCCTTTATAAATTACCCAGTCTCAAGTATGTCTTTATTAGCAGCATGAAAATGGCCTAATACAGTAAACTGGTACTGGTAGAGTGAGGTGTTGCTGTAAGGATACCCAAAAATGTGGAAGCAACTTTGGAACTGGGTAACAGTCAGAGGTTGGAACAGTTTATTCCAACTGTTCCAAGAAGACAGGAAAACGTGAGAAAGTTTGGAACTTCCTGGAGACTTGGAGGGCTCAGAAGACAGGAAGATGTGGGAAAGTTTGGAACTTCCTAGAGACTTGTTGAATGGATTTGACCAAAATACTGATAACAATTTGGACAACAAAGTCCAGCTGAGGTAGTCTCAGATGGAGATGAGGAATTCGTTGGGAACTGGAGTAAAGGTCACTCTTGCTATGCAAAAAGACTGGTGGCATTTTGGTCTGGACCTGGAGATCTGTGGAACTTTGAACTTGAGAGACGATTTAGGGTATCTAGTGGAAGAAATTTCTAAGCAGCAAAGTGTACAAGAGGAAGCAAAGCATAAAAGTTTGGAAAATTTGCAGCCTGACAATGCGACAGAAAAGAAAACCCCATTTTCTGGGGAGAAATTCAAGCCAGCTGCAGAAATGTGCTTAAGTAACAAGGAGCCAAAAGTTAATCACCAAGAAATGGGAAAAATGTGTCCAGAGCCTGTCAGAGACCTTCATGGCAGCCCCTCCCATTACAGGCCTGGAGGCCTAGGAGGGAAAAATGGTTTCCTGGGTTGGCACCAGGGACCCCCTGCTCTATGCAGCCTCAGGACATGATGCCCTGTGTCCCAGCTGCTTCAGCTCCAGCCATGGCTAAAAGGAGCCAACATAGAGCTCAGGCTGTCACTTCAGAGGGTGCAAGCCCAAAGCCTTGGCAGCTTCCACATGGTGTTGAGCCTGTGGGTGCACAGAAATCAAGAATTGAGGTTTGGGAACCTCCGCCTAGATTTCAGAGGATGTATGGAAATGCCCAGATGTCCAGGCAGAAGTTTGTGGCAGTGGCAGACCCCTCAGGGAGATTGTCTGCCAGGGCAATGTGAAAGGGAAATGTGGGGTTGGATCCCTTACACAGAATTCCCACTGGGGCACTGCCTGGCGGAGCTGTGAGAAGATGGCCACCATCATGCAGACCCCAGAATGGTAGATCCACTGACAGCTTGCACCATGCACCTGGAAAAGCCACAGACACTCAACATCAGCCCACGAAAGCAGCTAAGAGAGGAGCTGTACCCTGCAAAGCCACAATGGTGGAGCTGCCCAAGGCCATTGGAGCCTACCTCTTGCATCAGCATGACATGGATGTGGGACAAGGAGTCAAAGGAGACCATTTTGGAACTTTAAGGTTTAATGACTGCCCTATTGGATTTTGGACTTGCATGGGGTCTGTGTCCTTTTGTTTTGGCCAATTTCTCCCATTTGGAATGGATGTATTTACCCAATCCCTGTACCCTCATTGTATATAGGAAATAACTAACTTGATTTTGATTTAACAGGCTTGTAGGTGGAAGGAACTTGCCTTGTTACAGATGAGACTTTGGACTTGGACTTTTGAGTTAATGCTGGAATGTGTTAAGACTTTGGGGGACTGTTGGAAGGGCATGATTGTGTTTTTGAAATGTGAGGACATGAGATTTTGGAGTGGTCAGAGGTGGAATGACACGGTTTGGCTGTGTCCCCACCCAAATCTCATCTTGAATTGTAGTTCCCATAATCCTCACATGTTGTGGGAGGAACCTGATGAGAGGTAACTGAATCACGGAGGCAGTTATCTCCATGCTGTTCTCTTGATAGTAAGTGAGTTATCATGAAATCTGATGGTTTTGTAACAGGCTTCGCTGCCACCCTTCACTCTGCACTTCTCCTTGTTGCCGCCATGTGAAGATGGACATATTTGCTTCCCCTTCTGCCATAATTGTACATTTCCTGAGGCCTCCCCAGCCATGCTGATCTGTGAGTCAGTTAAATCTCTTCCTTTTATAAATTACCCAGTCTCAAATATGTCTTTATTAGCAGCGTGAGAACGGACTAATACAGACTGCCAGGCAGTTGGTCCCTCTGCCCAGTCAGCCACAAAGGCAGAGACAGCACAGCATACAGAGCAGGAGGCTGAATTGGAGGCCGCCAGGACAGATTCTCAGAAGTCACCACCCTGCACTTTTCCTCATACCACCATGCCCGATGTGTCTGTTCCTGGCCGGCTGGCTCTGAGAGCCATTTCCTCTCCTTTCTCTGCAGTAAAGGACACTTGTAGACTCTATTTCCAAGTCCCCTGACGCAGCTGGCTTCTAGTTGGGTTTAGACAATGAAAGACAATGGCAGGAGATTGGAGCTCAAGAAAGGGAGCTACTAGTGCATTTTTCTCCTCTCTCTTCTCTGAATGATGCTCCCACACAGATTACCATAGTTCAGACATCCCTGATGAAAACAGTGCCAACGAATGTACACCTTTTAAGTGGAGGTGACTTAATGTCCCATGGGTAAACTTTTAATCAAAGGGAAATGTGACCATGTGGATATATTATTCCTCCTTTTTCTCTTAAATAGACAGTATAAAAACATTGTTAACGTTCTTTCTTCTAATAGTTCTGTAGTTTAAGGCAACCAACTAGATATTGCATCCTTACATTGGCCATTGTCTCTTCCCTGATCACTCTCTACTGATTCCTAATACAGAAGTATTAGCATGTAAGGTGTAATAGCACATAGGAGTAACCACATATAAGATCTCTGCCTCAAATGCTGCTTTCTTGGGAACCTGGGTGTGTTCGTTTCCTAGGGCTGGCATAACAAAGTACCACAAACTAAGTGGCTTAAAACAATAGAAATTTATTCTCTCACAATTCAGGAGGCCAGGAATCTGAAACAAAGCTGTCTTGAGGTTGATTCTTTCTGGGAGCTCTGAGGAAGAGTCTGTTTCATGCTTATTTTCTAGTTTATGGTAGTTGCTGGCAATCCTTGGTGTTCCTTGGATTGTAGCTGCATCCCTCCAAGCTCTGCCTCTGTTATCACACGGTGTTCTTCCCTGTTTAGCTCTGTGCCTCTGTATGTGGCCTTCGTATAAGGACACCAGTTGTTGGATTTAGAGCCGATCGTCATCTAGTATGACCTAATCTTAACTAATTACATCTGCAAAGACCCTGCTCGCAAATAAGGGTGACTTCTGAGGTTCCAGGTAGTCATGAATTTGCCAGGGGGAAGAGGACACTCTTCAAATCAGTAGACTGGGCTACAACATTTGGAGACAAGAGTGAAATTATGGGAACCCCTAGCAAGGAATGGCATCCCAGCTACAAAGGCTGCGGTTACTACCTGTGGTTAGTCAGGATGAGGTTCAAGTGGAAGGTAAGTCATTGGAATATGCAGAGTCTGGACTTTGATAACTGTAAGGATTGTGGAGTGGGTTAGCTTTCTTTAACTGTATTTGAAACATTGAAGGAAGAAAATGATAGGCTCAGAGTGGCCTACTGATGACACAAGGTACATTGTTAAAGCCAGAGCCTTTTTTACAGTTGTCAAGTAGACTCTCAACTCCTGAAGCAGCAGGGTGGATTGTGCTGGAAAATCAGGCCCAGGATCAAACTGTAGCATGACAGAGCTGAGTGCACAGCCTCCATAGATCCTCTGTGTCAAGGCCAAGGCAGTGATCAGAAGAAAATGGGACACTGAAACCTGGGATGGGGGTCCTTTAGATAACAGAGTCTGAGAACTTTGAATACCCAGCCTGGGGAAAGCAGTGCTATTCCCCTTGCCAGAGAAAAGCAATTTCACCTTCCATGGAGATCACACAAAAACATATCTGAGGCAGGCACTTCATAAAACAATGTTTGCTTTCCTCAATATCTTCCCTCATTACCTCCAGATTGATAACTAGGATAAGCCCAAGAGGAGGAGTGCTGAAATAAAATAGTTTGCTTGCTAAAAACTATTGTAGGACATCAACAATATAAATCAGTAGAAATTAGGGCAATGCATGTGAAAGAAAAATGTGAAGGTGTTGTATAAATGGAGACGAGGCAAAATATTAATGTATGATAGGGCACAATTTATTGACATGTTGATACTTATGATGCTTGAGACTCAAGTTCTGGCAAGAGCTTCTGGAGCAAATCTTAATAGCTGGTTGGGATGGCTCCTTGAATCTTGGGTATGATGGTCACTGTCTTAGTTCATTTTGTATTGCTATAACATAATACTACAGATTGGGTAGTTTATAAAGAAAAGAAATGAATGAATTCAAAAGAGCTCCAGAAGGCCAGGCGTGGTGGCTCATGCCTATAATCCCAGCACATTTGGAGGCCCAAGTTGGGTAGATTGCTGGAGGCCGGGAGTTCAAGACCAGCCTAGCCAAGATGGCAAAAACCCATCTGTACTAAAAATACAAAAATTAGCTGGGCATGGTGGCACATGCCTGTAATCCGAGCTTCTTGTGTGGCTGAGGCATGAGAATTGCTTGAACCCGGGAGGCAGAGCTTGCAGTGAACTGAGATTGTGCCACTGCACTCCAGCCTAGGTAATAGAGCAAGACTCCGTCTCAAAAAAAAAAATTGAACTCCAGACTGGGAGTTGAGAGACCTGGTCCCATCTAACTTGTGTGTAATTTTGTACAATTCACTTCCCCCACTGGACCTCAGTTTTCTTCTATGAAAAATCACAAAGGAGGATTTAGTTATGCCTCAATTCCTTTTCAGCTCTAGAAAGTAAAGAAAGGCCAATGGCAAGAGATTTTGCAATAATGAAACCTTAAAACAGGTGACTCTTCTATCTGTGGTTTGCTTTACTATAGAGAAATTTAAAATATGACTAAAAGAAAACATTCCTTTATGGTGTTCTCTAATCCCATGGGAAGTCTTTTATGAACAAGTAGTCCAAATGACTTAGTCTCATGCTATCTCCATGATGTTATCAAGCAGTTTTAATAGCAATAATGCCTCCCTTTATCTATATACATTCTTGAACAATTATTAAGTATTTGTGGGAGTTACAAAGGAGCCACAATGGTAGGTAGGCATGCAAACCTGGCAAATAGAGCCCAAGACAGCTCTCAGTCTCCAGGGAATGGTAGACAAGCCACCACAGAGACTCTGTGCTGTCTGTTCCCCTGAGCTGCAGAGAGCAGACAATGGACCTAAGGAGCCCTCAGGGGTAAAGATGACTCAAAACATATAGACCAGTGACCAGAGACACTAAGATGTGTTCACAGTCATTGCAAAGATGCCAGAACAATGACAGGCATCAGCAACCAGAAATCACAGTGGACCTACAGACAGCTCAGAGGTGCCAACACAAGCCAGAGGAAGACCCTGAAGTAGGCACTTTCATCCAGAGGTCATGAGGCAATGTAAGCTGCCCAGAAGTTACAGGTCACCTTGGAAAGGAAAGTGGGAAAGAATGACCCCTATAATTGGCAGAGGTGATCTATGATCTATGAAATGCTGAGAAAACCCTAAGTGAGTGAGTTTACTCAGGACTGGTAGATAAGCAATTAAATTATGCTGCAGAAAACTAAAGAAATGACAACTTTGTGGAAAGAAGCCATGTGTAAATGCAAATTAAGACATTTACATGTAAACTCTACATTATATGGTACACAGTTATTAAAATACTGAGTATTTCAAAATTAAAAAGAGTGAAACATGCACTGCTTTGAAAGAATGGAAAATGCACTGAATATTGCCACTTGGATTTACCAAAGGCCTTTGATCTCTATGCTAGAAAAATGCATAATAGAGCACACATCTCTCTCTTCCCACTCACTTGCCCACCTTAATGTACTCTCACCCCCACAATCCCAAGGTCACTGCTTTTTCTCAGGCCATCACTGTGTCTACCTAATTGGTCCTCCTCAAGAGATTTCTAACAGCTTCCCCTGATTCTCTCTCTTTTGTTATTAGAGTACTTTCTTAAAACATAAACATCATTTTCCTGCCTAAATCTTGCTGATGGCAGGAGACACAATAAATGAACTGAGTGGCATCTGACCAGTAGAATACAATACAACCTCCACAAATCCAACTTGAGAGGAATATTTCATGACATTGGAAAGTGTTCATCTCTTTTACACTGCTGGTGGGAGTGTAAATTAGTTTAACCATTATGGAAGACAATGCAATGTGGCAATTCCTCAAAGACCTAGAGGCAGAAATACCATTTGACCCAGCAATCCCATTACTGGGCATATACCCAAAAGAATATAAATCATTCTATTATAAAGATACATACACGTGTATGTTCATTGCAGCACAATTGCAAAGACATGCAATCAACCTAAATGCCCACCAATGATAGACTGGATAAAGAAAATATGGCATATATACACCATGAAAAACTACGTAGCCATTAAAAGGAATGAGATCATGTCCTTTGAAGGGATGTGAATGGAGCTGGAAGCCATTATCCTCAGCAAACTAATGCAGGGACAGAAAATCAAATACCACATATTCTCATTTATAAGTGGGAGCTGAGTGATGAGAACACATGGACACGTGGCAGGGAACAACACACAATGGGGCCTGTCAGAGGGTTCGGGGTGGGGAGAGGGCGAGCATCAGGAAGAATAGCTAATGGATGCTGGGCTTAATACCCAGGTGATGGGATGGCCTGTGCAGCAAACCACCATAGTACACATTTACCTATGTAACAAACCTGCACATCCTGCACACGTACCCCTGAACTTAAAATTGAGAAAAAAAAAAGTGTTCATGATGAATGGGACAAGTCAGATTACAAGTGAGTATGTACAGTAGGATTTCAATTTTAAATGTTGTAAGTACGTTTTAAAATATGTGTATGTACTGAAATAATGTTTTCGAAACACAGTAGGATTCTTGCATTTCTGTTTATTTGTCATGTCTGTAGTTAGCCTGAGTTGGGGATGGGGGTAGGCACCTAAGATTGGACCTATTGTAGCAGTGGTTCTCTAACTTTTTTTTTTTTAATCTCAGAACCTCTTCACAACTCTTGAAAATTGTTGAGGGCCTCAATAATTTCTAGTATTTTAACTACTGAGAGATATTTGCTTATGTGTATTATATCTATTAAAACTTACCACATTCACAATTAAAACTGAAAAAAATTTAAAATATTTATCAACATACCTAAAATAATAATAAATCAACTAAATTAACATAAATTACATATTTTGTGATATAATATTTTAACCCACAAAAAATGAGTAAGAAAAGAGTTATTGTTTATATTTTTGCAAATCTAATGTTTGACTTAATGGAAGACAACTGGATTCTCATCATATCAATGGAAGACAACTGGATTCTCATCATATCTGTTTATAGAATCCATTGTGATATGTTGTTTTGATTAAAGTATGGGGGAACAAATCTATTCTCACACAGCTTGGAACTGGAAAAAGAAGTATTTTAATAGCCTTTTCAGCTAATTGTGAATATTCTTCTTTGATGCTACACCAAAACTCAAAAAGCAATGTTTCTTAAATGCTAGTTACAATATGCAATTTGAAACCATATAACTGAATGTTTATACTATTACATTGAAGTCCATCTATCTCACACTCTGAAAGGATCTTTTATTCGTGCGTGATTTTGAATACAGTGCATTTATCGTTTGGGAGAATATTAGTTTTTCTGAGTTATGTAGATTTTCCAAATGTTGGCAGATTTTATATAACATCAAAAAATCACATCAGTTACCATCATCATAAATCTCATTTTTAAAAAAAAGTCTGTAATTATTGGGAAGCCATCAAGTTCATGGAGTTTTTCACACTTCTAAATTTTGGTTGAAAGCTCAAATTTTACTATTAGCAACAAATACTTTCAGTTGTTATCCTGGAAATGACAGGCTCACATCATTGATAAAATATCCACCACATATGCAAGTCTGAATAATCAGTATGTTTGTTTATTAGTATTGTTCTTTTAAGTAAAAATGATATTCCTTGGGGGGAAAAAGCTGCTAGTTCAGCTCACAACTCAAATAATGGCATAGGTGTCTTTCCTAAAACAACCATCATGCTTCAATATGAATCAGGAGTACTTCATTTGTACTTCACTTGCCACGCAGACTATAAAAAAAGATGAGTAATCAAAAGTTAAGATTTAATATAATTAATAATTGTATTGCTTTATGAAGGATGTTCTTAAGTGAAACTAGGAGGTTATTCATGTCTTGACTTTTTTTGTCTTTTGGGGTTTAGGGTGTCTGTGTGTATGTGTGTGTGTTTACTCTAAGTGTGTGGTGTTTAAGAATGCAATGACTTCTAGTAGAATTCAGTGTTACCACCTTGATTAGTCCTAAGGAGCCAGCAGTTTTGTCTACACCACTTTCGCATCATCAGCACAAGTGCCACACAGTAAAAAGGGGAAATAACTTCTCAGTCCTTTTTTGAAAATAGTTTTGATCTCATGGACCCCCTGAAAATGTCTCAGAGACTCCCAGGAATCTGTGAAGCAATAGAAACCACTATAGAAAGTAGTCATTAATTTGAATAAATTTATAAGACTAAAAAGACATGTGTTCAGTGTTACCAGTGGTTATCTCTGGGTAATGGAATTATGCATGGGTTTCTATATTTTCAGGCTTATCTGAATGTTATTAATTTTTTGTAGTAATCATTATTTTAATAATAAGAAAATGTGTGGTTATTTCCTGAAAATTACTGTTCACATTTCTGACCCTGGTTGAAAAATGCTCCTCTTCCTGCTGACTCTACTTCACCTCCTCATCTTCCTCTCCTGAAACCCCACCACCCAGTGACTCACTGCTTCCCATATGGAAAGCTCGCTCAGGGTTTTTGAAGAGTTCCAGGAAGATATGCACACTTAATAGTAAATGGAGAAATGACCTATATAGCAAAGGGTAGGTCGAAGCTCACAGAACAATTTGTATTCCCCCCAAAATATCTTCGCATAATAAAGGGGGCATTAGTCACTTTCACAAGCTTATCTGGTTAGCTAATATTTGAAAGAGCAAAATTACAGAATAATAAAAGATGAATTTAGCAACCTTTTTGAGCTGCACTGTTTAATACAGTTCCACTTAGCCATGTGTGGCTGCTGAGTACCTGAAATGGGGCTAGTGCAGCTGAGAAACTGAATTTTTAATTTTATTAATTTTAATGAGTTTAAAACTAAAAATTGCTACTCATTTCAATTATTAGAAAATTTTTAAGTATGTTTATGTATCTACTTTTTCAACCATAAATTTTATGACATCTGAATACAAATCAAGTATTTCCAGTGAAAACTTAGCATCCAAATGGAGAGATGTTGTAAACATAAATTATAAATTTCATACAGTAAGATTAAAAGTAAAGTATTTCACTTCTAATTTTTTATATTGATTATATATTAAAATGATAATATTTGAGACATTGATTAAACAAAATACAGCATTAAAATTAATTTTACCTGTTTGTCTTAACTTCTTAAATGTAGCAAGTAGAAAATTTTAATTACATATGTGATTCACAGTGTATTTCTGTTGGACAATGTTGCCTTCAAGTTTTATGTGGTAGAATTAGACCAAAAATAATTTTGTTTGCTATACTGAATATTTTCTACTTTTGACTGTTACTATAGATCTACTTAAAATTCTTCTAAATCTTAACTGGAAATAGTATTCTTCTTCTTCTCAAAGATTGTTTCTCATAAGTACTGTAACCCCTTAGCAACCTAACAAGGTATTTGTAGTGTGTGAAAAGATTAAATACTTATGACAAGTATGTACTTATGAGAGCTACCATTATGTTATTGCAATACAGCTGCAACTATGTCTCTTTAAATCTAGAAAGTTCTGTCTTTCTTTTAAAACCCAGGCTGGTGGAAAGTGGCTCCAGACATTGAGTACTTTTGTCTTAAAGCTAACAGTACTTTTATTTTCTATTTGCCATTATGACTTGGACCACTTTGTCTTGGCTCTGTGGCAAAGGATTGGACAATTCAAATTTTCCAGAGGTCCCTTTTCTTAATTCTTAACAAAGCCATAGCAAGTGCTTCTGTCTCTTACTCACTGCCATGGTTTTTGCCTTTCAATGAGAAAGTAAAACTGAGAATAGTTTCCAGAGCTTTCAGAACTTTTTCCATTGAAATGCAAACACCCCCCTGGCGCCTCTGAAAATTCTGAGAAATTGCTGGGTTTTGGCGATGTTTCCAGAAAACCTGGCTTTCTTCTGTTCATGGCTGGTTTAAGTTCTTCCCTTTCCAAGTACATTCGACTGAAGTCAGTGGTTGACTGTCTCTTGCAGGGCAAACTCCCAACTTGAACGCTAAACAAAGAGTAACTTTTTCATTCCAAATTTGGAATTGTTACCAGTAAACCTCTGAACCCTACCTTTGTTACATCTCCTCTCCAAATGTGATTTAGTTTCTCGACATGTACCCTTCTCCTTAACCCTGTCCATGACTTACCACAGCCCTGTAGGAAGCTTACATAATGACTAGGTACACACAAAAATCAGTGTGTATTGTAAAGATAATGGCAGACATTGTCTTGGATTCTCTAATGTAGCCATCCTAACTGGTCTAAAAATTATCCATCCGCATTTTAAAATATTTTATGCAACCCATGCTCTCTAACCCAAAGCATCAGTGTAACATATAATAAAGCCACCAATCTTTTCTATCTTCATTTCCTCAATAGGATAAGTAATCTGAGTGGGTAAACTAAGAAAGCAATTGCCAAGTGTTCAATTAACACATCACCAGATTCTGATCTTAGAATCAGCTCAGATATGTCTTCCTTACTTATTGTCTATAATACATAACCTTGATCCTGTAGTGCCAGCATACACTGGTAACCTGAAAGATGATGCATTCCCCACTGTTTCACATGAGCTCATCTTTTGGGGAGGAATCGTGTCCGGTTTTACTTTCGTTGTTCATAAATTAAACTCAGTGAATATTTATTTAATAACTATGTGACCTAAGAAAAAACTTATCTCATGGCTCCCAGCAAATTCATGCTCAGACAGAAAAGAAGCTCTATCTCATCTGGAGTGGAGCTAACGGTGGCTAACACATGTGGAAGAAGAGCAAGTGAAAACTAAGAAGGAATAAACTGTCCTCTATTACTTGCTCTGCAAATCTGGTAAATCATGTGCAATCTCCATACCCACAAAATATCATATATTCAAATATCATAATACACCCCAAATAAAAATTCTTATCAAAAATTAGAGTATAAAATTCAAGTTAAAAACACAACTGTCAGCTGGGCACAATGGCTCATGCCTGTAATCCTAGAACTTTGGGAGGACAAGGTGGGCAGAGCACCTGAGGTCAGGAGTTTGAGACCAGCCTGGCCAACATGGTGAAACCCCCATCTCTACTAAAAATATGAAAATTAGTCAGTGTGGTGGCACATACCTGTAATCCCAGCTACTTGAGAGGCTGAGGCAGGAGAATCGCTTGAACCCGGGAGATGAGATTGCAGTGAGCCAAGATCGTGCCACTGTATTCCAGCCTGGGCAACAGGGTGAGACACCATCTCAAAAAAAAAAAAAAAACAACCGTCTAATTTAGTAATAAACTTCTCTAAGACTCTGTTTCATCTTCTGAGAAGTAGAGTCTTACTATTATTTCAGTGATTCTACAAATCAGTCATGGGCCTTTACTTACTGAAGTCTTAAGTAAAGCTTTGCAAGCCTATGACCCAAAATAAAGTCAAAATATCAGTACTCATCTTTAACAATAAAATGTACATATACAGGTAATTGTGATTTTCTCAAAAAGGAAAACATTTTAAAAACCAGGTGGCAGAAGAGACTGAAATACAAAACAACTTTTAGCCATGAGACTATAACTACAGTTCACATCTAGACACTAAGAGGGCTCAGGCACAGTACTGGCCATGCAGTATATGCTCAAGACATTTTTCTCAAGTTATGTAAATATATTCTAGAGCACTCCCTGAGAACCAAAGTAGCAGTTCTGCAAAACTGCTGATCAGAGTACATCTTCTGGATGTTATGAGAAGAAGAAGAAAATGGCATCACCCATGTGAGCCATATTGACCTTGACCTTGTGACCAGGAAAGGCACTGTCTTGGACCTCTCCTCTCAGCCATATATCCCACTCTCCATTCCACTCCATGGCTGTCCAAGATGTATTTTTCTGAACATATTTTATACACTTTTGCAGCCTCCAGGAGATGAGATTTTTTGGGAGGGGCTCAAACTTGAGGCTGTAACTAAAGTTCTAGTATTAGTAGCAAGGTTCCTAAATAGGATTTTAAATAGCAATAAATTTAATAATCGAAAGTACTTTAAAACTGTAATTCACAAGGCAAAATTTGTTGATTGGAAACTCTCATTAGCACAATAGATTTCTCTTTTATTATGGACACATAAGATTTCTCTTTTATTATGGACACATACACACACACACACACACACACACACACACACACACACAGTCTTTCCATATTAAGCTAATAATACAGACATGAGGACTGGGGAGATGTGTGGAGGTTATCAATTATGAATGTTTGTATTCTAAGAAATGCAATGAACTTACTACTTATCACTAGAAGAAAAAAATGCATTTTTCTTACAGTTGAGGGATTGCTGAGAGAAGTATAACATATTAGTTAGAAAATAATTTAAAGTGGAAAATAAGATTTTGAGTAGGTGACATACATATGCAGAAAATGGAGATTCTTTAAAAGCAATTTGCTCAATCCTTAGAACTTTCCAAGCGACCAAATTTCCAAAGGAATCAGTACAATCACTTTACTGGGGAAAAGAATACTGGAAAGAGAATCTTCTCAGTTGAATCATAAATTCACTCAATTTTTACTACTCTGCCACCTGTCTCCTATTTAGATTGCCATTCTAGGATTCTAATGTATGGCACAGAACAGTACTGAGAGCCACAGTATCCAGGGTGGCAGAGGCAGGGAGACATAGGGAGAGAGCTAGGCTTAGCAGCACACTGCTTTAAATCAGCTCTTCTGTTACGTAGTAAACATCGAGATGTGTCAGTATGCAAAGAAACAAAATGAAAAATTGCTTTCAAAGGCCTCAGAATCGTCCTTGCTTTGAGGCATTGGAAAAAAGTTGATTTCAATAATTGAAAGAGAGTTTTGCAGTGCATGAACAATCAGCTCCCCAGAAGATCCTGTCTACACGGCTCACTGACTTCCACAATATCCGAGTTAAGATTGTTCTATACCCACAAACTAGCTAAGAACACTAAAATCTGTGTCTCCTTTTCCAGATTCCATTAAACATGTGAAATGTAAAAGTTAGTAATTGAAATGCCAGTTAAGATCTGGAAATGATTGCTTCCCAGATATGGCCATATTACCAAATGAAAAATTAGCCCAGTCTGGGTTGAAGTTTTTTCACTTGATAAAGGAAACACTGTCACAGACACCCATACTTTTCCACCACAGCACAGGTAGACAAATCATTTTGTTTAAAAATCTATTTTTTCAATTCTAAATAATGGAATTAAGTTCTCATTTATTTTTCTACCAGTGGAAGCCCAACTCAAAACAAAATTTTAAAATACTAAGTTTGATTTCACATCCCTAAAATCAGGAAGGGATGACCTTATTTATAACCCTGCTTCCAAACAAGGCCACGTGGAAAATATTCCACAACAGCCAAAATAATTCAATCAATTGTAATGACCTTTCAAGATGATCAGATCACTACATTTTATCTCAGTCATTCATTCTGGAATTGTCAAATCTTTTTGTTTGTTTCATTTTTAAAAATTTGTTTACCTTAAATGACAAGTAAAAATTGTATATATTTATAGTATACAGCATGATGTTTTGATATATTTATGTATTGTAGATTGGCAAAATTCAACTATTTAACAAAGCCCTATCTCAAATACTTATCATTTTTTTGTAAAAAGAACACTTAAAATCTACTTTCTTAGCAATTGGCCATTTCCATGTCTTCTTTGGAGAAATATCTACTCAGATCCTTTGCCCATTTGTAAATCAGGTTATTTGATTTCTTGTTATTGAGTCATTTGATTTCCTTATATATTTTGGATATTGACCACTTATCAGATGTATGGTTTGCAAATATTTTCTCTCATTCCATAGGTTGTCTCTTCATTCTATTGATTATTTCCTTGCTTGGGCAGAAGCTTTTTAGTTTGACATAATCCCATTTCTTTATTTTTGCTTTTGTTGTCTGTGCCTTTGGGGTCATATCCAAAAAATCACTGTCCAGATCAACATCATAGGGTTTTCCCTTAGATTTTCTTCTATAGTTTTACATTTTCGGGTCATACATTTAAGTCTTTAATCCATTTTGAGTTGATTTTTGTGTATGTTGTGAGATGAGGGTCCATTTTTATTCTTCCACATGTGGATATCCAGATTTTCCAGCACTGTTTGTTGAAGAGACTGTCCTTTTCTCATTAGGTAAGGAAAGTCTCATCTCTGGGCTGGGCAGGAGGCATGAGATCGTAACAGAATATGGGGAGTAATATCACCCCCCTCTCCTCCCCTGGATATTACAATCCATATTGCGGGGGGGTGGGCACCCCCCCACAATATGCGGAGTAATATCACCCCCATATCGTGGATATTACGATCCACATCGCAGTGGGGTGGACATTCCCCGCGATATGTGGAGTAATATCATCCCCATCTCGCTCCCTGGATATTGCAATCCACATCGCAGGGGGGTGGGCACCCCCCACGATATGGGGAGTAATATCACCCTCCTCTCTTCCCTTGGATATTACGATCCACGGTGGACCGACAGCTTGTTTACGATATTGTGAGTAATATCATCTTCCCTTCTTGAAATTACGAACTATTTCCAGACAGGTGTACACCCTCTGCAGTATTGGCAGTAATATCGTCCTCTCCCCACCCTTGATATTAAGAACAATGTCACAGGAGTGTTTTTACTCTCTGCGATATTAGGTGTCATATCATCCTCTCCCACCTTGAAATTAGGAACAATATCACTGGGTGCGTGTACACATTCTGTGATATTGAAAGTAATATCATCCTCTTCTATCCTGGATCATGGGAACAATATCACTAGAGGGTGTACACGTTCTGCGATATTGGGAGTAATATCATCCCCTCTGTCTTTGAATATTAAGGACAATCTCACAGGGGGTTGTACATTCCCTGAGAAATTGAGAATAATATTATCTTCTCCCCCCCGCTTATTAAAAAAAAAAATCACAGAGTGGCTGTACACCTCCTGCGATATGGGGAGTAATATCATCTTCTCCCCTTCTGGATATTAGGAACAATATCACACGGGGGTGTACACTTTCTGCGATGTTGGGAATAATATCAACCTCCCGGCCTTTGAATATTAAGAGCAGTATCACAGGGTGGATGTACACCCCCTGCGATATTGGGAGTAATATCAGCCTCTCTCCTCCATGGACATTAGGAACAATATCCCAGGGTGGGTGTACATCTGTGCTATGAGGGGAGTAATATCATCCTCTCCCTTCCTGGATATTAGGAACAATATCACAGGGTGGGTGTACACATCCTGCGATACTTTAAGTATTATCATCCTCTCCCCCTCCGGATACTAGGAACAATATCACAGAAGAAGTGTACACTCCCTGCGATATTGGCAGTGATATCATTCTCTTCTTTTGTGAATATTAGGAGTAATATCACCGGGTGGCTGGACACCCCCTGCTCTATTTGGAGTAATTTCATACTCTGACCCATGGATATTAGAATCAGTATCACAGGGCGGGTGTACACCTACTGCGATATTGAAACTAATATCATGCTCTCCCGCCCTGACTATTAGGAACAATATCACAGTTGGGTGTAGACCCCGTGAGGTATTAGAAATGATAATAGTGATAATGTCATTAGTAATCACTAATTATTATTATTAATTATTAATAGCAACTAATACTGATTTCTAACATAATGGTATTATTAATTATTAATACTAATACTTGTTATTAATCAATATAAATTGCTAATGTTTTATTTACTATGGCTGTTATTGATGTTATTAACATTAATTTCATTGTAAGCACTTTAATTACTAATAGTAATGATTGATATTAATTAGCATAATTTTATTAATATTAATAATTGATATTAATTATTAATATTAATATTATTGTTCCTGATATTGGGGGGAGACGATGCTATAACTCCCAATGTCGCAGAAAGCTTACACCACCTGTGTTGTTCCTAATAGCCAGCGGGTAGAGGATGACATTACTCAAAATATCACAGTGGGTGCACATCCCTGCTGTGATATTGTTCCTGATATCCGGGGTGGGGGGGGAGAGGATGATATCACTCCCAATATTGCAGGGGGCGTAGACCCCTCCTGTGATATTGTCTCTAATATCCAAAGGTGGAGAGGATGACATTTTCCCCAAATTCGCAGGAGGTGTACACCACCCCTGTGATATTGTTCCTAATACCCAGGGGGCAAGAGGATGATACTAGTCTCCGTATCACAGGAGGTGTACACTCCTTAGTGATATTGTTCCTAATATCCAGGGACGGAGAGGATGATATTACTCCCAATACACCAGGGGGTGTACACCCCTTCTGTGACATTGTTTCTAATAGCCAGCATTGGAGAGGAAGATATTACTCCCAATATCGCAGGGGTATACACGCCACTCCAGCCCCATTATATTGTTCTGAATATCCAGAGTGGGAGAGAATGATATTACTCCCAATATCTCAGGGGGTGTGCATCTTCCTGTGATATTGTTTCTTATATTCAGGGGGGGAAAGATGGCATTACTCCTAATATCGCAGGGGTTGTACACACCTCCTGTGATATTATTCCTGATGTCCAGAAGGGGAGAGCATAATATTACCCTCAATATCGCAGGGGTTGTCCACCTCCCCTGTGATATTGTTCTTAATATCCATGATGGGAGAGGATGATATTCCTCCCAATATCGCAAGAAGTGTACAGCATCCTGTGATATAGTTCCTAATATCTAGGTGGGGAGAGGATGATATTACTGCCAATATCGCACAAGTGGTAAAACTCTTTCAAAGTTTTTCCTACAATTCGGGGGGAGAGGATGATATTACTCCCAACATGGAAGAAGGTGTACACCCCCCCCCCCACCTTGAAATCGTTCCCAATATCCATGTTGGCAGACGATGATATTACGCCCAATATCGCAGGGGATGTACACCCACCTTGGGATATTGTTCCTAATATCGAGAGGGGGAGAGGATATTACTCCCAATATTGCAGGGGCTGTACACCCACCCAGTGATATTGTTCTTAATGTCCAGAAGGGAAGGGATGTTATTACTCTAGATATTGAAGAGGTTGTACTCTCCCCCTGGGATATTGTTCCTTACATCCAAAGGTGGAGAGGATGATATTACTCCCAATATCACGGGGGGTTATACACCCCTCTTGTGATACTGTTCTTAAGATTTAGGGGGGGAGACAATGATATTACTGTCCATATCACAGGGTGTTTTTAATATTCAGTGGGGGAGAGGATGATATTAATTTCAATATCACAGGGGACACACCCCCTGTGATATTGTTCCTAATATCCAGGGGAAGAGAAATGATATGACTCACAATACGGCAGAGGTTGTACACCCCCTCCATAATATCATTCCAAATATCCCGGAGGGATTAGAATGATATTACTCCCAATATCACAGGGGGTGTACACGACCCCTTTGATATCGTTTCTAATATCCAGGGAGGGAGAGAATATTACTCCCAATATCACAGGGGGTGTACATCCCCCCCACCAACATTGTTCCTCATATTTAGTTGGGGAGAGGATGATAATACTCTCAATATCTCAGAGGGTGTGCATCCTTTCTTGCGATATTGTTTTGTAATATCAAGTGGGGGAGAGAATGATGTTACTACCAATATCGCAGGGGATGTACACCCCCGTGTTATTCGGTTTTGAATATCCAGGTTGCGTGAGGATAATATTACTGCCAGTATCGCAGGGGTTGTACACCCCACCTATGATATTATTCCTAATATCCAGAAGAAGAGAGAATGATATTACTCCCAATAGCGCAGGAGGTGTACACACCCCTGTGATGTTGTTCCCAATATCCAGTGGGGGAGAGGATGATATTGCTGGCCACATCGCGGGGGGTGTACACCACTTCTGTGATACTGTTTTTAATATCCAGGGGGAAGAGGATGACATTACTCCCAGTATCGCAGTGCGTGTACACCAACTATGTGGTATTGTTCTTAAAATCCACGGAGGGAGAGGATGTAATTACTGTCAATATCGCAAGGGGTGGACACCCTTTCTTTGATATTGTTCCTAATATTCAAGGGGGAGAGCGTGATATTAATCCCAATATCGCTGTATACACCCCTTTTTGATGTTGTTCCTAATATCTGGTGGGGGGGGCGAAGTCTCTATTACTGGCAATATCACAGGGTGTGTACACCACCCCTGTTATATTGTTTCTTATTTCCAGCAATGAAGAATATATATATCAGAAACAATATATATTGTTTCTGATATCCAGGAGGGAAGAAATTAGTATTACTACCAATATTGAAGGCATGGACACTCACCATGTGATACAGTTCTCAATATCCAGGTTGAAAGAAGATGCTATTACTCCCAATACAACAAGGGGTGTACACTCCGCCTGTGATATTGTTTCTTATATCCAGGAGGGGAGAAGATACTGTTACTCCGAATATTGAAGGGATGTACACCCCCATGTAATATTGTTCTCAATATCCAGGTTGAAAGAAGATGCTATTACTCCCAATATAACAAGGGATGTACACCCCGCTTGTGATATTATTGGTAAAATCTAGAAGAGGCGAGAACGATATTACTTCTAATAGAGCAAGGGGTGTACACCCCCCCGATGATATTGTACCTAATATCTAAAAGAAGAGATGATGATATTATTCCCAATACCCCAGAAGGTGTACATCCCCCTGTGATATTGTTCCTAAAAACTAGTGAGGGAGCGCATGATATTACTTCTGCTATGGCAATGGCTGTGCACCCCTGTGATATTGCTCATAATTTCCGGGGGGTACAGTAGGATGTTACTCCCAATATAGCAATGGGTGTACACCCACCTTGTGGAAAATATGTCTCCCAATATTCAGGGAATCACAGGATGATATTACTCGAAATATCGCAAAAAGTGTACAGTCCTTTTGTGATATTGTTCCTAATATCTGGAGGGGGAGAGGATGACATTACTTTCAACATTGCAGGCTGTGTACACACACCCTGTGAAATTGTTCCTAATATCCAGGATGGGAGAGGATGATATTACTCCCCATATAGAAGGAGGGTGGACACCCCCCATGACATAGGGAGTAATATTACCCCTTCTCCCTCTCTGGGTATTAGGGTCTACATCGCAGTGGGGTGGACACCCCCCGACATATGTGGAGTAATATCACCCCCTCTCTCCCACTGGGTATTACGGTCCACATCGCAGGGGTGTAGACACCCACCATGATATGGGGAGTAATATCACCCCCCTCTTTCCCCCTGTGTATTACGATCCACATCGCAGAAGGGTGGACACTCCCCGCGATATGGGGAGCAATATCGCCCCCATCTCTCCTCCTGGTTATTACAATCCACATCGCAGGAGGCTGGAGACCCTCCGCCATATGGGGAGTAATATCACCCCCCTCCACCCCACTGGGTATTATGATCCACATAGCAGGGTGGTGGACATCCCCCGCCATATGGGGAGTAATATCACCCCCCTCCCCTGGCTGGGTATTACGATTGACATCGCAGTGGGGTGGACACCCCCCAAGATATGGGAAGGCAGGCAGAGTGATTCCAAAGCTTGGTAAAGGTTCTAGAAATTTGTATTCAACTGCTTCGATGTATACATCTTGGCTTCTTTGTCAAAAAACAATGGATTGTAATGTGTGGATTTATTTCTGTGCCCTCCTGTCTGTTCCATTAGTCTGTACATCTATTTTTACGCCAGTACTATGCTGCTTTGATTACTATAGCTTTGTAGTATATTATGAAGTCAGGTAATGAGATGCCTCCAGCTTTGTTCTTTTTTGCATAAGATTACTTTGGCTATTCAGAGTTTTCTGTAGTTCCGTGCAAATTTTAGAATTTTTTTTTATTTCTAGGAAAAATGTCATTGAAATTTTGATAGGGATTTCATTAAATCAATAGATCATTTTGGGTAATATGGACATTATAACAATATTAATTTTGGAACTGTCAAATCTTTAAAGCTGAATTTCTCATACTGAACTTCTTCCATGTTCAGTATACACTGAAGCAGTTGAATACAAATTTCTAGAACCTTTACTAAGCTTTGGAATGACTCTGCCTGCCTTTCCATGTTACACAGCTTGCTGATTCTCTTATGATCACATGCCTCCTGCCCAGCCCAAAGATGATCCATTTAAAGACTTTAGAACAGAAACTGGCATATAGTAAGAGCTCAAAAAAATTTTTTTTAGTGATTATGATGATGATAATTAGCCCAGGCAGCATGGTCAGCCACTTCAATATTTAAGGGGGTACTGTGCCAAGCTTGACCCAGTTCCCTCCACGCATTCATCCTGCTCCTCCTCCCAACTGCAGAGCCTTACTAAGGAAAACTATAGAATCTTGACGACCTCCCTACACATTCATGCTAGCTTCAAATGTGCTGCTAGCTGACCAAAACCTTATTATTTATATTACGTGCCTTCCATAGCACATTTTCCAAACAAATTACTCCAAATCTCTATGTTAAATCTTCTCCACCTGTAGTCTCTCTCCCACCTGATTCCTGCAGGAATTTATTTTCATGCTATTTAATTAACACCAGAGCCTTCCTTAATATATGAAAGATAGAGTTTGTTCAATACATATGTATCTGATTGAAACCAAAACCAACAATACTTGGTGTCATTTCAATGCTAACTTCCATTTCCTTTTTTCCTGAAGAATTGGTGAAAATCTTAGCCCAGTGCAAGTAAGGGAACATTTCTGTGCACAGCTCATGCAGGGCCTTTTTGTTGTCTTGTTTCCACTCCTGATGCTGTTCTTCCTCTGTGTTCTACATTGTCCTGTTCCAATTCAGTCTGTATCAAAATGGCCACAGTGAGGATTCTATGAATCTAGTCTTTGGTAGTAACTGCACACAGCACTCTATCTCTTGGTCTGCTTTTTAAAGTTTCTTATTTATTTATTTATTTTTCTTTTATGAGACAGGATCTTGCTCTGTCACCCAGGCTGGAGTGCAGTGGTACCATCATAGCTCATTGTAGCCTCAAACTCCTGGGCTCAAGGGATTCTTCCACCTCAGAGTAGCTATGACTACAGGCGTGCACTACCATGCCCAGTTAATTTTTTTTTTTTTTTTTTTTTTTTTCAGTAGAGATGAGGTATCAAACTCCTGAGCTCGAGGGATCCTGCCTTGGGCTTCCAAAGTGCTGGGATTACAGGCGTTACCCACCACATCCAGCTCCCATTTTAAATAAAGTCTTCTTCACAATATTTGCACAGCTGTGGATAATTCTAATTCCTACTACAAAGTGGTAAGAATGTGCAGAGGATGGAACTTGCAGGGCATGTTCTCTTTGAACTGTCTCTCCTGTTCCCTGGGAATTGCTTCTCTCTCTTCTGCTCAGTTCTCTGAGTCTGCAGTAATCAAGTTCTTTCCTAATATTTGCATGACTGGGTCCCTCCCTTTTCTTCCCACCCATGGCTTTACTCTGCAGCACAAGGAGCCTAGCATATGTGTGTGTGGACACCTCAGTCCTAGGTCCACACACACACACACCTGCTAACTATTGGCCACCAGCTGTCTATTGGCCATCACTGGGACCTAAGGTTGCAGACAGAGGCAATGTAGTTCAGGTGGGGAGAGGGAAGCAAAAGAGACAGGTCCAGTCTCTAAGAGCAGAGAATTCCAGAGTCCTAGTTATGGAGAGTGTGGGTGTGCCCAAGAAGGAAGGTGGTGTATCCTGGGAAGGAACAGAGCATCCTCAAACAGGAACCCAGGGCAGGGGTCCCGAGTGCCTAGGTCTAAGGCCAGGACTACTGCTGCCTTCATCCTTCGCTGCTCTGCAGGGGAAGTACCAACAGACAGCAGAGCCCAAGTCACCACTTGAAAAATGTAAAACCTCTATTCTGGAGTAATTAATTCTCTTATGATTTCTGTGATGTCCTATCCAACATTCCTTGATCTGTACTGCCTGAGGGGCTAACCACCTTTAACCACCTTCAAATGAGATGCACACAAATCTTCATCTCCATCTTAATATAAGGCATTTCCTCCTGAATCCTCGTTTTCTTTCCTCCTTTCTCAAAAACAGTGTCATTCCTCATCATGGAGGCAGCATATGGGCCACTGATGGTATGCAAGATGCCCTTAGGTGATACACGGAATGGATTTTCCTGAAAGTATATATATTGAATTTAATATGCATTTTAAAAATATAACTAGCGTGTCAAACCTGTGGTATTGTTGCATAGGTTGATGCTAAGTAAAAATCAGAGTTGAATATGTGTGTTGATACACACACACACGTGTACATATACATACACACAAAAAAATAATAGTAAGGAGCTGACTTCAATATGGCAGAAATGGTGAAGGTGGCACAGAAATGAAAGCAGTTTGGGAAATGCTGTGGAAGGAGAGCTCATTAGGAAAAGCTAATTCGGACACGTTCCTCGTCCTACGTCTTCCAGTTCACAACTGTACAAATCTGGCCCCTATGAAATCAATTTTCCTCATCTACTTATCTCAAAGCCATTAGTAGGATCAAATGAAAAATATACAGAAATGCTATAATGTGGTTCTCCAAGGCTGACTTCTCTGTAATCCCAGTTCTCACATTTTCTAGATTCTGGCTTTCTCAGCTGTACCTTTCTATTCAATCATTTTGTTTTTTTCCTATCCACTGCTATTGGCTCATTCTCTCCCTCTAACTTGATTCTAGTATCCTAGAAATAAAGGCCTCTCCCTTATTTTTAGTCAAGCTCACTAAAACAGGGTGGTTTAAACAACAGCTATTTATTTCTCACAGCTCTGGAGGCTGGAAGTTCAGGACTAAGGTACCAGCAGGATTTATTTCTGGTGAGACCTCTCCTCCTAGCTTGTGGATGGCTGCTTTCTCAGTGTGGAGAGAGAGAGAGAGAGAGAGAGAGAGAGAGAGAGAGAGAGAGAGAGAGAGAGAGAGAGAGAGAGAGAGAGAGAGAGAGAACATACTCCAGTGTCTCTTCCTCTTCTTATAAGGACACCAGCCCTTTTGGATTAGGGCCCCACCTGTATGATGTCATTTAATCCTCATTATTTATTTAAGGTAAATACAGTCGTATTGGGGGTTAAGGCTTCAACATATAAATTTGGGGGGAATGCAATTCAGCCCATAACACTTCCCCTAACCTTACTTCCTTCATTAGTGCACCAGCAAACTAATAAAGTGATGGACATACACTAAAGATTTTCAACCAGAGGTTCAGTTACCCATAATGCTTTTCAAAATTACAGAATCCCAGGCCCCATTCCAGATCTACTGAATGAGAAAACTGCAAATGGTGCCAGGGTTAGTGATTTGTACATCTGTGCAGGTGAACTGATGTGCATACCTGGTTGAGAACCACTGAGCTATATATATTATGCTTCACCTTCAACCTCGATTTCTTCACTATCCACTTTCTCCTCACTCCCTGATTTTTATCTTTATTCAACTGCAACAGTTCTTTTTAAAACCACAGAATTATTTCAAAATCACATGGCATTTAAAAAATTTTTATTCCCTTTCATGTGTTTGCAACTGTTGGACCCCAGGGTATCCCTATTTTATGAACTTCCCTCTTTTTGTTTCCATGGCATTGCAGCCACATGAATTTCAACTCTAACCCATGTGTTTTTCAGGGTCCTTCATAGGCTCTTATTTTCCCATTCCCGGAGACATTTTTTTCTTCTTTCTCCCATAGTGTCTAATTCGTTCCAATGACTTCAAACACTATTTCTGTGAAAACAATTCTAAAATCTTTAGACCACTCTTGAGAGCACTTTTCCCCATTAACGACTTCCAGATACATATCTCAGGAAGGGCCCATTTGTTCCTCACACCCAGCATATTTATTATTCATCAAATATTAAGGGACATGGATTCCAGGCCCTGTACCAGATTCTGGGAGTGTAAGGTGAAACTCAGACACAATCTCGCCATCTGAAAGCTAGAACTCAGAGAAGAAATGTAAGCCAGCAACTTCAATGCACCATAAGACAATACCACAAGGCAGGAAGCTCAGGGCACCAAGGGGCACAGCTAATCCAGATTTGGAAGTCAGGAAAGGCTTCTGGGAAAGAGCAGTATCTAAGTCGAGTCTTAAAATATGAGTAGGAGTCAGTGAAAAAAAGAAGAAAGAGAAGAATAAATCCTAGTGACCATTTATCAATTCTGAATGAAGTAACATCCAATTATTCTTTGGCTTGAGCAAGTCCCTTGGGTACAGGCTTAGGGGTACCTTCCAGAGCTAAAGGATCCAAACCACCCATTCCTCAGCATGGCAAAGGCAGGGGCTGGGTGTGCCCATTACTTAGCCATGGCCAGTTAAGTAACCTTTCCCAGGACTTTTGCTATAAGCAAAGCAAGAACGTGGAACAAGTGTATTTTTTTTCACATACAAAGACCTAGAGAGGAAGGAAAATAAACATGGAGAGTGGCACTGTGGGAAAGGGAAGTGAGTGTTTCCAAAAAGGGGTATATTGTGGTTAAGGCCTCTGGATTTGGGGTCATGGAGAGCTGACCTTGAGACTCTATACTTCTACTTGTGACCTGTATGACCTTGGGCAGTTTTCTCAGTTTTCTAAATAATGAGATGGAATAACAATCCTAGCTATATCGCCAGGTTACCGTGAGGATTAAATGAGCCATTTCATTTAAAGCACTTAGCAGAATCCATGGCACAGATTGTGATGAACAAAGTGGTCAGAGGGGTCAGATGCTGCAGAAGAGTCAAGGAAGGTAAGGACTGGAGCATGTCTCCTGGAGTCACATGACAGGAAAGGCCCATGGAACCTAAAAAGAGCAGTTTACAGAAACAGATAAGGGAAGAAATGAGACTGGAACGGGTGTGAAAGCGTGGAAGATGGGAAAAGCAGAGACAATAAGTGGAGATGATTCTTTAAAGACATTTGGCTGTAAAGGGAAAATAGATTTAATGGTCTTTGGTGGGTAACTTGGAGTTACCTTTAAAGTTTTTTTCTAAGTTGGGAGACACATCAGCATGCTTAAAAGATACAGACACAATATGAATTAGAGAATTAAGATACAAAAAAAGGAGACAATCAATTAGATCAGTGGGTCTCAAAGGGTGGCCTACATACCCCTAGGGGTCCCAAAAACCTTTTCGGGGAGGCTGAGAGATCAAAACTGTATTCATAATAATAATAATAAGATAGCATTTGCCTTTTTCACCATGTGACTTTTGTATTATCAGTGCAAAAGCAATGGTGGGTGTATTAGTCCATTTTGTGCTGCTATAATAGAACATCTGAGACTGGGTAATTTATAAAGAAGAGAGAATTTTTTTCTTACAGTTCTGGAGGCTGGGAAGTCCAAGATCAAGGGGCTTGCATCTGCCAAGGGCCCTTTTGTTATATCATCCCATGGAGGAAGACTGAAGAGTAAAAAAACACAAGACAGAGCAAGAGGAACGGAGTCAAACTCATCCTTTTATCAGGAATCCACTCCCACAATAACTCACCCACTCCCTCGATATTGGCATTAATTCATTTTCTGCCCTTATGACCTAATCACCCCTTAAAGGCTCCACTTCTCCACACTGTTGCACCGGGGATTAAGTTTCCAGCATATGAATTTGGGGGGACACATTCAAACCATAGCAATGGATAAAACTGCTGGCCCCATGGCATGAATCAAGGTAGAGCCATCACACCATCATGGCTGTCATTATCCTCTTCACCACCACACACAGTAAGATCAACACCAGTTTCCCTTAAGAAAGTTCTTGGTGACACACACAAATTTTAATCTTATTAAATCTTGATTCACAGTCCATATCTTTTTAGCACTCCATGTGGCAAAATGGAAAGTGCATATAAAGCACTTCTCCTGTAGACCAACTGTGATGGCATTTTTGGGGGTCTATATAGTTGTGAGCTGAACTAACCCCTTTTTTCATGAAATACTATTTTTACTTCAAAGAATGGCTAACAAACCATGGCTATTCAAATTGAATGTTTGGAAGATATTTTCTTGAAATAAGCAAAATGAGCCTGTTGCCTCAAGAAAAACTGATGGAATTTGTTTCCAATATCAATATTTGAGCTTTTAAGCAAAAATTATAATTTTGGAAAATTTGTATCAGCCTCATGAGTTTGACAGCTCTCAATGCTTAAATGCTCTGATGTCATTGGTCATATTAATGAATGTGGTATTTTTATGTTATAAAATAAAATATGCCAACATTTGGATGGTCTGCACAACTCAGTGAACCAATATTTTTCAAAACACCATGAATAATGTTAAAAATCATGCCTTAGTAAAAAATTAGTTCAAAGTGTAAATAGATTAATGGATTTTAAAGTAACAAGGTATGAAAAAATCATTAATATACTTTCAGATTCCACATTGCAACTAGATTTAAGAAAGTACCACTTGTTAAGTTTTGGTATAGTATTAAAGAAAAATATCCACAATTATCTGAACAGATTGTTAAAAAAAAGTCCTCCCTTTTCCAACTACATATGTGTATGGGGTAGGACTGTCTTCTCATACTTCAACTAAATAACTATTTCACAATAGATTGTATACAGAAATCCAGGTGATTTCTACTAAATCAGACTTAAAGAGATTTGAAAAAATATAAAACAATGCTCTCTTTTCACTAATTGTTTTTGTTTTGAAAATTACATTTATTTTTATTTATGAAATAAACGTGACTTATAAAATAAGGTGACTCACACCTATAGTCCCAGCACTTTGGGAGGCTGGGCCAAGAAGATCACTTGAAACCAGCCTGAACAACACCAGAAATTCAACACCAGCCTGGCAACATAGCAAGACCCCCCGTCTCAACAAAAAATGTTTGCAAATTAGCTTAGCATGGTGGTGCATGCCTGTAGTCCCAGCTACTCAGGAGGCTGAAGTAGGAGGATCACTCGAGTCCAGGCGTTCGGGACTGCAGTGAGCTATGACAGCACCCCGGTACTCCAGCCTGGATGGAGCAAGACCCTGTCTCAAAAACATAAACAAATAAATAAATAAAAATTCAATTTAGTTAACATATATTGGGTTTATTCTTGATATTTTAAGAAAATTATAACATATTTTTAAAATTTTTCTGTTTCAGTTCCTAGTATCAACATATATAGTTCAATTTGAGGACTGCTGGATTAGAGAATGGTACTAGAGGAGGTAGGAGAGGGCGGGACCCATAACAGAGGTGGAGAAATTCATCTGAGACAAGGGAGGGTTATTTCTCCAGTAAGAAACAGAAGGAGGAGGGGATGACACAGATGTGGAGACATTTTTAGATTTGGTGGCAGGAATTTGAAGGATTTCCCTTTGAAGGTTTCTTTTCATTGTGATGTAGGAGTTGAAATCACTGGCTAAACATAAGAAGAAAGTGCAGGGGATACCAGGAGTTTGAGCAGCCAGGGGAGTGGCTCCAGGGTACCTATCAGAGCCATGCAAAGGGAAGACGGAGCAGCATCGGAGCCCCCAGGTTGGGGTGAGTATTCCTGAATCGTGGATAAATCTTCAGAGAGCATTACCCTGCTGAAGCAGCTGGGCGGGAACACTGAGCATAATAATATCAACCAGCATTTACGATATGTATTTAATTTCTTATTTATTTAATATTTCAACCATACAGAAATAGAAAGAATGATATCTCAAACACCTGCCTGTCCACTCCCAACATTTCAAAAATTTTAATGTTTTGCCATAGGTAACAAACTGAATGTTTAAACTAATTTATTTCTAGATGTTGTAAAGTGTCCTAAAATACTTTCTTAGTTGCTTAGTCCACTCTTTATCTTCTAATTTTATAAATGTTCAGTTATTCAGTTCTGCTTCTGCTGTTGATTTTGAAATCTAACTCTACTAGATGGACAACACACTAGGAATTGCACACAGTACACACACCTCGATCAAGATTTCAAGACTGAGGTGCTCACTGAAAGTGACCACCTTGCCATCTTTAGCTTCAGAGAGCAAACAATTTTACTGGGAAAATGGTTAAATGGATCTGTTTTCACTTTCTCTTTTAAAAGATACAATACGGACTGTTGACTCCATGTATTATGTAGTGAGGATGTGATGCAACCAAAAAGATCAAAGTTCAGCTTCCTTGTTGGGTGAACAAATTACAATGGTTAGAGCTAAATCTTCAGAACCCTAACTCGGGGAATAGTTCATGTCTTCTACTACTATGTAATTTTGACAGACAACTAACCATTAGAACTTTAATCTTATCAACTATGGAAGCACTTGTTCTTCTTTCACCAAAATTAAAGGTTTCTGGGATGACATAATACTTAGGAGTGTCTGAGGAACTATATTCCCATATTCAGCTGTAGTTAAACCTAATGATCTCAACTGAGGCTGAGGCCTTGAGGCACTCATGAGTTCTGGTTCTAGCAATTTCTTTTGGCCTCCCTAACATCTCACGAGCCACAAGGCACTTGGGGCAGCACTTTCTCTACTCAAAGTGTTCTGCAGTATGAAAAGGGTAATATGAGGTTTTATACTTATTCTGTGAGATCTCCAATGTAATACGCTTTCAAAGGGTAAAGTGTTGAAACTACGAAGGCACTATAGAGTTCTTTCATTTATTCCACACAATTCCTCATCTTTAAAATGGAATTATTAGCAATAAAAAGAAATAAGAATCACATTGCTCTTGAAAGCTTATAAGGTGATTTTCATATGCCCCTTTGGTCAGTTACAAAGACTGCACAAAAAAAATGATTACAACAAAAATATTAAGTATATACTGAGTATGTCTATGAAACCATTCAGACTTTGTTACAATGTTCTATTGTACCAATCACTCTCAGATATCAATACAAATCATAGTTCATTACGTCAGTACTTTACTGGTTTATTAAATTGTTTCTCAAGAAGTCTCTCCCATTTGAAATAAAAATTTATTTTTTTACTCTAACCAGTTAAACAGTATAGGATTCTGTGTTTGGTAAAAGATTTTATCAAATGATTCTGAAATTAGCCAATTTTTCTACAAACTTACTCTATTTTCAAGGAAGACCAAAGTACAACCATAAATTATGGAGCAGTGTAATTATAACACAACCCTGTATGTAATTATAACTAAAGCAGCCCTGTGTACAATTCCTAGTGAGTCATCCATTACTGGTGAAAAAGGCCTTTGATTCTTATACCTCCTTACTGGGGCAACTCATGTCTTTTGGGGAGCGACATGAAGGGGATCTGATATTTATATGCTTGGAAATAGGGAGGTATGAAGCTATTTTGGAAGGATGTTGTGGGAGAAATAAAGAGAAATGGCATCTAAATAAAATTAGAGGAACAGGAAAGGTTTTACAGAAAAAGTGAAACTTAAATTGAATTTTAAAGGATGAGATATAGGCTACCTAGTCAGGGAAGGGAAGAAAGAATGTGTAAGAAGCCCTAGGACTTCTGTTGGACAGGTCCCTGCTATGCACTCAATTATGTCCTCCTCCAAGTTCAGATGTCAAGAACTCATCAGGACATACAGAGAGATACCAGGGATGTGCACACACAGAGAAAAGGACATGTGAGGGCATGGCAAGAAGGCATCCCCTGCAAGCAAGGAGAGGCCCCAGGAAAAACCAAAGTCACCAAATTACCCTTGATCTCCGGTCTCCTGTGAGAAAATAAATGTCTGTTGTTCAAGCCCCCCAGTCTATGGTACATTGTTATGGCAGCCTGAGCTGACCAACACAGTCCTGTGTAACTAGAAAGAAAAGTGGGTGTCAGGATGGTGGAAGCCAAGTGTGGGGAGAACCTGCAGCCAATGATCAAATGGCAAGGGTCAGCAGTTTGAAATCTACCTGGAACACAAGCAGCACCTTTGAAGGATTTTAAGCCAGAGGGTCGCAAAATCAGTTTCAGGTTGTGTGTTAGAAAGCTTACTCTCCAGCAGTTTGGGAGGCTGGGGCAGGCGGATCGCTTGAGGCCAGGAGTTTAAGATCAGCCTGGCCAACATGGCGAAACTCTATCTCTACTAAAAATACACACACACACACAAAAAATAGCTGGGCATTGTGGCGCATGCCTGTAATCCCAGCTACTCAGGAGGCTGAGGCAGGAGAGTCGCTTGAATCCAGGAAGTGGAGGTTGCATTGAGCCGAGGTCGCGCCACTGTACTCCAGCCTGGGTGACAGAGTGAGACTCCGTGTCAAAATAAAAATATTAAAAAAAAAAAAAAAAAGAAAGTTTATTCCTGCAGCAATGATGGGTTAGAGGGGTACAGGGCTATGGGAGGGAGACTCTCTAGGAGGCTAATAATCCAAATGTAAATCATTAAGGTTTGACCTAAGAAGGTGACAATGGGGTAAAAAGAGGAGATGAATGCAAGAGATATTTATGAGGTGAGAGTGACAGAATCCTGTGTTTGATTGGGAGTGTGGATTGAGAGAAGAAGTCAGGAATGACTCTCCACTTTCTGGCTTGGGGTAGCTGGATGAATGGAGATGGCATTTGATTTGAAGAGAAAAAATACAAAATTTTCTTTTGGCTACAGAAATGTTAGAGGTCATGTGTGTAGGTGAAAGAGAGCAGTGGACAGAGTGCTTGGGTGGAAGGCCTCTAATTTCCCAGTGAAGAATGAGGCATGTGTTCTATGCAGAACTGGGGTAAAGGGAGACAGGTGGAAGAATGGTGCAAAGGGGCATTTGCTATTTTTCAGCTGCCTGTATCAAGCCTCCTGCTGAGTTGCATCCCAGAGTCCTCTTGAAGAGGCAGCATGCTAAAGTGATAAAAAACTAGAACTCTGGAGTCTGATTGCCACAGTTCGAATCCAGCTTCACTGTACACTGGCAGTGTGACCTTCAAGCAGAGTCTGTCATCTCTCTCTGCCTCAGTATCCTTATCTGTAAACAGGGACAGCAATAGTGTCTCCTTCAAAGGGTTGTGTTAAGGATTAAATGAGATTGTACAAAAGAGCTGCCATCATTATTACCCCTCACCCACTGAGTGTGGCTTTGGGAGGGGGATAATGCCTGATGACTCTCTCCCTCTATGGAAGTCATCTCTCTCCCTGACCCAGTATCAAATGCTCACTTCTGCAATTTTGCTTCTGAAGGCAGCAATGCCAGAAAAGGAGGAAGGCTGGAAGGCCATCCATCCCAGCAGCTGATGTGTAGGTCCTGCCTCCAGCTTCCAGAGCTACCTGGGGTGTTGCCACTTGCAAACTGGTTCTCCATCCTCCCCACAATTCTTTGAGCCTCAATATACTTTCAATAAACTTTCCTCTGCTTAGGGAAGCCAGAGTCATTTTCTGTCTCAGCTAGGGTTCTGACTGGAGAATGAGAAAGACAGATGACTCTGAACCCATATAGCATTGCAGGGTGACACTGAGGAGCACCTTTACTTTAGAAACCATAATTTCACCAAGTTACTGATTCTCCAAGGTGTTATTCGCAGCAGTACTCAGTAATGTCATTTATTATCAACCACAAAGAGTTAATAAGCCAATGAGGAGATGACATACTAATCAGCTTCTTATTTTTTAATAAAATTTACAAGATATTTTTTATTAATCCATAAAACAAAGTAAAGTTTCAGAATGTATTACTTCTGCCTTAAACTCTAAAACGTAGCCATGGAATTATCTATATCCATTTGAAGTTTATAAAATTTTATCATTAATGTTTATACTCTACAGTTACCTAACTTCTTATTTTAAAAGCAATATGCATCCATTATCATTGATCTTTACCTATGCTAGAAAAGATTTATTATTTCATTCTGTAATTTGGATAATAAGATTAAGAATGCATGATTTTTTTCAAGGTTTGACATGGATAAGTTTCTTAACTCATAAGCAAATGCCTTTTTTATTTACTTATTTATTTTTTAGCAGCAGTGTCTCACTCTGTCACCCAGATTGGAATGCAGTGGTGCAATCATAGCTCACTGCAGCTCCAAACTCTTGGGCTCAAGCGATCCTCCCACCTCAGCCCCCCAGTGGCTGGGACCACAGGTGCGTACTATCATGCCTAATTTTTAAAAAATTGTCTGTAAAGATGGGTCTCTCTATGTTGCCCAGGCTGTCTTGAACTCTTGGCCTGAAGTGATACTCCTGCCTCAACCTCCCAAAGCACTGGGATTCGAAGTATGAGCTGCCACACCTGGCTTGAATGCCTTTTTTAAAATCATGAGCCTCAGCATCATCCTTACTCACATTTATTAACACTGTTTGCAAAGCATTCCTGCTGATACTGCCTTATTTGAGCCATATTCACTTGTTTACCCCACAATTCTTTTTAATCTTTACAATGTGACTAATTAGTAAGATGACTAAGAGAGTGTTCCCTACTCCCATTGCCATCACAGGCCAGTGATGGAGATAAAAGTAAACAAGTGATTCCAGCATGCTAGACACAACTCTACAATGGAATTTGGGAGCCCAAACTATTATGGAAGCATATAAAAATTGGACTCAAACCAGAATGAGGTGAGAAGGACACCTTGGTCAATTTTTGTATTATTATAAAGAAGTAACTGAGTCTGGGCAATTCAAAAAGAAAAGAGGTCTATTTGGCTCACAGCTCTGCAGGCTGTATAAGGAGCATGGCACCAGCATCTGCTCTGGTGAGGGCTTCAGGAAGATTCCACTCATGTCGGACGGGGAAGCAGAGCTGGCATGTGGGAGACCACATGGTGAGAGGAGGAAGCGAGAGAGGGAGGAAGAGATGCCAGGCTTTTTTCAACAACCAGTTCTCATGGGAACTAAGTGAGAATTCAGTTACTCCTGCAAGAATGGCACCAAGCCATTCACTAGAGATCCACCCCAATGACCCAAACACCTCCCACCAGGCCCCATCTCCCACACTGGGGATCAAATTTCAACATGAGATTTAGAAGGGTCAACCAGACCAAACCATCACACAGGGCATCATAGATTTCCCATAAATTTGCAAAAACACAGAACAGATAATCATCTATTCCATTTCAGATGATGAAAACAGAGCTCAAAGAGGTCAAGGGTCTACAGCCAACAAAAGGTAAATGATCGAGTCAAGACTGCCAACTCTTACCCTTCTCCTTCCACTACACAGTGGTATTATCAACAAAATCATTACCATCACTTTATCATCATCATCATCATCACCAACACAGTAAGAAATTTCACAGGACATATATTCCCATAACTACAGTTTATATTTTAAAAGAGAGATAAGGTAGCATCAAAACACCAGTGAATGAGTCATTATATTACCTAGTTATAACTGTAGAGTATCACATAGGCTTTCCGGTTGTTATGGGTTTCTTAAGTGACTAGAACCAAGCAAGTTTGCGAAGAGTAGATTTCATGAAGGAGATAAATACTGAGGAGTGTTTGAAGAAGAATCAGAAAATCCTGTGGCAGTGAGAGAAGGGAAAGGGATTGAGGATAAAAGAATCACCTAAGTTGGCTCCAAGGTGGGGCCTGACAAGGTGTGGTCGCAGCATACTCCCTGCAGCAAAAATACAGGCCAAAGTGCAGCAAGAGATAAGAACACTCAGGAAAGATAAAACCAGTAATGCCAAGACTTGACACTTCTAAGTCCCTGTGAATTTCAGATGTGCTTTCCTGACTGTATGAATGTGAAAAAAAAAAAAAAAGTACAGAGGTTAAAGAGAAGGCTGTATGATCACTTAGGAAGGAAAAAAAGAAAGCATTTGAATTATTAGAAAGGTCATCCAAGGCCATTCCTAAATAACTTGACTGTTGAGATCAGTCATTTCTTTTTGCGGTCACAGATTATGGCCACTTCTGCTTCTTTAAAAAGTGTTCTGTTTCTAGCATTATTCTGAAAGCATTTTTTTTAACCACCTAGTTTTTTGGCCTACTCTGCCGGTCATACCCCATGTGTACAGAATTTTAAACACCTTTTCCGTCCTTGAAGCTGGAAACATCTTTGTCAGTCTGCTAAAAATATGGGTACTCTGAGCCCTTCTGTAATGATCACTGTAGATGACAGAGGTTGCTGAGTGACAGTGGTCACCAAAATGTTGGCTTAGCTTGTAATATATTCAAATTTAATTTAAATATATTCAAATTTAATTTAAATTCTAAAACAATTACTAGTACAGGCTACACTTAGACTGTTAACCATTTCAAACATTTTGTCCAACCCATTAAATCCCGAAGTCCTTTGCTTCTCAGAGAACTGATTGTCTACTATGGACGTCTGAGCTGTTTTTTTAAACGCCCAACCAGACTCTGAGCTGTCATATTAGCTGGGGAAGAGATAAGGTGTAAGAAAAGTATCCAGTCATCCAAGCACATTTCTGGTTTTTTGTACCAGCTTCAGATGAAATACAGTCACTCAATAAAGTCCTTCTGTTTTCTCTTTCCCTCCCTCTCGTTCTCTCTCCTTATTTGCCTAGTGAGGGGAACCCTAAACCCTTTGGAGCTTTTCCAGCAGCTCCAAAATAATCTCTTGACTATTTTCCCAGGGAATTCCTGCCTTAAATGTCAGCAGAGTACAACTCCCCCACAAAGCAATCCGCCTGGATCTGAATCAAGAAAAATGTGCCTGCTACACCAAACACAAAAACCTGGATCTGTGGGGCATGGGGCACAGAGAGAGATTTATGGTGTTTGTGAAAGGTTCAACAACCATTGGAAAGATAGGTTTTCTCCAATTTACCTCACTAAGGAGCAGGAAGCTAAGTTAAACACTCTGATTCCTTGCTGTATTTGATCATTATTTTTATTTCACTCTTTCGGTGGTGAACTCTATTTCTGGAAGCCATCCTGAATTATAACCATAAGGTAAAGCTTCCTTGAAAAAGGAACAAAGCCCCATTAAGCCCTTCGTCGTGATGGTTGTGGTTGCGGCGGCTGCTGCTGTTGTTGTTCTGTTTATTTGTTTGTTTTTAATGAACATACTGATATATAAGTGCTCTGGGGGAATTCATGATGCTGAGATTCATGAAAAGCAAAGTAAGATTTATGAGTTGCGATTGAATCTGCCCCTACCAGCCTGGAGACACTTCCCGTCTGGTACTGAGGCATTGCTGGCATGTTTAGTGCTTTTGTTTCAGTTTTCAATCTCTGAACACATGAAGAAATATTAAAAGTTCTGAGGGCAAGGATGGGAGAAGGAGTCCACAAATCCCAAAGATATACAACAGCACCCAAGGAAAATAGTATGGCATAGTAGATTAAAAACTCAGAAAAAAAAAAAAAAAGTGTGTCAATTAGCTAGTGTTTGCTAAGTACTTGTCATTTTCACTTACACTTCTCTCTGGTTCCTCATGTGTTACTGACCCACAACTTCGCGAGGCTATTGAACTAAAGATTCACAAGGTGGTCTGGCATAAAGACCAATTTTAAATCAATATGCCACGTAACTATCCTCCCCCAAAATATCATAACACTATACAATGAGAAAGTCAAGAAAATGTAATAAATTGTTATTCAATTTTTTAATGAATTGCGCCCTTTTAAACATACCAGGGGTGTGGGGGGTGGGGGGCAGTTAGATTCCAACTCTCACTTGGATCCAGGTCCACATCAAAACATTTCGATGTAGAAGGTATTACTCATATTCACCAGAGCTTCCCACCTCCTGGTGACCCACCACCACTACAAGCACATTATAGCTGCTTTCCTTCATTATCGCATCCTGCATAAAAAGCCACAGACAATCCTGTGGGAAATTTCTGCCCCTAGTCCAAAGAAAAGCCAGATAAGTAGCTGATTATTGCATAGAGCTGACAGTATCACAGGAAGATCAGTAGTAGCAGCTCAAGTACAAAAAGGTTAATTAGCAATACTTAATAAGAAAAGCTACCTCTGGTAGGTGAAGAGTTAATCCCTGGTCAATTTTAAGCTACTCTGCTGAGAGTACTAATAAGTGTAGGGGTTGGAGCCAATGAGGGTGACCCCTTCCTTGATGGGAACAGTCATCCCTTAGGAACTGCCCTGCCAACGCATCAGCCAGCCAGAAAACAGGGAAAGAGGCTGAGAAACCGTGGTAACCAAGTTTTGCTGGCACTTTGTAAAATGGTAACTGCAACTGCCGCGGCTATGCAGAGAATGCTAATAAGCCTAGGACAACCTGTGAAGAGTGGACCTAGAAAATGTCCACCCACCGACCAGACTGGTAGCCCTAAGGAGCACCACTCTGTAGATTCCTGAGGATCTGCCCACAGTACTCATTCACAAGGAAGCCCCTAAACATGGCTACATTGTGCCTTAGCTTCACAGCCCTCAGAATACTTCTGACTCAAATGTCTTAGGGTCAGAGTAATGACATTTAGCACATCTGCCTAGAAACTCACAGTTTTCCAATTTGTAACAAACATTTTGCACCTTTTTAAAATCTTATTCTAAAATCCAAATGGTAAACAGCTTTAAGAATCAATATGAAATGTTTTAAGTGTTCTCTGTAGATTCATATAAATTCTCCCTGCCCCTCTCATCAGAATTTATTCTGACTTTCAGGGAGCATATTAAAGGTAGAAACCACTGATGTACAATAATAAGTGTGCAACCATATTCTTAAAAATCTAAATTCAATCTTGGTTAGCTGAGAATGCTTAAAACAGTGATAAAGTGCTCCTCTGAAAGTCACACTCAAATTTTGAATTCCTCTTTCTAATGAGAGCTCTTCACCCATTCCCATGTCTCAAGTACGCAAATGAAAACAAAACAAAAAAACTGTAACTGGGATTTAAAAGTATAACAGTCTTTCTTCTCTCTTATGTATTTCTTTCTTGTCATACTTCATTCTGGAAAAAAATAATCCAATCTGAAATATAAAGTGGGAAAAGGGAGGCATCCATAGGTAATGTGAGTTATTATCATCGTTCTAGTTGTTGGGTTGAGTGGTGGGTTCATAGATGTTCATTACATTATTTAAAAGCCATTATAATTAACTATTAGAAAATAAGAGGGCCACACATGCACGAGTGATGACAGAGTGTCATAAATCAGGAATTCTGATTATTCCAATCCCATGCACCTAAGATCTGTTTAAAGAAAAAATAATAATGAGATGGTGATGCAGGTAGCTAATGGTTAGACCCTTCTAGAGTTCACCAGACTCCTTCAGCAGGGACGTCTTCATACGCACGCAGCCTGCACAGCTGCACAAGGTCCTGCCTTTAGAAGCACCCAGCCTTTATTTACGCTCTGCTGTCGCAATCTTTAAATTTAAATAGTGTTTTACCAAGGTGTCCTGCATTCATTTTGCACTGGGACCAGTAAATTATAAAATCAGTCCTGTCCCTAAGTTTCCAGAGGTTAAATTTACCTACAGTTCCCCATAATTTCGTCCCCATCCAACTTTGATATTTTTTAAGTTTGCTACTTCTTATCCCCAGATTATTAATGTAACAGTCAGGTGAGCACCCTAGAGCAGTCTTATTTCCTGTATTTCCTATGTTTCCTTATTTTTATTGTCCAAATCAGTGCTGCCTATGCTATAAATGGAGCTGCAGTTATATATTGTTCTTATAATGCTTCTTCTCAGATCAAAAACTTCAAACAGAATTCATTGGCTAAAAACTAAATGCACTGAAGTCTCTATCTAAATTCCTCTTAACTGCTGGATTACACAAATTCATTTTCTAATAATTGCCCAATTTCAACTACAACATATAACCAAACAAGACAAATTCTGAACAATTCTTCATGGTAGGAAGAATTCAAATAAAGATTTAAGGAAATCCTCATTTTCAAAAATTACAGTCTCAAAAAAAAAAACATAAGTAAATGTTTTTGCATTCCTGAAATGCCCTGTGTCTACAGTGATCAGGTACAGAAAAGCTACTTCAAGTTCAAATATAACTTAGCGATTGCCACATGGTGCAGACTCTTTCCACCCCTAACACTCCAAAAACCCAATCAGACAAGTGGCCGTAATCTGACTCCCAGCACACAGGGAGCTGCGGGGCAGGCAATGAGAGCTGCACTCTGGCTGGGGAAGGCATGAGTGACAGACCCACAGCAAGGCGGTGGGGGTAAGTCCTTCTTTGCTTTAAGGGAACAATGCTTAGGGCCAAAAGATGAAACTGTCTCTTTTATTATAGATATTTGTGCCTTCTTAGGCAGAATCTGGAAGGCAGCTATAGGGCAGGTGGGTGGTTCTTTTAGATCTGAGTACTGGGCATTTTCAGAAGAGAGGCATAGAGAAGGTAGAAGAAAAGGGATGCTTTTTAGCCAAATCCTCCATATGTTTCAGATCTGCAAAAGCCCAGGAAAATTACCCTATGGAGGTGAATCTAGCTATAGTACATTTCTTCGGAAAAATTACTCACCCAGATGCTCAGCTGTCCTGGAGTGGATGAAGCTGAGTGTTCAGCTAGAAAGTAATGTGTCCGATTCAGTACATCAACAAACCCCCTTTGTTCTGGGGCAAAAGAAGCAAATCTAATGGTGTCGATCATTTCTAGTGACTGTGAACATATAAGGGAACACTGACAATAAAAACAGGGTGCTATGGGTGACGCTAGGGTGAGCCCTCATAAGGCCAGAGATATGTATATGCTGCCAGCAAACTTCACGGCTCACAGCCAACTGAGGCTGGTCCATCTGCCTTGGAAGAAGATCAGATTTTTGTGGATTTAAAAAAAAAAAAGCTAAAAACATTCTTAAAGAGTATGTTTATGTTTTGTTTTGGTGTTTTGCACTGTTTTAAATTTCTCTGGTTGATGAAAATTTGAAGCTGAAAGAGCAACTACCTCTGGAGAGGTAAACAGGTGCATGACAGACCAAGCAGGGAGAGAACTCCGGAAATGGCAGAAGTGAGAGGTGAAGGGGGTGAGCAGGGGGGCTGGCCTTTTCTGGGTCCCACCTCTCCTGGTGTCTCCTGCGGGGCTGAAAAGGACGTTCCCTGCCCACCTAGCTTCCTTAGCCTACTGTTTTGTCCTCCTCCTTCTCCCCACTAACCCTGACCACAAACGACAGCACCTATGATAGCATTTTGCCCCCTTTGCCATCCCGGCTACAGCCCTGGGCTGCCGGTGAGTTCAGAAGTGACTCTCCTAACTTCTTCAATGTGTGACTTTTCTGAGTTTACCGTCTTTGGGAATATTTTTAGTGTCTCCTCCAGGGTGCCCTCCCTGCCCCATTGCAACCATCGTTTTTGTCTCTTTACATTCTTTTCCTCTAGAGAGTATGATGTCGTTGTCATCCCACCTGGGGTTTTTCATACTTCTGAGATTCGCTTCACTGGGGCAGGGGATGCGTGGGATGTGGCTGGCCACCCCCCTGTGGAGCCAGCTCTTCGTTTATCCTGCCACCCGGGCCTGGGCAAGAAAGGGTTTCTCTCTCTCCACCTCTAAAGCAAAGCCCCATAGCAAACTAAGGGCTAGGCTGAGCTGGAAATTCCCCTCACCCTTTTTGGCACTGCATTTCCTCACTACCCATGCAGAAAGCAGGTTCCCGGGAACATTCAGTGACGTGGGGAAATGAGGGCCCCGCAATTTGTCAAAGGGAAAGCCACAATAATACTAATCTCTTAAAGTACTTGGCTTTCTTGCCTAACCCCTTACGTGGTCCTCTGCAATTAGATTCTCTGGTAAATACTCTCCATACTTCTTGGCTCTCATGACTATCACAGGCAAAGGACAAGGGCAAAAGTCTTAGATGATAGGGTAACTGGGGTAATTGCCCCCCCAAAAGGGGAATCCTAGCCATTTCCTGCCAGAATGAGCAGTTGGCATCAATATCGTCAAACCACCCCTTCTCTGTTCCAAAGATCTAATGACAGCAAGAGGGATATAGACGCGAGGAGAAGGCGTCCTCCCTCTCCCAGACTCCCTGCCCACCACCCTCCCCAGAGGAGCTCCGCAAGGTGAGACACACTGTCCTATAGGCCCATGTAACAGAAAGCCATCAAAAAGACCTTAGAGAAAAGCCGTTTTCCATAGAGCCTTCTGCTCAGGGGCCCACAGTTTCCCTAACCACACCCCCTTTTCCTGACTTCCCGAGCTCTGCACCACGAAGGCAGGAAAGGTACCGGGGCATTGCTGGCACACCCCAGCCTCCAGGCTCCCTTTGGCAGGTTTATCTGCGTTGTACGGTCAGGGTCAAGGGGTGAGAGAGGGTAGGGCACGAGGAGAGGTTGTCCTTCCTCCCCTAAAAGCATCCCCCACTCCCATCTCTCCCCACCTCCAGCGGCCAGGATGCAGCCGGGCCGGCGGGCAGGCGGGCGGGCTCGCGGGGCCGCTTCTGTGTGTGCACCTGGCCGCCGCCCGGGAGCCTGCCACTGGCCGGGAATGGCCGCTGCTCCGCCCTCTGAGAGGTGCTCCAGGCTCCCTGGGGACGGAGGGTGACACGTCCCCGTGCCGCGCTCCCAGATCTGGGCGGTGCGCGTGTCCCTTGGGCAGGCTCAGCTCCCGGACTCCTCCCGCTGGCAGCCTGCTCGCTCCTGGCGCAAAGGAGAGGGAGGGAGTGTCGCTGTCCCAGCTGAGGCCCTGCCTGTTCCCATCGCCCTTGCTAGTCACCAGAAGCTCCTCTCCCCTCAATGAGTTCACTTTCTCAAAAGACAGCCTTCAGCACCCTGGTTTTCTAGAAGGCTTCCCCCTAATCCAGAGTCTGGGGGGAGGGGGAGATTTTCAGAATGCCATTTCAAAGCAATCAAATGCAAAGCTAGAAAAGACGACCCCCCCGACGCACACCTTGTTTCAATGCTTTATGTTCGAAATGTAAGTGGCATATAAAATGTACTCGAAACTTAAAAACTTGCTCTAAGGGAATTAAGTACAAGGTAAATATATTTTATTCTTAATATTTTAAGGAATTTGATTTAGACATTTTCCTTTCTAGGGACAGTTTGGATAATTTTCCGTGAAACTGGATGATCTTTGAATATTAAATGAAAGGAGACTAGAATAACAGTCTCTTGACTATTCATGAAGGAGCTTTAGCAGAAGCATTCTTTCTTGGTGTGCAAATCACGCTTGGCAGCCCCTGCCCACAGTACCCGAAGATGGCAGGCCTTGTTCCCTTCACCTAAATTCATAAACCTGGGTGTAGTGGCTTCTGATGCTGATTTGTTTCTCTTTTCAGTAAGTGTGGACCTTTGTGTACCAGAGAGAACATCATGGTGGCTTTCAGAGGGGTCTGGACTCAAGCTTTCTGGAAAGCAGTCACAGCGGAATTTCTGGCCATGCTTATTTTTGTTCTCCTCAGCCTGGGATCCACCATCAACTGGGGTGGAACAGAAAAGCCTTTACCGGTCGACATGGTTCTCATCTCCCTTTGCTTTGGACTCAGCATTGCAACCATGGTGCAGTGCTTTGGCCATATCAGCGGTGGCCACATCAACCCTGCAGTGACTGTGGCCATGGTGTGCACCAGGAAGATCAGCATCGCCAAGTCTGTCTTCTACATCGCAGCCCAGTGCCTGGGGGCCATCATTGGAGCAGGAATCCTCTATCTGGTCACACCTCCCAGTGTGGTGGGAGGCCTGGGAGTCACCATGGTAGCGTCTTTAGCTATTTTCAAACTAGGACTCCAAGCTTCTTGCAAACTTTTTGCTAAATAATGCCTTGGTGGCATGAGGCACATCCCTAAAATAGCTAATTTACTCCTAGGGAATTTTTGATGATTCTTAATAGTGTGAAAACTGATTCTGACAGTATTTAGGTATATCTGTAAGAAATCATTGTTTGCTCTTGAGTGCCTTAAAAATAACAAAATCTAGGTGGCCCGAAAATTGTGTTGGTTTTTTCCTCCCCTTCTCCCATTCCAATTACTATATTGACTTTATATTTAGCTTAATGCATTTTCCTTACAGTTATTTGTTCACTAGCAGAAAAAAGCTATTTTCTTTTCATGTTCATAAGATGTACAATGATCTACATAAAGGGTTATGCTTAAAAAAAAAGACATCCGATCCTAGTTTTGTTCTTAGCTGATTAGGAGTATCAATTGTTAACTCAGCACCAGGGCTGATTAAAAAAAACGCACATGGCTTAAATTTTAATTGAAATATATATTAATTAATTTAAACCTAATTAATGGATTTAATCATTGCCTTATAAAATCACAAGGCTCTCAAGAAATTCTTTTACGAGTTAAGTGCTGCAGTGGCACATTTTGCTTCCTTTGTAGAAAAGGACATTCAGCACAAACTCCTGTTTGGTCGTTGTAAGAGTAATCACAGTCATCTGTGATGACCCAAAATGAATATAAATTTATTCCTTCTTTTTGGGGGGTGAGAGAAGGAAATTCTCAGTTGAAGGTGGGGTAGAAGACTTACCTTTACTTTTTACACAGATGAAATGTGCCTTTTACAATGATATTAATACATTGTCATCGAAAATACTCTTGCTTCAATTCTGATGGAATATTTTTCTTTCTCTAGGTTCATGGAAATCTTACTGCTGGTCATGGTCTCCTGGTTGAGTTGATAATCACATTTCAATTGGTGTTTACTATCTTTGCCAGCTGTGATTCCAAACGGACTGATGTCACTGGCTCAATAGCTTTAGCAATTGGATTTTCTGTTGCAATTGGACATTTATTCGCAGTAAGTTTCCAAGTCCATTTAAATAATCAATCCCACCTCATTTATCCTCACTCTAGCTGGCCTGAAGATGTTGTGTTTTACAGCAGTAGCTCTTTAGTATCCAGCCATGACTGTCCATTTTAGGTTATAATTTTTCCAACTGCGCAATGAGAATGTTGATGTAGCTGCTAACATCTTGAGGTTCCTCTAAGTGACAAATGACAGCAAATTGCAATGAATGATACTTGCTAGTAGCCCTGTTTCAGCAATGTCTGAAGTTGTTTTCTTGTTTCCTATAGATCAATTATACTGGTGCCAGCATGAATCCCGCCCGATCCTTTGGACCTGCAGTTATCATGGGAAACTGGGAAAACCATTGGGTAACCCTCATATTGATAGTTCCCATCTTCCTACAGTTGAGGACAATTACCTGTGGGGCTCTTTTATTTTTCATTATTTTGCTTACTACTTTCTCTTGCATTTCTCCAACCTTGACCCTCACTTTATTACATCTTTCATAAAGACTAGGGAAAGAATAGCACAGATCTGCTGTAAAAAGATAAGAGATGTAAAACATCTCTTACTGAAGGTTCTACGCCTCCAATAATAGTCTTTTCCTTTTTTGAAGCACTATTTTAGACACTGTATCTAACAGATTGCAGCAGAATACACTGTATATAGAGGTTGCCTATGTGGAACAAGTTAAAGTCAGCATGGTGTAATGAATATGGTGTTTAAATAATTGAAAGTAAAGTCTTCCCAGCTATAATGGAAAAAAATTGCAAAAAAAAAAAAAAAAAAGAAAGAATGAAATACTTAAATGCGCTGCCCATAGCAAAGATATTTACCCTTTTTTTGTTTACAAATGCATAAACTCAATGAATAGTATGTAAGTTGCAAGTATTTGAACTGCAGACGGTGTCGAATAAATAGTGCAAAGGTTTATGTTATTTTCACCATAACCATAACCGGAAAAATAAATGACTCACAGAAAAGGCTCACTTTTCAGTCTCAAACCTAAACTATTATAAATAAATATTTATTAATGTAGCGGCAGTGCTTCCAGAGAATAGCAGTGTCCATTTTAAAATATTATAATTAATTTTGTTTCAGTTGTTTCCCACAGCAAAGGAATTTAAATCCTTTAAAATTAAATAAGTAATGCAGCAGTTATGAAGGCCACCAACATGCTAACTTACAATAGCCAATAAAAATATGAGACCTGTAAGCCAGCTTCAAAGAGGGCTAGCTTTTGGCTAGCTTTTTGCTAGCTTTTTGCTAGCAAATTAATTTGCTAGCTAACTAATTTAATTTATATATTGCAAGTGTCACTTACAACTTTAAAAAATTCATGAATATAACAGAATATGCCCCTTGTGTTTATTCAGACAGTCATTACTAACCTAGTCACAGCCATTCATCTATGGTGTACACTGCAAATGACAAGAAAATGCACCACTGCTATGTGCATTCACTTCTAAGAAAAGTATACCAAATCTTTAAAAGTAATCTACAGCATTAAATAACAGAATAAGAGTCAGCATTCCAACCAAGACTTAGCCAAAAATGCCATCCATGAGATTAGTCATTTTGTCACTGATACCTCCATTTATGTCTCAAAAACTGTTACCACATTAACAGAAATGGAAATTTTTAGTGAGTAGTATATGATTTTGTTTTCTTCTTTTTGAGATGGAGTCTTGCTCTGTTGCCCAGGCTGGAGTGCAGTGGCATGATCTCAGCTTGCTGCAACCTCCTCCTCCTGGGTTGAAGAGATTCTCCAACCTCAGCCTCCCGAGTAGCTGGGATTACAGGTGCATGCCACCACACTCAGCTAATTTTTGTATTTTTTCATACAGACTGGGTTTCACCATGTTGGCCAGGCTAGTCTCGAACTCCTGACCTTAGGTGATCCACCTGCCTCAGCCTCCCAAAATGCTGGGATTACAGGCGTGAGCCACAGTGCCCAGCCCTGATCTTATAATGAAAATACAACTTTCAGTTCAACATATTAATTGAAACTATTTTGTCATTAACAACTTTTAGTTAAATTTATAAGCACTTGAAAATGTAGATGAAAAAATATATTTTATTAATTACTTGTCAGTTGCAGTAAACTAGTTAAAATTTAAATAGTAGGAACATTCTTAGCTTGTTGATTAAACTAAAAGTTGCCCCATTTTATATTATACCAATCTTAATTCTACTAAAAATAGCAATGGTTGTATGAAATTTAGAACTAATTTAAAGTATATTTGTAGGTAGAAAGATTAGGAATAACATTAAAATATTAATTGGGTTTTTTGTATAGTGTAATGATATTATTTTAGTTTTCTTTATACTTTTACACATTTTCTAGATTTTTAGCAATAAAGATTCTTTACTTTAAAGTACATATGACTTCATTTTGAAATAGCAACTTGACACTGAGATTTGTTTATTTTTGAGAACATGCAGCTGGGTATCTTATTCACAGATGTTTTGGAAAGGGTAGTAATTATTTTGCTGTTCTAGTCTCCCTTGTGGGATTTGTAGCCTGTGGAATAGTACATGTCTAATGAGACCTTACTAACAAAGAGCAAAGACATTTAGAGGAGGGCTCTCATTTCTCCTTTAAAAGGGCATAGAGAAGATAAAGGCTCATATGGGTTTTTTCATGTTCAAGAGAGGAACTTGATTCTTCCAGCCACACTAGCCACAGTTTCCCCGTAAATGTTATGTCTTCAGCCTCAGCTTAAATTTTGAATTTTATTTAAATCTTACAATAAGGATGCAAACTGAGATTAATTTGCAGAGGGTGTTTTAAACAAAAAGCATCCATCATGTTTTTTTTCAAATGAGTGTGTAGTACAGTGGAAAACAGTATACTACAGTGTTTGGAACAGTGTTTCAAAAGAGAGGTTTTCATTTTGTTTGTTTGCTGTTTTTTTCTTTTTTTTTTGAGACAGGGTCTTACTCTGTTGCCCAGGCTGGAGTACAGTGTCACGATCATGGCTCACTGCAGCCGCAAACTCCCTGGGCTCAAGTGATCCTCCTATCTCAGCCTCCCAAGTAGCTGGGACTACAGGTGCACACCACCAAGCCCAGCTAATTTTTTTTGTATTTTGTAGAGACAGGGTTTCACCATGTTGCTCAGGCTGAATCGAACTCCTGGGCTCAAGCAATCCACCCACCCTGGCCTTCTGAAGTGCTGGGATTACAGGTGTGAGCCACTGCCCAGCCTCAAATGAGAGGTTTGAAGTCAGACAGGTCTGAAATCTCAGCTCAACCATTTGATAAGCACAAAATCTTAAGTAAGCTTATTACCCTCTCAGAGTGGCACTCTTCATTTCATAAAATGGGAAGAATAATAATATTTATCTCATTGGTTATTGTTAGAATTAAATGAGATTATACAAGAAAAGTGCCAAGTACGGCTGGCCTGAGGACAGTGCTCAACAAGCAGGGTTTCTGTTGCCCAAGTGCATCTGTTAAATAAATGTCTAATATTCTACAGCACACATGTGCTCTAAAGCAAATGCCTGCACTTCATTCAAACTCAAAACTTTATTCTAGGTGCATAGCTAATATGTAATAATAATTTCCAGCTGGGCACGGTGGCTCACACCTGTAATCCCAGCGCTTTGGGAGGCTGAGGCAGGTGGATCACGAGGTCAGGAGATTGAGACCATCCTGGCTAACACAGTGAAACCCCGTCTCTACTAAAAATACAAAAAATTAGCCAGGCATGGTGGCGGGCACCTGTAGTCCCAGCTACTCAGGAGGCTGAGGCAGGAGAATGGCGTGAACCCGGGAGGCAGAGCTTGCAGTGAGTGGAGATCGCCCACTGCACTCCAGCCTAGGTGACAGAGCAAGACTCCGTCTCAAAATTAATAATATTAATAATAATAATAATAATTTCCATTTATTGAAATCCTATGGAATTGCTACTTCTCAACTAGCCATAAACTCATATTTTTTCACCAAGCCATCGTGAGAACCGCATAGATGAAAGCTATCTGCACAGTAATGAACACGAGGTTTTCATTTAAATCAAATCACCAAATTTTGGAAGCCTGGAATGGAGCAGATTACTACGAGCTAAAAACTATTAAGTACTTTACAAGTATTATTGCGTTTAATCCTTTTACCCCGTGAGGTTTGTATTATTATAATCCCCACTTTACAGATGAGGAAATTAAGACTTGGAAAGTTAAGTAACTGATACAAGCACTCATAACTCTGCTAAGTGGTGGAGCTGGGTTGGTTTTGATCATGCTTACCTGAATAACGGAATCCCCAAAAGATAAAATCTGTGTTATGATCATGATTGTGCAGGAAACCAGTGTAAAATGGCAATATTGAGAAAATAAGAGAAGGACTCTCCAGAAATTTTTTTTTAATTTAGTTAAAAAATTCTTAGTGCACTTAATTTGTAGTACCACCAAAGAGGATCTATCTTTACATTAAGGATTATCATAAGATGGAAAGAACATAATTAATGAAAAGAGGATAGGAGATGAAACAGTTCTTTTTGTTTTCTGTTCAAATGCTGTTTAATAATTTATGGATCTCTGATGAGGCTTTGGTGTGTTTTCTTATTTCCTCTCCAATTCCCCTCTTTTTGATGCATGACACAAATACACTCTTAATTTAACCCAGCTAGATTCTACATTCATGAGCTGCTCAATGGAATAGCTTTTCTCTACTTACACTCTATCCTCTTCCATCTTTTCCTTAGATATATTGGGTTGGGCCCATCATAGGAGCTGTCCTCGCTGGTGGCCTTTATGAGTATGTCTTCTGTCCAGATGTTGAACTCAAACGTCGTTTTAAAGAAGCCTTCAGCAAAGCTGCCCAGCAAACAAAAGGAAGCTACATGGAGGTGGAGGACAATAGGAGTCAGGTAGAGACAGATGACCTGATTCTAAAACCTGGAGTGGTGCATGTGATTGACATTGACCGGGGAGAGGAGAAGAAGGGGAAAGACCAATCTGGAGAGGTATTGTCTTCAGTATGACTAGAAGATCGCACTGAAAGCAGACAAGACTCCTTAGAACTGTCCTCAGATTTCCTTCCACCCATTAAGGAAACAGATTTGTTATAAATTAGAAATGTGCAGGTTTGTTGTTTCATGTCATATTACTCAGTCTAAACAATAAATATTTCATAATTTACAAAGGAGGAAAGGAAGAAACCTATTGTAAATTCCAAATCTAAAAAAAGAAATAGTTTTAAAATGTTCTTAAGCAAATATATACCTATTTTATCTAGTTACCTTTCATTAACAACCAATTTTAACCGTGTGTCAAGATTTGGTTAAGTCTTGCCTGACAGAACTCAAAGACACGTCTATCAGCTTATTCCTTCTCTACTGGGATATTGGTATAGTCAATTCTTATTTGAATATTTATTCTATTAAACTGAGTTTAACAATGGCAAAATACAGTATGTCACAGTCATGCACATTCAAGAGAGAAAATATAACAAGTTCTTTTATGAGCAATCCCTTATGCATAGACTACCTCGGCAAAAGAGCATTAGCAAGCGTCACTGCTCATCAGTTACTTGCTTCCATTTATATCACAAATACCCAAGTTTCAATTCTAACTTCAGTTCATGGTATTTCTTCCTCCTCAATGCCCAAGGTAATGTGGGACTAAAGCCCAGAAATTTGAAAAGAATATTCAGAAATCCTTCCCAAATCATAAGGGCACCTATTGAGATTCAAGACAAGCAGACTCATAAAATCTTGTAGAGGCAGAGGCAAAGTTATCATCATACAAAAATCACAAACAAAAAGGAAATCTGTATTCTGGTATCAAATGGTTGATCTGTTTTCAGTGCACACCCTCAAATGCACCACACCAGTTTTACGATCTAAGCTTTTAACCCCTTTACCACTTTGCTTATTTTTAAAAAATTTATTGGCAAAACTGGGGATTTTGTTTGTAACTTTGGTTATCTATATTTAAACATTAGCTGAGACATATTTTTGATAACAAGAACTTAGCTAGTTGAGTCCTGGCTTTTTGTTGATTATTAAGCTGTGTTCACTCTAGAAGGTGTAAAGGCCCTGTCCCAATCTCTGCTCTCTCACTTCTCGTGACATTTGTTGATAATCTTTACTGCAAGTGTAATGATATTTGAGTGAATTAAAATGCATGACAGACAAGGTACAACATGGTTGCAGAATAAAAGGGTGAGGACATAAGATCACTCTGTATTCAAAGCTTACTAGACGAACAATCTTTCATTTCTGGATATATTGTAGCTAACCCAACACATTTTTAAACTATTTTTGTTACTGACTTACTTACTTGTCAAAATAATTGGTTTTTCTGTCCTGCTTTGCCTTTTGTCACTAGAATGTTCTCCAGAAACCCCAGTTTCTGTCATCTTAACTGTCTAGTCTAGCCGTTAACTTAGACAAAGAAGTGCAAATGTCAATTTCACTAAACAAAAGCTATTAGAAGTAAAGCGGAAACGTATCACTGCAAGGAGTGACTTGTAAATAACTGATGATCAAGGGCTGTCTTCTCTCAAGCATGGTTCCAACTCTGTGTCACTTTTTAGCGTTAATGGCAGCTGTGTGTCTGTGGCAGTGAGATAATGGACCACTATTAAACCTGATTCGCTTCGGTGCTAGGAAAGAGTGATGTGTGAGATTCCCAGAGAGTCGTCACACAAGTGTTATGCCTGGGAGTGCTATTGGCATACCGCAGGTGCCTAAATCCCAGGCCCCTTTCTCAGGGGGCGTGGCCACACCACACACTGCGCCAGTGACACATAGTTACTTCCTGGCTGGGACGGCACCTATAGAAACTAGGGTACAAATCTCCCAAAGATGGTTTGCACCGTCATTTCAAATGTTTGCACAATATACCACTTAGAGGCTTAAAATCAGGGTGGTTCAGTTCAAAAGGTAATATCAACCATCAGCAAACCTGTCAGTTTAAAAATAAGCTCGGTTAACAAGGAAGTGTTAAGCAGATTTTTTGAATACACTTACGATATACTGGCTTATAATCATTTTTATTCTGCCATATGGTTTATTTCATATACACTCACTTTTACACTCACTTCCAATTATAGCATTCAATAAGTTACGGTTAAAGAAAAGTGAATGGTGTTTTTGTAATTTGTTTTCTAGTAGCTAGCAGAGAGCCTGGCACATAGTATATATTCAAACCAAGTGTGTTAATTAATAAAAATATATAAATCTCATTTGAGATTTAAGAATATAAATGATTTTCTTTTAATCTTTATTTTGCTCAATATTTAATAGGAAGTATGATTTCAAGGACTACTAAAGGAAGGCAATATACATGTGAAAACCATAAAATATATTTTTTGCATTCTACTATTTTTAGGGGCATGAAATGAATGAAAGCTTTAGCACTTTTTTGCCCCTACATATGAGACAACATATTTTGTATTTCACTCAAGGCTCTGCCAGTAAAAAGTAATGAAATTGTACCTTTCTAATGACATCTATGCAGCAGGGGTCTATCGCCTTGTGGATGGCACCAAATTATCCAAGTGTATTAGGAGACTGGGGCTTTTTTCTTTAATCTCTTCTTATTAATGAAGTGCATAGTGCTGCTCCCAGGAGACCACTGCTGACAGATACACAGAAAAGAGATCAGAGAGGAAAAACTGGGAAGACATAAATGAATTATACCCAGCCATGAAACAATGCCAACTGTCTCTTCCCTAAGGAAGAGTACAAGTACCCTAAAATTGAAAGGTGGTCCCTACACTGAAAACGCACATAGTTTGTCAAAAGTGTACAAAAGGAAAAAAGTCTTATTTTAAGCTTTCAGGCTTTCTTAAAAACTTGGGGACCAGAATTTGAATGTATGTTTCCATTGTTGAAGATAACATTTTCTTCAAGGAGCCTTAACCTTTTGTACTGGAAGGAAATATTTTCTGGACCTAAGTAGTTGCCTAAATTTAAGATTCCTACACTTTATTTCTGCCATTGATGCTTTTCCTAAACCCTTATACTATCTTTTTATTATCTGAGCCTTTTCCTAATGCAGCTCATAGGTGCTAGCTAGCGCTGCTGCTCAGTATTGAAGATTTTACAAGGAGATTAGAAATCTTTGGAAAACATATGTGATGAAATTGAGCTATATGATTTATCAGAGATCTGATTCCAAAGAGCACAGAATACTGTTCTCAGACCATGAAACCAGACAACACATGTATTGGTTTAAACTCGATAATGACAGGAAAATTCCAAACTAGAGCAGTAAATTCAAATGGTAGGATGAATCCTAGAAGGCCTCTGATTGCAGCATGTTGACACCAACCTCACATGTTACAAACATTTCACAGAGAATTTGCCTTTGTGGCAACTGAAGATGGAAGTCTGAGGGGCACAGACAACCTTATCAAACAATATAAAAGCCAATATAAATTCTCATAAGCACTATAGAATTTGGAAATTCAGAACATTTTATACCTAAAAGTAATTCTGTCTTTCCTAATGTGTTTTTAACATGAAAATTAGTAGGAAGATGTGGTTACTATTTGGAAAGTGTAATGTAACAAAACTCTCTTTTGTTACCACAAATTTTGTGAGTTTAGTACTCTACAGATTGCCCCATAAGAGCAGTAGCTTTTGAAACTCATAATTCTCTGAAATAAATGAAAGACATTTAATTCAAGGATCAAAAATTGTGGCCATTTTTGCAAATGACTACCTATAGCCTGTGAAAATACATTTCAAAAAATGTTATGTGCAATGAACACTAAATTTAAGAGCAGTTACAGTGTGACTCACTCATGTTTAAAAAAAATCAAAAGCTAAAAAATCGAAAGCTAAAAAATATGTCTAATTTATGTAACCCATTGGAATGTATTTCTAGGTTCTCTTCAGGATTAATTAAATAAACATGCAATTTATGAAAACATATAAACAATTATTTATCACTTTTATGACCCAAATCACCATAAAATTGTCATTTAGGATAAACTGGGGAGAATAGACTGAACATATGGTTATATTCACAGTTATTTATTAACTTAAATGTTATTCCAACATTAGAGCTAATGTTAAAAAGATTTAAACTGTAACGTCTAATATTTGGAATAATATATTAAAGTATTAGCGTTGTGGTTGATTTTCTTGAATTATGTTGCATCTTGTACTACTAAGCTTGTGAAAATAAACATTTGGATGTTTTAAAAGGTAAACATTATGTTTGATGAAGTTAAAAATTCATTTATAGTTAGATCTTAAGTTCATCCTTTAGAATGATCAGGAGGTTTAGATATTCGAGTATAATCAACACCAAAGGAAATGGTGGTAAGCCCATGAAATCAAATGCATTTTTTGAAAGCCTGCAGAGTATACACCGTGGGATGCCCTGATACAGATAGTGAAAATTGTGTTTGTACAGGCTTAATTCAAAATGTCCGCATCTATGCAAAATAAACCATTGGTTATCAGCTATCATTATGGTGAATCTAAAAGTGAAGACACAAACAACTGCGACTGGTATTGCTAAATAAATGATCCATCCTCAGGCCATTTGGCAGATTCCGCCTACCCAGATGGATAATGTAGGCTCAATGAGTACTGGTTTAACTCCCTGGGTTCTTGGTTTGAGGGGCTTCTCAATTTTGAGAGGTTATACACTCTCAGTGGAAGACTAAGGACAATCATGTATATAGTGTGCAACCCATCAGATGAGTGGTGAGTGATGCCTTAGGAGCCAGGTGGATAAGTACCTCACTTATAGCATTGGTCACACTGTAGTGAAATCACTGGTGTAGGTGTCTATCTCCTCCACTAGATTCTAAACTCCTTACTGTGTCTTATTTATTCTGTATCTTCCCACTCCCACCTCCAGCCGTTGACACTGAGATGAGGCTTGACTTTTCACTCAATAACTGCTTGTTGCATGGATAAAGAAAGAAATTAATTAATATCTTACAATCATTAGGAAATGTTCAATCTAGTTGGATTTTGCCGCATAGATGTGTGCTAAATATTTGAATTCTTATAGTTTCAGGTAGAAGCCCAAAATTAGCTCAACACTAAAGAAAAAGGGAAATGCACACAAAGAATAAAACACTAATTGGATTTCTAAAATTTATGCCTAATGTGTAGGCAACTAGACATGTTTTCATTGCTATATTTATACAATAGCCAGATGTTAGATGAAATTTAGCTCAATGAGTACTTCAGCAAAAAGAAAGTATTTTAACAAGCATAGAAACCCACAGATATAAATATCGGCTTGCTTTTGGATAATTATCCCATTTGGAAAATGTCCAAAACAATGTCACCTGAATTAATTCTTACTATTTTTTCGTTTTTCCACTTCTTCCATCTCTGGGTTTAAGGCAACATTAAGAACTCTAAAAAGCTGAGTTGAGTTCTTCAATTTCCACATGTTCAGAAATCTCTGGGAAATGATTATGATGTTTGTAACCTTTTGGCATACCACATGGCTGATGCTCAATAAATGCAAGATGGATGGATGGATGGATGGATGGATGGATGGATGGATGGATGGATGGATGATGGAGGGATGGATGGATGGATCATGGATAGGTGGATAGATGGATGATAAATGATGGATGGATGGATGGTTGGATGACAGAAACACTCTAATCTGGAGATACTAAACTAATCTATGAGCAAATGAAAATCATAGCCTGTATTCCTTCTATCTTTTCAAGGACTACTTTTCATAGAAGAGTTATAGAATTATGAAAGCATCAGCCAAGGGTATCAAGGGAAGAGGAGAAATGAATGCATTAGAATAATTACCAATTGTGAGCATATATATGGGAATTTTGAATTTATAAATATTATTTTCAATTAATTAACATTCAAAGCTCATTGTGGGGCAAGCAATATTATCATTCCCGTTTCCAAAGATGAGGAAATCAAGTGTCAAGGAAATTAAGTAAATTACCCAAAATTACATTTAAAGGTAAAGCAAAAACTGGAATACGGATCCCAATTAATCCCAATTACCACACAGTTCCCTTGAATCACACAAAGTTCTCCCATTCATCTATCAGCTTCATTTCCCATTAGCCATGTTTCCTTTAAGTGGCAAAAAATAAAAACATGTTCTAGCTATACTATGGGAACACCTCATGTCAATGCCACCAAAGGGCAATAAAGTAAGTACTACAGGGCTAGACTAAGTACTGCAGACCTTACAAAAGGTCTCAAATAAGAGAATAGCGTTAACTGCTACAATGGGTTTAATTTAGGATACTTTGGATAATTTAGGAAATTTTTGGTTGTTTTATCCTTAGGAAAATATTATAAATCCCACTATTTGAAACGTTTTTCATTTAGTTTAGAAAAGAGAGTTGAGGATAACTGCAAAGTTAGTGAGAAGATCTTCCACATATTGAAATATGAATAATAGTAACATTAACTTTGTATTTTTGTGCACTTACTCAAGCTTTACATAAGTTTACTTATTCCTCATAGAAGCCTTATGAGGTAGGTCCTGCTACTATTCCCATTTTTCAGGTAAAGAAACTGCAGCTAGGCCAGGTACGGTGGCTCATGCCTGTAATCCCAGCACTTTGGGAGGCCGAGGTAGGTGGATTACCTGAGGTCAGGAGTCCAAGACCAGGCTGACCAACATGGTGAAACCTTATCTCTACAAAAAATACAAAAATTAGCTGGGTATAGTGGCGCACACCTGTAATCTCAGCTACTAGGGAGGCTGAGAGGGGAGAATCACTTGAACCCGGGTGCCGGAGGCTGCAGTGAGCAGAGATGGTGCCAGTGCACTCCAGCCTGGGCGACAGAGTGAGAAAAAAAAAATTAAAAAAAAAAAACACGGAAAGAGAGAGAGAGAGACAGAGAGAGAAGGAAAGAAGGAAAGAAAGGAGGGAAGAAAGGAAGGAAGGAAGGAAAGAAGGAAAGAAAGGAGGGAAGAAAGGAAGGAAGGAAGGAAGCAAGGAAGGAAGGAAGGAAAGAAGGAAGGAAGACAGGAAGACTGCAGTCTAAGGATAGCAAGTAACTTGTTCAAAGACACACAGCTACTAAGCGATAGAAGTAGGATTTGAACCCAGACAGTCTTTCTGTAGATCTCTGCTCTTAGCCACTGCCTGTGTCGTCTCTTACCCATGGTACTTTGGGGTTCCACTAGTTCCAGCTTTCATTATCTGCTTTTTCCAAGCCTTTGACTTTTTCATATCCAACAGAGATTGCAATGCATTGGAACTCTTCAGTAGTTCCCGACTTAATCTATAATAATCATTTTGACCACCTCTGAAGGAAGATTTAAACACTCAAGTGCAAATGCCATGAAGATAAATCGGCTAAACTTACAAAGTATTTTTGAAAGGGACTTTGAATGGCCAATTAAACTCTTTATATAATGAGCGGGGGGGGTGACAGAAACCTCTTATACAATATACCTTCCACTTTTTAGCTCAAATTTCCTTGTTAGTCTTTTTTTTATTATTATACTTTAAGTTTTAGAGTACATGTACACAACGTGTAGGTTTGTTACATATGTATACATGTGCCATGTTGGTGTGCTGCATCCATTAACTCGTCATTTACATTAGGTATATCTCCTAATGCTATCCCTCCTCCCTCTCCCCACCCCACAACAGGCCCTGGGGTGTGATGTTCCCCTTCCTGTGTCCAAGTGTTCTCATTGTTCAATTCCCACCTATGAGTGAGAACATGTGGTGTTTGGTTTTTTTGTCCTTGCGATAGTTTGCTGAGAATGATGGTTTCCAGCTTCATCCATGTCCCTACAAAGGACATGAACTCATCATTTTTTATGGCTGCATAGTATTTCATGGTGTATATGTGCCACATTTTCTTAATCCAGTCTATCATTGTTGGGCATTTGGGTTGGTTCCAAGTCTTTGCTATTGTGAATAGTGCCGCAATAAACATACACGTGCATGTGTCTTCATAGCAGCATGATTTATAATCCTTTGGGTATATACCCAGTAATGGGTTGGCTGGGTCAAATGGTATTTCTAGTTCTAGATCCCTGAGGAATCGCCACACTGACTTCCACAATGGTTGAACTACTTTACAGTCCCACCAAGAGTGTAAAAGTGTTCCTATTTCTCCACATCCTCTCCAGCACCTGTTGTTTCCTGACTTTTTGATGATTGCCATTCTATCTGGTGTGAGATGGTATCTCATTGTGGTTTTGATTTGCATTTCTCTGATGGCCAGTGATGATGAGCATTTTTTCATGTGTCTGTTGGTTGCATAAATGTCTTCTTTTGAGAAGTGTCTGTTCATATCCTTCGCCGACTTTTTGATGGGTTTGTTTGTTTTTTTCTTGTAAATTTGTTTGAGTTCTTTGTAGATTCTGGATATTAGCCCTTTGTCAGATGGGTAGATTGCAAAAATTTTCTCCCATTCTGTAGGTTGCCTGTTCACTCTGATGGTAGTTTCTTTTGCTGTGCAGAAGTTCTTTAGTTTAATTAGATCCCATTTTTGTGGTCATTTCTCTCTGCCTTTCATTGAGACTTAAGCTCTCATCTCAATTTCAATTGTCAATATGTATTTTAATCCTTATTTACCTATTAATCACCCAATTTATATATGCTTGAGTGCCTATTTTGTTCAAAGATCTATCACAAATTTTAATAAGTTAAATTTATTAAATATTTATTGATTTTATTTTATAAAATGTGAATAAGAAAATCAGTAAGATGGTGTTCAGCAATCACTTGAGCTAGTGTTTGATCACTTACCCTAAATCAGCCTATAGAGTTGAAAGATGGGCTTTTTAAAAATAAAACAAAATAAAAGTGGTGTGTGTGTGTGTGTGTGCGTGTGTGTGTGTGTTTGGGCCAAACTGTAACATTGTTACACTGCCAACAGCTTTGGGGAATGATTGGATAGAATGACTATTTTCAGTACTTTCTCTTTCTTTCAATAAGAGGACCAAGATTTGCATTTATAAAAATAGGACTGATCATAACTATCACCATCCTGTTTCCAAACTACTGGATTGTACCCTAAGTCCCCAAACATTTTGACTTCAGACTCTTGGAAGAAAAAATATCTTTAAAAATGTGGAAAAAAATGTACTACCAATGACTGTGGAAAACTATTTTTTAAATTTGGGGCCCCCAAAAAGGAAAGAGAGGAAAAGAGAAGAGGGAGGGGAGGACAGCACTCATCCCACAGTAGCAGCAAAGTAGGTGGAAAAGGGCTCCCAGCTCTTCTGCCCTCGATTGACTGCAGGAATCACTAAGACAGCAGTTGCCCCTGTACAGAAAAAAGTCCCTGTGCTAAGTCAGCATGTACCTGTCATCCTATATTGTAATTAGTGCCCCAAAGAGAACTGGGCTATGCATTGTCTTTAACAATCTCAAGCCCATACCTCAATTTTAATTGCCAAAATGTCATTTTAAAGGGAAACAGATTCTTCTTATGAAATGAAAAGACTCACTTGATTTCATCAATGAATGCAGAATAAAAGCAGGATTTCTCCATTTCTCTCATCTAGTCTCTAAAATTCATTTCTTTAAAAAAATGAGTCTAAATTTTAGTACTTGGCTCCTGGAAAAGTTTCACCATATTAAGCTACTCCAAGATTTCAATGTCAAAACTTATCACAAAGGACTTGAGTTTTATCTTGTTGTTCCAAAACCCGATATTATGGAAACAGTCACAGAACTGAGGAATGAGAGCAGCTGAGATTTCTCCAGTGACCTGCAGTAAGGAAGACTTGAGAAATTCAGATATAGATTATTCAGCCCTGTGGTGTTAGTATGTTGTGGTTAAATCATTCATATTCTTTGAACTCTAATAAAAAATTCTCATCAAACAATGACACTTTCATCTCATCAAAGTTTAATCACAAGAGTATTGTAATTCTGATTTTCTTCACCTCAGTTCAAATTGAAAGTAATTGTCAGACGTCATTTAATTCTAACCATTACATCCGTTCTTATCTGTTCTCCCTCACATTATTATGGTCCATTTTGCTCTCCAAGAGGCATGTCATGTTTTTTCTATTATTCAAGCAGTTTTAAAAGAACTTTGCCACATACTTACAAATCGTACACTTAAGGCTCATTTTTTAAAATAATTTGAGATAACTAACATGAATGGAAAATGTTTTCTTGAAACACTAAGAGACATGAGGGGCAATGTAAAAAACCACTTAATTGCCTGAATTTTTGATTGTTTCAAAAACATTCTTAGCAACCCCCAGAATGATGGACTTAAAATGCACAAAAGCAAAGAGGAAAATACAGCTTGTTTAATTTTCTTCCATGGATGTTTGGGAAAAAACTCGCTGCTCTAGTCCTGAAACATCCTGGGATCCGGGTTAAGAAATGCGATAAAGTTTACCCCAGTGGAGACAGAGAGGATTGGCTCCTTCCTGGGGGTGGCCTGTGAGTCCTAATCACCACTTCCAAGATATATGGAAAGCTAAAACAAAATCCAAGAGGACTATAGGATTTGGGGATAATATATATGTTGTATTTTCTATGTTTTCCACAACAGACATGTAATACTTTTAGAACCAGAATGTAAAAAAAATGAACGATATATTAAAAGAGACCTAAGAGGTCCGATTTAAATATATGGGCCAGAGGGAACACAGGATATAATGTGGGGCCTTTTAGATAGTAATGCTTCTCATGTTTGTATCTATTTCAAAGCCAGAAATCTTCAACAAAGGCAGGGGTCTTAAGCTCAAATTCTTGCAGGGGTAGGTAGGCAAGCAATGGAAAGAATCAAGAAGGCCTTGGAGAGACTGGGACAAACTGGGGCAAACTCAACTCTGCAGATTTTTGCCACCTGAGTTCTTGGGTCCAGTGTAGCCTGATCTGATTTTTCAGACGAACTTAAAATTAAAAATTGTATACGAAGTCTCCAATTCTCTTCAATTCTATCATTTGCCAAATCAAAGACCTCTTAAATTCTTTTTGCCTCCATGCCTATTTCCTCTACCTTGGTTCAGACCATTGCAATAGATAACTGCATTAGCCTCCAGCCTCAGTGGTTATCAAGAAAGGGTGACCTTGCCCACAAGGAAATACCCAAAATGTCTGGAGACAATTTTGGTTGTTTCAATTCAGAGTGAGTTTCTGGCATCTAGATGCCAGCAATGCTTCCAGACATTCTATAATACATAGAGCAGTCCCCCACTCCCAACAAAGAATTATCTGGCCTAATATGTGAATAGTGCTGAGGTTCAGAAGCTGTATTAGTCCATTCTCATGCTGCTATAAAGAACTGCCTGAGACTGGGTAATTCAGAAAGGAAGAGGTTTAATTGACTCACAGTTCCGCAAGGCTGGGGAGGCCTCAGGAAACTTAAAATTATGGCAGAAGAGGAAGCAAACACATCCTTCTTCACGTTATGGCAGGAAGGAAAAGTGCCAAGGAATGAGGGAAAAGCCCCTTACAAAACCATCAGATCTCATGAGAACACACTCACTATCACGAGAACAGCAGCATGGGAGTAACTGCCCCCATGATTCAATTGCCTCCCACTAGGTCCTTCCCACGACATGTGGGGATTATGAGAACTATAATTCCAGTTGAGATTTGGGTGGGGACACAGCCAAACCATAATAGAAACCCTGCAACTGATCTACGTGCCTTCAATTTTGCTTCACGCCAATTCATCTTCACACTGCAATCAAGGTTATCTCTTAAAAATGAAATAATCTTCCTTTAGTAAAACCTGGGAGATACTATTTATTTCTCTACCCAGATCCCACACACATACTTGTTTGCAACAAAACATCATTTTGCTTCAGAGAAAGATGTGTTCTCAGTCCCAGGGAGTCAATCCTTATTAGGCTTACTCAATGAGAATAACTTTATTGTCCTCCCCAGTGACTGATTTAGAAAAGGGCTTGAGAATAACTCATTGACTGTGATTTGAGACAATATTTCTTACTTAAAAAGGGGTTCCGATAGGTTTATTTGCAAAGATGGCCATAATAATGTATACCATTCTTATGTGTGTGTACCTTTGAAATATGACTTTGCTGTTTTTCCCATCATGTGGTAAAATCTATTCCTAATTCCTCAAATTTGAGCTGGCCACTGGCTTTAACCAACAGAATGGAGCCAATTGGGTATTGTGTGATTTTGAGTCTAGGCCTCAAGAAACCTTGTAGCTTGAGCTCTCATTACCTTGGAACACTGCTTTGAGATTGCCATGTGAAGAAGCCAAGCCTAGTCAACTGAGGGACGAGACCACATGAAGCAGGGAAGCCAGTTGCCCCAACCATGCAGCTGAGGCCCCAGACCTATAAGTAAGGTTATCTTAGAACCACACCACCCCAGCTGAGCCACCAACTGACGGACTGCAGGTGAATGAGAGTCTAAGCAAGAGCAACAGAAGAACAGCCCAGCTGAACCCAACCCACTCTGCTGGGTCCCAGAATCATGAGCAAGTAAAACGGTGGTTGTTTCTGGACATTAAGTTTTGATGTGGTAGGTTTCAATGTAGTAATAAATAACTGATACAGAAACATATGGATATTTCTACCCTTTGGATGCTTTTGTGTAATAAAAGCAACATCTGGCTTTTGCAGCTATTCTGAGGGACATACTTGGCACCTGAGAAGAGCAGGGTAGAAAAAAGAAATGATCCTGATCTTTTATGTTGCCATGGAGCTGCCAAATTAACCATCCTACCTCCAGACATTTATTTATTTATTTATTTATTTAGACCAAGACTCACTCTGTCACCCAGGCTGGAGTGCAGTGGTGCAATCTTGGCTCACTGCAACCTCTGCCTCCTGGGCTCAAGTGATTCTTCTGCCTCAGCCCCCCGAGTAGCTGGGACTACAGGTGTGTGCCACCATGCCTGGCTAATTTTTGTATTCTTAGTAGAGACAGGGTTTCTCCATGTTGGCCAGGCCAATCTTGAACTCCTGACCTCAGGTGATCTGCCTGCCTCAGCCTCACAAAGTGCTGGGATTACAGGCATGAGCCACCACGCCTGGCCTATTAATTTATTTTTTAATAGACAGGATCTCACTCTGTCACCCAGTCTGGCATGCAGCAGTGCAATCATAACTTGCTGTGATCTCAAACTCCTGGGCTCAAGTGATCTTGCCTCCTCAGCCTCCTGAGTAGCTAGGACCACAGGCATGCACCACCACGCCTGATTAGTTTTATTTTTTATTTTTCTAGAGGTGGGAGGGGGTCTCACTGTGTTGCCCAGGCTGATCTCAAACGCCTGGCCTCAAGCAATCCTCCCATCTCAGCCTTTCAAAGTGCTGGGATTACAGGTGTGAGTCATCAGCCTAGACTTCTTGTTATATGATAAAACATAGTAAAATGAGATCCTTTATTGTTTAAGCTACTTTTGTTAGAGCTTCCTCTTCCTTAAATGTCAAAGTGCTCAATGTGAAAGTGTTCTTCTTTGGATTTTCGTTGTCCTTAGAATAAAATTAAAGCCCATTCATGATCTAGCCCCTACTAATCCTCTAGCTTCATATCTCATTTCTGCCCTTTTCATCATCCCTACCACTCCTCTGCCCATCACACTCATATTGAACTTCTTTTGATTCTTCATATGAGCCATTCTCTCTTTCTCTCTCTCTCTCTCTCTTCCCCACCCCCGACCCCAAGGACTTTAACCCAATCACCACAATGCCATCACCTGAACTTTCTCACCTTTTAAAAATGTAGTTCTTCAGAAAACCAAACACTGCCTGTTCTCACTCATAAGTGTGAGTTGAACAATGAGAATACATGGACAAAGGAAGGGGAACGTCACACACTGGGGCCTGTCGGGGGGTGAGGGGCTAAGGGAGGGATAGCATTAGGAGAAATACCTAATGTAGATGATGGGTTAATGGGTGCTGCAAACCATCATGGCACGTGTATACCTATGTAACAAACCTGCACGTTCTGCACATGTGCCCCAGAACTTAAAGTATAATAAAAAAAAAGAAAAAAATGTAGTTCTTTTATACAGAATATATTTTAACAGCTCTACAAAGTTTGCCCTACTGATAACGCCCTACTCTTTCCACTCATTTTTCCCCCCTCCCCTAAAGGCAATCACTTTCACCTATTCTAACTATATATTTTGGTAATTACCTCTATGTTTCTAAATAATAGATTTGTGCTGCCACTTGCTGATTTTGTTAGCTCTGGGTTTTAGACATTTATCTATTGACTTGACACTATTAAAGAAGATTTATTGTGTTTCTCTCCCTTGTTTCCGACACGCAAATATATACATACACACTGAGCCATGGAGTTAACCTGGTTTCTTTGCTTTTCTTGCATGAATTTTTCTTTTTCCTGAAGTTAATAATAATATTAATATTTGTTTTCTTAATTTTTTACGTATTTATCAGTTCAACCTGCAAATCCTTCATCAGTTGTCTACATTTCCTCTTTAAGTGTTTGGACATAGCAAGCATTCTATCAGTTTCACCTTCCTAAAGAAACCTCTCTGACAGCCTGCCTGCTCCAACCTGGACTGTTGGAGCCTCTCACCTGGTAACTGTCTGTCATCCTAGAATCTCCCATCACCATCATCTTGGGGATTCCTTTTACCCCTCTCAAGTGTTTCTCATGTTCTCTACTTTCCTCCTTCTTTGTTTATCCTGAAAATTGATTTGTAGTTTTGCTGAGTATGGAAATTGTGAAGGCCTCTGGCTTCTAGCTGATGAGAAATCTGATGCCATTTATCTTTCTAATCCTGGATCCTCTCTCTCTTTCTCTCTCTCTAGTGCATTGAAATTTAATAATGATATGTCTTGGGTCTATTTTTATTCATTTATTTTGCTAGGCATTCAGTGAGCTTGTCAATATAGAACTCAAATCCTTTAATTCTGAGATATTTACTTGAATTGATCCCTACATCCTACTTTGCATTTTATCTACCTCTCTTCTTCAGCTCCTGTTATTCAGATATTGGGCTTCCTGCACTCTGTTAGACGCTTTACTCAAACATCTGATTATCCTTGGCTGTCTGCTCACGTTTAAGTGGCGTTGGGGGGGGACCAAATCCTCCAAGCGTAAGTGTGTGTAGAACTTATGAACTGTGAACTTTAGGGTAATTGATTGGGCAGTTTCCCCAGCCATCAAAGTGGGGAAGCCTTGATGTCAATATTTGCAGGTCTTTGTTCGTGGGCTGGTCAGATTCCTCAGAGAAAGCTCTACTGCCCCCTGCATGGAAGGTGAAGACCTGGCTGCTGGACATGTGGAAGCTGAATGTGGGAAGGAGGCTAGGAGATGCTCTCAACATCCAGTTTTGTATATGTGCATTTTATCTCCTAATTTTTTTATGGTATCTCCATCTTTAACTGAGTCCACTGTCTCTAGAAAAAATAAATCCACCTTCTCCTGCCAGGGTTGGGAAGATCTTTTGCGTGACTTTATGAAGCTGGCAAGGTGATCTGGGAATCTGAGTACTTCAAGAGCTTTCCGTCAATCCTCCTCATGTTAGTCCTTCTAAGTAGCCCACGTTTGGAAGTGCCACGTGCTACTTATTTCTGAGCTGTCAATCCTGAGGAGTAAAGTGTGTTGGATTTCATCTTTCTCTACTTTAGCTTAGACTTCCATTCTCTCTGGTCCTTCACTACTCACCCACCTACTTTCTAGGTTGCAAAACTTTGCAGCTATTGCCTCCTTTTTTGTTGTTCTTATCCTTTAGGGATTAAGACTTTTTAAAAAATCACCATATAGTTGTTTTGTGGAGACCTTGGGAGGGAGTGAAAGTGTTTAACTTGCCAACCTTGCACAGAAATCCTCTCATTGCTTCTGCTCTTGGAATGTTACTTCCTCTGAGAAATCCCCGAATCTAGGAAAAATGCCTCTGCAACATGCCCCCTGTTAAAACCTTGTGTTCCTCCCACAAATATGTGGATGTGGGTGTGGCTGGGACAAAAACACAAATTTATATTTGTCTATTTGTGTCCCTGTAAACTTTTGTTCAGTGATGGTAATCTCCTCCATCTCTGTAAGGAAAGTTGGTGGATCCCCACAATTTTCTGCTTACGTGAAAAAGAGAGTCCTATGATCACATTAATTCACAAAACTTGATTCACTAACTGGAACGTGTTCTCCCCAAAATATTAAGCAACTCCTCAATATTCTTCAAAGTTAATTCTTCCTCTCTCTCTTGCTTAGGCCTACATTTGGCAGCTGCCTGCTGCCAGAGAGGGGTGTGACCAGCTTCTGCTCTCTCCCTACTCTTTCACGCTGGACAGCAGCTCATTCAGCTATGGACAAGAAGGGAAGGAAGCAAACAGTTGACCGATTTAGCAAATAAAAATAGTGGTTAGGTGGCTTTGAGCTATCTGGGTCAAGCAACTTATTAGAGCTGAACTCTTTCCCTCATGAGTTGGTGTTCTGTTTTTAATTTTTTGGAATTCTCATCCTTAGGGACTCTCTTTACCTGCAATTCTCAGGATGAGAAGGGGAGGGGATGCATTGATCTTTAAGTCCTACCATCAGCCCGCTCCCTTTGCTCCACAGCAGGAATTAGGATGGTTCCAGTTTGGCCCTTTCTTCCATGAAAAACACTCACATGTCTTCTGATAAACTCTAGGCACGCAGGCTGATCCCTGTGCAGCATCAAAGCAGTGTATCATCCTTTCTGTCACCTTCTGGATTTCCCAAGGAAGAGTGAGACCCCAGTGCAAGCTTCCCCCCATTCCTAAAACACACAGAAAGCTCTCCAAGTGAACCTATTAAAGGATTGAGGGAAAGAATGTGGTGCTCTCCTCCCACCCTACCCCTTCAGATAGAAAATTAGAGGCTTCTAAACATCATTTCCTCCAAGAAAATCTTCCTCAAATCCTTCTTTCTGCTCTGCAAGCTTGTACAACCTTCATCTGGATGAGGGGTCCAAACTTTAATGCACTAGTCCTAGTGCATTCATTACCTTATAAATCCTGTGTCACAGGGAACTTATTTCACATTGACTTTGGTTTCCCATGACCATTATGTCAATGTCTTGATCAAAACACAGACAGAAAGAGTTCATTTTCAAAATTCTTTTTTATTTCATTGCTTGTTGTCTCCACCTGCTAGTCTATAAAACTCATTAAGCATAAGGACTCGTAAGAGCATCTGTACAATCCAGCATGTGCATAGCACATAGATGGCAATCTATAAATATATATTGATTGAAGACTGAATGAATGAATGAGTTGGTCTTTACTGGTTTTCCCCAATGGGCTGTTATGCAACAAATGGTCAATTACTTCTCTGTTCCCTGCCCAATAGAGGTATGAAATTTATCTTCAATTTGCAGAAGTAAATTAAACAGAAAAAAGAGAAATGCTAAGTCTTGAGGTGAGTTATTAATGAAGGTCTTTAAAATACCTTTTTCAAAAGATTTTAACATGGAATCAATATTCTTCTATTTCAAGTAGTTCAGGTGTTGCCCTGAGTAGAGGGTCAAATGAAATACCAAACTGCTGAGATTGTCCAACATCACAATGCCATAAAAATACAATTTTGTCTCATTTCTAAAAAGAAATTGTGGCTGGGTGCGGTGGTTCATGCCTGTAATCCCATCACTTTGGGAGGCCGAGGCAGGCAGATCACGAGGTCAGGAGATTGAGACCATCCTGGCTAACACGATGAAACCCTGTCTCTACTAAAAATACAAAAAAAATTAGCCGGGCGTGGTGGCGGGCGCCTGTAGTCCCAGCTACTCGGGAGGCTGAGGCAGGAGAATGGCGTGAACCCAGGAGGCAGAGCTTGCAGTGAGCTGAGATCGAGCCACTGCACCCCAGCCTGGGCAACAGAGCGAGACTCCGTCTCAAAACAAAAAGAAATTGAAACTCAATTAACATAAAATTAAGTTGGTCAGGACTCTTATTGCTCACACCAAGTGAAACATGAAAACTAGACAAATTGTATCCTATTCTAAAATTTTATGATGCTATGATATGAATAGTGGAAAATAATTTGAACTTTTCAAATACTTCCAGCAAAATTTTGCAATTTCTAGTTAGCATTTGATACATAATTTATATTAGAATTTCCATAATAAAAGGTTCCCACCAGAATACTGAATTTGCTTTTAGTTATTCAAAAAGGAGTGAAACAGTCTATACAGGATCATAGGGAAAATTTTGGATCGCATAAAGTTTACCTGAAGTAAATATCACCTAAAATGTGTTTTCTTTCTATTATTTGGAATTCATACATTTATTTTTTGTGTCCCCGCCTACTTCCTAAAAGGATTTGACGCAGATTTCAAGTTTTAAAAAAGATATCTGGGTACACAGGACAAAGATAAGAAACAACAAAGAATATAGACAGAAGGATGATACAGAGTCAGAGATGAGATATTTGCTGCACTTCAGCACTAAATTTAGCTCTAAAATTTCTGATAATAAGTCAAAAGAAGAAATGTAGTGGCCTATAGTAAATCTACCATAAACTAAAAAATACATATACCAGCTCTTCAAGAGTTACTATTTTAGTTTTTCTACCAAATTCCAGGAAGAATTTGTCCCATAAGTCCTTATAAAATAATAGCTAACATATATTGAATATCTACTATGTGCCAAATACTCTCCTAAACTCTTCATATGTATTAGTAATTTAATCCTCATAACAGCACTGTAAGGTAGATTATTATCCCTGCTTTACAGGTTAGAAAACAAAGGCACAGAGAAATAAGTCACCCGTGGTTACAGCTAAAACGAAGCAGCAATAACCTGGGCCCAGGCAATCTACTTCCAAACTCCTGCTCCAAATTGCCACACTGTGCATAAAATCCTCTTCAGTGGCTCCACAGATGACCTAGAAGGTCTCCATTTCTTAAATCAACACTCAGAGCCAAGGGCATAATATTGAACCTAAAGCATTTTCACCATTAAAACTTAGCTAATAGAACTATTGGAACTTAGCTAACGACACACAAATTGTTCATTACTCAGTCCACTATAGGACTAGAGAACAGCAGACCTAAAGGAATAAGAATAATTATTTAACTCAACATGTTTTGAATGCTGACTATATAGCAGGCACTGTGCCAAATAGCTTAAATGCATTATACAATGCAGCCCTCAATCAAGCTTACAAAGGAAGTATCTATTTACCTATTCACTCAAAAATATTGACCGCATACCTTTTTTTTTTTTTTTGAGACGGAGTCTCACTCTTGTCACCCAGGCTGGAGTGCAGTGGTGCAATCTTGGCTCACTGCAGCCTCTGCCTCCCAGGCTCAAGCAATTCTCCTGCCTCAGCCTCCTGAGTAGCTGGGATTACAGGTGTCTGCCACCACACCCAGCTAATTTTTGTACTTTTAGTAGAGACGGGGTTTCACCATGTTGGCCAGGCTGTTCTTGAACTCCTGACCTCAGGTGATCTGCCTGCCTCGGCCTCCCAAAGTGCTGGGATTACAGGCATGAGCCACCGCACCTGGCCAATCGCATACCTTCTATGTGACAAATACTATGCTAAACTGGGCCACAGTGGTGAACAAAACTGGAGCCAATCATGATCTCAAAAGACACAATTATGAACACCATAGTTCCAAGTGTTGAAGTCCTGAAAATATTATCACGGAAAAATAATTTTAAAAATTATTTTAAAGATATTTACTTAACATTTTTAAAAGTGACTTTGAGAAACATAAAAACATGACAATACTTCATAGGCCACTCTACACAATAAAATAGGCAATAATAACATAATATGTTTGCAAGCGTAAACATTCAGGTATACTAATGATAGTCACATGGGTATAACAGTTATAAGCAGATAAACCACATTCATAAAGAAATAGATAAGTAAAATCTTTTGATTTTAACATGGAATCAATATTTTTCTATTTCAAGTATTTTAAAGACCTTCACTATGATAATTGTGTGCACTCAGCTTTATAACTACAGTCAGCTGAAGTACTATGACAGACAACCTAAGTCTTTCGATGAGATCAATCAAAACCCATGATGGGTCACCACCACATCACCACCACACCATTCACCCAAAGAGCCAAGAGCTCAAGAAATTTTATCTTTCACAAATGCAGATGGACAAAAAGGACACCTCTTCATTTACTGAAGAAGTTTCAATGTTTTTATTTTAGGTACATGCACAATGCTTACAAACAAAGCCAACGCTGTGATAATGCATCTTTGTGGAGTTAAATTTGCAAAAAACAAAAATGCATAAAATGAATGAGAATTCTCTAAAAGTCTTTAGACAATTTATAGCTCCAGTGTTGGAATGATGCAAAGATTAAATGCATAGCAGAGCAAATTGTAAAAAATAATGCGGACAATTTAAAATCGTGGAAAAAAAACTTGAAAAAAGATAAAAGCTAGAAATTAACACCCATAAAAAGTGTATTACAGGGTTAAATTATGGGCAATTGCACAGAGATAGTCTACAAAAGCCGGCCGACTTTCACAATCATTGACTATACTTTGAAGTCTTGCATTTAGGTCTGATGGGTTTTTCGGGGAGTTTTTTTTGTTTGTTTGTTTGTTTGTTTGTTTTTCTTTTAGGACATGGCTGTCTTCAGTGAATACATTCACATTCATTTTCTACGTGGGTCTGCCCTTTCTGGAATTCTTCTATAATTTTATATACATTGACATCAGCATTCCTATTAAATTTTCCCATCTTCTGTGCTCTGCCTCTCCGTTGTTTTGGGCATGCAGAAATCCATTTTACATGCACTCATATACAGACAAATGTGTTGGAAACAATACCGTGATCCAACAGCAACACCGTTGCCTAAGTGTCTTCTTATCTTACTGTGCATATAATTATTTCCTAGCCAGTCAGTAACTTCTCTGGCTTCTTCAGCCAAATGTGGCTTTAATTTGTTAAAAGTTCCTGCAATGTCATCAGGCAGAAGAAATGCCAATACTCAAAGATGACAAATTTTTAAAGTTTTTGTCCTTGCCATATCATATAACCAATCTATTCACTTGAATTTTCCACCAAATGCATTGAGCTGAGTGGGAAAGACAAACTTTATTTTTAACAACTAGAAATTCACTTTTAGTAGCTTTGAGCACACCTAATTCCAAATCTGTGATTATGGTTTGGAAATTCTATTGAAATTCATTTTCTTCTGCATAAAGACAGTAACAAGGTAATAGTTCCACCCAATATGTGACTGTGATTTTCAGGATTTTTAGACACTAGAGATTTTAGACTTCTGGGAGTTTGGTCTTTCAGAATTTCAACATTCGGGATTTTGGCTTTCAGGATTGTGTCTTTTGGGATTATGATCCAAACCCAAACAAAAAAGGGTAGTGCTGGAGGCATGCATAAATTAATCACAGATACACACAGAACTAAAACAGAGATGCTGTGAAGAAAAGGCACAATGTGTTATGATATCATTTTCATTATCTTCTTGAAGGAGCATTTGAAATGCTATCTGAGAGCCGGGTGCGGTGGCTAACGCCTGTAATCCCAGAACTTTGGGAGGCTGAGGCGGGTGGATCACAAGGTCAGGAGATCGAGACCATCCTGGGTAATATGGTGAGACCCCGTCTCTACTAAAAATACAAAAAATTAGCCGAGCATGTTGGCGGGTGCCTGTAGTCCCAGCTACTTGGGAGGCTGAGGCAGGAGAATGGTGTGAACCTGGTAGGCGGAGCTTGCAGTGAGCCAAGATCACACCACTGTACTCACTCTGCCTGGGTGACAGAGTGAGACTCCGTCTCAAAAACATAATAATAAAATAAAAAATTAATGAAATGCTATCTGAAATGCTATTTGAAGGGACATTTGAAATGCTGTGTGGGAGGTAAGTAGGTGAAGAGAGAGGAGGAAAAGGCTCTGGGACCTGAAGAAGCATGAAAAAACCCAGAGAGAACATGAGCAAGAGTGAAAAACAGAGACAGAGATTAACTTGCCCAGCATCAAGAACTATTAAAGGAGAACGCCTGTATTCAAGTCCAGGTGTCCAACACATCCAAGTTCATGCTATTAACCGTCACATTACGGTGCTTCCAATGCCCAAGGGTGTCTCTCTTATATAACCTTTGAGAGCCTAATGGCAGTCAGCTCAAAACAGAGTTTTTGAATAGCACTGGATGTGTACTTTGAAGGTGTTCTTTGGTATTTGAAAAAGATCTCTCCATTGGGGTTGCATCATTCTTTCACTTAATTTTCACTAATTCAATTACATGCAGAGGCACTAAAATTTTTTTTAATGTACAGTTAACAGTAAAAATGGCTTCACCTAGCATTCCACGCTAAGTATGAATGGCTTAGAATGAAAGTGAAATGGGCAACGTGAATCACTCATCCTGTCAGTTTTACCCCAGCCAGCCTCTCCTGGGGAGAGCCTCTCATTGAGAGATCCAGGGCTCTGGGGCTTCTGGACACACATTCTGCAACATTTTCCTTAACCATAAACTGCATTTCCAGAACAAGCACTGTCCTTTCCACCTCCATGCCCAAGTGCAGGCCTCTGTGCCCTTTACCTGGGCGGCGCCTCCACCCCACTTTGGCCAAGCAGATTCTCTGAACTTCTACCCGAGGGCTGCTTTTCCTCATCGCTGTTCATGCTGTGTCTTTATTGGTCTGCACAAACTTGCCGGGTTACACGTTTGTTCCCACACTAGACCTTGAGTTCCTCAAGGGCACACATAACACTCCAGAAGTGTGTCTTCCTAACGCCCAGCAGATAGCAGGTCTTCAATAAATGTCTGTGAATTGGTGAGAGAAACGGTATTTACATTGATAATCTGTTTATCCAGGGGATTCATGGCCTTTGTGTGGGCCAAGGAGAGACTCTGAGCACACCAGGCATGTTGACAATGAGCTTTCTTTTCCTATCCAGAAAAGATTCCAGTGTTGAAAGGAATTGCTTGTCTGTTAACAAGCCTCTGGTCAAAAGGCTCACAGGCCAAATTCTAGACTCTGGTTAGAGCCTGAAAGCCTGCACCCACCAGTGTGCTTCCCATGTAGGGGATGGGCACACACAAGGGACTGCACCCCCTCACCAGCCACAGCAATTCCCAGGCTGCAGTGTGGGAGAGGCAGGCACCAGAAATGGCAAGGCATTGCCTGAGACCCCAGAACAAACATTTTGGAGTTTGCTAAGAATGGGCACTCTGGCCAAGTGTGGTGGCTCACACCGGTAGTCCCAGCACTTTGGGAGGCCAAGGCAGGAGGCTCACTTGAGCCCAGGAGTTTCATACCAGCCTGGGCACATATCAAGACCCTGTCTCTACAAAAAAAAAAAAAAAATTAATAAGCTGGGTGTGGTGGCACATGCCTGTAGTTCCAGCTACTTGGAAGGCTGAGGTAGGAGAATCACTTCAGCCCAGGAGTTTGAGGCTGCAGTAAGCCATGTTCGCACCACTGCATTCTAGCCTGGGTGGCATAGCAAGACTCTGTCTCAAAATATATATAGAGAGAGAGAGTACACTTTTTGATGAATTTTATGTTTAAGGAGATCTGCATTCTGATCTTTTAGAAGTCAAGGTTAAAAACAACACACTGGGGTGGCGGCAGCAGCGAGGACAGCGGTCAGCGGGGTGCCTTTGTCACATTCCCTGAGAGAAGCAGTGTCTGCGAGATGGTGTCCATCATGTTCTCCTTCAACATGTTCAACCACCTAATTCCCAGGGTCTTCCAAAACCGCTTCTCCACACAGTACCGCTGCTTCTCTGTGTCCATGCTAGCAGGGCCTAATGACAGGTCAGATGTGGAGAAAGGAGGGAAGATAATTATGCTGCCCTCAGCCCTGGACCAACTCAGCCAACTTAACATTACCTATCCCATGCTGTTCAAACTGACCAGTAAGAATTTGGACCGCATGACGCACTGTGGCATGCTGGAGTTTGTGGCTGATGAGGGCATCTGCTACCTCCCACACTGGATGATGCAGAACTTGCTCTTGGAAGAAGGCAGCCTGGTCCAGGTGGAGAGTGTCAACCTTCAAGTGGCCACCTACTCCACATTCCAGCCTCAGAGCCCTGACATCCTGGACATCACCAACCCCAAAGCTGTATTAGAAAACGCACTTAGGAACTTCGCCTGTCTGACCACCGGGAATGTGACTGCCATCAACTGTAATGAAAAGATCTACAAACTCGAACTGCGTGTGATGGAAGCCAAACCCGACAAGGCAGTGTCCATCATTGAGTGTGACACGAACGTGGACTTTGATGCTCCCCTGGGCTACAAAGAACCCGAAAGACAAGTCCAGCACGAGGAGTTGACAGAAGGTGAAGCCGACCACAGTGGCTATGCTGGAGAGCTGGGCTTCCGCGCCTTCTCTGGCTCTGGCAACAGACTGGATGGAAAGAAAGAAAGCCCCTCCCCAATCAAGCCTGGAGACATTAAAAGAGGAATTCCCTATTATGAATTTAAACTTGGTAAGACACCTCTCATCAGAAATGCATGTCCCCTTGTCAAAAAGTTTGAAGAGGATGAAGCTGGAGGCAGATTCGTCGCTTTCTCTGGAGAAGGACAGTCGTTGAGTAAAAAGGGAAGAAAGCCCTAAGTGAGGACTGTTGGCTGATTGGAAAATAATAAAAGAATTAATTGCAACATCTTGGCTTTTAGTTACTGGCACTGAAGGGAGGAGCCTCATCAGAGAATACCCTGTTACTCAAGATTTCTTTAGAGGTACCTAAGAATTATCAAGTTTGACTTAGAAGTGGAGCAGCAGGACTTTGTAGTTGTATGCTTGATTTGGGGAAAGACAAAGAGCTGTCCTTGAGGACCTGAAGGCAACTGCCTACTCACCTCCTCATGCTTTCAGCTTGAGTGGGGCTCCCATTGCCTCAGCAGGAGCAATTCTGAGTTCCTAATTATGTCAAAACCAATGAAGGTGACTGAATTGTCTAACATGAAGTGTTCTTTCTCTTTCTTCCTTTATCCTTTCTTTTCCTAGGTCAATTGCATAGGTGTCAGTCTTTGGCCTAAAAAAAGGGTTTAAATAGACATGTGTTCTGTAAGTAGTGGCTGTCCCACTACTGTGGCTGCAATTTAAGTATTTGACAAAGAGTGTTTCTATTTTTATTTTACATATTTTTTTTCAAAAGCACCATTCCTCAGAAGAACCTGATCTCAATGAGTTTGCACTTCTATTCTTATTTCACATGGACATAATTGGCTCCTTAGTGAACCTGTTCATAGTGAAACAATTCCATGGAGAAGCAAACATGTGAATGTTAGAATGAACAAATGCTAAAGAGATGTTCCTCTTTTTCCTTCTGCCCTACTCCTCCACTCCCAATTTTAATTTATTAAATTATCCAAGCTTCAAAAAAAGAAAAAAAAACCCACACTGAGAGCTGAACTAACCTGTTACCAAGAGAAAGAGAAAAGGAAAATAACTTAAGCATTTAAATTCTTTCTTCTCACAATGGACCAAGACATGGAGGGAATAATGCAATCTTTTCTAGCAACTGAAAGACAAAGATGGTGAGAGGTGGATCCTGGCCCTGGGGCAGGAGGAGATGTGACCGAAAATCTAGGCTGGGAGTGATATTTATATTTGATTCAGCTACAAACTTTGCTGCTGCTGAGTTAGAATCAAGGAGCTGACTAGGCCTCAAGCCCCATGATCCCTTGAAGCTTCTCCTAATGTAAAGGACACTCCAACCTGGCTGGGCATCAGCAAGGACCACATCACAGAGGGGAGGAGAAAGGCTCGAACCAGGTTGGGTGTGGTAGCTCACGCCTGTAATCCCAGCTCTTTGGGGGGCAGAGATGGATGGATCACCTGAGGTCAGGAGTTCGAGACCAGCCTGGCAAACGTGGTGAAACCCCGTCTCTACTAAAAAAAAAAAAAAAAAAAAAAAAAAATTTAGCTGGGTGTGGTGGTGCACACCTGTAATCCTAGCTACCCAGGAGGCTGAGGCAGGAGAATCACTGGAACCCGGGAGGCAGAGGTTGCAGTGAGCCGAGATCATGCCACTGTACTGCAGCCCAGGTGACAGAGAGAAACCCCATATCAAAAAACAAATAAAAAAATAGACTGGAACCAAACAGGAAACTTCCTGCCCAAGATCCTCCTGGGCAGAAGAGGCAACCCCAAAGCAGCAGTGGTTGTCTACCCCATGTGGTTTAGGCGCGTCTCTCCCACGTGGTTTAGGTGTGTCTCTTCCACATGGTTTAGGCATGTCTCTCTCACATGGTTTAGGTTTGTCTCCCCCACGTGGTTTAGGTGTGTCTCTCCCACATGGTTTAGGTGTGCCTCCCCCACGTGGTTTAGGTGTGTCTCTCCCACATGGTTTAGGTGTGCCTCCCCCACGTGGTTTAGGTGTGTCTCTCCCACATGGTTTAGGTGTGTCTCTCCCACATGGTTTAGGTGTGTCTCTCCCATGTAGTTTAGGTGTGTCTCTCCCGCGCGGTTTAGGTGTGTCTCTCCCGCGTGGTTTAGGTCTGTCTCTCCTGCATAGTTTAGGTGTGTCTCTCCCACATGGTTCAGGTCTGTCTCCCCTGTGTGGTGTGTCTACCCCATGTAGTTTAGGTGCATCTCTCCCACTTGGTTTAGGCGTGTCTCCCTGCATGGTTTAGGTCTGTCTCTCTGACGTGGTTTAGGCATGTCTCTCCCGCATGGTTTAGGTCTGTCTCTCCCGCGTGGTTTAGGTGTGTCTTTCCCACGTGGTTCAGGTCTGTCTCCCCTGCGTGGTATGTCTACCCCATGTGGTTTAGGTGTGTCTCTTCCGCATGGTTTAGGCATGTCTCTCTCGCATGGTTTAGGTTTGTCTCCCCCACGTGGTTTAGGTGTGTCTGTCCCGCATGGTTTAGGCATGTCTCTCCCGCGTGGTTTAGGTCTGTCCCTCCCGCGTGGTTTAGGTCTGTCCCTCCCGCGTGGTTTAGGTCTGTCTCTCCCGCATGGTTTAAGTCTGTCTCTCCCGCGTGGTTTAGGTGTGTCTTTCCCACGTGGTTCAGGTCTGTCTCCCCTGCGTGGTATGTCTACCCCATGTGGTTTAGGTGTGTCTCTTCCGCATGGTTTAGGCATGTCTCTCTCGCATGGTTTAGGTTTGTCTCCCCCACGTGGTTTAGGTGTGTCTGTCCCGCATGGTTTAGGCCTGTCTCTCCCGCGTGGTTTAGGTCTGTCCCTCCCGCGTGGTTTAGGTCTGTCCCTCCCGCGTGGTTTAGGTCTGTCTCTCCCGCATGGTTTAGGTCGGTCTCTCCCATGTGGTTTAGGTCTGTCTCTCCTGCATAGTTTGGTAACCAACACAATATTGTCTTGCAAAGTTTTTTGAAAAAACAGCTGCCAAGGTTCACATTTTGGGAATTTTTAAATAAAAATTAGACCTTTAAATTCTTAAAAATTGGGTAATGAGGCCACACTGGACCTCCATCCTCACTGGCAGCCATCAGCTGGAGCCCAGTTGCTTGTGGTCCCTTTGAGTAAACTGTGACTCTGGACACATACTCTGTCCCTCACTCCACACTGCCTCTTCCACCAGATTCCCTCAACTCGTGTATGTCACCTGCCAGGTTCCTAGAAGCATCTGAGATTGTGTTCAGTGACCAGGAGGCAGTAAGGCAGGGCTTTGAGCACTCAGTTAGAGCAAGCTCTGTTGCCACCAAAACATAAATTAACATTTGGTTTTGTCCTTCTCCCCTTTGAGAAAGAGTTTGTGGAATTGATTTTTTGCAGGTGCAACAAATATATCTACGTGCAGACTAAAACCAAGTGGGGAAACTAGAATTCCTTTCAGGGATGGCTGCCCTAAATGAGACAAAAAGAAGAAATTCTTCAATGCACCAGGAAGAAAGGGAAGAATGGGAGTGAAAAGGTGGAGCTAGCAGACAGGGGAGGAAAGGTTGTGCCCTATGATATGACTCCTCCCAGTGACCCACCAACTCCTCAAGGTTTCCCGAAAAAGTGAAAGGAAGGTGGGAATGAAGGAGGGAGAAAGGAAGAAGGAAGAGAAGGAAAAGAAAAGGAGGGAGAGGAAGTGTGAAAGGACAGGCTAGCTTGATATAAGATAGCTAAAGAGGCCAAATTCTGCATTTAGGGTTTCACTAAACCCAGCAGAGCAGCCAGCATCCACACAGGAGCCCAGGGACAGAAGGACACACAAAAAGACAGCTGAAGAAACTTGCAGAAATTAATATGATGCTTCTGGATTCTCATGGCCTCGGAGGTAGTGTTTCGAGCCAAGTCTAAGTCTATCTCAAAAGCACAGGGCATCCCAGTGTTACACTAATTCATAAGGCAGTAACTCTTACAAAGGAAGCCTATTCCCCTCTGAGCCTCAAGGAGGCTCACAGGGTCGACAGCAGGTATGGAAAAATCAGTGGATAATAGTCTCAAACTATTTTGTTCATCTCTAAACAACCAGTTTCCAACATTTTATGAAAAATTCCTTTAGCAATATTAGAAAGCTTTAGATTCGTAATTCCCCTCTCAACCCACCAACACACACACACAAATGCACACACACTTTCCTTCTCTAAAAACAAAACAGCAGTATTGACAACCATGTCTATTTTGGTATCATGACAAACTTATCTACGTATATTCTGGAAGGATTACAATGACTGATGGGGAAATTTTTTTAAAGAGAAACATAAACCTGATGTAGGATAATTGCACCACTGGTAATCTCTTGGGATTTGCATTCCTTTTTTTTTTTTTAACTTTTCAACTGTTTTGAGGAAACACTCCCCAGAGGCCAGGTGTTTAGGATCAGGATCTGACTAACCGACAGTCAAAATGATGTTGATGACAATAAGCAACAATAGTAATCAGAAGAATAACTGTGATGATAGTAATAATCCTGGAGGTGCCATCAGAACCAAATGTTGCCATGGAAACTGCGAAAATGAGAGGGGGTGGGAGACATAGAAAATATTTTACGATGGAGTGCCGTGTTCCTGGAACTTCTGAGAATGAGCTCATGTATTGTATCCTAAAGAAGATTCAGATAAATAGCAATGTTTCATGGTTATACACAATAGAGTTAAGGACAAAACGACTTGCCAAGATAGGAAAGGACGTGCTGGGGCGATGGGTATTTGGGGTGATGGGTATTTGCCTTCAGGGTCTGCCTCAGAGAAACAGCTGCACACCATCTTTTTAGAGAGAATTTAACCAGCTGCACTGTAAGGAATGTACAAAACAAAATGAAAATGTTTTGAGCATGGTAGTTCTTTCCCATCTGCACAGCTGTCCAGAGCAGTTCAAGTTTTATAGTGGCACACTTCACTCTACAATATCGAAACTTTCTGAGTCCCAAGATTGAAATCCGAATGGCTATAAAAACCTCTCCAGCTATTTCCTAAGAACATAAAGAAAATGCTGGTGCAGAAAGACGTCAGAAAATCCATCTGGATTGCTTTTGAGCTTGGCAAGTCTATCTCTGATGTATTGTTTTGTTGTTTAAAAACACTTATCACGATGTTATACAATTATATATGAAATCATTCTTCATGTTAGGCCACACCCTGGCTACTAAAACTTGCAAAGAGAATCACTCTCAATTCCTGGGATAGCCAGCCTGTCTACATGTCCGCCCACTCTCAAGCAAGCCCTGGAGAAGCTGGGCCACCAAAGGTGAGCCAGGTCCTTCCAGCCACGGTGCTCACATGCAAGAGGACCAGAGGACAACCGCCCTGTATATGGTAGCTTCACAAAGCATGGCTTGCCATAAGCACCCAGATATGAATGTCTAGAATAATCAGTAATCTGGAAGTTCCTTCACTAACAAGAATAGCCTTCCCTTCTCATTGGCTGACACTTTGTGTCAGTATAGAAGGTTCTCCATTCTCCATTCTCCTTCCTACATGTGAGACAATAGCTACTAATTTCTCATCCTTTCCCTGAATAAATATATTGTGATGGTAGAGGTATATCTGGTTACCAGCATGCAAGCCAATCTGTTAATAATACGGTACCTAAAAGTATTCATCTTTTTATTTTGCTCTTCTTCCCAGAAATTTAAGAGGCTAGAGGGAATATTATGTGCTTACGTTTCTCTAACTCAAAGTGCATAATACTGAATAATTCTTCCCAGTGACACTCTGAGAGAGTTATACATGTCTCCTAGTGAAAACCAGTTCGGAGAGCCAGATAGAACTGCACTTAAATCCAATCCCAGCTTTGCCACTTACCAGCTGTAGGAACTTCATCTTTCTAAAGCTCATTTCTCTCCTTCACAGAAGAAGGATGATGAAATTACTAAAGCTATTGAGAGAATTAAAGGAAAGCACATATGCACCATCCCTTGTCCATAGCAAGTGCTCAGTGTTTTTATTATAGGTGACAAGTAGATACCTGATAAGTTGTTATAAAACATTTGTTCACCCTAATGGAAAGAAGAGTAAGGCAGCATGATACAAAACTATTATAGAGTTTTGTGCTGAAAATGCCTTTTCTAATCATGAGGAGTCACTTCCACTAGAGCCGGAACAGCAGCTTCCGAGGGTCTGCAGACAAGGAAGTCGGTGGCACCCAGAGGGTCATCCCAGTGTGGATGGGGGAGTCTTCTACCCTTCCTACAATAACCCCTGGAAATCTTCAAAAACACACAGCATTTCAAGAGTTTTCCCCAAAGTAAGAAATTGAAGAGAAAAAAAAAACACCCTCTAAGGACAACGACCCACTCTCATTTGTTGGCGCCCTGAGGCATCTGACAACAATAACAACAACAACAAAAAAAATAGCCATAGCCATCACCCCAGTTTGGAAACATTCTTCAACAACAGACCTGGCTCCAGGTTGCTTCTGAGGTCTCACAAAGTGACGGCTTTCTCTGAGCCCTTTCCTGGTAGTGATTTAGAATTCTGCAAACAATCTAGAATACAGGCCTCAGCCCTCTTCATCACTAACAATTCTGTTTTCACACTTATCCAGCCAAGTTGCAAGAGAAACCCCTGAAGTAGTCTAAAACACATATTCAGTTATCAAAATTTTTGGTCCTCAAGTCACTTTGATTTTACTAAAAGCAATCATTTGAAGGACATCTTGTCAGCTGGAATCCCAAACAAACAGACGAGCGTGAAACAGGAGTAAGTGATTTGAATTCTAACAGTTTTCCCTTGAAATAAGCTTTGTAGTAAAGGTTGTGATGCCAAGAAAAGATAAAAGAGAGCAGAGCTGCAGATAGAGTTCAGGATGACTTAAAAATCAAGTATAAACATAAAATGCTAGGAGTTTAGCCAGATGAGCACGCAGGAAAATCTCAGCCCTCCCTTCTTTCATTAAGATTTCTATTTCATATACTCTGAAGGTTGATGTCAAAGGGTGAATAAGCACCGAGGAGCCCCTTGGGGAAGGTTCAGAGGGCTCCTGGTCAAGGTTAGCCCTATCATTAGGCAAAAGAGGCAGTAGCCTAGAGCCAAAGAGTATTAGGAGCAATGAAAACGTGTAGTGACTGGATACCCTTTGGCTGACTTCAGGCTTGCAGGCATCACAACTTTTTCCAGTGTACCTAGGGCAATAAAAGTCTTCATCTCCACCTCTCAATTCAATCCAGGACATACCATATTGATTTCCAACATTAAATTACATTGAGGGTTTTTTACTATTGTTGAATATAGCTATTTCCCATTGCTTATAATGCATATCTCTTTTAGGAAAAAAGAACAGAAAAATAAACGTGAAAGAGCTACATAATTGTGAGATACCATCTACTCAAAAGTGTTTTAATAAGCAGATTTTGTTGATTTATACATTTCTATTGCCTGAATAGATTCATTGAATCTGTAAAACAACACCGGATTTTAAGGGATTTTAAACTACATTTGCTTAAAGACATGGGGCATTATCCAAGGGCTGCCATTCTGTATGTTGATACAGCTGTTGACCTACCAGAACCTACATACTTTATGATAATAACTCAAAAACTGTCTCTTTACCAGCCTTTACTCAAGTAGGAAAGATTTATTGGAGCTCTCACTGCCTTCTATAAAACCTGCTGTTTGGTACCCATGGAATACCAAATTCTCACAACTGCTAGGCCACTCGCTAGTACTGTATATCCATACAATTCTGTCCCAGACCCTGCCTTGTATGCCTGGCAACATGTGAAGATTTCTATTTCTAAATCCAGTCATTCCAGCTGTACTTATTACTGTCATTATGCAGTCTCATTAAATATTATTAAAAGCAATTATTATGGATATGAAGAACAAAAGATCTACTTCCTCTACAAAAACCAAATCAAATGCATTGAAAAGAGACAATAAAGTCAGGTCACCTTAAAAATAAATACTGTCATCTTAAGTTTGACCAAGACAACCATAAAAGATTGAGGAAGGAAATCAAATCATTTAAAAATGGGAAGAATAGTGGTCTTAGATTGCTTTGTAAGTTTCTGTAAGTTCCTCCTTCACCTAAGAAACTGAAGCTTCACATGGCCAATGATGCTGTGTAGGTGTCACTTGTCTGTGAGAGCCAATGAAGAACATTAATCAGAAGAACCAAACTCAAGAACAAGGCCATTTCCTGCTTCACAAGGTTGGTGAATTGGTGTATAATTATGGGTTTCTATTTATTTATTTATTTATTTATTTATTTATTTATTTATTTATTTTGAGATGGAGTCTTGCTCTGTAGCCCAGGCTGGAGTGCAGTGGCACGATTTCGGCTTACTGCAACCTCTGCCTCCCGGGTTCAAGTGATTCTCCTGTCTCAGTCTCCCAAGCAGCTGGGATTACCGGTGCCTGCCACCATGCCCGGCTAATTTTTTTGTATTTTTAGTAGAGATGGGGTTTCAACATGATAGTCAGACTGGTCTCGAACTCCTGACCTCAAGTGACCCACCCGCCTTGGCCTCCCAAAATGTTGGGATTACAGGCATGAGCCACAGCACATAAGATTTGTCTAAGCTATTTTTACGCTTCTGTACGTTAACTGACTTTTTTGATTGGGTGATCCACTAAGGGTTTTATTTTGGTCAAAGAAGAATAATTGCATTTTATTACACATGAAATGATATTTTGGGATGGTACTGAGGTAGTTTCTCCTTTTCTATTGTCAGGGCCATCTTTACTTTGAAAGATACAGAAAGACTGTGTATATCCTTGCTTGTGACCTTCCCAATCAGTAGCATCTGTTTCTAGGTCAGATGGCATACAAGTTCCTCCTCTGCTAAGAGTTACTGTTTTTGTGCCTCCCCAAAAAGATATAATAAAAATAAGATTGAATATGGTCTTTTAATCTTGGAGTCATAAAAGAAATGTTGAGGGGCAGGGGCTCAAATCACTCCCAGATGAGACATCACAACTTGAAAAGTGATAGAGCATATGGCTTTGCATGTGTGAGGCTTCCTCTTGGAAAACAATAAAGGCAAATCACAGACAGGATCGGGAACACTGATTATTGCTTGGGTGTAATTTATTATATCTTAGATTCTGGAAAACAAAACATAGCAACATGCTTCACTCTTGTCATGCAGAGAATCTGTGACTATTTCTCTGTAGATAATCAGAGCCCGGATAATGGTCCTGAGATTGTCTAGGTGCCACTGTGAAAAATGCCTCAACCACAAATGGATTTCTAAGTAGCCAGACCTAATGGGCCACCTTTGATGATCAACAGAGCCAAATCTTGTTATTTCATACTTAAGGTAACTGGAGCAGGTAAACCACATATGATCTGATCAGTGTACTCATCAAAGAAAAAGTTGATGTATTTGCTCTAATATATGTCCCTGTGTCAGATATATGTGCCAATGACACATTAGAAAAATTTCTGTTAAGTAGATAATCATTGATTAACCTAATTAATTTCATAAATTAATTTTCCCCATAACTATAATAAAACTTTTTATGATGTGGTTTGATATATACAGATTATAAAATATCCAGGTTAAACCATGTCTATGCAAACACTTCCTAAAATGTGGATACTATAATACAACGTTACTTTTTCTTGCCTCCATCTCGGGAGGCTTTCCTTTTTGATATATCTATCATCCCTCTGGTGATATTTAATTAGGAATAGTTACTGCAATCATTTACCTTAACTTAACCATCTTGGTCAAACTACTTTCTCTCTAAATTCTAAAAAAGATCCACCATGAAAGGTGAGTCACCTTGAAATCATACCATTATGATGAAAATTGCCAGAATCACCATAGCTTACTGCCACAAGGCACAGTCATCTTTGTCTTAGCAGAGTTCTAAGAGGAAATCTTAGGATGCATTGTACTACAGTTCACTTTTAAGAGCTGGTAACCACCTGGGACTCCATTAATCCTGACTTACTAAAAAAGAGATATCAAAGAAAAAAGCATATTGTCCACTTCCTTATTTTTATTTTAAACTCCAGAATTTCCTTAACAAAATGTAATTCCAATGCAAGCATTCTAAATGGGAAGTTTAACTGATAAATAAAGTTGTGTTCTCAAGGTGGTAGAAAGAAGATAGGAAGGAGGGAGGGAGAAAGGAATGGGGGGAGGAAAGGAGGAAGAGATGGGGAGAGAAGAAAAAAAGGAAGGGGTGGGAGAAAAAGATGGCACGTTTTCTCTAAAGAAATTTTTTTTTTTTTTTTTTTTGAGGCATGGTCTTGTTCTGCCAGCTAGCCTGGAGTGCAGTGGTGCAATCATAGTTTACTGCAGCCTTGAACTTCTGGGCTCAAGTAATCCCCTGCCTCAGCCTCCCACAGCAGTGGGATTATAGGAATGAGTCACCATGCCCAGCCATTGTTTTTTAAATATTATTTTTAAACAAGGAAAAGAGATATGCAGCCACTAATTGAATAGCTAAAGCTTTCTTGATGTGATGACTACATAACACTCTCAGAGAAAAATTCTAAGAGGTGCGGGAGAGTGTAAAATTGCAGGGAGTTGTGAACTATTCCCTATCCACCATCACACTCTATCAACAGAGGGTTTTAAAATCTGTGTTCAGTTGGAGCCTAGACTCGGGGCACCTCAAAGAGCTGGAAGCATTGGTCATCCTCTGACCCCAGCACAAAATTACGAAGGGTGATCAACAATATAATATTGATAAAGACATAAATGTTGAGTGAGTTTAAATATTAGGTACTATGTCATGCTTTTCTCCCTCATACACAGCATCTTCAATTTTAAAAGTCCATAGAATGAAAAGACAGGTGCATACGGATGTTAACTGCAGCAGCACTTAACCAAAAAAAAAGTGAATATTACAAAAATGAGCATCAATAGAAAAAAGGTGAAATAAATTGTGATACATCTGCACAATGAAATACTATATAGCTATTTCTATTTTTTTAAAAGATACTAAAGAAAATTGTTGTGTATGTGTGCTGCATATGCAAAGAAAAATAGTCAAATAGATGTATAGAACTATAGGAAATATAGCAACATAGGAAAGAGTTGGAAGGGATACATACCATACTTAACAAGGACTACTTCTGATGGAGAATGGTATCAGAAGGAACAGACGAGGAATACTTTCTATTTCTTATTTACATAATTCAAATTCTGTAGGATACTATACTTTCTTTTCTGTGATATCTTAGTATTTTTTCTCAAATTTCAAAGATATTTTATGTTACTATTCCTAGAAACATTCTGGGTATGAACCACAACTTCCACCATTCCAAGTGTTTTTAGAATGGAACTTGAAGAACCTTAGACACAGGAGGGTTCCCTTTATAGAATCAGCAAACCCCAGAAGAAGACAATACAAGAATTTGTGAATCCACCTAATCTCTCAGGGTCCCCAAAAGAAGGAGCAGCCTAAAACAATTCCTGGAGTTTGTGACCATGTCAGGCTAAAATACCTATCAGGTGCATCTCAGAGTGAGAGCTAGAATATCAAAGTTTACGTTTCCTTCCCAAGATAATATTGCATAGAGAAGTTTTTAGAAGCTAGTCACAGAATATCTTAGAAAGTTACATTGCTTATTTAAATTAAATTTTGTGGATTTCATGGATAAATAAAAACACTTTCAGGATGGTAAAATAAACTGTTCATACTGTGTTTAGGAACTTTTTGTCTTGCCTACTCCCCACAATCATTTGAGAGCAGTATATGTAGACGGGAAGCGAAAAGACTCAAGAAAGATGGCAAAATAGCACTTTCCAGTGCTCATCCCCCTGCAGAAACATCAATTTGAACAATTATTCAGGCACAAAAATACCTTCACAAGAGCTAAGGAAACTGAGTGAGTGATTACAGTATCTGGGGGTAGCACAGAAAAGATGTGTTGAAGAAGGTAGGCTGGGCGCGGTGGCTCACACCTGTAATCCCAACATTTTGGGAGGTGGAGGCAGGCGGATCACCTGGGATCAGGAGTTTGAGACCAGCCTGGCCAACATGGTGAAACCGTGTCTCTACTAAAAATACATAAAAAAATTAGCCAGGCATGGTAGTGGGTGCCTGTAATCCCAGCTACTCAGGAGGCTGAGACAGGAGAATCACTTGAACCCAGGAGGCAGAGGTTGCAGTGAGCTGAGATCATGCCATTGCACTCCAGCCTGGGTGACGAGAGCAGGACTCTGTCTCAAAAATAAATAAATAAATAATAAAAAGAAAAGAAGGTAGGAAGGACAGTTCACATTACCCACCCATGACAACCTCCCCCAATCCCAGGCAGTACAGAATAAAGACAGATACCCTTTATGTGGGGGAAAGAGATGAAAGTGAGCACCAGACTTTGCCTCAGACTCCAACACTGAGCCTGCCCCAGTAAAATCCAGCAATGGGCAGCACCTTATGGCTTCAGACTGCAGGCCAGCCTGCCAGGCTGAGCCTCCAGAATTGCCTTGGCACCAGTCCAGATCCTATAGCCCCAGATTCCAGGCCTGCCTGGGAGACTCAGTCCCCAAGTATACTCTACTGCCAGACTGACTTCAGCATCCCCAGGCTCTGGATAGGCCCCAGTACCAGGACAACTCTCCCAGACTTGGGCTCCAGACTAGCCTCAAGGCCAGGTGATCCCCAGTAGCCCCAGGTTCCAGACCACACACATGTCTCTGGATGAGTTGACTGGTAAAGGGATTGCCCAGACAAAGCCAGTCTGCAAAGATTGAAATAAGTCCCTACTTCTTCAAATACACAGACACCAATGCATAACCACAAAGATAAAGAACAATCAAGGTAACATGACCTCACCAAAGAAACAAATTAAAGCTTCAGTAACAGACCCTAAAGAAATGGGGACTTACAATCTGCCCAACAAAAAATTCAAAAGAATCATTTTAAGTAAGCTCAGCAAACTTCAAGAAGATGCAGAGAAACAATTTTACAAAATCAGAAAAATAATAAATAACCAAAATGAGAAAATTAACAGAGATTGAAATTATTTTTGAAAACCAAACAGAAATTCAAAGCTGAAAAATACAATGAATGAAATAAAAAATGCAACTGAGGGCATCAACAACAGAATCAATAAAACAGAAGAAAGAAACTGCAAATTAAAAGGCAAGTTATTTGAAAATGTACAGAGAAGACAAAAGAAAAAAATGAAAAGTAATAAAGAAAGCTTATAGTATTTATGTATCAGCATCAAAAGAGCAAATATTCAAGTTATAGGAATTAAAGGAAGAGAAGAGAGATGAAGTAGAAAGTTAAAATTTTCAAATCTGGGGAAAGATATAAATATCAAGGAGAAAGAAGATCAACATTCTTCAATCAGATTCAATCCAAACAAGACTACACCAAGACATATTAAAATCAAATTGTCAAAAATCAAAGACACAGAGAAAATACTGAAAGCAGCAAGAAAAACAAACCAAATAATAAAGAAAGAAGTTCCAATAAGACTAGTAGCGAACTTCCCAACAGAGACCACATAGGCCAAGAGAGAATGGGATGGTATATTCAAAGTGCTGAAGGGAAAAAAAACAAAAAACAAAAAACTGCCAACCAAGAATATTTACCTGGCAAACTGTCCTTCAGAAATGAAGAGATAAAGACTTTCCCAAACAAAAGCTGAGGAGGTACATTGCCACTAGATCTGCCTTATAAGAAATGCTAAAGGGAATTCTTCAAGCTGGAAAAAAAGTAATGCTGATTAAAACACATAAAAGTATAAAATTCACTGGTAAAAGTACATGGTTGAATTCAGAATGCTCTAATACAGTAATGGTGGTGTGCAGATAACATATCATGACTATGACAGTTAAAAGAAAAAAATTATTTAAAATAATAACATAACAAAAAAATAAAATAGTAACAGCTCCAATTTAAGGATACACACTACAAAAATATGTAAATTATGATATCAAAAACATAAAATTGGGGGTGGGGTGGGATAAAAGTATAGAATTGTATATGCAATCAAAGTTAAGTTGTTACCAGCTTAAAACAGCCTGTTATAAAGTGTTTTACATAAGCTTCATAGACTACAGACTAGAATACAATAACCTTTAGACTAGACTAAATAGACCTAACAAATATATACAGAACATTTCACCCAGTAGCAATAGAATACACATTCTTCTCAAGAACACATGAAATGTTCTCAAGAATAGATCATATTAAACCATAAAACAAGTCTTAATGAATTGAAGAAGACTGAAATTATATCCACAATGTTATGAAACTAGAAATCAATAACAGGAAGAGCCTTGAAAAATTCACAAAAAGATGGACATCAAACAACATGCTCCTTAACAATAAATGGGCCAAGGATGAAATTTAAAAATATCTTGAGACAAATTAAAATGAACACACAACATAGAAAAACTTATGGGATGCAGCAAAAGCCATTCTAAGAGGGACGGTTATAGCAATAAACACATACATCAAAAAGAAAAATGATCTAAAATAAATAGCCTCATGTTATGCCTCAAGGAACTAGAAAAAGAAGAACAAACTAAGCCAAAAGTTAGTAGAAGGAGGAAAATAATAAAGACCATGGCAAAAATAAATGAAAGAGAGAATAGAGGCAGGCAGGTGGATCACCTAAGGTTGGGAGTTCGAGACAAGCCTGGCTGAAATGGTGAAACCTAGTCTCTACTAAAAATATAAAACTTAGCTGGGCACGGTGGCATGTGCCTATAATCCCAGCTACTCAGGAGACTGAGGCAGGAGAATCACTTGAACCTGGCAGGTGGAGGTTGCAATGAGCTGAGATTGCACTACTGCACTCCAGCCTGGCTGACAGAGTGAGATTCCATCTACTGGGAAAACTGGCTAACCATATGTAGAAAGCTGAAACTGGATCCCTTCCTTACACCTTATACAAAACTTAATTCAAGATGGGTTAAAGACTTAAATGTTAGACCTAAAACCATAAAAACCCTAGAAGAAAACCTAGGCTATACCATTCAGGACATAGGCATGGGCAAGGACTTCATGTCTAAAACACCAAAAGCAATGGCAACAAAAGCCAAAATTGACAAATGGGATCTAATTAAACTAAAGAACTTCTGCACAGCAAAAGAAACTACCATCAGAGTGAACAGGCAACCTACAGAATGGGAGAAAATTTTTGCAATCTACTCATCTGACAAAGGGCTAATATCCAGAATCTACAAAGAACTCAAACAAATTTACAAGAAAAAAACAAACAAACCCATCAAAAAGTCGGCGAAGGATATGAACAGACACTTCTCAAAAGAAGACATTTATGCAGCCAAAAGACACATGAAAAAATGCTCATCATCACTGGCCATCAAAGAAATGCAAATCAAAACCACAATGAGGTACCATCTCACACCAGTTAGAATGGCGATCATTAAAAAATCAGGAAACAACAAGTGCTGGAGAGGATGTGGAGAAATAGGAACACTTTTACACTGTTGGTGGGACTGTAAAGTAGTTCAACCATTGTGGAAGTCAGTGTGGCGATTCCTCAGGGATCTAGAACTAGAAATACCATTTGACCCAGCCAACCCATTACTGGGTATATACACAAAGGATTATAAATCATGCTGCTATAAAGACACATGCACACGTATGTTTATTGCGGCACTATTCACAATAGCAAAGACTTGGAACCAACCCAAATGTCCAACAATGATAGAGTGTATTAAGAAAATGTGGCACATATACACCATGGAATACTATGTAGCCATAAAAAAGGATGAGTTCATGTCCCTTGTAGGGACATGGATGAAGCTGGAAACCATCATTCTCAGCAAACTATCGCAAGGCAAAAAATCAAACACCACATGTTCTCACTCATAGGTGGGAATTGAACAATGAGAACACATGGACACAGGAAGGGGAACATCACATCCCGGGGCCTGTTGTGGGGTTGGGGGAAGGGGGAGGGATAGCATTAGGAGGTATACCTAATGTAAATGACAAGTTAATGGGTGCAGCACACCAACATAGCACATGTATACATATGTAACAAACCTGCACGTTGTGTACATGTACTCTAAAACTTAAAGTACAATAAAAAAATTTATTAGGTTAAAAAAAAGAGAGAGAGAGAGAATTGAAAAAAAGTAGAAAATATCAACAACCCTGAGTTGGTTTTTGAAAGGATAAACTCAGAAAACATTTAACTAGACTAAGAAAGAAAGACTTAAGTAAAATCAGAAATGAAAAAAAGACATTACAACTGATACCACTGAAATACAAAAAATCGTAAAAGACTACCATGCACAATTATATGCCAACAAATCAGATAGCCTACAAGAAATAAATAAATTCCTAGACACATAAAACCTATCAAGACTGAATCATGAAGAAGTGGAAAATCTGAACAGACCAATAAAAAGTAAGGAAACTGACTCAGTCTCCTTAATAAAACGTTTCCCAACAAAGAAAAGCCCAGGACCTGATGGCTTCAATGTTAAACTCTACCAAACATTTAAAGAACTAATACCAATCCTTAAACTCTTTCAAAAGATTGAAGAGGACGGAGCATTTTATGAGACCACTATTACCCTGATACAAAAGCCAGACAAGTACACTACAAGAAAAGAAAATTACAGGCCAATATCCCTGATGAACATTGATGCAAAATCCTCAACAAAATACCAGCAAACCAAATTCAACAGCACATTAAAAGGATTATTCACAATGATCAAGTGGGACTTATCTCTGGGATGCAAGGATGATTCAACATACACAAATCAATAAATGTGACATACCTCATTAACAGAATGAAAAACCAAAAACATATAATCATCTCAATAAATGCAGAAAAAGCAGTTGACAAAGTTCAACATCCCTTCAAGATAAAAAGAAAAACTTTCAAAAAAAAGGTATAAAAATGTAGACATTTATCAAAAAAATACATACAAATGGCCAAAACTATATGAAAAAGTCTCAACATTAATTATCAGGGAAATGCAAATTAAAACCACAATGAGATACCGCCTCACACCTGTTAGAATGGCTATCACCAAAAAGATAAAGGATAACAAGTGTTGAAGAGGATGTGGAGAAAACAGAGTCCTTGTGCATTGTTGGTAGGAATGTAAATTAGTACAGCCATTATGGAAAACACTATGGAGGTTACTCAAAAAATTAAAAATAGAACTACAATATGATCCAACAATCCCACTACAGGGTATACACCTAAAGGAAATGGAATCAGTATGTTGAAAAGATACTGGCACTCTGATGTTCATTGCAGCATTATTCCCAAGAACCAAGATATAGAATCAACCTAAGTGTTCATCAACAGATGAATGGATAAAGAAAATGTAGTATATACATAATAAAATACTATTCAGTCTTACAAAAGAATAAAATGCTGTCATTTGGTATAGCTTGGATGAACCTGGGCATCATGTTATGTGCAATAAGCAAGGAACAGAAGACAAATACCACATGATCTCACTGATACGTGCAATCTAAAAGAGTCAAACTAATAGAACAGAGAGTAGAATGGTGGTTACCAGGGGTTTGGGGTAGGGGTCAGGGCTGGGGACATGTTGGTCAAAGGATACAAAATTTCAGTTAGGAGGAAGTAAGTTCAACAGACCTATTGAACAACATGGTAATTATAGTTAATAACAATGTATTATACTCTTGAAAATCACTAAGAAAGTCAATTCTAAGTGTTCTTACCACAAAAAAAAACAATGTGAGGTAATGTGTATGTTAATTAGCTCAATTTAGCTACTCCACAATGTATACATATTTCAAAACTTAGGTTGTACATAATAAACATATATAATTTTTGTCAATTAAAAAACACATTTTTGAAAATAGAAAAAGAAAAGTCGTATATATAGCTATGTAATGGAGAATAAATTCTTCAATGAAGACACCATTTGGAAATAAGGAGAGCCTGAGCATATGCTCTTAATAAAAATTTCTTATTGTTATTGTTTTTCAATTTTCTGCTAATAAGGTAACTTCCATAATAGCCCCTGCAATAGAATAAGTATGAGAAGAGTAAGTGTTATTATGTGTCACATTTATCAATAGCCATGCATGTTGTCTCAGAAACATATACCTTTTTTCATAAACTAACTTTGATGTAATTTCTACATTATCAGAAGTCAATATAGAATTAATTTTCTCTACCTATAGTACTCCACTTATTCATTCAAAAAATGTCGTGAGTGCTTACCTCCAATATTCCAGGAACTCTGACATGTGAAAATTCTTTGTAAAGTGGAAAGTGCTACTCAAATATCAATGCTTGTTTTTCAGTCTGAGCAGCCATTTTCGTGTCTGCTGCCTCCTTAGAGCAGCTATTGACTACTCTCCAGAAAAAAAGAGAATCTGATAGGTTTCACAGAGGTGATAGAGAAATTTCAGCCACTTCCACCTTTTGTAAGTGAATCACATAATATTCTCCATTGTATCCACAATAAAGGCAACAGGACTCATGTAGGTGACCTAACAGGGAAGGAAATGTTGGTTAGGCAGCACCACCTAATGGCTGCTGGACAGAACCCGTATCCTCTACCTTGAGAACATGGGCTGCTTTATCACTTTTTTGTAGATGGGTTTTAGATACAGGCAGACTAGGCATTACGCTATTAATTTTTACCAAGGTCAAAAGAGATACATGACTTTGACCACCTCCTTAAATGCTGTTAGAAATGTGACTGGACAATGTCAGGCATATCAGAATCACTGCCACTTAGCCTACTCAAAGCTAATAGATTTAGGGCACCATGACTAATAAGATGGCATCTTGCTTTCTATGAAAGACACTTCTTTTAATTTCTGCTACAGACAAAGAAAGAGGAAATAAAAGCTACTTAGAATAAACCCTGCTATAACTTAGCATATGTCTGGAAAAGAACTTCAGGGGAAATTCAACTCGAGATTCCCTTCCCAACAATTAATTTCCATGATCATAATGATTGAGATGAGGACTGACGTTATCCCCCACCCCTACTCTCCACCTCCCTCTTCTCATTGTTACACATTGATGTAGAAAAATGCTTTCTTCAGCTCTTTCTAGTCTAACCAGAAGTTATTATCACCCAGAAACAGTAACGCATACTTGTGTGCCAAAAAGGACAAAGGACTGCTTTCATTGGAGTAATCCATAAATTCCAACTTCATTACTTCCACATTTCTTTTCTGAAAACAAAAAGAATGATTTAATCAGATAAACACACCTAACTTTATGCCTCTTCCATCCCTCTCACTGCTGCTGAATCTAGTCTTTGTCTTCAGGGCTTTCAATTCCTTGATCTTTACATTATCGCTGAATCCTCTACTACTTTTGTCCATTTTCTCAGTCATATTTTCAATAGGATCGTGGTTTTCCAGGACCCGTTTACCCACCTTCATACTTTCCCTTCTAATTTTTAATCTCACATTCTTCGAGTCAGCCATTTTGCTTTTGAGCCCCATTTTGAATGCAGAGCATTACTGAGGGGGAAGTTCACATAACTGAGTAGATGGGATCTGCAGCATGTCCATGCCATCTAATTCCACTTGTCTCTGTCCACTGAGCCATCTCATCAATTATGTATACTGATCCCTATTGAGATTCTCTTTATAGCTCTTTGAAAACTTTTCTACCCTTTGCAAGTCCTCACCAAACTACAGCCATATTATCTGGTTCTTACTTCACTGAGACGCTAGATGACTTCAATTTGAACTCTTTAATTATTCTCTCTTAAATTTCCAATCTCCCTGCTTCTCATGGTTTTCCCCCTTTTAATCACATTCAACCAGAAGTGTCCTCTGAGACTAACCTTTTCCCTCAGGGTTTTATCTCACTCTTTCCCTCCTCAGGTACTTAATAATAATTGCCTCTCCTCTCCACATATTCCGCCTCTCCCTGCCCCTGGGCACCTTCCTTCCTTGGTTTAAAAATACAACTCTTGGCCAGGCGTGGTAGCTCACGCCTATAATCCCAGCACTTTGGGAGGCCAAGGCAGGAGGATTACGAGGTTAGGAGTTCCAGACCAGCCTGACCAACATGGTGAAACCCTGTCTCTACTGAAAAAAAGAAAAAAAAAAATTGGCTGGGTGTGGTGGCCCGTGCCTGTAATCCCAGCTACTCAGGAGGCTGAGGCAGGAGAATCACTTGAACCCAGGATCTGGAGGTTGTAGTGAGCCAAGATTGCGCCACTGCACTCGAGCCTGGGCGACAGAGCGAGACTCCATCTCAAAAAAATAAAATAAAATAAAATAAAAATAAATAAATAATAAAAATACAATTCTTCCCTTGAACCTTTTTTGTCATCAAGATTAAGTCCCATCCCGCTCCTCTTCTTTGTTGAGCTTCTGGAAAGGGTTGCTGTAACTCACTGTCACCACATCCTTCCATCTCTTTAGCCTTCTTATCACTGACTATTGGGTTTTTCAATGGCTTTTGGCTTCTCTAAGGCACCAGTATCCTCCTCATTACGAAATCCAAAGACCTATCCTTGGATTTTCCCTCCTGTCTCTCCTCAGTATCCAGCTCTGTTACCATCTTCTTCATGAAACCCCTTTCTACATTGACTTTCAGGAACATATTGTCCTTCTACCACCCCAATTATTCCTCCCACTTCCTCTACTTCCTTTGCCTTGAAATTACCTCCAAGGTAACCATGTCCCCAGCACATGGGATACACAGGGATCAATGCAAATAAAACTCTGCCCCAGTTTTATTTGTAGAAGCTAACATTCTAGGGGGGATAAAAAATAACACAGTAATTAGGCAAATCATTTAGCATGTTAGAAAGTGAATCAGGTATAATTATCTCTCTTATAGATGAGAAAATGGACGCCTAAAAGAATGAATCATTTGCATGAGTACATATAATCAGGATCAGGATTACTCCAATCCAGCACCCTGACTCCCATCACCGTGCTACACAACATCTCCAATGCCCGAGAAAAGACCTCTGGAAAAGAACTTCCCTCGTAGAAAAGGATTCTGTGCAGCAGAGCCTGACTTTTCCCCTACACTTTCCTTAGTGCATATTCCTTCTTTAGGACCCTGACACCACAATACCTAGTCTGGGTAGTATGCTACTCTCCACATAAAATTCCAACCCAAAATAGAAAAGAATCACCTAAAGATGGCTTTGTTTTCCTTCACTCGCATAAGAAAGACAGACTGAAATTTTGAAAAATGTCAACACCTAAGGAAAAATGTAACTTAAAAGTATGAAGAAAATACACAAATTATACAAAAAAAAGAGGCAAGAATATGGTTAATCTTATGAAGTACAGGTTTCTGATTTAGGCATGAATACCTAAGTGACTCATGCAACCCACCCATTCCATCCTTCCCTCTGCTTTTGGAAAACGTCTATAAATAAGTTCCCCAAGACTTTTGTGTTGTCTGCTTCAAAGCTGGGGCACACAGCAGAAGGCAGGCTGAACTCCCATTGTAAGCCCATGATCTGGTCCTTGCAGGTACAGGTTATTAACTCCCCCTCCTATGAAACAGTTCTCATTATGCTTCCACTCCTTCACCCAGTCCCCATTAAACTAACGGTCCTACCAAATAAAGTCTACCAAGTGGAAGTTCTCAACAGAATGACAACTTAACTAGGTGAGGATCCATAAAAGTTAGTTTAGTTCAATTAAGCAATTATTCAGCTCCTATTACATGCCAGGTCCTGATACAGAGTAGTCATTTAATCAATATTGGTTGAATGAATAAATGAATAAACGAATAATTAAATAAATGCCTTTTTGTGTGCTAAGGCTACAAAGGCGAATGAGACATATCCCAGCTCTCAAAGAGCAAGTTCACCTCTCAGGCTGAACATGTACACACTCAAACTTCAGCATATTCAAAAATGAGCTATTCATCTTTTTTTCTCTCTTTTGAGACAAGGTTGCACTTCGTCACCCAGGCTGCAGTACTGTCCTGCTCCTGGTTCACTGCAGCCTCCACCTCCCTGGGCTCAAGTGATCCTCCCACCTCAGCTTCCTGAGTAGCTGGGACTAGAGGCATACACCACTAATTTTTGAATTTTCTTTTTATTTATTTATTTATTTTTTTTAGAGATTTACACCATGTTGCCCAAGCTGGTCTTGAACTCCTGGGCTCAAGTCATACTCCCACCTTGGCCTCCCAAAGTGCTGGGACTAGAGGCGTGAGCCACCACGCATGGCCTTCATCTTCTTACTAAAAGTAAACTTTGTTCTTCTTTCTTACTTCCCTTATGTTCCCAATCTCATTTAACCTCAGAGTTATTCATACTTCCCTCTCCATGGGCCCTGACATCTTCCAAGTCCATGGCCTCATTTTCCTTCCCATGATCACTTTCCTAGGTCATGATTTATGAGTTTTCATCTGAATAATTGCTGTACCTTCGTGACTGGACACTCCAGCTCGTCTGTCCTGTCCTCCACCCTCACCCATGCCACCTACTCTCCACCTTGCCCCCAGAATTATCTTTCTAAAACATAACAATCTCAACAACTTTCTTGTTCAAAAACAATGCTGACTTTTCATCATCCCCTACTGTGGTAGTCACGCCATCCATGATAAAACAGCAGCCTCCATCTCCAATCTTACTTAAACCATACTCCCTTTTCTTACCTGACTTCCACACACCCTTAGCCCAACCTCATTGGATTATTATCTGCCCTAGAGCAGGTTCTACTCCCTCCAGCCTCTGTGCATACATCTGGGCCATCCCTTCCCCCTGAAATGCCCTGACTATGGGCCATGGCCGTTATGGTTCTATACCTCCTCCAAGGCCTGAGTCTAATTCCTTCTACTCCAAGGCATCTTCCTAATTGGAGCGTCCTCTCTCTCCTTTATTTCTCTCAATGAAATCCATTCATACTTTCATTATGGCATGTTTCACAGTTTTCTCATGTTAGAATCACTAAATGCCTCTGTGAGACTTTGAGCCCCAGGAGATCTTAGACTTTATCTAACTCATCCATATAATCCCCACAGTGCTCATTCCAGTTGTGGCTGAATTGGCTGGGTAGTAAAATATTTTGTCTATAACTGAACTGAGCATACATAGAATGATGCTAATGAGAAGTGACTGAGGTTTAAACCTGATTTTTAAATAGAAGAAAATAAACAGTTTGCTTTGCATGAAGAGGAGTTAGTACCCTGGTCATGAACTCTCTCAATCTCATCAGTCTTCCAGGAAATACATAGTCTTCTGGGAAACCCCTATAATTTTTCTACAAATGCAAAGCCAGATTCACAGGGGAGACTGGTGAGAGAGTTTCACGAACTCAAGCTTAATTCTTCACTACTACATACACAACCCAAGGCACAGGCCCTGCAGACAGTAGGTCAGTAACAGCAACACTTAAAGACAACCCTAGTAAAGGACAAACTTGGTGGAAAATAATACAAAAACATACTTTTAACTTGTCCAATGCCAGTTTCTGAACCATGCCAAAATATCACCTCTTGAAGGCGAGAAGTCATTGGAAGAAGGGGTAAAAAGAAGGGAATTGAGACGTTAAGGGTATTGAGACAAAGAGGAGGACCCACTACCATCTGCTGGACCCCACCCAGGGATTTTCCATGTTCTGCAACCTAATGTTTCCTTCCTGGACACCAATATGGCCCTTCACACCCTCTTGATTTGACCAACAATTTCTGCATCCCATCCCTGGTCACACATTAATGGTTAGCCTGCCACTTTCTTGGATAACTACATGGGGTGTGGCATCCCCTTTAGACCCCTGACTCTAGCTGTTAATCATATCTTTGATGGGAATAGAAAGATTTATGGCCCTGATCCCATATTCCTAAATCACCTCCAGCTGATCAGTCTACTGGTGAAAGAGACTCAAAAAGATGAATCTACAGAAAAGATTGCCATGAACAATATGTACTTGCCTGATGTGTTCCCTCTATATCAACCTCTACATTAACCCACCAACGGTGGCTTCAGCCACAGGATATAGGAAGATCTGAACATGCAGGGCCATTTCTCCACAAAAGAAACAGGACAAAAATGGAAGATAATTCCTACTTGCTGGATGCCCTGACATTGACATCCCCTCATTCCTTGAATTTACAGTCAACAGTAAACTTGCACAATCGAAGTTAATCCTAACATAACCTCCTCATTGAAACTCATAACGCTGTCAGGTTCTTTTATCCCACCCTTCGCATAATGCACATCTCCCATCTTGCCCCACATGAATAATTTCACTGTACCATTACTGATACCAGCATTCAAATGATTTCACAAAAAACATAGCAAATTTTTTCTTAACCAGAATCTAGCTGATCAAAATTCTGATTAAACTTTTGCACAAAAAAAAATTTGAAGAAAAATTTAAAGGACAATGAAAACTAATAGATATTCAAGTTTTTAGAAAATAAACTTCTAGAGACTGTCCCAGGATCAATCCATATTTAGCCCAATTTCCTGCAACTTCTCCATGTAAAATATCCTACAATGAGAATTTATAGTCTGACTGGCAACCCTCAGGCACTGTAAAATTCTTAATCATCAAAAATGCAATTATGCTCACTATACTGTAATTACTAAGGAAAGAGTGCACTCATACATTTTACAAAGATTTTCTAAAGAGAGGAAATGGTAGGTAGTGGGGGGAGAGTTTCTAATTAACTTTCAATTAATCAGAAATTCAAGTATAACCAGAAAACTCCACTTCTTAAACATTCCATGAGCACTTGCTATGCACCAAGCACTCAATTACCATAAATTGGTAAAGTGCAAAAAAAAAAAAAAGGCCATTTCCTAATTGATAGATGGAACCCCTTTCTGGAAATTCAGTTTAACAGATGATTCCACTCTGGGTTTGTACATCAAGGGAGGTCATATGTAAGTACCCAAAGCTTTGAAATTTTTCAACATTTTAGACGTCTACATCCAAATGAGATAGCAAGAATAGTTTTCAAGTTTTATCTTCTGAAATCATGAAGGGTTTCTGTTTGCCATAGGAATGTTTTAACTGTAATGCAGCGTTTCAGTAGGGACACACCATTTATGCTGCAAGTGACACACACACACACACACACACACTCAAAAACCCTCAACTCGGACAAAATTAATAAAGGATATTTGTTGAATCGTAGCTGAGAAGGCTGGAGGAAGATGCGGTGAGTTTGGATCCAGCAACTGGAAAGATATTGCCCAGGGCTAAGTTCCATCTCTCGCCGTTGGGCTGACTTGCTCCTAAAGCTGCCTCACTCCAGATCTCACATTCTCAGGCTTCTTCAGGCAGAGGAAGGGAGGAGTCTCTTCCTATAGCGTTTGGAAGAAATGCTACATTTTCCTTACCCAGAAACCCCAGCAAATATCTCCTCAAGTCTCTATGGTCCTGATTTGTTACAGATCCTTCACTGAGCCAATCACAGGGCCAGAGCAGATGGGATGGTCCTGACATTGGTCAATCAGGGGCCACTCTGGAACCAGGGTAGGTTCAATCTTACCCAATCACACAGGGCTGAGAAGGAAGGAAGGTAGTTTCCCCAAAAGAAACTTGAAGTACTTTCAAGGAGAAAGGGAGATTGATGGCTAAAATATAAATACATTAATGTCTAACTAGACCGCTAAATACAAAGCAAACTCTGAGGGCTTTACTCTTACTTGCCAGTCTTGGCATCAGATCAATCGTAATTTTCATATCAGAACTTTTTTTTAAAACATGTTTATTTCATGGAACTTTCCAGAGTGAGGGGTGAGAGGGTAGAGATAGCAACCTAAAGCTGCCCTCATTATTCTAGCATTCTGGTATACTGGGGCAAAACATCAGAGACCCTGGGCATGAAATCTCAATTACCTCTTTGGAAAAAATAGAAACTAGTGGTCAGTCCCCGGAATACATAGATCAAAATTTTCTAATAATACTAATAGCTGACATTGGTTATGTGCTTGCCATGAGCCAGGCACTATCAGCCCATTACATGCATTAACTCATCTAATCCTCACAGCAACTCTAGGAAGTTTATCCTGTGATTGCCCTTATGTTACATATGAGAAAACTGAGGCAGAGAGAAGTTACCTTATCCAAGGCCACACTCCTAGGAAGTGGAAAGTCCAATATCTGAACCCAAGCTGTACCGCTAGAGGAAGAATAGGTCATGATTCAAGAGTCCAGGGCTTTATTCTGGAGTATAATTTGCCTGTTGGTGGAAAGGAATATTTCTGGATTTGATCATTGGTGCTGCTACTTAAATCTTCTCCAATCCAGCTTCAGGGGAATGCATTCCAAGTTCCTAGAGTCGGAGAACTATAAAATACTAAAAATCCAAGGTCAGCCTCTTGCTGGGAGCCCAGCAAGAGTACCTTTTGCCATAGGAGTGATGGGCTCAACAAAATATTAATAACAGCAGGAGAGGCAGGGCCAGCGTGGGCAGCACAGGTGTCTCTTCTTTGGGTGAGAAATCAGAGTGAATAGTGCCAGGTATAATAAAAAGAAACTGTAATGGCCTCCAAGGAGAAGAGCCTGTGCTGCCAAAAACTGTCAGGAGTAGGATGGGCAATTCAGGGACTTTGCCCTTAGATTCTGCTGGGTGGAGGATCTGGAAAGAAAGACTATTATTGCCACCCTTATGATTGTAAACTGCACTTTGCAATTTGTCCCTCTAGCCGGTGTGACCTGAGAAAGTAAAGGTTACACATTATGGGACATAATTAAAGGAAAAGTATTACATTAGCAGATGCTGAGAGTCCTAGCAGTTACCATGATTTCATTTTTTAGCTATTCTTTTCTACTTTTTGCCCAAACATTAGAAGACAAGGATGGAATTCTAGAATAGCATTTGTTACAAAACACACCAGCCCATTACACTAATTCTCCTGACCCACTGGAAATGGAGCAAATACAAAAGACAGAGTCTTCAGTCCAAACCCAGTGCAGATTCTGACATGCACATGTGATGAAAATCCTACAACTGAAAGAACTAAAGCAGCAGGGGGCAGCCAGCTCAGACACCACAGGAGGGCAAAGAGAAGCTGAATGAGCAGTCCATGCAGCTGAAGACCAAATGTTGAAACAGTGTCAAAGGTGCATTAAAATGCCTGCTGTTGGTTTCCATGCACATTGTCTTCTGCAAGCTTAAATGACTGAAAGAAAGATCAAGGAAAGGGACCAGGAATTTCTGCCTTGGTGTCCAGGCTCGCTTCCACCCAGCCTAAGTGACAGCTGGCTGCAGTATGCCTGCCACCTAATGGTGACACCAGTTGCTTTTTTATTTAAGAGGCTGATTGCACTTTTCAAAAAATCTAAATTTCTTTCCTCACTCTAATTTAAGTGAAATGATAGGAGTATAAATTGCTTTGTTACAGTTCCAAACAGTAGCCCTGCTTGAATTTTTTATGGCTCTAATGAAGATCCTGAGTATGCTTTTAAATATTAAAATTCAGATTAAATATCAACTAGATGTAATGACAGCTTAAAAAACGTTATCAGTACATTGCTGTGCTTAATGAATATAAAACACGAAAAAGGCTGGGCTTCATTTACTGTGCTCCTTCCAACCCAGGAATTTCAGGCTAAATTTCCTGACACCTTCATTTTCTCCCTGAGTCCTATGTTTTAGCTGTTAAATGGGGGTGCAGCAAAGAGTTTTAGAACCAAACATTAAAGTTAACAATCCTTCTTTAAGAAATACATTTTCTGCACCATCATTTTCTCTGGCCACTTATTTCTTCTTTGCATTTTATGCACACGTCTTATCAAGATGTGTTATTTGAAGGCTGCGCCCCCAAGTATGCTCTCTCTACCCAGATCTTACATCAAAGAGGTGAATTGTTAAGGAATTTACACCACATTTGGAATCAGGGTAAAATTACCAGAAAAAACAAAGGGCTAAAAACCCAATACCATACTTCATCAGGAAAAGTAATGGAAGGTGGGTCTTCCTAAATCATTTGAAAAAAAAAAATACTGTTCTGATGGGACAGAAAAAGCAGTCTGCTGGTAGTCTGTGGTTCTGCAGCTCCACCCCTTGGCAGGTGCTAAAAGCAAATGATTTCTGCATGAGCCATCCTGGATTTTTTTTTTACATTAGATGTGTATGTGTGTGTAAAAATTTTGGTTTGGGGGATATTTTAATCTGCTTGACTGTAGTAATCGTTTCACTATGTATATGTATATCAAAACATCATGTTGTACATCTTAGATATATATAATAAAAATATATTAAAAATAAATTTTTAAAATATTGTTTGAGGACATGGAGGATGACCAAGAGGGTGACGGAGCTGGTTTTTGGCAAGGAATCATTGAAGCAAAACTGTGAAAGGAGACATAATGATATTTGCTTTCTATTATAGGATTATCTATGCAAATGCTTTAATAGCAATTGTAATGGCATTAAATTTGCTGCCTCAAAGTGGTGAGATGATGAGATTGAAGGACATAAAATCAAGCAATTTAACCATAAGTTGGCATTTTACCCTTTCACTTTCAGCTGTCCCTTGCCACATTGGTAAAAGCTAAATGCTCAGATCACTGCCAGTCATTTTTTAGATTCTGGATGTCTTGTAAACCAAGCAAATCTCCCTACATATGCAAGATCCATGGTGACATCACACAACCACATATTAATAAATTTTTATACAACATCCTCAAAGGCAGGATAAATTATATTTAAGAAAAATAATACCTTGGTTAGAAATAATGGCTGGTATTGCCAATAAGTAAGAGGAAGCGGTGTAGGGAGAGGGGAGTGTAGGGTGCTGTGGGATGGCCTCTGCCTGCAGCTGTCTGCAGCCCAACTTGATTTGTTACCCAACTTCCAGAAAGAGCCTTAGGCTGCCAGGGCCTGGCTGAGCCACAGAGGCTGAATTGGGACATGCTGAAAAAGGCCGACCACCTCATTGCTGTGTGCTTCTTCAAGCCAGAGCTTGTTTTCCTGCCTTCCAGAGAGGAAAAGTAGGCTGTTGGAGCCTAAGCTGTGTCTCCCATGAGCTCAAAAAGCCTTTGTCTGTGGCTCTGGGCTTATGAGTTGTCAGCCACTTCAAAGGCACTACTGGGGTCTACCTTGGGATAGTTTCCCTTTTCAACCTTTTTTGTTTTTAGCTTAGACTTCAGGCCTTTTTGGTCCTCGATAAATTCATTATTATAATTTTGGTCAATAAAGAGGTTTCTCATAATGGACAATAAGTAGGTAACAACAACTCAAAGGGGGATAGTTTAATATCTAAAATCCAGGTAAGAAGGTTAGAAGTTTCTGGACCTGTGTTAGTTCCTCAAACATTTGTACACATCTTCAACATGGTGACTCACACTTTCTTCCTATTATAAAGCACTACCATTGTGTATTGCCGCTTGGCTTACTCCCACTCCAAGAGATCCTAGTTGTAAAAGATGGAGCCTAGACAACAGTATTTTTTTTAATTTTCCCAGATATATCTATTGTACTGTCAGGATCAATGGTCCTAATTTTATTTTATTTTACTTTGTTTTTATTTCTAATTTGTTATTTTTAATTTTTGTGGTTACAAAGCATCTCATGTACTCATACTATGTGTATATATTTATGGGGTACAAAATATGATTTTATATAGGCATGCAATGCGTTAATAATCACATCATGGAATATGGGGTATCCATCCCCTCAAGCATTTATCCTTTGTGTTACAAAAAACCCAATCACACTCTTTTAGTTATTTTAAAATGTACCATAAAATTATTATTGACTGTGGCCACCCTGTTGGGCTGTTAAATACTAGGTCTTGTTCATTCCTTCTAATTATTGTTTTTGTATACTTTGACCATCTCCACCTCCTCCCCACACCCCTGCTATCCTTCCTAGCCTCGGGTAATCATCCTTCTACTCTGTCTCCATGAGTTCAATTGTTTTGAGTTTTAGATCCCACAAATCAATGAAAACATGCAATGTTTTCTTTCTGTGCCTGGCTTATTTCACTTAATATAATGACCTGACGTTCTATCCATGTTGCAAATGAAAAGATCTCATTCTTTTATACAGCTGAATAGTACGCCATTGTGTGTAAGTACTACACTTTTTTTTTCCATTCATCTGTTGATGAACACTTCAGTTGCTTCCAAATCTTGGCTGTTGTGAACAGTGCTGCAGCAAACATGAGGGTGCAAATATCTCTTCAATATACTGATTTTCTTTCTTTTGGGTACGTACCCAGCAGTGGGATTGCTGGGTCATATGGTAGCTCTATTTTTAGTTTTTTGAGGAACCTCCAAACTGTTGTTTGGAGTGGTTGTACTAATTTACATTCCCACCAACAGTGCACGAGGGTTCCCTTTTCTCCACATCCTCGCCAGCATTTGTTATTGCCTGTCTTTTGGATATAAGCCATTTTAACTGGGGTGAGATGATATCTCATTGTCATTTTGACTTGCATTTCTCTGATGATCAATGATGTTTAGCACCTTTCCATATGCCTGTTTGCTGTTTGTATGTCTTCTTTTGAGAAATGTCTCTTCAAATCTTTTGCCCATGTTTTAATCAGATTATCAGATTTTTTTTCATATGAAGAGCTCAGGTTATTAGATTTTTTTCCCTATAGAGAAACAATTTGGTTATTAATTTCTGTCAGATGTGTAGTTTGCAAATGTTTTCTCCCATCCTCTGGGGTGTCTCCTTGCTTTGTTGTTTCCTTTGCTGTGGAGAAGCTTTTCAACTTGATGTGATCCCATATGTCCATTTTGCTTTGGTTGCCTGTGCTTGTGGGGTATTGCTCAAGAAATTTTTTCCCAGACCAATGTCCTGGATATTTTCCTCAATTTTGTTTGTTTGTTTGTTTGTTTGTTTTTTGTTTCTTTATAGCTGTTTCATAGTTTGACATCTTAGATTTAAGTCTTTAATCCATTTTGATTTGATTTTTGTATATGGTGAGGGATGATCTAGTTTCTTTCTTCTGCATATAGATACTGTTTTGCCAGCACCATTTATTGAAGAGACTGTCTTTTCCCCATGTCTGTTCTTGGCACCTTAGTTGAAAATGAGTACATTGTAGGTGTGTGGATTTGTTTCTGGGTTCTCTATTCTGTTCCATTGGTCTATGTGTCTGTCTGTTTTTATGCCAGTACTATGCTGTTTTAGTTACTATAGCTCTGTAGTATAATTTGAAATCAAGTAATGTGATTCCTCTAGTTTTGTTCTTTCTGCTTAGGATGGTTTTGGCTATTCTGGGTCTTTTGTGCTTCCGTATAAATTTTAGAGCTGTTTTTTTCCATTTCTGTATGTCATTTGTATTTTGATAGGGATTGCATTGAGTCTGTAGATTGCTTTGGGTAGTATGGACATTTTAACAATATTTTTCTTCCAATCCATAAACATGGAATATCTTTCTGTTTTTTTTATTTTTGGTTTTGGTTTTTTTGGGTTTTTTTTTTTTTTTTTTTTTTTTTTTAGTGTCCTCTTCAATTTCTTCCATGAGTACTTTAGTTTTCATGATAGGGAACTTTCACTGCTTTGGATAAGTTAATTCCTAGGTATTCAATTTTATATATGGCTATTGTAAAAGGGATTACTTTTTTCTTCTTTTTCAAATTGTTCACAGTTGGCATATAGAAATGCTACTGACTTTTGTATATTGATTTTGTATCCTGCAGCTTTACTGAATTTGTTTATCAGTTCTAATAGTTTTTTGGTGGAATATTTAGGTTTTTCCAAATAAAAGATCATATTATCTGCAAACAAGGATAATTTGACCTCTTCTTTTCCAATTTAAATGTCCTTTATTTCTTTCTCTTGTCTGATTGTTTTAGCTAGGGTTACCAGTACTATCCTCAATAACAGTGGTGAAAAGTGGGCACCCTTGTGTGTTCCAGATTTTAGAAAAAAGGCTTTCATTTTTCCCCATTCAGTGTGATACTAGCTGTGGGTCTGTCATATATGGTTTTTATTGTGTTGAGGCATGTTTCTTCTATAACCATTTTTTGAGGGTTTTTATCATGAAGGGATGTTGAATTTTATCAAATGCTTTTCCAACATCAATTGAAATGATCAAATGGTGTTTGTTCTTCATTCTGCTGATATGACGTATCACATTGATTGATTTGCATATGTCAAACCATCCTTGCATCCCAGGAATAAACCTTACTTGGTCATGATGAATGATATTTTTAATGTATTGTTGAATTCAGTTTGCTAGTATTTTGTTAAGGATTTTTGCATCATTATTTATCAGAGATATTGACCTGCAGTTTTCAGTTTTCTTCTTTTCTTTCTTTGTTTTTTTTTTTCTTTTGAATGTGTCTTTGTTTTTGGTGTCTGGGTAACACTGGCCTCACAGAATGAGTTTGCAAGTATTCCCACCTCCTCTATTTTTCAGAATGGTTTGAATAGCCTCTGCTATTTTTCAGAATAGTTTGAGTAGAATTTGTATTAGTTCTTTAAATTTTGGTAGAATTTGGCAGTGATGCCATTTGGTCCAGGACTTTTCTTTACTGGGAAATTTTTATCATGGCTTCAATCTCATTACTCTTTATTAGTCTGTTCCAGTTTTAGGTTTATTCATGGTTCGATCTTGATAGGTTGCATATGTCCAGAAATTTGTCAATTTCTCCTAGATTTTCCAATTTATTGGCAAATAGTTGCTCATAGTAGCCATTAGTGATTCTTTGAATATCTGCAGTGTCAGTTGTAATGTCTCCTTTTTCACCTCTGATCTAATTTATATGGATCTCTCTCTTTTTTTCTTAGTCTGGCTGAAGGTTTATCAATTTTGTTTAACTTTGCAAAAAACCAACTTTTTGTTTTATTGATCTTTTGTATTGTTTTCTTCATTACAATTTCATTTATTTCTGCTGTGATCTTTATTATTTTTCTCTACTAATTTTGGGTTTGATTTACTCTTGCTTTTCTAGTTCTTTAACATGCATCATTAGGTTGTTTATTTGAAGTTTTTCTTTTTTTTTTCTTTTGACACAGGCACGTATAGCTATAAACTCCCCTCTTAGTACTGCTTTTGCTGTATCATAGGTTTTGGGATATTGTGTTTCCATTATCATTTATTTTAAGAAATTTTTCAATTTCCTTCTTAATTTCTTTATTGACCACTGGTCTTTCAGGGGCATATTGTTTAATTTTCATGTATTTGTATAGTTTCCAAAATTCCTCTTGTTACTGATTTCTAGTTTTATTCTGTTGTGGTCAGAGAAGATGCTTCATAGTATTTCAGTTTTTTTGAACATTTTAAGACTTGCTTTGTGACCTAACATATGGTCTATCCTTCGGAATAATGCATGTGCTGAGGAAAATAATGTGTATTCTGCAGTCCTTGGATGAAATGTTCCATAATATCTGTTAGGTCCATTTGGTTCATACTGCACATTAAGTCTGATATTTCTTTGTTGATTTTCTGTCTGGAAGATCTGTCCAATGCTGAAAATGAGGTGTTGAAGTCTCTTTCTATTATTGTACTGGAGCCTATCTCTCTCTTTAGCTCTAGTAATATTTGCTTTATATATCTGAGTGCTCCAGCATTTGGGGACATATATATTTAAAACTGTTATACCTTCTTGCTGAATTGACCCCTTTATCATTATACAGTAACCTTCTTTGTCTCTTCTATAATTTTTGTCTTGAAAGCTATTTTGTCCAATATAAGTATAGCTACTCCTGCTCTTTTTTGGTTTTCATTGGCATGGAATATTTTTTTCCATCCTTTTATTTTAAGTTTATGTGTATCTTTACAGGTGAAGGGTGTTTCTTATAGACAACAGATTAATAGGTCTTGATTTTTTGTCCATTCAGACAGTCTATGTCTTTTGATTGGAGAGCTTAGTCCATTTACATTCTATGTTAATATTGAAAATTAAAGATTTCTTGTTGTTTGTTTTCTGATTATTTTGTAGTCTTCTCTTTCTTCTTTCTTTTCTGTCTTCCTTTTAGTAAAGGTAATTGTCTTTGGTCATATGATTTAGTTCTTAATTTTTATTTTTTGTGTATCCGTTGTATGTTTTATGGTTTGAGGTTACCATGAGGCCTGAAAATACTATCTTATAACCCATTATTTTAATCTGATAACAACTTAACACTGTTTACATAAAGAAACAAACAAAGAAGCAAGCAAAAAGAAAACTAATAAATACTCTACGTCTTAACTTCATTCCCCCACTCTTTAACTTTTTGTTGTTTCTATTTATATCTTATTGCACTATGTCTTTAAAGGTTGTCGTGGTTAGTATTTTTGATTCATTCATTGTGTAGTCTTTCTACTTAGGATAAAAGTAGTTTACACGCCATAGTTACAGTGTTATAATATTCTGTGTTTTTCTGTGTACTTACTATTACCAGTGAGTTTTGTACATTTAGATGATTTCTGGTTTTGGTTTTGTTTTGTTTTGTTTTGTTTTGTTTTGTTTGAGACGGAGTCTCACTCTGTCGCCAGGCTGGAGTGCAGTGGTGCGATCTCAGCTCACTGCAACCTCCGCCTCCCAGGTTCAAGTGGTTCCCCTGCCTCAGCCTCCTGAGTAGCTGGGACTATAAGGGCGCACAACCATGCTCAGCTAATTTTTTGTATTTTAGTAGAAACAGGGTTTCACCATGTTGGCCAGGATGGTCTCCATCTCCTGACCTCGTGATCTGCCTGCCTCGGCCTCCCAAAGTGCTAGGATTGCAGGCATGAGCCACTGTGCCCAGCTGAGATGACTTCTTATTGCTCATTAATGTCCTTTCCTTTCTGATTAAAGTACTCCCTTTAGCATTTCTTATAGGACGGGCCTGGTGTTAATGAAATCCATCAGCTTTTGTTTGTCTGGGAAAGTCTTTATTTCTCCTTCATGTTTGAAGGATATTTTCACTGAATAGAGTAAAAGTGTTTTTCCATCAGGACTTTAAATTTGTCATGCCACTCTCTCCTGGCCTGTAAGGTTTCCAATGAAAAGTCTGCTGCCTTTGGTTTGGAGCTCCATAGAATGTTATCTGTTTCTTTTCTCTTGCTTCTTTTAGAATCCTTTCTTTATCCTTGACCTTTGAGAGTTTGATTATTAGATGGCTCGAGATAGTCTTCTTTGGGTTAAATCTGCTTAATGTCCTATAACCTTTTGTATGTGGATATTGACATCTTTCTCTAGGTTCAGGAAGTTCTCTGTTATTATTTCTTTGAATAAACATTCTACCCTTATCTCTTTCTCTACCTCTTCTTTAAGGTCAATAACTCTAGATTTTCGCCCTTTTTTTTTTTTTTTTTTTTTTGATGGAGTCTCGCTCTGTTGCCCAGGCGGGAGTTCAGTGGCGTGATCTTGGCTCACTGCAAGCTCCGCCTCCCAGGTTCATGCCATCCTCCTGCCTCAGCCTCCTGAGTAGCTGGGACTACATGCACCTGCCACCACGCCTGGCTAATTTTTTGTATTTTTAGTAGAGATGGGGTTTCACCGTGTTAGACAGGATGGTCTCGATCTCCTGAGCTCGTGATCCACCCATCTTGGCTTCCCAAAGTGCTGGGATTACAGGTGTGAGCCACCATGCCCAGCCTAGATTTTCCCTTTTGAAGCTATTTTGCAAATGCCATAGAAGCGTTTCACTGTTTTTGGTTTTTTTTTTTCTTTCCTCTCCTCTGACTGTGTATTTTCAAATAGCATGTCTTCAAGTTCACTAATTCTTTCTACTGTTTGATCAATTCTGCTATTAAAAGACTCTGACGCATGCTTCAGTATACCAGTTGCATTTTTCAGCTACAGAATTTCTGCTTAATTCATTTTAATTATTTCAATCTCTTTGTTAAATTTATCTTATAGAATTCTGAATTCTTTCTGTGTTATCTTTAATTTCTTTGAGCTTCCTCAAAAAGGAATTTTGAATTCTCTGTCTGAAAGGTCACATATCTCTGTCTCTTCAGTATTGGTCTCTGGTGACTTACTTAGTTCATTTGGTGAGCTCATACTTTCCTGGACAGTCTTGATACTTGCAGATGTTTGTCTGTGTCTGAGCATTGAAGAGTTAAGTATTTTTTCACAATCTCTGTAGTCTGGGCTTCTTTGTACCTATCCTTCTTCGGAAGGCTTTCCAGGTATTCAAAAAGAGTTGGGTGTTGTGATCTAAGCTGCACCTGCTTTAGGGGGTACCCCAAGCCAAGTAATGCTTTGTTTCTTGCAGACTTATAGAGGTACCACCTTGATGGTGTTGGACAAAATCCAGGAGAATTCTCTGGATTACCAGGCAGAGATTCTTGTTCTCTTCCTTTACTTTCTTCCACACAAATGGAGACCCTCTGTCTCTCTCTCTTCTGAGCCACCTGGAGATGGGGTTGGAGTGACACAAGCAACCCTGTGGCCACCACCATGAGGACTGCACTGAGTCAGACCTGAAGCCAGCATAGCAGTGGGTTTTGCACAAGTCCTTCTGTAACCACTCCCTGGCTACTGCTGAAGATCCTGGGTTCTACAATCAGCAGGTGGCAAAACTAGCCAGGCCTGTGTCCTTCCCATCAGGGTGTAAATTTCCCTAGGCCCTGAATGGGTCCAGGGGTCCCATCTGGGAGCCAGGGATTAGAGTCAAAAACCTTAGAAGTCTGTCTGGTGTTCTATTATACTGTTTTGTATTGAGCTAGCACTCAAACCACAAGACGCAGTCCTTCCCACTCTTCCCTCCCTTTTCCAAAGGCAGAAGAGCCTTACCCCATGGCCACTACCATCACAGGCCCATGAGAAGTACTGCCAGACTACCACTGTCATTCACTTAAGGCCCAAGGGCTATTCAGTCAGTTGCGGTGGGTGCTATCTGGCCTCAGCTTTACCCTTCAGGGCAGTGGGCTCCTCTTTGGCCCCGGGCAGGTCCAGAAATGCCATCTAAGAGCCAAGTCCTGGAATCAGTGACCCCAAGAGCCCACTTGGTACTCTACCCTTCTGTGGCCCAGCTGGTGCCTAAGGTGCAATACAAAGTCCCCTTTAGTTTCCCCCACACTTTTCTCAAGCAGGAGGAGTCTTGCCCCACAGCCACCACAGCTGGAAATGTGCTGAGTCTCACATGAAGCCAGCAAACCTCAGAGTCTCACCGAAGTCTTTCAACATAGTACCTGAAAGTACCTGAGTATTGCTGCTGGTTATTCAGGGCCTAAGGTCTCTTCAGTTAGTAGGTAATAGGTCCTGCAAAGACTGGGTCCTTCCCTTCAAGGAAGCAGGTTCCTTTCTGGCCCAGGGTGTGTCTAGAAATATCATCTGGGAGCTAAGACCTAGAAAGGCGGCCTCATAACTCTAACCAATGCCCTATCCTGCTGTGGCTGAGCTTGTAGCCAAAGTGCAAGATAAAGTCTTCCTACTCTTTCCTCTCCTCTCCTCAAGTGGAAGGTAGGGTGTCTCTTTTGGAACCACAAGCTGTGCAGCCTGGGGTTAGGGGAGGGATAATGCCAGCACTTCCTTAGCCACCCCAGCTGCTAGTTCAGTAGGTCATGTACCCCCAACCAGTCCACTGGCCCTGAGCCCAGTTCAGCACTAGGACTCACCTAGAAGTTGCCGTCCTTGTGGCCTAGACTGCTTTTCAGGTTTACTTAGGACACCCGAGCTGCCGACTTAACAGAGGCTACACAAGGGACTGTTCCAACTCCCTCACCCATGTTTTGCAAACTATTATTTCCCCCATTACATAAAATGGTCCATAATCTAGGTATTAGAAGCCAAGTTTATTCCAAATGCTCACAGCGAAGTTTAATAAATCTTCCAGATAAATCTAAAAACAAATCAAATATGTAGAAACAGAAAAGAATGATAGTCGCGGTGGTGGTTGGGGGTGTGGTAGGGAGATGTAGTTCAAAGGATACAAAGTTTCAGTTTTGTAGGATGAATAAGTTTAGAGATCTAATGTATAGCATGAGGACCCTAGTTAATAATATTGTATTGTACACTGAAAACTTGCTAAGAGCTTAGATTTTAGGTACTTTTGCCACAAAGAAAGAGAGAGGGAGAGAGGGAGGGAGGCAGAAAGGCAGGAAGGCAGAAGGGAGGAAGGAAGGAAGGAAACTATGTGAGATGATGAAGATGCTAACAAATGTTAATTTGCTTGATGGTAGCAATCACTTCCATATGTATATGTATATCAAAACATCATATTGTAGACCTTAAACTTACAAAGTACAATAAAAAATTAAAAAGATAAAAAATAAAAAAGAATTAATCTACATATGGCAAAATAAAAATAACCTAATTGAGAAACAAATGAAAAAATTTAAAATAATAGATAATAATTCATTTTTAGGAACATAGCAATAATCAGAGATATTCAGAAATATTTGCATCTTTTAATTTATTTATCAAACATTTATTAATACTTTATTATGTGACAAATGTTGTCCATTCATAGTGTTGGCTACAAAATTATTTATGCTACCCCAAATATTAAAATAATCAATATGTCAAACATTACCGAAGTAATTAGATAAAATTAAGATATATCTAAATAATGGAAAGTAATGTTTTGAAAATATTAAAGATGTAAGAAAATGTTTGTGAGATAATGTCAGTAAAAAGCCAACATACCAAAAGAAATATATACAAGCAATCTCAATTTTGTTTGTTTATATACATACAATTGAACATATATACATATATACTAAAAATATTTTTTAGATTGCTTTACTCTGGGTAGTAAGATTATCTTTTAATTCCCTCTCTTACCTTTTCTACATTTTCAATTTATCTACACTAAGCATGTGTTACCATCATAACCCCCAAATGAATAATAACTAATTTTTTCTAAAATTAAAAAAATCATGTATTTAATAATGAACAAAAATTATTTTTCTTATTAAATATTATGGTGAAGACTCACTAATGTCCAGATTTGGCATTTTCCTACATTATATTTTTTCCAAATTATATTCACTCAGAAAAGTTTAAAGAGATTCTCTTGTTTTTAAATGACATTTTTATGAAATTAGCCATTTCTTTGTGTGTATTTAAGCTCTTAAAACTTCCTTTTAAGTTGGAGTGCAGTCATTCCAATGGAGGTCCTCTGGTTGCTATGACAATTTACCTCTTATCTCTGCTACCCTGTGATCCCATCACTTTGGCATTTGGCAGCATCTTTCTTGAATTGTTTGTGTAGTGATGCAGAGAAGCTTTGAACATTCTTGCCTTTATATAATATTCTTTAGTAAAGAACTAGTCCTTTGCAATGTGCCATTTGAAGAAAGTTCAGAGGGGGGAAGATAAATAATTCATAAGAAATAACAAGAGAACTATCATGCCTAGGTTGTTCTGAGCATAGACACACAGGCCATAGCTGGGTTGTAAATAGAATTTGAGTAGCACAGTTGTGTGTATTCTAGTTAGGAAGCAAGCCTGGGTTTGTCTTTTGAAATATATAGAAAAATAATGCTACCATCCCATTATTTATGTATTCATTCTTTCATGAAATATTTAAAAAACACTGGCTCTGCTCAAGGCCTGTGCTATCTGTAGAATGAAGAATACGATGAAAGACAAGACAGTCTCTGCCCTAAAGAAGTTAACGTTTGGGGCTGGGTGTGAGTTGCAGAGTGTTGCCACCAAGAAATGGCTGCCTGGCCAGAGGCCACATTTTCCAGCCACCTTCTGAATCCAGAGTTGGCCATATGACACTCGTCATTGGAATGAGAATGGATGTGATAAGTGTCATTTTCAGACAAGTGTTTTTAACAAGATGTTGTGCCTTCGTGCTTTCTTCATTTTCCACCTGCTGGAAGCTAAAGAATGCAGGCCCTAGGAGATTGCATAGCCCCACACAATGGAGGAAGGCATGGAAGGTTTCAGGCTGTGGTGGTTTTAAAATGCGTGCAAAATCCCTTGATACACTTTTCTTTGAAAGCTGGAGCTTAGTTTCCCCTTGTGTGAATGTGACCTAAACTCAGTGACTTGCTTCTAACACATAGAGTGCAGAAATAATGACAGAGTGTGACTTTTCAGGGTAGGTCATGAAGGACAAGCCCCATCTTGCTCTTTCTTGCATGTCTCACTCTGGGAGAAGTCAGCTGTTATGCCATGAGGACACTCAGTGAAGAGGCTTGTATGGCAAGGTATTGTGAGTGAGTCATCTTGGAAGTGGATCCACCAGGCCCAGTCCAGCCTTCAGATGATACAGCCCCTGCCAACAGTTTGCAACCTCATGAGAAACCCTGAAGTCAGGACCACCCAGCTAAACTTCTCTCAAATCCGTGAGCCACAGAAATTGTGAAATAATGTGTTTTATTAAGCCAGTAAGTTTGATGGGGTGATTGGTTATTCAGCAATAGATAACTAATAAATAAAATAGGTAGAAAAACCTGAACTAGATTAAACTAATGCTGTCCTTAGATCAACACCTGGAGAAGAGCCTCCTGCTAACCAGTAATGCCACACTGGACTATTATGTTAAATCATTAAAAGTTGGGGGGTTGTTAGAGAAGCTAGTGTAACCTTAACTAATACAAGGAGATTACATACGTTTATATTCAACCCCCCTTGTACCACAATGTTTAGCACTTTTAGATACTTGATAAAAAATGATTATAATTATATTAAAATATTACTCATGTCCTAAAAGAGGTAAAAAACCAAGTAGAAGAGACACTTAGAAGATGGAGAGTTTGTATCCATTTGTGAGAACAGAATTTTTTTTATGGAACTTGTGACTTTTTCCCTTTTTCTTTTCTTCCTTTTTTTCTTTTTCTTTCTCTTTTTTTTTTTTTTTTTGAGACAGGGTCTCACTTTGTTGCCCAGGCTGGAGTGCAGTGGTTCAGTCATAGCTCACTGCAGCCCCAAACTTCTGGCTCCAGTGATCCTCCTGCCTCCGCCTCCCAAGTAGCCGGGACTATAGTCACGCACCATAACGCCTGGCTAAATTTTTTGTAGGAGTCTCACCATGTTGCCCCAGCTGGTCCTGAACTCCTGAGCTCAAACAATCTTCCCGCCTCAGCTTCCTAAAGTTCTGGGATTACAGGTGTGAGCCACTGTGCCCAGTTTAAAACTGGTGACACTTGAACAATGCCATGTAATGAAAAAAAATTTGAGATAATTGGTGAGAGGGCGTTCCATCCAGGGGTAACAACAGAAGAACAAACACAAAGGTGAGAAACATGGAGAAAATTTGAGGGCTAATGGGTTATGCAATCTGAGTGCAATATTAAATGATAAAGAGGATGAGGAGTCAAGATAGGAAGGGAAACCAGGGATCGAACACAGAAGGCTTTAAATACAAAGATATTGGGTTTTAACTTCAGGGCCATTGATGAAGATGGCATGAAAAGAGCTGCCCCTGGCCTTCATGTGTAAGATTATTAGGATGGGAAGAGACTAGAGACACGGAGAATATTAGAAGCCTACTGAAACAAGCTGTGACAGGTCACTACACTTTTCTTCCCAGAACGGAAAAAAGGAACAGGTGTGAGAAGCACAGGAACAGCTTAGGCTCTGTGATTTGGTTTCCCAGAGGTGACGATGGCTTTGTCTTGAGCAGGCCACACTATTTCTCTTCATGAGTAAATTCTGTGAGCATGGAAGAAATTTCTTCTATGCAAAGTTAAACCACAAGAAAATGAGACCAAGATAATGGTCTCATTAGCATCATGTTCTAACCAACTGAGCTAAGTAGACTTTTAGAAAAATCATACCTGCCTCTGGGGCTCATCTAATAAAAGAAAGCCAAATATCGATTACTTAGTATTCCTCATGGCTAAACCCCCAAGAATCAGCTGTTCTTTAGAGCAATGGACCCCAGGGAGTAAGAACTTGATAGGCAGAATATACCATATCGTCCCTAAAAATTCAAGATTACATTTGGCCCAGCTAACAGAGGTGATCTGTTCTCTTTAAATAAGCAAGTTAAGTCCCATAAGAAAATGGAAGAGCATCTGGCAAGATGGAAAAACATCATCTCAGGGTTAAAGGAACCTTCATGCCTCCTCACACAAAGCCTCTTCCTCAAATATTTTCTTGTCTTCCTCTGGCTTTCCATTGCAGGTCCTTCTCTCACCTACACTGATCTCTATTTACTTTTACTGACATGCATAGCCTGTGCTAAAACTCTTCCTAAAGCCTCGGTCTTTCTGGAAGATGGACTCATTTCATCCAGTGATGCTTCCTTCCCTCTATTTCTGTCATAAAGAATTACTAACCATGCCTCTCTCATCTTTCTTTTTGGGGCAGAAGCCACCCCAACCCACCCTTATGCATCAATGCAGCACTCAGAAGAAGATGAGAAAGTTGCTGGTATATTTCGGCTTGCTTCATTAAAAACAACTCTAGGCACTACAAAGTGTGTGTTATTAATATGCATATGTGATATCTTTGAGGCAGAGCTGCCTTTAAGGTGTATTTTCAGCAGGACAACATTTTCCCACGTGAGGCAGGGAACAACAGTGCATCATATGTGTGGGAGGGAAAAGCCTGTGGGCTATGTACAATACTTATTCCCTTTGTGTCTCGCTTCCCTCTCCCCCTTGCCCCCTCCCACCCACTTTATTAATGGTTTCTGCAATTACTGGTAACAGTGCATTGCCAGCAAAGAAAAATCGGTGACTGTCTGACAGATTGTCGGAAGGAGGGGCAAGAGAGGTTGCCTGTGAAGAGAAAGGAGGGCATTGCTACTGCAAAATGGAGTTTCTGAAGCCAGGGTGCACTAGGATGTGTGGAGGATGTGTGGAGGTCAGACATCCAGGTGGATATAGGATTCTCTGTGTCACAGTATCGACATTTTATAAATAAAAAGGGAGATCTTAATACAGAAAAGGTCACCTGAGAGCATATCCGATCACGTCTAAGACAACGCTTCTCAAGGGATTCCAGGAAGGCTGACATAGGAGGCCCCAAGAAATTTGATTGAGCATATTTTTAATGTCCATTATAGGTTTAAAAAGACACATTTTACATGGAATGCAGTGGTTCAAATATCCAATAGATTTGGTCTTCATTAAATGTATTACTTGGTGTACAGTATAAGGATTTCATATTAAGGCCAGAAATGGAAAGAGAACCTCTGAAAGAAGTATCACATTAAATAAGTAAACAAATATATATTTAGTCCCTAATAGGAATGCCAAGAAATGTCGGTAAAACTTGGCTTTTTGATTAGTAGATTTGACAGTGGAAACATTAGCCCAGCTAAATACAGCTGTATTCTTAGACTAGCTAAACGCAACTGTATTCTCATCCACATGTAGAGGAGAATGCTATAGTTATGCACACGTTAAAATAAGTTTGAATGATTTTGCCCATCAGAATAACTATATTGCACCTGAAACCAAAAGCTAATATTGAGATTCAGTATAAGAGTATTTCTGTTTATTTGTCTTTTATTGGTTTACAATATCCGTCAAGCAGATATTACGTTTTTATATTTTGAAAAATGTTTTGAAAGAGAACTGTTGGTTATAAGGAGATATTTTGCTTACAATGGCAAATCTTCATGGTATTTTGGGCCTGTAGCATTTATATCTTATCCTTTAAGTAAAACATTTGGTAATGGTGGCCATAATAACATATGATATTTTTCAAACTACTATGGTTACAGTTTTTAGGATATGTGTGAATATATATCTAAAATTATATGAACTTCATTTGGTTCCATTACAAAGTTTTGACAAGGTAAGAAAATGTGGCTAAATCTCCAACAGGACTTTAGTGATTAAAATTCTTTATTTTATTTCTTGATGAATCTTAAAAGAGGATCTGAATACACAGGTCATGGCAATATTATTAGAATCTCCTTTTCTCTTTTCTCTTCTCTCCAATTCTCTAGCTTCCCAGATCTGTGATTATGGACTCTTCAAACTCCAGCAAGTTCTCTTACACTCTTCCTTCACAGATACCTCTTTCTCACTCACACACACTGTCCCATCTTTTGGATAATGCTCTCCAACTGGCAACGATCCCCACAACCCACAGTCCCTTCAGCAGAGCAGTTATTTTCACCACTTTTCGAGAAAACAAATCTGTCAGCCTGCATGGCCCTCACCCTGTCTTCTCATCTCCTGCATGGGGGCTGTTTTAATATCAACATGTCAATATGCTTGCTCTCCATAACACACAATTGCACACACACAATTGTGTTTTATATATATATACACAAACACACACAGAGAGAGAGACAGAGATAGAGAGAGAGAGAGAGCACACACCAACCTCCTGCTGTCTGGTTCTGGGCTTTCTCAGATGCTCCATTCGGTAAATCCCATCTAATGCTAAGATTCTGTTGATCCAAATTCTATGGAGTCTCTAGTAAACTCAGATCAACAAGTCTTCCCATGTCAGGCACCGAGCTAAGCCCAGGGATGAATGTGATAAAGCCCCTCTATTGGAAGATCACAGATCAATGTGGTTGAAAGGATTTAGGAAGTACACGAGGAGAGACAATGCCACTTGCTAAATCTGGGGGCTTTACCTAAGTACAGAAATAAAAAGATGTCATTTTGTACCCACTAGACTTTAAAAGAATGCTAAGTCTGACAATACCAAGGGTTACAGAGAAAGCAGATCAGTGGGGAAATCTCATAGCCGGCTTTGGGGAGAATTGGTAGATCCACTTTGGAAAACAGTTTGGCATTGTCTTGCCAAGCTGAATACCTGCAGACCTTGCTTCCCAATGTATATGCCCCAAATAACTGCATACACATTTGGTGGTTCATACCAGCCAAATATAATAGCAAAAACTTGTCATATGCCTGTCAACAGGAAAGGGAAATAAACAATTATTGTATTTTCACATCATTAAATATTATGTAGCAGTGAAAATGAACAAGCAATAGCTACATGCAACAACATGAATACATTTGGGAACATAATTTTAAGCAAAGAGAAGAAAGCACCAGGAATCTACAAGCAAAATGATGGGCATTTTTAAATAGAACTTAAAAAAATTCAACTAAATATTTTGTTCAAGATTATACACATTGAGATAAAACTGTATTTAAGAGGAAATTCAATGGGCCAATAATCATAAATGTTAGCAGAGTAGCTACCCACTGAACAGAAGCAGGGTTTGGGGTAAGATAACACACAGGATGGAAGTTTTGGTAACATTCTAACACTTAGATTGGGTGGTGGTTGTGGGCATTCCACTTATTTTTAAGCTTTGTAACTATCATTTTTTACATAATAACATTTTATAAGTATGAAGTTATAGAATAAAATAATATTAAAAATCAAATTTTATTTATTTTTAAAATTAGTGCATAAAAATTAAAACATGTCTGAAACAGTAATTTTATTTAAAATGTATTATTGTTGTCCTTTAAAAAGATGTTGTGCTGGACAATGTTGAAATTCAAAAGTAACAGTCTTTGAAGAGTCTGATGGGAGGATAGGTCCATCAAACTAGAACACACATGGAAGCAAGCATCGTAACAGGGGGTGACAGATTGGCTCAGTAAGCTCATATTCAGTGCCTTCCATGTCAGGCTCCCAGCTAAGGCCAGAGATGGATGAGATAAAAGTTCCTGATTGGAAGATCACAAACCAATATGGTTGAAAGGGGCCAGAAAGTAAAGGGGGTGGAGAGACTATGTCATCTGCTCAATCTTGGAAATTTACCTAGAGAAAGAAGGATGTCACAACCCTGAAACACACAAGATGCTCACTAGACTCACCTATTTTCCTGGTACCTGGCCTCATCCTCCAGGCCTTCTTCCTTTCTACCCTTGGCACCTTGAGGTCAAGTATTTGCTAATGACCCAACAGAGTCATCCTGTTCCTCAGAGCCTAGGCTGTGCCCATGAGCACCTAGGATCCTGTGAAGATATTCATGTAAAAATGGCCTGGCAAGGTTTTGCAGCCATGCCCTCCACTAAAACAGCAGCTTCCTCGAGTCATGACACAGGGTCAGTTCCCTCTTCAGGGTGGCCTCTGGAGTGGATCCACTGCTCTTGGAAATGAAAGAACAGATGCTCTTAAAGCCCACCTCTTTTCTCTCCCAGCCTTTTAAGTTTCAGTCCTTCCAACTCAACTCGCAGCATTGGGAGAGCGCCTTCCACGCTCAGTGCATCAGGAGACACGAAAGCATGCAAGTTCAGGCCCACCCTCAGGAAGCACACAGTTCAGAAAGGGATACAAACTCACAAGGAGCAACTTCTAAGGCTAAGTGAGGTGCTGAATGCCCTTGGGGATCCAAGAGAAACAGAGTCTGTCTTCAGCGGAATCAGAGAATGCTTTGTGGAAAAAATAGCTTTGGAAACAGGCCTTGATAAAAGGCCTTTGACTCTCCCTCAAACTTGTCTAATTCTACACGTGAATATTCAAGAACATCTGGATTCCACATGTGGCACCCTGATATAGGAATGAGTTGCCACCACAAAATTTGACTGAGAGAGAGAGCAACAGAGAGAGAGAGAGAGAGAGAGAGAGACTCTGTTAATTTATTGAAAAACCTCAGATTTCTGCTTTCCAAACTCACCTACGTCTCCTCTCTCTTACTTAATTACAGACTCCGCACATCTTCTGTCTACACTACCTCTTCATTCTCTTTCCTTCAGCTCACTCTTTCAAACGCCCTGGCATCTGGAAGCCTGGCACCTACTGAGCTGTTCTTTCATTAAAATGGTAGGAAAAGTTGTACTTCAACCAAAAAAGTTAAGGAGGTGGGGCAAGGGGAGGCACTTTGCCATTGGCTTTGTTTCCAAGCATTGGCCTTTCAGTAAAATTGCCAGCCCTCTAATCTAGAGAAGGAACATCAAAGTGTCCATTAAATGCCATCCCAACACTTGAAAAATGTGTCAAGCTTTACTTGTACATAAAGCTTCTACCATTAATGTATAAAAAATGCCTTACTAAAAAAGGCCAAGAGGAAGAGTCATTAAGTAGATTGACAGACTGACTGAAAAGAAGGGACAGAGAGGGGCTTACAAATGCATCTGTTACACAGGGACCCCAGCGTAACTCATGGAGTCCACATGAGCCAAGAGATACTAGCACGAACTTCGTGTCATGGTAAAAGTAATAGAGCTGGATATGATAAGGGCATTTGTTAAAATGATGAGAATAGTGTCTATAATTTAAATTGGTCTCACCTCAATTCACACTATATTTAAAGTTATGTAAGAGGAGTTGGTAAAAATGCCCCGAAAAACTATGTACAGAAAAAAAATCATTTGTGATTTATTTGCATATCTCTTAGTCATTGTGGACAAAAATAACAATGTTAATTCCCTAAGGAACAAAAATGTGACAACTGAAAGCAGTCATCCAGATATCCTGAGGACTCTGAAGAACCCAGATATGGAAGGTAAGCATTTTGGATATTCGAGATATTGAACTGTAGGCATTTATGCTGCCCTGCGTAGATGCTAGCAGATTTCCTGATCCAGTTTGTCTGCTGATTATTCTAGTTTTCTCATTTGTATTATCAATTACAAAAAAAAAGTTTCAAATAATGTCTAACACAGAATTCTTGACCTAGTCTTGCAAAGAAATACTAAAGGATCCAAATACCTTTCATAGAAGAAGAAATTGTCAAAAGATGTCTCTCTTGTTTTGTGGGGAGGCACTCCACCAGTACCTCCACAGAAAAATGTTAAGTTCAGAGACAAGAAGCAGATTCTGTTCAAATCAACTCAGCAGGAATTTGTCAAAGACACACTTGTGGCCTCTATGCTGCTTTGCTATCTTGAAAAAAAAAATTAGCAAAAATTCTCTCCCTAACATGGGATTTTTTTTTTGTGCTTTTTTAGAAGTTCTGTGATTTGACTGCAAATGGACTTCTGTAAGTGATAACTGTTACATTTTTCTGATAGCCCAGATATCAACCAAGCTCACCACTGAAGAAAGTGATGCCTTTGCATTCACAACATAGACTGGCTCCCTTCAGTAAGTCTGACATACAGGATGGAAGTCCCTGCTCAGAAAGATGCTTGTCAAAGACACATAATAAAGCATTCCATTCAGATTCTAAGAGGAGCCTAGACTCTGCTAGCATGAATGAGCAAATGAAGTTAACAACATTGTGTTGATTTCAAGGACTTTTTAAAGGAATGCATGATCCCAATGGACCTGGACATCACAGGACAGAATTTTAATTTGGGTACATAAGCTATGACTTTTTAAGATTTTATTTTCATATCATAAAGCAAATGAACATAAAGACTGTAGTAGAGTACAAATTCAATGGTTCATAGAGGAAAAGCTTGAGGGAAACGATGAAACCTGAAGGAGAGAAGACCTGGGACCAGGTACAAGATGAATGCTATAGAAAGAAAGAATTCAATATATGGGAAAATTTTCTAAAGGTTATAAAATCACTTAAAACATAATGGGCTACCTTATTAAGTGGTGAACTCCCTAACACTAAAAACATATAAGAGAAGGCAGCCCTTGTCAGTGATGCTGTGAGGTCATTCTTACACTGGGGCAGGAGGGTGGACCAGATGCCCTTCAAAGGCTGGAAGAGTCAGGGGCTCCATTTTATGCTCCATCCTGGCTCTCAGGAAAAAAAATGCTGCACGTGCTTGGATAAGCACAGCTCTGTCAAACCAGGAGGTGTTAAACCATTATTCCAGAGAGCATGTTAATTCTGAATAGCACGGGGACCCTGGAGATTAGTGAATAATAAATAAAGTATTTCTTCTTTTGTTGGTAGCGTCTGTCCCTGTTCATTAACTCTCTATTTCTGGCCAGCCGAGGGGCATTCTGGGAGGCACGATGCCTTTGGGTTTTCTCACTGCTGAGCAGAGCCACTCAACAGCTTGGAGCATGCTGTCTGCACTCCCCGAAGGGAAAATCTAGAGTCTTTTCATTTGTGCCGTCTGCAACACCCTACTTTTCCTCTTTCTCTCTCCTGATCTGTCTATCAAATATAATATACATAATCTGTATACATATTCACACCCCATCCATTGGTATTCCTTTGTAAGTGACTCAGGTCTAAGTCTAAGTCTTAGACTGGTAAGATAACTAATTATGGTGGTTTTTTAAGCTACCCATTTTATATTTTCAAGCTCATAGTATAGAATGTCATTTTTTCATTGATTTTAATTGAATTTTAAAATTGGAGGCTTTTGTTTGCTCCTCAGAAAGCAAAATAGTCTGTTTTTCACCACAACCATTTTGTCTTTTAATTGATGAAAAATGACTGAATTCAAGAACTGGGGAAGGGGACCCAGCACATGAAGAAAGCTCATAGCATCTTCCTCAGAGGCCTTCATGCATCACTCCTAACATCTACCTCCCACCCACCATCTCACAATGGTGTCACATGTTGTATTCAAGCCTCTAATCGCAGGGCCTTTGGCAAGCCCGCATGCTTGCAGTCTCTCCCCAGCCTTTTGCTGTTGATCCTTCCTCTGTGAAGGATCTCTTTCTTTGAAACTCTCTTTCTTGGCTTCTGTACCACTGAATTATTCTGATTCTCTTCTTATTTCTCTGATGCTAATTCTGTGCCTCTTTTATGGGTTTCAAATTCTCTTTTCTTCTAAATATCACTTTCTCTCTTCTTTCCAGATTCCTCTCACCCCCAAGTCCTTATTGCCTCATTGAAAGTGAGTCAGAAAATTACATCTTCATCCCTGACCTCTCTTTTCAGCTTTACACCTGTTTGTCAGTTGGCTGCTGGACATCTCCACCTGAACTCCCTCAACCTTGGAATCACAACGGCTCATAACTACTCATGTAATTGTCCTAGGTCAGTTTCCTCTAGGGCTTCCTCCACTGGAAAACAAAGGAGTTTAACCAAGATTCCTCCTAACTATGGTGATTTTGTACTATTGAACTCATCCTCTTCTCCCATAAATAAGCTCTTTTTCTTGTCTTCCCTTCTGCTTGACTTCCCCCAATCAAGACTGGGCTCAAACCCCCAAAGACCTCAAGGCACAGTTAAAAACAAGAAAGCAAATTTGAAGCAAGTCTGGCCTCCAGCTCAGAGTCTTTTCACCTTACCCACCTCAGGATTTCCCAATCTGCCTTGAAGCTTCACCTTCTCCTGGACACAGATACTCCACACTCACATGGAGGGGGTTTGCTCACAGTTCCCTAAATACCCACGCATCCACCCACCCTGTTTCACACTTCGTGGCTTTCCTCATATTTTTTTCTCCTCTGCAAACATCTCCTTTCCCTTCCAAGTTTCTCTGCCTGACGAACTCACACCCACTTTTCAAGGCCTTTCTTAAATGTTACCTGAAAGTAAACAATTTCTCACCCCAACCAACCAAAACTGTCTCTTGGACATCTCTCGGACCCTCTTCACTAGGGGTCCTTAACCTCAGCTGCACATTGGAGTCACCTGAAAAGCCTTTCTAAAATCCCAATCCCAGGCTGTACCCCAGACCAATGAAATCAGAACCTCTGGGAGAAGGACCCTGGTAGTGGTGTTTTTAAAGCTCCCCAGGTGATTCCAACCTGCAGTCAAGGTCGATAACCACTGCTTTGCGCCATTTATCACTTTCTTCCTTGTAGTCGTAATTACACTGTATTTGTCTTATTCCCAGGACTAAGTTTGCAACTCCTCGAGGGCACAGACCATCCTATCACATCTGCTTATGCCATGCAGTTCTTAGTGAATCAGAGCTGCAACAAATACTGTTGAATTGAATTTAGAAACTTAAAATTAACCAAAAACTTCCTTTTTCGATTTTACAAATAATTTTAGAAGAGGTATCATATTAGTGGAGGACTAACTTGAATTTTTAATGTGGTTCTGTTTGCCATTACCAAAAATATTCTGATATGACTTCGAAATCAGAATAGCTCTCATTAAAGACCAACAAGCTGCAAATATGTGGCCTTTGCTTTTATACTTTTGCTTTTGAACTCTTCACAAAGAAGTCTTCTGTGTTTCTTTGAGAACCAACTGCAAAATGTGACCGTGCATGTGCTCATCTCTAACTGAAATAAACAAAAGCAGTCAGTAACATGTACAGTTATCTGCCTGCCTAGCTCTGGTACAGAAGGTACCACAAGCAAAACTGCAACGTGAACTTAACACAGAGCATCTGACCTCTTTTCAGGAACTGCAGAAAATGAAATGAAAAATGAGACGAGGAAGACTTGCCAGCCTTTCATATGGCTACAGTTGCTAAGGAAACTGCTTTCTTAGCTTCAACCTGTCCGGTATAGCCCATTTCATGCATTCTTCTGGGTTTTTGAAAATAAGGATATCAAAGAGGGAAAAAATGATAGAGAATAAAAGTGAGGGTTGTCCTGGTCGAAACAGAGCCTTGCACTGTTTCTCTCTGCTATGGTGTTGCTGTTTCCCAGGCACCTGGAATATTTGCCACCTGGCAAAACCCTTCTGGAACTAAAATCATAGAATTAGCCAATAGGGTAAACAAAACAATAGGAAGCCTTATTTGACATGCAGCAGTAGCTAAAAAACTGCTTTCTCACCCCAACTGGGCTCTCTTTCCTGCTGGGAAGGTAGGAGGCAGCTCTTAACACAGCAGGAAAAGTGCCTCAGCTCTCTCCTGCCCCACATCTCAGGAGAAAGTGCTTCAAGTATCTCAGCACCATGAATACGACCTGGAGTTCCACCTGTGAATCCAAATTGCACGTGTGGGAAGGGGCAGGCTGGAAACTCCAGTCTTCAAGTCAAATGAGGGTAATAGGCTGGTCATAGGAAACAGGGGAATCAAAGGTAAGGAGGGCCAGCTTACTGAATTTATTTTTTCTTTTTATTTTTTTTAGAGACAAAGGGTCTCACTCTGTTGCCCAGGCTGGAATGCAGTGGTGCAATCACAGCTCACTGGAACCTCAAATTCCTGGGGTAAAGCAATCCTCCAGCTTTAACCTCCCAAGTAGCTGGGACTACGGGCACGTGCCATGATGCCTGGCTAATTTCCTTTACTTTTTTTGTGGAGACAAGGTCTCGCTATGCTGCTCAGGCTGGCCTTGAACTCCTGGGTGCAAGCGATCCTTCCAATTTGACCTCCCAAAGTGCTCAGATTACAGACATGAGCCACCATGCGTGGTCCCAATTTACCTAATTCTAGAACCTCACAGAGGATGTGGAAACAGAAGAAAACACACAACACCAAATGACGTGTTGGGAAGATATCACTCCATCGATAGCCAATTAAATAAGCAAGTATTTCTCAACCTCTACTGAGGAGGCATTATGTTTGGGTGGTGATTAACAGAGATCCATTTTGGAAAGTAACTTGGCAGTAGATATTACTGTACTTCATATTCAAAAATAATGCCACTTTCCTTCTTCCCCCATTTTCTATCAAAACTTGTTTTCTGGGCTTCCAGTGAGAATAATCTGTTTCCTTCTCCTATTCTGGTTAAACGTAGCATAAATAAAGGTTACCTATACAAGAAACTGTAGCACTGTTTGAATTGCAGAAGGGAAAGTTGGGTAGTTGAGAGGCGAGCAAAAAGCTTTTCACTTTTAACCATTTGCCCCTTTGGAATGTTGAACTATGTAAATGTTTTTAAATAAATAAATAGCACTTTAAAATCAAATAAAGTGCTGTTTACTTAATTAAGAGCTGAAATGTTCAAACTAAACTAGAATTTTTTTAAATTTTACATGTCTTTAAAGAACATGTAAAATTAAATGCTGCTTGCTTAATTAAAGGCTAAGATGGCCAAACTGAACTATAGATTTTTAGGATATCTTTGAGGAAATTTATATTGATTTTTCTCAAATTTATAAGGTTTTCAAAGAACCGAGATAATATATTGAATGTGTAGTCATCTAGTTACTAATCCTTTGAAAGGAAATTATTAAAATATTTTCTTAGATACTATTTAGCATATATCTACCCTCCTACATTTTTAAAATGTGGAATGCTACTATATTATACAACATAGCTTAAGAAGTTCTATTCAGACTCCTGGGATATTACAAATCAGTCAGAAATAATGTCCTAAGATCTAAAGATTTTTTTATTTTCTCAGTCCTTAAGTGAAAAATCATTTATCCTTGTGGCTTCAAAAGGGAGCCATGTGTTCATTACAAGGGAAGTGGACTCACTGCAGTCAGAAACTATGAACTGGTTGGTCTTATCAAAAGTATGTAACTCTGGCCAGGTAATCCAAGATCTTCCACCTCCTCAGCTAAGAAACAGGAAGCACGATGTGATTATGGTAATGTGAAAACGCATATTAATGACCAGTAGGATTCTCCCAGGGCGCGAAATCCATCCAAACATGGATTACATTTGCGTTTTCTTGATTTTTCAGGTGAATGAAAAGATGCCAGTGTGTTCTGTCAGATGTATATCTCCAGACGGGGAAGTTTCCTGTGGATGTCACAGCCAGAGGCTAGTATATTCTGCTAAGCCTCAAGATTACTGTGTCGGTCACCTAGGACCGCCAGAGCATTCTTAACACTTCTGGAAACCTGCTCCGCAAAGTCAATAGGTCAAAAGGATTTCCTGTATCTCAAAAGTGTGACAGTAAATTACACAAGGAATCCACTTGAAATACAATATGAAGAGCGTACTGTAATGTGGCTTAAACTCTGATTCCTGCCGCTCTTGCTGTCATCTAGGCACAGCAGGAAGGATGCATGAAGCAGGTGAGGAAGGTGCATAGTTCTTCTCCAGGGATATTGGGGTACCCAGCCCCTAGCTGCATTTCAGAACCAGGCAGGGAGCAGGTAAAAACACCCAAGCCTGGGACCTGCTACAGAACAATCAAATCAAAATCTCTAAGTACAAGGCCCTGGTGCTTCCCAGGTTGAAAATCACTGGTTTACATGAAGAGTAACTTCAAAATGTGATTAGTCAAAGGTAAAATTATTTCTGAATGCAAGAGCCATCTGGAGAAGGTACTAAGATGTTAGTTGTTGGGTTCTGGTTACAAGGTAAGTAGTGGGGTGTGTGTGTGTGTGTGTGTGTGTCTGTGTGTCTGTGTGTTTAACACCATAGTATGTTTCCTTGGTGTTCTTATTGTTCTTTTGTTTGTTTGCTTGTTTTATTTTTGTTTTGTTTTGTTTTTTTACAAAATTGCCTTAGCTAATAAAATCTTGGGATAACCGAGACAGAAAGGCATACATCAAAGAAGCCAAAGATGTAGCTTCCCATTAGGGAATGCTTTTGTTGTATAGGTGCCAACTACTTGGCCCCGCCTGAAGAATGCAAACTCCCATATGAAACCCTGGCCAACCCTTCCAGAGTTGGCTGCAAGATTCTACTCCTTGGGCCATGAAGCATTCTCTGGTCCCCACAGCACCAGTTGGCAAGGACTTTGCTCTCTCAGGTCTCATGGCCAGGAGCTTTTTGGGTACTCCCAGCAAAACTTCTCCTTGAAGGCTTCCTCATTTCCAGAATGCACGCGTATATGCTCTCCACACATATGTGTTTTGGCAGGGGAAAGATCTCCTTTAGGAATTCCTTTGAGGATGCATTTAAAGTACTGACTTCAGGCAGGGCCAAAATGACCTGTGAGCAGAGGCATCTGCAGGCAGCATATGTGTTCTTTCCACCTAGCATGAAATTTGATACAGCATCTTTGGGTCTGAGAAAAAGAAGGTGGGAGGAGAGCTGAGGAATGTCTTCATTTCCTTTCCTGTCATTAAGCCCTGCCTAGCCTGGGCTTTGTCAGCTCCAGGCAGACTCCCATCTCCAATGTGAGGCCAGGCTGCTTTGATTTTGCTTCGATTGGGAGCTAGCTCAACCTTGTTATATGCCAAATACCCTCCAGGGTGTCCTACTTTTGGGGATCTTCTCCTGTGTCAGAGCTCCTGTGGCTCCGCCTTTCTGTCCTTTAGGAGAAGAGCTCCCACCCCCACCGCTACCCTTCCCAGGGAAAGGGCTCCGAGGCTGGTTTGCCTGCTATTTTAAAATGCTGTGCAAGAGCATTTTGCAATCTCAAATGAAAATCATGAAAACTTGGGTTACTATGACAAAAATTATACCAGCCAGGTTTGCAAATAAACGGGGCATGCTCTGAATTTGATTGAAAAAAAAAAAATGATTCAAAAACATTTGAAAATTGAGCTAGGGAAAAAAAATCTCTTTTCTCTGCCCCTGCATCAGAGTTTACTTGGTTCCTTTCCTCCCTCCCTACCCAAATTCAACTTATCCCCATTTCTAGTGATTTCTCAAGTCTGAAAAACTAGAGGAAGTGGAAGTAACTTTTTTTAGAAACCAATCATATTTCCAACCGTATCAGCTCCAGAAGGAATCTTAAGGTGCACTGGGATTTCACGGGTTTTGGAGTTACACAGACTTGGGTGAGAATCCCTCTTAATGTGTCACGTAACAAACATGTACCTTGAGCACTACTCTTAATCCCTTAGGGCCTCAGTTTCCTCATTAGTAAAAGAAGAATAATGCCTCAGAGGGTAGCGATGAGTACTAAATGAAATAACATGACATATTGGTGCTCACTAAACATTGTCTTTTGAAGATGCAAATTGGTTAAGAATACATTAGACTTCAAATTCCCTCTTTTGAACTTACTGGTTGGGTAACCTTGGGCAGGCAATTTAACCTCTCTAAACCCCAGTTTTTTCAAATATTAAATAGGAATTAAAAATCTAGCTCACAATTTATGACACTTTTGAATTGCTCAGAAAGTCACAATTTTAGAAAAGCATAATTTTAAACCACTTTTATAGATAATTACAACATTTTTCTTTCTTTCCTTTTTTTTGTTTTTTTTTAGGCAGAGTCTCGCTGTGTCACCCAGACTAGAGTGCAGTGCTTCAGTCTCGGCTCATTGCGACCTCCGTCTCCTGGGTTCAAGTGATTCTCCTGCCTCAGCCTCTCAAGCAGATGGGATTATAGGCACCCACCACCATGCCCAGCTAGTTTTTGTATTTTTGGTAGAGATGGGGTTTCACCATGTTCGCCAGGCTGGTCTCGAACTCCTGGGCTCAAGCAATCCACCTTCCTCAGCCTCTCTAGGTGCTGGAATTACAGGTGTGAGCCACCAAGCCCAGCCTATAATTACAATATTTTTCTATTAGTTTATATATAGCTCTGTCTCAAAATATGTGTTTTACCAGTACATGAGAAATTTACTAAAGAGCATGGTTATCTCCCCTCATAGGCTAAATGTGTTTATGTTCTGTTAGCAAGTTCTTTTTATATGGAATGTTTGTTTTGAGTGTCTGAATCTAAGATAACTTTGTGCTGGACAATAAGACATGGCTACAAAATATTTCTGTTCCCAAGTCTAACTACACCATGTCACCCTACACAGGATAATCAACTGCTCTGTTATTGATTAGGACCTTGAGGAGGATTTTAGTCATAAAAAGTCAACAAGAGAGAGTCCCTATTGTAATTAAGAATTTTTGTGGGCCAGTGGGAAGCCTGTCTTGGTCTGATAGACAGGAGCCTGGGGATGGGGGCGTGGAGAGAAGGGAGAAGTGGGCACAGTAGGAGGACTGCACTCCAGTCAGGAGACTGAGACCAGAACCCCACAGCAGGTGCAGCCTCCCTGATCAGACAACACCTGAGACCCAATCTGACCCCATGACTTCTGTCATCAGAGACACAATAATGACAAGATATGGTCCAATTTTACCCACACATCAGCCACATCCAATTCAACAGGGAGCATGCTCCAGGGATAAGAGAATCTGGTCCTGGGAACAGAAACAGGAAACTGGCAGCCAACTGGGGGTAATTGCTTCTTCTTTTCCTTTACTTACTATTCTGGTGTTAAGAGTTTGCAATTTGGCTAATAAACATGGACAAATTAGATAGAATTCTGCAATATGATGGACCATGTGGGTGCAAGAATGAATTTCACAGGACTTTAGCCTTGGAATTCCACAAAGTAGGTATTTTATAATTATTTTCAGAAGATATACAGCCAACAAACATGAAAAAAATGTTCAACATGACTAATCATTGGGTAAATGCAAATTAAAACCACAACGAGATACCACCTTACTCCTGCAAGAATGGCCATAATTAAGGAGTCCAAAAACAATAGATGTTGGTGGTTGTGGTGAACAGGAGCACTTTTACACTACTGGTGGGAATGTAAATTAGTACAACTACTGTGGAAAACGGTGTGGAGATTCCTTAAGGAACTAAAAGTAGAATTACCATTTGGTCCAGCAACCCCACTACTGAGTATCTACCCAAAGGAAAAGAAGTCACTATATGAAAAAGACACACGCACATGCATGTTTATAGCAGCACAGTGCACAATTGCAAAAATATGGAATCAGCCTAAGTGCCCACCAACCAACAAGTGGATAAAGAAAATGTGGTATACATACATCAAGAAATACTACTCAACCATAAAAAGGAATGAAATAATGTATTTTGCAGCAACTTGGATGGAGCTGGAGGCTATTATTCTAAGGTAAGTAACTCAGGAATGGAAAACCAAATATCATATATTCTCACTCATAAGTGGGAGCTAAGCCTATGAGGACCCAAAGGCATAAGAATGATATAATGGACTTTGGGGACTCAGCAGAGAAAGCTTGGGAGAGGGTATCAAAAAACTACATATTGGGTAGTGTGTACACTTCTTGGGTGACAGGTACACTAAGATCTCAGAAATCACCACTAAAGAACTTGTACATATAACAAAAAAACACAGGTACCCCAAAAACTATTGAAATTGTAAAAAGAAAAAAAATAAGTAAAAAAAATTATTATTAACATTTTCAGAAATGAACTGAGCATGAAGCACTGAGTTTCCCAGTTTATGAGTCAATGACACTCAACTCATCCAACCTGCTCTCTCTCTACTGCGTGCCCTTGGCCACCCATGAAGCATATGGACATATGCACAAACACACATGCCTTTAAGCAGCATCCCTCAAATCACATCAACTCAGCAATCACCTGCTTTCCCTTTCCTACAAGGCTAATATAATCTCAGGTATCTACTACCTCCACTCTCCCATGTTAAACTGCTAGACACATCTGCAGCTTCCACTTTCCGTGATATGTTTATTAAAGTAGGAACTAGCACTTGCTTATTATTCTTCCATAGGGCTAGCACTATGCGTGAAACACGGTAGGCACTTATTATAGCAAGGGAGGGAGGGAGTCAGGAAGTTAGGCTGGCAGGCAGGAAGAATTTTTACAGTTCAACTAATACTAACTTGCCCCAACTTTTGTTATTATCTTGTTTCTTTTTCTCATTTTTTGCTCTGATTCCAAGGTCCCGGGGGGAAAGAGTGATCCAAAATTAAAATCAGATACTTTACTGCTCAAAATAAATGTATTTCTAGAAGAAAGTTTACAGATATAAAAATAGATGCTATATTATCCATATGCATATGAACTATAAAAGTCAGAATTCTATTAAAATTTTACCACAAGGAAATGGTTAAGTAAATATAGTGCATTTACAACATTACAACTGTGCCACCTTTCAAAAAACTGTATTTAGAAGAATGTTTAATTGCATGGAGAAATTTCCACAAAAACCTTTAAGTAAAAAAAAGCAGATTGCACAACAAAATGTAAAATAGATCCTCTAATTTCTAAAAAAAAAAAAACAAAAATATATGAAAGAATAAAAGGGTATACCCGAGAATGTTAAAAATTGGTATTTCTGAATAATGAATTATAAGTGATTTTTAAATTTTATCTTTATGCCATTACAGATCTTCCCCAAATTCATGCAAAATTTATGTTAGTATTAAATATATAATCAAAAAAGGAAATTATTATAAGAAAATAAAAGCCATGTGAATACTAAATGAGGGAGAAATAATTTAAGAAAATCTCTGCATGCAAGTCAAGATTCCCAGAATGTGATGGTTAGTACCAGATGTTGTAAAAGCAGGAAAGATTTTTAATTATTGTTTTCCAGACCAAATTTCCAGAAACTACCATTGCTGTGTGAGTGCTCTCTGATTACTCTGTACAACAAACCAAGCTCTTCATTTTTCTGCTGATTTTCCAAGTAGGCTGATCATGTTCTCTGGAGAAATACACAAGACTATATACTTAAAAAGTTCTACTGAAATCTTAAATGCCACCACAGCCAATTTTGTTGTTATTATTTGCTTATTTGTTTGTTTACGAGACTTGTACAAATAAAGACCCACACACAGACAGGAAACCATAAAACAGCAACTACACTGTTTGGAAACTCAGGAAGACCTGTCTCCATGTATACCATGATAACATCTGCTTCTAATTGAAATGATTTATCAAAGTGACCATCAGCAGGAATGGGTCGGCAAGCGCATAAATCTAGCACAAACACTTTAGGCTCTGAGCTTGGAAGCATAAAGTCTGGTCTTGTTTCTGACATTAACAAGACAGCAGCTAGCTGGCTGGGCCTATGGAAATCAATTACTATCTCAATAACCCAGTCTCCTCATCTGCACAATGGAATTAATATTAGATACTGATTGCCAATTTATATCTCTCATCACAGGGATGCTTCTCTTTCATTCATTTATTCTTCCAATAACTACAGGTGGAGGGCCTTCCATGTGATGGGCATTAATCCTCCAGGTCCCCTGTACCCAACCTTATTCTTTGTCCCCACAGACAGGCTGCATGAGCATTCCTGGACCCGCATTAGCCTTTGCAAAAGGCACCTCGATGCTCTCACTGCCTGTGCCTTAGTCTATTAAGGTGAAAATGAAAGATGAAGGAGGAGCACAGGTAAAAAAAAGCACCATAGGTGTCTGATGCTTGCCAGGTGATATGGTTTCGCTGTGTCCCACCAAAAATCTCATCTTAATTATAATCTCCATAATCCCCATGTGTCAAGGGAGAAACCAAGTGGCAGTAATTGAATCATAGGGGTGATTTCCTCCATGCTGTTCTATGATGGTGAATGAGTTTTCACGAGATTTGATGGTTTTTATAAGTGTTTGGTAGTTCCTCCTGTGTTCAGTCTTCTTCCTGGCACCTTATGAAGAAGGTGCCTTGCTTCCCCTTCCACCATGATTGTAAGTTTCCTGAGGCCTCACCAGCTATGCAAAACTGGGAGTCAATTAAACCTCTTTCCTTTATAAATTTACCCAGTCCCAGGCAGTTCTTTATAGCAGTGTAAAAATGGACTAATATACTAAGTATATTATAATGTGACAGGTGACAGTGTAAGTTATGTAGAACACAGTTGGCTTCTAAAATCAAATCACCTTATAAGCTGAGAGCCACATTGCCATGTGGGGTGGTGGTATCTGGAAATGATTAAAGACTTTGTTTTGTTTTGTATCTGTTTGTTTTATTCCCTAGTCTTTGTTGGGCTGTGCCACCAGGACCTTCTGAAGGTCAAAAACAAATACACAGTAAACAAAAAGATGACCCCAGATGCTACAGCAGGGTCAAAAGAAGGATAATTTTGCTTCATTTCAACAATGTTAGAAACACTTCTCTGGTCTCACCAGCAGGAGGAGAGGAGGCTCACTCTACTTGGGAGGTTTCCCTGCACAGGAGGGCATTTCTGCCCTGAGCAGTGATACATCTGCAAACGCTGGTGCCCAGAACTTAATACCTCAAAAGAACCTGGTCTTCAGATTTAAAAACAAAATAAAATAAATCAGTTCTGGGATCAGTGAATTCTTTATGACAGCACTGGGTCTGCCATATGTGCACCGAGTCACAGAATCAGCCCACCAGGGCCCTTTCCTTTTAAACAACAAGGAAGTTGATACCCGTTCAAATGGCAGCACATAGCCTGGCATGGGGTGGAGGAAGCTGTGTCTGAGACGTGTATCAGTGTAGCTTGCTTAAATTTTGTCTCTTTTTTTACATTTTTCTTTTTTGGGTAAATCCAACTCAAGCAAGCAATTCCCAAGCTTTAGTTTTAAGCAGTAAGGACTCTTCTCAAATATTTCCCTCAATAAAGAAGACTGGAACAGAAGCACAGCCACAATACTCACACGGGCTGTAGACACCAGTTCCCATAAGCAGGAAATAATTCATGTAGTGGTGACACATGCGGAAAAACAGAAAACAAAGTCATATCAGTACAGGATGGTAGCCAGTGTTAATCCTTCTATGAAAGGGAGTAACCTGAGAGTTACACAAGCAAGCCCATAATCATAGTCTACACTACTTGTGATGCTTAATTTTAGGTGTCAACTTGCCTGGACTAGGGAATACCTAGAGAAATAGTAAAGCATTCCTTCTTTCTATGAGGGTGTTTTCAGAAGAGACTGGCATGTGAGTCAGTCAACTGAGTGTTGGGACTCTAGGACTTACACCAATGACCCCTACCTCCCCCGAACCCCTGCCCCTGGCCTAGGTTCTCTGAGGCTTGCAGACGAGGATGGAGCCACACTAGCAGCACCTCTGGATCTCCAACTTGCAGAAGGCCTGTCATGGGACTTCTCAGCCTCCATACTCATGTAATCCAATTCCCCTAATAAAACCCTTCTCATCTATCTATCCAAATCTATATCCACGTATCTATCTATATCCTATTGGTTCTGTCTCTCTGTAGAAACCTAATACACTGCCATATTTTTAAAAAATGTATAGCCATGTTTTGCAGCAGCATTATTCATAATAGCCAAAAGGTGGAAGAAACCCAAGAGTCATCACTGGATGAATTCATACACAAAATGTGGTCTATACATACAATTGAATATTACTCAGGCTTAAAAAAGAAGGAAATTCTGACACCTGGTATAGCATAGATAAACCTCAAGGACGTTATGCTAAGTAAAATAAGCCAGTCCTAACATTACAAATACTGTATGATTCCACTTATATGAGGTACCTAAAGTCAAACATAGAGATAGAAAGTAGAATGATGTTGCCAGGGGCTAAGGTGGGGGGAGGGGGGAGTTGGTGTTTAATGGGTACAGAGTTTCACCTGGGAAATATGAAAAGTTCTGAAGATGGATGATGCTGATGTTTGCACAATAAGGTACTTAATGGCAGAGAACTGTACACTTAAAAATGGTTCATATGGTAAATTTTATGTATATTTTACCATAATTTTTTTTAATTTTACCACAATTTTTAAAAAGCTCTGTATTCATAGAACATTTTTTGTCCAAAAGTTAGAGTAATAAAGTCTTTTGACCCCAAAATTTGTATAAACAGTCATCTGGAGTTGTTTTGCCCATAGCTATGACATATTAGTATTTACATCTGATCATCTGCCTGTTTCATTCCGTGAAAGTGAGAGGATGTAAAGTGACTGTCCAGGAGGAAGGGTGAAGTCTCTATAACCATAAAGAAAAAAAGGAGTTCTTTTTTCCCGCAAACTTGAAGCTTTCTCATGCATGTGAAAGTGGACTATCTGATCTTGATTTGCTTCCACCACACACTATGATTTGCTCACCATTATCATCAATCAGCATTGAGCACACACAGTGTGCAAACCACCAGTTAAGTCACAGTGGAAACGACAAAAGGATGTGGAACACAGCACCTATCCTCCAACACATAATAGAGGACTTGAGACAATGAGACACACATACAAAGACAAATACCAGTACAAGATGGTATTTAACAGGTACTACATCCAATCAATAACCCTAACAAATAAGCAAATAAGAACGTACAGAAATAGAAAAGGAAAAGGGGCTAAAAAACTTCTCCAAGGTTATACAGCAAGGTTGCAGGCACCACATCTATTCCTGCACAAATAATATCTAGTATTTACTGAGTCCCTTCTGTGCCAGGGACTGTGCTAAACCTTCTACATGGGTTGTCCCATTTATTCCATGTAAGAACCTAATGAGGTCATGTCATTGTTATCCCAATATTACAGATGAAGAAACAGAGGTTTGGTGATGTAAAATGACTGTGCAAGGCATTCAGTCATTCAATGAGAAAGCTGAGTTCTCATTCAGGTCAGTTCAACTCCACAGGCCGTGTCCTTAACTCTCATTCTCTATTGAATGTGTGGTATCGTACTCAATATCTGATTTCCTTTTTGCACCCTATAAGTGTGACTTTGCCATTTGGCTTCACAATGTAAAATATTTGGCAGTCATAATTGCTAGGCATATAAACTATGTCAAGCATCTAGAGCAAATGATACTTAGATTTGGCTACTCAGAGTCACATATGGACAAAAGACAAAAAAGAAAATCCCAGGTTGTGATTTTAAACCACAGAATGACAATTAGCATTCCAGGAATGACCCATGCACTAATTAATCATAGAAGTCATTTATTGCTTTAGGACACACGGATAAGAAAGGGCTTTTAATATCCAATTCCATATTAAGGATAGTCCTTTTCATGATTCTAGGAGAAAAGATAGGTATTATAACATCTTTGTAATGACATCAATTTATAATAGCACATAGAGGTAGCCAAAGCTGTGAAAGTCTGAATGCTGACACTAAAACGTGTCTGGAGACTGGCCTTTTGCTTTCAAAACACCCAATCGAATGTCTCTGGACTCCCACACCTCAAGCACCAACAAAAGTTAGCATTCTTCCATGGCAGTTCACTTTTAATATGATACCATCAACAATGATCACTAGAATATGTGATTTGGGCCATTTTTGTAACAGCGAGCATCCACTTGTGCTGATTCATCCACAGATTTTCCGGCCAGATGCCCCATTGGCAAAGCCCTGGAGCCTTCCCTTCATTAGTTCTCCGCTCCAGCCATCCGAGGTAATTCCTTCCTTTTCTCTCTCCTGATCTGTCGGTTGCAAATAGAAGGAATAAACAAACCTTCCGGAATGGATAAGCCAGGCTGCACAAAGGGATACACAGGAAGGATGTGCAGGGTTTACAGCTTGAAACAGGGAAGGGGCTTCCTTTCTCTACCCCTGATGCCCTAATTTGGGCAGGGTTGAGGGCAAGGTAGAGAGGTCAAGGGCACCAGTGAAAGAAGGATAATAAGGGGAGTGTCTGCTGCTGTGAAGAAACCATCTGTACCCACCTCAGAATCTCCTACTTCTCTTCAAATTTGTTCTACTTTTCTCTGGTTAGTTTTTATTGAATCAGAACTTGGAGACAAGTTTTTAAGTGAGCTAGACCTTTTGTTTCACTGCTAAGTGAGCAAAGAGAGAAATAATGTCATGTCCGTGCACGCGTCTGCGTGTGTGTGCATGTGTGAATCAGGAATATCACATTTTAGCCCCAAAGGTTTCAATAAGTCAATGATTGAGGGAGAGAGTGAAGCAAGGACTAGTGAAGATAGCTACCAGGTAACTGATTGTTCTCTTGATGAGTTTGCCTTGAGCGAAGAAAGACAGAAATTGATCAGAACCTGGAGAGGGGAAAGGGAAGTAACTTCTATTAAGTACTTATTGTGTGCACAGGTGATTCATTTAAAGTAGCGTGTTAAATCCTCCTAAACACCTTTCAAGTTAGTAGTATCTCTATTTTTTGGTTGTGGAAACTGAATAACTAGAAAGGTGTTTAGGAGGATTTAACAAGCTGCCTTAAATGAATCACCTGTGCACGTAGTAAGCCCTCAATAGAAGTTCATTTTCTTTCTTCTCTCCAGGCGCTGATAAAAACTAACCAGGTGCTTCCAGTCTTCCGATAAGATAGTCAAAGGGTTGGGATTCATAGTCTGTATGCTGCTCTTTAATTCTTATTTAATAAAGATATTTTTAAATAAAATATGTAATCAACAGAGAAACATGATAATCTGTTAATAACAATCTTCATGAACTGGTCATACCTTAAACTCACAGCTAAACCAGCACCTATAAGCCAATGTCAACACCTTATAATTATAGGGAAAATCTGCAGGCAAAAATAAACTCTTATCTCGGGCAGTAGACTTAAAGATGGAAACTTATGAAATAACAGCTTATGATAGATCAAAGATGGCCACACTTTTTGTTTTACATTCTTTTCATCAAGAGTTGGCTTATGACCACTCTTGGGCTAGATGTCCTTGGATCTAGGTGGGCTCTGTGGTCATACTTGACCAACAAACTATGGCAGAAGTGACTCTTTCCATTTCTGAGCCTAGGACTTAAAAAGACTGACAGTTTCTTGGAACTTAGCCACCATGCTATGAGGAAGCCCAAGCAGTCCCACAGAAAGGCTACGGTAGAGAGGAAAGGAGGCCCCCAGCCACAACCCCAGCTGAGCTTCCAAATGACAACCAGTGTTAAATACATCAGTGAGCCACCTTGGAAGTGGATCCTTCAAGCACCTCAGCTGGTGCTGTGTGGAGCAGATATAAGCTATTCCCACTGAGCCCTGTCCAAATGGCAGATATGTGAGCAAAATAAATGACCGTGGTTGTTTTAAGCTGCTAAATTTCAGTGGGAATTATAATGCACAATTGATAACAAAAACACATTTCATTGCTTCCTTAGCATTTAATAAGATTTGAAATTACATAGATACGTGCTTTTATCTTGTTTGTTGTCTGTCCCTCCCCATACAGTGTAAGCTGTGTAAGGGCAAGAACCATATCTGTTTCATTCATCTCTCTATACATAGCACCAAGCACAGTCTTACCCAGAGGAGGTACTCAATGAAATATGTGTTAATTTAATAAATAAATGAGAGCAGCATCATGGTTGTATATGCCGCAGTCCTTCCTCACTCCCTAATTTAAGGATCAAAACCACAAATTGGAAAGATTTTAAGCATTTCTCTAATACGTTGAGGTTTTCACAAAACAAAAGAACAGCAACAACTAAAAAAACAATAATTCAGCAAATATTTGACCCCAACCAGTGTGAAAAGAGGACTCACAGGGTCTCTGGTCAGGTGTTAGAGGCCACTGTGCACAGCCCATCAAATTCTGAAACATGGTCATGGTGTTGTATCTCTATGATGCAGAAATATCAGAGAGATATATTACCTCAAAGATACATCTTCTCTGGGTTAAACATTCTCTGTTCCTTCTTTATTGCTCAAACAACAAATGACATCAAGAGTGAAAATACATGGGGTTTGACCCTTGGACAAATTATTTCATATTTTCTGTGCTTTGCATTCAAAGTATGTAAAGTCACCGTGTTAAAAAGCCCTTTTAGTCTGAATTTTATATGTTTCAAATGAAATAATAATTGTGAAATTAAAATTTTAAGATTTTTAGCTATAAAATGTAATTTGGTTATGAGTTACCACCATCATTTTCTTTTTTTAATTATTATTATACTTTAAGTTCTAGGGTACAGGTGCACAATGTGCAGGTTTGTTACATATGTATACATGTGCCATGTTGGTGTGCTGCACCCATTAACTCGTCATTTACATTAAGTATATCTCCTAACGCTATCCCTCCCCGCTACCCCCTACCCCCTTCCCCCACCCCACGACAGGCCCCAGTGTGTGATGTTCCCCGCCCTGTGTCCAAGTGTTCTCATTGTTCAGTTCCCACCTATGAGTGAGAACATGCTTACCACCGTCATTTTCATGGTGATGGATGAGTTAATATTTGCGAAGGACTTGGAACAGTGCTTGGCACACAGTTAAGTGCTGTGTACCTGATTGTGTAATAATATAAAATAAATGGGATCATTTTGCACCACCTAACTAGAGTCCTTGGCACCAGCCAACCCTACCTTGCATTTCTGACCTAGACTTGCTGTCCTGCTCTCATACTGCTCACTGCTTCCAAGACACGCTGGCCCCCTTTCTGTTTTCTAAGCTTTTCCCTCTGCAGGGCCTTGGCACTGGCTGTTCCTTCTACCTGTACAATTGTTTTCCTGGGTCTTTCTATGCTTACCTCTTACTCATTCTTCAGATCTCAGCTCTTCTGGGAGGCTTTCCTTGATCACTCTAAATAAGTAAATTATACCCAACCCCCCACCATTAAGTCCCAGCACATCATCCTACTTTATTTTTCGTAAGACTTATTCCTATGTATAATGATCTTATTTAGTTATGTACAACTTTGCTACCTCTCTGTCCACTAGAACAGATGGTTACTAGGAACAGGGACCTGGTCTCTCCTGTTTGTGACTAAGTCTCCAGTGTCTAGGAAAGTATCTGACACTTAGTAGGTGTTCATCAAATATTTGGCGACTTAATGAATGAAAGAAGCCTCTCTTCTGGCAACCTTCTGGTGTGCCAGTGATCCTCATGAAATGTAGTGCCCAGTACTGGACTCCGTACACTGGGTCATATCAGACCAAGACTCATTACAAATTCTATAGACATCTACCAGTGCAGCCAGAGATCAAATGAGCTATTTTGGCAAGCGCATTTTAATACTGACTCACATCATGCTTTCAATTCAAGTCCCTGAGCCTTTTTTTCTGCATGCTACTCCTAGACATAGTTTCCCCTTTCTGTATTTATGCTTGTCCACACCTGGCTGATGCCTTTCACTGTTCCCTCTCCACCCATGCCTAAGGCCATCACAACAGATAAAAAACAGTACAGCAACCATCAGCACAGGAACTGCCCCAGGCTCTGCCTACAACCTACCTCCCCCACCCTCTCCAAGACCTCTCTGTCAACAGATCCCTATCTGGCTGGCTTTGTAGCCAGATGCTCTCTGCCTCTCTAACCTCTATGGATATTATTTTGTTGAATGGCATGGTCAGATTTTGGCTAAGCATCTCCCCCAAGACAATACCATCCTGCCTTCTACACAAGTGCAGTGCTCAAAATCCAATCCTCCCTTGTCTGGGGGACAAGAACAAATAGTACAAAGGGGTGTGTGTGTTAAATCCAAGTGTAGGACCTTACATTTATCCTTGCTGAAGTCTGTCTTGTAAGATTTCACTCGTTGTTCTAATAGTTCTGGATTTGTATTCAGTCATTCAATAGCTTTGGGAAGCTCATCCAGCTTCACAAAATCAACAAAGGTGATCAGTGTGTCATGAATAATCTCATCCAAGTTACTGATAACAAACATTGAACAGTACAGATTAAATACAGACCTTCTTCAAAGCTCCAGCAAGTTGACAATGATCCATTAGTCAGCAGGATTCAGGAACTGGTGGGTCCATCAGTTGACAATGCTGCCGCAATGCAGAATCATCCAATCCACAGGTTCCTTCAAATTTATAAAAGAATTTGCTAAACTGCCCTGCTGAAATTCAGTAGTTTGTTTGCCCATGTAGTTCTTGTGCCATGCTTGCAGACAGCACAGTTAAGAACTGGAAATACAATACTCCTGTGAGTATTAACTTTACCCTCCTCTACCCATCAGGAAAGAATGTGGCCAGGGGCCAAGGTTCAGGATGGCGTATCTCAAGCCATCTAGACAAAGAAGGGTCCCTGGCTACACCTGCGGGCAATTTACGGCCTGCTCAGACCTGATGGGCTCTCTCCCACCTCTCTGAGAGCTACATAGGGTCCAGATGGATTCCCCTGCCTGCCCTCGTTGGATTTCTTGAGGAGGACAGATTGATCACATACCCATATGGCTGTAGTTCAAAGCAGTGAGTTAAGAGGCAAGGTGCCTGAGGGAGAGGATGTCTTTCTGCCAGAGTGAGAACACAAGACAGCTATAAATTCAAAGTCCAGAGTCCAGACCCAAAAATGCTACCACAATGGAATAGGAATGGGGAAGCCATTCAGGGAAGTCAGCTCTATCTTTTGAAAACTTTTTGTGCTGTAAAGGAAGGAAAGAGAAAGACAAAGATGACTTCCTCTAAAGAAAAGTGGAAAGGCTGCCTCCAATCTGAACTTCCTCTCGCCTCCCACGTGGTTATTATCTCTGTGTCTAAAAAAAGATGTACCAAAAAGTGGAGGAGGTCAGGAAAAAGCAAACTAATTGTTAAGTATAATATGCCTTGTTGTTTTTGTATTTACATTTTCATGGATTCCCTCCCCCGCCCGCCATTCGACTAGGACTTACTAACTAGTGATTGATATATGTCTTTCTTAACACAGATCTCAGCAGCCAAAAGAAAAGATTTGTCAATACCACAAATGCATCATCATTTTAGGTGAGTGGCATGAAAAATGTGGGCAAAGGCAGTCAGAAAATAATCAGGACCCAGAATCTGTAGGTCAAATATATTTCACCCCACTTTCTAAACTATATCCAATTTGGTTCTTCATTAAGCCTGCAAACAAGTAGAACTACTCATTCTCCAAGTTCCTAAAAAACAAACAAACAAAACAACCTATAATGTTTTGTGGAAATAATTTTTCTTTATTCATCAAGAAGAAATAAGCATGAACCTTTTAACTATGTGAACATAGCAGAATCAGACATGCCAAATAACAGAAGGCATGAATCCAAGTCATTTTTTGAAAACATCAATAGAAATATACCTTTATTCATCCTTTCAAAAAATATTTAATGGCATTTACTGTATGCAAAAAAAAAAAAAAATGAAAACAAAAAAACTTTTACTAAATACTTTGAGGGAGATGCCAAGGCACATAAAAAGTCATCTCTGGCCAGGCACGGTGGCTCACACCTATAGTCCCAGCACTTTGGGAGCCCGAGGCAGGCAGATCACGAGGTCAGGAGATCAAGACTATCCTGGCTAAAACGGTGAAACACCTTCTTTACTAAAAATACAAAAATAAATTAGCCAGGCATAGTGGCAGGTGCCTGCAGTCACAGCTACTTGGGAGGCTGAGGCAGGAGAATCGCTTGAACCCGGGAGGCAGAGGTTGCAGTGAGCCGAGATTGCGACACCACACTCCGGCCTGGCGACAGAGAGAGACTCTGTCTCAAAAAAAAAAAAAAAAAAAAAAAGAGTCATCTCTTTCCTCTCCAGAATTTTGTTATAACATTTTTATAGGCTGGATGTGGTGGCTCATGCCTGTAATCCTAGCACTTTGCGAGGCCAAGAAAGGAGGACTGCTTGAGGCCAGGAGTTGGAGACCAGCCTGAGCAATGTGGCAAAACCCCATCTCTACAAAAAATACAAAAATTAGCCAGGCATGGTGGTGCATGCCTGTAGTCACAGCTACTAGGGAGGCTGAGCTGGGAGGATGGCTTTAGCCCAGGAGTTCAAGGCTGCAGTGAGCTGTGAGCTTGCCACTACACTCTAGCCTGGGTGACTGAGTGAGACCCTGTCTCAAAATAGTAATAATAATAATCAACATTTTATAGAGGTAAGAGAAAACAAATGTCTATAACAATGGAGGAATTATATATGACAGCACTATATTATTGTTTGTATTTGTATTAGTTATCTGCTGCTGTGTAACAAATTGCCATAAACTTAGCCACTTAAAACAATACACATTTATTATCTCAGTTTCTGTGTGTCAATAACCTGGGCACAACTTAGCTGGGTTCTCTGATTCATAGTCTCTCACAGAGCTACAATCAAGGAGTCAACTAGGGCCAGGGTCTCATCTGAAGGTTACTTGGGGAAGAATCTGCTTTTTAGCTCACATATGTAGTGTTGGCAGGATTTGATTCCTTTTGGCCTATTGGATGGAGAATCTCAATTTCTAGCTAGCTATTGACTGCTGGCTGCTCTCAGATCCTTGCCACATGGGCTTCCCCAACATGGCAACTTGCTTCATGAAGCCATCAGGGAGGATCTGCTATCAAGACAGAAGTCACACTCTCTTGTAATGTGATCCCAGAATTAGCATCCCCTCAAGATTGACATGTGCTACTCATTAAAAGCAAGTTACTCAATGGGTGGAGATTACACAGGCAATGAATACCAGGAGATGAGGACTATTATAGGCCATCTTGGAAACTATGTAGTGCAATACTTAAATAGAATAGGAAACATAAATACTCAAAGGCACCCATTCAAGTTTGCTCAACATTTTTTCTTTATTACATAAGGTGTTTAAAAACAGGAGAAACAGAGGAAAACCTCATAATCTTTACTGCCCCCTGGTATTGGGAAGATAAGAATCACAGTTATCCTAGAGGTACCCTCACATGGAAAAGAAAATAGAGAGGAAAGGGTGTGGGAAGGAACAAGGCTTTACTGAGCGCTGCTCACAGGCCAGGCACTAGAGAGGCACCAGCTCTCTACAGGGCTTGGAGAAGGTGCCCCTGTGGACTTGAGTGTGCAAAGCATCAATGTGATGTAAGATAATGGAGATACCTCATTGCATTGTTAGAAAAGTAAGCTTTTGGCTTGAAAACAGCAGAGTCCAAGACACCTTCCCATCCTCAAGGGATAGAAACCCTCTACCTTCTTAAACCTAGAGCAGTAAGCTCCACCTAAAAAGGCATGTGTCTCATAAACTTTTCATGATTGAAAAGGTCACATGTGCTCACCATTCCTACAATGTTATCCTCAACAAATGAGCCTTGTGAAAATACAAAATTCACCCAGTCCACAGTGGCTCACACCTGTAATCCCAGCACTTTGGGAGGCCGAGGCAGGTGGCTCATGAGGTCAAGAGATTGAGACCATCGTGGCCAACATGGTGAAACCTGTCTTTACTAAAAATACAAAAATTGGCTGAGTGTGATGGTGCGTGCCTGTAATCCCAGCTACTCGGGAGGCTGAGGCAGAAGAATTGCTTGAACCAGGGAGTCAGAGGTTGCAGTGAGCTGAGATCGCGCCACTGCACTCCAGCCTGGCGACAGAGTGAGACTCCCTCTCAAACAAACAAAAAAAAGAAAATACAAAATTCAGAGGAGTTCTTATATTTGCACTTTGTCTGGCTATGTCTCTTATTTAAATGACTAGCAGGCTGGGCGTGGTGGCTCACGCATGTAATCCTAGCACTTTGGGAGGCCGAGGCAGGTGGATTGCCTGAGCTCAGGAGTTCGAGCTCCTGGGCAACACGGAGAAACACCGTCTCTACTAAAATACTAAAAAAACTAGCTAGGCATGGCGGTGTGCACCTGTAATTCCAGCTACTAGGGAGGCTGAAACAGGAGACTTGCTAGAACCCGGGAGGCAGAGGTTGCAGTGAGCCGAGATCGCACCACTGCGCTCCAGCCTGGGCGACAGAATGAGACTCTGTCTCAAAAAAATAAATAAATAAACGAAATAAAATAACATAATGCTCTGCCCCCATATGCTACTTCTTTGAAATTCATGGTTTAAAAACTAGACACTCCATTTCATTTGCTGCTTTCAAGTGTCCTAGTATGTTTGCCATGAATTAGGCAGGGGGTGGGAGGAATCTGAATGGACAGGACAAGCCATATCCACAGTAGAAAGTTGAAACCAGCTACACTGCCTCTGTTTTTCTAAGACGAAAGTGTAAAAGAAACATTTGTTTCTCCCCCTTCTCTCCAACTCCAAGGCAAGCTATTAAGAGTTCTATGGGACATACTAACAGGGAATAAAGCATCGCGGCTTTGACTTTGCCACTGAACTACTAGTGTCAGGTTGCCAGTTGAGCATCTTATCCAAGTGTGAGATGAGAAAGCCTTCCACTGATTTCCCTTCCTCTACCAGATTCTCCAAGGACGAAAATCTTTACTCTGTGCAAAGCAAATTTTGATTTTCCTTTTCACCACAACAATTATTACCAAATGCAAGGATCAGTAGCTAAGAAGCCTCAAGTGAAAGCAATTTCCCATGACTTGTTTTAGTGGTACTGAATGGAACCTAAACCTGTTATTGGTAATATTCCCATTAAGTGTCGTATGTACTTTTCCTCCCTCCCAATTTCTTTTCTTTCTCCTCGCCCAATGTCCCTCCATCCTTCTCTCCTGACAATCTTTGAGACAAAAGACCCCTCTCCTCAAAGAGCAATGATGGCTTGTGAAGGCTGCCATCCAGAGTAATGCAGAGAAGTTGATGTGCTCTTTAAGCTCTAGAGTCAAGTCCAGGCATCCATATTTTTTGTTTCTTAGGTAATGATTCTACAGTGAGGCCAGAATCAAGAGCTTCTTCCACGTTTGACCCAATTCTCTACTGTATTTGGTGCCTGTATTTGAAAAATTAGAAAGCTTTTGATTGAGAAATAGAAAGCAGAAGAACTTACAAAGCATGTCAGAAAGACAACACCAGTGTGTCTATAACACCAAATGAACCTGCTTATCCTTAGTAAGGTGGGTTCAGTTAAAACTGAGGATCGCAAACTTAATGCACATTGGAATCACCTCAGGAACGGTTTTAAATCCTGATGTCCTGCCATACCCCACACCATGTAGGTCAGAACCTTAGGGAGCAGGACCCATGGTGTTCTCCCGAGAAGGCTCCCAGACTTGTTCCTCTTCCACTGAGTCAGTTTCCTTTCACCAGATGACCAGATGTCCAGGCAATTGCCAAGTGCGGCAAGGTTGAGAACTACCAATTTAGGATCATTTCATTTTGCCATCTAGCCAAGCAAGACATTTTGAATCAAATCCTTTAATATGCAATAGACCAGGACTTAAGGGAGTACAAAAGAGGGCCGTGTAGTTCAAGGTGGTGGGTAGGGGAGAGGATAGGGAGAATGGGAGTAAACGAGCAGCTTCCTAATGACAATTCCTAAATCGAATGTTCAAGGTGGCCATGAGCAGAGGGTATCCCAGGTACAGGGAACAGCTTGAAGGAGCCAAGAGGTGTGAAAGTCCATGACACATGAAGCCCTTCTCTGTGCTGTAACGCCCAAGAGAACAGAAATGGGGCTGAAAGTAAACCCCCAATTAGGAAGTGATGGCTGTATCCAAGGGCTGGGTTTTTTCCACCAGAAAGGGGCATGCTGAACATGCAAGGGAGTGCTTGGAGCAATTCTGCATTTTAAAGAGGGGACTCTGGCAACATCTTGACTGAATTTGAGGGTCATAAAGCCTAACTAAAAGGAATCTAAGAGAGAAATTACTAGGACCAAACTAAGCCTATGGCAGCAGGAAGAGAGTAGAGAGGGATAATTGGAGATCTTAGGGTGTGGGATTTGGTGACTGATCCAGTGTGTCCTGACTTTCTGGGTTAAGCAGCAAGACAAATGAATAGCGGTGTGTGAACTGAAGAAGGGCATATCTGAGAGGCTCTGATCCCAGGAAAAGATGAAGTCTGTCTGTGCACCTTCTTGGAAGAGCATCCTAATTATCATAGTTATAACATGTGAAGGGTTTTCAGAGGCATTCCAGGGCCTGGGACTCAGCTACTGCTGGGAGAACTTAGCTGAGTGCCTCCTCAAGCCCATGACTCTAAAACTGGACAGCCGTTTTGGGTGCCTGCTGGAATTCTTGATTCTATTTTAGGATGATCACTCTCATTTCATCCAGAACTCAGATGAGCCCAAGAAAAACTCATCCTTCAGTGCTTGCTGGAATATAGCTTTACATCCCATTCTCAACCTCAGAATTCCAGGACCAGGGCCCCTGCAGTTCCAGTCAAAAGGGAGGGCTTGGACTCATTATGATCCCCAGCCCAGGGGACAAGCAGGAGGCCTAACAGGCTCTGAGTCACAGATGGGTCCATACTAATTCTATAGCAGTAGGTGGCTCTAACAAAGGAGAAGGAAAATGGGGAGGCTAAGGACCCTACACCTAAACCTTTAGATCATTCTCCAAAGCCTGGATCTCTGGAGATGAGCTGCATTAAGCTGACTTGAACTGAATCCGACCATACCAGGCCAGTCAGTAATACTGCATCACCTGGAGGGCCTCACCCAACACTCTCCTCTGGGAAAACAATGAGAATGGTGATGTAAAATGCTAGAAAGTGAATTAACTGCTCCCCAAACTTCATGTTATTTTAACATTCCGTGGTCATGTTGTTTTTTGTTTTTTGGTAAACTCTGACAAATGCTTAGAATTTTGTCAAAACAGACTGAACTGCAATCATGCTGTGTTACACTGACATTATTCACACTTGCTAATGATTAACTCCCTTTGACACTGTAGCGTTGTAGAAGGCACAGTTGAACAAACAGCTTCAGGGGGGCCAGAAATGAGTTACACGAGACTGGGCCAACTGACTTGGAGGAGCTCCAGTGCTATTTCCCTAGTTTAGACTTGTCCTAAGGGGCATTTCCATTTGGGGACCTGAAGTCCTGGAATTCCTTCCTCTTCCTGGTTCAACAAAACTCTAATTTATTGACCTGCAGGGCACAGTCTAAGACATCTGTTAAGTTTGGCATTTCCTTGACCTGTACAGAGAATTCTGTTGAGTAAAAATGGTTTGCCTTTTTCATTCCAGTTTTTGTAGTGTGTATGCATCCCGACTCTGATCTAAAGGAAGTACCTTCGTATAAGCCCAAGAAACAAAAGGGTTTTGCTTCTTTTGCATCAAAGCTGCTCCCTTTGGAGCATCACCTCAATGCAGTCTTCTCTTTTCAGTGTGACAAAACTTTGGATAAATATCCAAGAATCCTTCCTTTACTGTACAAGGAGAAAAGGAGAAAGTGTATTGAACAGCATTTTTTGTGCTTGGCATGAAGAAAATCAGTCCTGCAAGAATGTGAGAAAATTTTGGTATATAAGCCAAACAATTGCTTCATGAGCACTGCCTAACAGCTCATGTTCACCTTGGAAGAAAAAGGTAATGAAACATAAACAAGCTTTGGAACTAAGGAGAAGGAGCAGAAATGCTTACAAAGCTCCTACCCTGCACAGGCGCCAGACACAGCTTCTGACAGCCCAGGCAATACTTGGCAGGTGTCGGAGATGGAGGAGAGAGGCTAAAGGTGATTCATCCTCAACTCCAAATGAGAGGTCCCCTGGGTAACACTTCATATTGCTTCATCTCTGATTTCTTATCAGCTGCCTTTGCCATAATGGGAGATGTCCATGGGAATTAAACTGAAAAGAGGCCTGGGGTTAAATCTCTATAGTGCTTCTGTCAGCTAAGGAGAGAGAGATGGGAAACTTGCACAAGGGCTGGTGGGCTCCCCACCCCTCCTTTTTACCAGGAACAGGCTCCCCTAACTTAAAAAAAAAAAAAAAAAAAGCTTTTATCCCAAAATCAGATATTTATTTTTTAACATATCCAGATCAAAAGGGGAAATAATTCCAATTTGTTTATAGAAAATGTAGACATGCCCAGGGGTTATGATAAATTGAGATCTAGACTTCATGTGGGATTTGAGGCTGCCCAGCTTACAATAATGCTAGACTGTTTGCAGTGTCTTTAATGCAATGTCCTCAGACCTTTCAAAGCCAGTATAATTGAAAATCGTAGGCAGGGGAAGATTAAGCTGTTTGATCAAGGATAGGAAGAGATACTTTTTCATTGAAGTTTAAGAGGAGCCAGGAAGTTGGGGGGAAAAGGCAAAAAGTAGACTTTTGTCTATGCATAAGAATTTCAGGAGTGAACACATAACACTATTTATGTAAACTTAATAATCTAAAATGTGAAATATTGCTTAATGTTTGATGAAAAAAGGAAGCTATTTTCTTATTTTTCTATACTTAAGTATTGAAAGAAAGCAAAATATATATTCTTAAAACATGTGATTATACATTTTTGGCATGTTTCTAAAGTACACGATAGAGTCCATTGAGGAAGAAGAAAGAGAACCTGTTTATGGTTCCCATTAAATTAACTAACAATAATCAGAAGTATTACACTTGGTAGAAGGTTAAAGATACTGCCCCAGTGAGTCACTTTCTTTCAGATTTCCAGCAATGGCAATGAAATACATTGACTTGCCATACTAATTTTTTCTATAAACAGCTACAAAGACTGGGGTGCAATCTACAGTTAGAGAGAACAGCTAAGTGGTGCTTGCCCAGATCTGAACCATCAGATTGGTTTTCATGGGCATCCTTAACTATACCAGAGTCGTCCAGCAAAACAGAGCAGGACATTCCCTCTGTCTCATGTGGTTTTGCTAATTGAATGCAGACTAGTGTCGAGTCCTTCTTAAATTTATCCTAAACCCTGTAGCCATTTGCAGTAGTAAGGAAGGGTTGGAAGCCAAGATTTGTTTGACTAAGACTTCTTTCAACTTTTTATGTTCTGCCCCAAATAGCAATTTTATGAGAGCATTGACAGGGAACTCAGGTGGGATCAAGTTTGGCTGCAAAAGGAATGAAAACAGTGAAGAATCTGATTGTGAAAGTAACAAATGTATATGAAAAATCCACACTTGTATTGGTTTGCTAGGACTACCATAACCAAATTCCACAGACTGGGTGGCTTCAAAAACAGAAATTTATTTTCTGACATTTTTGGAGGATGGAAGTCTGAGATCAAGGTGGCAGCAGGGCTGGTTTCTTCTGAGGCCTCTCTCCTGGGCTTACAGATGGCCGCCTTCTCACTGTGGCCTCACATGGCCTCTGCTCTGTGTATATCTATGTCCTAACCTCCTCTTCTTATGAAGAGGTTATATTATATTGGATTAGGTCCCACCATAATGACCTCATTTTAATTTAATTACCTCTTTAAAGACTCTATTTCCAAATACAGTCACACTCTGAGTTACAGGGGGTTAGGACTTCAATTTATGAATTTCAGAGGACAGAATTCAGCTTATAACAACAGTTAAACTTGCTAGTATCCCCACAAGGGACCACTGCAAAGAAGAAAGGGAAGTACAGACTCAGAAACTTGAAGAACTGCATGGGGTTTATTTGGAACAATTCAATCTGCCACGCATGTAGCTAAAAGTTACCTGCATTTGAGATGAAAAAATTCTAGTCCTGCTTTCCATCCCCCACAGAAAACACCCTGAAATGTTGTTAGATGGTTTCAGAACTAAACAGGACCACAAGCAATAATGCTGCATCCTTTCTACAGGAAAAGGAGGTAATTATTTGTTGATCTGTGAGGGTACCTTCTGTGGCCAATGAGAAACATGGATGCCACTTGGCATAGTACCTGGCACATGCAGGCCCCTCAGTACAGGTTCTTTTTATCATAAGTATCTGATTTGAAACAGGTATAGGCTGTGTAATTACAAATATTGCAAATAAATTTTTTTAAGAATTCAGAAAACCTATGCCTTCCCAGGGTCAGATGACGAAACAGCATTTGTTTCCTACCCTGCTTCCCTTTTTACTACTATTTCATCAAGTAAACATGTATCCAGCAGTGACTAAATTCCAGGAACCACACTAGGCACTTCAGATAGTGTCTACCCTGGAGGTGGTCACAGCCTACGAAATGAGGCAGATATGAAAACACATCATTAACCAAGTAACAGACAAAAGCTACAGTGTTGGTGTGATGGCTACTTTTAAGTATCAACTTGGCTCGGCCAGCTTGCCAAAATATTTGGTCAAATAGAATTCTGGGTGTTTGTGTGAAAACGCTGTTTGGTTGAGGTTAACATTTAAACTGGTGGACTTTTGGCCGGGTGCGGTGGCTCACGCCTATAATACCAGCACTTTGGAAGGAAGAGGCCGGCAGATCGCTTGAGCTCAGGAGTTCAAGACCAGCCTGACCAACATGGCGAAACCCCACCTCTACTAAAAATACAAAAATTAGCCAGGTGTGGTGGTGTGTGCCTATAATCCCAGCTACTCAGGAGGCTGAAGAAGGAGAATCGCTTGAACCCAGGAGGCAGAGGTTGCAGTGAGCCGAGATTGTGCCACTGCACTCCAGCTTGGGTGACAGAGCGAGACTCTGTCTCAAAAAATAAAAAATAAGCTAGTGGACTTTGAGCAAAGCAGACACACAAAGTGGGTGGGCCTCGCCTGATCAGTTGAAGTACTGAATAGAAGAAACCTTGCTCTCCCCTGAGCAAGAAGAAATTCTGCCAGCAGACCACTTTTGGACTCAAACTGCAAATCCTGACTCTCCAGCTTGCCAGCCTACTCCACCTGATTTAGCAGATTTTGGACCCACCAAGCCTCCATAATTCTGTGAGCCAATTTCTTTAAAATAAATCTCTCTCTCTGTCTCTCTCTCTCTCTCTGTCTCTCTTCCTGTCTCTCTCTGTGTCTCTGTGTGTGTGCACATATATATACATATATATTTATATATGTATATATGTATACATTTTATATATGTATGTATATGTGTATGTGTGCATATATGTCTAAACTAATATGTTCTGTTTCTCTGGAGAACCCTGACAAATACAATAGGTATGTTTTTAAGCCTTTAAATTACAGAAGGCTTCCCAGAAGAACTGGTATCCAAGTTGAACCTGGAGAAGAGAATATTTCCTAAAACTGGCCAGTTAAGCCAAGAAGCAGTTTTTCTAAAACTAATGTCTGTCAACGAGACAAATATTCTGGAATCCAAAGGTCTCTCCAAGAATTATTTTTCATTTCATGCTTCCATTCTGATATTCTTTTAAAGATTAACATAAGCATACCTGGTATCACCTGGATAACTACCTAGAACCAGAGTACTTTCATACAATGTTAACATCTCCCATTGCATTTATGTCGATGATCAAGTTTGTAAGAAATCACATTAAAATCGTATCTAGAAATGATATGATGAGAGAATTTTAATACCACACAGCATGCCCTGTGCTGGATTGCCCAATAGTTAAAGAAAGGAGAGGGACACGCATATAAATACACACACAAAGATTCATTCACATGGGTTTGTTTTTTTTTCCTAAGATCTTGATATTTCAATAAGCCTAGAAAATGGTAGATTTAAACTCAAATCCAGCCAGGCACAGTGGCACATTCCTGTGGTCCAAGATACTCAATAGTCTGAGGCAGGAGAATCTCTTGAGCCTGGGCAACAAGACAAGGCCCCATCTCTTAAAAAAGAAAAACCACACACACACACACACACACACACACACACACACACACACCAGAAATCCTTTACCTGCAGACACCTAGAAATGCTGCATGAAAATGGAATAGTTGAGCTCTGAAAGAAGAAAAAGAGGGAGAGAGAGGCCTGTTGATACTAGAAATAAAAATGAAACTGAATCTTGATTTTGGCAATCATGCATGCTGATGAATAAGCATGGGGCAGGAAAGGGGAAGGAGGCTAATTGAAGGCAGTGAAGGCTAAAGGCTTAAGTTTTATAATGAATAGAGAGTTATACAATGTAGAAAGTTGGAAGTGTAACTCATACATAAAGTCACATCTTGGGCCAGGCGCAGTGGCTCACGCACTTTGGGAGGCCAAAGCGAGCAGATCACCTGAGGTCAAGAGTTCAAGACCAGCCTGGCCAACATGGCAAAACCCTGTCTCCACTAAAACACAAAAATTAGCCAAGCGTAGTGGCAGGCACCTGTAATCTCAGCTACTCAGGAGGCTGAGGCAGAGAGAACTGCTTGAACCCGGGAGGCAGAGGTTGCAGTGAGCCGAGATCGAGCCACTGTACTCCCAGCCTGGGTGACAGAGCGAGACTCTGTCTCAAAAAAAAAAAAAAAAAAAAAAAAAAATCACGTCTTGAAGGGCTGCAATTCTGGCCAAGTAAAACTAGAAAAACTTTGCGGGCTGTCTGGAACCCAATAAAGAATATCTCTGCCTTGGCTGTGTGTAGGGGAAAACACGTTAAGAGAAAGCAAAAGACTTGGCCTGGGCCTCTGATGGGTTTGAAGTCTGAATGCTGCTATTCACAAGGACTGGGAAATCCCAAGCCAATAAAATATCACATACTTGCTCATAACTTTGGGGCACCTTGCAGAAGACATGCAAATCCCTTTTCAAAGGATGTTACTGCATTTTTGTCACACAGAATTCTCACTTTAAAATGTGCAAGTCCTGTATAAAATGAGCCCACAATAAGAAATTACAAGAGAGAGTCAGCAGACACAACAGAAGGATGGAGTCACCTAGAACTAGAACTAATAAAATAATAATCTCAGAGCTAATATAAAAAGTATATTTAAGCTGATTAAAGACATTAAAAAGCATAAAATAAACAAAAGAATACAAATGACAAAAATAGATGTGAAAAATAATTAAATAGAAGTACTAAGGAAAAATATACCAAAATTAAAAACTCAATGGATAAGTTAAAGAACCAACTAGATGCAATTGAAAAAAAAGTTAATGAGTAGATACGAAAAAGTTAACCAGAATAGATCCTAAAATGATAGATATTTTAAAAGATAATTATGAAAAATTAAGACATTTAGAAGAGAATAAAAATGTTTAACAATCTGTTAGGAATTTAGAAGAAAAGAATACAGTGTCAAGGAGAGGCAGGATTTGAAATGATAATGGCTGAGTATTTCTCAAAGGTGATTGAAGGGATGACTTCTCAAATGAAAAAATTTGAATCTCAACCAGACTAACTAAAGTAAAAATGCTCTTTCATATAATATACCACTGCGAAACAGAAAGAGAAAATCATAAAAGTAACTAAAATAAAAGAACAGGTAAGCCTAAAAAGAAAAACATTCAGACTGGCAATTGACTTCTCAGTAACAAAAGTAGAGGCCAGAAGATAATGGAATAATTTCTTCAAAGTACTAAAAATTCTAGAATTCTTTACCCACCTAAACTACCATTCAGTAGTGAGGGTATTGAAATATATATATGTATATATATATATATATAATTTAATATATAATTCAACATATGTAATTTAATATATATAATATTTGTCTATTATATATCATATAATATTAAAAGGATTAAAAGGATTTATTCACAAACCCTCAATGAAAAAATTTCTGCTTTAAGAAGGACTCCAACCTCCCCCGCCCCCACATAATTAAGTTTAAAAAAAATGATGAGGCTGGGTGCGGTGGCTCAGGCCTGTAATCCCAGCACTTTGGGAAGCCAAGATGTGGGGATCACTTGAGGCCAGGAATTTGACACCACCCTGGGCAACACAGCAAGGCCCTGTCTCTACAAAAAACGAAAAACAATTAGCCAGACTTGTGGCGCATGTCCTTAATCCCTGCTACTCGGGAGGCTGAGACAGGAGGATTGCTTCAGGCCAGGAGTTTGAGCTAGGATTCCACCGCTGCACTCCAGCCTGGGTGACAGAGCAATTCCCTACCCCAAAAAATAGTTATAATAATAAAATTTCAAAATAAAAGAAATGATGAGCAAAGTAATTAATAAACATGTATAGAAATTTAAACAGCACTGACTGTTAAAAAATACAGGGAAAGAGCTTAATAAGGAGTAATTTTAAAGCATTCTAAGAGCTTTGCCTTTTTAAAGAAAATAGTAAAGATACTGACTACTGTAGATTTGATCTGGTCAAATGATCATTTAAAAAATTGGGCCACGCGCGGTGGCTCACGCCTGTAATCCCAGCACTTTGGGAGGCTGAGGCGGGCAGATCACCTGAGGTCAGAAGTTTGAAAACAGCCTGACCAATATGGAGAAACCCCATCTCTACTAAAAATACAAAATTAGCTGGGCGTGGTGGTGCATGCTTATAATCCCAGCTACTTGGGAGGCTGAGGCAGGAGAATCGCTTGAACCGGGGAGGTGGTGATTGTGGTGAGCCGCGATCACGCCATTGCACTCCAACCTGGGTAACAAGAGTGAAACTCCGTTACAAAAAAAAAAAAAATTGAAAAACAGTCACTAAAAGAATAGAAATCAAATGTTTAAAAGAGGATAAAGGGAATACTTTTTTTTTTTTTAAGTAGAAAAGATGTTAAGAAGAACCAAAGAAAAAGCAGGCAATTAGAAAGCAAAAATGAGATGGTAGGAATGAATTTTAAATATCAGTAATCTCAACCAATCTAAATGGATCAAACTCCTCAGTTAAGAGACAAAAACTCTCAGACTGGATTATTTCCATTTAAAGGAAATATAGGGGCGACAGAACAGGACACATAATGTCACAAAGGAAAACACAGACTTCCGAAATGCAAAATATGGAGCGACCTACAAGAAACTAACTTGCTTCTGAAACAAGTCAATAGCATGAAAGAAAAAAAAGGGGGAACTGCTCTATACTAAAAGAGATTGAAGAAGTGTAACAAATTAAATACATTGACCTTGTTTAGCTCTTGATTTAAATTACCAACCATAATAGGGCCGGGCACAGGTGGTGGCTAACGCCTGTAATCCCAGAACTTTGAGAGGTTGAGGCGGGCAGATCACCTGAGGTCAGGAGCTCAAGACCAGCCTGGCTAACAGAGTGAAACTCCGTCTCTACTAAAAATACAAAAATTAGTCAGGCATGGTGGTGCGTGCCTGTAGTCCCAGATACTCAGGAGGCTGAGGCAGGAGAATCACTTGAACCCAGGAGGCAGAGGTTGCAGTGAGCCGAGATGATGCCATTGCACTCCAGACTGGGCGAAAGAGCCAGACTCCATCTCAAAAAAAAAAAAAAAAAAAAAAAAAAGACCAACCGTAAGAAAGCATAAGAAAATTGGAGGAATTAAATTATATATTGGGTGTTATTACATGATACCAAAGGATTCTTATTTTGCTGGACGTGATAATGGTATTTTGTTATACAAGAAAGAAAACATATTATTTAGAGATAAGTACAAACTGCATAGGGTAAAATATCATGTTTGGGACATGCTTTAAAATACTTCTGCAAGGGAAACAAAACAAGAAGAAAAGGAATATTTTTAAAGGGCTAAGAGAAGTAAATGTGGTTAAGTCCTGGTAATTGATTAATCTGGGTAATGGGTATATGTGGGTTCACTATACTGTATTCTCTACTTTTGAATAAGGTATGAAAAGATTTTAGTCCAACTACAAGCTGTTTTCAGAAAACAACTCTAATTACTTCTCAGCCTTTTGGCTAAGACCAAGTGTAAAATACACCTCTAAAGACAATCAATTACAAAATTTTAAAATAAAATGACAGAAAATAATACACACAATAGCAACCCAGAGAAAGCTGGAAAAACTATATTCATATCAGACATTATTTAACTTTTACTTTAAGTTCAAGGGTACATGTGCAGGTACAGTACCTAGGTAAACTTGTGTCATGGGGGTTTGTTGTCTAGATTATTTCATCACCCAGGTATTAATCCTAGTACCCATTAGTTATTTTTCCTGATCCTCTCCCTCCTCGACAACTAGATCTTAAAGCAATAAAACAAACAAAAAGATATCTGGGAGGAATAAAGGTCATCGCGTAATAAGAAATTAATCAGGGGAAAAAAATCCTGAACCTACAGGTGCCTAATAACATGTCTCCCAAAGTATATAAAATAAAAATTGGTCAAGGTATGAGGCACACTACCAGGCACAGTAGAAAGTTAGAATACACTGTGGTGGGTTGAATAGTTACCGCTCCTCAAAAGATATGTCTAAATCCTCTAAGTGGTTTTTTTTGTTGTTGTTGTTTTTTCTTATTTGGAAAAAGAGCCTTTGCAGACACGATTCAATTAAGTATCTCCAGATGGTATTATCCTAGATTGTTTGGGTGGGCCCTAAATCTAATGACAAGTGTTTTTATAAGAGACAGAAGACAAGGCACAGACACAGAGGAGAAGCTATACGAAGATGAAGGAAATGACTGGAGTTATGAGCCAAGGAATGTCTGGAACCAGCAGAAATTGGAAGAGAGAAGAAAAAAATCTCCCCTAGAGAATCTTGTTCAGAGGGAGCGTAGCCCTGCCATCACCTTGATTCCAGACTCTTGTCCTGCAGAACTGTTAGAGAATAAATTTCTGTTGTTTTAAACCACCAAATTTGTGGGGATTTTTTACAGGAGCCGCAAAAAACTAATACATGTACCTCTCTGCATAGTTGGTAGATCAAGCCAACAAAAAGTAATAAAAACATACAAAAGATTTCAAGAGCATAGTCAGCAGTTTTTATCTAATGAGCATATAAGCAATCCTGCACTCAATTATTTGTTAAAATATCCCTTATTTTTCATTGCACATGAATCATCTATATAAATTTGAGTCATATTGTAACAAAATAATTTGTCAATATTGTAGAGCTGAAGTCATTTTTATCCTCTAAAAGAGCAGGTGCATTGCCCAAGTATGAGGAAAATTGGCTTAGAACTTTCTGACCTTTTAGTATCCTAGAGACAGCTTGTCTTTTTTTCTGCTTAGGAGAGAATATAGTTCACTAATTAGCCACAAATAAACAACTACAACCAGGCTCTTAATTTTATCTATTTTGGATGACTCTTACAGGAATTAAAAATTTCAAGGACACACAGATTCCATTGCCATTTCAAAGTAAGCACTCATGTTACAGTCATTGTCATCATTACTGGCAGGATAATTACTCTTAAAGTAACAGTCCCCAGAAGCAAGAAGTTGCCCCCCGGGCGCACCGTGCCCCCCCCCCTCCCCCGCCCCCGTGTTGCTCATCCGCCCTGAGGCTTCATAAGTAAATACACACAAAGTTAACATGCTTAAATAAATGTTGCATGAATCAGATCGTGCATTTTATATGCCTCTCACAAAAAAGAAGTAGGTTAACAAGTATAACACAGTGAACATCCAGGGAAAAAAAAATAAAATAAAAGTAATTTTCAGAAAACAGCCCTACCTATCCTTCTTAACTAGTATACCAACAAAAAACAACAATCAAAATACAGCAACATGATGGGAAGATACTGACACTATAAGCTACCTTTTCCTTTCTCCTTGAATTGCATCATTCATACCGTTACCTCCTCGGGGCAAGGACTAGGTTATTATTTTTTGGCACAACTCTATTTAACCATGCAATGCATGTGCACTTCCAGCTTGTAGAAATATTAGATAATTTTATTAAAAGAAAAAAAATCTTCACACTTTTGCACCCTATTGTGTCTCCTGGCCCCCAGCAAGGAAAGAAATCTTTAGAACTGAATCCAGTTTGGAAGAAGGGATGTTTGCCTAGTGAAGCATAAAGTATGTCCTAGGATATCTGGGAGAAAGGTCACTGTACCAGGGTTTCCATTTCATCAACTATACACTGTCACGGCATTTCCTGGAGGGATTATGTAATGTATTTGGACAAAGACCTCTCTGGTTGCCCACTCTTAGTGAAAAGTGAGCTTTGGAAAGAACAGTTAAGGCATAAAAACACAATTCCTTAGGGCAGCTTTGCAGACAGAGCCAAAATGTCTCATGACCCATAAAATACTTTAAGTTCTAACCAGCCCTACCACGGAGAGTGTCAGAATCACATCGAACAGCGTGAGCCACATCTGCCAGCAGACGTCACATGATGGGTTCCAAATTTCAGTTTAATGCTTATTCTTCCTCATATTGTGGTTTCTTTCTGGACTACATTGATTTCTTTTCAATTGTGACCTAGGCAGTTTGCATGGATGCCTTACGTGGGTAAAATGTTACCTTCTGAAAAGCCATCGAGAATATTAGGTAACATCAAATTCCTTGTGCCAGATTTTCAGAGGAAAAAATATATGGTGTTCTAATTGTCCTTTCTGGAAACAATGATTTAAAATTTTCTTTTTCTTTCTGAAGGGGTCATCCCAAGCTATCTGATGATAAGCTGATGTGTTAATGCTATTCCTTGATTTGCAGGAACAGAGCAGTTAGAGCCAAAAATCTTAAGTGAATTACAGCATGTAAATGTCTCCTGAATAAAGAGAAGCACATTCCTTTTGGGAAGTAGACATCGTAAGCCAGGCGATGTTAATGAGTGAAGAGAAATGCTTAGAGCTTGTGCTGGGAGAGACAAGTCCTGCAGTAAAAGGACTTAGGAGTTGCCCTGTCCCTCTGATGTTCCCTGGATCTGCAGCTGTAGAGCTTCTCCCTGGTTACTCCTGTATCTGGACCATTACAACTTTCTTCTCCAGTAGATTCTCCATATCACTGCCAAAGGCTGTCTTTTCCTCATTGTTTTCAACTACCCACACATTTCTGGGACTCTACAGCCATTTTCCATTGCCCTAGGCAGCAAGACTTAAGCTCTAAGAAATTCAGCCCTGACAGTCTCCGAAGACTCTACAACCAAAATACCCTATGCTTCAAAGTCTCCCAAGGGCCCTTCTCCTACATGGTCTTTATTCCTTTGTTTTCTCCCTTCCTTTATTTTCTAACCCTACTTCCCCTCCCCCATAAGAAAACGGAGAAGATACACGGTGCTCTACCAGTTATGCTGAAGTCACACTGACCCCATGACACCAGCTCATAGGCTCACCCAGCCCTCTCCAAGGTAAACAGTGCCTGAGCCCTTCCTGTCCTCTTTGGCAGCTTCATCAGCCACCTGAGAGCTTTCGCTGCCCAGTGCCCGCTTCCTTGTTCTCTGTCATACACCCATCTCACTCCCATCCCACTGTGTCTCCCTAGTCTTTGGCTTTTTAGTGGGTGCCAACCAGAGTGCCAGGTGGTGTACACATTCATCAGATAAACATGGTTTATCTCCCGGGGTGATCATTTTTCTCAAATTGAAGATGGGTGGAATGAAGGGAAAGGAATTAAGTAATTTATCTAAGTCATCTGAAACATAATTTTTGTATTAAAACAAACACGGATGTGTTATGGAGTAGAATGCAAAATCTACATTACTTTTTAAAATGAAAATGAGACTTCAAAGAAGTTTAGCATCTGTGGAGGGTGGCTTCTGGCAGCACCAATAGGTCTCTCCACTTGTACATTCTCACTTTCCTCAACCTGAGGGGCCAGCAGAGACACCGGAAAACACGTGCCAAAATCCCAGGCTGTTCTTGACTTATTAGTCAATTTCTTCCTTCACCGATTTGAGCACCTACTATGTGCTGGGCCCTGTGAATATAAATATGATTTAAACAAGCCCCTACCTTCAAGCAGCTCACAGTCTAGCAAGATTAATGCAAATAACCAGCTCTAACAGAATGTAATCACTTTTACTATAAAGGTATGTGCAAAATGTTATGGTATCATATATAACATAGCAATTAACCATTTCAGACAGAACAGAGGAAGAACCCAAAGTCTGGCAATCTGGCTGTATTCCTTAAATCGTGTGTTTTTCTACCATATCTCCTACCATCAACAAAGCCTGCCTCGGGTGTTACATTTCTGTGTCTAATTAATTTACTTTGCATAGTACCAAATGCATATAGAACCCATGCATTATTTTGACGCTGGGAAATGGTCATGGTTAAACACATTGTTGTGGTTTGATTTGTATTCCCCCAAAAAGATAGCTGAAGTCCTAACCCCCAGTACCTCAGAATGTGGCCTTACTGGAAAATAGCATCTTTACGGAGGTAATCAAGTTAAAATGAGGGCATCAGAGTGGCCCTAGCCAATATAACTGGTGTGCTTATAAAAAAAAGGAGAATTTTGGACACACACACACAGAAGGAAGACAACAGGAAGACACACAGGAAGAAGGTGGTCATGTGACTGGAGCGATCCGTCTGCAAGCCAAGGAACACCAAGGATTGCCAGAAAACACCAGAAGCTGGAAGAGGCAAGGAAGAGTCCTCCCGTAGAGCAATCAGAGAGGACATGGCCTTGCCAACACCCTTGGTTTCGGACTTCCAGCCTCCAGAATGGGGAGACAATAAAATTCTGCTGTTTTAAGCCACCCACGTTTTGACACCTGTCATGGAAGCCCTATTAAACTAATATACAGATGCATGTCATTTCAGTGTAAGTTTCTAATCTTTTTTGGAAAATTAAACCTCGCCTTTGTCATTCTTGGCAATATTCTTTGCTTGAAGCTAATCTCCAAGTCATTTTCTCTACTGTAGTGGCTCTCAATGTGTCATCGCTGGGCCGGCAGCATCAGCATCAGCAGGGGGCTTGTTAGAAATGCCCTATACTTCAGGTCCCCGCCCAGACCTTCTAAACTCAGCGGCAGCATCAGCATCAGCAGGGGGCTTGTTAGAAATGCCCTATACTTCAGGTCCCCGCCCAGACCTTCTAAATTCAGAAACTGTGTGAGCAAGCCCTCCAGGTGATTCTGGCTTGAGAACGACGGCTGTACTGCATGCATGGGCCAATCTCACTTTGCTTCTGAATCCTGTTCTATTCCAAATATTAAGGATTATTAGAGATTAGTTCTCATCTTCTGAAATATCATAACAGTAAAAATAAGCTACAGCTTTCATATCATTGTCCCCAAGCTAAACCTCCAAAGATCCAACAGAGTTTCTTTGGAAGGGCTTTTAACTCCGTGATAGACAAAACTGACAAGTGAATGCAATGTAGAGATTTGGGGAATTTTCTCCCATACTTGGCACTGCCCTGCTGCCCTCAAACTACCTCAGTGCAGATGTTCTCATGCCACAGAATACCCACCCAACTCACCCATCTGCCCCATCCAGGCCTTGTCCTGTCATTACCCAGAATCCCAAATTTCCTTCTCTCTTCCTTCAATAAAATGTCCAGGCCAGGCACAGTGGCTCACATCTGTAATCCCAGTGCTTTGGGAGGCTGAGGTGGGCAGATCACGAGGTCAGGAGTTCGAGACCAGCCTGGTCAATATGGTGAAACTCCATCTCTACTAAAAAAATACAAAAATTAGCCAGGCATGGTGACATGCACCTGTAGTCCCAGCTACTTGGGAAGCTGAGGCAGAAGAATTGCTTGAACCCAGGAGGTGGAGGTTGCAGTGAGCAGAGACAAAGCAAGATCCTGTCTCCAAAAAAAAAAAAAGTCCATTCACTCACAAGTTCGGTCTCAAGAGAGTATTTGGAGAAAATTATTAATTAATAATTAAAATATTAATCACTAATGACCTCCCTCCTTAATTGATCCAGGTTGTACAATTTTCTAAGTTTTGTTTTTTTTCAACCTCAAAGGACTCTATTTGGAAAGGTTTCGAGTACCGTGTCAAAATAAAATGAAGGTCTTTTGTTTGTTGTTATTTTGGAGAGTGGGGTAGCCAGTGCCCTTTAAATTACAAGTTCATGGAGCAAACATTCAGCTAACACAAGGCCAGTCCTGTTTGGCAACTGTCTCCCTTTCCTGGGTCAACAGCCTGTCAGCCAGTTGACCTTGAAGCAATGGCACCAGGCCTATCCTTGTACTTTTGCTGCATTCCATATTGGGTGGGGTTTTGGTTTGGGTTTTTTGTGTGTGTGTGTTTGGGTTTCTTTCTTTTTCTTTCTTTCTTTCTTTCTTTCTTTGTTTCTTTCTTTCTTTCTTTCTTTTTAAGATATTTCAATTTCTTAACAGGAAATTTTAGGTGCTGGTTTGAATTTAATTGAAGTATTTTGTATGTACACCTTGAGACCCTCAGGCTAGGGTATATTTTTAATAAATCAAACAAATAAATTCCAAGTCTGTACTAACTGAAATGTCCTCATGCCTTCAATGATGGCCCTCTAAATGAAAATACTGAAAAATTCAAGAATAATGCTGCCTTAGTAGCAAATATATATATGAAAAGCAGCCCAGATTTTAAAAGAGAAAGAAATTCATGGCCTAAATTTTCCTGGAAATTGATCCCAGTTCCAACTTCCAGAGATCACTCTGCACCCAAAGCCCCAAATAGGAGGAAAGGGAAATTGGTGTGCAATGAACATTGTGCCAGGTGCTTTATTTCTTTATGGGACAGTTGGGTTAAGTGATTTCAACCAATCAGATACAGCCCCCTGAAGAGAAACTCCCATTCCTGGTTAAACTGTAGGACTGACTCAGGTTTGCATATAATGGATCAACCAAGGTTAAAAATCATCACTAGGCTCATTCCCAAAGTAATGCCTCGCCCTCACAGCTAAGTGGAAACCAAACCAGCCACCAGAGAAATGGAAGTTAGGCCATTGTATCAGTCAGGATATTCTTTTAAATAACCAGAGGGCTTTGTTGTCTCTTAGAATTGGAATGTCAAGTGGGAAGATAAATTTCAGGGGCTGTTTGATTGAGCAACCCAAAAATGTCATTAAGAAAAGATCCGGCTTCTTTCCATCTCTCCACTCTACTTTTTACAGGTCAATCAATCCAAGTTGTTTTTGTTTTGTTTTGTTTTCATGATGACAAAATGGTGGCAGCCATTCCAGACTGACACGCCACAGCAGCTGGAAGAAAGACACGATCTTTTCCTCTGATGCCTCTCTCAGAAGCGTGAGTAGACTTCTTTTTTTCCAGAATGCCCCAACAAAACTCTCTTTTCTATTTGTTCTTTCATCTAATATTTACTGAGACTTACTATGTGGCAGGCACTTGGATTTTATTAGAAAACAAAACAAGATGTTTGCCTTCATGGAGCTTCAGCAGAAACTTACATTTTAATGTCTTTTGAGTCTTATTTGAGCTGTCCCTTGACTTCTTAGGTTCTGATAACCTCACTTTTTCCCTTTGTCCCTGCAAACTTAAGTGTGGTAGCTGTTTTTAGCCATTAGTGATCTCTGGTTACCTGAGTGTTGCCTTTTTTCTCTCTTAACCTTTCAAAGAACAAATATGTATCTCCTTTCTGAAAGGGATCCTGACTGATATGGGATGGAAACCTAAACAAATATCTATTTGCTATGAGAAAAAGTTGGGAAGGTGAAAGTAAAGCCTGAGTAGGAAACCAGTCTATAATCACTAGATGATTTAACCCCAGCTGGGACACTGCCAAGTGAAAAGCCATGAGTCAGCTATACTAATATAAATTGAGGACTGATTTCTGTAAAGGTGGTGCATATCTAGGCATAACTGGTAAATTTATCTCTAGGCATCTATCTGCATGAATGGGTTTGTGTTGAATAGAAGGAAACCTTCTAGAAGTTTTCTGAATAGGTACCCAGTGGGAGAGAAGGTACCAAAGGAGGGAAGGAAGAAGGAAGAAATTGTAGATAGAAAGCGCGGTGATGCTTCCTCTGTCCACTCACAGGGTCTAGGTCTGCACCCCATGGAGAGACAGGGAGCAGGCTGGCCAGAGAAGACAAGCAGCACTACTTGAAGCCCAGGTGACAGCTGGCTGGAGCATTCTCTGACTCTTAACGCTGTGGGGTCTGGCTCATTCACTCTCTGGGCCCACTTTATCTGGGCTTTCATCTCATCATTCCACCAAAACTGCTCCTGTGAAGGCCACAAATGACCTCCATGTTGCCAAATCCATCGCTCAAATGTCAGTTCTCATCTTACTTCAATATCAGCATTGCTAATCTTTTGTTTTCTTCTCCAAAAGCTTATATTTTAGAGACATTCAGCTGCTCTGAATGAGTGCCAAATAGCTAAAGGAAAACTAAACCATCATCTAATCCATTTGACTAATAAGAATGATGACAATAGTAGTAGCTGACATTATTGAGCATTTACCATGTGCCAGACAACATTCTAAGCACCTTATGTGGATTATCTCATTTAATCCTCACTGCAGTCTTGTGAGATAAATGCTATTATTATCTTCATTTTATAGATGAGGTCTCTGAGGTACAGAAAGATTAAGTAACTTGCCAAAGGTCACACAACCAGTAAGTGGTAGAACCAGGAAGTCTCCATATTTCCATTGTTTGAACTCAAGAAAATCGAATTCCCTATCAGAATTTTCAAATTGTCACCCGCATATGTTTTGGTGATGTACATGTCAGAAGGAGAGAGAACTGAGTTTAAGGATGTCAGGTTCTTAGAAAGATCACCACACTATTCTGCCTCCCCTACACTGCTGTCTTAGTTCAGACCATGGCTGGCCATGGTGTACTGACCTGCAGCCAGAGGGGTCAGAACACCATTCAGAGAGACCCGGTAGGGGAGCACAGTCCAGCAGACAGAAGGTCTATGGATGGCCAACAACATTGAAGAGGCCCGGGGTTCGCAGAGCAGGACAACAGGAAATCTCAGAAGTGGATGATGTTCTCATCAAAGGCCAATGGAGACATCCATTGGAGGGTTCCAGGGACCGAGACACCAGGTTGAAGTTCAGGAGTAGAATTGTTACCCCTGAGAAAGGAACTGGAAGAACAAAGCAAAACGGGAGCCCTAGTGGGAAAAATGTTTCAGCAGATTATAAAAATTGAGACTCAGGAGCAAAAAACAAAGCATAAAACCATAGGCTCCAGGAGGGCAGGAAACCTGTTTGTCCTGCACCATCACATTCTCCTACACAACCTGGCACACACCCCATACTGTTCTGTGAGTTCCAGGTATCCAGTCTCAAACTGAAGGCCTGCTACCAATAGTGTGGTCAAGTTCATATTCAGTGGATATTGAGCACTATGAGAGGTGCTGTGCCAGCTTCTCTCGTGCTGGGTCTAGGAGCACTGGACTAGGAGTTCTTGAATGTCCCCAGCTAAGGATATGCAAATACTAAAGACGAGGTTGAGGCTGGATCTGCAGTCTGTAGTCTTAGCAGCCAACAGAGAAGGCATGTGAAGGATAAAAACTAGATACACCAAGCAATTTCCTTTTATCTTTCTTTCCAGAAGTATTCTTCATATTTCTAAATTTTTATATAATTGTTCATTCAAGTCATACTGCTGGCAGAGGCTGAGTGTATCACCAAGCACTCTCAAAATCTGATAAAAACTGATCAGATAGTCTGATATTTTTTGAATAACCTTAGCAATGAAATCAATTAAGATCAGAAGCAGATTGTTTCCCAGAATTATTTTTTTTTGGTAAATATCCTTTATGTATTGATTTTGACCTGGCTAAAATGTTACTATACATTTTTGACCATTGTTGAAATACTCCATAAAAATGACTAAATACTAAAGCTAAGTGGTATCAGTGTTCAAAACAAAATCAACTAATCAAAAAGGACTCATTCACATAAGTACAGAAGCATCTTTTGGTTTTAGTATTGGTAAATTATTGCTTTATTATTAATATGGTTAATATATTGACTTCCTATTATTCCAAAATGTAAAACCATGTGAAACTGTGAATTAGTTACAGCAAAACTTCCAGTGCTCTTAAAATATATTTTGTTTCTTTGTGATAATGGTGCACTTCCCTTTTTTGTTGGTTTATCATCCCATGAACCATAAAGTCCCAATCTCAATTACTGAATCTTTAACTCCATGAAGTCTCTGCATCATCAGAAAGTTCATGTCACTCAAAGGATGACATGTAGAACAGTGGTCCCCAACCTTTTTGGCACCAGGGACCAGTTTCATGGAAGACAAATTTTCCATGGACAGGGTGGTGGGGATGGTTTTGGGATGAAACTGTTCCATCTCAGATCATCAGGCATTAGATTCTCATAAAGAGCACACAATCTAGATCCTTCACATGCACAGTTCACAATAACTTCGCGGTCCTCTGAGAATCTAATGCAACCGCTTATCTGACAGGAGGCAGAGCTCAGGTGGTAATGCTCACTTGCCTGCCACTCACCTCCTGTTGTGCAGTGGCTTCCTAACAGGCCATGGACTGGTACTGGTCCGTAGCCCCGGGGTTGAGCCTCCTAATGTAGAGTCAACTGTCTTTGCTCATAGAAATCCACTTTGACTTTCTCCATTTTATTATTTCCATCTGACCAAAAATACTTCCATTATAAAAAATGATGAAACAAGAGAATACATCAGAGAAGTTAATTTAAAACACTGTAGTTCTAAATTTGAATTGAAAGTAACAGTATAAATTCAGTATAAACCAAAACATTGGAAAAGAAATTTTAAGACAACTAGAAACATGAACACTGACTGGATATTTGGTAATATTAAAGAATTATTGCCAAATCTCTTAGGTATGATAATGATATCATAGTTGTGTTTTTTTAATGGTCTTTATCTTTTAGAAAACCATACAAACATTTTCGAATAAAATGATATGTTGCCTGAGAGTCTCTTAAGAATACCGCAGGAGTGGAGGAAGCAGGTGTTGAATTTGGATAATGGGTATGTGAGTGTTAACAGTACTAAACGGTCTCTCACTGTATATTATATATATATATACGTATATATATATATATATACGTATATATATATGCATGTATATGTGTATGTGTGTGTGTGTGTGTGTGTGTATACATATATATATATATACCCACACACATACTGAAGTAGCTTGAATATGACTGGAGAGTCATACTTGCCTAGTGGCTCAACAGCGTTTTCCTCCAGAAACTCTCTTCATATGTTTTTGCAAATTAAGATAATTAATTTTCTTGCTTTCAAATAATCTTAATTCTCTTGCTTTCCAATATCATAGGGTTTCCCTCCACAGATTCACCTCATCCTTCTCTTTCATTTATAGAAAGCAGGTTGAATCAGATTGAATATGAATAAAGAGAATCAAAGTAGACAGCAAAGGAAGTCAATTAGACATGTCATTTTGAGAGGTAGAAGAAGTGGTAAAATGCTGGCTTATCGTATTAGTTCATTTTCCTACTGCGATGAAGAAATACCCAAGGCTGGGTAATTTATAAAGAAAAAGAGGTTTAATGAACTCATATCTCCATATGGCTGGGGAGGCCTGACAATCATGGCAGAGGTGAAGGAGGAGAAAAGCACGTCTTACATGGTGGCAGGCAAGAGAGCATGTACAGGGGAACTGCCCTTAATAAAACCATCAGATCTGGTGAAACTTATTCACCATCATGAGAACAGCATGGAAAAAACCCACCTCCATGATTCAATTACCTCCCACCAGGTCTCTGCCATGACACATGGGGATTATAGGAGCTACAATTCAAGATGAAATTTGGGTGGGGACACAGCGAAACCATATCACTTATTTTCTAAGGAATGTACTGTTTATTAATAGTCTTCAGTACTAGAGAAAAACCTTTGACCATCATATAGCATAAGATAGCCCTAATTTTTCTGTGCGTCTGGGGAAATGTTACTTCTGCAATCTCTAATATGCAAAAGGCAGAGGAACATTACTGTGTCTCTTGTTACACTTCCAGAATTTTCCCTCCAATCCCGAGTTACCAGCAGTTAGCATTCATTAAGAAGTCAAGCCCAGGCGTGGTGGTTTATCCCTGTAATCCCAGCACTTTGGGAGGCTGAGGCAGGTGCCTCACTTGAGCCCAGGAGTGTAAGACCAACATGGGCAACATGGCAAAACCCTATCTGTACAAAGGGGGGAGGATCACCTGAGCCTGAGGAGGTTGAGGCTGCAGTGAGCCATGATCGTGCCACTACACTCCAACCTGGACCACAAAGTGAGACCCTATCTAAAAAAGAAAGAAAGAGAAAGAAAGTCAATACCTGGAACAAGTTTCTGAGGGCTAACTTCAGTCCACTAATGTAAATAATAATAATATAAATTATTTCCATTTTATGTATAGGAAAACTAATGTTAAAGAAGGTTAAATAATTTTTCCAAAAAATTCAATAACCAGTGAGAAACAAAGCCAGGATTCAAACCCAGTCTCACTTGATTCAATGTCGATGCTCTCCACCATGCTCACAGACCTCCTTCAAACTTAGAGAAGCTACTCCAGTGAAGTGCACACCATGTTCTCTCTTTAAGTGCATGACCACAAATTCTCAGTAGGTGCTCAGATCTGCTGGGAAATCCTGCTACACTCCTCTATTTAGGTCACTCCCTCTCTACTATCATCTATAATAAATAAAAATCACAACACTGCCCTTTACCACACATCTCCCTCCAACTACTGCCCCACTTCTCTGCTCTCCTTCATAGCAAAATTTCTTGAATGAATAGCTTCCTTTTCCTTCCTTCCTTTTCTCTACTCCCCTACTACAATGTGGCATCCATCTCACAATAGAAATTGCTAATGTCATAGGCTCTAATGACCCCTATCTTCCCAAAATTAATGCAAGGTCTTCTCAACCAACATCAACCACTCTCAGCACAGTTGATCATGCCCTCCTTAAAACTCTCATCTCTTAGTCTCCATGACACCAAGCCTTGCTGCACCTAGGCAGGAATGAGGGTTGGGTGAATTCAGGGCACAGAAAGAAAACCAGTGTGGCTGGAGTGCGCAGAGTAATGGGAGAACAAGACGACATGTTTGAGATGCCAAGGAGGCACAGCATCATGTGGAAACCTAAAAGGTGAAGGGAAGAGTTTGCAAGGCTTTAAGGGGATTTTAAGCCAGTAACCAGTGTGCTCTTCAAAGGTCACTCCAGCTGTGTGGCAAGTGGACCATGCAGGCAAGAGAGTAGGAGCAGGGACAATTAGAAGGCTCATAACAAATTCTTTTTTTTTTTAATTTTATTATTATTATACTTTAAGTTTTAGGGTACATGTGCACAATGTGCAGGTTTGTTACATATGTATACATGTGCCATGTTGGTGTGCTGCACCCATTAACTCATCATTTAGCATTAGGTGTATCTCCTAATGCTATTCCTCCCCCCTCCCCCACCCCACAACAGTCCCCGGTGTGTGATGTTCCCCTTCCTGTGTCCATGTGTTCTCACTGTTCAATTCCCACCTATGAGTGAGAACATGTGGTGTTTGGTTTTTTGTCCTTGCGATAGTTTGCTGAGAATGACGGTTTCCAGCTTCATCCATGTCCCTACAAAGGACATGAATTCATCATTTTTATGGCTGCATAGTATTCCGTGGTGTATATGTGCCATATTTTTTTAATCCAGTCTATCATTGTTGGACATTTGGGTTGTAAATTCTAAAGAAGTGTTTGTTGGTTTGAATTAAATTGGGAAGAAGGAGGAGGGCACCAGTAAGCAGAAATGTCTGGAGGACAGAAACAAAGCCAAAGACTGAAACTCCAGGCAGCAGACAAAGTTCTCTAGGAATTAGTGAGGGTACAATCTCACCAGTGGGATTCAGCCCAGTTTCCAGCAAACCCAGGAAACTGCCAAATGAGGCCCCCTGTCCAGAGGTGGCCATGGAGCCCAGTTGCTCCTCTAAGTGGTGAGTAAGCCACCTTCTTCAGCACCTGCAATTCCTATCGAGCAATGTTCAGCAGCAGAGAGAATTTGACTCATTATCTTCTGCTGTATCTGTCATGTCACATTACTCCTAGAGCCCTGACAGAACACTCTAGAGGCATGATGCATTATGACTTGACACAAGTTACCCAGTGCTGTACCTCATTAGAGGGAGCAGGGAAGGTGTGAGCTAGGGGTAACCCGCTTTGTACTATCCCGACTCTCTCCATGACTTCATTAGTCTCTTGATCTTTTTGTGGTTGTCATTAGGGGCTCAGAGTTTTATGTCCTGGTCAATTTCCAAACGACAGCTTTTAGTGTCAAAGTGATCAAGGAGAGCTGCTTTCCCCTCCCCCTGTGACAGCAGCAGACAATCACAGGAAATTGATCATGTTGGATAAACTCACCTGATCCTAAAAATGATATTGGCTTCATGCTCCAGAGCAGGGCAAAAACAACTGAAAAATAATTGCCAGTACACCCCAGAGGGAAATTCTTTCCTCTCCCCAAATTTGACAATCAATCTAACCCAGTACACGTGACTAAAAATCACTGCTGTAAAGAACGTAATTCCATTTACACACCAAAGACACCATGGCAGTTTGGTTTGAATAGGGGGTCATTTTGTCTAGGCTTTTATTTTTCTTCATGAAAGACTATATTTGCAAGACTAGCAAGGACATAGAATACTAAAATAACAATCACATCTAGGTCAAAATAAGCATGTCCTAATGCATGTTCTTATCAATCTTAGTTAGATTAACTTGTCTTTAGCTGTGTTTTGATCATTCCTTCTCAATTTTTAAAACATTACAAAAACAAAAACTATGTGCCTCATTGCAATGTTCTTTTCCACCTAGTCTCAGAGTTAAATGTGCTAGCCATGTTCATAAAACACTCAACATTTTGTGTTACTTTAGGCTTTTACAAACGGAAAGTCTCCAGACGGGTTTATTCATCTCTCTAGAAGTGAGGAATCCAACCTGACCAATACGATTCAGAGAGAGAGAGAGACTCTCTGTAACCAGGAAAAACAGTTTACATTCCTTTACATTTAAACTCCAGATGCAACCAGGGCTTTGAATTTTTACATCCCTTGAATTCTTAGGGAAGTACTGGGGAAGACACTTGGGTAAAGTTGCTCTCTAAATTAGTATGACAGCGTTCATTTAGAGCTTGTGGCCCTATAGTGTGTGCTTCTCTCTTGAAGATATTCAACTAAATATGACACGTCTGCTCATCACTTAAGAGTACCTGGCCGGGTGCGGTGGTGCACTCCTGTAACCCTGGCACTTTCGGAAGCTGAGGTGGGCAAATCACTTGAGCCCAGGTGTTCGAGACCAGCCTGGGCAGCATGGCAAAACCCCACCTCTACAAAAAACACACACACACACACAAAAAGTACCCAACTTTCTACAACAAAATGGGCTGGTGTTCATTTGTATGTTATTTGAGTCTGTTTGATTTGTTGTTTTTCCTCTGAAATCTCTGCTCTCTCCCCAAGTCCTTCAAAGGCCAGAGGTCCTCACCTGCCATGCACCCCGCCTCAGGGCCACCCACCATGCAAGTCTGCCACCACACCTTGCGCCTGCTTTTTTCCAACTAGGAAAATGGTCCTGATTAGTGTATAAGAAACCAAACTATTTGGGGGAAAAAATCCAGAGTTCTAACAAATGAACCAGGATTAAATTTCAGAACTGTGTTTCCTAGACTCTACATAATTTAGTTGGAAGGAGATTCAGTAGCCAATAAACATACAAGAAACTCCAAAAGTGTTCAGCAAGAAGGTGAGTTGATAAAGGACAAGGGAGACATCAGAAGACACATGACAAGCTTGCCCAATGTCATCCAACGACAGCATCTAACTATAAGCAGTATGTCAGTAATATTTCCCATCCACAAAATATGGTCTGTTTTTATACCCATGTATCTATCTATTTATTTACTCACAAGATGAATGTACGTGTTTTTCTTCACATTTTCCTGAAGATATCAAAGCCCATAAAACTTAGAAAATAAAAACTACAAAAGAAAATTATGTGGTGTGCATGTTTTCTAGATTTGTTTTAGAGGGCTTAATAGGCAAATATTTTCATCAAATGAAGGTTAAATTTACTTGGGTACAGGGTGATCTAAGAGCTCAGAATGAATGGAGCTATGTCACCTAGTTAGGCAGTGTGGGCTCAGGTAGGATCCTAGCTCTAGTATTGATTTCTTGTTGTAATTCTTTGGGTAAGCTTCTACTCCTTCTGCATCTCAATTTTGTTAATTTTCAATGGGGCCAATAATAACAGTCATAAGATTATTGTAAGGATTTAGTAAAATAATATGTGTCAAGCAACAAGCGTAGTTCCTACCATACCTTGGTGATCAATGGATAACTAGTTTTTCCCCTTTTACCTCCAGTTAGATTTTAGATATATACAACAACCTAGGTTTATAACGTTTTTTAGAAGTCCATACTTACATTATAGTATAATCTGTAATCAACTTGAATATAACTATGAGATGTTTTTCCTTTATTCTAGATTCCAGTTTATGTCTTCCTCTTGCCTATTTGAGGACTAAAGTCAAAATGTCTATACCATCCTGTACAGCCACATATGGGTCTTGAGCACTTGAAAAGTGACTGGTCCAGCTTCACATGTGCTGTGAGTATAAAATACATGCCAGATTTCAAAGACTTAGAACAAAAAAGAGAATGCAAAACATCTCATTAATAAGTTTTACAGTGATTGATTACTTGTATTATTATCATTATTTCAGAGAAAGAGCCTCTCTCTGTCTCCCAGGTGGGAATGTAGTGGCATGATTGTGGCTCACTACAGCCTTGAACTCCTGGGCTCAAGCAGTCCTCCCACCTCAGCCTCTTAAGTAGCTAGAACTAGTGCCACCACACCCAGCTAATGTATTTTATTTTTAGTAGAGACAGGGGCTCACTATGTTGCTAAGGCTGGTCTCGAACTCCTGGACTCAAGATATCTTCCCACCCTGGCCTCCCAAAGTGCTGGGATTACAGGCATGAGCCACTGCACTTGGCACATTTTTTAACGATAATATTTTCTGTATAGTGTGCTGAATCAAATCTATTATTAAAATTACCTTCACCTGTTTCTTTTTCCCTTTTTAGCATGGCTACAGGAAAATTTTAAATTATATATGTATTTCATGTTATATTTCTATTAAACAGCATTAGTTTAGAGAGTAAAGACCCAGAGATATCCCAAAGAAATATTGAAAGGTGGGGGTGGGTGTGGTGGCTCACACCTGTAATCCCAACACTTTGGGAGGCCGAGGCGGTTGGATCACTTGAGGTCAGGAGTTCAAGACAAACCTGGCCCACATGGTGAAATCCCATCTCTACTAAAAATACAAAAATTAGCCGGGCATGGCGGCAGGCGCCTGTAATTCCAGCCACTCGGAAGGCTGAGGTAGGAGAATCACTTGAACCCTGGAGGTGGAGGCTGCAGTGAGCCGACATCACGCCACTTCACTCCAGCCTAGGTGACACAGCAAGACTTCATCTCAAAAAAAAAAAAAAAGATATCTCAAATGGTGAGATATTGACCATGTTCACCAACAGCCCAAGGGTGAAACTTAGAATTCAGAGTCCACAAACTTAGTGAGCTCAGTCCTCCTGTTGCTTTATGTCTGGCTTAGCTGACCAGGAACCCCTTCGGTTCCTGCTTTTTCTGACAGTAAGAAGTAACCCACCACTGCAGGAAAAGATCTAAACCAGGGCTATCAATCTAAGTGAGCCATACTTCCAGTGCTCAGTAGCATAGGTGATTAATGGGGACTGCACTGGGCAGCCCAGTTCCAAAGAACAACCCCCTCATATCTTCCTGAGTATAATAAGATACTCAGGGTGGATTTTTACAACAGAGATATAGCCTCCCCCAAAAGAACCAAGCTCAAGACATTCCCCTAATCTTAACCAAGCCCTACACTTTTATGTGTTAAGATTACAATAAGGCCTGGTGTGGTGGCTCAGGCCTGTAATACCAACGCTCTGGGAGGCCGAGGCAGGCAGATAGCTTCATCTCAGGAGTTCAAAATCAGCCTGGGCAACGTGGCGAAACCCCTTCACTACAAAAAGCACAAAAATTAGCTGGGCGTTGTGGCACATACCTGTAGTCCCAGCTACTCAGGAGGCTGAGACGGAGATTGCTTGAGCCCAGGAGGTCAAGGCTGCAGTGAGCCGAGATCCCGCCACTGCACTCCAGCCGGGGTAACACAGTAAGAGCCCATCTCAAAATTTAAAACGATTACAATAACACCCTTAATTCAAATACTAGCCTCTATTTAATAGCTTAGGATTGGCCTGGCAATGAGAAGTGTTGGTTTTATAATAGGCTTATAAAAGACTGACGGTCTAAGAGAAAACAACCGAATTTCTCATTTGCTACTAGGTGCCGGATGTTGAATTTTAACCCTTGAAGAATTCAGAGGCACACACCTCGACTAATTGCACACTGGGTATGGAATATAGAAAACAGTGGCCATGTAGGAGTCTGAATCAAAAGGGCTTTTTTAGGGTTTAGTTGTCATTCTTGACTTTCACTGAATGACAAAAGATTTTTTTTTCTTTTTTTTTTTTGAGACAGAGTCTCGCTCTGTCGCCCAGGCTGGAGTTCAGTGGTGCTATCTCCGCTCACTGCAAGCTCCGCCTCCCGGGTTCACGCCATTCTCCTGCCTCAGCCTCCCGAGTAGCTGGGACTACAGGCGCCCACCACCACGCCGGGCTAATTTTTTGTATTTTTAGTAGAGACGGGGTTTCACCATGTTAGCCAGGATGGTCTCGATCTCCTGACCTCGTGATCCACCCGCCTTGGCCTCCGAAAGTGCTGGGATTATAGGCGTGAGCCACCGCACCCGGCCAAAAGATTTTTTTAAATCATGAAACACAATGCAGTGCGCATCTCAGGTGTCTAAGGCCACGTTAGTAGACTAGTTGTATTATGGAATGGTGTATAATCTACACAATCATACTGGCTTATTTTACACTGAAGATTGTACATAGGATTTTTTAAGTAACACCTTTAAAATGCTGGGGAAATAAAGATGAACCCTTTCCATATAGAATTCTGAAGACTAATTTTTGCAAAGGCATTAAGTATTATTCTGGGATAAATGCAATTTGAGATTCCCACCCCCCCAAAGAAAGAAGGCTCAAGTGGAACTTGTGGTCAGGGAGAATGGGGAAGCTGTCATGAACTCGCCATTGTGTTATGCTCAGAACACTAATTTCGTTTCTCCTCATTCCTTGATTTGACCAAATATCTCAAATTGATTTATCCACATCATAAAATGTGTTCCCTTTAGAAAGGCAAATCTGCATTTTTGAAAGAGCAAATGTCACTTAGCTGAGTTGTTGGACCACACGGGAAGCACAATGGCAGGAGCAGTGGAATTAGGAAAGCTGTCTTCTCTTTCTCTCAATTCTACCCAAGTAGAATGAACTAATTATTCAGCCCCTCTGAGTCTCTGTTTCCCATTAGTAAATTGAAAGCAATGACTGCAGCTCTCCTTACCACACAAAGACATTTGGATGGCTAGCAGAAATAACAGCATGGCTCCTTCCTCTACCTTGGGCACACAGGGGATAAAGATTTGACTACCGATTCCATCCCGTAATCCCCCTCCTTCTCCTACCATCCCATCCAGCTAAGAGCAGAGAAGTAGAAGAGAGTTCTGTACAGCAAGACTCAAAGAAAAAAGTAGTTAACTGAAAGCAATTAATTATTGGTGGTTTTGAGAAAACCCAGAACTCCTAGCTAACTTGATCTAGCTTCGTAAGTCACTAAAAGCCCAGTGCCTTTCCTGTCTCCAGCACTGTACCAGCCTCTGGAGGAAATGCAAGAGACCTTCCAGACCTGATCTCCGTACCCTATTTATAATCTCGCATGGAGAAGACATCCACTTATGAAGCCAGCAGAACAGATGTGGGCAACTTTCAAAAATGAAGTAACAAATGGTCAGCTCCCGTTCTTCTGTAGTGCTAAGGATGGAAGGAGAAAGAGTGAGTAAAACATATGCTTAATCCCACATGTGGCTGACAAAGTGTAGTGGGGTTTGCACAGGCCAGCTCTTGAAAACTCATTATGCAGTGGTCAAGGAACAGCAGGGATTCGGGTGCATTCAACCACTGAATATGAGGAATATACAATTTCAAAATCTGAAGCATACACAGTTAAATCCATAGATGTCTTCATGAATTTTTAGCAGAAAATATGAAATTTCAACAAAATGTGTGTACCATGCTGCTTCAACTTGTCCTTCTCGAAAGGACACATTCACTTCCCTTTGCCCTTAGTGGTTCTTTGATGTAAGTTTTTGAGAACTTATATCAAAATTCTTGAGCTTTTTTGATACCACTAACGGTACTTGTCACTCAAGTGTTTCAATAGACATATTCTCAGAGAGGATCCACTGAGGCACAGGGATAACTGCTAACCTTCATTCTTCTGAAAAACAAATGTAAAATGCTCAAGTCAAAAAGCAGGACCGCCTCTGGTAGGTCCTCAGAAGCATCAGGCCGTGCTGTGGGGTGTTCCTAGAGGCAAACAGCGCATGTCCATGAGGAACTCACTGTGTAATAAACAGATCCAACCCATCTTTTTTATTTTCAGTTTATTTGTCCATACGGCCAAGTTTAACAAGTCCTAGAGTTGTGGCAGGCAAGTGGGTTACATCGAAGTTTCTGTTTGGAGGCAGAGAGATGGAAGATAAAGGATGCGCCTTTAAATTTCCCCTGAACGTGTTACTTTCCAGCTCTAAAATGCTTTTGGCAAGAGAAAATAACACATAAGACAATTTCTGCTTATAGATGAAATAACAGAAACTGAATTTATCCTCCTGCTTAAACAAGAGGAAAACAGAACAAAACCTGTGACTGGTTTTCAGACACTAAACAACAGGCAATGTGAGACTGTGATGTCAAGAAGATAGTAACTGGCTACAATTGGTGAGAGCCATTTTCAGGCTGTAGGACAGGGAGGATGAATCCAAACACAGACCAGCAGTTCTATTGAGTTGCGGAGTCAGAGACTAGAGATCAGAGGAGCCAAGGCAGCTAAAACTTGAGGGGCAGAGAAATCAGGAGCAAAAGGACTATATACACAGAACTCCAGCATCTATAGAGGAATATCCTCAAGTACTTGGCTGAGTACTGATCTGCAATTGCAAAGACAAAGGAGAAAGAGGAGGAGGAAGAAGAGGAGAAGGAGAAGAAATTGCCAGAGGTGAGAAAAAGAATCACCAGAAATGATACACAGAATAATTTCCAAAGCTTGTACAGGGCTGGAAATAATCTGTACTCCACCAGACAAAGTAGTTAACTGAAATCAATTAATCCTTAATGGTTTCAAGAAAACCCAGAACTCCCAGCTTATTTAATCTGTCTTCATAAATCAGAAAGATATCATAATATGGGGCATCAGGTAGGATCCACAAAAGGGTATTGCCTTAACAATGAGATTAAATTAGACCTAGATTAAAGACTGCTGTGAAACTGCCCTAACAAAGTATAAAAGCAAATCAAAAAGAAAAGCTAATTCAAAGTCACTTAACAGTGCACAAAATCCAGCAAGTAACAGTATAAAATTTACACTGCACAATATCTGATTTTTAAAAAATTACAAGGTATGAAAAGAAGCAAGAAAATGTGTTCTATAGCAATAGAAAATCAATACATGGAAACAAGCAAAGAAATAACAGAAATGATGGGACTAACAGACAAGAGTATTAAAACCAATAAATAATAATAAAAATTGGAAATGTATAGCTACTAAGTTAAAAGTAAAGATGAAATGAAGCCATAAAAAAATTAATCTAGGCTGGGCGTGGTGGCTCACACCTGTAATCCCAGCACTTTAGGTGGCTGAGGTGGGAGGATTGCTTGAAGCAGTTTGAAACCAGCCTGGGCAGAAAAGGGAGATCCTGTCTTTCAAAAAAAAAAGAAAGAAAGAAAGAAAGAAAGAAAGAAAGAAAGAAAGAAAGAAAGAAAGAAAGAAAGAAAGAAAGAAAGAAAGAAAGAAAGAAAGAAAGAAAGACAAAAAAAGTTAGCTGAGCATGGTGGCGGCTACCTGTGGTTTCAGCTCGGGAGGCTAAGGTGGGAGGATCACTTAAGCCAAGGATGTCAAAGCTGCAGTGAGTTGCGATCATGCCACTGCACTCCAGCCCAGGCAACAGCAAGATCCTGTCAAAAGAAAGAAAGAGACAGAGAAAGGAGAGGAAAGGCAAGGCAGGACAGGGCAAGGCAGGGTGGAGAGTAAGACATGGATAAGTTAAAAGTAAAAGGATGGAAAATTTTATACATGAAAACACGAATCAAAAGAAAGTTGGAATGACTATATCAGACAAGGTAGATTTTTAGAACACAGAATATTACCTAGGATAAGGGTATTTTATAATGACAAAGGGATCCTCCTATCAAGAGGACACAATAATCCTAAATATATGTACCTAATAACAGAGTCTTTAAATATATGAAGAAAAATTGACAAAATTCAAAGGCAAAATAAATGAATCCACAATTATTGTTGGAGAGTTTAACACTCCTCTCTCAGTAACTGATAGATCAAGTAGACAGAAAATCAGTATAGCTATGGAAGATTTGAACAACACTATCAATGAATTTGACCTGACATTTATAAAACACTCCCGTTAACACTGGCAGAAGCTATATTCCTTTTTGAGTACACCTAGAACAATCACCAGGATAGATCATACTGGAGGCCATAAAACAAGTCTGTGTGTGCTCATTTGTGTGTGTACGTACATATAGAAATTAATTTAAATGAAAACAAAAACAATGGAAACAAAAGTTGTTTTTTGAAAATATAAATAAAATTGATAAAACTCTAGCGAAACTGATGAAAAATAAAGAAAAGAAGATACAAACACCAACATCAGGACGGAAAGATAGGCCATCACTACACATTCTACAGCTATTGAAAAGACAATAAGGGAATATTATGAATTTGATGCCAATAAATTTGATAACTTAGATGGAATGAAAAAATTCTTTGAGATGCAAACCTCATTCAAGAAGAAATCAATAATCTGAATGGCCCCTTCACAATAAAGAATCAAATTAAATTATTAAGTAAATTTAATTCATAGTTTAAAACTTTTATATGAAGAAAACTCCAGAAAACTTCACATAAAGAATTCACTGATAAATTATTCCAAACATCTAAGAATTAAATAATACAAATTCTACACTCAATTTTTCCAGAATAGAAGAGAATGCTTCCTATTTCATGTTATGACATCAACATTACCTTAATACAAAAACCACACAAGATATTATCAGAGAAAATTACAACCAATTTTCTTAATAAATATAAACATTAAACATGTTAACAAAGTTAGAGAAAATCAAATCCATCAATACATAAAAGGGATAACACCTTATAACCAAGTAAAATTCATCCCAGGAATGCAAGATTTAACATTAAAAACCAATTGATGTAATCATCATGTTAATAAATGCAAAAAGAACAACCACAAGTTCATCTCAATAGATTCAGAAAGAGAATTTGACATAAGTCAACATTCATTTATGATAAAAGCTCTCAGCAAACTAGAAATAGAAAGAAACTTCCTCAACTGGATAAAGAGCAGCTACAAAAAGCCTACAGCAAATACTATCCTTAATGGTGAAAGACTAAATACTTTCACCCTAAGATCAGGAACAAGGTGGATTTATTTTTCTCACGGACTGGGAGAAAATGCTTGTGAAATATATGTCAAAAACAAAACTCAATAATTAAAAGACAGGCCAACTTAAAAACAGGACAGGGTTGGGTTCACACCTGTAATCCCAGCGCTTTAGGAGGCTGAGGCGGGAGGAGGCCAGGAATTTGAGACCAGCCTGGGAAACAAAGTGAGACTCTTTCTCTACAAAAAATTAAGAAATTAGTCAAGCATGGTTGTGCATGCCTGTAGTCCCAGCTACTCAGGAGCCTGAGGTCGGAGGATCGCTTGAGCCCAGGAGTTCAAGGCTGCAGTGAGCTATGATCACACCACTGCACTCCAGCCTGAGTGACAGAGTGAGACATTGTCTCTCTTAAAAAAAAAAAAAAAATTAACGAGAAAAAAAAGGACAACAAATTAGAATAAACACTTCACTAAAGAAGATCTATAGTTGGCAAATTAACACAGGAAAACATGCTTACCATCATTAGCCTTTAAGGAAATATGTATGAAAACCATGAGATACCATGCCACACTCATAGAATGGCTAAAATTTAAAAGACTATGCTGACTAGGATGATGACAAGGGAAGTGGAAGAACTAGAACCATCCATCATACATTGCTGGCAGAAATACGAAATGGTAGAGCCACATTGGAAAACAGTTAAAAAAATTGTTTTAAAGAATGCACATACCATATGACTCAGCAATCCCTTTCAGGTATTTATCCAAAAGAAATGAAAATAAATGTTTTCACAAAGTTTTGTACTCAAATGTTTATAGCATTCATCCCAGGAATGCAAGATTTAACATTCAAAACCTTCATGTGAACCAAAAACTAGAAACAATCTAAATACTCATCAACTGTTGACCAGATAAACAAACCTCAGTGTGTTCATATAACGGACCACTACCTAGAAATAAAAAGGAACAAACCAATGATACACACAACGATATGGATGAATCTAAAAAAAGGAAGCCAGACAAAAGAAACCAATTTCAAAGGACCACACGCTGTGTGATTCTGTGTAAATAAAACTCTAGAAAAGTCAAAACTCTACTGACAAAAGGCAAATCAGTGATGGTCATGGGTAAGAGGTAGGAGGAGACGAATGCCTATAAAGCAGCACAAGAGAACTTTTTGGGGCGATAAATTTTGCTGCTGTAGACATTTATGTAGACGTTTTTGTGTGAACATGTTTTTGTCTTGGGTACACCCCCAGGGAAAGGAAATTACCAGATTGCATGATAACTCTATGTTTAACTTTCTGAGGAACCATGTCTCTATCATGATTGCAGCGGTGGTTACACACTGTATACATTTGTCAGAATTGTACACTTACATTACAATTAAGTGACTTATTGAATTGTCCACTTAAAATTGGTCCATTTTCTTCCATATAAATTACACCTCGGAAAAGTTAATTTCTTAAAGCAAAAAATACGAAATTAAACAAATAAAAAGAAACTATTGTAATTAATCCTGGATTACACACTTTACTAAAGTACAGTGCTCAAATTGATAAGATGCAGCCAAATTTCTACTCACTTTGTGCTATGTAGACCCTGCTAGTTTCCTGTGCCTATTCTAGAAGCTGTGGTAGAAATATGGCCATTAGAGAGGAAAGGCCCGGGTTTCCCTTCTGGAACCATCACCTACCACCAGATGGGCATGTGGCATGTTAGTTGCCTCCAAATCTCCCCTGCTTCAAGAGTCCTCCACCTCCACCTCCACCTCCAACAAAGGGTACCTTCTCTGAGCATCTCTGGAGCTTCTTCTTCAATCTGATTCTGTCTGTTTTTCCTTGCTAGGATTCCTCACAGTTTATGGTCCATGGGAAGATTCCTAGTCTAGTCTCTGAATACATACATGTGTATATATATGTATGAACATGTGTGTGCATATATGTATATGTATGTATGCACACGTATGTGTGTGTTTCTATCATTTCTAATGACCTGGAACAGGGGAACACTGTGTGTGCTTAGTCCACCTTCTTGTAACTCTCAGAGCTTAGTTTCAAATAATGACATAAAGGAGCTGCACAAATGGAAAGCAAATAAAAGGCCTATAATTAAAGCCAGTGTATTATTTCGACTGAGTTGGAAGTCAAACATGAAATTTCTCATTAAGAATTTAACTCTTTCATTAATAAATGTATCTAGTCTGCATATGTCCTATTTGAGGTCTCTCACTCTTCCCAGAAAAGTCCTGAAGTATATTTACGAAGAACGCCAAAGTATATTAGTGCTGGATTTTTAGAATGACTTATAGATGATAGAGGTAGCTAGATAGATGATTGATTGATAGAGAGGGAGACAGATAGATAGATAGATAGATAGATAGATAGATAGATAATAAATAAATATAAATAAAAGGTTTTCTTTCTTATTTTGTTTTTTAAAGGAACATTAAATATACCTATACATGTTTTTATTTAAAAGCAATGAAACTGCCATCCAGTACATAAGAAAACCCCTCCCCTGCAGTGACCTTCTAAAATTCTGCCTTAAAACACAAATGGAAGTACATTTGACATCATCTCTCAGTCACAAAACACAAATTCAAAATCTCAAAAGGTTTTCTTAGCTCCTTTCAGCAAATAGAAGTGGGTTCTCTGCTTCTAGTTGTACAAAATTGCACCACAAACACTCACCGGATGATGTCTGCCCAGTCAGGCCTGCAGTTGCCCTGCCAGAGGTTTTCTCAGGACTGGAGAAAGTGCCAGAGAAAGAATTGTCAGGGAGCCAAAGTCAGAACACCTGAGACAAGAGTGAGTTGCATGGGCAGAGCTGAGTTATACTTGCACTGTGCTGGTGTCCAGGTTCCAAAGTGACATTAATTATTTTGAAAGTTAACAAATGAAACTTGCCATGCACAAAGGCATCCAAATATCAGATCTAAATGCCAACTCTATTTCACTAACAAAGGAAAAACTGGACTTGGCCAGAATTATGAAACCCTAAAAACAATTTGCAATCATTTCACCATTCTGGCAAATGCTGGACAGCACCCACAACCAGGAGACAAAACCAGAAGGTTGATAACACACACCACTGCCCCACTGCAGTGGCTTATCCTGTTCAGCTGAAAGAAGAGGGCAGTTGTGATCAAGATATTTGCTCAGAGGACTTCCAATGCAATGGAGACGAATGTGAATATGGAGTAATAGAGAGTGACATTCCTTATGTTGTGTCAGTTTCGAAATCCAGATCGACGGAGATATAGATGTCAGCTCAGAGGACAGGCAGGCTTCATTGCCCATGGACATCACACTGCCAGCACCTGTCCACTCAGCAGGTTGTGTGCCTTGAAGTGGAGGAGTACACATGATCTCCTCCTCAGCCTCCCCTCCCCGGGCTGCAGCGGCCGTAAAGGGGACGCCTCCTCTCAGTCTGTGTCAGCACATGGAGATCAGTCAGGGGAGACCACTTATAATTATTTGATGCAGATGGTCACTTCATTAGCATACACACTAAGCAGCCAGTTACAGGGTGTTGCCCTGCCTCCCCAGCCCTCTTCCTGAGCCGGCCTTCAGGCTATCAGGCAATATATTTTAAGCAAAAAAATAGCCTGCTCATACCACTCTGGAGGCCTCTTTTGTGAGACATGCAGCCATTTCTTTTATGAAATCCTAAAAGAGTGACAAGTTTCTGGGTTCATGGGACTTAACGGCCAGATGCAGAGACTCACCTATTCCTAAATAAGGTCATCAGAATGCTTGAAACTTGTAATGAGAGCTGGCAGGCTCCTCAGTTCCCCTTCCGTGGGTTGAGCCTCTCCGTATTTGTGGCAGGTCCTGAATTAGAGAAATGGGCTCTCACAGTGACACTGAGCTAAGGCTTGGTAGGTCCACAGCCTCATTTTGACAACTCACCTCCCCCAGCACAAAGAAAGGACCCTGGGGAGGAGGGAAAGCCTAGGGATGCAGGGCTCCAAATTTTAAAGTGAAAAAGAAATGTAAGAGACAAACAAGTCCAGTGGGTTTTCAATATTTTTTAGTAGGATATCTCATTTTGCAAATATCACCACTGAGTGAGTGCTAAAGTATAGAACAGGAAAAGCAAAACTGTTTTAAAGGAGAGTCTGGGGCTCCAGAACCCCATCCACCTGCCTCCATCCCCATCCCCAGCTGCCACAGAATTATCTGACAAAACCTAGGTCTTCTCACAGAGCAATTTGGAAAACACTGATTAGTAGATGCTCGTATTGGGGAGAAGAAACAGAGCCCCAGAGAAATGAAGTGACTTGTCCAAGGTCAAACATAGTGAACTCTTCCAAAGTGGCAAAAAATAAAAATAAAAACCCTCGTGAACCTATAATCTCAGCTCCCTATTCCCCATACCAGGCAGGTGTTCCGTGTTGACCCACTCAATTTGAAGTGTTATTTACAAAAGTGCAGTAACCTTCTTGGACAAAGAGCAATTTGTTTCACCTTCAGCCCCACATTTTCTCCCCGTAAGAAATGATCACCATAGAGGGGTTACGCATATAAGATCATCCAACACAGCCCATAAAACTCCCCAAAAAGACACCTCATTCTCACCATCAGCCCAGCATACGAGCTCCTTGTCACCAGAAGGGCGTGCCCAACCCATGCTATACTGTGTATTTTGTGGTGAATTGATAAGTGAGTCCTCTCTTCCCAGAGAAAATGAAACAGGGACTCAAGCATTTGAACATGATCAATAAGGACAGACCATCTGTAAAAATCCAGGATCCCCCACTCCTTCTCACCCTTCCCTCAACAGGATGCTTCTGCCTGAGTTACATAAATAAATGCACTTTGCCTGACCTCTGTAAACAATAAGAGAAAATTATTCCTGTTCATAAACGGAAATTTGCCCCGGCTCTTATTGATACATCTTTTGTGCATTTTAAGGTCTTTTAACGTAAAACTTGTGCCATTCTTAAAAGTGCCAGCTATCTGGAGAGCATATCTTAATCTCAGAGTACAAGGTTGATCTATATTTCTGAGGGATCACAACTAAGATATGCTGTAGCCACATTGATTTAATGGTTCCTATAAGGCTCCTTGCTTGGTGCAGCCTCCATGCATCTTTTCACTAGTCAAGTCAACATTCGTGTCTTTTTAAAAACACAGTAAATCTCTTTGATTGGGACTTGAGGCTGCAATCATTCAATTTGTGTTAAACTAAACTGTCTTATCTCCTTGTGTGCCAGGCTCTCCCTGGCATGTCCAGAATGGCATCCCAGCATGGCCCGGGATGCCAGGGCATAAAAGCAGCAAACAGGATCATTCAGACAAGTCAGACAGGCTTTCTCTGGCCCTCCCACTACTCAGCTCCCAATGATGAGAGACAGGAAAATGTCATGTGATTATTACTCCATAAAAAAGAAGAAGGTACTTCCTCCTCTATGGAGACAGACAGAAGCTTGAGCAAAGACCAATTAATTTCAAAGGGGAAGAGACAGCTGCACATATGTTCCCTATGAGTGATCTTAGGCAGAGTTTCCCAAATGCCAAGAAAAATATTTCTGTTGGGAGCTTCTGCTAAGAATAGCATTTTTCCTGCAGTTTTAATGCCCTTTTTAATACATTCATCCCATTGCCTAACATGTATTGAACACCTACTATATGCAGGCATTTTCTTGCTCATGATGCTTTCACGCATCCCCTCATCATGGATTCATCCGTTGAACAACTATTGAACAAGTTCTTTAGTGTCAGGACCCTTGCCAGGTGCTGAGCATGCAGAGAGCAAAGACACCATCCCTTGCTTGGAGAGGGTCAAGGAGCATAGCACTGAGTCAATTCCCACTTAGCACTGGGCCCCTGCCAAGAGCTCTGTGACTGTTGTCTTGTTCACGACTCACAGCAATCCTGGACACATTTTACAGATGAGAAAACAAAGGATTCAGAAAATTTAAGGCACTGTTCCAGGCCTTTCCAATTTCATTGTGGAAATTCTTTCCAGCTCACTATTGACTATAACCTCAGAGAGCAAAGAATGTGCTATAAGGGAGATACATAAAAAATAACATGATAGCACCATCCTCTCCAGCCAAAGGTGACAGCAATTTCCATTTTTCTTTGTGCCCCTGCAGTTAAAAAGAGATGAATGATATGAAAAAGAGTTTGGCAGTTCTTTAAAAAGTTAAACGTGGCTGGGCACGGTGGCTCACACCTGTAATCCCATCACTTTGGAGGCCGAGGCAGGCAAATCACCTGAGGTCAGAAGTTCAAGACCAGCCTGGCCAACATAGTGAAACCCCGTCTCTACTAAACGTACAAAAATTAGCCAGGCATGGTTGTGGGCGACTGTAATCCCAGCTACTCAGGAAGCTGAGGCAGGAGAACCGCTTGAACCTGGGAGGCAGAGGTTGCAGTGAGCTGAGATCGCGCCACTGTACTCCAGCCTGGGCAACAGAGTCAGACTCTGTCTCAAAAAAAGAAAAAAAGTTAAATGTAATTACCACATGGCCCGGCAATCCCAATCCTAAGACTGTACCCAGAGAAATAAAAACCTTTATTGAACAAAAATGTTCAATAAGGTATTTTATTGAATGGCAGCATTATTCATAATAGCCCCAAAGCAGAATCAACCCAGATGTCCATCGAATGATGAATGGACAAATCAAATGTGATATGTCCATACAAAGAAATATTATTCAGCCATAAAAAGGAATAGAGTGCTGATACATCCTACAACATGGATGAACATGAGGGAAGTCAAACACAAAAGAGCATAGATTGTATGATTCCATTTATATGAAAGTCCAAAGTAGGCAAATCTACAGACAGAAAGTAAATTAGCAGATGTCAGGGCAGGAAGGAGGAGTGACTGCTAGTGGGTACAAGATTTCTTTTTGGGGTGATGAAAATGTTCTGGAATTAGATAGTGCTGATGATTGGACAGTCTCGTGAATAAACTAAAACTGCCGGATTGCACACTTTAATGTGGTGACTTTCACAATATGGAAATTATATCTCAATTTAAAAAGTGAGATGAATGGCTGCGGCTAATCAAGATGCTGATGAGGATCCTGCATCCTGCCACCCTGACAGTCACAGCCCAGGAAGAGCCTCAAAATGGAATATACTCAGCCATAAAAAAAAAAGAATAGTGTGTACACATGGACATAGAGTGTGGAATAATAGATATTGGAGATGCAGAAGGGTGGGAGTGGGGTAAACTGTGAGAAATTACTTAATGGGTACAAGGTACACTATTGGGGTGATGGTTAAGATCAAAGCTCAGACTTCACCACTATCCAATATATCCATGTAACAAAACTGCACTTGTGCCCTTTAATTTTTTTTTTTTTTTTTTTTTTTTTTGAGACAGAGTCTCACTCTGTCGCCCAGGCTAGAGTGCAGTGGTGCAATCTCGGCTCACTGCAACCTCTGCCTCCTGGGTTTAAGCAATTCTCATGCCTCAGCCTCCCCAGTAGCTGCGACTACAAGCATGCACCACTCTGCCTGGCTAAGTTTTGTATTATTAGTAGAGACGGGGTTTCACCATGTTGGCCAGGCTGGTAACTCCTGGCCTCAAGTGATTCACCTGCCTCAGCCTCCCAAAGTGCTGGGATTACACGCATTAGCCACCACGCCTGGCCTATCCTTTAAATTTATACAAACAAAAAAAAAGAAGAAACACAATCCTTAAAAAGAAAAAACAAAAGAGCTATACGTGGTGGCTTATACCTATAATCCCAGTGCTGTGCGAGGCAGAGGCAGGAGGCTCACTTGAGGCCAGCAGTTTGAGAACAGCCTGGGCAACACAGTGAGAACCCATCTCTGTTAAAAAAAAAAAAAAATTAAAAACTAGACAGGTATGATGGCACATGCCTGTAGTTCCAGCTATTCAGGAGGCTTAGGCAGAAGGATCACTTGAGCCCAGTAGTTTGAGTCTGCAGTGAGCTGAGCTATGATCATGCAATCTCACCACAGCACCCCAGCCTAGAAGACACAGTGAGACCCTGTCCCTATCTCAAAAAAAAAAAAAAAAAAGAAAAAAAAGCCTTCTTGAAGAGCGCCTTTGCCAGCTCCTGCTGCTTCCGCTGCTCACAGCAAGGATGTCACTCTGTGGGGGGACCCAGCATTCCTAATGCACAGGTGCGGGGAAGGCAGCCCTCAGCAGAGCCCAGAAGCAGGTGACAGTCTCTCCAGCTCCCAGCTATCTGTCCTTATCCTGAGCTGGCCCTGGGCAAAGTGTCAGGGGCCCTTGGCACTCACTTCCTTTTTGACTTCAGACAAGTCTTAGTGCTCTTTCAAATAGGCTAACCCTTCAGACTCTTTGCCTCAAATTAATGAATGAGGGAAGGGGGTTCACCCACAGTAATTTTTTCTCCTCTCATAAAATAGCAGCTGCATTTAATCTTGGGCTTCAGCCCAGGAATTGGAGGCTGCAGTGAGCTATAATTGCACCACTGCCCTCCAGCCTGGGTAACAGAGTGAGACCCTGTCTCAAAAAAATGAAAAATAAAATAATACAAATTAAAGGAAATTAAAAATTGAGCAGCCACTGAATGCAGATGTAAAGCTCATTACTACTCAGTCTACCCATTCTGAAGTGAGCCACTGAAAACTGGAAACCTCCTTCCAATGGGGTGCCCCACATTAGGGGCATCCTAGGAGGCTAAGAAGCCTCCCACTCCCCTGGAAGGGCCGGCTGGGTGCTTCAATTCATTAAGTCATACATCTTCCAAAACGGAAGGATCTTCCAAACCATTTCACTCAGGCCCTTCGTTTTATAAATGAGAAAGCTGAGCCCTGGCCACTTAACTTCCTTATCCCCAAGTCACAAGCTAATAGAGGCACAACCCCATTCTCTCCTGCCTCCTGCCCAGGGCTCTTTTTAACCCAGCACACTGCTTCTGCAGAGTCAGCTCTTATTTGCAGAAATTCTACACTCAAGATGACCGATATACACTTCTCCTAACACCTGCATCGAGCCCAGTCCTCTCTGAACACACTGCAACCTAGATACGAAATTTCACTAATTAAGGTCTTTTTTTTGCAGGTTCACACAGAATGGGACCCTAGCAATATGAAAGTCAAGAAAAAGTAAGGAGTATCATTAGAGGAAAGTAAATGCTGGACCTCCAATGCTTATCTTAGCGGTCTTAACTCATGAAACCATTCCTCACCATTATAGCATCTGTTTGATGGGTGAAGGTTATTGTCATATGTGGTGACTATCAGAACTCTTCATACGAGAGTAAGAGAAAAACCAGCTCAAACTAGCTTATGAGAAAGGGACATAATTAGCACATAGAAGTAGACTTTAGGAAGGCTTGATCAGGGCTTCAAAAATGTCACCAAAGATTCAGTGTCCCTTTCTCTATCTCTTGACTCTGCTCTCCTCCAGACTGGCTCCACACTCATGGGGACTCATCCCATTCCAGAACTTACTCTTACTTTTAACTGGTGGAGAAGAGTAAGCGTCCACTTTCCTGAGAGCTCCAACAAGAGAGAAGTGAGGCCGGGCGCGGTGGCTCACACCTGTAATCCTAGCACTTCGGAAGGCCAAGGCGGGCTGATTACCTGAGGTCAGGAGTTCGAGACCAGCCTGGCTAAAATGGTGAATACAAAATACAAAATTAGCCAGCTGTGGTGGTGCATGCCTGTAATCCCAGCTACTCGGGAGGCTGAGGCAGGGGAATTGCTTGAACCTGGGAGGCAGAGGTTGCAGTGAGCTGAGATCGCGCTACTGCACTCCAGCCTGGGCGACAGAACAATATTCCATCTCAAAAAAAAGAAAGAAAGAAAGAAAGAAAAGAAGGCAAGGCGTGGTGGCTCAAGCCTGTATCCCAGCACTTGGGGAGGCTGAGGTGGGCGGATCACAAGATTAGGAGTTCAAGACCAGCCTGGCCAACATGGTGAAACCCCGTCTCTATTAAAAATACAAAAAACTAGCCAGGCGTGGTGATGGGTGCCTGTAATCCCAGCTACTCAGGAGGCTGAGGCAGGAGAATTGTTTGGATCCAGGAGGCAGAGGTTGCAGTGAGCTGAGATCACACCACTGCACTCCAGCCTGGGTGACACAGCAAGACTCTGTCTCGGGAAAAAAAAAAAAAAAAAGGTGAGTCTCAATACTTCAGATTGTCCCAACAGAGAATTGTTTTCTTCCTCCCATAGAACCATAGTCTCATTTTCATTCTCTCTATGATACTGAGGACTAATTAATAAAGGGCCATTAAACATAGAATTCTGCAACCATTGGGCCTATACTTATTAATAAAGAGATCTCAACATCAGATTCTACTTTCTAAAGAGTGGCTTTCTCAGTCAGCTTGGACACTGAAAGAACTCAGTAGAGGGGTGAGGAAAAATAAAGCTTATGAGAATACTCTACTAGATCCACACAATATTTTCTTTAGAGTAAGGGATGATGCTCTGGAAGTTTGCATTGCTAATTATAATACACAGTTTGAGACCTTGAAATTGATCTAGTATATAAGCAAACGAAAGCCTCCTGCTATCTGGGGTGATTCATCAAAACCAGAAAGTGTGCCATGTCACCCCATCCCCCCAAAAAGGAAACTGCTGGAAAGCATGTTATCTTTATAGAGTCATGTGGTTCAGCAAATACTTTCCCGTCAGTCAGCGTCAGCCACAGGCAAAAGTGTGAAATAAAAAACGTCGGAACTTCACTATGAGCAACATCCCTCACTCAAGCCTCTTTTTGGTTGTTTTGGTTTGGGTTGGGTTGGTTTTTTGTAGAAACAGGTCTCACTATGTTGCCCAGGCTGGTCTCGAATTCCCACCTCAGCCTCCCAAAGTGATGGGATTATAGGCGTGAGCCACTGTACCTAGCTCCCAGCCTCCTTTTGGAGCAAAATTTTTCTCATGTTCAGTGCCGTTGACCTTTCCCACACCCCCCAGCGGCAGCCTCTTGTGCCCCCAGATGCCCAGAATCCCCCTTTTTGGATCCCTAGTCTTCCTTCTTCTGCAAACACTTCATCATCATTATCAACACACATTAGTTAAGTATCTATAAGGTGAAGACATTTGTGGGGCGATTTGGACATTGTTACTTTGTTGGTTCCTTGTATCAGTTTCTTTGTAAGCCTGCCTCTTGCCTATTCCCTGCAGTCTGGCAGGGTTGTCAATCAAAAGAAAACACTGTCCTCAGCAAATGGTAGACCTGCAAGTCAGGCTGGCCTATCGGCATAAACAACTATGTGACCCCAGTAAGACCAATGAGAGCCCTTTCTAGGGATTGCTATGAAGATTCAGAGAGTGACAAAGAGTATTTTCCTTCTGCTACACAAGCATGTGCTGTAAGAACCACATAAGCCAGACACTGATGGTGTTTATCTTTGGGCCTGAGAATAACATCAACCCAGAAAAGAGGAGAAGTGAACATGGGAGAGAGATGGCTCTAATGGCATTTGGAGTATTGGATTAAGCTGCATCTAAAGTTTTATCCTCAGCTTTTTATTTACAAAGCCCTTAAATGTTTTCTTTAGTTAGGTTACCCAAGTCATTGTCTTGCATGCAACCAAACAATCTTGAGTGATCTAACAGAATATTAAGAAGTATAAGGTATCAACACCCTACTATATAATCAGCTGAAGAGGGCCATGGCCATATGACCCAGGTAAGAACTTTTACAAATAATGCATCAACAACACAGGCTTCCTATCAAAGCTTATTGCATCCAGAATTTTGTAACCAGCTGACTGATCTTCCTGTCTCCTGGTCCCTATTCTTCACTTTTTTTTTTAAGCAGGTCTTGTGTTGGTTGAGTAGTTATACCAGCTAACCAGAAGTTGGATTATTTTCCAATGACATGATTCTGTCACAGCATTGATCTGCAAGCCAGAACCTGATACCTAGTGTCCTACTAGAGCCAGAATACCCCTTTTTATGACCAAGGAGCCAGAGGTATAGTGATTTCCAGAGTGGTACTTGTACCTGCATCCATTCATTGCACAGACCTGCCTACTAGAATGAAGGAGCAGCCACCCTACTAGCAAAATGGCCCTGCAGTGATTCAGGGCTTGATGAGTAACAATGTGTGTGGCCTCTGGATCAAGGAGTTAAGAACTACCTGAACATTGAAACCAAAACCAAAGCCAGAAAGTCACTATTCCAAAGGAAAGAGGCAAAGGGAAGAATCCAGGTAAAAGCATCATGACAGAATCCAGGATGTTTCAGGAATAGGCAGCAGTCACTGCTCTCCACTCTTAACCCAAGTTAGCCTCTCTCTTCCCTCAGATCACTAACTTGGTTCCTGAGCACTCCAGGAGCTGACTATAAAGTTGGTGAATAAGATGTATACAAATGAAAGAATATCTACAACAAAGAGCAGGGTTTTTTTAATTTTCCTTTTTACTTTTTTAGGTTTTTTTTAACTTTTTAAAAATAGGGCCAGGGGTCTCACTATGTTGCCCTGGCTGGTCTCGAACTCCTGGGCTCAAGTGCTCCTCCAGCATCAGCCTCCCAAAGCACTGGGATTACAGGCATGAGCCACTGCACCTGGATCTTTTTTTTTTTTTTCAGAGGCGGAGTCTCACTATGTCAACCATGCTGGAGTGCAGTGGCAAAATCAGCTCACTGCAACCTCGAACTCCTGTCTTCAAGAGATCCTCCCAGCTCTGCTTCCCAAAGTGCTGGGATTACAGGCATGAGCCATACACCAGCCCAAAGACAAGATTTGACTAATGAATGATACAGGTAATGAACATGAGGGATTCAGATGGAGGAGAGCTTAATTCTTCCTAGGTAGGTCAGAAAATACTGCAGAGAAAAGATAAGAATGGAAGTGGATAGTTGAGGCAGAGTTGAATTTCAATGGCAGCAAGGGTATATTTAAAGCAATAGAAGATAAATTCACAAAGGCCCCATAGTCAAGACAGCAAAGGGCCTGTTGAAAATACTTTACCCAGCCTCTTTTCCAATCAGACTAGGCTTTCTATCTCCTATTCCTTGGGGTCTTATTTTCTTTCCTCTGATCTGATAAACTAATCCTTCCTGAAGTGCAAATGGATTGATGAGTAGCCCTTTCTGAGTAACATATTTGCATTTTAATGGAGACCTTCTGGACAGAGAGCCTTAAACCTAAGAAATGACTGTGAATACTGGTCATTTCTGCTACTATGATAAATTGGTAGGAGAGAAATTTAGGACAGGAAAGTTTTCCCTCAAATAACTATTTTTTTGCATGTAGAGCTGGTACTCTCTCAGAATTCAGAATTTAATAAAACTCAATTTGCCTAGTAACCTGTATTTCTCATGGGAATGCTAGCATTCACATGCCAGCCATCCAAATCATAGCTACCCAAGAAAAGCTTACTTACCAATCGCTGGTATGTTTCTAAATGTTCTACAGGTCAATTGATAACTTCAAATAGACCAGAGCTGGCACCATAAGTGCCATGGACCTGTCATGCCTGCTAAACTGAATGGCAAAGTCCTTTAAATACAATAAATATTATATGTCACTTTGGGTTTCTTGAGTCTAATGCTCTCAAGTTTGGGAAATCTTGTGAAGCAATGATTATGTAATTAAGATAAATCACAAAGGAAACTCAATTTTTTTACAATAGCAACAAGTCTTTTTTTTTTTACTTTAAGGTTGTTTCGTTTTTATTAGAATTAGTAGTAGTATTGCTCTGGAAAGAATGTTCTATTCAGAAGCAGAAAATGGGAAGTAACTGTGAATTTACAATTTTCTTACCCTAGCTCATATTTATTTCTTTTAAACACAAGTACTTGTCATCAAACCAAAGTTAAATATTATGATGTCACAGATGCTGAACTAAATGCATTAAGATACACAAAATACATGGGTACTATCATAGTCCATGACAGAAAAAAACTCATTAATTAATCTTTGAGACAAGAGAAAAAGGTTGGTTGGAACCCTACCTCAGCTTCTTTCATGACATGAATATGTTCATTAATCTTTCTAGACTTTAATATTCCCATTAGAAAAATGTAGGCCTTGTCAACCCCAAAGTATTGTCATCATAGATTGTCGAATGGTTTCTTTTGAAGACTCAACTAAGTGCAAAGTTTAAAGTATTAATTATTTTGTAGTATTTCACTCATTACAATTCAGCTTTAAAATATAAGGGAATATATTAGACAAGGTTATTTTGGAAGTAATTCCATAAAAATTTCAAAACTAAAGGATATAATTAAGTATATAATTAACTTCTACCATATCCATATGATAAAAAATTGGCCTTCTCCTGTGCCTTTACTGGAACATTGATTAAGGTCAAGCCCAAATTGACTGTTGTTGGCCACAATGGAGTACCTGATATTATATCAAATACCTCTGGTTCTCAGTACAGTCATACCTTCAAAGAATTTTTTCTTTCAATTCCCAGAGGAACCACTGTAGGAGGCGTCTTACTTTCTCCAGAGTTTAACATATGTACAATTTCAGACCAAACACATTTCTTTTAAAAGCCCACATATCAAAATTGTGCACTGCATCTTAATGCTGTCTGTGCCCCAGTATGTAATTTGTTTGGGGTTTTTCTGTTGCTTTTCTGTTGTTGTTGCCTTACTTTGAATAAGTAAATTAACCAATGAATGCCTGAGGACACGCAGCACATGTTCAGGGCTTGTGACACAGGAGGGCATAAAAGCAAGGATGGTAATATCTGCTAATAGAACTTCCCATCCCAGGAGGGGGTTTTCGTTTCTTTTGTTTGCACAATTTAAATAGGCAAAGCTACCCCTTTAAATGACACGAACCTTTTGTCCCTATGAGATTTCTGTTATCAGGCCACAGTCTGTCAGTTTGAAACCATTTCCTTCCCAATTAGCTTGCAGTTGGGTGGTGTGTCATGCTGTTTTGCGGTTTCTCCACCTTCATTTGACCTTCAGCATCATCTGCAATGCTCTCTGTTTAGCACCAAAAATCACAATCAATGCAGAGAGGCACCTGGTGTGTTTGCTCAAGAATTTTGTGCTTGAAACCTTATAGCTTGAGAGGATTTGGGGACTGTGGTTTGTCTGTAGTTGAAGGTTTCCTCTGTGACTGGGATACTTTCTCTTCCTGAGACTGCAGGGAATAACAGCCCCAGAAAATCTCCCTTACATTTAATGCTCCCCCGCATTAGTGGCAGTGCAAGGGAACACACCTTTATCAGTAGATTCTATCTCTTCGACCCTTATCTTGTTTTAACTGAGATTTGGGCTATTTCCCCTTAAGCCAATTCTCTCTAGCTATTCCCATCCCCTTCCTTCCTGCTTCACAATGATTGCCTACAGACAGACTGCAGCCCACCTAAACATCATTTCTCATACTCTTCTTTCTCATTACTGCCACCACCCAATTATAAAATACAACTGAATAGCATAGAATGACAACGTAAGTGGGGGGGGGGGGGGGGGGGGGGAAGAAAATCAATGAGTCCAGTGCAAACATCCAGTCTGTCTGAAAGAATCCCAAAACAAAGGTAAAATAAATACCAGCTTACCCAGTACCTCTGCAGTTTGAGACTGAATCCTACCAGAGTGAAACCGCAGCATCTGAAAACAGTAAATGGCATAATTAAAGAAACCCTTAAATCAAAATATAAAAGTGAGACCTGTTTCCATGAATATATCAGGTTATTATTAAGCCGTTGGAGAAGGTGTAGGAAATATTAAAGAATCACTTAAAATTTTTTAAAGCAATAGCTTCACCTCCAAGCTTTAAGAAATTTCTTAACTTCTAACAAAATAGAAAGTTAGTTTTGAAATTTCAGAAAGACAGAAAGCCCTAAATGTCATTTGTTCCAGTCTCCCTGTTCTACAAGTGAGGAAACTGAGGCCCCAGAAATTCAAGGCACTCAATAAACAGGAATGAAGAGACCCAGAAGCATAGCTGCACACATAAGAGCAGAGGCCCGTCCTTCCAACCCCTACCTCATTTTTTCCATCCCATTCTCTGGGAATCAGAAGAAGCTTGAGAAGTAGTAATGGCAGAAAAGAAAGGTCTAAGTCCTCAAAATTGTTTGTTCAGCATTTTATTTGGAGTCTGCCTCTTTTGACATTTAAATCATCAACCTCTTGCCAGGTGAAAACTCTGAAAAAGAAGAGAAATCGCAATCTGGCTTAAGAAGTTTGTCTGACAAAGAAGTAAAGCAAAGAAATGTCAAAGGGTTAAAGCTGAGCATCCAGACTACACAAAGAAGCCCTAAGTGAGCTGATTGTAGTAGGAGCATTAGCCTGAAAATCAGTACTGCCTGGGAGCACTTCCATCTGTCAATCAGAAAACATTAGAGTGGGTACTTAGAGAGTTAAGAGCAGACCCAACAGCCAAAATGATGAGCTTCCAAGTGAAATCTAAGGAATAGTGACTGTAATTTGCTATGGAGAAGTATCTATCTCTCTATCATAACTTTTGCCATTGCCATCAACTTTAATTTTCTACCTAGACACCCACCAGAATGGCTAAATTAAAAAGGACAGACAACTCTAAACACTGACAGGGGTATGGAGCAACACCATACATTGTTGGTGGGACCGGAAAGGCAGAACCACTGTGACAATTTCTGATAGTTACTTATACAACTAAACATATATCTACCCTTTGTCCCAGCAATTCTACTTCTTGGCATTTACCCAAGAGCAACAAAAACATATCTTTACAAAAAGATTCATACAGTATTCAGAACAGCTTTATCCATGAAATCCAAAAACTAGAAAAAGTCCATCAACAAAAAAATGAATAAACAAACTATAGAATATTCATACAATGAAATATCAATCAGCAAGTAAAAGAAACAAACAACATTACCCACAGCAATATGGATAAATGTCAAAATGTTATGCAAAGTGGAAGAAGCCTCACACAAAAGAGTCATTGGTGGAAAAGTCAGAACACTGGTTGTCTCTGGAGGGGTGGGGCTGGGGAGAGGCAGAAATTGACTGGGAAAGGGTGTGAGGGAAACTTCTGGGGTGATAGTTATATTTTATAACTCGAGAGAAATTTGGGTTACACAGTATTTATCAAAACTCTGTAAATCTGTACTCAAGACCTGTGCATTTCATTGCATGTACATCTTACATCAAAAGAAAAAAAAACTGTAAACATGTGTTAAACTTTAGTTATATATGCACATTATGAAGTATTTAGGGTTAAGTGTATTTATGTCTGCAATTTATTTTGAAATGCATCAAAAATATAGACTCATAGATGGATAGATGAATAGATAAATTAGACAGATAAATAGATGATTGATAGATAATAGCTAGATAGATAAAAATAGCTATAGTAAAATATTAATAGCAGACACTCCATTGTATATAAGTGTTCACTATATAATTCATTCATCTTTGTTGTCTGTATGAAAAATTTTATAATAAAATGTGGAGGGCTAGATGAGATGGCTCACACCTGTAATCCTAACACTTTGGGAGGCCAAGGCAGGAGGATTGCTTGAGCCTAGGAGTTTAAGACCAGCCTAGGCAACATGGCAAAACCTGTCTCTACAATAACAAATAAAAATAATTAGCTGGGCTTGATGGTGCCCATCTGTAGTCCCAGCTACTAAGGAGGATCACCTGATCCTGGGGTGGTCGAGGCTGCAATGAGCCATGATCACACCACTTCACTCCAGCCTGGGCAACAGAGTTAGACCCTGCCTCAAAAATAAAACAAAATAAAGTGTGGAGAATAAATCTTTTAAGATTTATGACTACGTTTAATCTGTATTAGCAAATCTCTGTCTCTCTCTCACTCTTTCACACACACACACACACACACACACACACCCCACACACATTACCCTATTCTCTAGGAATTTCCAACCCCAGGTGTAAAGTTCATTAATTTGAATGTGAACATATCTGTGGGAACTTCCTCTAAGGGTCCCTTCAGCATGCACAGGAAAAAACATGGTAGTCCCATGGCAAGTTTTTGCTGCCTGAACAGCTTGGGCTTGGATCCTGGTTCTACTACTTTAGAAAAAGCTGTCTACTTTCTCTGTGTCTCACTCTCCCTATCTGTAAAATGGCTCATGATCACCCACCTCTGTGAGTCAGTATAAGGTGGTATGATCCACTATAATCACCAGCCAATCCCTCACCCCTACCGAGTACTCAATACATGGACCCTCATCGGGTGGGCACTCAATGAACAATGATCAATTTGGTTTGATAGCAGGTTAGCTTCAACACACTACATACGTCTTCATTTAGGGAAAACTGTGCTTGAGAAATGCCCTATTTGGAAACACACTGTTTTAACATCCTAACTTCCTTCAAAGTTTTTCAAATAAAACAATCTCAGACGAGACAGGGTATGTTCGTGTGCGTTGTACATAGTGCAGCACGATGTGAACCAAAGCAGGCAAACAATTCCATGAACTGGGGACAGTCAGGGCACGAGGGCTTCTTGTACATTTCTGTGATTTTTCTAATTTTAAACACACAGGCATGCACACACACACCACCGCCTTTACACGATTGGAAGGCTATCTGGAAGGGCAGGCTAAATAAACCCATCTCATGAGGACCTCCCACTCCTCACCCCTCCACCGAGCGTAAGTACTTCATCAGCATTTCCTTGACCGGCACAGAGCCCTGATATGCTGAACAATAAGCCCTCTGTTTCTCAAGGGTGTGCTCATGCCAAAAAAAAAAAAAAAAAAAAAAAAAGCCCTTGTACCTCGCCAAGATGAAAACCTTCCCCTTGTTTTATTCAAATGCCTCTGTTTCAACATCATGAATTCTTAGAGGAAACCGTATTAAGGTAGTCAGAATTGCACATCGCCATCCTACACATCATACTTCTTAAGGAAATAAATTGAAAAAATGTTGTCCCTGGAGAGTCTGCTCCCATCTTCTTTCTGCAAAGTCCCCAAAACAAGATGTTTGGTGTACAAAACAAGATGGGGGTAACAGCATGGGGTTGCCAAGAGGCAGCCACAAACGAAGCCACCAGTGTGCTCTCATTAACCTTCCTTGCCTATTGAGAATATTCCCTTGGTAGTTTCATAAACAGTGCACATTGCTTTAGGAGCACTGCCTCTGATTGAGAGATTTTAATTATGGGTTCAAAGGACAACTCATAACACCGAAGTCTGAGAACTGAGAACTAAGGTAATTCAGCAGTGGCCATCCAAATAAGGTAAACTGTGAGCTGAATATAAATCTGCATGTTGCATGATGGTATACCTGGCCTTCCCCACAGGACACCCTATAGATTATTTTCCCAGTACAAGAGCAGGCCTCACTCATTGTCCCTGATGGGGAACTGAAACATAGCAGGCATCATGTTCATTAGACTTGGCACCACTAGTACCCAGCACACATCCAGGCATGTAGCAGGTCCTCAATAAATGTTGGTTGGAACTAAATTATAAGGCTGCAGGGCAGAGGCAACATGGTGCAGTGTTCACATGCACATGCTCTGGAGCCTCTTAGGTTGAAATTCTGGCTCTGCTGCTTAGACAAGCTATTTAACCTCTGTGTTCCTATTTTTCCATCTGTAAAATGGAAACAAAAATAGAATACCAATCTCATGGGATTGGGAAGATTGAATAAGTTAACAAATGCAAAACACATAGAACAGTGTTTAACATATGGTAAGTGCTATATAAATGTTAGCACTGTTTTTATTTTATCTGAGCAGTTCAGCAGGCATGGGATTCACATGAAAACTTCCTAGGTTTTCCTGGGAGAAAATAAAAAAAACTGTCAGGCTGAGTGATGTGGCTCACACCTATAATCCTTGCACTTTGAAAGGCCATGGTGGGAGGATTGCTTAGGTTCAGTCCTCAAGTGTTGAAGACCACCCTGGGCAACATAGCAGGACCCCATCCCTACAAAAAATGTTTAAAAGTTAGCTGAGTGTGGTGGTGGCTTGCCTGTAGTTGCAAGTACTCAGGAGGCTGAGATGGGAGGATTGCTTGAGCCCAGGAATTCAAGGCTGCAGTGAGCTATGATTGTGCCACTGCAATCCAGCCTAGGTGACAGCGTGAGACTCTGTCTTTAAACCAAAAGAAGAAAAAGGAAGAAGAAACTGTCAGACTAACCACTGAACACTGCCCCTAAAAAGATCAGGCACATGTGAGGAAGAACAGAACAGCAATCTCAGGGACCCCTGTTGCACTGGTGTCATTATTCATAGCACTTCCATTCATTCTCAAAATTATCTCAGCTTGGACCACAAATTATGTGATCACTCTACACATGATCCACCTTCAGACCCTGGTTCAGAGTGAGTGAAGAATTCAAGAATTCTTGCTGTTCCACCAGCAAGTTGCTGTGCCATCAAAAACTGCCCTTTACAGACCCAGCTGCTCTGATTCTAGAGAATCCGTTCTAAGTGTCTCGGCAGAAACCACTACCAAATACAATAAGCAAGACTCTTTGATCACCCCAGAGTTGCAATTAGTTGGAATGAGGAGGGACACGCTCCAGCTTGAGAATGCTAGACCATGGCCTGGCGTGGTGGCTCACTCCTGTAATCCCAGCACTTTGGGAGGCTGAGGCAGGTGGATCACCTGACGTCAGGAGTTTGAGACCAGCCTGACCAACATGGTAAAACCCCATCTCTACTAAAAAAATACAAAATTTAGCAGGGCATGATGGTGGGCACCTCTAATCCCAGCTACTCAGGAGGCTAAGGCAGGAGAATCGCTTGAACCCAGGAGGTGGAGGTTGCAGTGAGCCAAGATCACACCACTGCACTCCAGCCTGAGTGTCAGAGCCAGACTCTATCTCAATAAAAAATAAAAAAGAATGCTGGACCTAGAATAGTGGTGCTTAAAAGAGGACTGGCCATGAGGAAAGGCAGCCACACAAGAAACAGAAGTACAGTACAGGAAGAACAGAGCAGAACACCCATATCAAAGAAGCTTAGGGTCGGCCACAGCTGCGACCAAAGGCAAGGGCAGCAGCCAAGCTACCGTGGATGCTGAGGAAGATTACCAAATGCCCTAACTCTGCCCCCAGAAAGGGAGGGGTCTTGGGAAGTTGGAGTCTTAGCCACCCAGGTACAATACTGGTTTAGTACCTGAATCTAGCGTGTAGTAGGTACCTAACAAATTATCTTTGTGAAACACAACTCTGATCACTCTACCCTTGGTCCTGTTAGCAAACCTTACTCATCTGTGTACAAAACACCCCGCTGGCTCCCAGAGGTAGGCTGCGAGTGTGGAAGCCAGGGAGCAAGACAACTGTCTGGAACACCACCCCTTTCTAGTTCCTCACATATGTAAGGAGCTCATGGCTCCAGGGCTGACCTTGATGCCCATCTCTGAGCCCTCTTGCGTGGTGTTTATCATGTGATCTCTGATATCAGCCTTGGATTTCTCTAGTCAATGAACAGGCTGGTCCTTTGCCTCCCAGCTCCTCCACGGCCCAACTGAAGCTCCCTGCTCAAGACAGTTTCTTTCAGAAGCCGTAACTAGGTCAGTGCCACAGATAGGCACTCAGTGACCCTTCAACAAATGAAGGCATGTGCTTGGCAATAAGACTTGTACCTGATTCCTGAACCTCCTTCCAAGCAGAGGGGGCTGCACCAGCATTAACACGCTTTGCCTGTCTGCACATTCTCACTCCTTGCCAGTAAAGAAAGACTAAAGTATCTAATTGGGAAATTCAGGGAAAATAATTTGGTGATGGTGACTCAGCGCCTCCCTTTCTGCTAACTGGTGAAAGGGTCTACCCAGGGGTGGTGGCCAACTTTTTCCAGAGACACCTGTGCTGGGTGGTTAAGTCAGCCAGATCCTGAGTTTGCGGATTTGCAAGCTCACCTGGCCCCAGAACAAATAAAGCCATGCTCTTTTCAGACCAGCTTTATCTGTGTGGCCACGCCTCCTCCTTCGCAGGCAAGGAGGGCGGGGAGTCCTCTAACTCCACCCTAAGAAGCAGAGTGGCCAGGAACATGTATACACCTCTGAAGAGTTCTTTTTCTTCATAACTTCATGGCAACATGACCTACAGTTACTCATTTTTCAGGCCTAAGTTGATCGTTAATCATCTTAATTATGTTCATTCTGAAGCCAACAGGAGAACCAAGACCAAAACTTTATTGTCTCTGCTTTCATTTCTTGATGAAACCTCTGGACTAAGCACACATCTTCCTTGTTTATCTCGCTCAATGGAGTGTGGAGTGCTTCATCTGGACATCCACGGGAAGAAGGAAGACATGAGGTAGGCGGTGTCCTTGTGTTCAAGTCAATAAGGAAGAAAATGTTGTGAACAAACAGTGCTATGAAGTAAAGGAAGGAAACTCCCTGGCAGGCATGCAGCCATACCTCTCTCAGGACACTTGCACTTGGGAGTAGACACAGGCTGTTGGTTCAGAGAGGAAGAGTTGATCTTTTTACAGTTAACATGTCCCTGAAATGAATCCATCTTCTCTAAGGATCGCCATTCCTGCCATGGTTTTGGAATTCGTAAGCTCTTCCTTAGGCAGATGTTCTCAAACTGTAGTCTCAGAGCCTCTTTACACTCAGCGATTATCGGGAATCCCAAAGAGCTTTTATTTATGTAGATTATTAGTGATGATATTAGAAATTAAAATGGTTCACACCTGTAATTCCAGCACTTTGGGAAGCCGAGGCAGGTGGATCATTTGAGGTCAGGAGTTTGAGATCAGCCTGGCCAACATGGTGAAACCCTGTCTCTACTAAAAATACAAAAATTAGCCAAGCATGGTGGCTGGCGGCTGTAATCCCACTTTCTCAGGAGGCTGAGACAGGACAATTGCTTGAATCCGGAAGGAAGAAGTTGCAGTGAGCTGAGATTGTGCCACTGCACTGCAGCCTGGGCAACAGAGCAAGACTCTGTCAAGAAAGAAAGAAAGAGAGAAAGAGAGAGAGAGGGAGGAATGGAGGGAGGAAGGAAGGAAGGAAAGAAGGAAGGAAGGAAGGAAAGAAGGAAGGAAGGAAGGAAAGGGAGAGAGAGAAAGAAATTAAAAGTAAGAAAACTTTAAATATTCATGTAGACAGTTATTTTAAAAGAACTATAAACCCATTACATGCTAAGGTACATAACACATAAATAGCATTTTTATTCCATTTAAAAAACTATGTTTTCCAAAGTGAAAAATTTATGAGAAGAGTAACATTACTTAGCATTTTTGCAAGTCTCTTTAACACCTATGTTAAGAAAAGGCAGCTAGGTTCTCATATCCACTTCTGCGTTCGCTTTGTTGCAATATGTTGTTTTAGTGGTGTAGCTAAGGAAAATTCAGCTTCACATGACTACGCAGTTGGAAAAGGGATGACCTCACACATACCCTGAGAGGGTCCCTAAGTGAACTGTGGCACTAGTGAGCTCCGGAAGTCATAAGGGACTTCCAGAGCACCCCCTCCACCCCTCAAAGCACACTTGAGAACTGTGGCACTAGCAGACTCCAGAAGTCATAAATGAGAGTGACTGGGGCTGCATTCTCTCTCCCACCATCTCTCCTCCGAGCACTGTGCTCTTAGATCTCCAGCCTACTCTGCTCTGCCCTCTTCCTTCTCAATGTAAGTAGTGAGGAAAGGTCACATCTGAAAGTGTCTTCTGCTGGGGAGGCCTCCCCTACCCATGCACTGCTGGACTGCCAAGCAGAGCAAGGGTGAAACCAAACTAGTACTTTGCCTGGAATATTCTGTGCTATGAATATCCGCTGAGAACCCAGGGCAATAGCAGGCAGCTTATTGCATATTCAACCATCTAGACATTGGTTATGGCTTTTTCCCATAAAAAATATCCTAAACTCTTCTCCTCGCCTGCTTTTCCTTTCTTAGAATCACCCAACAGTCTTCCTAGCTATACCTGTGGGACATGGGTGGTTTTACAATATTTAAGAACCCGTGGATGAGCCTCATACCCAGAGGGAATAAACGCTCCTCAAAAAGAGTTACAGAAACCATCCTGAGAGATTTTAAGCAGAAGCAAAGTTCAAAGATCCAAGAGGAGAGACGAAGAGAGTGTATGTGTATGTTCAAAGATCCAAGAGGAGAGATGAAGTGTGTGTGTGTGTGTGTGTGTGTGTGTGTGTTTCATATGTTCCATTATCACTTCAAAGGAATTATTTTACAAAGGAAATATTTTGGACCTAGAGTGGAAATTAAAATTCCACTTAAGGATGATAACATCCACATTAGGGACCATTCCATCTTATAGATAAGCAATTTACATTGTATATAAGCAACCTTGCTAATCTTATATCAAAAGAAAAAAACTATAAACATATATTGAACTTTAGTTATATATGTGCATTATGAAGTATTTAGGGTTAAGTGTGTTGATGTCTGCAATTTACTTTGAAATGCATCAAAAATATAGACTCATAGATGTTAGAGAGATGAATAGGTAAATTGGCCAATGGGCCACTAAATCATTTTACTTTTTCATCAGCATCTGTAAGAGTAGAGTTGACATCTATTTCTGTTGGAGGGTATCACTAATTTCCATAACCTGAGAATCTTTGACTTTCCACTTTTACTGAATATTTAGATTAATAAATGATGCTGGTCCAAATATCTCAAGCAAGACAGTGAGCCCGTGCCTCCAATTTCAGAACAATGAATGGCATCTGCTGTTCCCTATTTATAGTAAGATTGCTGAACTATCAGAAATGAATGTGCATCAACTCAGCAGTGGTTTTCATGTTTGTATGAGTGGCCTCAGCCACTACCCATCATCAGGTTCTGAAGTGTATGTGCTCACACAGCCCTCCATCCACTCATCCTTGATCTCTCCAGAGAAGAGGAAGAAGCAGCTTTTCTCCTCCTGCACCCATTTATCCCAACCCTGCTAGTGTGCCTCTCATTCATTCTTTTCCCTTTCCTTAGAGCCCTGAAGATTTAGTCTTGTAAAGAATTGTACCCTGCCCAGTCTCTGCCCTGCATAGAGCTATGAAACTTTCAGTACATTATAAAGAGGCTAGGCACAGAGGCTTAGGCTAATTCTCAGTCACCTTTCATGCTGCTAAGTGTGAACAAGCACTTTTTATCAGCTCTCCCCTCCCCAGCTTTAGAGAATATTATCAACCCCAAAGAGCCTCAGGGCTCTGTCTCTCTCTCTGTCTCTCTCTCTCTCTCTCTCTCTCTCACTCTTGCTCTTATTTTCTAGCTGCAGGATCAAACCTCTCTTCATTCTGGTTTGTGGGTAAGAGACTTGCATTACACATTCTTGGGTGTAGACATGAGTGTACAAGCATTTCACTTCCTTTTTGTTTTATATCCTATCCTCATGCCTCTGTACCCCAGAGTCCCTGTTCTCCTGGGATGTCCTTGGTAGCTGACCCCAAACTATACAGGAAAGGAGAACAGTGCTCCTGCAGCCCTGCGCCACCCCCACCTGGTATCTCATTAGAAGGGCATTCAAAGAAGAACATTAGCTGACAAGGCTCTTTGAAGAATTTTTTCCATTCCCGTGAGAGTATCTTCCCAAAGGGAGATTCAGATCACTGCTTTGGTTTGTTTAGTGCTTTAACTTTAGTTTGCAGCTACTCCTTTGCAGGGAATCAATCAACAAATATTTAATCAGCACCTACTATGTATATATCACTCCCAGCCTCTCCAAGTGAGAAACAAGGGAAACTAAAGCATAATCTTTGCCCTCAAGGAGAACGTGACCTACTTAGGAAGACAAAGCTAACACAGAACAATTAAATGCTACACTGTGTGGATCTAAATAAGGGAGAGAGTTGCAGAAAACTATATCCTAGAAGAGATAGAATTTGTCTTAGGACTTGAAAGATGGATAGGATTTAAACGGGGAAAGGAGAGAGGTCCCTAAAAGCAAGAGGAGGTTGTTTAAGGAGGGGCTGTAAGGAGAATGCACCAATTCGGAAGAAGATAACACCCCGGGAAGTCTTGGGAAAGAGGTTAATTAGAGACCAGAGTGTGGAAAGTCAGAGACTTCAGTAAATTTGAAAACAATCTTGACGCTTTCTGTACTTCATAATTTTAGAATTTTCCTCAGTGTTTTTTGGGGGCGGGGGGCAGGGGGACTTTGTGGTTGTTGTCGTTGTTTTGAGACAGGATCTTGCTCTGTCACCCAGGCTGGAGTTCAGTGGTGTGATCATAGCTCACTGCAGCTATGATCACTGCAGCCTTGACCTCTCTGGCTCAAGCTATCCTCTCCTGCTCAGCCTCCCAAGTAGCTGAGACTACAGGCATGTGCCACCATTCCCAGATAATTTAAATTTGTTTTTTTGTTTAGAGACGGGGTCTCACTATATTGTCCAGACTGATCTCAAACTCTTGGATTCAAGCAATCCTCCCACCTCGGCCTCCCAAAGTGCTGGGATTACAGGCATGGGCCACCACGCCCAGCCTTTCCTGAAAAACAGGGCACATTATCATGAAGTTGTGATGGCCAAGATGTCTGGAATAATGTGATGTATTTGTTGCCTGAAATTCAGTCTCTAGCTATGAACATTGCCCTTTTTTCAAACAATTTTTAAAGCATTATTAAAACAGTCAAGCTACAAAGACATTAATTGCAATATTTCTTTAGGGCATTTGTGTTCACCCAGACTCCTCTGAGCCCTAGAATTCCAAAGGGGGAGCCTCAGAGGCAGCCTTGGGAGGTAAGACAGAGATAAGTCAAGTGAGGGCCTGGGTGCCTTGAGGCAATGCTGCTTCTATGTGCTTGCTATTGGTTTTCCATTTAGGATTTTCAAACACATCAATAAATCCCTGGTGAAAGTTTTTTGTTACTAGTCATTCCACCATTTATAGGTCATCAAAAGCACTTATCTGTTTATTTGGGTTGAATCCTCCTTTTATTTTATTTTATTTTATTTATTTATTCTTTTTGAGGCAGGACCTTGCTTTGTCACCCAGGCTGTAGTGCAGTGGCTTGAACTCCTGGGTTCAAGCAATCCTCTCACATCAGCCTCCTGAGTAGCTGGGACTATAGGTGCTCACCATCACGCTCAGCTAATGAATCCTCCTTTTAAAGACACACACACACACACACACACACACACACATACACACATCACTGCACCACTGTAATTACAATATGATTGATAAATTCATTCACTCATTCCCTTATTTCTCATAAACTTGTTGAGGGCTATGTACCTAGCACCTACTAGTCAACATCACATGATTGATAGAGTTTGGCCTTGAACACCAGCATAAGAAAATAGATGTGAGGAGGCTGGTTAATGACAATGATGACAACAACAGTGATAATGATGATGATGCCAGTGCTGAGCCCTTACTGTATGCCAAGCACTGTGCACCAAATACACTTATTAATTTAACTTTTGACACATTCTTATGAGTTATTATTAAGCCGAGACTGACTGAGGTTTAACATATTTGCCCACAGTCATGCAGCTAGGAAGAGGTGGAAACTAGCGTCAAAGGTCATGCTCTCAGCCACAAGGATTAACTGCCCTGGCTTTATAATGAAGACATGCTACCAGAAACATTCATTTGTTCTTTAAATATTATTTTACACAAGCGGATATTTTCTGAATATTTTCTTCACTTGATCTTAACAAAAAGGCCGAGAAGGGATTTTTCTGAATATTTTCTTTATAAAATCTCTCACACTTACAGGTTAAATAACTATCCCCTAGACCCCTAACCAGGGAAGGACGCTCCCACCATACTTTTCCTTGCTTTGCCAGCTGATCCTTCCCTCCTGCTCTGAATCCACAGTCAGCCAAATGCAAGGCAACAAATTAAAATGAGAAAATGGACACAAGACCTGAAGACCACTTTTAGAGAAAATAGGAGCTACCAAGCTCTAATGCGGTATATCTTTCAAAACATACAACTGAGGTAGGACACCAGCAGGACTCATTTCCAGGTTCCAAGGGAATAAAGCGAAGAAAACTGCAGGACCCAGCAGATGGTGAGGAAAGCTAGCTGCCCTCATTGCCTGTAAGCATAAGACTCTCCCACCAGTGCTATGATGGTTTACAAATGCCATGGCAACAACCTGAAAGTTACCACCCCTTTCCATGGCAATGACCTGAAAATTTCTGCCCCTTTCCCAGAAAGTTCTAAATAACCCATCCCTTCAAATTGCATTGACCCACCCCCTAATTTGCATGTAATTGAAAGTGGGTAGAAATACAGTTGCCAACAGCCCCTACATTGCAGCTTGTAGGCCTGCTGCCTAGGAGTTAGCCCTGTTCCACAAGGAGCACTACTGTTCAATAAAAGATTGCTGTTTAACACCGCTAGCTTGCCATTGAATTCTTTCCTGGACAAAGCCAAGAATTCTCCAGGATAAGCCCTTAAATGTGGGGGCTTGCCTGCCCTGCATCACAACCATTAAGGGGAGACACACCCTATTAAATTGTTATTCCAGAACTCAGAAATATAAGAACACCATGTGCTAACAGGATTTGGGTACTTGCTGGTTTCACACTGCAATTTTAAAAAGGGGGAGGGGGTCAATTGCTTTTGGAAAAGGGGGTCTCCCCCAATATTATCCAGTTGCACAGTAAGTTACTATTACTCTTATGGTCACTAGGAACAAACACAGGCATACTTTGCAGAAATCAGCAAAATTAACCAGGCCCTAAGCAACTTCTTCTTTGTTGGGTTCAGCAATGGATCATCAAGAGAGGCAGGAAGAAAAGTTGAAACTAGAGGGTACCACCAAGATGTTTCCTGGCTAGAGTTATTTCAGAACACTATCATTTCCACCAGAGAGCTTTAAAACATTTGCATTTCTCCTATGAATCAGGCTGTATGGCAACAAAACAGACAAACAGAAAAAGTACATTATTAGCATAAAACAATATTAGCATAAATAGAAAGGGAATCAGGATATTCGGAGGGGTGGGAGAAAACAGCTTGTATAATGTGTGGCCTACTCATTTCAGTCGATTTCACTGTAGCTGATAAACTGTGAAATTTCCATAATAATATAGAGTACAGAAAGCAAACAACAATTTTATTTGATAGGGAAATTGCATCCTGATACTGGATATAAAATTCTACAGCATGTTCAGTGATATTTTCAAAGCATTGAAAATATAGACATATGCTTTCATTTTACAATGCAGTTGTAATGTAAATAATAAATCCACCACAATTTGGCTGGTCCAGAGACTGCTGGCATCATTAACTCAGAAACTCAGAGATACAAACGCTCTACTTATCTTGCTGGGCCCTCAGCCAGAAGTCTCCTATAACTGCGGATGTTTACACATGCCCTCTGCTTCGTCTACATTTCTGCCTTGCTTAAGGGTCTTCCGGGGTTCCCTATTGCTATTTGTATCACATTTTAACCAGCCATTGCTCTTTGATGCCCTTCTTTCTCCCTGCCTGTATCCTGTTTTTATTTCTTCCTATTTCTCCACACATTTTTTCAACAACAAATCAAGACCATCTTCCCTCAGCTTCCCAATACCGTTCATGATAGTAGATTGATTGAAAAATGGCCACCCCCTCCCTTTTTTGTATCTATGCCCTTTGAAATGTGACTGCAGCTCCTCTCATCAAAAAGGCTGGTCTTACCATTTTTTGGAAACTATAGGTAGCATGCAGTGGAAGGAACAGAAGATGAGATCAAAACCAATCCTTAGAATACATTCCTTGTATGTGTTCTCTTTCTTTCTTTCTCTTTTTTCTTTCTTTCTTTTTCTTTCTTTCTTTTTCTTCTTTCTTTCTTTTTCTTTCTTCTTTCTTTCTTTTTCCTTCTTCTTTCTTTCTTTTTCTTTCTTCTTTCTTTCTTTTTTTGAGACAGGGTCTTGCTGTATTGCCCAGGATGGAGTGCAGTGACGTGATCTTGGCTTACTGCAAACTCTGCCTCCCAGGCTCAAGCCTCCTGCCTCAGCCTCCTGACTAGCTGGGACTACAGGCCCGTGACACCACGACCAGTTAATTCTTGTAATTTTTGTAGAGACAAGATTTCGCCATGTTGCCCAGGCTGCTTTCAAACTCCTGGGCTCAAGCAATCTACCTGCCTCAGCTGTCCAATGTGCTGGGATTACAGGTGTGAGCCACCACATGCAAACCCACTTTCTCTTAAAATCCTGCTACTACTATGGGAATAAGTGCATGTTAGCCTTCTAGAGGATGAGGGACCACGTGGAGGAAAGTCCAGGTATTTCAACCAACAGCCGTCAACTCCCAGAAGACCCACATAGTCACCCCAGGGTTGCAAAAGACACATGAAAAAGATGAGATCAAAACTGCACAGCTGAGCTCAGCCCAAATTGTCAACCTCCAGAATCACATGCTATTGTTTTAAGCCACTAAGCTTTAGGGTAGTTTATTAACAGCAAGAGAAAACTGATACATCTATGTTGTCTTGTTTTCATCTTCCTTCCCTGCATTCATCACACCTGACAAAACACTTATTTCTTCTAGGAATTTCAACATATCTTGGAAAATGACATTCACCAATCAAACAAATCAGAACTATCAATAACTCCCATATATGAATGTGTGGGTAGATGGGTAGTCACCAGGCTAAAGGATATGAACGTTATTCCCAATTTCTAGCAACACCACTCCCATGATCATTTTTAGTTTTTATTTTCTGCCTCCATATCTTTAACATGGGAATGAACATTTGAATTTACCTACTGTTGAGAAATTACTAATAATTACTTCAAAATTTTTCATAGATTGCCTAACATCCACTAATTTTTCTAATTTTAAAGCTGAAAAATACTTGCTTTCCTTCAAAGTCACCTAGCAATGTGAAGTACCTCTGTGAAACAAATAGAATTGCATCCAGTGATTCCTATGTAGTTTATTAACTTCAGCCCTGACTAATTATTTTCTGCCCTATAGCATCTGTACCATAGCTATTGTGAAGCAAAGGCTTTCAGTGACTATACCTCTATGAACAACATTTATCCAAACTACAATATACATAGCACCTTGCTTCTCATTTCTCTTCTAAAACACCTCAAAATCTTATCTTTGAAAGTATAATTTAATTGATTTTTAACCAAAAATTAAATTTGTGTATAAAACTCATACTTTCATCAAGAACATAACTGGAAGGAGGCATCAAACTTCCTGATTTCAAAATATATAAAAAGCTAGGTGTGGTGGCTCATGCCTGTAATCCCAGCACACTGGGAGACTAAGGCAGGAGGATTGCTTGAGACCAGGAGTTTTGAGACCATCCTGGCCAATATAGTGAGACCCTGCCTCTATAAAACTCAAAATAAAATAAAAATATGTTATTAAGCTACAGTAATCAAAACAGTATGGTACTGGCTTAAAAACAGACATATAGACTAACAGATCGTCAAATAATCTTTGACAGGGGTGCCAAGAATACACAATGGGGAAAGGACAGTCTCTTCAATAAACGGTACTGGAAAAACTGCATATCTCCATGCAAATTGGACAATTGGACCTTTATCTTAAACCATACCAAAAACTCAACTCAAAATGGATTGAAGATTTAAACATAAGACCGGAAACTGTAAAACTCCTAGAAGACTACATAGGAAAATAACTTCCTGACATTGGCCTTGGCAGTGATTTTTTAAAATATAAAACCAAAATTCAGGCAAAAAAGCAAAAGTAGGCAGATGAAATTACATCAAAATAAAAAGATTCTGCGCAGCAAAGAGAACAATCAACAAAATGCAAAGGCAGCATAGGGAATGGGAGAAAGTATTTGCAAATGATATATCTGATCAAGGGTTGACACATCCAATATATATAAATAATTTCTACAACTCAATAGCAAAAAGCAAGTAACTCGATTAAAAAATGGGCAAAGGACCTGAACAGTTTTCAAAGAAGACATACACATGGCCAACAGGTATACGAAAAGGTGCTCAACATCACTAATCACCAGGGAAATGGAAATCAAAACCACAGTGAGATATCACCTCACACCTGTTAGTATGACTATTATAAAACAAACAAACAAATAATAAAACAAATAAACAAATAAATCAAAACCACAATGAGATATCACCTCACATCTGTTAGTATGACTATTATAAAACAAACAAACAAATAAACAAATGAAAGATAAGTTGTTATTGAGCATGTGGAGGAAAGGGAACCATTGTACATTGTTGGTAAGAATGTAAATTCGTAAGTCACTATGGAAAACAGCATACAGGTTCCTCAAAAAATTAAAAATGATGGCCAGGTGCGGTGGCTCACACCTGTAACCCCAGCACTTTGGGAGGCCAAAGTGGGTGGATCACCTGATATCATGAGCTCGAGACCAGCCTGGCCAATATAGTGAAACCCTGTCCCTACTAAAAGTACAAAAATTAGCCAGGCGTGGTGTTGCATGCCTGGATTCCCAGCTACTCGGGAGGCTGAGGCAGGAGAATCACTTCAACCCAGGAGGCGGAGGTTGCAGTGAGCCGAGATCATGCCACAGCACTCCAGCCTGGGTGACAGAGCGAAACTCCGTCTCAAAAATAAATAAATAAATAAATAAATAAATAAATAAATAAATAAATAAATAAACCATAAACCCACCAATCCCACTTCTAGGTAGATATCAAAAAAAAAAAAAATGGAAATCAGGATCTCAAAGAGATACCTTCATTCCCATGTTCATTGCAGCATTATTCACAATAGCCAAGATATGGAAATAAGCTATATATCCATCATCAGATGAATGAATAAAGAAAATGTGGTACATACCTATACTGGAATACTATTCAGACTTAAAGAAAAAAAAGAAAACCTTGCCAATTGCAACAACATGGATGAACCTGGAGGACATTACGCTAAATGAAATAAACCAGACACAGAAGGACAAATACTACATGATATCACTTACTTGGGGAATGTAAAATAATCAAATTCATAAAAACAGAGAGTAAAATAGTGGTTGCCAGGCACCAGGGGGAGAAAAAAAATACAGTTATTAGTCAAAGGGTACAAAATTTTATAAAAGAAATATTTGTTAAGGAAAGAAAAAATAAATTTGTACTTTTATCATTGACAAATCCCATTGGCCTAGCACAGCACCCAGCAGATAGGAAGAATTGGGTCACTTTGGTTTGCACTGAATCTAACTTGGACATTGCTGCAATTGCTTATATAATATATATTGAAAGAATATATCAACATCATATGGACTTTACATACATTAGCTGTACTCATTTTCAGTTTCATGGATAGTCAAAGAAAGATTGAGAAAATAATTTCTTGTAAAACATATTCTTGGAACTGCCTTAATTAGGATTAAGCTTGATGCTAACAAAAACTCAAAATAACAGTGACTTAAATAAGACGGAGGTTTATTTCTTTCTCAAGTAAGAATTCAAATGTTGGCAAACCAGAGCTGTAAGATAGCTTGTTCCCTGAAGTTCCTGCGGATCCAGAATCTTTTTAGCTCATGGCTCTGCCATTTCTGAAGTAGAAATCTGGCCTCATGATACAAGATGATAGTTAGAATTCCAGCCATCATACCCACATTTTAGGCAGCACAATGAAGGAAAGGACAAAGAAAAAAGGACAAAGGGCACATCCTGGCTATCTTTTAAGGAAATTACCTGGAGAAGCTGCTTAAATCCCATTGGCCAGAGATTAGTCAGATGGCCATGCTGAGTCACAAAAGAGTCTGATGAAGTCTCTTTAAAAAATCGATTATATGCCCAGCTATAATCAGGACTTTAAGACGGAAAGAACAACTATCACAGTATGAAACCAGCAATCCCTGCAGAAACTTGCTCTATGTTGGGGAGATTGTCTTTACATTATCTCAGAGCATAAAATTGCCCATGACTTGCCAGTTTTCCATTTTGTCCTTGGTTTGCGAAACAGCCACCTAACAGACAAGCTCTATCTATAGTTCGTTATGGCATTGAGTGGGGAGAAAGAGATCTTTTTCCAGTTAGGACTCTTGTATTAGTCTGTTCTCACGCTGCTATGAAGAAATACCCAAGACTGGTTAATTTATAAAGAAAAGAGGTTTAATTGACTCACAGTTCCACAGGGCTGGGGAGGCCTCAGGAACTTTACAATCATGGTGGAAGGCACCTCTTCACACAGTGGCAGGAGAGAGAAGGAGCGCAAGCAGGGGAAATGCCAGATGCTTATAAAACCATAAGATCTCATGAGAACTCACTATAACAAGAACAGAATGGGATCATTGAATCACCCTCATGATTCAATTACCTCCCACCAGGTCCGTCCCATGACATGTGAGGATTATGGGAACTAGAATTCAAGATAAGACTTGGGTGGGGACACAGCCAAACCAAATCAACTCTCTTCTGTTGAAAATGAAAAAAACAAAAAAACAAAAAAACAAAAAACACTCCACCAAAACTAGCTCAAGGCAGAAGAAAGTGTATTGGCTCACATAGGTAAAAATTCCAGGATGGGACTTTCTTCAATAACAGTTTCATTTAGGCTCCAAAAATGTCATCAAGACCCATTTTCTGTCCACCTCTCAGTGGGCTCTGTGTTCATCCACTCATTGGCCTTATTCTTCACTTACCTGTGGTGGCAAGGTGGCAACAGTAGCACCAGCTCACCTACTTCCAGGTTCAAGTCCCTTGGGAAAGAACAACAGTCTCCTTGTGCCTCGTTCCGACTGGGTCACATGGAGGATGAATGAACTAAATCCTCTAACAAAAGAGAATGTTAAGAATGGATGTGATGCTTTTTAAACTATGTGGCCTGAGAGTGGGAGAGAGTGGTTCCCCAGATGGAATTTGAGGTGTCATTTTACCTTAAAAATAGTGAATGGATACTGGGAAGACAAATGGTAAATCTCTCCAATGGAGACATATTTCACACAATGTGGGATTCAACTGGTGTTCTCCATTACTCAAGATGTAACCACTTCCCAAAATATTCCCAGGACCATGGGGCTAAAAATAAAACCAATTTCATAGGCTTGATATGATAATTGAACGACAAAACATACTTGCAAATAGATAGCATAACATCTCCAAGCAGGAAGAAAACTTGTTAAGACACCATTCTGGAAGGGTTACTATTACCCTCTGCCAGATTAGGTCCCTAGAAAATTGTCATCTTCAGTATTGTTTCCAGCATTCAGTGGTGCCCAGTTGGGGAACTGGAGAATCCCTAAGCCAGGTCTTTCCTGCCTTTCCCTATACACTATTCTCATTTCACCATCCAAAGTATGCTTGATGTGTGTCTTTTTTGTATCCTACTCTGTGACATATCTTTTATGAAAATTTTTATTAATACTAAAGAATCATGGCCAGGCGCAGTGGCTCATGCCTGTAATCCCAGCACTTTGGGAGGCCGAGGTGGATCATTTGAGGCCAGGAGTTCGAAACCAGCCTGGCCAACACGGTGAAACCCCATCTCTACTAAAAATACAAAAGACTAGCCAGGCGTGGTGGCGGGCACCTGTAATCCCAGCTACTCAGGAGGCTGAAGCAGGAGAATCACTTGAACTCAGGAGGCAGAGGTTGCAGTGAGCCAAAATCGCGCCACTGCACTCCAGCCTGGGTGACAGAGCAAGACTTTGTCTAAAACAAAACAAAACCCCCAAAAAACCACTACAGAGTCATTAGTCTGTCTGTTGTCAGTATCCCAAAGTTCCCATTTCACGTATAAAGTCTTCATCACATTAATTTCTAGGTAAATTTACCATCTCCCAACATGTAGTCTCTGTAAAAATACCAGCTATAGAATTTATCTGAAAGCAGCTGACTTCTACGATTTCTGCCTATACTTTCTTTCTCTGTCTCCTCCCTCAGGGAATGCTGGAAGAGGAGACAGGCCCCAGATTTGGGCAGGAAGTAAACAGTTTTCAGGCTGAGGCCAATCTAAGCAGGAACATTCCAATATTTCTTCAGCAACGTTGTCCCAGCACTTCACTCGTTAACCTTTTATGTCCACCATTTGTGGATTTCACAGCTACTTGTCAATGGTGAATATTGATCATCATCATTATCTACTGAGCTGCTACCATATCCCAACTACTCCTTGCATGTTGTTCATTATTTTCTCAACACTCAGCGTATTTGCAATGTGTTATGTAATATCACAGACAAGGAAACTGAACACAGAAATGTTTTATTTCTTGCCAAACATCACATGAGGATGAACAATGAAATCGATTTGAAACCAGGATTGTCTGATTCCAACATCTCTGGGTCTTTTTTCACTCTGATATGCTGCAATTAAAAAGCCATTTCTAAGACTGTACGTTCCAAGATCGTTTCTATAGTTGGTTGTGAGAGAAGTTTCTCTGAACTTGCAGAGCACGGGAAACCAGGAGGAGGAGGCTCAGGGTGCTCTCCACACATGTGAAACCGGCTGTAGGTGTTGCTTTCCTGTGACTGCCATTTGCCACTGATGATCTTCTCTTCCTCTGGAAGAGTAAGAGGGGGAAGGACACAGTTTCAGTGCTTCCCATTTATAATTAATTAATTAATTAAGGGCAGGTGCAGGGGCTCACACTTGTAACCCCAGCGTTTTAGGAGATTGAGCAAGGAGGATCCCCTGAGCCTGGGAGTTTGAGATCAGCCTGGGAAGCGGAGTGAGACCATGACTTAAATAAAAATTTTTTTGTGTTTTGTTTTAATTTTTACTTTTTTGAGACAGGGTCTCGCTCTGTTGCCCAGGCTGGAGTGCAGTAGCATGATCTCAGCTCACTGCAACCTCTGCCTCTGGGTTCAAACAACTCTCATGCCTCAGCCTCCCAAGTAGCTGGGATTACAGGTGCCTGCCACCATGCCCAACTAATTTTTTTGTACTTTTAGTAGAGACGGGTTTTCACCATGTTGGTTGGCCAGGCTGGTCTCGAACTCCTGACCTCAAGTGATCCGCCCACCTCAGCCTCCCAAAGTGCTGGGATTACAGGCATGAGCAACCACGCCCGACCAAAAAAAAAATTTTTTTTTTTCAATTAGCCAGACATTGTGGCATGTGCCTGTAGTTGCAGCTACCATGGGGGCTGAGGTGGGAGGATAGCTTGAGCCCAGGAGTTTGAAACCAGCCTGGGCAGCAAAGTGAGACCCTGCCTCAAAAATAAAAAATAAAAAAATTAAAAAGCTATTTCTTACAGATATTCATTGAGTGGAAAGCAATTTAATTTTACGTATAATAAGTTATTTCAAAAAGAATTGTAGTTATGTGTGGCAATTTTTCATAAATACCTGATACAAATCAAGATCTACCATGGTAAGTGTGCTCCAGAGATACCCTTCTTCACCAAAACAAAGCAGGGCAGGGATTGGGAGGCCTTTTGGGCTGGGCTCCAGGACACAATGACTAGAAGATGATGCAAAGTGCATGAGAGAGTAGAGAGCTACACAGTTTACACATATTAGACTCTGCACATATTAGAGTCTACACATATTAGACTCTGCAAAAGTAGTTCTTAAATGTTAGCTCACAGGCACCCCAGTCACATTACTGAGCAGATTCCTGGGCTCCAGTCCTGGGTGATTCTTGCAGGTGGTCCATTGACCAGATTAGGAGAATCATCATCCAAGGTCTCAAAGCCAAATTTAGGACGCAGAGAGAAAGAATCCTAAGTGGTTGAATGGGAAACTGATTCTCCTCTTGAGCACACCTTAGATTCAAATAATTGATCGGAGAAGATCATTCCATACAAAAATCTTCTGACCTGCAGAGTTTCTACAAAAAGTCTTGAGAAAGAAAAAGAAAAACATATATTTTTGGAAAAGATTGAATTTAATTATAATTTTGCAAATTATACTGTGGGAAAGGTCAACAAAAAGAAGCGTATTGCGGATGATCTTATAAAAAGAACCTTTTGTAAAGCAAACAATTACCTTCTGATTTGTCTACTCTGAACCCTTGATGTTTATTTAAACTGGATGTTCTCATAGCAGGATACACCTGATACCTGGCTTGTCTAAACACTTAGAAAGTCAAATTGTCTAGTTATCAAAGCCCAGGCTTATTTTCTAAATACGTATGGACAGTCTTTCAGGAGTCATTTCACAGTGATGTGCAGAGAGAAAAACAAAACAAACAAACAAACAAAAAACAAATCATTGTTCCTAAGTGTGTTTTCCAGCCTATGTCTAACTTTCTAGCAGATAATGGCAATAAAAATGTTTGGGTCCAACATTGCAATATAATTTGAAATTCCTTGCTTACTGAAATCCTAGCCAAAGGGCTTTCTTTAGTTTTGTATTAAATTATCCCATTTGGTTGGCTGCCTTAATCAACTTAACCGATTATTTACCAGATCACCATTTTCCTTTGTGCAGACACCCCATCAGAGCTCAGGTGAACAATTTCTTGGGCCAGAGTGCCTTTCTTTTTCCTCAACACCAAGACTGTCTCCTGCCACACCTTTAACAGTGCTCTCTATCTGTAACCTCAGATTCATAATGCAGCTTTGTTATTTGGTTTGTCTAAAAGCAATTAGTAGTTTCAGATTTTTATTTCCTATTTAGGGGAGAGATGATTTGGGGGAGATTTGGGGAGGTGACTGAACAAAGCCAGTTCAACAGTTAATGCTTTAACCTTGCGTATAATTTATACAATAAACAAAGTCACATGCTTCCCTAATAATTTAGATGTAAGCAAATGTTGATTTATTCAGGAAGGCTACTGCCAGAAGCAAAGCCTGCAGCACTAAAATTTGAATTAAACTAGGACAGAAGCAGGCTAGTCTATAATAACATTTGTATAATTTTATTTTTGCCCTTGGCTCAGTTCATTTCCTCGTACAGTAGATGCATGAAATTGGTTCTTCAGCCACCTTTAGCTGATATTCATTGATATCCGGGCAGGCAGAGAAGCAAGAGAATGCACCTTTCTAAGCTTTGTGTTTTCAATCACAAGGCCTTGACTTCCTAGGTCATTTCTGACAATGATTATCTTTCTCTGAATTGTGTTTTCGGCAAATATCTCAGAAAAGCTTCATTTAACCTAGAGATACGGTTTCCCCCCTCTTACTGTGAGGGGACTCTTAGAACTGAGACAGTTAAATAGATGCAAATGTTGTGCTGTTTTTATTCCTTTATTCAAGCCCTGGGGCATGAAATCTGAGTTCTCTTACTCTGCTTTCAGCAGTGAAATAAGGGCCTGAAAAATTCTTTAAATGATGGTGAAAAATAAACATTAACTTGAAACAGTGAGGAATCAACCCCCCTTTTACTATTAACCTTTGACTTAAGTAAAAACTAGGACCTACATTTTACAACTTACCACTTTTGTTAGGAACTGAGGCTCCTTTTGAGGGAGCAGGCTCAAGCTGGTAAATAATTTTGGAGAGCTTCTGAAAAGTAGATGAAGTTTTACATCCAAACATAGGGAAACTTGGTTTTTTCATAGCAGTTCCTGAAATAATGACATTGCCAACACACACAGCACACACATGGAAGCGTTCTCAACCCCCATAATCACCTGGAAATGTCTTACAATTTTTATTCTGCCTCCTCCATACTTCCATTTTAGGCAAAGTAACAGCACTTTAGAGGGTCGAAACTTCTGAAATGAATTTATTCCCTTAGTTCAGGAAATCAATTATGCTAAAAATTTTCCCTGACATTTTATTTAAGGGGAGTTAAGAAAAAATAAAATCCTAAAAAATTTAGAAATTAAAGAATTGGTATTTACACTTTATGTGCAATAATGCATTTATGCCTCACTTCTTCCAGCTGAGAAGGTAAATAGCAGCCCTAGTGTTTTGGAGGCAAACATTGTTCTGTCCTATTCTTGGTAACAAAATCTGCTCCCAGGCCTTCTCCATCCCTGTCTGATTGTGCCCTGGGGCTGTTGCAGGCAGCCAGAGGAGCCTTTCAGAAAATCCAGGCCATGTTTTGACTTCATTAGAGATTCCAAATAGAACAAGTTTTAGCCTGGCTCAGGCTTTGGTTGTGAAAGTTTCCCACAGCTCTCAAAAATATACAGAATAATAAATGGCTGGGCAGAGAAATAGAAGGCAATAGTCATTCCATCAAAGGTTTCTAGTCACATCATAAACTACAATTGCAGAGCCTGAGGAGCTTATGTCACTAGGACCCAGAGATAAAATGTTTTGCCTTTGGCCCCCGAGGTCACGCGCTGGGGCAAGAGCTTTGAGGTTGGGTCCTTTGTTTGCAGACTGGCAGGGGAAGGGCACTTGATCCCTGCCTAGGAACAGAAAGAATGCCTCTCTCCCCCACCCTGTGGCCCCTTGGCCTTCCCTGGGGACAGGCTGTGTGGCTCTGCGGGCATTGTGAAACCTTCTCACCCCAAGGGGTGTCTGTGAAGCTTCAAATGTTTTCGGGCATTTCCAGCATAAAAGCAAAAATTGATGAGTTTCAGTGGGATAAGCTCTGAGGCTCCAAGGAAAAACCCCTAAGGCGGTGGGTATGAGGAGGAAACTTTTTATTGTCTTGCTGCAGATTTTTTCTTTCATTTTCTTTTCTTTTTCTTTTATTAAGTCAAGATGTTATATGAATGCATCACTTAAATATTACATGCAAACTTCTTAAGGGAACCATCTCCTCCCAAGTTTACAGATCAGTCTCCAGTTTGTCCATATTCCTGTTTCCCACCATTCTTCCTCCTCTCTCCCTTGTTCCGGGTTCTCCCTTTTCTTACCCCCACCTTTTTTGGGAGGAATCATAAAACCACACTTTAATGACAAACTCCAGAAAGCTAGACCTTATAAGGACCCTAGATATTCACCAGCTTCCATGGAATGTCCTTCATTTTCCACACGCTTTTGTTTTAGAAAACATATGAACTACTAGAAGTCACTCAAACAAGGAAGGATTTACATTCATTTTTTTCCCCAAATAGTCTTTTAATATACATGTTTCTTGCTAGAAGCAGATTTTGTTGATGCTTTATTTTTTTTTAAAGCCAGTAACTAACTATAGCCTGACAATTTCTATCCCATCACATTGATATTAGATTGGTGGGCTGTGACTTTATGACATCAAAGAAGTTGATTACAACTTTTTTTTATATGTGGCTCACAATGCAGCCATTGCCGTGATCCAAACATTATATGCTAACCTTGGAATCACGGAAGTGACGGGAGAAACACGCTGTGGTTAGTGATTAAAGACTGGACATAAAATTGTCTCCAAACCCATTTTTTAAAAGTCTTTGAACATGACCAAAATTGTATTAACGAGCTTTGGCTGGAAAGAACACTACAGTGTTCTCTATCTCCATTTCTCACATTTTAGTTAAACTTATAAACCCTTCCCCCAGATGGGCTTCCCCTGGTAACCATATTAAACAGAAACATTAGACAGAATCAGTAAGAAAATGTTCACACTTGTAATCCCAGCACTTTGAGAGGCCGAGGGGGGCAGATCACCTGAGGTCAGGAATTCTCAACCAGCCTGACCAACATGGAGAAACCCCATTTCTACTAAAAGAAAAAAAAAAATACAAAATTAGCCAGGCATGGTGGTGCATGCCTGTAATCCCAGCTACTCAGGAGGCTGAGGCAGGAGAATCACTTGAACCCGGGAGGCAGAGGTTACGGTGAGCTGAGATTGCACGATTGCACTCCAGCCTGGGCAACAAGAGCGAAACTCCGCCTAAAAAAAAAAAAAAAAGAAAGAAAAAAGAAAATATTCATTCCTTTTCTTAAATGCATAAACCACCCAGAAAATATATACCTTAAAAATAAAAAAGGGGCTTAGTAAATATTTTATATTTCACTCAACTGGAATTATAATAGAAAGGGAAACTGTTTTATTAGAAAATTTACCATTTGCAGGAAGGTGTATGTGCCTATGCACCTGAGTCTTTATTAAGGCAATGGAGGAAAAACAGCCAGGAACAAGGTGAAAATAAGTTCATTCACTGTCTCAGAAAATAAAGACCTCAGACTTTCTAAATGAAAATATACCATTAGCATCAGATACTAATCACAAGGTAATTATTTTTAAAGAGGTTCCTAAGTAAGACACACACACCCATGACACCCTGAGGCTAATCTATGCACCTAGAGACTTATTCTGCCCTTCGTTGTATGTGAGTTAGTTGTCCTTGGAGTGAATAAAAGCTGCTTTCCATGTTATTCTACCCTCCTGTAAAAAGAAAAAAAAAAGTCACTTCAGAAGATACGGATAAAAATGCATCCGATTAAAAAACATTCCTCAAGGGCAATTTGGATAAAAAGTTAAGCTGGGCAACATCAAACTAGGCCCCTTCCTATAAAATACATCAAATTCAAAGAAGTTTCTTGTTTTTGTTTTCTTTTAAGTTACTAATCTTTTTAATGAATCTCAGACTCCATCAGCCAAACTGCTTTTTTAAGAACAGTTTTTACCTACGTAAAGGCAAGGATCGGTTTAACAGAAAGCACCCAAAATATTAATCACATGGTAAAATATCTTTCTATTTTTTGTTTAAGAAAAAAACTCTGTTTAAGGAATTTCAAGTGAACAGAATTGTCCACACTGGAAAGGACAGTCCTCGTCAATCCAGGTGACTTACTGTGGGCTTATGATCCCTGAAAGTGGCCCCCAGTACCCCCCCATACCCTTGCTGGCATGAATTATAACACCGGGTCACCTCTTCAAGAAATCCCCATTGATAAGCCTCCAACAGTGTAAAATATCAGCTGTCGTGGAAATTTTTTTCAAGTATAAAGATAGTTCCTGCCCTCATTAGGCTACATTTTATTAGACTCCATGTATATCCATATCTTATACCAAGCCTATGAGCTATCCAATGTTCTATAACTCCCTTTGGAGCTATATGCTAGTCAGCACTCTTCATTCATTCATTCATTCATTCATGTAACCTCCCTTATTGAAGACCTCACAATGTGCCAGCACTGCTTCCAAGAGCTGGGAAATCAGACATGAAAGAGACAGGTAACATCCTGCTCTTGAAGAGTTTATTTTCTCCTAGGCAGAGGCATTCAATAAACCAGCAAACAAATGAAGAAAATCATTTCAGACAGTGATCAGTGAAATAAAAATAAAGGAACGTGGTCAGATAGGGTGGGCTAACGTGGACGGAAAGGCTTCACTGGGTAGGTGGAGATGTTGAGCTAAAATCTGAATGTCAAGAAAGAGCCAGTTGTTGAGAAGCTAGGAAAATGAATTCTGCTTGTTTTTTAGTAAAGACTGATTTACTCACATTATTGTATGGATTGTACAACCTCACAAGCAGTAACACAGACAACTCACAGGATTCCAAGCAGAAATTCAAAACCCAGGCATAGTAAGAACGCTTAGCTTTTATTTGCCAGCAGGACAACCCCGGGCATTATTGCTCAGCTGAGGGCATATTTAATTACCAAATGCTCTGCAAATGTCTTCCAAATTGTATAGATAAAGCCATCTAAATTGCTGACTTTCAAGAGGATATATTTCTTCCTTTATCATAGAAATGCCTGTATTCTCTGATAAATTTGCATTTCCAGTGATTCACCATTCATTTCAAATTCATTTTAATTTACAATTATTTTCTTAAATTCTTCTAAACAACTGGGAATCTGTAAAGTGCATTTGCTTTATTTCATTAGATAACTAACTTCATTGCTACCTGAGCAGTTCTTTGCTTCAGAAAAACATGCAGCACTCCTGCTATTTCACTGTACAGGCAGCATACTCACCATGCCAGCCAGATTTAGAAATGATTGCTTTTGTTTGTGGATTACAAGAAAAGACTTCATATCATATATTAATTTTTAAAATGTTTTCTTAAGCCCCATTTTAGCCTTTACGGCAAACCCAGAGGCCAAGTAAAAATGAATGGTTATAATATGGTTTTGTTTAAAGGCACGAAAGTGAGCCATAGCCTTTTCCCATGTCACATCTGGACACTTCCATTATGGTCACTTAGGTGTCTGATGGTTTGTCAGAAAGCTAGCCATAACTTAGGCGGAAAACTGGACTCCATTAAAAAAACATTAAAAGCTGAGAGGGAGGCAAGTTGATGTGGCATGGCTCCCAGCGCTAAGAAAGCAAGAGTGCATGGTGAAGCTTGGAAATAGAAAGTGATGTCCTCATAAAAACATGGCTCTAGGCTGCTGTGCCACTAGAAATTCTTCTGTCAGTTTAGAATATTTAGCTTTAAGGGATTTCAACTTTCAAATGTATCTTTGGATGCAAAATAGACTGCACAGGAGGAGATAGCATAGAAGAAGGGAAAGAAGCGTTTGCTCCCAATTATGATCAGCTTACGTGAAACTGAAAATTTCTTTTCTTCCAGATAGAATATTTGATTAGAAAGGGGGCAAGTAGATTAGATGAGCTACCTTGCTGACATCAAGTGATCCTCTGGCCTCCATAACTAGAAAATGTTGCTGATAACTGATAGAGCTAAACAATATTAAAAGCTTCAGCACTACTGGTTATCAGGGGAACCTTTCAGCCTAATTGGAAAGCTCAAAGCTTCAGGCGTCTGAAATTTTTTGGTTTGGGGCTCTTCTACAGCATTCCAATGCAGTATATCCAATCAATAATGTGATGCTATGCACAATACCATCACGAGGCTTATTAACTCCCCTGAGTTTTGTATTTGACTTGTTAAACTGTAAAAAGAGTTGGAGAAAACAAACAGAAAAGAAATATCTTGGTCCCTAGCTGCCAAAATATAAAACAAATAAACAAACTCCAGTGCTCAAAGAAAACTGAAAAGGGCAAAATGGAAAATATATACAGACGTACTTTCATGCACAAAACATGAGCATCTTGGATGACTTCTCTCAGTGTGATCCATCCTGTGTTTTAGGCAAAGGGGGCATCCATCCAAGAAATTCAGTTATGATGATGTAGGTTCAACTCTAAAACCTATGGACATGAGGCTTTTTTCCACAGCAGACTGTGGTACTTTTCAGCCCACCCTGGCTACAAGCAGTGGTTACAGCTGCAGCAATTAGGGGCGGGCATCCCAAGGAAGTTCAGTATAGTCGGTTCCTCAGAGCGACAGCTGTCTGCATTTGGGATACTTCACAATTTTCTTAACCAATCTCCTTGCACAGAACTAAACAGCAGAATCTTCACACGCTGGTGACTCTGACAGAGTACACTTGATTCAGATGTTTGTGAAATTGTCTGCTCCAGAGAACTTCCGCTGAAATCATCAGGGAGGTTTCGACAGCAACAACCAGAGAAAGTTGCTGGTTGTTGGTTTTGAATTTCCCTTTTCCCCCAGAAGTTCACCAAGCTGCCTCCATAAGAGGTGTGAAAGGGGACATAGGTGGTACTAACAACTGAGTGAAAGGTAAGGAGCAGAAGTGGGAGTTCAGATCAAATCTAGCACCTGCTCCTGCCCTATGATGGGAAAGAACAACCTCTAGAAACACACGGCACAAGCCTCTTCTCTGTGCCTGAGTTAAGAGATACACAGACCTAAATTTGAACCTAAAGACATATATTTACTCACATTTTAATATTTCTGAAGTCATACTGCAGCCCACATTCGCTGTCAGCCAGCAGCAGTCAGCCTTAGTTGTCATTGCCTATACACGGGCATGAAACTGTGCAATGGCTAGGAAGAGAATCCTGGAGATGAGTGGGGACATCTCTTAGGAAATACTACATCACCAATGCTCTCGATGGCAAAGAGGATGATCCTGTGCAGACAAACATGAACTTGATGACTCCAAGTTGGAAAATAATTCAGATGAGTCAGACTCAGAATCTGAAGTTTTGTAAATACCTTAACTAACTTATTTCATGTATACTTTCCTTATTACATACTCACAAGAGATGTATATGAGAGAAATCCATGCCAAAATAAGTTTAAAATCTTTTTCAGGGTCTCACTCTGTCGCCCAGGCTGGAGTGCAGTGGCTCAATCTTGGCTCACTGCAACCTCCACTTCCTGGGCTTAAACAATCCTCCCACCTCAGCCTCCTGAGTACTGAGACTACAGGCGTGCACCGCCGTGCCTGGCTAATTTTTTTTTGTATTTTTGTAGAGACAGGGTTTCGCCACGTTGCCCTGGCTGGTCTCAAACTCCTGGGCTCAAGTGATCCGCCCACCTCTGCCTTCCAAAGTGCTAGGATTACAGGCGTGAGCCACTGAGCCTAGCCAAGAAACTCTTCCAATAGGTATACAATAAAAATTCTAAGGAATAAAACAATTACTGTGGTATAGTTGTGGTGGTATATCTTTCTTTCTTCACGGTACATAAAATCAATACAACCGGTGACATCTAAAATTCAATGAAATATACCATTTTTGTGACCTGGAAGAGTTTACCTAGCTGCTCTGAGCTTCAGATTTGTCTCCTAGAAAAAGAGAATAATAACCCCAACCTCTCAGAGAGATGGGGGCTGACAGAGCCAGCTCAGATAGAGTTCACAGAAGTCTATGTCCAACATTGTCTGTTCCCAGTCAATAGTAGTAGCTACTCTCCTCTTGTCATTTATCTATTTCAGCCTGGATACAATGCAAATACCACAAACATACTCGATTACTTATCACGGTGTACTTTACTTTGTTTGTTAGACTCACCAGCCATGCACCAAGTGGACAAAAAAGCACCAAGAAGGCCTTGATGACTAGTGTATTTTTTTGGTGATCATCAATGAAGCAGATAAAGTGAAATGAAATGATTGTTTGAATCCAGTGTTCTAATGGTAGAATAATTGTGACGTCAAAACAGATTTTTTTAAATGCCACTCCAGTGGAATAGAAATGAATACATCAATCTCAAAGTGGGTAGAGAAAATTGTTTTTTTTTAAAGGAAAACTTTGACAATCAAAGAATGAGCCAACTAAAATGCCAAATTGTGTTTAAGTCAAAAGGTTAGATGAGAGTTATTTTTCTCTGATTCCAACAAACAGGAAAAGGGGAATATGCAAATGAGCAAATGCAACCTAAACTAAAATTAGCTTTTATTTTTACTTCTTTTTTTCCTTTTAGAAAATCCAGTATTAAGTGGTTGTTTCCTTTTAAAATAATAGAGAAACAGAGCCAATGGGCTTCCAGTTTCCATTTTCATTCTGTCTTAGTATTTTCCTGCACAAATCGTCACCATAATACTGTAGATATCTCCTTTCTGCTTTGTAAGGTCACAGTTGGTAGAGTCATATACAGAAAAGAACAAGTTAGCCCCCTTATGCCTTAACAAATGTGGAACTGTGCTCTTTTAAAAGACTAGATGGCTCTCCAGAGCGACAGAAGGACATCAAAGTGGAGAATATGAAGACAAGCTAACAATCATTAATGTATTCTTAGAGGCATGGCCTCTATTAAAATGATGGGATTACAATTTATGACCAAATTGTAATCCCATAATTTTAGGTCAATGTACACCCCAAACAAAAAAACACAATCTGTTTTTAATGCATAGGGTGGGAAAGATAAGCTAGAATATAACACCAAAAGAAAATAATTCTGCATGATGGAGTCCCCTGGAAGAGTGAACTGAATAAGTAAGCAGGTGGACATCAGCCTTCACCTGAAGTGCCCTTCTTCCTTCAGTCCACTAAGCTAGGCATTTGGAGTTGCTGTTGCAGTTGTAGGATATTTATGAGGCCCATTATTTCATGCTGTCTGCTGTTGTGTACTTTTGCAAATAAATATTTTGCATGTCCCAAAATAAGCTCACAGGTGGAGATGGCAGCACACCCAGAGCCAAGAACAGGCCCGTAAACTGACATGCCATGGCTTTGAGCTCCCATGACAGCACAGCTGCTGCTGGAGTTAAGACAGAGTGTTCCCTGTGCCTCTGCCCCTCTCTGCTAACCCAGTCCCACATTTTTAGATAAATATAGCTGAATAGAATCTATTCAGAGAAGGTAGGGCAAAATGGTACAGACTTTGGTCTCTCACAACCCCACCAAACCTGCTCTCTTTAAGGACACCAGTGACTTAGTAGCCAAATCTTTTGGACAGTTTTTAGCATCTTTCTTTTCCTCTCTTGACCACATTCTCCTTAAAATCCTCTCCTTTCTGGAGGGCTTCAGGACACCATCCTCTCTTGGGATTCTTCTTCACAGAAGCTATGGTCTCTGCCTCTTGTGTTTCTCTTTTTCTTCATCTCCTTCTTCTTCTTCTTCTTTTTCTTCTTCTTCTTCTTCCTCTTCCTCTTCCTTCTCCTCCTCCTCTTCTTTTTCTTCATCTTCTTTTTGTTGTTGTTGTTTTTAGAGACAGGGTCTCACTCTGTTGCCCAGGCTGGAGTGCAGTGGTGCAATCACGGCTGATTGCAGCCTAGAACTCTTGGGCAAAAGCGATTCTCCTGCCTCAGCCTCATGAGTAGCTGGCACTACAGGTGTGCATCACTATGCCCAGCTAACTTTTTTTTCTATTTTTTGTAGAGATGGGTTCTCATTATGTTGCTCAGGCTTGTCTTGAACTCTGGGCCACAATTGATCCTCCCACCTCAGTCTCCCAACATGCTAGAATTACAGGTGTGAGCCACTGCACCCGGCCTTGGGTTCCTTTTGACACCCCTTGAATGCTGGTTTTCCCCAGGACCTTCCCACTCAAGCTGTTGTTCAAGAGCCAGCAGCATGGATACCACCTGGAGGCTTGTCAGAAATCCTAGTGCTGGGGGGAGGGGGAAGGGATAGCATTAGGTGATATACCTAATGCTAAACGACGAGTTAATGGGTGCAGCACACCAACATGGCACATGTATACATAGGTAACAAACCTGCACGTTGTGCACATGTACTCTAAAACTTAAAGTATAATAATAATAATAATAATAATAATAATAAAAAGAAATACTAGTGCTCAGGATAATGCTTTGAGAGCAAATCTACCTCCCAACATCTGCAATCTGACTCTACCTTTCTCTCCCCACTGCGACTATCTTGGTCTATGGCCTGATCATCCCTCATCTATAGTATTAATCAGTCACTTAACTGGTCTTTCTTACTCCATTCTCTCCTCTTCCATCAATTTTTTAATATAAATTTTATCATGTCTGGGGCAAGTTGAATAAGACCCCTAAAAAATATTTACATTCTATCCCTGGAACTTGTATTACCTTACATGGAAAAAATCGACTTTGCATGTGTGATTAAGTCAAGAATCTTGAGATGAGATTATCCTGGATTACCCAGGTGGACTCGGTGGACTCTGAAGGGGTCTTATAAAAGAAAGGCAGGAAGATCCGAGTGAATAGTTGGAGATGTGACAATAAAAGCAAGAAGCTGGAGTGATTTAGAAGCAAGAAGCTGTAGTGATTTGAGGAAGGGGCCATAAGCCAAGGAATGCAGACGGCCTATAGAAACTGTAAAAGGAAGCAAGGAAATGGAGTCTTCTCTAGAGCCTCCAGAAGGAACATAGCCCTGCTGACAGTCTGATTTTTAGACTTCTGACCTCCAGAGCAGTAAAACAAAAAATGTTCACCGGGATCACTTGAGGCCAGGAATTTGAGACCAGCCTGAGCAACATAGTGAGACACTTTCTCTACCAAAAAAAAAAAAAAAAAAAAAAAAAATTAGCTGGGCCTGGTTGTGTACACCTGTAGTCCCAGTTACTCAAGAGGGCTAAGGCAGGAAGATTGCTTAAGCCCAGGAGTTTGAGGCTGCAGTAGGCTATCATCATGCCACTGGACTCTACCCTGAGTGACAGAATGAAGCCCTGTCTCAAAAACAAAAGGAAGGATCTCCTTAAAAAGGAGTTTAAGGCTGGATGGGGTGGCTCATGCCTATAATCCCAGCAGGCAAATCATTTGAGGTCAGGCATTCGAGACCAGCCTGGCTAACATGGCAAAACCCGTCTCTACTAAAAATACAAAAATTAGCCAGGCGTGGTGGTATGTGCATGTAATCCCAGCTACTCAGGAGGCTGAGACATGAGAATCACTTGAACCCAGGAGGCAGAGGTTGCAGTGAGCTGAGATTGTGCCACAGCATTCCAACCTGGGTGACAGAGAGAGACTGTCTCCAAAAAAAAAAAAAAGAAAAAAAAAAGGAGTTTAAGATGGAATAATCATAGCATCGTCCTCCTTGGGTTACTTGATTATAGGTCAAGACAAGATAATCCATCCTAAGTGCTTGGCACCACACCAGAAACATAGTAATTGCTCAATACTTTTAGTTATTAACTACACTTTAATAGCATTCAACTAAAAATTGTTAACATTTATTAAGCCTTTATTATATTCTAAGTATTGTTAAGTGTTTTACATGTAGGCATTTATTTAATACTCACAACTACCCTCTCAAGTAGATACAATTATTGTCTTCTCAATGATGAGGAAACTGAGGCACAGGGGTTACATGGCTTGCCCAAAGTCAAACATTAAGCAACAGAGCTGAGATTCAAACCCAAGCAGCCTGACTCCAAGTCCTGTACATGTAATCACTGTGCTACATATTTCGTTGATTCCAGAATGCATATTTTTTCAATCAATGATTATCATAGTTTAATTGGCTGGTTTCTTTTTTCCTGTGGAACATGGTATGAGTCTGTTCTCATGCTGCTAATAAAAGACATACCTGGGACTGGGTAATGTATAAAGGAAAAGAGGTTTAATGGATTCATAGTTCCACATGGCTGGGGAGGCCTCACAATCATGGTGGAAGGCGAAGGAGGAGAAAAGGCACATCTTACATGTCAGCAGGCAAGAGAATGTGTGCAGGGAAACTCCCCTTTATAAAACCATCAGATCTTGTGAGACTTATTCACTGTCACAAGACCAGCAGAGGAAAACCCACCCCCATGATTCAATTACCTCCCTCAGTCCCTCCCACGACATCTGGGGATTACAGGAAGTACGATTCAAAATGAGATTTGGGTGGGGACATAGCCAAACCATATCAGACATAAAATAACGTTATGTCTTACAGTTGACAGCATCTTAAATTCCATGGTGTAGAATGTGCTGCTTAATGACACAGTCAAGGTGGAAAAGCTCTGGCTCCTATGACATTTTCACTCTCATTTCCCTTCCAATCTCAATCCAGAAGAGTGATTCTGATGATAGGGAGTAGATGAACAGACAGAAAGACAGAAAGTGCAAGACTTTTCAGGAAACTGAAACTTTCTTTTGTTGTTAGGAGAAGGCCAGGGCTAGGAGTCTTACTCTTACGTTCACTTGGACAGGGTGGGAGCCTTGAGGGACAGGGCTAGGTCAGATGCAGCCTAAACGGGAGCCACTTGTCTCTCTCCTCACCCAGAAAGTGTGGATGTGCGGGATTCCCAGAGTGTGTTCACAGATGGGGGTGAAATGCTGGCCAAAGTTCATAGCAACAAAGGCCCAGAAACAAATTAATAGAGTAAGATTCTGTGTATAACCCTGAGGGGAAAACTCTTCCTTAATTAGAGATCAATTCGTACAATAGGACCAGAGCTCAAAGAAGCTTCCTTCTACTAGTGTCTCTGATCAAGCTTGCACTTAAGCCAATACAGAATTAAGTTTAGCAAGAGATATGTAAACAGAACCATTCCTGTTTTATGATAGGAAAATTATATACATTCGAAATCCCTGTTTGTTCCTTTTCCAGGGGTCCTTAGGTCTCTACCCTAAGAGACTTGGAATGGGCAACAACCTGAGACTGTAATTCAGGTCTTATATTTATACACCTCAAAGCCCCTCGTGGGCCTTTCTCCAGGTATTTGTGGACCAACTGTAAGAATGAATGAATGGATGTAATGAACAACAATATTCTCAGAGTCCCAGAAGTCTAGGATAGGAGATGGTTTAGAGGAGGCTGCTTGGGGTCAGGAGGTCTGGAAACAAGAGTAGGGACATCTGGTTGGCTTTTAGGGAATTAGGAGCAAGGTCATGTTCACAACTACATTACATATTGTACTGGACCCAAGTGTTAAGTGCAAAATCTCCAGAATGTTCTTAGGACCTAAGAACTCCAAAGAAGTCCTAAATATTTTAAATATATTTTGGGCTTTTTTTTTTTTTTTTTTTGAGACAGAGTCTTGCTCTGTCATCCAGGCTAGAGAGCAAGTGGCACGATTTCAGCTCATTGCAACCTCCACCTCCCAGGTTCAAACAATTCTCCTGCCTCAGCCTCCTGAGTAGCTGAGATTACAGGCATGTACCACCACATCTGGCTAATTTTTGTATTTTTGGTAAAGATGGGGTTTCACGGTGTTGGCCAGGCTGGTCTCAAATTCCAGACCTCAAATGATCCGCCCACCTCGGTCTCCCAAACTGCTGGGGTTACAGGCATGAGCCACTGCGCCTGGCCTTTAAAATATTTTGAACAGACAGAAAGATGGAAAGAAACTTGCCGGCTGATACAGGGCTGAGCTATTCTGCTGGACTGAAAAGTAGTGAAACAAGAATGGCATCTGTAAAGACTCAGAGTCACAAGCAGAGGTTGGTTTTGAAGCTTACTTTGAGGACTTAAAGAGGAAGTGAAGCCTGGGTGCAGTGGATGGGGAGAGATGATTAGGAAGGTAAGGGGGAAGAGGGTCTGGCACGGTGGCTCACGCCTGTAATCCCAGCACTTTGGGAGGCCAAGGCAGGTGGGTCACTTGAGCCCAGGAGTTTGAGGCCAGCCTGGGCAAAATAGTGAAATCCCATCTCTACAAAAAAATTGCAAAAATTAGCCAGGAGTTGGTGGTGCGCACCATGTAGTCTCAGCTACCTGGGAGGCTGAGGTAGAGGATGGCTTGAGCCCGGAAGGTTGAGGCTGCAGTGAGCTATGATGGTGCCACTGCATTCCAGCTCTGGGCAACTGACCAAGACCCTGTCTCAAAAAAACAAACAAAATAAAAATAAAATAAATTTTAAAAAACATCAGAAAAAGATATGGGGAAAGAGAGCCTAAGAGTGATGAAGGCACCTTCACTTCTAGTTGAAAGGAAAGCAAGAACAACTGTCATGAAGAAGACGAAGAGGAATGAAAGGATACAAAGGAAGGGAGGGAGGGAAGGAGGAAGGGAGGACTCCCACAGAGTAAGACTCACCAAGAAGCCCAAAAGTAGTCACCTACTGTGACTTTCACTAGCAAGGAACAAGCACCCTGAAGCCCCTCTACTCCTTTCCCCAAACCTCAACAACCCAAGCTGCATGTGTCTTATTGGGGAAATAACTTACAAAAATGAAAAAGCCCTTAGGTTTCAAATCCCAAACACCCAAAAGATTTTAAAAAGAAATATGCATACATCTAGTCACTGAGTAATAACTCGAGTTGCTAACACAATAACTGTAATTAGAACAACAAAGATTCTCTCAGTTTTTGCCTATGAAACATACTAGGTGCAATCGGGGGAGGTGATATGTTGATGGTTTATAAGCAACCCAGACTTAAATGCAACTTGGGTGAGTGTCTACTAGTGAGGAGAATAGAATTCATTTTGTCTTATGTAACACGGAGTGTCTGAGTATGAGAGCTGTATTGGGGAGCTAGATCACCCCACAAACTGGGTTTGATATTATAATTGGGGGTGACTCCCAAGAGAAAGTCCGCAGCAGTGAACTTGAGGAAAACGAGCATACTCCAGGAATAAGAAGAAAATGGTTAATAGCAAGCTGAAGGGTAAAGAAAAGCTCAACCCTCAGAATCAGCTGGAGGCAGTTCAGACACCATGTGGAGGTGCACAAGGTCTGAATGCCTCTGAGCACAAAACCGAAGCCTGAAAAGAGGAGGTAAATTAAAGACTGTTCAACAGAAAGTGTGTGGATTTTTGAAAGCAGCCTTTAAAAACTGCACACTTTATCAGAAACTAATGAAACAGAAGAGTCCTCTACCTCTTCTCCCCTACTCCCTTTACCATCACTAATCAAAAGAACTGAAAAATAAAAGATCATGAAAATTTGAAGCAGGGAAAAAATGAGACAGACAGGGAGGGGTTGGTGAGGAGAAGAGAATTCTACATTTGAAGATAGAATCCTACAGGTGAGACTGGGGGCAAGAGTTTCCAATTACAGGGAAGGGTGAAAATGGCAGAGAAGATATGAAATATCTTATTTGTGTTTGTTCTGTACCGAAAATGAGGATCTTCCTACCCCAAGGACAATTTTTACAGAAAGCAAAATGTACTGTGAGAGATGATGGAATCTCTCTACATGTTCACAGAGCAGCCCAAACAGGGCTGTTCCAACCACCACTGACAGCTGATGGCATACCCTGACCCCCACACTGCAGCTATGAGGAGCCCAGCAATGACTCTCATGGGTCCTCCACCCACCCCCAACTAAAGCAATCACCATGAACCCAACCAAAGCATGAACACAAACACCCAGAGAGGCATCTCTCTTTTTTTTTTTAAGTAGAGACCAGGTCTTGCTATGTTGCCCAAGCTAGCCTCGAACTCCTACACTCAAGCAATCCTCCTGTTGGCCTCCCAAAATGCTAGCATTACAGGTGCAAGCCACTGCACCTGACTGCGTCTCCATTTTTAATCAGAAGCTACTACAGTTCTCCTGCCTCCAATTTTTCTTCCCCTTGCTGGGTCTATCCATGTTCTGCTCACTGATAAGTCTGGAAAAACTTGACTTTCTCTGCCCTTTCTACCACCCCGGGAGGCCTTGGACTATCTCTGAGGTTATTGCTCAACCTTCAGTGACCCACCTCAGCACCTCACCCCCATCTCACACTCTTCAGTGTGAATATTCTCTTCCATTCCCACAAATCCACGGTCACAGACTTGGATTACATGGTCCATTTTCCCTCTGCTCTGCCCTTCTGTGAGCTAGAAAGGTTTGCATACCACCTGGTATTGTTCTCTGATTATTTCCTATATAAAACATTTCATTGGCTAAAACTATTCTATTTCTGATTTGTACTTGGGAAGTAAAATGCTAATAAACACTTAATGGGTTGACAAAATTTTTGGAGAGTTTGAAATGTTTTGCTTTCTTTATTCTGAGAAGTGGAGGATAAGTTAAAGATACAGAATTTCCCTTTCAGTTTCTTGCCTGAGTGAAGCAAGAAGGTATAGATGTGACAATGCTTCCACTCAAATTCACATAATCCCTAAAAATAAAAACAGAGGTCGGGCATGGTGGTTTACTCCTGTAATCCCAGCACTTTAGGAGGCCGAGGCAGGCGGATCGCGAGGTCAGGAGTTCAAGACCAGCCTGGCCAATATGGTGAAAACCCCTCTCTATTAAAAATACAAAAATTAGCCAGGTGTGGTGGCACATACCTGTGGTCCCAGCTACTCAGGAGGTGGAGGTAGAAGAATTGACTGAACTCGGGAGGCAGAGGTTGCAGTGAGACGAGATCGTGCCATTGCACTCTAGCCTGGCGACACAGCGAGACTCTGTCTCAAAAATAACAAACAAAAACAAAAAAACCCAGAAATCTGTGTTTTAGAGATTATTGCCCGTTTTTTAAACACGGCTTTATAATAGAAAAAATAATATGTAATTTGGCTTTTTCCTTGAAACCCAAGATACACATAATCTACCACACACACACACACACACACACACGTATGTACGTACATGTGTGCCTTTTTGCATGTGTATTACATGCCAAGGGCTTTATATATGTTATGTCTGATCCTTCTGACACCACCACGAAGTAATATTAATTGCCCCCATTTTATAAATAAGCAAACTGATGCCCAAAAGATTCATTCAAGCAAGGCTGTGCAACTAGTAAATGGCAGGACCAACTTTGGCCTGATGTTCTCTTCACCGCACCACACTACCTCTTTCAGATGTCCAAGATGGAGCCACATAGCTTGGTTATGGGGTTCCATTAGTCTGCCCTCTTATCTTCTTTCAGCACCTACCCTGTGGCCATGAACCATTGATTCATAATTTTCCTGTACTCTCAATAGAATCAGGAACCACCAACCCTGACAAAGCTACCATCTATTGGCTCTAAGTTAGAACTAAAAGGTGGTTGTGGAGAATTGTTTCCCACAGAGAACTGAATTCATCCTGAGGGAAATCTCAAGGCCCTCTCCTTACCTCTTACAAATAGAACTATACAAAATATTTAAACAAAGAATATGGACTTAGCTGTGCTCTCTAAAGGTTCCTCCTCTAAGTAATGTGGACCAGTGTTTCTTTCTTTTTAAAAAAATAGAGATGGGGTCTTGCTGTTTGTCCAGGCTGGTCTCAAACTTCTGGCCTCAAGTGATCCTCCTGCCTTGGCCTCCCAAAATGCTGGGATTACAGGTATGAGCCACCATGCCCAACCTAGACCAGCATTTCTAGTGTGTGATGAGGCTTACTTGCATCAGAATGTCCTTAGGTGATGGTTTTGAATACAGATTTTCACACTAAATTTACTAAGTGACCCTCTCTAGGGCTGAGGTCCTAGAAATCTACATGGGATTATTACCTTCATTCCAGAAAACACAGTATAAGTACGGCATTATAATTTTATGGGACCACCACCCGATATGTGGTCCCTCATTGATGGGAATGCACTATGTGGTTCATGACTACAGTTCCTCCTTATGGAAGCTAATGGTAATTAAATAATCCCATAAAGGAATACTTGCAAATTGATTAATACTCAAAAGAAAAAGTCCAGTGAACTAAGAGTGCTTATTACAGAGAGCACTGATCTGGTCCCAAAGGGGAGAACACCTTCCCTAAGGAAGTGATATCTGAGCTGAAGGATGAACAGGCATTACTAGGCTAGAGGAAGGAAACAGCATTCTACTTACAGGAGATGCTTCTTGTGCAAAGGCTCCGGAGCAGTGAGCTGAGCTGGAAGAGCTAAAGGAGAGCAGCAGAGGGTACTCAGAGTGGGAAGACAGGAGCTTCATGAGAATGCAGAGGGAGATGGGCCAGATCAAGCAGGTCCTTGGGAGATTTTGGTCTTTACTCCAAGAGCAGAGAGAAACCATTGACTAGACGGCTTCATTTTTAATCTTTTAATGTTATTTTCAAATTTTATTTTTAATTTTTTTATGTTTATCTTATTTTTTATTAGGAGCCTACTGAGGCCCAGGGCCTTTCTATCAGCAAAATAAGTCTATGCCCCAGGAAGTAAAGTCTCTGCCTGCCTTCACTGCAGTTCACATTTTTCCTGCTTGTGAAAGGGAGAAGCAACCCCTCTACATAACACAAATGTTGTGGGCAAAATGGGTGACTGACTTGATTTCTATATTACAAGTCAGTGGCTTAGGTTCATACTCTTTTCAAACATCTCTTCTTACTGTCCAGGCAGCTACTACTACAGTGCTTAACCATGGACAGGGAGTTTAGAATTCTGCATCAACCAAGTCTTTTGTTGACTATCAAGGACATTTGGAATTAAGCAAGCCAAGGGTAATCAATTCTGATGCTTTAGGCTATTAGACCACCCGTGGGGTTTGGGAGATGTTTTCTGTTGTATATAAAATGGTACAATGGCTTCGTGTGTGACAAGCTCTCCTCCCTGTCACCCTAATGGCCCTAATGTATTACACAGTGGCCTCTGCCAGAGGCAAGTACCTGACTACCTTTTGTAGGGTCCAATTCAGTTTGGGAAAACTTAGAGTCATTAAGAAATAATGGAATTTGTTTTCATTTGCAGAAGCACAACTTCTTTTTCTTCATCAAGAGGAAATGTGAATATCTACATCTATAAACAATATGAAACTACATATAGAGACATAGAACAGGCAGAGAAAACTGGGAGAATCTAACTTTAAAGTGTTAAAACTTAGACCTCCTCAAGATTTTTTCTGTGATTTGGCACATGTGATGTACACCCGGGCAGAGGGTGCAAGGCCTTTCTCTTCTAAAAGGTTCAAGTTTCACTGATGTGAAGTTGGGGAAAGTAATTACTTAGAGAAAGAGTGGACAGTTTCCTTTGGATAGAAGCTGTCTTATACACTTAATTTCCTGGAGGAGGTAATATCAGCACCCCTATCAGGTTCTCCTAGTCTAATTAGGAAAACGACATTGTCAAGATTCTTCAAAATTAAAAGCCAGCCAATTAGGCTGTGAAGATGTTCCTCTAGAACTTTCTTTTGTTGGGAAACACCTTTCCCTTTATCACCAACAGAGGATGTGGAAAGGCAAAGGGGAGAAGAAAGATGTTATGCAAGTTTTAAAAAAATGGGAATAGAATACGAATAGGGTGTCCAAAGAATGGAGACCTTGTGTTCTGTTCTCTTCAGTCCTACCTGTGTCCATTCGGCTTCCAGGCATCCTGCGTTGGACCCTGTAAAAGAAGCCAAGTTACAAGGATTATGACCCAGCATGGTGGGGCAGGCATATTGATCAGCATGGGAGCATTGGAAAGGTATTTTCTGCCACTTGTCTACTCATCTGCCTCCCTGTCTCCCTCCTTCCTCGTATTAAAAAAAATAGGTGTGGGCATGGGCAATAGAAAACTCAACCTCATCGTGAATAGTTACCCTTCCTTTGGGGCAAAGCCACCCCTTTCCTGCTAACTCACAGGACAAAGGTCTTACTGAGGTTCCTAAAGAGCTGCATTGTAAACCACTATGGCACACATTTACCTATGTAACAAACCTGCATGTCCTGCACATGTATCCTGGAACTTTAAATTAAATTAAATTTAAAAAAAGAGCTGCACCTTGTTTGATATATCTGAGTTAATGCATTTGACAAGCACACCAATGAATGAGCATATTAACTCCTCCCAGGAACCAAGCTCTGTCTACAGAGAGATCATCATAGAATCTCAGGAGCCCTTCCCACGGGTATGACATCAGAACAACTACAAGAGTCAGAGTCTTCATAGAAAAGGGAAAGAGAAAGAAGGAGGAGGAGGAGAGGAAGAAGAAAGTCATTAGTTTCTTCCTTCAAACAAGGAGCTTGATATCCCATGGATAAAGAAATTGGCTGATTTGATGTCTCCTGTTTTATTTACTGACTTTTGCGACAGAACAAATTATTTGAAAAGTTTATTCACTGTTTTCGTTTACATATGCTTCCTATAAGAGCCTGTTTTTTGTCTAGGAAGCCAGAGATGGATATAGAAAAGAGGGACTTGAGAGCAAGACAACTGGTTAGGAATAACACAAATGCAAGGTTTCATCTGCTACAAAAAGTGCTGGTCCTGGAGTCAGACGAAGGCTCTTTCTCCTCTGCTATATGACTTTAGGGAAGTCATTGTTTCTCTTTCCTCATCTTCAATAAAATTAGATTAACAACCCTGGGTAAAAGAATAAAATGAAGCAGTGGAGGTGAGTGTTTGGTAAATTGTACAAATACAACTTCTCATTGTCTCTGTCTGAATAAGGAGTGTTAGAAAATAGGAACGTTACCACAGGAAAATACCAGGACTAGGTAAAATAATGTCAGCGCTAGCTAAGGCTAAATATATCAGAGATTAAAATATAGGCTCAAAACTGTGTCATGATGCTCTGAAACTTAACATGTTGTCTAAAAGTGGAGAGTAACATTATCATCTTAGTTTACTTTCTGGTTCTTCCAGGAATGACAATGAGAACTTGTGATGTCCATGAATTCAAAGAAGAAAAGGGAGAGTGGTTTTACACCTTCTCCACCACCTAACCCCAATCCTACTACCTATAAACCTGCAAAGAAGCAGACTGCTTGGGCTTGTGTTTGTCCTTTAATTTATTTATTATCAATTTTACATTTTTTCTTAAGTTTCTATCATAGGGTTAGTTCTTTCTAGATCAAGCAGAAGGAAAAACCTCAGTTCTTTTGCACTGATGCATTTCTAAGAGAACCAAGACACAGTTCAGGGAGGATGAGTTGAATAACCCAGTATTTAGAAAAGGCATACCTCTAAATATGATTATGACAGGCCACTCTGCCATCAGCACCAATCTTCCTTACAAATAATTCACAAAATATAATCAAAGATGAACTGCAGATAGAGGTCAGTTTTCAGGTTGAATAGATTTTAAAATCAGAGAGTGGCACCCTTATAGGAAATGAAGAAAGCAGAGAAAAATGTGTTTTTACTCTTTAAAATCTAAAAGGTTCTCTTGCTATTATTTCCAGAACAACAACAACAACAACAACAACAAAAAGAACTCTATTTTCAGAAAATAAAAGAGCACCAATAAAACTGTAGCAAGTACAATGAGACCAGAGGCAGCTATTTATGCTAAATGGACAGAACAGGCATCTCTACATGGCCACAGAAATTATGAAAGAAAATCAAGGCTTTAGCTACCTCTAACCCAATCCAAACCTCAAAAAAAAAAAAAAAGGTAAAAACAGGTTTTTGTTTCACGATTCTAAATAACCAGTTTAGTTCATTATTTTATGAATCTGCAAGCTGTTGTAAATTTTGTATTTTCACGTACAAGTTCACATCTACACAATGACAAACACATAGGGCATGTCTAAAATATTGTCAAACACCAGGCTATTTTGCCTACATAATTTCAAGTATCCAGACACACCATTTAGCAATTTCCAGTGATTTGATTTGGCTCAGAATATCCAAGTTTTTATAACACAGCGAAGGAATCTGCAATGAATGGGGCATTTTAGCTGTGCCGGACAAAGAATGGTGATCAGACCCAGCTCCCACTCATGCTGGGTCTTCAGTGTGATCAACACATTGACCATGTGGTCAACACAAGGTCCTGGGGTTTCTGCCCCACTTCTTTATGGGCCATCGTGACCAGGTGTAACTCAGATGTAACACTAATTAAGGAGAGAATCAGAGAACTAGATGCCTTGCTTTGTTTTTTACTGTATTGTACTTTTTTCCTCTCACCTGTTTCTTAGAGTTTAATATTTGTATATTTTACTCATTTTTAATTGTGGCAAAAAATATATAAAATTTTCCATTTTAATGATTTTTAAGTGTACAGTTCACTGGCATTAAGTACAACAATCACGTTGTTGTCCAACCATCACCACCATCCATGTACAGATCTTTTTCATCTTCCCAAATTGAAACTCTGTACCCCTTAAACAACAGTTCCCCATTCTTTCCTCTCCCCAACCCCAGGTAAATACTATTCTACCTTCTATCTTTATGAATTTGACTATCCTAAGTACCCTACATAAATGGAATCACACGATATTTGTCCTTCTATCTCCACTCTATTTTGATATTGCCAGAAAATCCAAAAGTTAGAAAGAGTTAAACCCTGGGTATGATCAATAAAACTAAAATAACAAATATGTATGAATACTGGCCATCTTCTGGGTTCTGAGTTAGATGCTTTCTCTTTGATATCTGTCTTTACTACATAAAGTTTTAAACTATGTATTTGTTGTAGAAGACCAAAGGTTTAGCTTCTTCTCCCCCCAAAAGACATCTTTAAGTAGGCTTTACTATAGGAAGAAAACCTGCAGTAATGCTTGCCCTTGCCTTGGGGAAATAAGGAATAATAGGAGTATAATAATGCTTTATCTATGAAAATCTTCAGACACAAAGAAACAAGATAAAAGGCTGATGAGTTACTACCATTATCTGCAAGCTCTTTCACAGAGGCTTTGTTTTGTTTAGGGACATCTACAATTAGAAAAGAAATAGACACACCAACTTTGTTTTCTCAGCAGGAGCTGCTGTACGTTTGGTACAATCGATTTCTTTTTCCTTTTTTAAAAATTAAGATATTCATTATGTACAAAGCAACCTTAGAGGGACAGATTGAGGATTTAATTTCAGATTTTCATGTCTGACTCTCATAACCAGATGGTCTTTACACAATGGAAGTTTTGTACCATCAGTCATCATTGTTTCTTATCACTACTATTATTAATGTTATTAGTAAAAATAATGTTGAAATCATTTAAACGTCCATACTGAATAGTCCTGTTGATTTGCTCCCCATCTCCCAGTGCACATTTTAACTGATCAGGCTAATACTCATTAAGACCCTAGAAACTGCTTTCTCTCCTGATAACTTTAAAGAAAGTGCAAAGATTCTTGCTATCAGCAGCAATTTGTTTACAGCGGCTCTTGCCAGAGTTAGAGTTAATACTTTGTTTCTTTTTCTTTTTTCTTTGTGTTTTTGTTTTTTGTTTGTTTTTTGAGCGAGAGTCTTGTTCTCTCCTGGCTGCCATGCAGTGGGGTGATCTTGGCTCACTGCAATCTCTGCCTCCCAGGTTCAAGTGATTTTCCTGCCTCACTCTCCCAAGTAACTGGGGTTACAGGCATCTGCCACCATGCCCAGCTATTTTTCATATTTTTAGTAGAGACGGGTTCACCATGTTGGCCAGGCTGGTCTCGAACTCCTGACCTCAGGTGATCCACCTGCCTTGGCTCCCAAATTGCTGGGATTACAGGCGTGGGCCACTGCACCTGGCCTTGTTTCTTGTTTAATTATTACTTATTGACAAGATATTTTTGTTGTTCTTGACCTTTGGGGGGGGGGGGGGGTGTGTGTGTGCACGCGTATGTGTGTGTGTGTGTGGTTTTTGTTTTTTGTGTGTTTTTTTTGGTGGGGGGAGGTTGGCTATAGCATATTCACAGTTCTTTTTCTTTTAAATACATTTTATATGTTTAACCATAGCATGATTCCACTGGATAAGTTTTACTGGATTTTTTCAGGGGTGGAGCAGGGAAAGGTTTCTTAAAAATTGAAATATGACATCCATATCATTAGAGTTTTAAAGTTAGTAATATGCTTAAGGCGGACTTTTTATGGTTAGCAAAGCTGAGAGGTTCTGACACCCAAAGGATGCAAATAGAGATAACTTACATAAATGTATATGGTGCCCCGGAGGTGCCGCAATTGTATTATGGGGTTTCTCATGAATGGCCTTGGTTCAGACAGTAGAACAGTGAAGCGAAGCTAAGTGGTTCTGTACCGGATGGGCTGTGCATGTGACACATTACACTGCAAACAGAAGTAACTTTCAGCGCCAGAGAGTTTACTAGGAGGCACTGGAATATGAACTAGTACAAAATATCTAAGGAAATGTATATCTTATTAAAAATGTTTCTTTAAAACAGCCACTGCATTTCTTTAAAAAGCCACTAGCTTTAAAATGGATAGCCTAACAGATTACATGGAATAATCTGAAAATGATAAGGTCTGAAGCTTAGCAAAGAATATATTTAATACATAAACTGGAGAATGTAGAAAATAGGATGGTATGATATGATTGATTGATTGAACTATTTCTTAGAGATTTCAATCAGCCCTGAAGTTTATTTCTTCCTATTTTGAAAACTGCATTTTCTTTTTTTTAAATTTTGTTTGTGAAGTGCTTGCTTATACTGATTTTGTAACTCCTGAAAAGCAAAAAGCAAATAATCATGAAGAAAGAGGTTCATGGCAGAATTCTAGTCAAGTACCACTTCTTACACGAGCAATTATACATAATGCTTAATTAATTGTTTTATATGTGTGAGGCAGTCTTGTCAAAATCAAGGATCCTCAATGGAACAAAAAGAAAGTGTGTTCACTAGTAAGCAGCATCACAAACATATGATTTTTCATAGCTAGGATTTACCTTGGAGAAAATCTCATTTCACCCCATTATTTTACATGTGACAAAGTGAGATGTCCATGTAATTTCTAGATGAAATAATAAAACAAGATTTAGTTATTATCTTTTAAAAAGATCAGCCACAGAGATGTTGATAAATTAGTACTCCTATTGCAAAGATATCCTTCTTCTATGCTGTTAACTTAAACACTAGAGACCATGTGACTTATTCAGCTACTATAAACCGAAATGATAATGGTTGCTATCATTTATAGAGAACTGACTGTGTGCTAGGCTCAGTTCTAGACACTTTCCATATATTATCCCATTTAACCTCAAAATAACCCTTCAAAATAGATATTTTCATTCATATTTTATGGCTAAAAAAACTAAGGATCAGGTAACACCACAAGTTAAGGTGGCAGAATTACTATTGTAACTCAACTAGAGTCATAAAACCTACTTGCAATTATTTATTTAAAATATAGAAGGTAAGTATCCAGCAAAGAATTTCAAATGCCAGTAATGAATACAGATGCTTCACAACTTTCTCCACACATCTACCTCCTTGTGGATAGATTTCTCAACTGAATAAGACTATCAAAAACAGCTGTCAGGGTATCCAATCATAGTCGGGTTTTATTTCTTCATACATCTGTATTGTTTTACAATGTGAGATTATAACTAGTGTTCACATTAGACAACCAGAGAAGAAACTTTGATAAAAGACCACACTGGGCCATGGGCCAGGCACGGTGGCTCACGCCTGTAATCCCAGCACTTTGGGAGGCTGAGGCGGGTGGATCACCTGAGGTCAGGAGTTCAAGACCAGCCTGGCCAACATGGTGAAACCCCATCTCTACTAAAAAAAAAATAATAATAATAATACAAAAATTAGCCGGGCATGGTGGCGCATGCCTGTAATCCCAGCTACTGGGGAGGCTGAGGCAGAAGAATCGCTTCAACCTGGGAGGCAGAGATTTCAGTGAGCCAAGATAGTGCCACTGTACTCCAGCCTGGGCAACAGAGCAAGACTCCACCTCCAAAAAAAAGAGAGACCACATTGATTTAAGGGTCTCAATACAAGGACTTGGTATGTATTTCTGTTTCAGAAATATGCCCATTGGCGTATCTGCAACTATTAGAAGATTTACCTTCTCAGAAGATGAGATATTACAAACTCAATATTGACAGTGATACAGGAAACTAATAGGTTTTCCAGAGGCTAATTATAAACAGGTGGTGGCTGGGGCCAAACTCCAGGAATCACAAACCCATTTTGTTAGAGTTCATTAATACTTCTGTTCAACTCCAGGAAAATGTGCACATTCCGCAGCATTATAGGGGGTTTCAGGTTGGCTGATAAAAAACAGGTGATTTTCCCACAAAAAAACTGACTCAGGGATAAAATAAAACAATATAATTAGTCTTCCCATGCAGCAGGGCCTCTCATGGTAGTCACAGGTGGATTCTTCTGGAGCAATGATGGAAATGCTGTTGTTTAGTGACCAGGTAGGGGAAACTGTGGCAGCCTCACCACAGCTAGTGGTATCTATGCACACCCAGGTTGAGCCCAAGCACTGAGGCCTCTCTCTTCTTCCTAATGGAAAGTGCAATGGGATCTTAAAATTTGATCTGAGTGTCTGACTGCTTCAGTGGAGGGTTCTGCAATTTCACATTTCATCTCAGCAGCTAATGTCCAGATCTTGTCAAATCACCGCCAAGAATGTACCGCAGGGCTACCCTGGACAAAACCGTGCTGTTCTGTGGCAACTTGCACTCTGAGGGTTCAGTGACTGTGATGCAACCAAATGTGCTTTCCCATGCTAACATTAGAAGGGAGGCTGCTGCTCCCCTCCAAAAACATCTCGTTTTCTCTTCCACAACCGTTGTAATGCACACCTTTTTCAGCTGAGCTGCCAGTTTCAATTCAAAATATCCTATCTTGGTTTTTTCTGCCTTTAAAAAGTGGTAGAACTTATTTTGACAGTGAGACCCTGGAAGATGAAAACAGAAAGAAACCAGTTTTCTTCTTGATTGTTTTCTTGCTGACAATTTTATTGCCATTGTCTTCCGTGTGGCTAATGGTTGTTAGGCTGCTGGTCTCATACCAGTTATTTACGAAAAAAAAAAAAGGAGGTTAGATGGATTTTTAATATACTCTTTTTCCCAATTTCTTAAAGATGGACAAAAAAGGTGCTACAGACACCCCAAAATGCAGATTATTAATTAGATAAAAAGTACAAAAGTACTTTCAGGTCATTTTATGATTGCAGAGGCTGACTGAAGTCTGTTAAGTTTGTATCTCGTACTTGGCAAGATATGAACCTGACTTTTCACATGCTATTTCACTGACAGCCTATTTTAAAATTTAAAATAAATTTTCATTACTCTTGATTTAAAGGTCATGAAGTTTACTGATTTCTTTCTATTGCATGGAACAAAATAAATTTTCAAAATATTTTATACAGCCTCAACTTTGAGATCCCTTTGAAATGCAAGAAAATAAAGATCCCCACCACAATAGAATGAAAATTTACCTTCAGTCTATTTGCCACTGGAATTACTACAAGTTCAAGATCAACCAAACAGGTTGAATCACTTTAAAATCTCAATGGCCTAATGTTTTAAAAGATCATCTTTTTGTAAGTGACATCATTCTGGAATATTAAAGTGTCTTATAAATGTACATTTCAGAACTTAATTCACTCAAATGAATATTATTCCCTTCAGAGCAGTTATCTTAAAAAGGAAAGCCCTTTTTCCAGTAATAATTTCATTGCTTAAAATATTTTGAGAACTGTCTTTATTCCTCTTAGGAACTAATAAGAAAACTGTCCTGTTTTTAGTCCTATTTTCTTTTTTTGACTCTAAGTAGCATAAGCCATCTTTCTCATCTACTTAATGTCTAGACCTGGCAATAATTTTTTGTGTTGTTGTTTCCAAAGTTAAATGATCAAAGATCAAAACTTTGTTGCCATCAAAGATATTTAGAAGATTGTGCTACAGGATTTGAGGACAATCTCAAAAAGGGAATTTCAAAAGTACGGTTCAAGCCATGTCAACAAAATTTAGAATGCTATGCTCAACTTTGCAGGGTCAGGGCTCGCAGAGGAATGTCACTCACCTTTCTTCTTGTCCTGCCTCTTGTGGCCGATCCCCTGTCAATGGCTGGCTCCTGACACTGGGCAAGCTGCCTGTTTCCCTTGTCTATAAAATGATGCCAAAGGACTAGATGCCTGCAAAGGATCTTTCCAGTTCTAAAATTCTAGGACAATGATGCGTGGTTCTCTATGTGACACTTGATTGTTTTTGTTTGTTTTTAATTAAAAGTCACTTTAGGCCACACCTTTAATGTGTTCAGTCATCATATCAGTGATTGGGGATATTTCTTCCATAGTCTCTTTTCTTCTCACATTCTCCTGTATTAACATTTAGTGCCATTTAGGGGCAAGAACAAAGTTTTTATTCCATTGAATTTAGGGCTTGTGGACATTTAAAATTTTTTATTGTAGATCAGAGAATGTATCAACCTTGTGTGTGGGGATAGAGAGAAAAAGAATGTGCAAAGATTCTCATGTAATATAAACTTGTTACATTAAAAAAAATCTGCCAACACCCCTGGTTCTCATTATGATGTTAATCTTTCATGTATTGTAGCACTAATCTGATTGACTCTATTTACTTTTTAAAAGCTCGGTCCTTCCCTTTTCTGTTGGCATTGCAGCATTTGCTTACCTTAAAGGAAAAATGATGGTTAAAAAATACTTCCTGTGAAATGCTGCCAGTTGCAGGTATTTGCAGGACATGTCTGGTTCTACTTAGGGTTTTTTACTTTCTTTCTTTAGTATTCTTGGCCATATAACCTGATCTTTTTCATAAGAAATGTCAGCAAAGTCTTTGAATTAATGAACTGTGAAGTGCTCAAAAACATACCATTTCAAAAAGTATCCTACAAGGACATAACAGTAATGGGAGGTGATCCTTGAGTTTATAACCAAATATCCCACCCTAACTAAAAAGAACTAAGATAACCACTGGCCCAGGCACAATCTCCTTGAACAAAGACCTAGAGAGGAAGAAGTGATGAGGAGTGGGGGAGGTCAGAACCAGAGTAACAATCTGGGGAAATGTATTTATGTTAGCCTGTCTAGCTCTGTTGAGCACTTCCGTCAAATAATGGAATTATACAACCCCACCTATAAAAGATACCAGGTGGAGAATAGCAAAAAGAAGGGAGGAGGTGAGGTGTGTTCAGAAGGTTGATCAAATAAAACTGAATGGTAGGTCCTTGGCTACACCTAATGTGGGTTTTGTTTTCTTTTAATTTTGCCATTAAAAAAAAATGCGGTGTCACTCCTTCAATCTTTCTACAATTCTGCATGGTTGAACATTTGAAATGAGTTTGTGTATCACCCTCAGGCGCTGATTCAGACTTGATTGGGGCAAAGCAGACTGCATGTGCTTATTTTTATCCACGTCATTTGGGACGTTATGTCGCCAAAGGAACCAAAAATGTGCTGCTCTATTGCCAAATTATCACCTATCCTTTTATCAGACAGGGCGATGATCCTCAACAAGTTGTGCGACCTTAGTGTAACAGCAATGTCAGGTCAACTTGAGAAAGTGAAGAGAGAGCCCTAGACACAAATAAAAAGAAACAACCAACAATCCTTATAATTATCATCATCTGCTGCTTTTCCCTCTTTTGGCAAAGAAACACTCCATCCATTTGCAGAAATCGCCCGCGGAAACGTTACATCAAAACTAATCACAACGATTAAAATCAGCTTTTCTGTGCAAGAGGAGGGTAAAAAGCAAGTTGGAGGCTGGAATGAGACTGTTTTTCCACCAAAAAAAAATCTGGAAAAAAATTTCCTATGTGTATATTTCTCTATACGTATATGTAGAGCTTTATTTTTGAAGGAGATCAATTGTTTGCCCTGTGATCAGTTAATTTGATTTAAGTTTTATTTTGGAGATTGATTTAGACTAGAGGTAGAGGCATGAGCTAATTGTATCCTGATCCTTGCCTTGAGGGTTTCAAAGCCCTGGAGCAACTCTTCTCTGTATTTTGTTCTGTCTACCTTAGCCAAGCTATTGCATTTCTCTCTGGTGTGGCGAGCCGAGCAGATCGCTGGGAGAGAAATCGGAAAAGGGGGGAGAGGAAAAGGAAAAGGGGACTTGGAGAGAGACTTTGTGCTTCAATGTTTCAGGTAAGATCTGACGGTTTGGGTTTGTTATTATTTGCTAAGGAGGGTATGGCTGGGACTTTGGGCGCAACTCGCTTTTACGCATGTGCCAGGCATGGGGCGAGAGCGCGGCACACTCGCACACACGCCGCCCGCCGCGGCGGGCGACTAGGAATCCGCTTGGACCCGCGGCGGGGCAGGGGCCGCCGCCTCCTCCGGGGCTGCCGCTCCCGGTTCTCGGCTTTCTTCCTCCAGTGGGAGCTGGCGCGAGCAGGGCGGAGCAGAGCGGGCAGGAGGAGCGGGTGCGGCCAGCCGGGGCCGCGGCCGGGGGCCGGGAGCCGGCGCGCCGGGGCCGGGTTTCCGGATCTCTGGGCCGGGTTCCGGATCTCGGAGAGGAGCCGCCGCGGCTCTGGGAGCCCGTGCCAGAGCCGCCCGCCCGCCGCTCCGCGCGCCAGCCTCCCCGGCGGCCGCTCCGCCGCGGCTCTCCCCCGCCCTCCCCGAGCCCCTCCCTCCTCCCCCGAGCCCCGCGCGTCCCTTTCTTCCCCGGCGCAGAGCTCCGCGCCCGCAAACCGGCCCCGCCGAGAGCGCCCAGCGCCGCGGGGGCGCCCAGAGCCAAGCGCACATCTCTGCGGGGCGCGCAGGGGGCGGCGGCGCCCGGGGCTGCGCTCCTGCCGGGGGTAGGGGCCCCGCCGCCCCCTTCTCGCAGGCAGCCTCGGCGGCGCCCCCGGACGCCCCGTGAAAGACGCCATTGTGGCGGCCGAGCGGACTGGGGCCCGGGGCGGTTTTTCCTTCCCCCTTTTGCCCGGGCCGGACCACGCCGCTCCCCTTTGTGGGCCGCGGCCGGTGCCCGGCGCTCTTCGTCGCCGGCCGGGCTGGTCCAGATTCGCCGCCTCCGCCCACCCGGGCGCCTTTAAAGCCCCCTCCCACTCCCTCCCATCTCCAGCCCTCCTCCCCCTTTTGGATGCAAACGTTTCATTTATTTTTAAAAAGCTCTTATTCCTCTTCCTCCCCACCTCCTCCCCGGATAAAGGGCACAGCACATGCTCCGGATTAGAAGTCTCCTTGGGAGGCGGGGAGGGGGTGGGGGCGGCGCTGGGACGGGGGAACGATGCGAGCGCTGCAGGTAATGGCTGTGGCTTTGCTGCGCTCGCCTCTTCCCCGCGCTGCCGGCAGCGCCAAGTCAGGAGCCCGCATCCTTCCCTCCCCTCCTGGCGGCCTAGGTTCCCTTAAAGGGACAGTTTCCCGGCCGCCTCTGGCCTCCGCCGTCTGAACCAGCGCTCGGGGCGCAGAGGTGGACGGGAGGGATTCAGTTTGGCTCCTTTCTGACCTCTTTCCTCCTCCGCCCCTCCAACTCCCGCCGCCCCCCTACCCACTCCCGCCACCCTTCTTTATTGAAATGTGAAGTGTGCTTCCTTTCCTGCCCCCAAGAGGGACCTGGCTGGAAAACAGAGTCCGCGCCTCCTGGAAAAAGAACGGGGTGGGGGGCGCGTGATGGTGAATTCGCGTTAAAAGTGAGGTCGAGCCCCAAAACATTCAGGAAGAGGAAAGCAGACCTGGGTGCAGGAATCCCTTACCTGCACGCGCGCTCCGCACAGCCGCCCCGCCACCGCAACTTGCGAACTGTCGCGGGTAGACAGTCTGCCTTTGTGCTTTCGAACACTTGCACTGTCGTGGAAATGATTTTCTGGTATCAAAACGTTTTCGGTGACTGTGCTTCGGGGTTCGGCCGGGCGGAAGCCAACTAAGTTAGCAAAGTCGCAAATGGGGCCGTTGGCTTTGTACGTGGAGAATGGCACACGAGAACTGTCCAGGATCCCAGTGGCACTAGCTTCTTCGCTAAAAGGTGCACCGCAGTAGGCAGGAGTAATTTGGTACAAATGTATTACCTTTTAGATAATAGAACTGGCTGCTTTCAAGCAAATCCTTGACTATGCGGTATGTGTGCGTGTGTGTGTCTGTGTGTGTGTGTGTATCCTGAGTGGTACTGGGAGACATAACAGTTTAACATATTCTTTAAGAAACGTTTGCCTTCTGTTTTCAATCAACTAAGCTGGCAGCTAGAGATACAAGTTTATTTGAGAATACCCTCTGGGTACCAAGCATGCTTGGATTGTTTTAGCAAATTAAAAATGAGCAAAATGCTTTTACCTTCTCAGCAGTAGACTCCTTAAGAGACCTCCTGTTTTGTGTGTATGTGTGCGTTTTTTAGAGAAACATTTTCTGTGTATATCTCAAATGTGTTTTTAATGTGGAAAAGGAGAAAATAAAGGATTTTAAAAGGCTGAGGCTGATGCTGTAGAATGATTCATTAAACCTGATTCTACATCAAGGAATTCACCTACATATATGGGAATCTGTGGCAACTAATAGCCTACTTGGTGAATTTAAAATAGCAGTGGATCCATTTGTCTCCTGGATAATGGGCAGTGTGCCGATTTATTCCTCGTGTTTGTATTTGTGTGGCATTTGGCTTACTACGAGGGGCTGATATTCAGGAAACTAAAACACTGACTGCAACAGTTTGACTCGGGAGTCCTGCTGCTGCCTGAATGGAAAGAATTGTGAGCAGTTGTTATGATGACAGTAGTTAAATGTTTACTAATTAGGTTGCAAAGGTGACCATGAAACTTTAAAACTTTGCATCACGGAGAAAACTTCATTGGGTTAGGCTTATGTTAAGAAGAAGGTATCTAATTAGGCATAAATGTCACACAGCCGGGAAGAAATTTTGAAATGAATTGAGGGTGAAAGATATTTGTCAAAAATCTCCCACCACAGTATGCAAAACGACTGCAGTGATTTTGCTGTATTAATTATGCCTGAAGCACAATATATAAAGTTCTCCAACACACACTAGAGGTCTCTCTTCTAGCTGTAAGATTTTTGTGTTTGTAATTCTTTGCCAGGGCTTGCATAGTAGGGGTGCACAGTAATAGCTTGTTTCATATTTACTTAAGTAATGTGATTTACTGACCATTCAACTTACTCTGATGTGAGATATTTATTTTGGGGGAAGCCTTCAGTAATCATTGTACAAATTATACCACTTAAGTATTAGGAAAGTAACTTCAGTAAGACTTCAGCTAGATGATGATGAAAGCATATTATTCGATTTGCGTTGAATAATGCATTATGGACCTTTTGGCATCAAATTATTTATCCAAAGCAATTTAGGTTTTTAAATGTAAGAGTAATTAGTGACAGATGTATTTTATCAGAGAACTTTCTTAAACCTCCATTTAGCTCTGCATTTAGCAATAACAATTGCTTGCACAAATGCTTTCTTGTCTTAATGTTTCTGAATCAGAGTGATAGTTTTCTACTTCTGATGTGATGTTTTTAGCTAAGATCTTTTCCCATTTGCATTGCATTTGAGTCATTCAAATGATGTTTATGAACCATTACTTCACCAACGTTTTTATTTAGTTGTTTATTAAACTGCATTTCTGAACCTTCTTTTGGACTGCAGTTTATAATTTCCCAAGCAAACAGAGCATTTATTTGCTCCATCTTTAGGACGAACTATCTTGAGAATAAAAATGAAATTTTTGGATGCAAGCATGTATGCTTATTTTAATAGCTTACTCATGCAGAAGTGAGACACAACTCGCTCTGGCTTTTCATTCATAAAAACATGCTAGATGTAAATAATGTTTTGCTTGTTGATGAGTTTGGTTTGAGATAACTGAAGAAAACAAAACAGAGATTATCCTTTAAGCATAATAAGCCTGTGTTCATTAGGTCCATTCATTCATTCACTGAACAAATATTTGTGCTTGCTGTATAGGAACTACTGTGTTAAATGCTGGAGACACAATGGTGAGAAAAAGCATTCAGAGCCTCCAATCTCATGGAGCTTATAGTCCAGACAGAGAGGCAGACATTCATCGAATAATTGAACAACTGACAGAGATGAGTGCTTCGAAGGAAAAGGAATATGGGGTTCTGGTAGCATTAACTTAAAGAGGGCCAAAATGGCCTGGACCAGGGTCAGAAGTGCCACACACGAGATCTAAAGGATGAAGGGGCCTGGGCAAGAGAGACAGAACAGAGACTAAGTTCCAGGGAGAAAAGAGAAGGAACAGTATTTTACCAAGCCAGGAGAGGCTTAGCAAAGGGGGAGGAACTCAGGGCTTAACTGGCTGGAGTAAGAGACGGAGGAAGCAGTGATGCAGACTGCAGGGACAGGCACCTGGTCTTCACCCTACGAGTAAGAGATGGGGAGGATTGGGAGAGGGGCAGCGGTAATCAGATTGGTGTTTGGAAAGAATAACTCTGCTGGCACTCTGGGAAGTGGTCAGAGGGACCCAGATGGATGAAGCATAGCCCTTGGAAGGCTATTATAGTCATCCAGGCAAGAGAAGATACAGCTGGGGTTAGGGTAGGGGAAATACTGATGGAAGGGTTTGAGATCTATGTAGAGGGGAAAGTTTACAGAACCTAATAAAGGGTTGGCCATAGGTGAACAAGAAGAGAGAAGTGTCAAGTGGACACCTAAGTTTCGGGCATGTTAATTGAATAGACGCGGGAATTCTGAAGCCTGGGTGGATTTTGTATCTTTCACGTCATTTCTAACAGCCAGATTAAGTAGCAGTGAGAAGCCTCATTCACATCCGGTGTAACAGCATTCACAAAGGAAACCAAAGCATCTAGTCATTCTTTAATCCCTCCCTCCATTTGTTCAACAATTGGGTCTGGAGTGCCTACAGTGTATCAGGCACGCATCGGCCGGCTCTTTTTATCCTGTTATCCAAAATGCTTTTCCTTTATGAAGTGTACCATGTGGTTCCATTTATCCAAGTCTGACTAAGTTGGAATTCATCATTGAAGTAGGCCTATGTTGAGCCTTCTGAAACAAACCTGTGCCTTATAGTGCAAATTAATTGTATTAAAATATTATAAACATGTCAGATGATTATGAAATGAATGGTTGGATGCTTTTTAAAAGTCCGTTTACATACAAATAACTGACACAATTATGCAAATCACTCAACTGAAAACACTTTGAATATCACTCTCTCCATAGGGGTTTGATGTACAAATGCAATTCCATAAGCTACTTTTCTTGGTGGTTCTCATGTGGATGGCCCTGAGGGCAAATTCCAGTTGGAAAAACAACCATCATTTTGGCCTATTCCTTTTTCTCTATAAAAATGGGAACGATGTCATCTCTCTAACCTGCCTTATAGGATTGTTAAAAGGAAAAATAAGAGTATGTCCAACTGAAGTGCATATAAGTAGTATCAATCAACCCCAAAGGGCACTTTCTCTGGAGGAGCCACCCCAAGTCTGGCCCCTGCTGTCTCAGTCCCTCGGTCCATATCAGTCTCACCTTATCTCAGCTGCCTCTGAAACCCCAGGCACTGGTAACATCCATGGCTAAGATTTAGGGAACAAGTAGCAGGGGCCGTCTGGAATACCTATCTCCCTGAGCCCTCCAAACAAGACTGTGAGGCAAGTAGTATTCTGCACCCATCTTGTTCTGCACCCACCCTAGGTAACATGCCCGAAACCTCGGTGTCCACTTGACACTTCTCTCTTGTTCACCTATGGCCAACCCTTTACTAGGTTCTGTACACTTTACCTTCTTCTTCTTCTTTTTTTTTTTTTTTTTTTTTGAGACCGAGTTTTGCTCTGTCACCCAGGCTAGAGTGCAGTGGCTTGATCTCGGCTCACTGCAACCTCCCCCTCCTAGGCTCAAGCGATTCTCCTGTCTCAGCCTCCTGAGTAGCTGGGACTACAGGTGCCCGCCACCATGATCGGCTAATTTTTCTATTCTTAGTAGAGGTGGGGTTTCACCATTTTGGCCAAGCTGGTCTCGAACTCCTGACCTCAAGTGATCCGCCCACCTCGGCCTCCCAAAGTGCTGGGATTACAGGTGTAAGCCACCACACCCAGCCAACTTTACCTTCTAAATAGATCTCAGACTCTTCCATCAGTGTTCCCCCTACCCTAACCCTAGCTGTATCTCCTCTTGCCTGGAGGATTAGAAAGGTTATGTCCCTTGCCTGAAGTCAAAGACTAGGCTAGTGGCAGAGCAGGGATTCTAACTCAGCTGGCTGACTACAAAACCCTGCCTGCCATTAGCCCCCATTAGCCGTTCTGCTTTCTCATCTACACCCACAGTCCTTTCTGTCCAGGACATACTATTTAAGCCCTTTTCAAGGGCACTTGGCAAAGGGCTTGCTTGTTCTGCCACCAGCTTCCATTCCTCCTGTTCTCTCTTCGTCCCCACCTCTGTATCTCCCTGCCACACCAGCACCCTGCTGTTATGCCAAGAGAGAAAGAAAAAAAACAAAAACAGTGTGAGATTGTTGTGAGAGATTGTTGTGATCAGAACATGTGAATTGGTCTCTATCTCTTGCTGAGCAAATCGTTTACTCACAAGTACTCTGTCCTGCTGACCAAAATAGGGATTTGTTTTCTATCCAATGGGAACTGATAACAATTCAGCCCTTGCTGCCGACACCAACGCTGCTATTAAGAAGAAGAGTTATGAACTGAAGAGAATGTTAACGAGATAGATTTCAAATGCTGGCTAGAGGAAGGGATATTCTTCCTGATAAATCTTTCCAAAGCATCTATTGCTATCATCACTTACTTGTTTTTGTAGCACTTTCACTTTGCTGGAAATTTGTAGCCAATGGAACAGAAAATGTGTGTAAAACAAAAGACCCAGACTTTCTATGTGAGGGGGAGAAAAAGCTACATTGGTCCATGGTACTGATCCTTCTCTATCCTACCCATCCATTCCCACCACCCCATATGCAAATCCCACTCCATCTCTGTCTGTGCTGTATTTCCTTCGTTAAATTACTGAATCTCTCTAAGCTTCAGTTTTCTGAACTACAAATGAGATAATAATATGAGATCATTGTAAAGGAGATAATAATAGTCCTAGAGTTGTTCAGAGAATAAAATGAGATGTAACAGGATGTATATGCCTAGCACAAAATAAGCACTCAGAAAATATCCATATATTGTTAAGAGCAGGGACTGTGTTTATTCACCTTTGCTTTCTCAGTTCCTTAATACAGTGCCTGGCACACAGGATAAGTGCTCAATAAATAACTGTTGGATACATGAACACATAATTTCAGGGGACGCAAGAATAAAGCCAGATGTTGATTTCACTTCCCTGTAAGTACTTTTTGCCATTGACAAGAGGACCCAAGTTCTGCCAGATACCCTCACCTGCTGGTTATGGGCTTTTTCTAACCAATTAGATCAGTCATTTGGGAACAGATCAAATTTGATCTGGGGAAGCATTGATGCTAAGTAGGACGTTGCCTCAAAGATGGTCCTGTTTTGCCTTTTGATTACTCATGTGGAGGTCGTCCTGTGCACAGTTGTCATGGGATTTCCGAAATCTGCAGACACTTATGCTATGAAATGATGCAAATGCACCACTAGATTCTGAACCCCCACAATGGGAGTCACTGAATTTGCGTGTTAACACTGAGAAGAAACACGGGACCCGGTCTGATACCCATTCCATCCAGCAGATGGCAGTGACACACATTGGCAAGTAAACTTGGAATCGCCTCTGGTCTTGCTGTTAGTTTCTCACCATTGCCTCTCTCCTGGAAAAGGAAAGCCCAGCCAGCTTTAAAAAGCTGCCTTTTCCCAGCACTTTGGGAGGCCGAGGCGGGTGGATCACGAGGTCAGGAGATCGAGACCATCCTGGCCAACATGGTGAAACCCCATCTCTACGAAAATACAAAAAAATTAGCCCGGTGTGGTGGCGCGTGCCTGTAGTCCCAGCTACTCGGAAGGCTGGGGCAGAAGAATCGCTTGAACCCAGGAGGCGGAGGTTGCAGTGAGCCGAGATTGCGCCACTGTACTCCAGCCTGGGCGACAGAGCAAGACTCCGTCTCAAAACACACACACACAAAAAACAAACAAAAAAGCTGTCTTTGCTCCTTCACCGAAACGACCGAGGCTCAACGGGGACAGCCGGAAGGATCAGCACCGCTGAGCCGTCTGTTTCTTCCTGGGCTGTGGGGAAGGGAGGAGAAAGAAAGCAGACCTTGTTATCTGGTGCAATCCACTTACTGCCAGTTTCCCAGAGATACGGACCATAAGAGGCCTGCTTTCCTGTTTATTTAATCAAATCAACAGAAGAAAGTGCTGTTAACCTCCAGCGTCTACCATGCTCTGGGTTGAGAGCACTTGATGCCAAAAGTGATCAGGAATACTAGTAAAGATAATAACCCAGTCTTAGGCAGTCACGTGCTGCCAGGGAATGGAACAGTGTCTATGCTGCTGAAGACCCATGCGAAGTCCTCTCATGTGGGGTCGTGAAATGACTTGGTTCTTCTGGTTGCTTAGAAATAGAGACCCACTGTTAATTGTGTGACCCCAAAGCTTTGGTTTCATTATCTATATGTGGGTGAGGCACTTAGAAGTCTGGCACTTAGAAGCACCTATAATGTGCCAGACTCTTTTTCAAGGGCTTTGCAAGATATTACTTGTGTAATCCTCATCCATCACCTAAGAGGGTGGTATTATTGGCATCCCCATGTTTAGATGAGGAGAAGGAAGTGCAGAGAGAGAAAGTAACTTGCCCAGGTTCGCATATGGTAAGTGGCTGAGCCAGGAGTTGATCTGTGCATTCAAGCTTCCAGTCTTTGCTCTTAGTCTGTAGGTGCGGCTGCCTCTTACTAATACTGATTAGTAATTACTAATACTAATAATTATTAAGCACCTTCCATATGCTAGGAACGTTACATATTTTAACTCCTCTCATATTTTCACGTTCACTATAAAGGTGGGAATGATTACCTTCCTCATCTTAACAAATGAGGAAAAAATATTTACTCTGTGCCCAGTCAGTAGGAAACACAATAAAGTAATTCCAAAGAGGTGTAAATACTTCTGCTCCAATTTACACTTGGATACAGGTAAACAAATTAATGAGGACTGCAATCTATTTAAATGCTACAGGGTGGGTCCCTCTGTAACTGACTTAGCGATGAGAGAAATCCGCAGTGAGAGTATATGGGGCTTATGCTCCCATTGTACATGACAAGTTATGTAAACATTTTTTAAATTGTCTTGCTCTTTAAAATTTTCATCAGGAGCCCTTGGATATTTATAGCCTCACAGCCATTTCCAGAAATGGTGAATGGCCTGCAGAGATTTGGTTTGGTCCCACTCCCATTTATAGTGCTGCTTTCTCCTGCTAAGTCACCATCATCATTTGATGAAGAGGTAAGAAGATCTAGGTGATTTAAAGCCTGGCGCAGTGGCTCACACTTGTAATCCCATCACTTTGGGAGGCTGAGGTGGGTCGATCACTTGAGGTTAGGAGTTTGAGACCAGCCTGGCCAACATGGTGAAACCCCGTCTCTACTAAAAATACAAAAAAAAATTATACAGGCATGGTGGCGCACGCCTGTAATCCCAGCTACTTGGGAGGCTGAGGCGGGAGAATCACTTGAACCTGGGAGGCAGAGGTTGCTGTGAGCCGAGATTATGCCACTGCACTCCAGCCTGTGCAACAGAGCAATGAGACTCTGTCTCCAAAAACAAAACAAAACAAAAAAAAAGATCTAGGTGATTTGTTAAATGGCCATCACCTGTGAGGGCCAGCTCCTTTGTCCGTGAGTTCCAGGAACTCACAATGGTCAAAGAAATTCACCTGCAGTATGAACTACATTGGTCTCTCCCTTATCAGAAATGCCATTCCAAGTCTGGGATGGAAGGCAGGTTTTAGGATCTGGAGTCTAAGGACTTTGGACCCTACTTAATGCAGTCTGCGCAAATGAAGTTTGGTAGAAGAGACAACTCTCAAAATGAGGCCAAAATTTCAGAATTCAGCCGTTTTTTTGTTTTTTGTTTTTTGTTTTTTGTTTTTTTTGAGATGGAGTCTCACTCTGTTTCCCAGACTGGAGTGTAGCGGCATGATCTTGGCTCACCGCAACCTCCGCTGCCTGGGTTCAAGGTTCAAGTGATTCTCCTGCCCTAGCCTCCTGAGTAGCTGGGATTACAGGCACCTGCCACCGCACCCAGCTAATTTTTGTATTTTTAGTAGAGATGGGGGGCGGGGTTTCACTATCTTGGCCAGGCTGGCCTTGAACTCCTGACCTCGTGATCCACCCGCCTCAGCCTCCCAAGGTGCTGGGGTTACAGGCGTGAGCCACCGCGCCTAGCTGAATTCAGCCTTTTTTAGTGGCTGAGAATATTATATTTCAAAGATCCAAAGTATCTGAAAAGTGAGTCATTCAAAGGTTGTATAAGTCACACTAGCTCTGTAAGAAGTGCAGCTGGTTTTCTATAGGAAAAACAGATCTTTATCTAGACCTGCTCCAGTCTAGCTCATCCCCACTTAGTAGAAATAGCCACAGGAGTTCAAGACCAGTGGAGTCACAGAGACCTGACCAATCATGTATATTGCTGCAAGGTGAGCCAAGGTTGAGTGAGTGAAAGACAAAGGAAATTCTGCACACTTCCACCTTAAGAAATCAGGGGCATTTCTTATTTTTTTTTCTTCCCATTAAACCTTTGTGTTCATGCAAATCTTTGCACATGCTATTCTTTCACTTCTGATGTCTTTATGTCTAAATGCATTAGAAACAGAATGTTTCTAGCTGAAGTTCAAATCATTTAAAAAGCTCAATATTTTAGTTATGCATGATTGTTCAAGGGGTCTTCTTTCTTTTTCCCTCTTAAAAAAATTCTGAGTCAAAATGCATTTTAGATTTTAGGCTGAGATTCAAATTTTACTTTTGAAAACATGCACCCAGATTCCTTTTAGAGTCACACTTTTTTTTTCATTGTACAGTTGAAGTGTTCATATAGCTGAGTTATTTTTGACAGCTCTTCTGCAAACTATAAATGTCTGGTAAGAACGTCTCCAAATTATTCTGCTAAGGAGCATGACAGATACATTTTTAACACCTGAAAATTATATCTTCTGATAAGTTTGGTTATTCAAGAGCTGATGATATAGTTTACATACGCTCTATCTTCTCTCTTTGCTTTTTACTGTTGTCTACTTTTTGGCCTCGTAATTACTTTTTTGGTGCCTCCGTCAAAGGATGGAGAAAAAGAAAAGAAAGGAAACACATTTCAAATCCGTTTCTCTTTCTTTCTCCCTCCTGCTCCCCCTAACAACTTGACAAAGTATATTGGAAAGGAGTCAGCTCTTGATCCATGCTAACAGAGGGACGTAACAGCATGAAAAATCCAAAGGAATAGTCAATCCAATATCATTTTTGTTAATATATTGACGTGATGTATTAATTAGGCTAGTGTTAAATATTGCAATCTTAATTTGCATATTACTATTGGACTCATATTTTTCTTCTCCATTTCAACTTCTGCAGTCTTACTATATGACTTCAGCATTAATATGAGACTTATCCAACCCCTTACCAAATAGTCTTTTCCAGATATGAATATGAATCAGCCTTCCCAAAGTATTTTCTAGCTCAGTCATTCTTAAACTTTAGTATACAACAGAATTGTCTGCAGAGCTTGTTAAAACACAGATTTCTGGCTCCATTCCCAGAGTTTTCAATTAGATAGGTCTAGGGTGAGGCCTGAGAATTTGCATTTCTAGCAGGTTCCCAATGGATGCTGATGCTGCTGTCTGAGGGACCGCACTTCGAGAACCTCTGTTTTAGGGGTAAAGTCGACCCTAGAGATGCTCCTGGAGGGAAATAAAAAAGGATTCACACAGCTGGGCATGGCAGCTCATGCCTGTAAACCTAGCACTTTAGGAGGCCGAGGTGGGAGGATTGCTTAAGGTCAGGAGTTTGAGACCAGTCTGGGCACCATATTAAGACCTCATCTCTACAATAATAATAATAACCAGGCATGGTGGTGCATGCTTGTAATCCCAGCTACTCTGGAGGCTGAGGGAGGAGGATTGCTTGAGCCCAAGAGGTTGAGGCTGCAGTGAGTTATGATTGCAGCACTGCACTCCAGCCGAGGTGACAGAGCGAGACCCTGTCTCAAAGAGAAACATAAAAGGATTTATGTGCCTGTAATCCTAGCTACTCAGGAGGCTGAGGCAGGACGATCACTTGAGCCCAGAACTTTGAGGCTGATGTGACCTATGATCACACCTCTGCACTTTATTTTTTTGAGATGGGGTCTCACTCCAGGCAATAGTGAGACCCTATCTCTAAAAAATAAAAAAGGATTAGTCAGTCAAATAACCCTGGGAAACATGATACCCTCTTTTGAAGCCTTTTGAAGTATTTTGAAGATTTATAGAAGTCTTGCAATGTGGGGAATCCATTTTCTAACTTAGATTTTCTAAAGTTATTTGACCACAGAGCCCTTTATTCTGTCAGTACAATTTAACTCTCAGAATTACTATTCTTGGAACATACACGTTAGGGAAGGCTGCCCTATTTTGCAGTGCCTTGATGGGCTAAACTTCAGTACCCCTCACTTCTGCTTCATGTGGGCAACCCACTGTCATGGACCCAGGTTGGCCGTTTGCATCACTTGGCATCTCTGCAGCTCAGCAATCTCCCACTCCTGGCATTCTGTTGACCAGAGTATATTATTCTCCAACTGTTCCCACTAAGCCTGCTTTTCAACCTCAGTGCAGTCTGCAGTCCCTTCCCTGCTTCCTCTTTCTCTCTCTCTCTCTCTTTTTTTTTTTTTTTTAGACAGAGTCTCACTGTGTTGCCAGGCTGGAGTGTAATGGTGCAATCTCAGCTCACGGCAACCTCCACCTCCCAGGTTCAAGTGATTCTCCTGCCTCAGCCTCCCCAGTAGCTGGGATTACAAATGTCCACCACCACACCCAGCTAATTTTTGTATTTTTAGTAGAGACAGGGTTTCACCATTTGGCCAGGCTGGTCTCGAACTTCAGACCTCAGGTGATCTGCCCGCCTTGGCCTCCTGAAATGCCAGGATGAAGGTGTGAGCTACCACACCTGCCCCCTGCTTCCTCTTTACTCACCCCCACTGCTTGTCTTCCTTGTCAACTCTCCCTCCTTAGTCAGCCTGGGTTCAGTGGACACTTGTTTCCACAGCGTTCTCACTGCCACCCTTAACTCTTTCATCACCTTGACCTCTCTGTCTTTCTGTCTTGCCAACGGTCGGTCCTTGATAACCTTCCTTTTTCCTCACTTTTGATCCTGAGGCCCTGAGTGGCACTGGTGGATTGTCACATAATTCTTCCTGCTGCCATTACAACATCCATCCATTCATCCAGTATTTACGTGGCTTTTTCTATGTTGGCCACTACTTTAAGCCTTAGAAATACAAGGCAAAAAATCCAAGGTCTCACAGAGTGTACTTTCTAGGGGAAATGGGGATGAGAACCAAATCAGATAGGATTAAGTGCTATGCAAAAAAATTAAAGCAGGTGAGACCTCCATAAAGAGGTGATGTGTAAGCTGATCTCTGGGTGGCAGTCATGTTAGCTCACCTTAGCAGGCCCCGTTTTTTTTTTGAGACAGAGTCTCACTCTGTCACCCAGGCTGGAGTGCAGTGGTGCTATCTCAGCTCACTGCAGGCTCCGCCTCCCGAGTTCACACCATTCTCCTGCCTCAGCCTCCCGAGTAGCTGGGACTACAGGCACCCGCCACCAAGCCCGGCTAATTTTTTGTATTTTTAGTAGAGACAGGGTTTCATCGTGTTAGCCAGGATGGTCTCAATCTCCTGACCTCGTGATATGCCCGCCTTGGCCTCCCAAAGTGCTGGGATTACAGGCGTGAGCCACCGCACCCGGCCAGCAGGCCCCTTGATATTGCCTGGCAGTACCCAGCTAACTTCTTATTTCATTCACCACGGAGACTGTTCTAGATCTCTTTGCTCTTCCCAAATTCCAAATTCATTCCCACTTATCAGATAATTTTGCCTCCTGACTTATTGAGATGTCCACTCCCTCTATTCCTGACACCAAGTCTCCACCATGGCTCTACTAATCCTGTCTTTCTTTCTTGTTGTCCCTTCTAACATCTTGTCTTTCCTCTCTCCATTGGCCCCTTCCTGTAGCCTACAACCATCTGTTGAACAACGCATCTTTTTGTGTACTCCCGAATTTCATATGTTGAAACCCCACCCCATGGTGGCTGTATTTAGAGATAGGGTCTTTGGGGACATAATTAAGAGTAATTACCAGTTCGTAAGGGTAGGGCCCTGATCTAATAATATTAGTGTTCCTATAAGAAGAGACACCAGATAGCTCAGTCTCTATCTGCTCTCACACAAAGAAGAGGCTGTGTGAGCACACAGCAAGAAGGTGGCTGTCAGCGAGCCAGAGAGAGAGAGCCCCGCCAGAATCTGCTTCTCCGGCTCCTTGATCTTGGACATCCCAGCCTCCAGAACCGTGGGAAATAAATTTCTGTTGTTTAAGCCACCCAGTCTGTGCTATTTTGTTATGGCAGCCTGAACTCACTAACACACCATCCTTCAACACAAAACAGAACCTCCCTGCCTCCTGCTTCCACTTCCCTTGCTTCCCCTCACGCCAGCGCACGCCCCTCCGCCCACCGCCATCTGGCTTCTCACACCTTCCGCCCTCCCACCCTCCCTGCAGGTTGTACTTTTCAAATTACATTTCCTTCTAGTGTGTTCATTTAGTGCATTCTTACGCCTTTTCAAAATGGGACAGCATTACAAAACATAGGATGGAACATGCTCTAAAAGGTTTTATTTTTAACTTCTCTTGGGATCGCAACCTCTGCAGTCTTCAGTGTTTCACGCTACTTAACTGACCTCAAACACCAAATGTAATCTCTGCCTGTCACTGAATCCAACATATTTCTCAGTGAAGTTCCCTTTTTTACTTCCTTAACAGTTTTTTTGAATGACTTAGGGAAATAGAGATTAGTTAGTGCTCTAGTTTGTATTTTTCAACATCAACACTGTTGGTTTCCTACCACTTTCCAACTGAATGGTAATAGCCCTAAGCAGAACTAAAAATCAAAATTGGGAAGCTGGTTTATTCTTTCTCAGGAAATTTTCCCTGCTAAACTTTTGTATTCTCTTTTTAATTAATTAGAATCTCATCAACCATTGCTTATTTAGTGGAATATTATCACAGGACATGCCCGAGAGGCACCGATTTCTGGGAGGGGACAAGTGTCATTGCTTCCCCAAGTTGACATTTTGCATCCAGAGCAGTGGTCACTCGCTCTAAGGAGAGATGATAAGACATAGAGATGAGGCAGGATTAGGACATTCACTTCCACTGCTGTGGATTTCCTCCAAAGCTCCTGCACTGATTACAAAGAGTTCCTGGGTCGAGTCTGTCACATCCCCACAAAGAAAGCCAAAAAAACCCACCCAGCATTGCAGTGATTTAAGATCAAGCCCGATTCCATAGGGCATGGAAAAGTGTCAGGCAGGGAAGAGGGGATTAAATAGAGCAGCATCTAGAGAGCACTTTGCATAGTGCCCGGCATGTAGTAAGTGCTCAGAACATGGTAGTCATTGTCATCAATGCCATTGTCAGTATAATTATTACTGGTCCTCGTCATATAAATATACATATGCATATGTATTGTACACATATGCATGTGTATATGAGTGAAGATTCCTTCTGGCTCTAAATGGAACCTATGAGTCTTGAAGGAACCCAAGGTGAAATGGTGAAGCTCATCTCGAGACCTGATACCTGCCATTAGAGTTGTCTAGAAGGTTGGTTGAAATGTCACTTTAGGCACTGATTTTGTGCCTAGAGAAGGGGCATGGAACAGGCTCTGCCCACCTAACCCCGTCAGATCAATGAATACCTACAAAGAGTTAAACAGCTAGGCAAATATGGCATGCCAGACAGACTGCACCAGGGGTTCTAGGATGGGGGGGTTGTCATAACTTGGGGATAAGAGGGGTGGGAGGCTTACTGCAATGGAGACCAGTGGGGAAATGAAAAAAGGAAACTGAACAGAAGGTGAAAATTCACTCTTGGGCTGCCTGTGAAGAGTAGCAAAATGCTAGCCCAACAGGAAAGAATATGCCATGGGAAGCATTCACAAAGCTGTGTCTGAGCTAAAAAGGGCAGAGGAGCTTCTGGTGTCTAGAGAAAGAATATTTTTAAAAATCCAAACTATACAAGTAAAATATTACACTCTATACTGTGGGTTACAAGCAACCAATTAATCAGCACCTGGTTCTGAGGCACCGTGGGCCTACAAGGAAGGCAAAGGCTCTGCCTCCAGATGTTTGGAATCTTGGGGGAAACGTGGTAAATGACAATGGGGTAGGGAACTTGAACAAAGTACAAGGCCCAGTGGCCAGTGGGTCGGGAAAGCTTCCTGGAGGAGGTGAGGGTATAAACAGGCCTTACATACACACACAGCAAGCCAGGCTGGGACAGTGAGATGAACTGCAGGTAAAAACGATTTTAAAAGGCAAGTAAGAAATCAGTCTGGCAGAAACAGGAGTTTGGGGAGGAGAACCACAAATTCAGCCCCCTTTCCTGTTCCTATCCACCCTGCTTCTGGGATCTTGGCTACTCTCTCGGATCTAGATCCCACAATACCATCCAACTCTGCCGTCCTTGTCCTCTCTGTATCCCCAAGCTTCCTCCGCAGATGCCTCCTCTTTCTATTTTGACCACTCTTCCCAGGGAACCTCATGTTCCTTGACTTTAGAACAAACCAGTGCAGCTGACTCCATTCTGTTTTTCTGCCTGTGTGTGTCTACCTGCCCAGTGCACACCCCCGCTTGACAGACAGCACACACTCTTACAAGGTCCCAAAGTAAACTCATCACCTTCCGCCTGTCCTGAACATTTCTCCCTCCTATAAGTGCTCAGGTGCTCAGTACAGAATCCCCATGATTTTCCTGATTCTTTTCTTTCCCTCAATCCCTCCTGGACACACACAGACACGTGTATGTGCAGATGCATCATGGTGCCTATGCATTTGCTCACACACAGACTCATCAAGGTCATTCCTACTTCCACGCCCCCATCCCCTCTCACTCTCATTCCCTTTTGTTTGTTTGTTTGTTTTTCAGAGACAGAGTCTCACTCTGTCACCCAGGCTGGAATGCAGGGGCACCATCACGGCTCACTGCAGCCTGAATCTCCCAGGTTCAGCTCCCAGGAACCTCAGCTACCCCACCACCTGCCTCACCAGTAGCTGGGACTACAGGTGGGAGGCATCATGAATAGATCATTTTAAAATTTTTTGTAGGGATGAGGTCTCACTATGTTTTCCGGACTGGTCTCGAACTCCTGGGCTCAAGCAATCCTCCCACTTCAGCCTCCCTAAGTGCAAATTACAGGCATGAGCCACTGCACTCAGCCACACTCTCATTCTCTACACTTACTCATCTACCCTCTCTCCTCTGGACCACTGGAATTTCTCCTTTAGACCTCTCTTCTCTGGACCATTGCCGTGGCCACCACGCTTGTCCCACCTACCTCCTCCCTGTAAACCACTCCCCACCAACACAAGCTCCTTCCTGCTATTACCAAAATTCTCTTTTGACAACCCAGTTCAGAATATTAGGATGCCAAACTCTATCTTAAACGAAACTGGCCATCTACTGATGCACGTGTGTATTGATTCTATGCTGTGTGATCCCCAAGCAGCAGTGTGGCCCAAGGATTTGGAATACAGGTGCTGGAGCCTGATTATCTGGGCCTAGACCCCTACACTGCTGCTTCCAACTATGCGACCCAGGGTTTGAACATATCCTCATCTGAAAACGTGGATCAGCATTTGACCTACAGCACAGCGGTGTTGTGAGGATTAAACAAAGCAAATCTTTGTAAGGAGCCAGGCACATAATCAGCACCCATTACACAATAGCTACGATGGGATGGGGGAGAGAGATAATAAGAATACAATAATGTTATCGATAATGTTTATCATTATTGTATCGTTACACAATAACGTTTAACTCTGGGCCCTAGGATTTTTATTTTCTCATTTTTTTCTATATTTTTCCAATTCTCTATAATAACCATGAAATCCTTTTACAACCATTAAACTGATCTTTTCTTTGGATATGACATGATGTTACATCCTTGCTTAAAAAGGTTCAATAACCTCCCACTGCCTGCAAGATAGGAACCAAAGCCCTGGGCCCAGCTTCGGGAGTCCCGCATCTGCTGACCTCAGCCAGATGGACTGGCGACTCCTCCCACTGCCTCACTTGCACTGCAGGCTCCAGCTTCTCCAGACTTCTTTGCTCCCAGATGCTGTGTCCTGCATCATCTTCTCTTTTTCTTGTGTCCTTACTTCGCAGGGATTCTCAGCTCTTCTGACTTCACTACTGCCCAATGAGACCGCTGTTCACACTAGGAACTCCTGGACTCAAGCAGTCTCCATGGTTCAGAACCCAGCTTTTCTGTGGGGAGATGTTTCTCCCCAGGGGACTCTGGGGCAACATGCATTGCTCACCAAGACCGAGAGCTCCCTAAGTCTCCAGGCTGGGCCGCAGTCCCGTGGGCATCTCCAGACATCTGTAGAATCCTCTGAGGTTTGAAGAGAGATAGAGGGATGGAGAGGCAAAGAAGGAAGGGAGGCTGTTGCATGCAGGACTCTAAAAACAAGACACAGCAAGAGGGAATTTTGCAAGACTTTTTTAAGGACAGCATGATAAAAGCAACATTTTTAGGAGCAGATATGGGCAATAATATTATGCAAAATGAATAATGTGCAGAGGTCAGAAAGTCAGGAAAGAGGCAGTTGGCTGTAGCTGAATCAAAAGGGGTGAGTTCTTGTTCTCAGGTGGACTGGCTGCTGAAGACAGCACCAAGAGCTCCCACAGCTCCTGTTCCTAGCTACCTGCCCTTTGCTGCCCTGCCGGGCACTTCCGCGAACACATCCAATGACTACCACCAGCCTCTGTGACCAATACTAATGTCGTAGCCACCTAATGTGAGACACAGTCACACAGCTAACTGTTAAGCAGTAGAGACGTGATTCAAACCTGACACAACTGACCCCAAAATGGGGGCTGCTAACTAAGCCTCCTCCACTGCGGCTGCTGCTACAGCCTGAACAGCCAGCAGATCTCTTGGCCTTCAGAAATGCTGAGGTTAAAAAATGAGTTGTATGCTGTGCTTAGGCCTGGAATAGTTTTGCAGTTTTATTTTAAGACTTTTTTTTTTTAACTACTGGAAAAATTTTGGTGGGAGATAAATAAAATATTAAAGGAGGAAAAGAAGATATTCAAGTGTCTTCTAGGAAGTTATGAAGGTTATGAATAGAATGAACTTGGACTGATTTGACATTGAACTGTGGAGCGTGGGAGTTTCTGGATAAATGAAAGATGCTCTATTACATAACAAGCTGCGGTGCTTTTGCACTTTATTACCTGCAGGTATGATACAGGCTGAAAATGTACAGTGAGTGCAAAAGACCTGGATATACTGATAGATGATTAATTTGCAACTGATTTTTTAAAGACAAACTATGTATATATGGGAGAGATTTCCTTAAGTCTTTGATGTGACACCCAGGAGAGCCAGCCTACAAATTCAGACTGTCCTTGCTAAGACGGTCTAACGTTACAAAAATGATAACAATAGCCACAAAGTGCCAGTCACTGCACTGACACCCTCTTATTCAATTCTCACAACAACCCTTTGAGGAAAGCATTATTGTCTCCACTCTTCAGATGAGAAAACTGAGGCACATAACTTTCTCAAGGCTGCACAGCTAATAAACTGACAAAGCTGAGATTCCAGCCCAGGTCAGTGGACCCCAAAGCCCAGGCTCCTCCCATTAGAGACACTGCCTCTAGGGTGAGCCGACCGCTGAATCAACTCACAGAGACATGCGTTCTTTTGTGTTCTGGAATCTTCTCCAACAGCAAGAAACAGGCCTCATCCCACTGAAGCGACAGGGCTACCTTTCTCCATTGAAAGGACGCCAGGCTTCTTAGTCATGGCTTAACTTCCCTCTGTTTCCAGCTCTTGAAATCGGCAGAGGGGAGGGTGACCACACTAGGTGGGCTGACCCCATAATAGAAGCCTTAACACATTTCACATTTCTGCCCACACACCCAGCGCCTCCTCCTCGCAGCTCACATCAGCACCACCCCCAGCAATCTGGATAGTCCTCCTGCCATTTGAGAGAACATTCTTCGTTGTTCACAGTCTCTGGGGTTCACATAAAGCCAAAGTTTACACTTTGGAGTGTTCTTTTGTCCTGTGACAAATGTGGCCCGGGGTTCAGAAGGAGCACGGGAGGCACCTAATCAGAAGCAATCCAGAGACGATAGAGTCAGGAGGAGGAAGGAGGGGAAGCACAATACATGGGAGATGCATGGAGAGTTCCAAGTACCACACAGGAACAACAACAAAAAAATTTAAACAGTTTGAAAACTAGGCACAGTGTTGGAAGCGTCAGCAGTAGATGGAGCACAAACGCGAGGGGTCTGAAGCCCTCCGAGGTGCTCTGGAGGGAGCGAGTCATGGCAGGGACCGCAGCGGGTGAGAGCAGTGGGAGGAATCCCCGCTTCACCGCTTCTCTGCTGTGGAATTCCAGCGGAGTTGCTTAACCTCTGGGAACCTCAGTTTCCTCTTCTGTATAATGAGGATGATAACATTCAAGAAAATGAAAATAGTTCCAGCAACTGCCGGCTAGGTTGGAATGGGGTCCAGCTGTTGGATGTCCAGGCCCCAGGCAAATAACTTTCGTGGGGGCCCATCTGTATGAACACTGGGTTTCTCTGAAGCGTGGCAGGACCATTCTGGCAGCTCAAGCCGCTCGCCAAGCTGCCCTCCTGGAAGAGGTGTCCAGACACAGGGCCATGGGTGATCATGTGAGTGTGAAGTCCTGAGGGCATCCAATGACCCCAATGCTCAGGTATTCGTTGATGCAAAAGTAATTGTGGCTTTTGCCATTGAAAGTAATAAGAAGAACCGCGATTACTTTTTCACCAACCCAATAGAAATTCAGAGAGCATTCTGAATGGGAGAAATGGGAGTTTCGGTCGGGACTCAGGGCACCCTGGTGTGATGGCACTGCCAGCTCTGGCCAGTCTCAGGCAGCAGGGAGGGACCTAGAAAATTCCAGGAAGTTGCTGCAATGTGAGGATCCCTGAGAGGCACAGGGTCCCAGCTTGCTCAGGTCGAAGGACAATACTAGCTGTGATGTTCCTAAGGGAACATAACCATCACTCACATAATAAAAACAATAATCAGACAGTGTTTCTCTATGACTTTGTGGGAACAAACCAGCAACCAGACCGCCATGAAATAGACAGATGGGCACTCTGCAACCACAAACATAAACTCCCCCCTCTTCTGACTAACTTGACTATTGCTTCTCTCTTCACGGCCGTCCTAGCCCACTTTAATCTTCCACCCTCCTGGACAAATTATCAAGATACCCCCAATCGTCAAATGGCCCTTGCTGTTGGACTGAACTCAGTCTAAAACTGTCCACTCATTCCTTAACCCCTCCTTAGACTCTCCCAGCACAAGCCCCAACCCCATAACAACCCCTCCCACACCCTCCTGCAGTTCCCTGGTGTGTGTCCTCACTTGCTGCAGCAAGCTGAATTAATCTACCCTGGCGTGACTAGAAGTGTGTTCTTGATGGTCTTTGGTTGGGGGGCTTCATGATAAAAGAACCTATCTCCCAGGGCTCTTTTAAGGATTGTGCACAACTGTGCCTGGTGTGTAGAGGGCTGTCACTATTTGGGGGCATTTCACAGTCCTTCTGATCTCACCAAGCATCTAGTCTGGCTCCTTAGTCCTCAAAGCACTATGGTTTGTGTACCAGTAACCTCAGCATCACCCGGGGCTTGTTAGAAATGCAGACCCTTGCGCCCCGCACTGGACTGACTGATGTGGTTTTTAACAAGATCCCTGGGGGGATCTGTGTCACAGTTAAGTTAGAGAAGCACTGCTCTAGCTTAAGAGATCCATTCTTGCACCACATGCTCAGAACGGCGGAGAGGGGTGCATGATGGGTGAAGGCTCCTGCGGCTGCCATTCAAACAAACATTAGGTTCCAGGCGATTTTCCAGCCATGGGTGTGGGCACGCCAAGCGCGCAGGAGCACGACCAGGTCTGGGGATTCAACTTGTTTGTCCATTCATGAGCAACTCCAGTAGCAAGAATATGCCTGTTGCACTAGCAATTCTGTATTCATATCTTCTTAGTTTCTCACCCTAGTCCTGTGGGCACAGTGGACAGGGAAACTCTTATCATTCCTACTTTATAGAAGAGAAAACAGCCTTTGAGATGCACAGGTTTTGCTTAGTGTCACTTGGTGGCCAAACGGTAGAGACAAACAGGTCCAGCACAACATATAAGGGACAAGAAAAAACTCAGAAATTGAGATAAATAATATTTTAATGCAATATTTTTTGAAATAAAAATTAATGCAAAAAAAGCCATAATGAGAAACAGATCAAAAGTTAATAAAGACAAGGTTCCAAGGCAGCTGGAATTACATTAAAATTTTTGATGTTTTTGTTCAATGTGGATTTTTAACATTAATTTTATTATTTTTAAAATGTGTTTCTTTTGCTTTCTGAGTCTCTTGGCACCCCCTTAAATTTTGCTTCACTCATTTCTGCTAGAGTCTCAGAGGGCGTTTAGCAAATGGCCAGAGTTGTGTGTGGTTTGTGGAGTTAGACTGCCCGCATTCAGATCCATGGTTGGCCAATTCCTAGCTGTGTTCATTTGGGGAAGTCAATTAAGCTTTACTGCTTTAGTTTCTTCTCCGTAAAATAGAGAGGGCTGAAGTTCAATTCGGTAAAAATAAAGAAGGACCAAGATGATGTAGTCCAATTACAGAGCTCTGAAGTTCTAGTTTAATCCAAATTTAAAATATCTACAAGATTGACAGCATTTACTTAAGTAATCCTCTATAAATATAAATTTTAATTATATAAATGTGCACATGTAATCATATCATACATACTGTTGTTTTTAGCTCGGTCTTTTAGCTCAATGCCCCTTTCTTACTCTTTTCCTTCCCTCCCCTCCCCGTGTAACTCATGCTAACATGCCTGATATGTATTTTCCATATTTTCCTTTGTATTTCTATAATGAGGTACAGACCACAACACACACATGCATATACATGTGTACACATTTTGATACGGAGGTTGGGATCGTTGTTTCACAAAATGGATTATATCATAAATGCTTTTCTGCACTCACTTATAAATCATACCATATAGAAATCCCTCTAAGCCAACCAGTGTAGCTCTATTCTTCGCTTTTTCCTTGGCAGTGGGCTAGTCTAGAGGTGCACTACCATGATTCATTTTCCCATTTTGTACTAATGAGGATTCATTTTTTTCCCACTTTTTTGCCACCCTGAATAATGCTATATTTAAACATACTGATACATATATTCTAATACTGTAGATAGTTTTCCCTGTTCCAGAATTTGATATAAATGGAATCATACAGTCTGGAATCTTTTGTATCTGGATTATTTTGTCAGCATGTTTTTGAGATTGAACCATGCTGTTGAGTGTAGCGTAGTTCTTTCCTTTTGATTGCTGAGTGGTCCATTGTATGCATATACCACAGTTTGCTTATTCTTCTGAGTATGTGTATTTCAAATTTTAATAGATACTGCCATGTTACTTCCCCAAGATGCTTTACAATTTACATTTCAACTTTGTAATATTGTTGTAGTTGTCTTTAATTTTGGCAGGCCTGATAGGCAGATATGATGTCTCATTAGTACTTTAATTTGCATTTCCCTAACGATGGTAAATTCAAGCATCTTTTTGTACATTTGTTGACTCTCTGCTTTTGTGCTTCTATAAATTGCCTTTTCTTATTCCTTCATCATTTTTCTATTGAGTTGACAGATTATAAAATCTCTTTCTATATGATATAAGTACATTCTTTGCAGTTTGGGTTACAAGTATTTTTTCCAAATCTATCATTTGTGTTTTGAATTTGCTTACAATATTTAATACTGTACACATTTAGGGGGGTAGTTATTTTATTTTATGTTTAATTGACAAATAATAATTGTGTGTATTATGGGATCATACCACATTTACGATATGGTCAACTATATGTTTCTTTTATGGCCTCTTGTGTTTTCCAGTCTTGTTAAGGTTTCCTTGTCCTTGGATTATACATGAAGCCTCCTTCTACGATAATTTCTCTTGTTTTGTTGTCCACAGTTAAGACTTTACTCTCTGGGAAATGTATTTTTGTTTATGGTATAAAGCAGGGATTTAATTTTACTTTATTTCAGGTGAATAGCCAGTATTGTTTTTAAAATAATTTATTATTTTCCCACTACACTGAACTCCCACATTTGATATATGATGTATATTACATTCTCATATCCAAGACTTCTAGATCCTCTTTTCTCTTTCACTGATCTATTTCTCATTCTCATACCAATACAATATTTACTTCATAACAGCTTTATAATATCCTCTCATGTTGCATAAGGTAATTCCCCTTGCACTGTTCTTTTTTATTATTTTCCTGCTATTCCTGAGCATTTATTCTGAAGTGAATAAATGTATTCCTTATGAAATTTTAAATCATTTCATCCAGTTCCTTCCCCTCCTCACCCCCTCCCAAGACTGTTGCAATTCTAATTGTAATTACATAAAATTTCTATATTTCTTCGGAATAATTGATAATTTTACGCCATATTCCATTTTCATATCCAATAACTTGATATATCTTTTCATTTGTTCAGACGTTGTTTTGAGACCTTTAGTAAGATTGAATTTTATTCATATAGATGTAGCTATATTATTAATTATATCCCGAGCTATTTTTGTTCACTATTTTCTGAAGAGGATATTTTCATCTTCTTCATTTCTATATGCTTATCATTAGAACAGATAAAAGCTAATATATGTGTCATTATCCTGTATCCTCAAACTCTTGTATTCTCTTACTAATTCTAATTTTTTTCAAAACTCAGTATCTCTTAGATTTTCATATCATCAGCAAAAATATTTATTTCTTCTTTCCAATTGTTTATTTCAGTTATTTACTGCCCTTTTATTGCATTCACTAACTCTTCCATGACAAAGTCAAATTGTAATGGTTAGAGCAAACTTTCCTGTCTTTAAGTTGATTTATTTTGTTTTTTAATTTTATTATTATTTTTTAAGATGGAGTCTCACTCTGTCACCCAGGCTGGAGTGCAGTGGTGCAATCTTGGCTTGCTGTAACCTCTTCCTCCTAGGTTCAAGCAATTCTCCTGCCTTATCCTCCCGAGTAGCTGGGATTACAGGCACCTGCCACTATGACAAGCTAATTTTTTGTATTTTTAGTAGAGAGGGGTTTCACCATGTTGGCCAGGCTGGTCTCAAACTCCTGACCTCAAGTGATCTGCCTGCCTCGGCCTCCCAAAGTGCGGGGATTACAGATGTGAGCCACTGCACCGGCGTGTATGTTGATTTTAAATGAAATGGGTTTTTTTGTTTTTGTTTGTTTGTTTGTTTGTTTGTTTTGAGACGGAGTCTCGCTCTGTCACCCAGCCTGAAGTGCAGTGGCGCGATCTCGGCTCACTTCAAGCTCCGCCTGCCGGGTTCACACCATTCTCCTGCCTCAGCCTCCAGAGTAGCTGGGACTACAGACGCCCGCCACCACGCCCGGCTAATTTTTTTGTATTTTTAGTAGAGACGGGGTTTCACCATGTTAGCCACGATGGTCTCGATCTCCTGACCTCATGATCCGCCCGCCTCGGCCTCCCAGAGTGTTGGGATTACAGGTGTGAGCCACTGCGCCCGGCCATGAAATGGTTTTAAAGTTGTAGTGCATTTAATGGAGGGTTTTTTGGAAATATTTTTATTCTATGTAAGTGATTTCCTTATAGTCATACTTTTGTTAGAATTTTATTAGGAATAGCTGCTATGTTGACCTCTAATTCCTCATAATCTTTTACTGATATGTTTGTATTAATTTTCTCCTTTAATTGTTGAAGTACAGTCAGTCATGCATTGTGTAATGATGCTTCAGTCAATGACAGACCACATATACAGCAGTGGTCCCATTAGATTAGAATACCTTATTTTTACTGTACCTTTTCTATGTTTAGATACACACATACTTACTATTGTGTTACTATTGCCTACAGTATTCAGTGCAGTAACATGCTGTACAGGTTTGTGGCCTAGGAGCAATAGGCTATACCATATAGCCTAAATGTGGAGCAGGCTATAAAAGCTAGGTCTGTGTAAATATACCTAGTGATGTTTGAACAAGGAAGGACAAAATTGCCTAATAACATATTTCTCAGAACATATCTCCATAGTTAAGTGATACATGAATGTAATGATATGTTAATTTCCTGCTATGAAAATACTTTGCATTCCTGGAATAAGCCCTACCTGGTTTATTGATAAGGTGCTTGATTCTGTTCTATTTAGAATTCCAGTATCTTTATTTATAAATGAAATAGTTTTTCACAAAGGAGATTTTGGTAAGTTTCAGTGGCAAAATGAGAGATTATATTGTCTGACAGGTAACTAGAATAGTATCACCACCAATCTAATCAGAAAAGCATATATAAGTGTAGGGAGGATATCAAGATCTCAGCTGCAGATGGAAGTTTTCCAAAATTCTAAAACTTTCACTTAAGAGCTTCAAGTGAAGGTCTCAAAGCAGCAACCAGTTGTTTTCCTTGAGGTGATAAGCATCCTTCATTCAAGGAAACATCTGCCAATTACCCAAGACTCAATAATCATAGTTCATCTGTCACTTGCTCTTTCGGATAAAAATGGCGTTCCATGACAAAGTGGCTAGTGCAGCTCACAACTCAACCACACAAGTACTTTTCCTTGAGATCATCTTCATAGCACAGTGTGCAGCAAAAATGCTTTATACATACTTTCCAGTCAGCAACACAGAACACTAAGCAGACATGGGCTGGGCACAGTGGCTCATGCCTATAATCCCAACATTTTGGGAGGCCATGGTGGGAGGATCGCCTTGGCCTCTCAAATTCCTAAGAGTCCAGGAATTTGAGACCAGCCTGGGCAACATGGCAAGACCCTGTTTCTACAAAATATTCTTAAAAAGCTTCTGGGCATGGTGGCATGCCTATAGTCCTAGCTACTCAGAAGCCTGTGGTAGGACGATCTTTTGAGCCCAGGAGTTTGAGGCTGCAGTGAGCTGTCATTGTGCCAATGTACTCCAGCCTGGATGACAGTGAGACCTTATCTCTAAAAAAACAAAAAAAAGACATATACTCAAGGGTCAAGACTTAATAAAATTAACAATTTTTACTGCTTTGTTAAGTGAAACTGGATTTTTTTAAAAACTGGGGGTGTGCAGCAGTGAAAGATACAGTGATCACTCATGTAGTGTGCTGCTGTTGCCTGTATTAGCAGGAAGGCACCAGCAGTTTTACCCATCATTGCTTTTGCACCATTCAGATAAATGTCATCACAGTGAAAAAGCAAATAACACCTTAGTATTATTATGAACACAGTTTTGACCTTGCTGATCTTTCATATGGGTCTCAAGGGACCCCAGGGTTCTGTGGGCTGTACCTCAGGAACCACTGCTCTGGACAGATGAGACTTCTTTCTTGTTCCTTGAAAGGGCCAAGCTCCAGGAGTTAGAACCATCCTGGCCAACATGGTGAAACCCCGTCTCTACTAATAATACAAAAATTAGCTGGGCATGGTGGCAGACGTCTATCATCCCAGCTACTTGGGAGGCTGAGGTGGGAGAATCACTTGAACCCAGGAGGTAGAGGTTGCAGTGAGCTGAGATCACACCACCGCACTCCAGCCTGGGCAACAGAGCAAGATCCTGTCAAAAAAAAAAGGGGGGGGTGGTCAATCTCTTTCCCAACTGGACTTTGCACATGCTGGTCCCTTGGACTGGAATGCTGATCTCACAACACTTTGCCTCATCCATTTTTCTCCTCATCTTTGAGGTTGCAATGTAAATGTCCCTTTCACAGGGCCCATTGCCCAAACTAGGCTCAGCAGCTCTGCTCTGTGCTCTCGGGAAACCTTGACATTTCTATCACAGCTCTTATTACAATTGTAATTAACATTTACCTGCATGTTTATCCATGAATGTCTGCTTCCTCAAGAGTGTAAACTTCTGGCTCTGCCTACCTCTTCTGCCTTGGTATCTTCTGCACCTTGCACCTTACTTACTTATTGCATTCAATCAATATTATTGAACAAATTAAGGAGTGAATGATCTGTTTCACTTATGGCTGGTTAGCTCAGTTAGTTAGCTTGCAGGGCAGAGGCTAAGGTCATGGGCTGGCCCAATTTTACGCTTTTCTCCTTTTACATCTCCCATCACTAGCTTTTTCTCCTCCAGCCTGCGCTGCACACCAACTGGGATGGAGGGTGCAGATGAATAAAGGCAAATCCATCACCATAAGTAAGAAAACCCTTCCACACTTCCTCCCTCATAATTTGTTGTAGATTTTTTGCCATCTGCAAAGCCAGAAAGACAACTCCAGCACTGTCTGATCATCTTGAGACCCACTTAAACTCCCTGAGACTGTAAAAATCTCTCCTATTTATTCATTTACTAAAAGTCCCCTGGTCCCCCAGCAAATACACATGCCTTGCAGAACCTAGAAGAGTAATCGGAAACTCTCCAGCAATTATGAGCTATAGTTTAAAAACCTCTGAACTAACAAAATTATCATTCTGTCCCAGATTTAAACTGAATTGTGGTGATTATAGCGTAGACTCTGCAGTTCTGGTTGAGAGGCCAATTTAATTAGAAGCCTCTATCTTCAGGCTCTTATAACTCCACCCCATACCCCTTCCCCAAAAATAATTCTTTAGGATGAAATTTCTAATGCTGTCTCTCAGCCTAAAGGTATTTTTTTTTGTAGAAAGTTGAGTAAGGTTTAATTTAGGCTATTTTTAAAACACAAGAAAAAGGGCAAAAAAAGGGGGATTTCACCACTTAAGAAATCACTCAGACACTTTTTTTTTTTACTATTTTATTTCCCATATGCAAACTGCTTCCTTTAGAACTTTCAAGTTGTCCTTCGTAGTGCCTTTGGCATGTTTGAAGAAATTTGGTTGAGCTGTAATGAAGTTGTTCACAAAATGTGAATTGCCCGTAAGTAGATTTATTTCCACTCTTTAAAAGAAACTTGCATGGAAATGGTACATGGGAATTATGATAAAAATCAGATCTATGAAAAAAGGTCTGTGTGTGTGTGTGTGTGTGTGCATGTGTGTGTGTGGGTGTGTATTATATATAGATGCATTAATATCTTACCAATGAAAATGTCATTGGTCAACCACATGGCCTGTTACCAAAAATGACCTTAGAAATACTTAGTCCAGGTCCTGTTTACAAGTGGGAAGACTGAGGTCCAAAGGCTTATATAAATGTTTTAGTCTGGATGAAAAATAATGATTAACTCTGAAACATGTATCTTACACAGAGAACACAGACTCATAAAACAAAAGTAAATTATATGGCCACTTTACCATTTTGGAGGGAAAGGAGGGCCTCTAGCCCAGGGAAGGTTATAATTTTCACCACTCCTGGCAGATCACATGGTGGGAACTGGGGTGGGGGCCAAGGCAACCTCCCGGCAGCCTGCAGATCCCTGGGGGCTCTGGCTTGTCTTCTTCCAGTCAGGCATGGTAAAGCAGTTCCACCACCAAGTTCCTACAGCAAGAACCAGGTGGATTCTTCCTTTATGGATAACTAGATACAGTCATGGCTTCTATTAAGAGTGGCCAGGAATTTCTTGACTAAGGTCACATATGTACTAATATCCCATTGCTTTCCTCAAATTATATCACTAAAAACTAATGACATCATAGAATTCAAATGCAGCATCTAAGCCTAAATGAAAACAAATGCTAAATTGCATAGTGTTGTTTATTGTTGCTGTTTTAATTATTTGCTGCAAACAACTAATTTAAGGGACAGTCAGGTGGCCAAAGATACATAGCTTCATTACAACAGAACATTTCCTTAGAGGACCCAGGTTCCAAAAAGAGAATTTTTCTGGAACCATGACCAATGCATTGGGATCATTAGTTGCACAATTGAACTATATTGTCATTTAAAATGATGTTTTAGTGTGTGTTGAGCCATATGACAATGCTGATGTTTGATATTTTTGACCCCACAATGAGTGACAATTGTACATGGTTCAATCTAATATTTCAAATGCACCCTGGTAGCGAAACAGTAAATCTAGAAGCTTGGTGTGTTTTCACAACAGTTAGGCTTACTGGCATTAAGCTTTTGTTATAGGCACACACACACACACACACTCAAAAAAAAACCCAGAAGATGGTCTCAAAGACTAGAATCAAATTGAGGAGAGTCAACAAAATCATAAGAAAAAAATCAAAAGCTGTAGAAGACAGTACATGGGAGCTACTTTCCAATTTCCAGTTTCCAGGTGCAAAGGAGGGGAGAGCCCAGGAACTCATTAGTACAAGGGAGAAGTGATTCTTAGCTCAGTCAGGGAGAGTTCAAGAAGGAAGTGGGGTACAAGTTAGGCCTTGAAATCTTCAAAAGATGTTTAGAAAGAGGGGGATGTAATTAAGAAAGAGGAACAAGCATCATTATTCCATACTTTTTATTTGATACCATTATTTGCTATTCATGCCGTTTGTTCAGCCGTAGTGGCTCCTTTCTGTTCTTGTAATCCACCAGGCAATTTCCCATTGCACAGCCTTTGCACTAGCTGATCCCTTTGCCTGAAATCTTCTTCCCCCTCGTCTGCCCATGGATAGGTCTTGTTTCTTATTAAATATTACTTCCTGCTGGGCACAGGGACTCATGTCTATATTCCCAGCACTTTGGAAGGCCAAAGACGGAGGATCATTTGAGGCCAGGAATTCAAAACCAGCCCAGGCGACATATAGAGACCCTGTCTCAACCAAACAACAAAAAAGTTAGCCAGGCACGGTGGCCCATGCCTGTGGTCCCAGCCCCTCAGGAGCTGAGGTAGGAGGATTAATTGAGCCAGGAAGTGGAGGCTGTGGTGAGCCGTAATTGCACCACTGCACTCCACCCTGGGTGATGGAGCAAGACCTTGCCTCAAAAAAAAAAAAAAAAAAATCACCTCCTCAGGGAAGCCTTCCCTCACTCCCAGATCTAAAGTAGCCATCCCTCTGCCCAAGCTGTCTCTATCATTTTGTTTTGTTTTCTTCATTGAACTTACCAATAGATAAAGTTATCTTATTTATTTATTTCTTGGTTTTTGGTCTGCTTCCTTCAAGCCCTGTGGTAGGAGGTTAGCTTCATGAGAATAAGGACTTTTCTGGAACAGTGCTGGCATAGGCTTAAGCTGTTTGGATGCTCTTGATTGCAAGCAACAGAAAGTCCTAATCGAGTTGGCTCCAACAATAAAAGGTTTGTTTTTTTTTTTTTTTGGCTCATGAAACTGTAAAGTTCAGTGTCCCATTAAGGAAGGATCCAGTGTCTTTCCATGTCTTCACTGTGCTTTCACAGTGTTAGCTACAGCCTAAACCTCATGGTGGCAAAATGACCAGAGCAGTTCCAGGCTTCACATCCATATGTACATCATCCAGGACAGAGCATCTTTGTTCTAGGATTCAGAAGTCCCAAATACACTCTGATTGACCTGATTTGGGCCACTCTGCATGCTCTCTCCAAGGCAACAGTTGTAGCCAAGGAAGGGGAATATATGGTCTGGCCAGGGTGGACTATGTGGAAGAGATATGGAAATGAGAAGGAAATGCTGGATCCTGTTAGGAAGGGGGACTAGAGAGGCAAAAGACACCTACTGCATCATCACTAAAACTTAAATGCATGAAGATGCCTGGGATCTTATTTATGAAAGGGGCTTCTTGTAGCATGAAGGAACAATGTTATAGGACATTACAACAGAATAGCCAATGTATTAGTCAATTCTTACACTGCTATAAAGAACTGCCAAAGACTGAATAATTCATAAAGGAAAGAAGTTTAATTGACTCACAGTTCTGCAGGGCTGGGGAAGCCTCAGGAAACTTACAATCATGGTGGAAGGGGAGACAAACATGTCCTTCTCCACATGGTGGCAGGAAGGATAAGTGCTGAGCAAAAGGGGAAAAGCACCTTATAAAACCATCAGATCTCATGAGAACTAACTATCATGAGAACAGCATGGAGGTAACCACCCCTATGATTCATTTATCTCCCACTGGGTCCCTCCCATGACACATGGGGATTATGGGAACTACAATTCAAGATGAGACTTGCGTGGGGACACAGTCAAACCATGTTGTTCCTCCCCCGCCCCTGCCAAATCTCATGTCCTTACGTTTCAAAACACAATCATGCCTTTCCAACAGTCCTCCAAAGTCTTAATTCATTCCAGCATTAACCCAAAGTCCAAGTCCAAGGTCTCATCTGAGACAAGGCAAGTCCCTTTTGCCTATGAACCTGCAAAATCAAAAGTAACTTAGTTTCTTCCCAGATACAATGGGGGTACGGGCATTGGGAAAAACCTGTTCAAATTGGGAGAAATTGGTCAAAACAAAGAACTACAGGTCCCACACAAGTCCGAAATTCAACAGGGCAGTCACCAAACCTTACATTTCCAAAATGATCTCCTTTGATTCCATGACTCATATACAGGTCATGCTGATGCAAGAGGTGGACTCCCATGGCCTTGGGCAGCTCTACCCCTATGGCTTTGCAGGGTACATCCTCCCTTCCAGCTGTTTTCATGGGCTAGCATTGAATGTCTGTGGCTTTTCCAGGTGCATGGTGCAAGCTGTCAGTAGATCTACCATTCTGGGGTCTGAAGGATGGTGGTCCTCTTCTCACAGTTCCACTAGCCAGTGCCCCAGTGGGCACTCCTTGTAGGGGCTCGACCCCCATCTCCCTCCCACACTGCCCTAGTGGAAATTCTCCATGAAGGCTCCGCCACTGCAGCAAACTTCTGCCTGGACATCCAGGCATTTCCATATGTCCTCTGAAATCTAGGTGGAGGTTCCCAGACCTCAGTTCTTGACTTCTGTGTACCCACAGGCTTAACACCACAAGGAAGCCGCCAAGGCTTGGGACTTGCACCCTCTGAAGCCTGAGTTTTGCCTTGGCTCCTTTTAGCCATGGCTGGAGCTGAAGCAGCTGGGATGCAGGTCACCATGTCCTGAGGCTGCACAGAGCAAGGGGTCCCTGGGTCTTGCCCACAAAACCATTTTTCCCTTTTAGGCCTCCGGGCCTGTGATAGGAATGGCTGCCATGAAGTTCTCTGATATGCCCTGTGGACATTTTCCCCATTGTCTTGGTGATTAACATTTGGCTCCTCATTACTTATGCAAATTTCTGCAGCTGGCTTGAATTTCTCCCCAGAAAATGGGGTTTTCTTTTCTATTGCATCATTAGGCTGCAAATTTTCCAAACTTTTATGCTGTGCTTTCTCTTGAATGCTTTGACTCTTAGAAATTTCTTCCACCAGATACCCTAAATCATCTCTCTCAAGTTCAAAGTTCCACAAATCTCTAGGGCAGAGGCAAAATGCCACCAGTCTCTTTGCTAAAGCATAGCAAGAATCATCTTTGTTTCAGTTCCCAACAAGTTCCTCATTTCCATTTGAGACCACCTCACCCTGGACTTCATTGTCCATGTCACTATCAGCATTTTGGTCAAAGCCATTCACCATGTCTCTAGGAAATTCCAAACTTTCCCACATCTTCCTGTCTCCTGAGCCCTCCAAGTCTCTAGGAAGCTCCAAAATTTCCCACATTTTCCTGTTGTCTTCTTCTGAGCCCTCCAAAGTCTTCCAGCCTCTGCCTGTTACCTAGTTGCAAAGTCACTTTCATATTTCAGGTATCCTTATAGCTGCACCCCACTCTACTGGTACCAATTTACTCTATTAGTCTGTTCTTATGCTGCTATAAAGAATTGTCTAAGACTGGGTAATTTATAAAGGAAAGAGGTTTAATTGACTCACAGTTCTGCAGGGCTGGGGAGGCCTCAGGAAACTTACAATTATGGTGGAAAGGGAAGCAAACATGTCCTTCTTCACATGGTGGCAGAAAGGAGAAGTGTCAAGCAAAGGGGGAAACTCCCTTATAAAACCATCAGATGTCATGAGAACTCACTTTCATGAGAACAGCAGCATGGGGGTAACTGCCCCCATGATTCAATTACATCCTACTGAGTCCCTCCCATGACACGTGTGTATCGTGGGTACTACAATTCAAGATGAGATTTGGGTGGGGACACAGTCAAAGCATATCAGCCAAAATGGGGATACCTCTTAAGGAAAGAGGAATTTATTCATTATTTGATAGACATTAGGAAGCCATGGAAGATTCTGAGTGATGGCATAATAGAATGAAAGAAGCATTGAGGAACATCAGTTGGCAGCAGTTTGCAGACTTAGTGAGAAGAAATGTTAAGGGCGGGTAGCGGGTAGGAGGGATAGTCAGGGAGAGGGAAGAGACCTGGAGCCAGGAGAGGCAATGAAGAGATTGGCTGCACATGAGGTGAAGGCCGAGACCAGACATTAAAAATGAAAACAATGTAAGAGACAGAAAAGATGTTCAACACATAGTAACCAGATTTGATGGCTGATTGCATATAGATGATGAATAAGAGGACTAAATAAAAGATGACTGGCCATTTTCCTAGAATAAAATCATTCCCTGGTTGGCCTGAAGAATGCTGTATGCCTCTTCACCTGTGTCTTGCCCCTTTATGGCTTGTTCACTACCCCCACGTCACGCTGGTCTTCTCAACACTCAGTCTCCTCTGATGCACCCTCTGCAGCCCCAGAGCCTCTGTATGCACTTCCGCCACCCCCTCTCTACCCTCTCCACCCTCTCCACCCCTACCCATCTGGTAGGCTCCTGCTTCAGATCTCAACTTAAATGTCATCTTCCCAGAGACCTCTGCCACCCAAACTAGGCTCTTTTCTTTATCTCATATGCATATTCACGTTATTTTTGATTAAGAATCCTTCCTTTCTTTATGGAATTCATCGGTGTTTATATTGGCATATGTATTTGTTGACCCTTTCACTGTCTCCCTCACCAGAGTTTAGCTCTATGGTAGGAAACAGAGACAATGGCTGGCAAGGACTCCAGGGTTGGGTGTAGGTGACATTCAGCATGCTACCCACCAGCAGGCATGGACACTGGGAAAGAGATGGTTTATGGGGAGGAGAAATGACTTTGATGTGGAGCAAGTTGAGTCTGTGGTAGATATCCAAATGGAGATACAAAATAAGAAGTAGCAGAACCTCAGAACGTAGAGCTTGAAGAAAACTTAGTCCAGTGTTTTCTCAAAATGAGGTACCTCTTTACCAACCCATGCCTTTGCACCTCCTCTTCTGCTCCTCTCCTGAGTTCTTACAACTTGGTTCTTCTTAGCCCTCCTCACCCTCTTTTTTTTTCTTACTTCTGTGATCTTTAGTAGAGAATTTAGACAGCTTGCAAGCCATAGTTGTATTGGATTGAGAAATGCCCTTAATAAGTCCCTCTGTTTTGCAAATAAGAAAAATATGTCCCAGAGATGTTAAATGACTTAAAGCCACACAGCTAATTAGAGAGAAAACCTGGACTAGAATCCATCTTTGTAAAATTCCAGTTCGGCGCCCTTTCATTAGCCCATATTCAGTGCAGAAGTGGAGGTCAAGCCTTGGGGGTGAATTGTCAGAAATCCATGAACTTCTTGGCTCTTTTCTGGAACCAATTTAACTCTCCTGCAGAGGCCACAGAAAGCACATGAGGACCATCAAATGCATATTTTGTTCCTGTTTAACAAAACAAAAAATGTGTTTTCTGGAATGCATGATGACACTGTGAAAGAAGGGTTTGGGTCTTCCAGTGCCTTTTAACAAGAGAAATTGTATTTTCAAACCAACTCCGTATTAACCAATACTATTTAAAGAATACCATTAGCAAAGACCAAGAGCCAACAGGTTGGCGTTCACCGCGGCTCTGCTCTGCCCCCTTGTGCAAGTTTCCTATTAGTGCATTTCCTTAGGACGGCTCGGGGTGGGGCGAAGATGGGCTGCTTCTTTCCTCTGCCTTCCGCTCCTCCTTTCCCCCAATGTCGCCCCTGCTTGTCTCGTTTTTCCACGTATAGTCCAGATTGCAGACTCAGCTCTTGGACGGCTAAGACGAATTCCACCGCCTCAATTTTTAATCCTTCATTGAGCAGGTATTTATGGAACAACTAGGAAGTGCCGAGCTTCCCGTATAGCAGGAAACGTGCACGATCAGGTAGCCTATGGAGTGTCTATGGACGCTGGAGTGTGTATTTTGTGACATGGGAAGCACAAGGGGTTAGGGGAGCAATACTCAGAGGACCCGACCACATTCATCCAAACGAGTAAGTAGCACCCTTACCTTTAAAAAGAAAAGTAAAAAGATAAACATATACCCCAAATCCCCCCAAAGAAATAAATTCTTCAGCATAGCTTTGTAAAGAATTCTTTTCGGCCGTGCACGGTGGCTCACGCCTGTAATCCCAGCACTTTGGGAGGCGGAGGCGGGTGGATCACGAGGTCAGGAGATCAAGACCATCCTGGCTAACACGGTGAAACCCCGTCTCTATTAAAAATACAAAAAAATTAGCCGGGCATGGTGGTGGGCGCCTGTAGTCCCATAACCCGGGAGTCGGAGTTTGCAGTGAGCCGAGATCGCACCACGGCACTCCAGCCTGGGCGATAGAGGGAGACTCCGTCTCAAAAAAAAAAAAAAAAAAAAAAAAAAAAAAAAAAAAAAAGCTTTTCAAGTGTTTCAGGATGACTGCTATGCAGTGAATAAAGCTACACCACCACCCTTACCTTTTATTTTTAAATTGCTATCAAATTTGCAATTTTAGGCCAGGCTCAGTGCCTCACACCTGTAATCCCAGCACTTTGGGAGGCCGGGGCGGGCAGATCGCTTGAGCCCAGGAGTTTGAGACCAGCCTGGGCAACATGGCGAAACCCTGTCTCTACAAAAAATACAAAAATTAGGCAGGCGTGGTGCTGCATGCCTTAGTCCCAGCTACTCAGGAGACTGACGTGGGAGGAGAGCTTGAGCCCCGGAGGTGGAGGATGCAGTGAGCCGTGATTGCACCACCACACTCCAGCCTGGGCAACAGAACAAGACCCTGTCTCAAAAAAAAAAAAAAAAAAAATGCAATTTTGATCACTGTCATAAAAGTGTCAGACTAACTTGTTATAGTTTTTTTTTGTTTGTTTGTTTGTTTTAAGATTTACCTTCAGCAAATGCAAACTCACACATGAATTTCAATTTCGTAAGGACAGCTCCCTGGAGAACAGTGAAGACAATCTGTCATCCTCAATAAATACTTGTCACCTTCTACTAGGGCCTTTTAGCCACAATAAGGAATTCAGTCATCAGTCCCCGCATTCCACAGAATCTTAGTGTCTACATTGTGCCAGACATTGTGTTAAGGTCTGATTATGAGACAGAAAAAATACCATAAAACAAACAAAAACCCCTCATCTCTGCCCTCGAGGAGTTCAGAGACCTGTGAGGAGAGACACAAGCAAATAGCAACTACCATTATGCAGGGTTTCCTTGTGAAGAATATTGTATGACTAGGTAAGTGCATACAATATACTATTGAGGAAAGAATGCAAGATAAGTTAGGATGATTTTGGCTGAAAGTAACAGGAAACACAGTTGAAAGTGATTTAAATGAGAAGGCCACTTGTCATCTCACATAATAGGAAGCCCAAGAACAGCATTTTGGAGCTGGTGCATTTGGTGTCTTCTCAAGATTAAGTGTGCTCTTCATCTCTCCACTCTGCAGTGGCTCCCCTTGTAGTCCAAGGATGCAGACAGGGCCATGTCCAGTGAAGAAGAGGCATCTTTCCCGTGCGTCTGTTTTACAAGCCTGCACTGCCCGCAGATGTCTCCTCAGGTCCCATTGCCCAGGCTTGGTTCCAGTGCCCAGGCCTTAAGCAATCATTGGCCTAGTAAAATGAGACCTGAAGAGCTGTCGACAGCCAGCATCCCTCAAACATGTGGCTATGGAAGCCTACCCAAAACCACATGCTGATAGCAATGAAAATAAAGAGAAATGGCTATTCTGAGACAACCCACAGTGTCACCTACAATACATCTATATCACCTGCACAAACAAACAAATTACATACACCAAAATGTTATTAGTGGTCTCATTGAGAAGTAATAGTATGGAAATTTTTCCTTTTCTTCTTTTTAC